>NC_060149.1:910131588-911541588 GCF_021461385.2 Schistocerca piceifrons
TCTAGAAGATAGGTTAACTCCCAGCAAAAAACTTTCTCATCAACATCGTTTGGTTGCAGATGACAAGCTACCTGTAGTAATTAACACACAAGTGATCCAGAAAATTTTTTACACACCAAATGTAAAGGTATTTACAAAAAGAAACGATCTGCTGTTTGAACTAAAATGCACATAATTTTATAATCATTTAACAAAAATGTTCACATTGCAGAATAAAAAAACGAAAACCCATTGATGATTGTACAGTGGTGCTGAAACATGTTTGGGTACTGAGAAAAACGGTGTTTTGCATAACTGGTGGACCTCACATCCAACAATTTTAACTGCAAACACGGCGAATACAAGGAGCTGCAAATCAAACTGATGGATATTTTCAGAAAAATCTCAGTATGCCAAACATTTCCACCAATGACTTTTTTACAGACGCTAATTCTCTCTATATTCGTTTAACATCCACGTTCTGTTTAACAGTGTCTCTCTTTTCTACTGTTATGATGAGACCATTGGAGGGAAAGGATCTGACGAAGTTGCATCGCCGGCCAATGTGGCCGAGCGGTTCTAGGCGCTTCAGTCTGGAACCGCGCGACCGCTACGGTCGCAGATTCGAATCCTGCCTCAGGCATGGATGTGTGTGATGCCCTTAGGTTAGTTAGGTTTAAGTAGTTCTAAGTTCTAGGGGAGTGATGACCTCAGATGTTAAGTCCCATGGTGCTCAGAGCCATTTCAACCATTTTTGAAGTTGCATCTATGTTGCACCAGTTTATATTAATAAAGTTGTCACCAGGTGTTAAGGATCTGAACATATTCTTTGATGCACGTGGCGGGCAGAATGAAAATTATACTATTATCAGATTCTTACATTACGTTGTCAACAACACGAGAAGACTGGCCTCAGTTACAGTAACGTTGCCAGTTAGAGGTCTCTCGTATATGGTGTGTGACCATAATATGGCCTTAATTAACAATAAAGACCATTGGCTGAGCCACTTTTCTGCAGTTACAGTGGAAACCTCTCCCTATGATGTCTTTGGAGTAGATCAAGCACTTCTCAGATCTTGGACCCGTTTTTATCACCTCTGTACAAGAAAAAATGCCCTTTTGCCATTAAGCCAGTGAATATGGGTTCATATAGTGTATAGTAGGGTATGGGTTCCGCCTTTTTTCAAACACGCTGCTTTTTCGTTTCGCCCAAACATGTTTCAGAAATTCTGTGCCATTATCAGTGGGTTTTTGTTTATTGAGAACTGTAAAAAGTGAAAATGTTTTAGGTTATAATTGATTTAACAAAGAGGGACCTAAAGAAAGTTTTTGTTCGTTTGAGCCGGCCGGGGTGGGGCTACGGTCGCAGGTTCGAATCCTGCCTCGGACATGGATGTGTGTGAGGTCCTTAGATTATTTAGGTGTAAGTAGTTCTAATTTCTAGGGGACTGATGACCTCAGAAGATAAGTTCCATAATGCTCAGAGCCATTTGAACCATTTGTTCGTTTGCTTCTTACCGTGGTTTTACATTATATGGTTTTTCAGGATCACCTGTACGCTGTCCTGCACTGATAGCTTGTCATCCACAAACCAAACAACGATGTAAATGTAAATTTCATCGGCGAGTTAACACATCCCTTGAGTTGAAAAATAGAGTGATTTTGGCTTGTCAAAATGTTTTGTGTATATATTCGTTACTACTCACGCTTTATTGTTACTGATCCTTCTTCTTTTGCGTTCCGAGGACACTGCATACACATATTAATGTGCTCTGTGTAATATATTTCTTTATAAACGCCTTTTTACTGCGCAAAACGCATTTTACGAAGTAAAAGGGGCTTATAAACATTCTGGCACACCAAAATCACGTTTTTAAAATTCAAGAGGTGTGTTAACTCGCCCATGAAATTTACATTTGCATCGTTTGGTTTGCGGATGACGAGCTATCAGTGCAGGACACCATACAGTTGTTCCTGCAAAGCCATATAATGTAAAATCAAGGTAAGAAGCAAAACGAACAAAAACTTTCTTTAGGTCTCACTTTGATAAATCAGTTATAACCTAAAATATTTTCGTTTTTTACAGTTTTCAATAAACAAAAACCCACTGATAATGGTACAGAGGTGTTGAAACATGTTTGGGTAAAAAGAAAAAGCAGCGTGTCTGCAAAAAGGCGCAACCCACATCCTATAATTTAACTGCAAATGCGGAAAGAAAGCACAAGAGTTGCAGATCCAAAAGGTGAATACGAATGAGTTTTTGTTGCAATAAGATGTTGGACCTCTTCTTCAGTTCCGAAGGTCTTACAATGATGCATGGGAGAGTTTATCAATAAAGCAACCTCTCTGTGGCCCATGTCCCCATGGAACTGTGGATACAGCTAGTGAGCTAAATTCTGGAGAATTCCTCTCTCAGGATTATTTGCACAAAGGACAGATGGTTACTTTCATTTCACGCTCTTAAAATAAAGCAAAATATGTGGCACCGTGGTTTTCATATTAATCTTTCATTACAAGAATTGCTGCAGTTGTGAAGAAAATTATATCCTTTACACTCCGTTGCAGATCTCATCCCACTCTCACTTGAAAAGTTTAGGATCCTCCAACAAACGATATGTATCTACAGGAACAGACAGGATTCGAATCTTCTACCATTTCAAGACAGGGACGCTGCCTCGAGTCCAAGGACGCAGCCAGGCCATCGCTTTCCATTTCCATCACGTAAAAATATCTCAAGGAGCACTAACTGTGAAGAGCCATACCATTGCACTAACCATTCCTGAAAGCTGAGAGATGGTGTTATTGAAGCATGTGTACGTCTGTCGACCCTTCGCTTCTCTTCTCTGACATGAAATTCTTATGCACTGCAACGTGGAAGTTTGCAAGGTACAACGCTCTAGGACGTCCTTCGTGTCTGTTGAGCAGATGTGTGGCACATATAAATGACTGTACAGACAGACTGTCAATCCCGAATTGGCTTGTCAGTTCCCAACTGCAGTGACGAGGCAAAGAAACTGGTACACCTGCCCAACATGGTGTAGCAACCCAGCGAGCACGCACAAGTGGCGCAGCACCACGTGGCATGGACTCGACTAATGTCTGAAGTAGTGCTGGAGAGAACTGACACCAAGAATCTTGCAGGGCTGTACCATAAATCCATAACAGTACGTGGGGGTGGAGATCACTTCTGAACAGCACGTTGCAAGGTATTCCAGAGGTTCTCAATCATGTTAATGTCTGGGGAGTTTGGCGCCCAGAGAAGGTGTTTAAACTCCTGAAACCACTCTGTAGCAATTCTGGACGCGTGGGATGTCGCATTGTCCTGCTGGAATTGCCCAAGTCCGTCGGAATACACAATGGGCTTGAATGGGTACAGGTGATCAGACAGAATATTTACGAACGTGTCACTATATCACTCCAACGGCACACGCCCCACACCTTTACAGAGCCCCCACCAGCTTGAACAGCCCCATGCTGACACGGAGGTTCCATGGATTCATGAGGTTCTCTCCATCCCCGTACACGTCCATCGGCTCGATAGAATTTGAAACGAGACTCGGCCGACCAGGTAACATGTTTCCAGTCAACAACAGTCCAATGTCGGCATTGACGGCCGCGCAGTCTTAGGCGCCTTGCCACGGTTCGGGCGGCTCAACCCGTCGGAGGTTCGGGTCCTCCCTCGGGCATGGGTGTGTATGTAGTCCTTAGATTAAGTAGTGAGTATGCCTAGGGAGCGGTGACTTCAGCAGTTTGGTCCCACAGGAACCTACCGCAAATTTCCAAACAAAAAAAAAAAAAAAAAAAAAAAAAATCGGGGTTGACGGGTCCAGGCGAGGAGTAAGCTTTGTGTAGTGCAGTCATCAAGGGTACACAGGTGGGCCTCCGGCTACGAAAGCCCATGTCGATGATGTTTCGTTGAATGGGTCGCATGCTGACACAGCAGCAGTAAGCGATCTAACAACTGTGCCAGACACTTGTTGTCTTATATTGGCGTTGCCGACCGCAGCGCTGTATTCTGCCTGTTTACATATCTCTGTATCTGAATACGCATGACTATACCAATTACTTTGGTAGTTCAATGTTTAACATTGAATACATAAATGTTTAAACCAATACTTCCACAGCGCAATTTACGTTGGCAGCCCTTCCAGTTGTCAAGGAATACAGTATGATCCTTGACCATGGCATCGAGGTTTAAATGTCCGTTTCTTTCATTCGAGGAGTAAACGAATCTGCAAGGGACACCGAGCGAGTTGGCGGTGCGATTAAGACACTGGACTCGCATTTGAGAAGACGGCGATTCAGATGCACGTCTTGCAATGCACATTTAGATTTTCTTGATGCCTTTAAATCGTTTAAGACAAACACTGGGACGATTACTTTGAAAAGGATACAGCCGATTTTCTTCCCTATAGTTTTCCCGTCTTCGTGTATGATTTGTCACTAATGACCTCATCGAGAGGAGGACGTTAAGCTTTCATCTTCCTTTTCTATTCAGTAAGGCACTGTATATCTGTTCCTGCAAAACACATACCATAAAGCGGGTATAGTATGACCGTTTTTAGATTCAAATGTGGTTATCATGACTCCTTTTTAACTTTTGCGATATTTATGCTAGTGAACACTGGGACTTGTACAAAAGGTTTACGTACTATTCAGTACAACAGATTTTCTAAAATGCAGGGGAAGTAACGGGAAAAAATGTAGATGGTCAAAGTTGTCATGAATTTGAGGATACGTTGACTGACCTATGCTTCCACCACAACTGCCAGCTACCATTCCATTTGTGTTCAGTATTTCACAAAGACAATGGAACTTTGACCAGCCACAAAGGGAAACACTGATCTAAAATTTTTATTAGTGCTTTATTAAGCCTTACAAAAGAGAAAAACATAGTACAGTACATAAATCAGTGTGATCCAGCATCAAAATTATAAATATAACGAAAGCTACTAAGATGGAGTACCGTGCACTTAACTCCAAGTTTAGCTGAGCATAATACTTTTAATTTCATCCAATGGAGACCTAAATCCTCGTTTCAAAAAATCCATTGTAGTTAGAATTTAGGTTATGTGTTCTTCATTTATCTAGACAATATCTGGCACTTGTGGCCAAACAAACTTCGTTCCTTGTTTCCGGATATATTTGACATAATATGCAATACCTAGATCACTGCCTGAACCACGATAGCTTGCAATTTGAGCAGAGTATATGACTGACATTTGTTTTTCTTAGTTATAGACACATTAACAATTTCAAATGAGCCTTAGTCTATACAGGGTGAAGCGAATTCGCGCACTTGGGCTTCGCAGCGCGACTCCTCACATACCAGCGATAAAAAAATGTCTCTCTCAAAATTTCGTATGACGAGTGCATCCGGCAGAGTGGCAATCTGGCAACACTGAAACCACATGCATGGTGACTACCTCTGTCAACACATACTGGCTGTAGTGTGCAGTTGGTGCAGAGTATAAAGTTTTGGGTTAGCATGCAGGAGGTCGAGGGTCCGATCATGGGTTGGGACGCATTTTTTTTTTTTTTTTTTTTAATTTGCTGATTTCATTCTGACCATTTCTTAGGTCATGCGTATCCAAAATTTACAACATTTTGTAACGCTGGACAGCACAGTACAACAACACATCTACCTGTCATTTATACTACACGTAATATGAGTACTCAGACGTCGCACATTAGTAACCACTGACAATATTAATGCCCATATTAATGACCACATGACCTTCACAACAGAATACGTTATCCTCAGAACAACAGATGCTCAAAGCGACCTCACTCCACGTCCAAACATTGCGCAACTCGCCGGATCATATAGCTCTGGTCCCTTGACACCATAGCTGCAGCCACAGTAACAAGAGCAGCATTAACACGCGCTACCAATTCTTCTACATTCGTCCGCGGAGTAGAGTACATGTTCTCCTTCAGGTGCCCCCATAGGAAGAAATCCAGGGATTTAGGTCAGATGGAAGCGGTGGCCATACGACTGGACCTCCACGTCTGAGCCAAATACTGTCGCACATGAATTCCAGAGTGTGGAGGTGCACCATCATGTTGGAACCATATCTTCTGCCGAACATATAGTTGAAAATCTTCCAGCGCATCACGCAGATAGTTCTAGAGGTATGCGTGATACCGACGTGCAGTCAGCCGGTCAGGCGACATGTAGGGCCCAACCACCTGTCGCCCGATATTCCGGCCCAGACGTTGATACTCGGTATCCACGGTCGTGGGTGATGTGTGGGTTAACCTCACACCAATGGTGGGCGTTGTGCATATTGAAGATACCCTCACGATTTAATTCTGATACATCTGACCATATTACGGTGTTCACAAAGTCATCGTTGGCTTCCTGTTGTTGTCGGAACCATTCACAGAATCGCATTCTCTGATGACGATGTGCAGGATGTAGGTGTTGCGAGAAAGCATAATGATAGGGGTGCAGCCCATACTCGTGCAACATGTAAACGACCGTGATTTGCAAGACACGCAGCTGCCTCGCTACACTAAGTGTACTTCGCTGAGGTTCTCGGTGTACGACCTCCAGAACAGCTTCCTCAGTAGCTGGGGTACAGCGAGTCCGTGGACGACCTCTGTCATGCGATGGTGGAAGGAGACAACCTGACTCCCGAAGGCGCAGCTCCAGATGATAAAACACATTTCTTTCTGGATGGTGGCGGTGAGGATATCTAGCAGCATATTCACGAGCGGCAACACCAGCCCAGTTATCAGATGCACCAAGAACCCTAGGTCATGGGGTGTATCGGAAGACTACGCACACTGATCTGTATTTGCACGCAGACAGCTGCCACCACCCTTCACAGAGGAATGGGGTACTTAAAACTCTAGTACATAGGGCGCGCACTATCTCTGACGCAGAGAGTCTACCCCAGGAATTGGAACGTCTGAGAACTGTATTTCGAAAAAATGGGTACTCAGAGTGGCAGATTCAACGTGCTCTCCGCCCAACCACTGCAGCACAACCTGTTGAGATGGATGAAGTCACGAGGCAGGAAGGAGGTAGGCACTGCATTTATTCCATACACAGGCGCACTCTCGGGGAAAATCGCCCGCATTCTGAAGAAACACCGGGGCGGAACTGTGTTTTGTCCTCCAAATAAAACTCGTGCACTGGTGGGGAGCGCCGAAGATGACCTCGGTTTGAGGAAGGCCGGCGTGTACCAGATTCCGTGTCAATGCGGCAAGTCGTATATTGGTCAGACGATGCGTACCGTCGAGGATCGATGCCGTGAACACCAGAGGCACACTCGACTGATGTATCCGAGCAAGTCGGCGGTCGCTGAACATTGTTTGTCGGAAAATCACGCCATGGAGTATGACCGCACGAGGATTCTGGTACAGACGTCGAGATACTGGGACAGCGCAGTTAGAGACGCCTGCTGCTTCTTTTCTGACTTCCTCACTGTGAGGAGGTTCGGTTGGAAGTTTGTGGCCTGTTGGCCTTTACTCCCCTGGGAATCTTGACGAATCTTCTTTCTGTGCTGGTAGGTTTCTCTGGACTGGCAAGGAGTGCCGATGACCTATTTCCTGTACTTGTCGGTGTGACGATTTTTCTTCTTCTTCTTCTTGACTGTTGCTGAGGTCTCTCCCTCGGTTGGGATATTGTGCAAAATGCATCCCGCTTTATCATACTCTCCGTTGACCAGAGCGATGATGATACAGCGCATTTGCCACTCTGTGAAGATAGGGTAGGAGTCAATCAGATTGAACTCCTCCCTAGAAAGACCAAGAAGGCCTTCTGGATACACAAGTGGGCGATGTGGGAGTTGAGGTTTAGGATGGTTAGGTGGAACGAAAGGATAAGGGTTATCGTGGTGGGGGTACGTACCATCGCGAAGCGATGCAGCGATCTTCTGCGTTACAGCGCTTGCGCTGTACATGTCTGGAAGCGGGAGGAATGGGACTTCTTCCCACTCTTCTTCTTGCGCTGCTGCTTCGGTGTCCGTCTTGGGCTGTGTTGCCTCCCCTTCGGCAGTCACGTCGGTGTGCGTGGCCACCGTTGCGAAATCCTCCCGTGGAGGAGTCGCCTGGGTGGCGGTGTCGACTGTTGTGGCGGAAGCTGCTTTGGTTGAGCGAAGCTCCTGCGCCAGCTCAGCAATCTGACGCCGAGCCTCGCCCAGTTCCGCCAGCATGGCCGCCCTATCTTCCGCCATGGCGGATTTGAAGGCGGACATGGCGTCTTGTACGGCGTCGTTAAGGCGCCTGGTGACGACGTCTTCTGTGCAAGTGACCACCTCTTCGTGTGTGGTGGTCACTTGCTTCTGCGTCTTCTTCTCCGGTCCGCGCCAGTTTCTTCTGTAGGCGCAGGAACGGGCGTTGGCCGCGTGTGCGCCGCCGCAGTTGGCGCAGGTACTGGGGGCGTCCTTCTGCTTCTTGCAGTCACGTGTGTCGTGTGCTTGCGCACACTTCAAGCACGCAACTGCTCCGCTGCATTGCTTGGCGACGTGGTCAAGCTTTTGACAGCGAAAGCACTGCGGTGTAGTCTTCCTCTTCTTGCCGGATGTTCCTGCTAGCGTGAGCAGCAACTCCGCCAAGGCAGCAGCTTTGCGTCCCCTTCCGCGTCCCGACATCTCGAGTAGCAACAGCGACAATCAGCTTATGCGTAACTCTCCGCGGCGTGAGCGGGAATGCTGTTAGAGAGGCCATCGAAATTCGCACCAATGACGACCTCATAAACCGTGACTGTGGCTATAATCTTAGCAAGGCTTGGGAACCAGCGATCGGGTAAATCAAGAGTAAATCGAGAAAACGTATAGTTGTGACGACCAGGGCGGACAGAGCCATCACACCGACGTAATCTCAGACGCCGTCGCAATCTGTTCCACCGCGCGACCGTGGCGCGGGGCGCGGACGGCGGAGGGAGCGCGCCGCGGGCGGAGGGTATTTAAATCGGCCGCCGTCGCGACCGAACCCAGTTCCCCCTGAGCAGCCATAGCGTACGGATCTCCGTGCCGGCACGTTCACAGGAGCTCAGTCCGTCAGTTCACCTGATGATGGCGACATGTATGATCGCCGAAATATTGTGCCCGTTGGACACTATAGACCGGCAGCATACCCGTGGACATTTTGATTATCAAATACGCCGGGAGAAACTTAAGAATCAAATAATAATAATAATAATGTATTGAGATACGTACTAAACAGCGTGCGGTTACCAGACTCAGTGTTGAAAGGCATAATTACTGGGACCATGGTGATAACACATACAAATAGTAATCGAGTTTGGACATTATTCACAAAGCACGTTGATAGTCCTACTGGTAACGTAAGGCTCCAAACGAAATGTAGTGTAGCTGAACGAGGCAAGAGTAATGTTTGGTACTAATCCATGAGACCATTGGAGTAAGGTACAAAGAAAACAGGTTTCGCATCTAGTAAATGAACTGGTGCCAATAAATTCACACACACGATGTGCAAAGGGCTACTTCCAAACCTGACCAGTCTTCCATTTCTACGATTGTAGTAGGAAAGTGCAAATATTTTCTAGAGGACCTGCTGAAATCGCTGTTGACGATTAAGATGCCAGATACCATACCACCTGGTCTACATTTACCAAATAAAAAACCCATGCCTCAACCTAGAATCGAACTCTCGACCTCCTGCACGCTAACCCAAAACTTTATACACTACACAACTGCACAGTACAAGCAATGTGTGCTGACAGAGGTAGTCACCATACATGTGGCTGCAGTGTTGCCAAATTGTCACTCTTTAACGTCCCTTTTCTGCCGTATGCACTTGCCAGACGAAATTTTGGGAGAGACATTTTTTTATCGCTGGCATTGAGGTATCACGCTGCGAAGCCCGAGTGCGCGAATTTCGCTTCACCCTGTATATCAATGGTTAATGTATGTATTCCATAGCCGGCCGCTGTGACTGAGCGGTTCTAGGAGCTTCAGTCTGGAACCGCGCGACCGCTACGAACGCAGGTTCGAATCCTGCCTCGGGCATGGATGTGTGTGATGTTCTTAGGTTAGTTAGGTTTAAGGAGTTTTAAGTTCTAGGGGACTGATGACCTCAAATGTTAAGTCCCATAGTGCTCAGAGCCATTTGAACCAATTTTGTATTCCATAGTTGTAGACTGTCATTGACATCAACATTGTTTAACAAACTGTGTATCTATAATCCTGGGGTAATAATGACCAGTAGCCAAAGCAACCCCGAAACAGAGAAATCATGCGCATGACCTCAGAAATTCTAATATGGTGGCAGATATATACACGTGAACAAAAAACTGACATGATCTGCTTCCAGAATTAATCGAGTAACATACATGGTATATTTGAAAACACCGATCGCTTTGCAGTTAAATGATATCGGTTGATTTTGCACAACCTGATTTTAACACACTTTTTCGTATACAATTATAAGTCGCAACAGGTTCGCCAACCGTTGTACAAGAAACTCGACAGTACGTGACGCCATTTAAACTATATTGATGGAACTTTACCACCAAACAGTATATACTAAACAGTCAACTGAGACTCAGCAGAGATCTGTAAAACGTTTGATGCATGAGTGGTGAAAGTTATCACGGCGTTCAGTGTACACCCGGTTTACGGTACTTTAACATGTTAGCAGACTTTCGGTGTTTCTCATGGTCAATACCTTCCAGATTGAAAAAAATTGAATATTTACCTTACGTTAGACAAGACAGTCTGCTAGTAGTTACACTTACCTGAACGCAGCACATAACATCTCGTGGATTTTCTCTTCTCATAGTGGCGTCTTAAAACCTACTTTCATTTTATACTGTTTTATATCGTTCTATACATTACGATAATCTTAAAACAGATAGGTGAGTCTTACGAATATAGCTACAGTTATACTGTAATATCATTACCGAGAAGTTTAATTCCTTACACAGTAGCTGCATTCATTGAGTATTTTCGCAGCCCAAGATCGCAGAAGGTCAGTAAGAGATAGACTGAAGAAGCTTCATAAAACGCTAGACTTTTGCAACGAATTACGACAGAAGGGTCCACATTCCTATCTACACAGTTTAGGGTCTCAGTTAACATTAGTTATGCAGCATTATACAATGGTTAATCATGTGTCAACTGATGCTATCCAGTGTGCATGTTCCTCGAAATTTGTCACGATATTGACTAATAAACACATTTTAACAAATATTCAAATGGCTCTAAGCACTATGTGACTTAACATCTGAGGTCATCAGTCCCATAGACTTAGAACTACTTAAATCCGACTAACCTAAGGATGTCTCACACATCCATGGTTCAAATGGCTCTGAGCACTATGGGACTTAACATCGATGGTCATCAGTCCCCTAGAATTTAGAACTACGTAAACCTAACTAACCTAAGGACAGCACACAACACCCAGCCATCACGAGGCAGAGAAAATCCCTGACCCCGCCGGGAATCGAACCCGGGAACCCGGGCGTGGGAAGCGAGAACGCTACCGCACGACCACGAGATGCGGGCTCACACATCCATGCCCGAGGCAGGATTCGAACCTGCGACTGTAGCAGCAGCGGCTCCGGACTGAAGCTGGTAGAACCGCTCGGTCACAGCGGCCGGCTAACGAATATTAATCAGAAATTTGGAGACTTGAAGATGGACAGAGAATGCTCTAAATCAATCACCGAGTGAGGGAATGGAATGGTTAAGATACTGGAATAGAATGCGGTAGAAGCACGTTGAAAATCCCCATTCAGACATCCATATAAAGGTTTTTTGTTTTCGTAAATATTAGAGTAGTGGGTAAGTTCTTAGTCTTTTTGTTTCGCATTCTGTATTCCAGTTGCTATGGTTTGATTTAATGACTGTCACTTTTTTTTTGTAGTTCACTGTTGCTAATTGAGTTTACATATTGTCATTTGGAGATAGTGAGTGGAGCTTTAGACAAAAGAAAAGGGAGTGCCAGTTGGAGAAATTTACGACGTATTCTTCTGTTTCACTTCAGTAAAGGGGTGTCAGCAGCGAGGCAGCCAGAAAAATTTGCACTGTGTATGGGGATAATGTCACGGCAAGCAAATGGTTTTCTCGTTGTAAAGAGGATCGTTTTGACGTTAGTGACCCTCCTCGTTCAGGAAGACCTTCGGTGTTTGATGAAGATCGTCTAAAGGCTTTAATCCACAATGATCCACGTCAGTGTACTCGAGAACTATCAAATTTGATGAAATGTGATCATTCCATCATCGTGCGACATTTGTATACAGTGGGGAAGGTTCAATAACAGGGTGTATGGTTACCGCATGCTCTAAGCCAAAAGCAGTCACAGCAGCGAGTGGCCGTATGTGCACCTCTACTTGCTCGTCATCAGTTGACTAGGGAACAACATCAACCATTCCTGTACTGCATAGTTACTGATGACGAGAAATGGTGTATTTGTGCTAACATAATGAAGAGAATGGTTAAGTCCAAACAAAGCAGAAAACCCCATACATTGACCTGCACGCATTCACAAAAAATGTTATGAATCTGGTGGAACAGCGACGGTGTGATATTCTACGAATTGCTTCCCCAAGGTGTAACCATCAATTCTGACATTTATTGTCATTAGCTGATACGTATTGCGGACGCAGTCCAAGGACAACGACAAGGCAGATTGCGTGAAGTCATGCTACTCCACGATAACGCTCGCCGGCATTCCGCTAGACTGACAAGAAACACTATACAGGAGTTGGATTGGGAAATCATTCCGCACCCATCTTATTCAACTGATCAGATTTTCGCCGTTTCTACCCTCAATCGAATAACCTTCAAGTAACTTTCTTTCTGGATGAAAACGCACTCCGAACATGGTTCGGCGAGTTCTCCGTCTTGAAAGCACGTGGTTTCTACAGTCACGGAATCGAAGAGTTATTTCAGCGTTCGCAGACAGTTTTAAATAATGAAGGAGAATAATCTATTGTTGACTAAAGTCTCTGTTATGTGTATCTGTTGTGTTTATTAAACTTATGGAAAACCGCTAAGGAGAATGTCGGACAGTTTCATTGAAAAAAACAAGCCGTATTTGCTGCTCCATACTCATTTTATTTTAACTTTTGTTCTGTTTCTAATGACTTCGTTTTCAATGCTTTCTATGCTTTTTAGTTATCATTCAATTGTCATGTAACAGAGGTCATCCGTGAGAAATGAGCAGCTCTTTGCTCTTAATTACCTAGGTTATAATTGCTACTTCTTTTAGTCGCTTTCTGCAGATCCACTGCTTTGTATAAAGATCGATACTGCTGTTGGCTGTGCACTGAACAGGTATGCGTAGTGAGATCAACTGTTTGCACAAGAAAGCAAGTTGCGCGCCTACCCAGGGGAGTACAGAGAGCTCTTTCAGACTAATCTCCCCTTCCATGGACGTAACCTTGACATTTTATCTGACCTTACACAGTCTAAAATCCGATTCAAGATACATCCTGAAGAGCAGAATGTATTTTGTTAAAGCTAAATACTGGAATGGTATTATTTCCAAAAAATGGTTCAAATGGCTCTGAGCACTATGGGACTTAACATCTCAGGTCATCAGTCCCCTAGAACTTAGAACTACTTAAACCTAACTATCCTAAGGACATCACACACATCCATGCCCGAGGCAGGATTCGAACCTGCGACCGTAGCGGTCGCGCGGTTCCAGACTGAAGCGCCTAGAACCGCTCGGCCACCAACGCGACCGGCCGGTATTATTTTCACAAAGAACAAAGAACGAAAAGTGAGTTCTATTGTTCAAAATATACTCGTAGTATCGTTGTCTTGCGCTTTTTTTTTAAAGTGAGAAGCAGTATTTAAAACGATGTCCTGGCGCGTTGGCACGTATATTAACCTACTTTGCGTTTCCGTTTTATCTTCTACATGGTAGCATATCTGTTCTTAGACATACGTTTGTCACAAAAGAACGTATAGTTAACTGATACTTGTGTTTATTTACAGCTTAGACTCTCAATTTTTACAGTCTAGCAGTATCTACAATAATGTCAAGTTTTTCTATATTTTTATTAGGCTCATTTCGTTAAAACTCTCTTCTCCATTACGTCATCATCATTTACATCTGGCAAGTATCTGCGACAGAAAGCTGTAAGTATTGTCCTATTTACGAGGGACTGACGACGTCAAAGAGTCAGAGGCAAAATGGAATTTTTAAGGATAGAAAAGGCAGTGACATATACAGGGTGTTACAAGAAGGTACGGCCAAACTTTCAGGAAACATTCCTCACACACAAATAAAGAGAAGATGTTATGTGGACATGTGTCCAGAAACGCTTAATTTCCATGTTAGAGCTCATTTTAGTTTCGTCAGTACGTACTGTACTTCCTCGATTCACCGCCAGTTGGCCCAATTGAAGGAAGGTAATGTTGACTTCGGTGCTTGTTGACATGCGACTCATTGCTCTACAGTACTAGCATCAAGCACATCAGTACGTAGCATCAACTGGTTAGTGTTCATCACGAACGTGGTTTTGCAGTCAGAGCAATGTTTACAAATACAGAGCTGGCAGATGCCCATTTGATGTATGGATTAGCACGGGGCAATAGCCGTGGCGCGGTACGTTTGTATTGAGACAGATTTCCAGAACGAAGGTGTCCCGACAGGAAGACGTTCGAAGCAATTGATCGGCGTCTTAGGGAGCACGGAACATTCCAGCCTATGACTCGCGACTGGGGAAGACCTAGAACGACGAGGACACCTGCAATGGACGAGGCAATTCTTCGTGCAGTTGACGATAACCCTAATGTCAACGCCAGAGAAGTTGCTGCTGTACAAGGTAACGTTGACCAGGTCACTGTATGGAGAGTGCCACGGGAGAACCAGCTTTTTCCGCACCATGTACAGCGTGTGCAGGCACTATCAGCAGCTGATTGGCCTCCACGGGTGTCAATCCTCATGCCAGTGCAAATGTTCTCTTTACGGATGAGGCTTCATTCCAACGGGATCAAATTGTAAATTTTCACAATCAACATGTGTGGGCTGACGAGAATCCGCAAGCAATTGTGCAATCACGTCATCAACACAGATTTTCTGTCAACGTTTGGGCAGGCATTGTTGGTGATGTCTTGATTGGGCCCCATGTTCTTCCACCTACGCTCAATGGAGCACGTTATCATGATTTCATACGGGATACTCTACCTGTGCTGCTAGAGCATGTGCCTTTACAAGTACGACACAACATGTGGTTCATGCACGATGGAGCTCCTGCACATTTCAGTCGAAGTGTTCGTACGCTTCTCAACAACAGATTCGGTGACCGATGGACTGGTAGGGCCGGACCAATTCCATGGCCTCCACGCTCTCCTGACCTCAACCCTCTTGACTTTCACTTATGGGGGCATTTGAAAGCTCTTGTCTACGCAACACCGGTACCAAATGTAGAGACTCTTTGTGCTCGTATTGTGGACGGCTGTGATGCAATACGCCATTCTCCAGGGCTGCATCAGCGCATCAGGGATTCCATGGGACGGAGGGTGGATGCATGTATCCTCGCTAACGGAGGACATTTTGAACATTTCCTGTAACAAAGTGTTTGAAGTCACGCTGGTACGTTCTGTTGTTGTGTGTTTCGATTCCATGATTAATGTGATTTGAAGAGAAGTAATAAAATGAGCTCTAACATGGAAAGTAAGCGTTTCCGGACACATGTCCACATAACATATTTTGTTTCTTTGTGTGTGAGGAATGTTTCCTTAATGTTTGGCCGTACCTTTTTGTAACACCCTGTATACTGTTCTTTATTCCTGACAATAGGAATTTGCAATCGACGACTGTGAACGGCTCGAAAAGAAATGTTTGTATTGCACTACTTCACTGTAGCATGGGATAAGAGACACTGTTTCAACACCGACCACTGACGATAGCATGTGAAAATGACTTTTGTAGAAAAGTGTGCTGTAACATAAACATACTGTGTAAGTACAGGATGGTTGTAACTAAACTTTCGCTACCGGAATCAGTGTAGACTGAAAACTATTTACCGTATGTATACCGAACTTTATAGGAATAATGTTCAGAGTGTGCGCTGCAGGATTTACGTTGTTCGCAGTGTTAGTTTCATGACCTGCCGTTAGGCGCCGGTACTTGTTCGGCGACGTAGGATTGAAACGCAAGCATCAGTGTGCATTACAGACGCAGTCAATATCTGTATGGACAAGGTGAGCGGGGCTTTACTCGTAAAGCTGTTTTATCAAAACAACAGCAGTAGTGCTGCTTTCTTCGCGAGTATAGAAGTATTAAAGAATACGGAGAGGTCCTCTTCCCCCACTGGAGTTGAAGAACATTAAGTGGCGACTTGGAAGTTGTTCCTAGAGAGGCCGACGGCCAGCTGTGCCACAAATTGTTGAAGTTACTGTTGCCATGGATGAGAATGCTGGACGCAATGGCCACAAGCTGTGTCACGACAGCTGAACATCTCACGGTCCACCGTTCGAAAAGTGCTGCGGTATCCAGGCTGCCGTGGATGCAGGTAGTCGTCACACTGAGAATCGTTTGTAACCTGGAACGTAAATATCGTTCGCTGTTAACAAATGTTACCATCTCATTTGGAAATTAAAGTGTGTTTGTTTCATTATTTCTCTTCCCCATGTCCTTACAAATGTTTCTACAAAGTTTCATTGTCCCACGATTACTGAGTTTTCGTGGGGGCCGTGCCAAGTAGCGAAAGTTTAATCGTAACCACTCTGTGTAATAGCAACTTTAAAGTATTTCAGCTCTTAATTGCTGCACTGATATTTGCAGATCAATATCCGAGGTGATTTGAAAGTCTCGTTACAAATTTTTACATCTTAAGTGTACACAATGTAAATTACGTTTTGAATATGACCCGTGCCAGTAGCCGAGTAAGGAAAAATGAAATCAGAAGTATCTACATAGCAGAAGGTCATCTACAGTCTATGACGAATGTTATTTCGTGTGCAGATATGACTCCCCTCTTTCCTATTCCAGTCGTGAATGGTACCCGGGAAAAAAGAATGAAAAACGATTGTTCGTAAGCCTCTGTATGACTTCGAATATCTCCAATTCTATCTTCGTAGTCCTTTGCCGAAATATACACGGGTGAAAGCAATGTGTTGGTTAACTCTTCTAGGAACGTACACTCTCATAATTTTAACAGTAAATCGTACTATGTTGCACAACGTTCCTGTAGTAGCGCCTGCCAATGGAACTGGATGTGCATTTCCGTGACGCTTTCACACTCGAGTATCGATCGCACGTCAGTTCCGTGAACTGCCTTCTTCGTCGGTGGACTAATTCCTGAGGATGTATCCAATGAATCTGTCTGCTATCTTACCGTCCCTTCCAGTGGTTCTATGTGGTCGCTCCACGTTAAATCGCTTTGTACGCATACTCCCAGATATTCAATGGATGTGACTGTTTACAGCGATTATTTAGCTATTGCGTTATATAATAATGGATCTTTCCGCATAGCTATGCGAAACGTTTTAAATTTGTTTATGTTGAGGGTCAGCTACCAAGCTCTGCACCAACCCGTCCGTCTTTTCTAGGACCTCCTGGATTTGCTTACTATTTTCTAGCGTTCCGACTTCTCTATAGAGGGTGAGTCACAAGGTTTTCCCCCGGTTTCTGGAGGGTATTCCTTAGGTTATTTGGAACAAAATATTATAATACAGTAATTGGATCACATCCATAATGAAGGAGCTACAATAATCGAAAAACTCAAAAAAATGGGAGAAAAAGCTTTTATTGTAGGATTTCACTATCAAAGATGCACATAATAATTAATTTAAACAATTTTGTAGCAGTCTCTTAAATTCAGAGTGGATTTAAAGCGAGTGTTCAAAATTTCCTTCCTGCATTTGAGAGCAAAGATTCGCACGGGAGTGAACCGCGCGAGTAGCATTTCGAAATTTCACATGCTCGTTTCTTATTAACGTTGCGGCATCGAAAATGCGTTGTATCAATTCTTCTCGTGTTTCCACCTTAACTTTGTACTAGATGTCTTTCATCTACCCCCAGATGCAGTAATCTAGGGGTGTTACATCTGGGGATCCGGCAGGCCAGTTGATAGGACACCTGCGACCTACACATCAATGTGGGAACTGCTGATTAAGATAAGCTGTTACCACATGATGGAAGTGTGTAGGTGCCCCATCATGTTGGACGTACATGTGACGTCTTGTTTCCAGAGGTACATTTTCAAGAACCTGCAGTAAGTCTTCTCGTAAAAAGTTACTGTACATCTGACCATTTAAATTTCCAGGGAGAATAAACGGCCCCTGTAACTAGTCACACACAACACTACACCAGACATTGACACTAAATCTGCGTTGAAATTGAGATACTTCCGTGGCATGGGGATTTTCGGCTGCCCAGACATGCATGTTATGCATGTTGTTGATGCCATCTCTTGTAAAGGTTGCCTCATCACTGAACATTATGAAGCGATAGAGCTGCCGATTTCCAAATAACCAGTTACAAAAGTGCAAACGGGTGGCACAATCATGTGACTCTAAATAGTGAACTTTCTGCTCATGAAAAGGATACAGTCCATTCTCATGAAGAATCCTACATACCTTAGATTGTGAAACGTTCAATCGGGTAGCTAGGCGTCTTGTACTTGAACGAGGACTGCGCTCTACTGAATAAAGAATGTTTTCCTCTTCTTGAACGTCACGATGTCTTTCGGAGTGAATACGAATACTGCGAAGTGTACCAGTTTCTGACAATGTTCGATATGTTCCACTAAATGTTTTGGCACTCGGAATTCTACGATTAGGATACCGACGGTGATATTCGGCAACAGCAGCTTTCGCATTACCATCACAGAAGCTCAAAACGTACACCATCTCTCTATACTCCTGCGATGAAAACTTGTATGGCATCGCAAAGTATACTTTACAGAGGATGTTGTGGGTTGACAGGAGAGCCAACACCGGTATACTAGAGGAAGCCGAAAGGCACGCGTTTTAGCTCACGCAGGCTGGCTTGAGGTCTGGAACAGGACAAGGAAATTAGACTTTAGAAAAACAGACGTAGCTGGTGGAATACTTAACTTTAATCCGTTAATGATGAGCGTCGCTCTTGACGGTACATGACTCAGTATCAATAGTAACTGGTAATGGCACCTTGCTAGGTCGTAGCAAATGACGTAGCTGAAGGCTATGCTAACTATCGTCTCGGCAAATGGGAGCGTATTTTGTCAGTGAACCATCGCTAGCAAAGTCGGTTGAACAACTGGGGCGAGTGCTAGGAAGTCTCTCTAGACCTGCCGTGTGGCGGCGCTCGGTCTGCAATCACTGATAGTGACGACACGCGGGTCCGACGTATACTAACGGACCGCGGCCGATTTAAAGGCTACCACCTAGCAAGTGTCGTGACTGGTGGTGACACCACAGAGGAGACAATAATAGTACTAAACAGTGACTGCAGTATCAACAACGTGGTTGTTATGCAAACGTACCACTCGCTGCACTTGTCTACCTAAGACTGATCGTGTGTCCTGTGAACACAGGTGTAGCACTCGATGCACCGTGACATGTTTCGGAACTCTGTTGTAGCTCCTTAATTATGGATCTGATCACATTACTGTATTTACATTTTTTGTTCCAAATAAGCTAAGAAATAACGTCCAGCGACAGTGGGAAAACCTCGTGACTCGCCCTCTATACAGCAGTATCTCCGTTCAACCTCACAGAGCTTTCGAAGTTATCGCCTAGGCCATTTACGTGTACTGTGAATGGTAATGGTGCTATAACATTCTCTCTCTGTACGCCCAAATTTACTTTTACCTGTGAATATTTGGTTCCGTTATAAAGGACATGCCATTTTCTGTTAGTTAGTAACTCTTCAGTCCTGTCACAGAACTGGTAAGATGTTTCATATGCTCTTATTTTGTTCATTAGGTGACAGTGTGGACCTGTGTCGAACATTATTCGGAAATCAAGGAATACAGATTCAACCGAAAAACCGATATGTACACTTGACAGCAAAAAAATGAGTCACTGCCGAATATGATCAACATAACGTAGCTGTGTTACAGGTCCTCTAAACACCAATACCCCGTGGGGTACAGTCGTTTGACTACACACAATGGGTACCGCAAGAGACTACTAGAGCCTCTAGTATGATAAAAAAAATAAGTTAAATACAGTTGAATTTTTTTCAATTTTAAGCTGATAATTATATATATATGATCAGGATGCCGCAGTATTCTCTGCTGTAGTAAAGGCTGTTTGATATATATATTGTGTTTCATACTAGAATGTCGTGTTCCCAGTTTGGCACAGCTTTTCCACAAGAAATACGAAAGCGGTCGAAGACGTCCGTCTTCTGGTCGGCTCCTGATCGTTGTCAGAAGGAGGCTAGTTTTTGATTACGCATAGGCTTCTATTATTTGGAAAAGAACAACCCGGATTTTTTTATGTAATCAGTATGAAATTTATAATTACCTAAGGGACCTTTAACAATGAACAATAAAAAAATTGCATTTGCAAATGAAATTATTAATAAATGGGGCAGCTATGAGTTGTATAGAAGACAAGGAGCGGCCTTCTGTCTATGACCAGGATGCCGCAGTATTCTCTGCTGTAGTAAAGGCTGTTTGATATTTACAAAAATAATATGACATGGAGGTAAAAAAAATATAAAGGAAAAGAATAGAATAAGAAATCTGGTAAACACTAAATATATTCTAATAATTCTCACAAGCAATTAAAGATTCTTTATAAACAGTATAACTTTCTAACTGTATGGTGCGATCAGATTTCAGCCTGTCCTGTACTAGTTTCTTGGTTCACGTTTTTATCACAAATTACAGTCATTACTTTTCTCCTTCCTTCAAGAGACTTCTTGCACCGTTCAACACCTTTATAACAATAACTCGCCGGTTTACAATATCGAACACAAATTACTTGAATTTTATTAATTAATAATGTTGTCTGCACGCTGGCAAGACCGCTCACTTTTTATGGCTTAAAGACGACCTTCTTTACGCTTTCACATTACAAGCAGAAGTACGATAAAATCTGAATATCTACAAAGGTTTTTACTGTCATCTTTTATTTAGATCGAAGCGGAACGCTCAGTTCAGCTTCTGTTAAAATGTTTCTTTGACTGCGCAATCGATGCATTAGCGTCCGCGCTAGATGTTAATCTTTACAGTTACGTAAATTATATAAAACAAATGTCTTTCAAAGAATAGGTCTCATCTCATAACTTCATCATTTAATATACAGCTAGGTGAATGCATTTCCAAGGGTACTCACAGCTTTCATACTACGGAAATCCCAATAATATTACAAGACCAAAGGTCTTTATGACAGTCAGTCTAAGCGTCAACTAATATCGTCATACAAAACATATCAGAAAACACGTTCTTAGCGATGAGACACCCCATAACACTCATAAATTAACTTTAATTACAACAAGTGACATTCCAAATGTTCTGAGAAAACGGATTATTTTACATGTATCGTACAGTAATCCTTAGTCCAAATTAAATCCTTGAGATCATATATGGAGTTACAAAGCTCTACGGCAATTGGAAAAATGTTTTTCGCTCTCAAAAAGGTTTTCCATCCACGTGCTGAACGTCGTTCAATGGCGAGTGGCTCTGGAAACTGGATATTGGACGAACCAGTAAAAAGACGCGATTAGCGACAACAAGCACTCTACGGAAATCTCAACATTAACAGCGAATCACCAGTAATATCATTGTTCTCGTAACACACCAACAGCTACGTGTACACAAATTTGAACTTTAAATGACATGATAAACGTCGTCGTTTTGGACCTGGATTTAAACCCAGCACCTATAGCCATTGCTAACTAAGCTAAGCTCTGTTTGTGCCTTATTGATACCTGATCACTAGGCATAAAGAGACGTGAAGTATAGACGTTTGCACCAGTATCAGTTATCAATTCAGATCCTGAAAATAAATGACGAAAATGTTTGTACTGAACTGGGAATCCTGTCATAACAGTTACCTTCCTGGGAACTACCCCAAACGACGTTTAATATGGTGTCATTCACAAGGAATAAGGTATGCTCATGTTTAAAATTGAAATGACATAATGTAAAGCTTGTGACAGGGATGCGAACCCAGCACCTAATCGGATTGTTAACGAAGTACGTAAAATCAGAAGTTAAATATCAAATGTTTTCACCAATAGCAAGATGTTGGAACCTTAAATGATAGAATTGTTTTTGCCTGACTGGGATTCGAACCCAGCATCTAGCGCCGTCGTTTTATAGCCAGGAACAGACGATCAATAGCTATTGTTGGTTCACCAGTAGCGAGATGTGCGCATGTTTAGCTAGACATTAGGCGACGAAAAGTTCTGTGCTGAATGGAATTCAGACCCTGCACACATGGTCATGAAGACACTTTAACTATCAAATTCCTTTCCAATAATAGCTAGGAGTGGCATATTTGTACTTTCAATGATGTGATAGAAAATACTCTGCTGGCTAGAAGTTGAATCCACAACATATCGTCGTTGGCGATCACAACGAACACAACGTCAAACCCAAGTCCGTTTTCGCCAGTAGGATGGAGAGGAATGTTTGAACTTGAAAAGATGTAAGGAAACGTTTGATCTTGTAATGCTGTGATAAAAAGCTCATCATGTGGCTGTGAGTTGAAACGAACACGTTACAGTACTAAGAGACGTTGAAGATGCAACTTTTTTTCAGTAGTAGTTCGGAGTTCACATGCTAGGGTTTGAAATGAAATAATGAATATTTTGTGCTGATCAGGATTCGAAACCAGATAGGTGCCTTTCGAAGAGGCCTAGAAGAGTTTGCAATCTTGGGGAACACAGTGAAATCGAATTCGGATCCCAGTCCAGCACCACAATTTTCAACGTCTTAGTTTCAAATAAAGTAAGAGCCTTGTGAACTTACATGGCCATTGGTTCATTAAATGAAATACGTTTTCTAGTTTACGACGGCTTGCTGGTGACAGAGTCTCTACCTTGCGGAGTTTCTCCATCTGTCACAGCTCAGACGAATGCCGCTATGCCCCAGTCGGCAGCGAAGGGATGTTATCTTTACTGCGGATATTGAACTACGGAGCTTACTGGCGTTCTGCAATTGGCGTTACTAGGGGTGAAGGAGAGTTACTTGTGTGTGTTAAAAATCTACGCCTGACGTGAGATGTGAACCTACACGTTTCACACATCAATACAAGATTAATCCACCAGACTACAGAACGCCCTGCCAAGCACATAATTGCAGAGTATTAATTTAGATGTAGATGCAGATGTCAAGGGACGGGTAACAGGAAGGAGGGCGGGATCTGGGAATGGATAGAAGTGCAGAAGTGCAAAATATAAGCGTGAAATGCTTGCAAAGTATTGCTTACTTAGATGTGTGCCACAGTTCGTTTTATCTTAGGACCCAGAGATAAGGAAGGACTGTTTTCAGAACGAAGAATGGGTTATAGGGAAGGGGAGATCAAAGAATACGGTTTCAAGGGTGTTGAGAGGAATGACAGAGTAAAGACAGCAGCAATTAAAAGAGAAAATGTAGCGTCAATGGAAACTGCTAGATTTGTTTATAAAGTTTTGGGGGAATGGAATTGAAGGGCACTTGCGGCGATAGTGACAGAGAGAGAGAGTGTGTGAGAGAGAATAGTGGAGATATTAACAACGATTAAACATAATATGAAATCGTTTGCGTATTGTGTGGAGGACGGAGGGTGTATTCATGGATGGAGGGGAAGAGAGAGATGTATTTGAAATAACAAAAACTATTGTGACAGAGTCAATCTACGCTGATTAGTTTGTAAGTAAGAAGATAGTAACTTGTTCTCGAAAGAAAAGTTCCTGTTAATAACCGTGCAGCTTTTCCCTGGAATAAATGATGACTAACTGAAAACCTCAGCTGCCGACAGGTGTTGATATACCTCGATGTGGACAGCTGAAAATGTGTGCGCGAGTAATGAGTGGTTGGGCAAATGTCTATAAGGTACAATACATATGTAGAATTGTGGACAGTTGGGAATGTGTCACGGGAAGCGTGCAAGGGATAAGTCCCTGCAGTCGCGCTATTCACCTGTGTCCTCGGTTACTCAGATGGATAGAGCGTCTGCCATGTAAGCAGGAGATCCCGGGTTTGAGTCCCGGCCGGGCACACATTTTCAGCTGTCCACATCGAGGTATATCAACAACACCTGTCGACAGCTGAGGTTTTCAGTTAGTCATCATAGTTTGTAAGTATCTAGACAGGGTATAAATGAAATCAAATAGAATATTTAACAAACTGTATATTCAAAAGAAACCCATTTGAATTAAAAAGGCAACTCAATGGAAAACTAACCCACATTGTACCTTTTCTGTTGCCATGCGATCTTCCACTAGCTCCCAATGAGGAAAAATGACGAAAAAGAAGACATAACAAAACATTTTAAGGTCTCCAATATTTTATCCAGAATCCTTCTTGGCATAGAATGTATAAGCCGTCGGACGTAACAGCCTGAAGAAGCAACTTCCTCCCAGGCTTCCAGGACGCAGTCCCAAAGAGCGTCCGCAGTAGTTGGTTGGTTTCGAGGCCAGTTCTCTGTTAATGTTCTGGCGACCTCAGCCCACATGTTTTCCATGGGGTTCATATCAGCCGCCCGTGACGACCAGTCCATGACGTTGACACCAATCATGGAGAGCCGCTGCTGAACAAATGCAGACTTGTGAATGGGAGAATGGTCCTCTTGCAATGTGACGTCCCCTTCTGCGTACAGCTTCTCACTGACAGGAGCATCTCATTTTCCAATATGTGGGCATGCTGCACGCTGTCCAGAGTTCCTTCTATCCTGTGAAGAATTCCCGCCCCTAATGCAGAAATCCAACCCCAGCAGGTAACAGATAGCCGGCCACTTCTTCTCGTCGTGGTTACATATTCGCGTCGATGGCGAGTCCTTTGCGGCCTGTAAACGATTCGTGGACCGTTGTTACTGGTGGAAAACACCTTCTCATCAGTGAAAATGACGTTGTCCCACGACGCCCTCAGATGGAGCTCCGCAAATGCTAGCCGGTATAAAACGTTGTCTTCGCTGAGCTCCTGTTTTACGGCGGATCGTCGTGCATGCAGTCCAGCGTCCCTCAGCCTTCGGCGAATCGTGTCACTGGAGCCGGGAAAGTTGGTCTCCCGCCGCAACTGCTTCGCTTTCAGAAAGGGATTTTCTCTGCTCCTAGACACTAGGCCCCTGTCTTCCTGCTGTGAGCTCACTCTCTTGCTGCCTGAGCCAGGAGCCCTGTTGGTAGTGCCTCTTTCAAGGCAGATCCTCCACCATCTCGTTGCAGTGGTATGTGGTACGCCATACCGTCTGCCAGCCTCTCTGATGGAACATCCTCCTTCTTCAATGAGAGCGATAACTATCTCGAATAGACCTCTCCCAGTGAGCCATTACGGAAGACAGCCTGATGTGTATTTTTTTTTCCTTTATTGAATTTCAATTTCCCCCGAAGGGGGCGGGCTGGCAGAAGCTTAGTATGCCGCTCTTTAGCCTACAGACTTTGTTAGAAAGATGAAGAGAATAAACTGATGTGTATTTCTGCTTGCCGCTCTTATACTGATGCCAGGAGAGGAGGTAAATATAATTACGTCAAACGGAGCGGCAGAGGCAGAGGCATGCGGCGCAGCCGTGCTGGCTCGTCCCGGGCTGTTGGCCCACCAACGTCACCGCCAGCTCGCTCACTTCGTCTCGCCTCGGCCAGCCTGGCTGGCCCGTAGCTCGCGAGCCGCGGCTAGTACAGACCCGGGCCGCAAGGCCACGATCACCCCTTGAAGGATCAAAAGATACACCTAACCTACCGAAGTCTGTAGTACAAATTAACGCAGCTACAGCTATTGTGCTATAACATGTGCAGGCACACCTACAGTTGACGATTCATTCAAGTATTTGACGAACAAAATACATTCATTTTAAGCAGCTACCACAAAATATTTCACCTAGCTAGCAATAGCATGACGCAGGAAACTATTCTTTCTTGTAACCGCTCTGCATTAGATGTAGCCTTAAGAAAACTTGTATTCATCCACGACAACTAAGTAAAAGTAAACATGTTTGACGGCAGCTTCTCCAAATAATAGTATATACGTAGTATATAATACACGTTTTGTGCACTTATAACATGTACTCAGTGTTTCTGAAACAATACTTGCTGTACGACGGAAATGGTGGTGGTGGTGGTGGTGGTGGTGGTGGTGGTTAGTGTTTAACGTCCCGTCGACAACGAGGTCATTAGAGACGGAGCGCAAGCTCGGGTTAGGGAAGGATTGGGAAGGAAATCGGCCGTGCCCTTTCAAAGGAACCATCCTGGCATTCGCCTGAAACGATTTAGGGAAATCACGGAAAACCTAAATCAGGATGGCCGGAGACGGGATTGAACCGTCGTCCTCCCGAATGCGAGTGCAGTGTGCTAACCACTGCGCCACCTCGCTCGGTACGACGGAAATTACTTTCTGCTGAGGCACTTCATTTACATCTCAATGATACGCGACTACTAGAGAATATTGCTCTTTACGGCAGTCAATCTACTTGTAAATTAACACCATGATATCGCAGATATTGGGCAACACTTACTAGGGATGAGAAAGGCCTTAAGGTTTGCAACTAAACATGCTACTTCTAGCTACTACTAAATAAGAATTTGATTATTAAAAAAATGGTTCAAATGGCTCTGAGCACTATGGGACTTAACATCTGAGGTCATCATTCCCCTAGAACTTAGAACTACTTAAACCTAACTAAGCTAAGGACATCACACACATCCATGCCCGAGGCAGGATTCGAACCTGCGACCGTAGCAGCAGCGCGGTTCCAGACTGAAGCGCCTAGAACCATTTGGCCACACCGGACGGCATTTGATTATTAATGTGTCTTCATAACCATGTGTGCGCCGTTCGACTCTCAGTCAGCATAGACGTTTTCGTCGTCTTATTTCTAGTTAAACGTGCGCACATCTCGCTAATGGTGGACCAACATTGGACATTTCTCGTCTGTTCCTGGATAAACAACTACGGGGGTAGGCGCCGGGTTTGAATCCCGGTCAGACAATACAACTTCAGTCGTCATTTAAGGTTCCAACTTCACTACTGGAGATAAACTGTGACATGTACATTCTGATTTTACGTACTTATTCAACAATCCGATTAGGTGCTGAGTTCGCATCCTTGTCACCAGCAGTACATGATGGCATTTCAATTTTAAACATGTGCATCCTTTGTTCCTTGACAATGCAACAATACACTACGTCTTTCGAGGTTAATTACCAAGAACGTAATTGTCATGTTAGGGTTCCTGGTTTCGTACAAACATTATCGTCATTTACGTTCAAGTTGAAAATTGATAACTGATACAGGTGCAAACGTCAATATTTGACGTCTCTTTCTGTCTAGTGATCGAGTCTCGATAAGGCACAACGCTTTGCTTGGTTAACAATGGCTTTACGTTCTGGGTTTGCATTCGGATCCAGAACGAAGACGTTGGTCATACCATTTAAAGTACAACTTTGTGTACAAGTAACTGTTGCTGAGTAATGTGAACAATGATATTACTTGTGATTCGCTGTTAATGTTGGGATTTCCGTAGAGTGCTTGCCACCGTTAATCACGTTTTCTTTTAACTGCTTAGTATTACAAAAAGTTGATGCGAGACCAATCCACGTTGAACGTTGAACGACGTTCAGCATGTGTTGGGTAAACCTTTTAGACAGCAAATAACTTGTTTCCAATTGCTATACAACTTTATAAATCCATATACTGTCTCAAATATTTAATTGTGCCTAAGGATTACTGAACGATTTATGTGACAAAATTAGTTGTCGCATAACGTTTGAAATGTCACTTATTGTAATTATGTTTATTTTACAAACGTGAAGAACTGTCTGATCTCTTCTGTACTATTGTGGTGTTACTTTACATCTGGACGGATTGTCATAAAGACCGGTGTTCTCTAGTAGTCTCTAGCAGTACCCATTGTGTATCTTACAACGACTGTACTGTGGAGGGTTGCGACGATGTGCAACAGAGGTATGCTATGTTGGTTGCATACATTCAGGTACAGCTTACACGTTGGAATTCAGGCGTGACCCACTTTTTTTTCTGTCGAGTGTACGTCTTACTGTGTCTCGTAAATGAACAGAGCGAGCTGGGTTTCGTAAAACCATTGTTTGGGAAATCCATGTTAATTTATACATAAAGTCAATAAGACACGAGCATAAAACGTGTCCCAAGATTCCACAACAGATAGACATCTACAATATGTTTTTTTTTTCTTTATTGTGATTTTAAAACCTGTAGAACAGGTAGGCTGGCAGCAGCACAATACGCCGCTCTTCAGCCAAAGATGGCACAATGATATAAACAGAGAAGATACATGACTTGGAAAAACGGCGGGAAAAAACAGTAGACACATGAACATAAAAAAAAACATGAAGCTGTTCACACTCGATGACAATCCACACTACAAACTGTTGACACGAAGCACAAACACTGTAGATGACGATGGCACTGGTGAACGATGGAGTGTGACGGTGAACACTGAACACTAAACACGACGGCACACACTAGACACTGATGGCGATGATCTCCGGCGCGCGAATATCCACTTAGCGTGTGTGAGTCCGTGGACCTGCCAAGCGGGGAATAAGGGTGAAGTGAGGAAGAGGGGAGAACAAGGATGCCAATGGCTGAGGAGATGGGGGGAGGAGGAGAGGGACAGGGGAGGGGAAGCCCGGGGGAGGAGTAGGGAGAAATGGAAGAGGGAGGGAAGAGGGAGAGAAGGGAGGGAGGGTGCCCAGAGGAGCAAACACAGGAGGAGGGTGGGAGGATCAAAGTTGGTAGGAGGGGTAGATGGAGGGGAGGAGGACATCATCAGGGAGAGGGAACTGGCGGAAGCCACCTTGGGAGAGGGGTCTACAATATGGGCCCAGAGTTGTGTACATATGATCGAAGACCATTTTCGCAAATGGGTATGAACTGGTCATTTTTTCATTCAACTAGAAGAATTCGTTCCTACTGCGTTCTGAAGACAGGTACTAGAATGCGAGTGCCCTATGTAGAATCGTTTAGGTATTCCACCAGGTCCAGTCGCTTCTCCTCTGTTGACTGAGTGTGATTACTCACTTCGCTCGATATCTATAATTCTGGTGTTCACACGACGACTGAAAGGAGGTACCGTGGTACTATCTTCCTCTAAGAAACAATTTTGGAAAACCGAATTTAGTACTACATGTTTTAATAGTCTTGATCGCAATACAAACAAACAGTAATAGATAGAATAATAAAACAGTAACAGTAAAATAGTAATAGTAATAGATAACCAGTTTCGGTGCTTCAGATCGTGCTTCAGTGTAATTGGTACTTGAAACAACAGATGGCGTTAACCACCTCAAAACCGTTGCTATGAGTACCTTGTCAAAATTTTCAGTGCCTACCACAGCATGTTTGTCGGCGTGTAGAACCATAAGTAGACTGCTTCTATACGACGATAGACATGCTGTAGCCAGATTTTGGCTATTTTGGCAAGCTACTCATAGCAAACAGCATAAAACCGTTACTACTCCTTCTCATAGTATCGATGCCTCAGGTATAAATTTCAGTGATAGAATGATCTGAAGATCGTTTTTAGTCAACCGAAGCCGTTTACCTTGTTAATTGTGTGCTGTAATTCGATCAAGAGTATTAAAATTTGCAATAAATAACACAGATCGCTGTGTCACCAACACCAGATGATTTTGCAAACAATTTAGTACTACGGCCTTTCTTCTCTCAATCTTCCGCTTCGGTCACATTATAGTAACTAAGTGTGGTGTCACAGCCAGACACCATACTTGCTAGGGTAGCTTAAATCGGCCGCGGTCCATTTAGTACATGTCGGACCCGCGTGTCGCCACTGTGTGATCGCAGACCGAGCGCCACCACAAGGCAAGTCTCGAGATACGGACGAGCACTCGCCCCAGTTGTACGGACGACATTGCTAGCGACAATACGGACGAAGCCTTCCTCTCATTTGCCGAGAGACAGTTAGAATAGCCTTCTGCTAAGTCCATGGCTACGACCTAGCAAGGCGCCAATTGTAACAGTGCATGTATCTTACGAGTCTCATTTGTATAGTCAAGAGAGATGTATCACAAGGAGTGATTAAAAGTTAAGTATATTCCAAAGCTACGTATTTTCTTGATAGCAGTCATAACGTATCCTGTTCCAGACTTGACGCCAGTCGGCGTGTGTGTACGCGTGCCTTTCGGCTCCCTTCTCAGTGTGGCGTAGCTAACTTGTTACGCCACAACACTAAGTGAGTGATTAGATGGTTCTGATTCGTTTACTGACTTAATGCAAGACCAAAACTTCTCAGGATTTTTCGTCAGATCAGCTGCAGACTAAAGGAGGGACGGAGGGGGCGTCCCGCCCAGGGCCTCTGATACTTGCGGACGTCCGAATATCGAGGACCTCGAGATTTGTAGGCCCTCCCAGGACAGGACCATTTTTAATCATATCCCAAACAAAGTCAAAATATTTTCAGTAGTTTGGAGTCAGAGACACTATACACATGCAATATATGAACGTAGGTGCCTAATTGTTATTAGGTCATGGCACTTGTCAATGGGTGTGCTCAGAATTTTTTGAATTTTTATAAATCGTTGCACTAAACTTAAAATACGAAGAATTATAACCAGTTTTCTGCTAGACGCAGTTATTCTACATTGGCACTTGTCAATGGGTGTGCTCAGGATTTTTTGAATTTTCATAAATCGTTGCACTAAACTTAAAATACGAAGAATTATAACCAGTTTTCTGCTAGACGCAATTATTCTACACGAAACGTTTTTTCATACCTATGTCATCTACGTAGGTGTGCTACATTGTCCAGTCGCATTATCTGACCATCTATCAGATGCTTGAATAACCGCCTTTTGCAGTGCGGGCCGCTGCGAAATAAGCAGGAAGACAGTCAGTGAGGTTCTGGGAGGGATGTGCGGTGCCGTGGCCAGTTGTGCTAGCTTTCTCGGTTGAGCATCCATAGCTCGAACAGCCCGATCGAGGTGGTCCCACAGATTCAAGATTTAGTTTAAATCTGGGTAGTTTGGTGCGGTGAACTAAAGTGCTCCTCGAACCACGCACGTACACTGCGAGCTGTGTGACACATTCATTGTCCTGCTGGTAGATGCTATCGTGGCAAGGAAAAAACAAACTGTATGTAGGGGTTGACACGGTCCCCAAGTATAGACTCCCAGAAGAAAGGATTTGCGGAGACATGGCTTAGCCACAGCCTGGGGGATGTTTCCAGAATGAGAGTGCTAATTCTGCAAGGTTCGCAGAAGAGCTTCTGTGAAGTCTGGAAGATGGGGGACGAGGTACTGGCAGAATTGAAGCTGTGAGGAAGGGTCGTGTGTCGTGCTCGGGTAGCTCAGTCAGTAGAGCACTTGCCAGCGAAAGGCAAAGTCCACGAGTTCGAGTCTCGGTCCGGCACACAGTTTTAATCTGCCAGGAAGTTTCATATCAGCGCACACTCCGCTGCAGAGTGAAAATCTCATTCTGGAAACGATAGCTGCTGTCCAGTTGCGTTACTGGCGTACAAATTCCAGACTTTGAACAGCAGTCAGCAGGAGTGCATGAACCAGGCGCCTGAGGTGGAGGCAACGTTCGAGCAGACGCTGTTGTTATCCCTCGGTCAGTTTGTCAACAACTCGCCCACATACATCAACGTAGCCGTCGTTCACCGCTTTCGTCTATGGCCCGTGGTGCACCAGAGTTGCATCGGCGCCGGTTTTGTGTAGCGCTATTTTGCCGTGCACGGTATTCTTTAACCACAGCGGCACGTGAACTCTTTACAGACGTTGCCGTTTCGGAAATCCTTCCACCCGTGACCCGAATGCCAATAATTATGACATTTAAAGTGTCAGAGAAATCGCTCCGTTTCCGCAATATGACGATAACTGTACTTTTTTCCCCCTTCCCCCCTCCCCCACCCATCCCAACACGCTTTATATGCCCTCCACCGTTAGTGCTGCCACCTACTGTCTGTGAGTGGTTATTGCCCGTTGACGTCGAACATAGGCGGTGGTCACATTAATGTGACTCGCCAGCGTGTATATATAAGTGCAGCGATTTATTACTTTAACTTAAGTATTACATTATGAAAATAACTTTTTCAGAGGTTATACATAATTATTATACAGCTTATTTCATGAATGTGAAAATTTAACTGTATGAGCTAGAGTCATCTAGATCTGAGCAACCGTTTTTACCAATTGTAGACCTCCAATTCCAAAGCAAAGAGTTGCTGACAGGTGTGAATATTATTGAACTATCAGTTTAGTAAGTCATGGTTGCAAAATACCAACATAAATTCCTTACAGAAGACTGGAAGAACTGTTATAAGCCGACCTCGGGGAAGATCAGTTTGGATTCATGAGAAATGTAGGAACACGCGAGGCAATACTGACGCTACGACTTATCTTACAAGATAGATTGAGGTTTATAGCATTTGCAGAGAAAGCTTTTGACAATGTTGAATGGAATACGCTCTTTGAAATTCTGAGGGTGGCAGGGTTCAACATAGGGAGCGAAAGGCTATTTATATCTTGTACAGAAACCAGATGGCAGTTATAAGGGTCGAGGGGCAGGAAAGGGAAACAGTGGTTGAGGAGGGTATGAGATAGGGTTGTAGCCTATTCCCGATGTTAATAAATCGTTACACTGAGCAAGCGGTAAAGGTAACATAAAAAAATATGGAGTAGGAATTAAAGTCTACGGAGAAAAAATAAAGATTTAAGGTTTGCCGATGACACTGTGATTCTGTGAGAGACAACAAAGGACTTGGAAGAGCAGTTGAACGAAATAGATAGTGTCTTGAAAGGAGGATATAAGATGAACATCAACAAAAGCAAAACAAGAATAATGGAACGTAATCGAATTAAATCAGATGATCCCGAGGGAACTAGATTAGCAAACGAGATGTTTAAATTAGTAGATGAGTTTTGGTAGTTTGGGCAGCAAAATAACTGATGATGGCCGAAGTACAGAGGATATAAAATGTAGAGTGGCACTGGCGAGAAAAGCGTTGCTGAAGAAGAGAAACTTGTAACATCTAGTATAGATTTAGGTGTACAGAAGTCTTTTCTGAAAGTACTTGTAGGGAGTGTAGCCATGTATGGAACTGAAACATGGACATTAAACAGTTTAGACATGAAGATAATAGAAGCTGTTGAAATGTGGTGCTACAGAAGAAACCGAAGATTAGATGGGTAGATCACGTAACTAATGAGGAGATTGCCCCACCGTGTTATAGTTCTGGGTGGAGATTTTAATTTGCCGGATATAGACTGGGAGACTCAAACGTTCATAACGGGTGGCAGGGACAAAGAATCCAGTGAAATTTTTTTAAGTGCGTTATCTGAAAACTACCTTGAGCAGTTAAACAGAGAACCGACTCGTGGCGATAACATATTAGACCTTCTGGTGACAAACAGAACCGAACTATTTGAAACAGTTAACGCGGAACAGGGAATCAGCGATCATAAAGCGATTACTGCATCGATGATTTCAGCCGTAAATAGAAATTTTAAGATATAAAATTATAATCAGCCGACCAGTTGCAAAGGATAAAGAATTCTTTACCTAGGTTTCAACAAATTTAAATTTGTCTTCTTCAGAAGGTGGCCTAAGGACAATGAACATCATAGCTTACATTAGAAAGGTATGAAACTTAAGTCAAGAATAGATTTTAACACAAATTAGAGAGCTCTTGCATTACAAAAATATGAGAACGACGACTGGTACTTACAATTTTACATTAGTATGGACTGATGTATCATCGCCGTTTTTTCAAATGTCTGCATAGATCCATTTGTCAAAATTAAAATATAGCCCTAAAAATAGGGTTTGTCACGTAAATATAAATTAGTACATGGATGTTGCAGAGCTCACAACCAACTGGGTGTAATCGGCCAGCGTAGTTACTCTGCGGCCAGGGCAGGTGGCGCTCATGGCGCGAACCATGTGCCGATTGGCGTACAAAAGCAACGTGTAAATTATCAGTATTAATAACGTCCTTAGATAAAGTAACAATAAAAAGAAGGAAAGCGTTCAACACTCTCGTTATAACAGTATGGGAGCCTTGGTACAATTAATGTAGTTATATATCAAAAAGGCAGGTGGCGCTTACGCCGAGAGAGTTACGTACAGTGGCATATACAGCCAGAATATAAAAAATTATATTACAATATTTGTGAAGCCCACACACGGTATATATGTCAGAACTTTAAAATTGATAATAATAGCTCTTAAGACAGAATTACGAACCCTGGTCCACAATCCAGTTAATACAGATTCGCAGGGTTTGGTTGGTTGGTTTGTTTGGGGAAGGAGACCAGACAGCGAGGTCATCGGTCTCATCGGATTAGGGAAGGACAGGGAAGGAAGTCGGCCGTGCCCTTTGAAAGGAACCATCCCGGCATTTTGCCTGGAGCGATTTAGGGAAATCACGGAAAACCTAAATCAGGATGGCCGGACGCGGGATTGAACCGTCGTCCTCCCGAATGCGAGTCCAGTGTCTAACCACTGCGCCACCTCGCTCGGTGATTCGCAGGGAACCAACGTTTTAGAGCCAGACAAAATCACATAAGGGCCGATGTAGTGGCAGCCATACATCGTGAGAAAACCACATTACATAAAGGGTAGTGAGCTTAAAGATTAGAAAGTGCATCATAGCTTCCTGAGAAAATAGACCACTGAGGTTACCAGAATTAATGTTATACCATAAACAGTACAGGTTTAAAGCCTTCGAAAAATTGTCTACAAGCAAGGTTCAACTGGTCGATCAGTGTATTACCGTCTTTGAGCTCTAGATGTTTGAAAATTTGTAACTCTTCCCACAGATCTAGTCTACGCCCTTTGACTTGGCTGTGTAGGATAACCGTGTCTTCTAACTGTTTAGGCGTATGGCCGGCTATCAAGAGCTGTTCCGCAAAAGTAGAGTTGTGTATATTCGCTCCTTTTTTGCCTAGTAGGTGTTCTTTATATCTTGTTTTCCCAGCTCTGCGTGTTTGACCTATATAATATAAAGGGCAGTTATTACAGGTTAGTTTGTAAACACCTGAATTGGAAAACCAATCGCTGGCAATCTCTACTGAATGTACAAGAAAAGGGCACAGGTCATCCCCGTTTTCAAGAAGGCACGTCGAACAGATGTGCAGAACTATAGACCTATACCTCTAGCGTCGATCGGTTGTAGAATTTTAGAAGACGTATTATGTTCGAGTATAACGACTTTTCTGGAGACTAGAAATCTACTCTGTAGGAATCAGCACGGGTTTCGAAAAAGACGATCGTGTGAAACCCAGCTCGCGCTATTCGTCCACGAGACTCAGAGGGCCATAGACACGGGTTCCCAGGTAGATGCCGTGTTTCTTGACTTCCGCAAGGCGTTCGATACAGTTCCCCACAATCGTTTAATGAGCAAAGTACGGGCATATAGACTATCAGACCAATTGTGTGATTGGATTGAAGAGTTCCTAGATAACAGAACGCAGCATGTCGTTCTCAATGGAGAGAAGTCTTCCGAAGTAAGAGTGATTTCAGGTGTGCCGCAGGGGAGTGCCGTAGGACTGTTGCTATTCACAGTATACATAACTGACCTTCTGGATGACATCGGAAGTTCACTGAGATTTTTTGCGGATGATGCTGCGTTATATCCAGAGGTTGTAACAATGGAAAATTGTACTGAAATGCAGGAGGATCTGCAGCGAATTGACGCATGGTGCAGGGAATGGCAATTGAATCTCAATGTAGTGTAATGTGCTACGAATACATAGAAAGAAAGATACCTTATCATTTAGCTATAATATAGCAGGTCAGCAACTGGAAGCAGTTAATTCCATAAATTATCTGGGAGTATGCATTAGGATTTGTTTAAAATGGAATGATCATATAAAGTTGATCGTCGGTAAAGCGGATGCCAGACTGAGATTCATTGGAAGAATTCTAAGGAAATGCAATCCGAAAACAAAGGAAGAAGGTTACAGTACGCTTGTTTGCCCACTGCTTGAATACTGTTCAGCAGTGTGGGATCCCTACCAGATAGGGTTGATAGAAGAGATAGAGAAGATCCAACGGAGAGCAACGCGCTTCGTTACAGGATCATTTAGTAATCGCGAAAGCGTTACGGAGATGATTGATAAACTCCAGTGGAAGACTCTGCAGGAGAGACGCTCAGTAGCTCGGTACGGGCTTTTGTTGAAGTTTCGAGAACATTCTTTCACCGAGGAGTCAAGCAGTATATTGCTCCCTCCTATGTATATCTCGCGCAGAGACCATGACGATAAAATCAGAGAGATTAGAGCCCACACAGAGGCATACCGACAACCCTTCTTTCTACGAACAATACGAGACTGGAAAAGAAGGGATAACCGATAGAGGTACTCATGGTACCCTCCGCCACACACCGTCAGGTGGCTTGCGGAGTATGGATGTAGATGTAGATACTGAACAGAATTGAGGAGACGAAGAAATCTGTGGCACAGCTTGACCTAAAGAAGGGGTAGATTGACAGGACACTTTCTGAGACATCAAGGGATCACTGATTTAGTTTTGGAGGGAAGTGCAACGTAGAGGGAGACCAAGAGATGAATACAGTAAGCAGATTCAGAAAGATGTAAGTAGCACTTGTTGTTCGGAGATGAAGAGGTTTGCTCAGGATAGAGTAGCATGGAGAGCTGCATCAAACCAGTCTTCCGACTGAAGATCGCAACAACAACAAACTTCAAGTTGACAACTAGCGTCATCTATACTTTATACGCCGGCGGTAACCATCTACTCACCCAAAATAGCATAAAGTTTTATCTACTTATAGTCAACGCCTTAAAGGGGGTGCACCCCGCACGCTCTACGGCGGCTTCAGTGCGAAATATAAATAACAGATCCGAACAACCCAGAAGTAACGTGGTGACCTCTTTCATAAGATGAACAACGTATCTATTAAAGAACAGCAACGAGGGCAATCAATTTGAACGTTATTGTCATAAAATTACGGTATAACGTGTAACTTCGGTGACCACATGAAGACAGTACCTGGTACGGGGTACAAAAATGGCTAAATATTGCGGAATAATTTTTGACAACATTCCCGATGAAAGCAGAACTGACCAAATAAGTCAGATAATTAGATGAATCTATACGTAAGAGAACGTCGTAGAAATTCGAGAATTCTTCTTAGTTTTTTTTGTTTTTTTTGGTGTTTTTGTCGAGGAAGACGGCAAAGGATATGTCAAAAGATATTTAACAGAAGCTGGAAAAAGATGACTTGCATATTGTGTTGAGGAAGGTCCCACGTTATCACAAAGCCATATCAGTGTCGGATGTACGTGGAGCAGTACAACGCAAAATTCGAGAAGTCTCTCCCAAAGCTCTGTCCAGTCCCTGTGCTACTCATTTCTTACATCTTTGTTCATGTATTCTCATGTGTTCTCTCTAGTGTTATATGTTTCAGAACTTTAGAATAGTTATAGGCAGTCTTCTCATCTTCTACATGTAGATAGAATAGGTTGAAAAAAAAAAGTTTAAACCGATTGTGTGATACTCGCTGGAATGCTCATTACAATTCAGTAAAAGTCACAAAAGAAAACATGAAAGCAATTAGTAGGTCTTTGGAACATATGCAAGATCCGTCCAACGCAAACCTTGGTACTAGATTTGCAGCAACTTTCTCCTTCCAGCTATATGTGATTTTTCCGTTTTGACCTACATCAACTTATACTGGAGGAAGTAAGTAAGAGGCGGAACGAACTGCAAATATAGACGGTGCTGTTCTTTCGGCACTAAATAATGCAATGATATGGACATGAATACTGCCCGACGAAGAACAAGAAGGGGGAATGAAACATTAACGGTTGAACTAGCTCTTGACGCTGGATTATTGATCCAAGAAGAAGTTCGTCAAATCATTCTTTCAACGCATTGCAGGAATTGCCATAATGGTACACGGCCATGAAGGAAATCACCAAAATTTTCCAAATTGTTAAAGAAAATTTGCGTTGAAGCTTCCAATGACACTCTGGCTGCACCACTGGAGAATCTATTTGAAATTTACGCTGATTTTGATAAATAGCAGGTGCTTCAAGAAATAAAAAGGTGTTGTAGGCATCTACGCGCAACCGATACATTTGGACGTTGTTGCTAGAAGGACAGCCCAAGATATCCTTCAATTTGTAATTAAATGGGGTCTCAGTGAATCATTAGCCTGTACATCATTTATAATCCAATACTTGTTGACTGTGTCTCAGTTGCCTCATGAGAGGGAAGTTTTTCTAAACTTAAACTAATAAAGATATACCTTTGCTCTACGATGAATCAAGAGCGATTAGCTAACCCGCCCATTTTGTCAACTGAAAGAAACGTTTCAAACGAAACAGATTTTAGCGACGTTATTGAGAATTTCAGTAAAACAAAGGCACGGAAACAAATGCAATACTTGTTGGCTGTTTGTGTCTCAGTTGCCTCATGCGAGAGAAGTTGTAAGTAGGCTGTTTCGGTTTTTATGTTGGTTACGCCACGTAGCGCTCTGTATGAAAATCACTGACTGCTGTGTGCAGTCTGTGGCTGGTTGGAGTCATTGTTGGAATATTCGCTTGTGTAGTGTTGGGCAGAGGGATGTGAACAGCGCGTAGCGTTGGGCAGTTGGAGGTGAGCCGCCAGCGGTGGTGGATGTGGAGAGAGAGATGCCAGAGTTTTGAGAGGTTGTTATAAGCGGACGATCTGGACGTGTGTCCGCCAGAAAAAGGAAATTTGTAAAGATGGATGTCATGAATTGATAGATATATATATATATGATGACTTTTGAACATTATTAAGGTAAATACATTGTTTGTTCTTTATAAAAATCTTTCATTTGCTAATCATGCCTATCAGTAGTTAGTGCATTCAGTAGGTAGAATCTTTTATTTAGCTGGCAGTATTGGCGCTCGCTGTATTGCAATACTTCGAGTAACTAAGATTTTTGTGAGGTAAGTGATTCATGAAAGGTATAGGTTATTGTAAGTCAGGGCCATTCTTTTGTAGGGATTATTGAAAGTCAGATTGCGTTGCCCTACAATATTGTGTGTCAGTTTAGTGATGATCAGAATAAGTAAAGAGAAAACTGTCTGAGTACGTTGAGTTTTGCTCAGCTGTTCGAAAATAAAATAACGTAGAAGTTTTCCAGCACAGTCTTTCATAATTTTTCAAAGGGGACGTTTCATATGCCAACCCTTAGCAGAGAATACCTCACTGTATTCTTCTGAATTTTTCTTGTAGTTTGTGTAATTAGCGTTGTTATTGTTTATTGCTAGCGCGTAATTATAGAGAGAATCTACTTTCTAGTTGTAGTTTTTCATTGTTGTACAGTAAAACAGTTGTGGCATGCATGTAGATTTGTACCAAGTATTTCACAGCCGCGCTTGCAATTAATTGTACATTATTTTCAGTGCTATGTTAATGTGTTTTCTTATTTTACTCTTCAAATTGTGCTTTTCTGTGTTATCGTGTGAAATATTTTGACAATTGTGGCGTGTGGAAAACGTAACGCTAGGCTTCAAAGTAAAATGAGAAACGATAAAGCGCTTACAGCATCGGTGATTTCAGCCGTAAATAGAAATATTAAAAAAGGTAGGAAGATTTTTCTGTTTAGCAAAAGTGACAAAAAGTAGATTTCAGAGTACTTGATGGCTCAACACAAAAGTTTTGTCTCAAGTACAGATAGTGTTGAGGATCAGTGGACAAAGTTCAAGACCATCGTACAATATGCGTTAGATGAGTCTGTGCCAAGCAAGATCGTATGAGATGGAAAAGAGCCACCGTGTTACAACAACCGAGTTAGAAAACTGCTGCGGAAGCAAAGGGAACTTCACAGCAAACAAATATAGCCAAAGCCTTGCAGACAAACAAAAATTACGCGAAGCGAAATGTAGTGTGAGGAGGGCTATGCGAGAGGCCTTCAATGAATTCGAAAGTAAAGTTCTATGTACTGACTTGGCAGAAAATCCTAAGAAATTATGGTCTTACGTCAAAGCGGTAGGTGGATCAAACCAAAATGTCCAGACACACTGTGACCAAAATGATACTGAAACAGAGGATGACAGACTAAAGGCCGAAATACTAAATGTCCTTTTCCAAAGCTGTTTCACAGAGGAAGACTGCACTGTAGTTACCTCTCTAGGTTGTCGCACAGATATCGAAATAGATGACAGAGGGATAGAGAAACAATTAAAATCGCTCATAAGAGGAAAGGCCGCTGGCCCTGATGGGATACCAGTTCGATTTTACACAGAGTACGCGAAGGAACTTGCCCCCTTCTTGCAGCGGTGTACCGTAGGTCTCTTGAAGAGCGTAGCTTTCCAAAGGATTGGAAAAGGCCACAGGTCATCCCCGTTTTCAAGAAGGGACGTCGAACAGATGTGCAGAACTATAGACCTATATCTCTAGCGTCGATCGGTTGTAGAATTTTGGAAGACGTATTATGTTCGAGTATAATGACATTTCTGGAGACTAGAAATCTACTCTGTAGGAATCAGCATGGGTTTCGAAAAAGACGATCGTGTGAAACCCAGCTCGCGCTATTCGTCCACGAGACTCAGAGGGCCATAGACACGGGTTCCCAGGTAGATGCCGTGTTTCTTGACTTCCGCAAGGCGTTCGATACAGTTCAAAAGGCTCTGAGCACTATGGGACTTAACAGCTGTGGTCATCAGTCCCCTAGAACTTAGAACTACTTAAACCTAACTAACCTAAGGACATCACACACATCCATGCCCGAGGCAGGATTCGAACCTGCGACCGTAGCAGTCACGCGGTTCCGGACTGAGCGCCTTAACCGCGAGACCACCGCGGCCGGCTCGATACAGTTCCCCACAGTCGTTTAATGAGCAAAGTAAGGGCATATGGACTATCAGACCAATTGTGTGATTGGATTGAAGAGTTCCTAGATAACAGAACGCAGCATGTCGTTCTCAATGGAGAGAAGTCTTCCGAAATAAGAGTGATTTCAGGTGTGCCGCAGGGGAGTGCCGTAGGACTGTTGCTATTCACAATCTATACACTACTGAAATTGCTACAACACGAAGATGACGTGCTACAGACGCGAAATTTAACCGACAGGAAGAAGATGTTGTGATATGCAAATGATTAGCTTTTCAGAGTATTCGCACAAGGTTGGCGCCGGTGCCGACACCTACAACGTTCTGATGTGAGGAAAGTTTCCAACCGATTGCTCATACACAAACAGCCATTGACCGGCGTTGCCTGGTGAAACGTTGTTGTGATGCCTCGTGTAAGGCGGAGAAATGCGTACCATCACGTGTCAGACTTTGATAAAGGTCGGATTGTAGCCTATCGCGATTGCGGTTTATCGTATCGCGACATTGCTGATCGCGTTGGTCGAGATCCAATGACTGTTAGCAGAATATGGAATCGGTGGGTTCAGGGGGGTAATACGGAACGCCGTGCTGGATCCCAACGGCCTCGTATCACTAGCAGTCGAGATGACAGGCATCTTATCCGCATGGCTGTAACGGATCGTGCACCCACGTCCCGATCCCTGAGTCAACAGATGGGGACGTTTGCAAGACAACAACCATCTGCACGAACAGTTCGACGACGTTTGCAGCAGCATGGACTATCAGCTCGGAGACCATGGCTGCGGTTACCCTTGACGCTGCATCACAGACAGGAGCGCCTGCGATGGTGTACTCAACGACGAACCTGGGTGCACGAATGGCAAAACGTCATTTTTTCGGATGAATCCAGGTTCTGTTTACAGCATCATGATGGTGGCATCCGTGTTTGGCAACATCGAGGTGAACGCACATTGGAAGCGTGTATTCGTCATTGCCATACTGGTGTATCGCTCGGCATGATGGTATGGGTTGTCATTGATTTCACGTCTCGGTCACCTCTTGTTCGCATTGACGGCACTTTGAACATTGGACGTTGCATTTCAGATGTGTTACGACCCGTGGCTCTACCCTTCATTCGATCTCTGCGAAACCCTACTTTTCAGCAGGATAAAGCACGACCTCATGTTTCAGATCCTGCACGGCACTTTCTGGATACAGAAAATGTTCGATCGCTGCCCTGGCTAGAACATTCTCCAGATCTCTAACCAATTGAAAACGTCTGGTCAATGGTGGCCGAGCAACTGGCTCGTCACAATACGCCAGTCACTACTCTTGATGAACTGTGGTATCGTTTTGAAGTTGCATGGGCAGCTGTACCTGTACACGCCATCCAACCTCTGTGTGACTCAATGCCCAGGCATATCAATGCCGTTATTACAGCCAGAGGTGGTTGTTCTGTGTACTGACTTCTCAGGATCTATGCACCAAATTGCGTGAAAATGTAATCACATGTCAGTTCTAGTATAATATACTTGTCCAATGAATAACCGTTTATCATCTGCATTTCTTCTTGGTGTAGCAATTTTAATGGTCAGTAGTGTATAAATGACCTTGTGGATAACATCGGAAGATCAAAAATGGCTCTGAGCACTATGCGACTTAAGTTCTGAGGTCATCAGTCGCCTAGAACTTAGAACTAATTAAACCTAACTAACCTAAGGACATCACACACATCCATGCCCGAGGCAGGATTCGAACCTGCGACGGTAGCGGTCTCTCGGCTCCAGGCTGTAGCGCCTAGAACCGCACCATGGGAAGTTCACTTAGGCTTTTTGTGTATGATGCTGTAGTATAGCGAGAGGTTTTAACAATGGAAAATTGTACTGAAATGCAGGATCTGCAACGAATTGACGTATGGTGCAGGGAATCTCAATCTCAATATAGGCAAGTGTAATGTGCTGCAAATACATGGAAAGGAAAATCCTTTATCATTTAGCTACAATATAGCAGGTCAGCAACTGGAAGCAGTTAATTCCATAGCCGGCCGGGGTGGCCGAGCGGTTCTAGGCGCTTCAGTCTGGAACCGCACGACCGCTACGGTCGCAGGTTCGGTTCCTGCCTCGGGCATGACTGTGTGTGATGTCCTTAGTTTAGTTAGTTTTAAGTAGTTCTAAGTTCTAGGGGACTGATGACCTCAGATGTTAAGTCTCATAGTGCTCAGAGCCATTTGAACCATTTTTTTAATTCCATAAATTATCTGGGAGTAGGCATTAGGAGTGATTTAAAATGGAACGACCACACAAAATCAAACGTCGGTAAAGCAAGTGCCAGACTGAGATTTATTGGAAGAATCCTAAGAAAATGCAATCCGAAAACAAAGGAAGTAGGCTACAGTACACTTGTTCGCCCACTGCTTGAATACTGCTAACTGGTGTGGGATCCGTAGCAGATAGGGTTGATAGAAGGGATAGAGAAGATCCAACGGAGAGCAGCGCGCTTCGTTACAGGATCATTTAGTAATCGCGAAAGCGTTACGGATGTTGTGGTTGGCAAGAGAGCCAACACCGTTTTACTAAAGGAGGCCGAAATGCACGCGTTTTAGCTCACGCAGGCTGGCGTGAGGTCTGGAACATGACAAGGAAATTAGAATTTAGAAAAACGGACGTAGCTGGTGGAATACTTAACTTTAATCCATTAATGATGAACGTCGCTCTTGACGGTACATTATTCACAATATCAATAGTAACTGAATATGGCGCCTTGCTAGGTCGTAGCAAATGACGTAGCTGAAGGCTATGCTAAACTATCGTCCCGGCAAATGAGAGCATATTTTGTCAGTGAACCATCGCTAACAAAGTCGGCTGTACAACTGGGGCGAGTGCTGGGAAGTCTCTCTAGACCTGCCGTGTGGCGGCGCTCGGTCTGCAATCACTGATAGTGGCGACACGCGGGTCCGACGTATACTAACGGACCGCGGCCGATTTAAAGGCTACCACCTAGCAAGTGTGGTGTCTGGCGGTGACACCACAACGGAAATGACAGATACCCAGTGGAAGACCCTGCAGGAGAGACGCTCAGTAGCTCGGTACGGGCTTTTGTTGAAGTTTCGACAACATATTATTCATTCCTACGTATATCTCGCGAAGAGACCATGAGGATAAATTCAGAGAGATTAGAGCCCACACAGAATCATACCGACAATCTTTCTTTCCACGAACAATACGAGACTGGAATAGATTGGAGAACCGATAGAGGTACTCAGGGTACTCTCCACGACACACCGTCAGGTGACTTGCGGAGTATTGATGTAGATGTAGATAGTTACGACGAACGTAGCTTATCAGCACCACCATGTAAAGAATTAACAAATATTCAGAATAGTAATTTGGTAATTTTGCACAGGGAAATGGACCAGGCATTAAATAATGGTGTAGACAGTGAAGCAATTAGTGAACAGGGAAGCATTGCCGATCGATCGGTCGGCCACAGCTCGCCTCAGGAATCCGAAATGATAGGACACAGTCTTGCAAATACTGTAGATTCAGGTTTTGCGTCATTACCCGTTGCTCAATCAAGTCAAGACACATTTACTGCTTTTCAAAATACGGATGCTGCCGGTGCAAATGCACTTCCTATAGTCACAAAGGAACAAGTTCCAGACACCAGTGCACTGTTATTGCAATTAATGCAACAAATGGGACTACAGCTTCAAACGTTAGACACAATGGAACAAAACCATAAACAATAACAGCGACAAATGGAACAAAATCAGAAACAAATTAAAGAAACACTTCAACAAACACGTGAAGATTTAACTACTGAGTTACATAACATCGAATCGAAATATCAAAAAGCCTGTAATAACGTAAAAACACAAATTTTTGAGCATTTTCAACCTCTTTTTTCGCGTCATGAAAATGCATTACAGGATCACGAAGCAGCTATAAAAGAACTGCAAACTATTGTTCATGAAACTCACGACACCTTGCAAGCTAAAATTGACTCAGTTGCATCTACCGATTCGGTTACGCAACTTGCAAAAACTCAGGAAAACTTGAAGGACACAGTAGATACTCTTTCGACACAAATTGACACTCTGAAACTTGGTTCAGAAAATCACATGGAGGAAATCAGCACATTATCGGAAAAAGTAGTCGAACTTTCGGATCAGCTAAATAATTTATCCACGAAGGTAGATGATAATCTGAATGACACAAGACCGGTAGTCTTTACTGACACAGAAGAGTACGAACAAATTAGAAAATTCAAACATGATCAGAATCAAATTAATACGTAACACAAAAGAGAAATGCGGGAAGTACAAGATCAGTTGGCACAAGTAATACAAGAATTACATATTTCAGAGAACACTCGGGCTCCAATACGGGAAGAGAGACTTAGAAATACGGAAAAGCCACAAAATAATAACGCAGGGCATTTAGGAAATTATGAAAGAAATTGGCAAGGTGCACCGAATTTTGAGATGGAACCGCCGACACGACGTAACAATGCGACTCACCATCATGATGACTTTGACTATAAGCTGTTCATTACTACACGTATATTCAAAACATTTAAGAATTCCGGCATCAACATTCATCCACAAGCACGGCTTCATCAATCCTCTCATTGTTTTCCTCACAAATGGCCATTGCAGCACAGATTAGAATTTATGTGTGGCTACTTAGAGAATGAAGCAGCTGTAAGAATGCGTTCGGTCATTCGCGATTGTCACACTGAAGCAGAATTTTATCACGCCTTCCTCTCAGCATATTGGCCTCAAGCTACTCAAGATCGCGTAAAATATAGCATCATAATGATGAAACACTTTGAACAATCTGGATTTTCCAGTCTTGTCAAATATTTTGAAGACATGTTGCATAAGAATCAGTATCTGTCAAACCCATACAGCCCTTCAAAACTCATCCGCATTTGCTTAATTAAATTGCCGGAACATTTAAGATATATTATTTTGGCAGGACGTTGCAGAGACGATATCGAAGCTTTTCAGTGACTCTTACAAGAATTGGAAATTGACACTGACAATCGCTGGATGCGAAACCAGGAGAACAACAATTACAGGTCACATCCGTCACAATTCCGTGACGACAGAAATAATAACTAGACACGACACGGCTATTCTTACAACACAAATCGTGACCAAAACAGACCCCACCTGTATGACAACCATTGGCAAAGTAATAATAATTGCAGGGAAAGATCACCTCTTCGCGGTAATGACTATGACAGAGGCAATCATAGAAACAGACAATATGGGAACCAAAATAATTATTATCAAGGGCGACAGAATAACTTCAGACGCAACGGTCCACCGCGCAGTTACGATTCAGGGAGAAATTCTCCACCACTTAACCGACGAGAAAGAAACTACCAAAATGACGACAGACGATACAATCATAACGACAAACCTGAATTTCATCAGAACTGGTGGGATTCAAACAGGGCAGGGCCCTCTCTGCAACGTTAATTTGTAGAAGTTAGATCTCCAAACCCCAGTAACGACGCGAGACAAGGAAGAGACAATAGACAATGACTCGCACTTGCAGGCAGCTACATGCGCCGGCCAGCCCTGACAAAAATAACATAGAAGCTAATCTTGAGAAAAATTACTGTATTCTTTACCGACGTATACTATATGATAATTGCATTGAAGTTGATACTCTGCGTACTAGGAAGAGTAAAGATTTACACCACATTTCACATGTTAAACCGTTTATTGAGAGATAATCTGCTTTTTAACTTAGTCTTTGCCATAAAATTTTTCACTTCACGTTACTAGTACGATTTGTCAGACTTGGAAACTGTTAACATGCAACAATGTTTTGAAGTTAGCTATCCAGGCAAGAACCTAGGGAACTTATTTAGACAGTAATTACAAATGCATTGTAATAGTGAACAGACGACACAGTGTTATTGTGTGTACATTCTTGCTTGTTAGTTGCACGATTACGAAACGGCTATAATACATAGAACATATACTGTTAATGAGTCTTTAATGCAACCTTTTGGTTTACTTGAAAAGACATTCTTTATTTAAAGTACTTTCTGTGAGTTTACAGATGACTTAGTATTTGGTTTGTTTGACAGCTACACGATTACATCACGATGATACTAATGAGTGACACAATTTATGTTATTGATTTGCGCTGTATCTGTTTTATATCTGCACAGTTTTTCTGTATTCTTCTGGAAAGTAAATCATGTTTTACTAGTAACTTTTGTGGTATAGCTACAATGAGACAGCCTTCTCCATAGCACAACAATACGTTACAGTAGAGTACTTTCTTGGTCACGGTAATATACATAATAACTACGATATATATACCCATAGAATTTCACTTTTGTTTATTACAAGGTAAGTACATTGACTTCTACAGTACTTTGCTTATGGACGACGATTATTACGACACTTGGCACATTTTTACCGTTAAGTGATGACAGAAATTATCTTACAGCAAGATGCACAGTTTAGACCTACAGGAAACGCATTTGAGTGATTAATTTTTGTACTTGGAACATTTTTAGAATGATTCTTGAATTACAAAGATACAAAGAAGGTTTTCAGTGATACATTTCATTCCACTGCTGTAATTTGAAACACCTGAGGATATAATTACATTAATCCTCAGAGGGTACACGCCTACTTTATGTACTAAGCGTGGAGCAAGCGCTAGGAGCCCTAGCTAATATGGTATCTGCTTATACAACTTTTCACATCGGTACCATATTTCTTTAACACAGCATTACCCAGCTATCTGATTATTTAAGAGAGACAAACTTTTTTTTTTACTATGTCAGTGACACATGGTTACGCAATTACACAGTTGGTTAACTTCACACTTATGAAATTGTATTTTGTCTGTACTTTGTGAACTGTTCATATTTTTTCGGAACCATTGTGATACTATAAGAGCTTTGAATGATGTATTTGCTAAGGGATCGTGATTTTTGAAGTACGTTTGAGATAGATGACTTTATTGCAACGAGCAGTGAGCGTTTTTTAAAGGTTTTGAGATTATTGATGAAAGCTACGACGTTTTTGAGATTTGACTGAGGTGTTATGATATTATTATTGTGACGATGATGTGTATTGTGATGTCGAGTATTGGTTGTGATCATTATGAAGGGTGAGTACGTGTGTGAATGTGAGTACCATTATGCTGACAGAAATGTTAGACACTCCTATTCATGAGATTTCGTTTCTACACATTTTTACTGTCATTTTACGATCTGTGAAATTTTATGGCATCAAACTGTCACAGTAGTGGAAACTGCTTCATAAATATTTCGGTAAGGAAGGTAGGTGACCCTGACGTAATGCGCTGTGGGGGCCCAGCTGCGCAACAGTCGCCTGGAAAAAGGCATTCGTGTAAAAGAGGCCATTAACCTCACTATTGACATTTCTTTGTAGAAAGCATTCAAATACGACATGCTAATACTTGAAAACATATGATTACAGTTTGGAGCTCGTACTTTCTGATATTTACTGAAATGCCTAATGAAATGATGAGAAATATTTTATGTCTACACACCTGATTGTGACTTCTGTCTGTCTAGTTGAGAAACTTTTTTACTGCCTTAGGAGATGCCATATGTCTAGTGAATGACGTTTCAAGCCTTGCTTTATGAATATATTTGCCTATTTTGTTTAATATCTAGTTTCTAGCTGCACTGCAGCATTGGTTGAAATAAAATTTAATAGATGTACTAATAGAAATGTTTTCTGTCTACATACCCAGTAAATAATAATTTTATGATCTAATTTCTTTAAAAAAGGGAGCACAAATAGACATTTCAATTCACAGGAATTGCATACATTATTTTTCATCGATTTGGTAACTTGTTTGGTAGAGTAAGTTATTGTGATGCATCACTCTAGTGTTACGATGTGACATAGGTATTAGACATTTCCTGTCTTTACTGTAATAGTTTTTCTGCTTGAGCTTTGTCATGTTTAATTATAGTTTATTGCTTTTGCTGCTGCTGTTATTCAGGCATAGTTTTACTGAATTTTATTTTGTATTACTCTGTTAAGCCAGTTTTACTACTGATTTGTTTTTCTTGTTGCTGCACATTGATTTATATTAGTTGTAATGTTGCATTTGCTTTGCTCACTTATATTTATTGCTGCTTGCTTTGCCAATCAGCATTTTTTGGTCATTGCTGTTTGTGTCAATTGTTTTATGCTGCTGCATTCCCTCATCTCTTAGTTTACATATCTGACAAGGGGAGGCCGCCAATTGTGAAATTCACATTCGATTCATACTGCGCATAATAAAAGCTCATGGCCAGAGGTATAATGTGGCAAAGCACCAAGATGCACTTCTCAGCCATTGTCGAGAAAATCGACAGTTAAAAGAAACCGTTACGGTGAAATACTCTCTACGATTACTAATTTTCTACACCGTCGTGGTGCAGCGGTAAGCGGTCGGATTCGTAATCCGAAAGTCGCCGGATCGATTCTCGCGCCATGCTACCTTTTTTTTAAGCATTTGTTTTTTGTAATTCATATATATATACACTCCTGGAAATGGAAAAAAGAACACATTGACACCGGTGTGTCAGACCCGCCATACTTGCTCCGGACACTGCGAGAGGGCTGTACAAGCAATGATCACACGCACGGCACAGCGGACACACCAGGAACCGCGGTGTTGGCCGTCGAATGGCGCTAGCTGCGCAGCATTTGTGCACCGCCGCCGTCAGTGTCAGCCAGTTTGCCGTGGCATACGGAGCTCCATCGCAGTCTTCAACACTGGTAGCATGCCGCGACAGCGTGGACGTGAACCGTATGTGCAGTTGACGGACTTTGAGCGAGGGCGTATAGTGGGCATGCGGGAGGCCGGGTGGACGTACCGCCGAATTGCTCAACACGTGGGGCGTGAGGACTCCACAGTACATCGATGTTGTCGCCAGTGGTCGGCGGAAGGTGCACGTGCCCGTCGAGCTGGGACCGGACCGCAGCGACGCACGGATGCACGCCAAGACCGTAGGATCCTACGCAGTGCCGTAGGGGACCGCACCGCCACTTCCCAGCAAATTAGGGACACTGTTGCTCCTGGGGTATCGGCGAGGACCATTCGCAACCGTCTCCATGAAGCTGGGCTACGTTCCCGCACACCGTTAGGCCGTCTTCCGCTCACGCCCCAACATCGTGCAGCCCGCCTCCAGAGGTGTCGCGACAGGCGTGAATGGAGGGACGAATGGAGACGTGTCGTCTTCAGCGATGAGAGTCGCTTCTGCCTTGGTGCCAATGATGGTCGTATGCGCGTTTGGCGCCGTGCAGGTGAGCGCCACAATCAGGACTGCATACGACCGAGGCACACAGGGCCAACACCCGGCATCATGGTGTGGGGAGCGATCTCCTACACTGGCCGTACACCACTGGTGATCGTCGAGGGGACACTGAATAGTGCACGGTACATCCAAACCGTCATCGAACCCATCGTTCTACCATTCCTAGACCGGCAAGGGAACTTGCTGTTCCAACAGGACAATGCACGTCCGCATGCATCCCGTGCCACCCAACGTGCTCTAGAAGATGTAAGTCAACTACCCTGGCCAGCAAGATCTCCGGATCTGTCCCCCATTGAGCATGTTTGGGACTGGATGAAGCGTCGTCTCACGCGGTCTGCACGTCCAGCACGAACGCTGGTCCAACTGAGGCGCCAGGTGGAAATGGCATGGCAAGCCGTTCCACAGGACTACATCCAGCATCTCTACGATCGTCTCCATGGGAGAATAGCAGCCTGCATTGCTGCGAAAGGTGGATATACGCTGTACTAGTGCCGACATTGTGCATGCTCTGTTGCCTGTGTCTATGTGCCTGTGGTTCATATATATATATATATATATATATATATATATATATAATTCCCGGCAATCAGTTGCAACAATTATGCATATAATAAGTTGTTGAAAGTCGTTTGTCGTGGAAAAACTGGCGACTTCGAACATCATTATGTTTTCCGCAAACAAAGTTGTATTTCACAAATGTTATTAATTATCTTCATAATGTTAACCACGTATAGTTAACGGAAGACGTAGAAACGATATTCCGAAACGAATACGTATAGCGTAAGTCAAACGTTCGAATTAGAATAGAGACCCCACGAACACAAACTTGCTGTGGCAGGTATGAAATATAAAAAAACTCCGTTACTCGCTCGTTACACTTTAAGGACAGATATTGAATGGGCCGAAACGAGCCGCCGCATAACAGCGTAGTTGCGTGCTAACTCCGAAAGAAGGTAGATGTGGTCCCTAGCGCAACTTATAACATCGTCGAAAATCAGTGCGGACGGGAGAGCTTTGGTACACCCCGTTAAACAAACGGAAAAATGGAGGCGGTACAATTGGAGAGCGATCCGCCTCGTAATTCGAAGGTCGCCGGTTCGAATATCGCGCCATGCAATTTTTTTATTATTAGTTTTTTGTAATTTTTATATATATATATATATATATATATATATATATATATTCATTAATAGTTTATATATATAAACTATTAATGAATATATATATATATATATATATATATATATATATATATATATAAATTACAAAAAACTAATAATAAAAAAATTGCATGGCGCGATATTCGAACTGGCGACCCTCGAATTACGAACCCGAGCGCTTACCGCTGCGCCACGGCGCTGTAGAGAATTGTTAATCGTAGAGAGTATTTCACCGCAACGGTTTCTTTTAACTGTCGATTTTCTCGACAACGGCTGAGAAGTGCATCTTGGTGCTTTGCCACATTACACCTCTGGCCATGAGCTTTTATTATGCGCAGTATGAATCGAATCTGAATTTCACAACTGGCGGCCTCCCCTTGTGAGCTCAGTAGATTTAAGTTAGCTTACGATGGGGTAGGCTATGTAAGAGAATGAGTTGTGATGAAGTGGAAGAAATGCGTTGAGAAGCTATATGAAAAAAGTTTGGCCAAAAATGTAGTGTACGATGAAGAGTAATTATTTTGAAAGAGGATATAAACAAAAAAGTAGGGTTTACTGACAACAGGTTTAGGTAGGATTTTCTTGGAAACAAATGATGAGATAAGATAATGGAAAATAAATAATGAGGCAAGAAATATGTGAACATATAAATACAGAAAACATTCTTAGCTAGGATTTCTTTGGCGGGAACAAATCTTGAAATAAGAGGAAAGATCTGTGGAATGAAGTTTTGGGTTGGACTGCAGTACCAAATGTTATACTGAAAACAAACCCTGTCCTTTCCTTTTATCTTATTCCGCTATGTGTTTGGTAGCTTTGTGTATTTGTGTTCTTCCTGTCTTTATATGTTTATCTGATAACAGTTATGTTGTAGAATTTTTCTAATACTAAGCTACATTCACTATTACGAGGAATACCGTTATACTCAAATAAAATTTGCATTAATAAAATGTTATTTACTTTGCAAAGATGTTTAGACATTATTTATTCTGTTCTGTTTTAATGCTCATGTGTGAAGTTAATGTTTCGAAAGCTATCCACAATTTTTATTTATTTACTTATGTCATAATTCCTGTAACACTGATGTGTATGTTTATTTCTATTCTTTAGTAAAGCCTGTATTGCTACAAATGTTGTCTGTATTACTATGTTCTTTAATGAGGTTTTCTGTACCTTTGTAACCGTATTCTCAAGTCATAAGATTGTATACACACCAGTTCATCAAATTAAGTATATAGTAGGGTTACTGCACACGTTTCTTTTGGTCATAGTATATGCGCAATATGTGAGAAGTTAAAAAAAAGGGCATGTTAGTGCTCGCACGTGTGTTGATAATTCAGCAAGGGACTGGTTAACAGCACTGCTGGTTCTAAGGACATTTCAAAAAAATTTTTGTGACCGCACAAGTGGTGGTTTATGGACTTGCATTATTATCCGCAAGTCTCTTCTATGGTGACTGTGCACCCGCATACTCGCAAAAGATGGCTGCTGGCCACCTCTACAAGGACTACTGTGGGTCTTCACATTTGGTGGCCCACCATACCATAATCTCTACAAGGACTGCAGTGGGTCTGCACCTTTGGTGGCCCACCGATACCATCATCTCTGCAAGAAATACTGTGGGTCTGCTCTGTGATGACCTACATACCAATATGCTTCAAAACTTCGACTGACTCTGCTGTGGGTTTGCTCTGTCTGCATTTCAAGAGTGGGCACTGTCTTTCCGTTGGAACGACAACACTACTTCTTCAAGACTACATGGAAATCCACTACTTCCGTGTGCATTTTCTTTTACTACTCAGACTTTGTGCAAAAAAAAAAAACTGCAATTACTACTGTGATTAATGACCAGGACTGTCTTCATGGACTGTGAGGACAATTTTTGCTTTTGACCAACGGTGTATCACTAATTGTGTGCATTTGATATATTTGCCGTTAATATAAAAAAAATTAGCAGATATGTATTGGCCATTGCCCAAAATATTTTGTAAAATTTTTCGTGGGGAACATGGGGGCTATGTAAGTAGGCTGTTTAGGTTTTTATGTTGGTAACGTCACGTAGCGCTCTGTATGAAAATCACTGACTGCGCTCTGTGTGCAGTCTGTGGCTGGTTGGACTCATTGTTGGAATATTCGCTTGTGTAGTGTTGGGCAGTTGGATGTGAACAGCGCGTAGCGTTGGGCAGTTGGAGGTGAGCCGCCAGCAGTGGCGGATGTGGAGAGAGACATGTGGACGAACTGGACGTGTGTCCGCCATAAAAAGGAAATTTGTAAAGATGGATGTCATGAATTGCTAGACATATACATTATGACTTTTCAACATTATTAAGGTAAATACATTGTTTGTTCTCTATAAAAATCTTTCAATTGCTAACTACGCCTATCAGTAGTTAGTACCTTCAGTAGTTAGAACCTTTTATTTAGCTGGCCGTATTGGCGCTCGCTGTATTGTTGTAGTTCGAGTAACTAAGATTTTTGTGAGGTAAGTGACTCATGAAAGGTATAGGTTATTGTTAGTGAGGACCATTCTTTTGTAGGGATTATTGAAAGTCAGATTGCGTTGTGCTAAAATATTGTGTGTGAGTTTAGTGATGATCAGAATAAGTAAAGAGAGAAATGTCTGGGTACGTTGAGTTTTGCTCAGCTGTTTGAAAATCAAATAACGTAGTAGTTTTCCAGCACAGTCATTTATAATTTTTCAAAGGGAACGTTGCAAGGTTTTTCTAAACTTAAACTAATAAAGAAATATCTTTGCTCTACGATGAATGAAGAGCGATTAACTAACCTGCCCTTTTTGCAACTGAAAGAAATGTTTCAAATGAAACAGATTTTACCGACTTTATTGAGAATTTCAGTAAAACAAAGGTACGAAAACATATACTATAATAAAATTAATAATAACTACTATTGCCTAGTACGGCGGTGCGGGCCTCCCTACGCTCTGTCAAGAAGCATGGGGCTTCATTTCCATCTTGTACTATGGTTGTGAAACTAACTGATATTGTTACTGTGCAAGCTTTATTTCCAAACGTATAAAAGAAGATAATTTTCTTATTTTATTCTTTATTATTTATCTGTAGACTACTTGATGGCAGTGCTAAATGCTGATTCATATTCAAAGTTTCTCAGCTATATATTTCAGCATGTATATTACAGTTGGTAGAGCACAGAGTATATACATTATAAATACCAGATTTTTTTTTTGTCAGCCGTTACATCAACATAATTTTTTTTTACAGTATTACACTAGAAATACAGGAATTTACTAGCAGACCGGGGGCCTCATTTACTTTCGCAGGTACCTCGTTTAGTTTCGTCGCTTCGGGCCTTCGATGGGCTTAGTCCGCCGTTGCGTAAGATGTATACATAGAATTTCGCTTTTGAATTCGTTGAGCGCTTCTCACATGACTCACCATCCGCTCATTTCGGCATCGTTCAGTTTTTACTGGTGAAAAAGACTTTGGACCTGTTTCTGATGTACTCCATCAGTCATCGCGAATCTCGAAATAGACTATTTGGTTCCCTCAATCGTCGAATGTAGCTTAACTCCATCTTATCCTGAAGAATCACCTGACGTTTCTAATTTATGAAATTTCAACAGAGGCGGAGAATGACAACCGATAGCTATGCGCCAACTCTGTAGAAATGGGATATTAAAAAATTAATCTAACTATTATTTTCCTAGCAGAAACAAATATGATCAGGCTTACCCGACATCCCGGTTTTGCCAGGACACTCCCGGTTATCACATAAATGTCCTGGTGTCCGACAATATCTTTCGGGACAAATAATTGTCCAGGTTTTTAATCGAGAAACTAAATGCATGCAATAATGTTTCCCATTTAATTAAGTATTTATGAAAAACAAGTTTCCTAGAAGCAGAGCATAATAGAAATGTATATTTTCGCAGTATATAGGCCTACTGCATCAACAAGTATGAAGGAATAAGAGAAATGTTGGAAAGGAAAGCAGGTATTACCTAGCCTAGCCTTTAACTTTCCGACCTTCCTCTTTATGGCCCTCGAGACAAGCAAAACCAAAACCAAAGGATTTATAAAGGAGTATCGTTTTAAACAATTTTTCCTAATGGTACTGCAGCTATACGGAAGTTAATTTTGTTAAGAAAGTGAGCGATGCGGCATGTGTTAGCAGTGTGTATTGAATGTTATTTGGTGTGTACGCATACTTACCCTGAGAGTCCACTGTCAAACGAAATCTTAAATTTTAGTATTAAATGTATAATCTGTATCTGATTACTGATTAGTAATATTACACGGTTCTTAGGATTAATAAATTGTTTTTAAGTAGCCAGTAAGTGACTAAACATTGCAGACAACGTATCTCAGCTATTACAATGAAAATTTATATATATATTTTTTTATTTCTCAAGAAATGAATTATTTATATGAAATTTAGCTACATTTTTCTTTCCAATTCACAAAATGAAGATGTATTCTTGCTATGGGGTTTTCAGCTGCTACATCATCGTAGGCTTATTATCGATTTCAGAATATCACGATAACTGACATGAAAAGTAAACTTAAGTGAGATAATGAAGTTAGGTATAAACACCAGCGTCCCGGTTTTTTCTCTTTGAAGTCTGGTCAGCCTGTTTATAGTCATACGTTGTTATCCAAAATTTCGTCTCGTTAGGGTCCATTACAAGTACTACACGTCAATAACAGCAATCACCTTCTAAACCAGATGTGACCAAGAATTCGGGGGGGGGGGGGGGGGGGCAACTGCAAACGTGCCGCATTTAAATGCCAATTGACTTACGCTGTGTAAGACTTGATTTTATATTTCAGATTTCTCAACAACATAGATAAAAAACAAAGCAAATTTCCAGTATTATTTAATTTTTTGGTGCACTAAAGACAAATAATATTTATCTGGTTCAAACTGTGAGCATATCGACTAACGTTGACTGTTTCACAGAATTTGGCACTAATGTTGACACATAATGATGACTTATTTAGTTTAATAATCGAGAAAAAGTCTTTCACACTGATATGTCGATTTACATATTGTAGCACTTTTGCATCCTCTCTGTGCAGTCAAGTCCACTTAAAATGCGTGATCTGCAATCAATTCCGGATGTTCTAATTTTCGTTCCTGCACTCCTTTCTCCTTCACTAATTCAACAGTAGCGAGTTTTAAATCGAAAAATTGTTCGTGGCATGCCCCTTGATTTGCCCAACGTACGTTGCTGTGACACAGAAACTCTCCATACTCTTCGTTCAGTTCGATCGAAAATTATTGCAGTTGACAGCGGATTAACGAGTGTGATTTCAAAAACTTTACTATTCTTACTACCAGTTTCTTCACGTGACCCATGCCCGCAAGTTTAGCACAAAGTGCTTCTTGATGTAGAGAACAATGAATCCCATGTGTCGATCGTTGTAATTTTTGGCTCTTTCATTGCCAACTAGATCTTCAAATTCTTTCTGCACGGTTTGCAATGTTTCATAGTAAATTTGCAGTACCCGTCAGTTAGGTGACTGCATTATAGATACTGGAAATTCTCATCCCTCTCTTCTATCATCCCATTCATTTTTAAAGGCTTATGACGATAGATTGGTAGGCTACTTTTGTTTGTGCAAACAGCCACTGGACATGTGAATGTCTTCATACCACGAGCAAATAGAGAAGGGCCAGCAGCGCTGACACCACGGTTCTGACAGAAAAATGCCACGGTGCAATGCCGTGCTGTTCCGACTACTTCCGAGAAGGACCGATCAAAGTCGAAACAGGCCGGGCTTTGGCCTGCCCGTGGTCCTCACACTCCCTGCACATGTGAACTTTGGCACATCCTGGCCGGCCCTTTTTTAAATGAAAGATAAGTACGAAATATAAAAGATAAAGTACGAAATATGACTTAAAAGCATAAAAAGAAACAGAAATTCGTCACATGTTTCGCGTTTCCTTTTTATTTTGTATTACGCCAAAATATTTTCGAAACGAATTTGTTTTTAGAAAACCAGAAGTGGTGTTGTGCATCAAGGAGAAAGTAAGGTTACAGTTTAGCGACTTGTCGGCTTTTGAGTCGATAGAGATGGAAGACTACCTTAATTGAACAAATGGCTGGATCGATATGTGAAATTCCTCCTCCCAAACAGAAGTCGAGTAACCTCAGCTCTATTTCGTTCGATGTACTGTGCATCAAGGCTGCCCCTCAGAAGCCATATGAGATGCGGCATATTGAAAGTCAACTGCACTGACGAATCCTGACACTCCAGTGGAGTAACGCCCATTTTATGCAAGTGAATCGCAAAATAATTTTGCTTAGATTGAGAATATAGCTGCTTGAATTTCAATTAATAACAACGTGCTATTAGTAGATAGTGCTCACGAAAAAACTCAGAACTGAAACCCTCGTTGCTTGTGAGATTCGAGCAGCGATTCGTTTCTCTAAATGAATGATGAAGATATTAAAAGCAAGGTCTGTCATCTTTAGGTGATGAGACATGTAGTGGATCAGTAATTTGTAATGTGGGTGTGAATGTTCGATACATGATGCGAGAATGTTCACAGTCATGAACGAACGGAGTTACTGTCAAAAGTAGTTGAAGAAGTGATGTTGAAGTTAAATTCAAATCTTACAAGGGAACCTCCTCATCGTATCCCCCTCAGATTTAGTTATAAGTTAGCACAGTGGATAGGCCTTGAAAAACTGAACACAGATCAATCGAGAAAACAGGAAGAAGTTGTGTGGAACTATGAAAAAAAATAAACAAAATACACAAACTGAGTAGTCCATGCGCACAGATAGACAACATCAAGGATATTGTGAGTTCAGGTGCGCCGTGGTCCTGTGGTTAGCGTGAGCAGCTGCTGAACGAGAGGTCCTTGGTTCAAGCTTCCCTTGGGTGAAAATTTTATTTTCGCAAAGTTATGATCTGTTCGTTCGTTCATTGGCGTCTCTGTTCACTGTAATAAGTGTAGTGTCTGTGTTTTGCGACCGCACCGTAAAACCGTGCGATTAGTAGACGAAAGGACGTGCCTCTCCAATGGGAACCGAAAACATTTGATCGCAAGGTCATAGGTCAACCGATTCCTCCACAGGGAAACACGTCTGATATATTCTATACGACACTGGTGACGGCATGTGCGTCACATGACAGGAATATGTTGTCGACCCACCTAACTTGTACACTTGGCGAATGGGTAAAAAGATTCTTCTACCTTGCCCGATTTGGGTTTTCTTGTGGATGTGATTATCATAAATAAAATAAAATAAATTTAACTTTTCATTCGATGGCAGAATTGAACCAAGGACCTCTCGTTCCGCAGCTGCTCACGCTAACCGCGGCACCACGGCGCTCCTGAGCTCACAGTGTCCTTAATGTTGCTTATCTTGCGCATGCACTACTCAGTTTGTACATTTTGCTTATTTTTTTCATAGTTCCACACAACTTCTTCCTGCTTTCTCAATTGATCTGTGTTCAGTTTTTCAAGGCCTATCTACTGTGCCAACTTATAACTAAATCTGAGGGGGGTGCGATGGGGAGGTTCCCTTGTTAGTATTATTGTTTACTTTTGCTTGCAGTTAGTGTCACCATACCTTGGGTAGTAGATGTTTTCGATACCTACCAAAATTATTTCGATATGAATTTAACTTACTGTAATGTAAAACAATAAATAATGGTCCATGATTTTCATCTTTTCGAACTCCTCCGCAACCAATTTGTTTTGTCCATTAATCCCGTTAGTGATTAGTTCCCTTCTAATTGCTATGTCGCTGTTAGATCGAAGGTATTAGATGAACTGCGAGGCAAACCGGTAATATTTTCCCCAAGTTAGCCGTTCATTGATTTAATCGTGCGAATCATTGTTACTTCCAAAATATTTTTCTTGTAGTGGAAGTTGCAGTATGTTGCTCCAAGACTTCGTTGAGCAGAATCTTCTTTTAGTAAGAGAATTAGAGTGTCGCCAGTGGCATCTACAATCGCGGCAACGTGAAGATAAAGAAAACAGAACTTCTCTTGGGTGCTATCTTTTGTCGTCGCTGTTTTCAACATCAAGCAAAATCTTATGGCTTATCTGTGCTGAGTAAACGTGCTGCGCAAATAATCCCATGTTATCGCAGCTAAAGATTCCAGTGCAATGCGCCATCGTTATGTGATGTATGCCTCTTTGCCGGCCGAATTGTGCTACCGTCGCTAAGTCTTATTATAGATAGACACCATGCAAATCGATCTTGTTTCTTACCTTATCACAGGTAGTGTGTTAACTACGTGCTCATCAACAAGGTGTTTATTTTATTATTGTTTTCCATTTTTCTTTTCAGACCAGTTAACGCTATTTTATGTGGTTTACTTAAGGTTGTGAGTTCTTGAAAGTGCTATCAAAAGTGGTGATAACCTGTCGTAATTATTCAAAACTGGAACTACAGTGCCGGCCGGTGTGGCCGTGCGGTTAAAGGCGCTTCAGTCTGGAACCGCGTGACCGCTACGGTCGCAGGTTCGAATCCTGCCTCGGGCATGGATGTGTGTGATGTCCTTAGGTTAGTTAGGTTTAATTAGTTCTAAGTTCTAGGCGACTGATGACCTCAGAAGTTGAGTCGCATAGTGCTCAGAGCCATTTGAACCGTTTTGGAACTACCACTCACCAAAAATTCCATAACATCTAAAATTTTATGTGTATTATTTTCTTACGTTGTTAATATTGCCTCTTGGATTAATTTATCCGTTAAACAAAAGGGTCTAGTCCTTACCAAACTGAAAAAATTACTGCACGAGCGACAAATCTGCGAAAAACATCATAATTATAAAATAAATTTACCTATTTCGTCGAACGTATTTCGTAATTGTGGAAGTTCTGTAAAGCTCTGAATCCATTTTCATCAGTAAAGTACTTCAAAATGCATGATGAAGGAGGGAAGATTAGAGTTTTACATTCCGTCAACGCCGAGGTCGTTAAAGAAGGAGCACCCGCTTCGAATGCTGAAGAAAATCGGCTGTACCCTTTTGTGAGGAAGCATTAGTGGCATTCACCTTAAACCATTTAGGGAAACCGTAGAAAATCTACGCCTTTGTGTCCGGTCGAGCATTTCAACCGACTTTTTCCATAATACGAGTCTGGTCTCTTCCAAAGTGAAAGATAGATGTTAATTAATTTTAAAATGTAATGTAATGTTATGAAAGATTTTTATTAAAACTTGTGACAAAGTATTAACGTTTCAGAATACAGGATGGTTAGTTTGCTTACCGAACATTCGTGAACAATAGCTGCAAGTTGACGGAATGTGTGTGAAAGAAAAAAAAAACCTGTTCGGTTTCAGCGTTAGCAGAGGAATATTCTTCGGGGTACATAAATACGTAAACTCTGAGACAAGTGACATTAAATAGCTTTTAGCGTTCGATTAATTTATATAATCCAACTAGTGTAGGCTGACATTATTGAGCCAATTACACAGTGGTCAGTAATTACATATACGTACAAGTGTGGCAAGTGAAATTACATATATAAAAATGATGAGAAGTGCCCGTTGATGCTATGAAATACAATACCGACAGGGGAGACCTGGATAAGATGCCGAGTGGGGCACGATGACTAGCCTCTTAGCACTTTTCGGTAGCACCTCTATACAGATACTACTAACGCCTCGCACGGTGAGCAAGAAAGCTCGCACACTGAAGCCTCTCCCATGGCTAGAATCCGGTGGAAGAGACTCCCCCCCCCCCTCCCCTCACATACAAACAGTATATTGTTTAACGTTCAGAAATTCTTTTCTGATGCAGGAGGTGTTGTCAAGCCTAGATTTCACATCTGTTTGAAGTGGATTTTATTGCCTTTTAAATTTTTCACATCGCAGTGAAAGTGGTAACGCATTGTTATGGCTGAACGACTCACCTCTTTTTGTGTAACACTAATGCTGAATGTCAGATGGTGAAAGTGCCGTGTTACGTACAGGGTGAACATCAACTCGTCCGTCAAAATTTCGGAGGTTGTACGGGAACGTTTTCAGGCTCTTTTGGTACGACGGACCCGTGACCTCTGGTGGCTCTTTAAAGATTAATGACATTTAGTTTCAGTTCTTCTCTCATTTATCTTTGTACTTGTATTGCACTGAAAGTATCTCCACGTAAGTATAAATGTGGAAGATATGCGTTGTGTGTCATGTCTGGAAACAAACTTGTTTCATTCACTATTGTACCTACAGCTGATAGGTAAGTATCTTGTTCTGCATTCTGACCAATCAAACGAAAATTTCGACTATTAGTGACTTACAACTGTTTTTCTGGCAGGTCCTAGTAAAAATGTATCTGACTGTAATTTATGTACATGTATATTGCGAGAATGGTGTATAATTTATGTGGCGACGACAGTTAACTTGTGCAAGCGCAACAGAAAACAGACTCTTGGGTCTCAGAAGAAATGGTTAGTAGTAAAATACTGTAAAACAGCAAGGAACTAGTTGGTGCACAGATTATGAACTCTTAGTATAATGAGACTGCATTGTGGCGGATCTTTTTCTTAAAAATGAAACGAGGCTTCAATTTGTTTAAAAGAATCAAAGGTTTGCTTCCTATCTCGAGAGCTAAAATTTACCAAGCATTTAAGATCGTATGGTTTCTCAGGTGAACCACGGATATAGCGGGCCTAAAATAAAAATCACTTGGAAAATTTAAGTTGCCAGTATAGGAATCATAACTATTATCCTAGAATACGCATCTCACTGCTTACAATAATATTCCGCCGCTACAGATGCCGCTAACAAAAGCAAAGATACCAAATGGTAAGTCAAAGAGCAAATAATTGTTGGAAGCAAAATTACAATATTCTCATTTTAGTTCACTTCGTAAAGGAAATGGCTGACTATTGTGAATAAAACAGAATACATTTTCTTGATAACATTACAAATGTTACACCTCCTAGTAATAACTTTCTCGCCTTCTCCAAGAAGACAATACTTATAACTGCAATACCTCTGCCGCAAATACTTATCGGTCATTCCCGAATGAATGTATGGCAGTGGCTGACTAATATAATGTCCACCATTTTTTGTTTGTGCGAGCTGTGGATTCCGCGCCTCTGGTGACATTTTTCCGCCTCCACCGCATTCACATAAGTCTTCGGCGTACGTTATTCCCCAAAACCTGATCTGTGTGGCGGCTCGGATGTTCTTAGCGCGAAACAGTTTCTTAAAAAATTATTAAGATAAGGACATTTCCTCAGGTGTCGCCCTTCTCCCATCACTCGGCAATAGTTTGAAATTAATATTTTCCAACTTTTACATTTGAAATTATTTTTAGCAGGTAATAAAAAAAAAGTTAGCAACTGGGCTCTTAAAGCCTTATAGGAGATCGTGCAATATACACGTTTGTGGAGTTTGTGTAATGTGAAACAACACTCAATCTTACTTAAATACAAAAACTAATCTCTGAACAGAAAACGAACTTTTATCTGAGCATTTGGTGAGAACTGATCTGTACCGTATGCTGCTGCGCTGCTGCGTTTATCGGTTTGCTGTATGATTACTTGCCTAAAAATGCTGAAAATCGCGTAATATATAATAATACTCGTAGTGTTGGGGAACGTGTCAAGTATTTTGTGAAAGGCGGTACAATTAAACAGTGCATGGAATCACAGTATGGCCTACTGAAGGTCGTGAGCTTACATAAGCACACGGTTGCGGGAAAAACAAAGGAATTTTCTGAAAAAATAGGCGCATATATACTACTGGAGGCTGTTTTGGATGCCAACTGTTTTCCTACGCGCTATTGGGTACGATAATATGTTTTTGGTATTTCCATATTACTACTCCATTAGAAAACCACTCCTTTTACAGCATAAGCAGACTTACATGGCTTGGACAAAAATGTGGAAACACCGTCAGAAATGCATGTTGCAACATAAATAGAGATGCTAGCCAAGCCTGCAGGTTGCGTTGTTGCACTTGAACACGAACGGCGCCTGTGCAGTGATCTCAGTGCGTTGCAAGTGTCAGCCGTGATAGGAACAGTGTCCCGTGTAGTCGTAAGTGCATTATGACGGAGCTAAGTGAATTCAAACGTGGGCAGAATGTAGGTGCTCGTATAGTGCGTGCTTCCGTAACCAAGGGAGCCGAAGTGTTAATTTTTCAAGAGACTTCGTATCGCAGATTTATACATCATTCGCAAAGTAACAACGCGAACGAAAATGTGTGTTCAGTGATGGTGACAGACGGTCATTGAAAGGATTGTGACAAAAAAATAAGAGGACGACAACTGCAAAACTCACTGCTCAACGGAATGATGCATTCCCGAACACTGTCAGCACCTAGACAACTCGAGGGGAACTCCATAAGATGGAATTGCATGGCGAGCTGAAATTCCAAAACTACTCATCAGTGATGCAAATACTCATAACAGGAAAACGAGTTATTTCAGACTGTTTCCAACTTCTGGCCGATTTTACGCTCCAGGAGTGAAACACGTCGTGGCATTCCACCAGCCCCATGGTTACTCTGCAATGATGCATTACCGCCAAAGATTATATGAGCGTTTTGGACGATCAGGTACATGCCATGGTACAATGTTCGTTCCCCAATGTCGATGCTGTGTTCCAAGACGCCAGGGCAACTGGTAACACAGCTCGCATCGTCCAGGACTGGTTTTTTAAGCACGAGGATGAATTTTCGCATCTTCCCTGGCCACCATACTCACCAAATGTCACTATTATTGAGCCTTTGTGGTCTACTTTGGAGAGAAGGGTGTGTCATCGCTATCCACCCCCACCATCGGTTCCTGAACGTGCCATTATTTTGCGGTAAGAATTATGTAAGATTCCCTTAAAAACCATCCAGGACCTGTATTTTTCCATTCCGAGAAGACTGGAAGCTGTTTTGAGTGCCAACTGTTTTCGTACACCGCATTAGGCATGATAATATGTTTTCGGTGTTTCCATATTACACACATCAAAAAAAGTTTTTCATCACTCCGGTTCCCAGAACTCCTGAACATAGACGTTGACTGTGGATATTGTATCACAGACATAGTCATTTTGCCTGTTCAGAGATGTCACTAAACCCGCCCAAAGATGTAAACAACCATACATGAACAGCGCCTATTAGACAGAAGGGGTTCGACAGCCGATCAGTTCTAGTCATTCCAACACCAGGAAGGAGGTATACGGCTTGTGTTGTCTGTAGTTCAACCATGTCTAAACGGTCAATACCACGGTTCAATCACGTCCGCATTGTTACTTTGTGCCAGGAAGGACTCTCAACAAGGGAAGTGTCCAGGCGTCTCGGAGTGAACCAAAGCGATGCTGTTCGGACATGGAAGAGATACAGAGAGACAGGAACTGTCGATGACATGCCCCACTGAGGCCGTCAGAGGGTTACTACTGCACTGGATGACCACTACCTACGGATTATGGCTCGGAGGAACACTGACAGCAACGCCACCATATTCAGTAATGCTTTTCGTGCAACCACAGGACGTAGCGTTACGACTCAAACTGCGCGCTATAGGCTGCATGATGCGCAACTTCACTCCCGACGTCCATGGCGAGGTCCATCTTTGCAACCACGACACTTTGCAGCGCGGTACAGATGGGCCCAACAACATGCCGAATGGACCGCTCAGGATTGGCATCACGTTCTCTTCACCGATGAGTGTCGCATATGCCTCCAACCAGATAATCGTTGGAGACGTCTTTGGAGGCAACCCGGTCAGGCTGAACGCCTTAGACACACTGTCTATCGAGTGCAGCAAGATGGTTTCCTGCTGTTTTTGGGTGGCATTGTGTGGGGCCGACGTACGCCGCTGGTGGTCATGGAAGGCGCCGTAACGGCTGCACGATATGTGAATGCCATCCTCCGACCGGTAGTGCAACCACATGGGCAGCATATTGGCGAGGCATTCGTCTTCATGGACGACAATCCACGCCCCCATCGTGCACATCTTGTGAATGACCTCCTTCAGGATAACGACATCGCTCGATTAGAGTGGCCAGTATGTTCTCCAGACATGAACCTGTAATCCCTGACACAGTACTCGTTAAAGCCTGTGCTATGGTAAGTGAGCGGGATCCACCTTATGAGAAAGGATTTTCGGATAGATATCGACCGCATGTACCTGAATGATGGCAAATCAGACTTACATCCACTCTGTAATAACAATGATGCGTCAAGTAAGTTCGAAATGCTATCACACGTCAGGACGGATCAAAAGCAAACCAGAAGATGCCACCAATCTGACAATAATACGGTCGTCAGCCTAATTAGGTATTAACTGAGTGTCTTCCCTGTACAAGTTGGTATATATTCATGCAAAACAACAAGTTGTAACACTGCATAATATAGTAGAATTTTAGAACCAGAAAATCTATTGAACTGATACTTTCACGTTCTGTACTGGCATGGAAAATCATGAATACATAACACTACACTATAATGTTTACTACAAAACTTTATACTGTCTATTAATCTGGGTAAAATCGGGCATAGGTTACTCTAGAAATTGTACTTTCATGCCACACACAAAATGTCAATTTCGATAAAGATTAAACACTGATAAATTTTGACTTTTATATTGATTTTAACTTTTGCTGGTCAAACCAATTTAGAACACTTCACAATTCAAATGAATGAGGGGGGACCCTGAAACTGTTATGATCGCTGTATTTAAAAAAAAATGATTACTGGATTTATTATTCATTCAAGATTTTCAGTATATAAGTTACTACTCTTTTAATCTTATTTACTGCTCATTTAGATTCTTTAAATCTGTCTAGAAATAATAAACTTCATTGCTATATCAATACTAAATTTATCTTTCGACTTTGTCAGACTTTCGCTATTCATTTACTGGTTCATTAACAAAACATTTCTTTAAACACTATTCTAATATAGTTAGTTCTGCAAATAATTATTATTAACACAATTTTTAATTTTCCTTTCGGGACACTCGGATTGCACAACGTTTGGAAAGGACCCTGTCTAGGTTAGTTGTGAGGATAATTAAATGATGGAAAAGTTCTGGTAAAATTTAGGTTATTATTGCACCAAACAAACACAGTTCACTCTGATCCATACGAATACAGTACTAAAAGTTTCAACCTGCTAGTATCGATGCGGCGGTTGGCGGGCGGCAAGATGGCGAGGCACAGAGCACACAGACAACCACAGCTATGGCTCTTGACGTATCGGCACTTTAATTCTTCTTAGCGTCGCAATACTTTTCCATTTTGTGCCTATGGAATTTTGCCATGCTGTGTGGTCATTGGAACGGCATACTCGAGACTCAGTGAAGCTATGTCTTCCAGGAGAGCCTCCTCGCTCCAGAAGGTGTTGCTCAAACCAGTGCCAAACTCCAACTACTACTGAGCCCGTTGTGCCGTGCAGTGCCCGAGGGCGTTTTCCCGCGCTCGCCTGCCATCCACCTTTTACCGCTCCCTGACAAACCGGGTATTCACCCGAGGTTTTGCATTCTACATATCCTAACACATTGCCTACGTATGGACCAGACGCACAGTTACAATTTTAAACATCTTACAACAGTTTCATAATTTGTTACATTTCAATTCTGTTACAATATTACTTGACATGTGACATAAACATTAATATTCACATTGAAACTTATTTACAGTTTTCTTAACATAATGGCATGAAACAAAAAGAAATGAAATCAGAACATCTATTACACAAGCTTATCGTGAAATCAGATGAAAAGAATTACTTATATGTACAATAGTACAGGGTCGTTGTTGTTACAAACCCTACCGAACATGCCTAGGATAGATTGAAAAGGGCTGTTTATGGATGACGTGATCCACCAACCACTCCGAGGGATCTACGCCGAATCGCCGTTGAAGAGTGGGACAATCTGGACTAACAGTGCCTTAATGAACCTGTGGATAGTATGCCATGACGAATACAGGCATGCATCAATGCAAGAGGACGTGCTACAGGGTATTAGAAGTACCGCCGTGTACAGCAATCTAGACCACCACCCATGGAGGTCTCGCTGTATGGTGGTACAACATGCAGTGTGTGGTTTTCGTGAGCAATAAAAAGGACGGAAACGATGTTTATGTTTATCTCTATTCCAATTTTCTGTACAGGTTCCGGAACTCTCGGAGCCGAAGTGATGCAAAACTTTTTTTGATGTGTGTATTATCCACCCCTCGTATATTGAAGCTCGGCGATCAACATCGAAATTCAAACTAAGAACAAAGGAAATGGATCACATTTTGCAGAATAAATAAAATAATGACGTGAAAGAATCAATTATACTTCTTACTGAACGAGAGTGAGGTTTAGTATCTTGTCTGATCATGGCTGGCAGTAGAATGATTCCAGTCCACGTGGGCACACGTCTCAGATCCGTCCATAAAGAACTAAGTACCGTTTTCAGTCAGAATACCAAGTGAAAGTAAAAGATTTATTGTATCTGTGACATTGGAAAAATAATTTTTTTCTATGTGAGTGCAGCCAATTAAACACTGAAGCGCCAAGGAAACTGGTATAGGCATGCGTATTCAAATACAGAGGCATGTAAACAGGCAGAATACGGCGGTGCAGTCGGTAACGCCTATATAAGACAACAAGAGTCTGGCGCAGTAGTTAGATCGGTTACTGCTACTCCAATGGCAGATTATGAAGATGAAAGTTAGTTTGAACGTGTTATAGTCGGCGCACGAGCGATGGGACACAGCATCTATGAGGTAATGATGAAGTGCGGATTTTCCCGTGCGTCCATTTCACGATTGCACCGTGAATATGAGGAATCCGGTAAAACGTCAAATCTCCGACATCACTGCGGCCGGAAAAGATCCTGCAAGAACGGGACCAGTGACGACTGAAGAGATTCGTTCAACGTGACAGAAGATCAACCCTTCCACACATTGCTGCAGATTTGAGTGCTGGGCCACCAGCAAGTGTCACTGTGCGAACTATTCAACGAAACATCATCGATATGGTCTTCGGAGCCGAAGGCCCACTCGTGTATCCTTGATGACTGCACGACACATAGCTTTACGACTAGCCTGGGACCGTCAACACCGACAGAGAACTGTTGCTGACTGGAAACATGTTGCCTGATCGGAAGAGTCTCGCTTCAAATTGTATTGACAGGACACCGTGTAGGGGTATGGAGACAACCTCATGAATCCATGGAACCTGCATGTCAGCATGGGACTGTCCAAGCTGGTGGAGGCTCTGTAAATGGTGTGGGGCGTGTGCAGTTGGCGTGATATGGAACCCCTGATACGTCGAGATACAACTCTGACAGGTGACACGTACGTAAGCATCCTGTCTGATCACCAGCATCCATTCATGTTCGTTGTGCATTCTGACGAACTTGGACAATTCCAGCCGGACAATGCGTCACCTCACAAGCCAAGAATTGCCACAGAGTGGCTCCAGGAACACTATTCTGAGTTTAAACACTTCCACTGGCCACCAAACTTCCCAGACGTGAACATTATTGAGCATACACTATCTGACCAACCCATTCTTCACATAGTGCTGCACTAAGGAGAGGAATCGATGTCGGTCGATGAGGCGTTCCAAAACATCCCAAAGGTGTTCTATGGGATTCAGGTCAGGACTCTGTGCAGGCTAATCCATTACACTGATGTTATTGTCGTGTAACCACTCCGCCACAAGCCGTGCATTGTGAACAGGTGCTCAATCGCGTTGAAACATGCAATCGCCGCCAGCTGTTGGTGGCCGAGCGGTTCTAGGCTCTTCAGTCTGGAACCGCGCAGCCGCTACGGTCGCAGGTTCGAATCCTGCCTCGGGCATGGATGTGTGTGATGTTCTTAGGTTAGTTAGGTTTAAGTAGTTCTGAATTCTAGGGGACTGATGACCTGAGATGTTAAGTCCCATAGTGCTCAGAGCCATTTGAACCATTTTTTTTTTTTTTTTTTTTTTGAAATCGCCATCCCCGAATTGCTCAGCAACAGTGGGAAACAAGAAGGTGCTTAAAACATCAATATAGGCCTGTGCAGTGATAGTGCCACGCAAAACAACAAGGGTGCAAGCCCGCCCCCCCCCCCTCCCCCATGAAAAACACGACCACACCTTAACACCACCGCCTCCGAATTTTACTGTTGGCACTACAAACGCTGGCAGGTGACGTTCATCGGGCATTCGCCATACCCACAACCTGCCATCGGATCGCCACATTGTGTACCGTGATTCGTCACTCCACCCAACGTTTTTCCACTGTTCAATCGTCCACTGTTTACGCTCCTTACACCAAGCGAGGCGTCGTTTGGCATTTGCCGGCGTGATGTGTGGCTTATGAGCAGCCGCTCGACCATGAAATCCAAGTTTTCTCACCTACCGCCTAACTGACATAGTACTTTCAGCGGATCCTGATGCAGTTTGGAATTCCTGTGTGATGGTCTGGATAGATGTCTGCCTATTACACATAATGACCCTCCTCAACTGTCGGCGGTCTCTGTCAGTCAACAGACGAGGTCGCCCGTACGATTTTGTACTGTACGTGTCCTTTCACGTTTCCACTTCACTACCACATCGGAAACAGTGAAAATATGGACTTTTAGGAGTGTGGAAATCTCGTGTACAGAGGTATGACACAAGTGACGCCCAATCACCTGACCAAGTTCGAAGTTGATGAGTTCCGTGGAGCGCCCCATTTTGCTCTCTCACGATGTGTAATTACTACTGAGATCGCTGATATGGAGTACCTGGCAGTATGTGGCAGCACAATGCCCCTAATACGAAAAACGTATGTTTTTGGGGGTGTCCGGATACTTTGGATCACATAGTATATCTGGCATGCTATGCAACGTGCTGTTCAGAAGAGATCTACACCCCCTTGTACTCTTACGGATTTATGGACAGCCCTGCAAGATTCATGGTGTCAGTTTCCTCCAGCACTACTTCGAACATTAGTCGAGTCTTTGCCACGTTGTGTTGCAGCACTTCTGTGTGTTCGCGGGGACCCTACACGATATTAGGCAGGTGTACCAGTTTCTTTGGCTCTTCAGTGTTTTTACAATGCGTTGCTTAAGCCAGTAGCATGTAGCTATCGCACCAAGAGATTTGAGACAACATGAAGTGAAACAGCAAGCAGCGACCGAATGGCCTGGCAGAACCACGACAGGATACCTCAGTAACTGAGGCGTCACGCATTCCGCTTACTCCTAGACCAAAGAGCTACAAAAAACGGTGCACCATCGAGACCAGTGTGTCTACGTGAGTGCATGCCTCTAACATAATACTGCCTTGTTAATGTATCAAAGAAACGAGTCGTGGCAAAAGTAGACACGTTTCACAATTAGCAACAGTAATTCCCAGTCCACTCGTAGCCCTTGACCTTGCATTCAATATTGCTCCGTTCTGTGCGAGTTATCCGTTAACAGTGATACGTAGCATTGGGGGCAGTTTTACTGAAGAGGAGTTGTCCGATATGAACTTCACTGAGTGCAGTGCAAAGAGTGGTGCAATGGCACTATGCTGGCCTGTTCCTGCAGCGGCGTCAGTCGCGTCTCATACTTCTGCATCTGTGTCAAGATTGTCGCCTTACTCTGTGTTTTGTGTTGTACGTTTTGGTCATTTCATATTACGGGTTTTTTCTCTGTTACGAAAACATTTTCACAGAAATTATGGGAACTGGGCTAACCAACTGCGTAAGTCATACTTACTTTTTTATTGTGTAATGAACAACTGTGAATGGATCCCTGATACCAAAATACACTCTAAGACCAAGAAAGAAGTACCACGAAGGAGTCACGCAAATTTGCCATAAATTGATATTCGTACAGGTATCGATGGGAAATGAAAAATTGTGAACTTTGGCGGCCGACGGATGTAGTGTGACGCTGGCAACGGTAGTTAACGGGGGACGTGTCGATTCCACGGCAAAAGGTCTTTGCGAATTTCGTTCTGTGTACTCAGTTGGACAGTAACTATGCCTCGCAGACAAGTGAATGAACAGTACACGCAGATATCAGCATCTGAGAGAGGACGTGTAGCTGGGCTCAAAGAAGGCGGTTGGAGTAATCGGCGAATCGGTCAAGGTTTGAATAGGAGCAGTGCCACTATTCCACGATGTTGGCAGGAATGGGTGAACCGTGGACGGACAAAGCGTCAAGAAGGAAGCGGTCGATGAAGAGGGACGAGAGAACGTGAGGACCGAGCAATTGTCAGAGAAGCACTCATAGCACCGGATTCATCATTATCATCGATTCGACCTGCAACTGGTGCTTCAGTGGACACAACGGCCATTTATAGGCGGATCACAGAAACAGGGCTGAGCTCACGGCGCCCCATTGACTTCTGTACAACAACAAGCCCGTTTGCAGTGTTGAGTGGAGTACAATTGTCTCGAGTGTGGAGGGCCACTTCGAAATGAGCCCCGATGACCAGCGAGGACACCCTGGACAGCTGTAGGATATCAACCTGCCACAAGTTTTCATTTCTCTTACAGCACAGCGCTACGTCGTGTGTATTGTACGCCCGGTTTTGTTGCCCTTCGTAGCAAGCCATTCAGGGCTCACATTTCAGTAAGATAAACCGCCCACGGCAAGAGTTTCTGCATCTCGTCTTCGCGCTTGTTTGGAGCATTATTCGCAGGGACCTACAACCAGCTGGGGATTTTGACAATCTAACACACCAATAAAACATAATTTGGCAGAAGGACATCCAGCGACTTTGTCAATTAATGCCAAGCTGAATAAATGTTTCCATAAGAGCCACAGGTTGACCAACGCGTTATTGACGTGGTCAGTTTGTGAAGCTCTTTCTCTCGAATATATAATCCAACTTTTCTGAAATTGTAATCGTTTGTTTGTCTGTACATGTACCTCACATCTGCCAATTTCTGTCCCATTCGGATAATTCCTTTTTGGTGCACCGTCCATTTATTTATTTATTTGTCTTAGGGTCTACTCAGAAAATATCCCTGAACATTATCCTGAATATTATTTACACCGAAGTGCTGAAGGTACTCTATTAGGGTTGATTATAATATCAGCATTGTCAGCAAAAATAATAATTTCTGCTTCTTGGGTGCATAATAAGAACAAGAGCACCCAATATCGATCCCACTCCATCAATCAAGTAGTTACTCTTCCCCACTGTGAGGACTCTACTTTGTTTTGTGCATTCCCTGGAATTCTTAATGTTATATTCTGGATTCTTGTAGTTATACACAGGATGAAAACCGATCACCAGTAATTTCTATGATGCAATAACATCTGATCTTCTCCAGCAGAATTCTGTGAAGTGCGCAATAAAATACATTTCACAAGACACGCAAATCACCAGTTGTCAGTATATTGTCATATAAATTTTGTATAATCTTTTAACTTTATTTTATCCATTAGAAACTTTTACAATATGTTTCGTGAAATGGAAAGTGGCCCGTCGCGTAGAGAGATAACTTTCAAATCGAAACTGACAAGGGAAGCATACACCCAATGGATCTCCGATTTTGCTCATCTTTCGTACAGTTTTAGTACATACTTGGATGTAAGAAACTCGACTCTAGTACAGTGTGAGGCTCGAAGTTTTACGAGTTTGTAGAATATCTTACGACAGTACCAACCGTAGGGCAGCAATGTTAGCGCAACTACACGAGACGGCAAATTTGAAGTGCGTCAGTACTGAGATCGCGGGGGCATTACCTATCTTACAGTCATCTACTTAACACATGCATGCTAGCAACTAATCATGTTTCTTCGAAAAAGAGCAATAATTATAATGACAGTTACTGTGGTAGCGAGATATAAACGAGGATCGTGATGAAGATATAATAAGGGATGTGATGAAATGAAAACATTTATCTACCGATACATTCATGAGCGTTTCGCAAATACAGTATACGTTATTCAAAGCAGGTATCACCCGATAAGACTTTGCTGCGATACGTGCATGAGCCAATCGATAAATAAACGTTTATTTTATCATGACTCCTTATATTACCATAATTATATCTCGCCACGAATGTACAACAATGATTATCATTTTTATTGTTGTTCCTTCCCTAAGAAACATGTTCCATTGTAACGATACAAGTGTTTTGTTGAAGATTAGGAGAAAAAACAAAGAAAATGACGTGACTCGTACATAGTACGGCCAAACTTCTAGTCTGTCGCCTTAAGTGTCAACAGTCGGTGTTCTTGTAGGGTGTTCAACAGGCTCATAAAGCTTTGAACTTCTATTTCCAGAGCACGCTTGAAATACGCGCTGTACTAATGCAGCAACTGCTCTGTCTATGTTCTGTACGCGTGGGGAAGACGAGCAACATCGGTGACCTGTTGTGTTTACGCTTTCCTTGTGAGACTAACAAGGGACTAGTCCAATACATGTCTAAACCTACCTTTAAATTTGTCACACAGGAAAAATACATCGAAAGAAAGGCACTGTAAAAATTTTAGCGTCTAAGGCGTACTGCAAGTGTTTTTTTGTAATATCAGAGTTAGTCATAGAACCGTTTATAGGAGCGGTCTGTAGAGCCCTTCCTGTTTACCTGCAGACGCACGGATAGGAGAACGTAGCGTCAAGTGTGAGCACTTAAACCATTCCAAAAGTGTCTCAAAACCCCAATTTTTTGAATAACTCGCAGTTCATATCGACAGCCAAACTATTACATATGTTATTGTTACAAAAGTGACTAGCATAAGAACAATAATCAAGACAGTGTATGATGCTTCATTACAGACGTTTTCCCTCAACCAGGACGTCCGCATCTTGTGATCTAGGGGTTATGCACTATACCAGAACACACTGGTTTTTCCCTCACTCCACTGTATATTGCTTCACACCTCTTAGCTTACATCAGTATTATTATTCTTTTCTTCCTACACCTTGTTCATAAAAACAAAAAATTGCTCGCCTTGTACGAGTATAATGTCTTGTGTTATTTTCGCCGGAAGGATGGCATTTCTGTTGTATTTAAGTTTGTACCAATAAAGATCTTTTGTTCATTTACCCTGTTCCTGGAAAAAAAATCGTAATAATGATAATAAAAAGGGGATAGCCTTGCTGCCTATAGATAACGGGGTCTCGGGTTCCATTCCCGGCCGAGTTGTGGATTTTTGTCTGCCCGGGGACTGTGTGTTTGTGTTGTCCTCATCATTTCTTCATCATTTGTGAGAGTGACGAGATTGAATTGTGAATAGAAAATGGATTGTGTAAAATTTAGGACTTTGTACGGGCGCTGATGACCGCGCAGTTGAGCGCTCCCCAAACCAAACATTACCATTAGTCAGGACTCTGATTTGTTGACATGACATATTTCATAACAATTGCCGTAGCACAGGTCCTATGATAATAACGTGTATTTTCCTGACAATGAAACAGTTCCTTGTTTATTCCGTGTGATCTTCACAAAAAAGTGAAGTGTGGATGATAGAAACAAACATTTTTCTTACACCAGGCACAGCTAATAAAAGAAAAATTAATGCATTGAAGTGTTTCACAGTAATTTGCTAGTTTTGTTTACACAGAATTGGGATGGAGAAAGAATGGTCGTGACCGTTGTTCTTCGTATTGTGCTGCATAACAGGCATACCTGATCAAATTCATAAAAATGTGGTGATGCAAACTGAAATTCGCAAATGACCGAAGTTTAACAATATTGCTCCGCTGATAGACATGAAATGACGAAGAACTATCGGAAATTATACTGTCCGAAAATTTTCTGAAAAATGCTTTACAGCGTCGCAAAAATTTCTTTATCGTGATGTAGATTCACACTATTAGTCCGGGTGGAATCCGAATTATATTAACAGTCCTTTTGACGGCATCCTAAAGATAAAGGTGTCATTATGTCCAGACCAAGAGCCCAACAAAAGCAATCAATGAATTGTTTTCTGCAACTTGTAAGAGGACGTTTAGGATGTAATATTGAAAATTATTCTCTTCAGATTTTCCACATTTTGCTACAGCGATTGTAAGATTTTTGTAACTAAACAGTCCTTTTTTTTACATTTTTGTTTCTAATTAACTTTGTGGTTCCTGACTACAGATGTAAAACTGCGTAAAGAGTGACTCACTGTTACTTATCACTAACATTGTTGTACATGAATGTGTCATAGCAATCATCAACTGCACAAGCGACCCTGCCTTTTTTCGCTCGATATGATAAAGTGCAGTTTGCACACAGTTCTTGAACGGAACATGACTGACTGACTTTATGGAGAGCGTTTTAGGGGATAAAAAGAAGCTCCAGCCTCACGTCGGCTACATATATCTCTATAGTATTATCTGTTAATGACGTCTTATCTACACGTTTACTTGAAGTAAACTTCGTAATTTTGTGATTTCCTTTTCCATATAATTTCCCGAATCCATTTAACGAGGTCAGAGAAGCAAGGAAATCGGTAATGTTGATCTCATTTGCATTTTTGACGGCCAGCTCTCATAGATCTCCCTCAGTAATGGCGTACTCACTCTCACGAACAGTCCACAATTTTTCGAATACTTTTACTTTCACATTTTTGCGGGTTTAATTTTTGCGCATATTTCATACTTCGTGTAAATCTTTCTTCTATTGATACAGTTCAAGTTCAGATTTTACAAAACGAAAGTGGCTTTGTACTTTGCTTAACTTTTTACGTTTACTCCCTTCTCCGTTTAACCAAAAAATTTACATGCTATCCATTGTAACATTACACGATTTCTTTGGGCTAGGAAGGTACTGAACGTTAATGAGCACAACAATCATCATTCGAACCACACTTAAAGAAATCGTCGATTTCCTCTTTCTTCTAATATTTCCACGATCTCTAACAAAATTTCGACACATTTTGAATGTATGCCGAAGAAATTAACTGATAAATAACACGTATGTAGGTCTTCAGGAGAAGTACATGATTTCCACTGCATCTGCGAAAAGACAGATGCTGTTAGGAAGGATATACGAAGACACAACAAAGGAAATAATTTCAGTTTTATCTCGATTGCTAAAAACTGGCGATACTGCAAAGACAACTGCTAATTAATATGGATATTAAATGAGTTGAAAATTCGTGCGAACAGCAACTGGGAACAACTGTGTTAGAAAAACTATCAATGGAAACTGAAATTTCTTTACAAATTACGACAATGCTGCGCAATGTTATCTGCTTACCGATCCACCTTCAACTGAGGCTATGCGCCTGCTGTGAGCTGCACGCTGCAGATACTGTAGAGGTGTACATTTCTCCAGCCGCCTAGACAACTACAGATTTGGAAGTTTTCAACACGGTATAAAAATATTTGCAGTGTGTCTGAGAAGCTAAAATTCTGACACAGTGTTTCTTTCAGAATATTCTTTCTGTGTAAAAAAAATTCAGAGCAGGTTTCGAAATGTCAGATTGGACCGTCCCCTTGTCAATGTATGTCGTTAATGGTGCTGCGGAGGAAATTCATCGAACTGGATTCGTTTTCGCCGGCCGAAGTGGCCGAGCGGTTCTAGGCGCTTCAGTCAGGATCCGCACGACCGCAACGGTCGCAGGTTCGAATCCTGCCTCGGGCACGGATGTGTGTGATGTCCTTAGGTTTAAGTAGTTCTAAGTTCCTCAGATGTTAAGTCCCATAGTGGTCAGAGTCATTTGAACAATTTTTGATCCGCAGCATGCGGCGCCAGTGATGGCGCGGGCCGGGTTGCTGGTGGCGGCCGCCTGCGTCCTGCTCTGCGCCTCGCCCGCCCGCTGCCAGCCCTGCGTCCCGGGCGTCGACACTCCAGGAGGTACGTTGAGACATACAGGATCAAACAAACCTGATTGCCAGAGCATCTTTTACAGAAGGTCGAAATTTAGCGCCAACTTCAACGCGAGACGCTTATAACAGTTTCTGCAACGAAACTTTGACTCGAAACCTGGCAGAAAATCCAAAGAGATTCTGTGCGTGTGTGGAGCAATGGTGATACTATCGAAGACAGTGCTGCCAAAGCAGAGTTACTAAACATAGCCTCCGAAATCCCTTCACCAAAGAAGACGAAGTAAATATTCCAGGATTCGAATCGAGAACAGCTGCCAACATGAGTAACGTAGAAGTAGATATCCTCGGAATACTGAAGCAGTTTAAGTCATTTAACAAAAGCAAGTCTTCCGATCCAGATTGTATACCAATTAGGTTCCCTTCAGAGTATGCCGATACAATAGCTCCGTGCTTAACAATCGTATACAACCGTCCGCTAGACGAAAGATCCGTACCTAAAGACGGGAAAGTTGGACATGTCATACCAATCTTCGAGAAAGGTAGCAGGAGTAATCCAGTAAATTACAGGCCCCATATCATTAACGTCGATATGCAGCAGGATTTTGCATGTGAAAGACAACCAGCTCTTCACTCGCATGGAATTTTGAGTGCTATTGACCAGGGATTTCCAATTGATTCCGTATTTATCGATTTCCGAAAGGTTTTTGACACTGTACCACACAAACTGCTTGTAGTGAAATTGCTTGCTTATGGAATATCGTCTCAGCTATGTGACTGGATTCGTGATTGCCTGTCAGAGAGGTCACAGTTCGTAGTAATTGATGGAAAGTCATCAAGTAAAACGGAAGTGATTTCTGGCGTTCCCCGAGGTAGTGATATAGGCCCTTTGCCTATATAGGCGATTTGGGAGACAATCCGAGCAGCCCTTTTAGGTTGTTTGCAGATGACGCTGTCGTTTATCGACTAGTAACGCCATCAGAAGATAAAAAAAATTGCAAAACCATTTAGAAAAGATATCTGTATGGTGTAAAAATTGGTAAAAATTGGTAATTGACGCAGTCACCGAGTATTCTAACTGTGCTATAGTATGTCCTTCACTAAAGGGACGGGAGAGAGAACTGCCACTAGCCACAGAATCTTTTCTATTACTATTAATGCTATTCTGAGTCCACCCTGTTGATGATGGTGTTGGGGAGGGCCAAGTCGGTATGCGCTGAGGTATACATGCCTTACGTTTACACCGATTCTGAAGAGGCTGATACGATGGTGATGATGACGGAGGAGGATACTGAGGTGCTACCGGGTCAGACCGATGGGAACAGCTGAGCTGTGGTGATGGTTTCCGGTGCTGTTGTTGATGCTGCTGCAGATCCGACCCGGTGGTGGTTCGTTGCTCGGCCCACGGACGCCAGAGCGGCGGCGGCCCCGCACAGGGACTAGGGGCGCCCTTACAGGCTTTGGGGAGGAAGAAGGCTTAGCCACTATCGGTGCGCGAGCCACACTGTATTGCGGCTGCGGAGACACGATCGCTTTAGAAGAAGAGATAAAAAAATAATAGTTAAGTGCATTGCTTACCGCTGCTGGTGCAGTGAAAGAAAGAATTCTGACGGTCTCAAGGTTGTAAGCAGAGTGAGTAATTACCTTTTTCTCTCTGGACCCAAGGCATTAACACTTCATCAGGTAACTCCACCACACCCTCAAAGAAGTCATCATAATCATCATCATCATCATCTAATAGGGCCTTTCCTCCTCCTCCTCTTGTCCAGTGGACCTTTGTCTGACCCATTCAGGCATGTCATCATCCCCGTCAGATTCGACATCTGGCAACTGGTCTGTCTCGCCTACAACACCCACAACAAACAAGATATATAAATCGAAAAACAAGTATGAAATAAGGAAATTTTGAATCGTTGCTATACAAGAAAAAAATTACAATGAAAATTATACTCACATGGCAATCCTGGCTGTGAACCCACCACAGGAGGCTGGACTTCCAGAGTCTGCCACGGTTCAGCCCCTCCTGTCTCTCCTCACACTCCAAGATAAAATATTGGAGTTGTACTATAATAAGGAGACGGAATTCATAAGGCGAATTAACATACACACGAAGATTTACACTCAAAATACAAATTATTTACTCACTTGGTAATCCTGTCTCCATAACTCTACGCCTCTTGCCACTACACTCTGAATCGTTGCTTCTGCTACCTCCCTTCATCTTGGGGAGAAAAAAAAAAAACATGTACACACAGAGATGACGGTACGCACAACACAGTGGGCAGCAGCGAACTGAGGACAAAGGAGGCTGGTTGTGGGTTTATATGTAGATCGAGGCGACCAATGGGAGAGCTTCATTTGAATGTACTGCCAATGAGAAGCTTTTATGGAACGTCACTATTTCGGGACCATCGTCTCTCTTTCCAAATAACAAGAAGGCTTTTATGTTTAACGGTGTTTTCGCAAGCGTGCACATACACGATGAAGGCTTTTAGCGATGAGAAGTTTACCGTTTCTGAGACGTATGTTGAAAGCAGGACATCACAATTTCCAGCAAGGATAACACGTGATGCCTCTATAGGACTACCAGGAAGAATGCAATCGGTGTTATTCTGGGATATTTTCTTGAACTGGTCCTATCAGGACCAGAATATCCATGGAGACAAGCTGAGACATTACGAAAGCTCCTACGAAAGCGACCGTTAACTATTTCTGCGGCACTTTACTATTTCCGAGAGATAGACTTGGCTGTTATTTATTTTATATAGACATGTGACGTCAGCATAACACTGAGAACCGTTTAGCTGCACCTGCGTGGGTGAGTCGCTGGCAAAGATCTCTCGCTTGACGCTGGACCGGCAGGTACGCGTGGTGGCTGGGTAAACACGTACCTGGCTGGTAGGGTCTCGTATGGGGGATCGCTGTCCCATTAGATCGCTAGGAAGAATGCACCCTGTATTATTCTGGGAAGGATTGCAACAGATTTCTAAAGCGCATCCAGAGGGAGACTTGGCTGTTGTTTACATAGACATATGGCGTCAGTATAACATTGAGAACCTTTTAGCCTCTGAGGGTGAGCCGCTATGCAAACATGTCTCTCGGCTGTGGACCCGCAGTTATGTGTCAGCCACAGTGGTTAGGTGAACACGTGGGCATCCAGAGGGAAACTTGGCTCTTATTTACAAAGACATGTGATGTCAGTACAACACTCGAAGAATTGTAACTGTATACCCAAAACTAGAGGCGACGTTCACCTGCTGGCAGCGGCGTGGTAGTGATGACTCGCGTGCTTGTGTTCGTCTCTCCAGCACTGGCTTGCGTCCGGCTGGCCCTGCAAAGCGCGTGTCCCCAATAGCACAAGTTCCCTCGACTCGAGCAGCGGAGTAGCCGTCTGTCGAGGTCTAATTAGACCGATACTGGAGTACGCATGCCCTGTATGGGGTTACGATAGAACGGCTACAAAAGATACAGAACAGGATGTTCCGACGGGCCCTACATACACCATCCCGTTTCCCTACTGCAGACCTTCACATAGCTGCAGATGTAGAGAAACTACAGACACGATTGCGCACCCTGGCGGAACAATTCTACGCCAACGTGGGAAGATCGGAAAACGAACTCATCAACTCGCTAGGTCAATACGACCAAACCCAAGGCCGATATAAAAGACCCAAATCGCTACTCACTGAGTGGCAATAAAGAAAAACAACATGCTCTAAAAGAAAAGAATTCACAAAAGAAAAAGTACATCCACTCATCACTCGAAAAATAGAAGGAAATGTCCGAAAGGGACAATAACCTTCACAATAAACATCCTCTGAGGCTAGAGGCAGTAATTAGAGAGAGAGAGAGAGCAAAGCGCATGTGCGGCGTTGGCATTGGAACCTCTGCAAGGAGCAGTTCGCTGATATGTGGCGGTCGAATTTCTTAGCGGTAGTTCGAAAGCGTTTTTTACATACAATGATTGTTTGTGCAGTGTATTATATTCGGCGTTGTGAGTGTGTTGGCAGAGTGTTAAATATGCATTATTTTTTTACAATTTCACGAGTAGTGGACGTGTCTGTTGCATTATTTTGTGAACAGGTCTTTAGGCTGTGCAATGCATTATTTGGACAGTTTACAATTAGTAAGCATGTTTGCAGAGCCTTTTACATGCATTATTTTGACAATTTACGAGTTGTTTTCGAGTCTGCACATCAGTGTACTGCATCATTTCGGTGATTTACGAGTAGTTTGCAGGTCTGTAGGCTATTTGCTGTGACCTCAAGCACACCAGGGTGAGTTATTTTGTATCAGTGTAGTACATGAACTACGTGAAATCCATCGCTAAATAAATTGTTCAAAAATAGATAAAGTACAATCCTTCCTATCCAGCAACCCAGAACAGGCTGAGTGCATTTCTCGCCATTTTCCCCCGACACCGCCATGGGACGACAGCGCCCTCTGGTGGTAGTACTGTGTACTAGGTCAGTTGGACTCTGGGCCTCATGGTGAACACACTGTAAGGAGCTATTGCCTATGAAAACTCTAATTGTTTACATAAAGACTGCGTGAAAAATAAAGACTTACATCCATCCTATCCAGCTGCTCAGCTCAGGATGAGTCCTTTTCCCGCCAATTCCAAGGAAGATATGGCAGTCGGATGACTTAGGTTAGTGGAGGTAGCCCAAATGACCTATTTTCCTGCCAAAATTTGAACTTACCACCACGATGTCACTGTGACGTTGCCATATCTATCGCCACCAAGACGTTTGTGAGCTTTGTTTTCAATAATATCGCAACCATTACTATTTATTGGCTAATTAAAACACATGAGTCTACGGGAGGTTAGCATACTTCTGCTGTGCTCTGGGTCGAGCCAAAATTTTAAATGGTTTGATGATTACACTCACAAAAAAATGAATAATACTGTATTTCGCAACAAGGTGAGGTTAGTTCTTCTCAATCATGGTTACAGCTGTGGAGGGAGCAGAGAGCATAGTTTTTGCATATAAGCCCAGCCTCCACTGTCCCATTCCTCTCTGGCTTTTCCAGTGTCTACGATGGGAACGTCAAGTTAATTTGAATAAACCGAGTTACACGTTCTTTAAATATATGCAGTACTTCACTATAGTACTCTCCTGTCATTTCTGTGTGTAACTGATATGGTCCTGTGAGCGTTCCGTTATTCAAAATACAAACCAAACGTGACATATTTCATGTATTTATAAGAGACAGTCAAATGAAGACGAGACAGAGGGCAAGAAAGTATGTAATATATTTATTACTTCAAAAGTAATCACCATAACCGTTAATACGTTTATCTCACTGTGAGAAAAGACGGTCAGTGCCTTCATGGGAAAGCCAGCCGGAGTGGCCGTGCGGTTCTAGGCGCTACAGTCTGGAGCCGAGCGACAGCTACGGTCGGAGGTTCGAATCCTGCCTCGGGCATGGATGTGTGTGACGTCCTTAGGTTAGTTAGGTTTAATTAGTTCTAAGCTCTAGGCGACTCATGACCTCACAAGTTAAGTCGCATAGTGCTCAGAGCCAATCTTCCAATCTTCCTGCATGGGAAAATGTTTAGCGGTTCTCTGCGGAACCGCGATTGTACCCAGGCTTGCATCTCTTCGTCCGAAGCGAATCGTCGGCTACGAATGCCTTTCTTCGGGACTCCAAAACTATGGAAATCGACTGATGAGAGGTCGGAAACCTATGGAAGATGTGTAGGGGCTTACCGGCGAAACTTCTACAATGTACTAGAAACAACCTTGGCAACATGTGGGCAGAAGTTTGTCAAAGTTGTTTCGCCTACTCTGCAGAGTTTCGCTGTGAAGTCCTTAAACATCCTCCACGCAATTCCTATCTCCCCTCCTGCGATTTTCATATTTTTGGATATTCGTGCCGTCGGTGTGATTCGGACGAAGAGCTTCATCCCTGGGTACAATTATGGGTCCGTAGGCAACCGTAAACATTTTCCATGAAATCATTGACCGTCTTTCTCACAGTGGAATAAATGTATTAACAGTTACGACAGTTACTTTTCAAATAATAAATAGTTTACTTAGCTTCTTCTGTCGTTCTCGTTTCCATTTGAATACCCCTTATTATTTCGCCAATATAAGGATTTCAGCAGAATACGTTTCGGCTGGCAGTGTAACTACAGAGACGAACCCTTGTTATTTGGCGTTGACATCTTACTACTGAGGCTACGAGATCTCTCACTTTATCTATCTTAAATGTGTTTCCAAAGTTGATTAGTTGTTCTCACGCAGCCCCTTTACCGGCTGAACCTCATAAGTTTGAGAGCGGTACGTCCCTTTTGCAGCCCAGTAGGTTCTCGTTTGTTTCATGAGACCTAAAAGGAATTGTAGTAATATCAGGACGTTCGGAGGACACGGTAGGTAAAGCGTCCACAGGTAACGATGTTCATAGTTCCCACTCATTCAGCAAAAGCGGCAGCCTCCAATCTACAGGCGCAAATGGAACAAGTTGAACCATGAACTGCATGTAGAGATGGTATCTGTTAAGTGCCCGCTAACTAGAAACATTTGAACACCACTGAAAGAAATAAGAGTATTCACCATCTAGTAAGTTAAATGTCACATGTTAATTTCCTGTATTAATTTTTGATGCCTACTTTTTCTGTTTTTCTATAGTGACAATTCCTAGAGGAGACATTATACTGGAGCATGGAAAGATTTTGGAAATATATTGCATTATTAATACGTCGCATAGGCTCTCAGTGGGCAGAAATGCCAGTCATTTACGGTTTTATAGGAACCAGAAGCTGTTAGGAAAAGAAAATGTGAAAATACTTAATACCACGACGGCAAAGTTGACTGAAGCACTGGGGCCGTCGAAAAGTACATATGTATGCAAACTGGAAAGAAAACCATTCAAAGAATTACTAGTCTGCGCTAACATGGTCATCGTTGGCTGTAAGTATAACGCATCAAATACTTAACTATCATCAAAATTTTGCGTATACTCATTAATGGATAAAATTGAGTTAATGGCGGTTAAATTAATTTCTGTACAACATTTAGATCGCTATAATTACATTTTATCTCGTATAAACAACACTAAAGTATCCTTAAGGCCATCCATCTTATAATTATATACGTTACGAGCGACATATTGTAAGATTTTATGTTGACATACGTTTGAACATGTGTAATTCTTTGCTGGTACATTCAAGGATTTATCATTTTTTTCTGATAGCTTTCTTCACCTTACCACTCGAATTAAAATATTGTACAACGGTCAAACTTCATCACATATACTGAGTCTAGAGTTCACTGTACAGGATCATCATGAATTAAAGTGCTCAGCAAGTGTTCATCACAGCCTGATGACATTCCTGAGAAGAGTGAATTCCATGCCAAAGTGGTATTCAGAGCTTTTCTCATTGGTGGTTTCTCTAGTGGCATTCATCAGTAGGTAGCACAATTATTTTGAGAGACACCCACTGTCACCAACTTAGGATGAAATGTATTCGCAGATGCGAATACGGACAACCATCAGCTGCATAGTGGAATGACGACAATGAAAATTTGTGCTAGACCGGGACTCCCGCTTACTATCAGGCTATCACGGGACGACCCAAACTTCCATGCATCGTGACAAGCGGGAAATACAGGTTCGACTCCCAGTCCGGCACAAATTTTAATTGCCGTCGTTTCGTTATAAAGTTAATGGTTACCCACATTCGCAACTGCGAATTCATTTCATTTCGTAATGGCTGTAGTCGCCGCAGTAACTGTTCCTTCTGACAGGCATGCATGTCCGAAGGGATTTTCCATCGCACTTCTGAACAACACAGGCGATGCAATATTGTAAACCTTAGGATGTCCCTGCCCTACCGCACCAGCACTTTTGGACGAAAACGTTACAGCCTAGCTTTTCTGAATTACACGCATTGTAGGTGAACCGTTGAAGATGAATTTAATTATGCATCGTACACTACCTGCAGTCTGCTATAAACTGGAAGAAATAAGGTAAACTTAGCAATCCGACTAGGGAAGGAGGTATGTAGTTATTATAGTTCAATGGAAATCTTCAAACACAATTATTTTTCTCAGGATAGTCTTTTGTTATGTTACGTTGATCGATGATGTCGTCAGAATAATATCTCTGGTGCTAACACTTCGAACAAGTCTTAGGGAAAGGAACAGGAAAGTTCTGGGATATTTGAAGCGTTTAAAAATCCAGAATTTGAGAACATAGTGTAGAAATACTTTTTCTCGCACTTCTTAATTTAAATGAAGGAATATCTTTTCAATCTTAATAGCAAAAAAATTACAATTTTGTATTGGAATTAATCTTCTTATTTCTAAATCATTACAAAGGAACAAATTTCCTTGTTTTGGCTATACTGTACCTGCTTCTTTGTTTCTTGGTAACAATGTGCACTATAAATAAAGTATCTCCTGGGTGATGAAAGGACGAGACTTAACAGACAGGCGTTAATGTTTTAGAGGCGCATGGAACACATAATGTGTTAATAATGTCTTCTAACACGGTATAAAATGATAGCTCAAAGCCGGCCGAAGTGGCCGCGCGGTTCTGGCGCTGCAGTCTGGAACCGCGAGACCGCTACGGTCGCAGGTTCGAATCCTGCCTCGGACATGGATGTGTGTGATGTCCTTAGGTTAGTTAGGTTTAACTAGTTCTAAGTTCTAGGGGACTAATGACCTCAGCAGTTGAGTCCCATAGTGCTCAGAGACATTTGAACCATTTTGATAGTTCAAATACAGGAAACATGCGGGTCGAAATCAACTGCAGAGCTACTAACCAAAGTGCACGAACCCACAGGTACGATTGTGCTTAAAGCAAGGAGAAAAGCATTTTTTAGAACTTGTTACGGGACACCTACAATAAGCAAATGTCTTATTTTGTAACATCTAAAAAATCCTGGAGTTTTTAACGTTTGAGGGTAAAAAAACTTTAATTTGACTATTACATCAAAATGAGCTACTAAACACATTCATTAGCCTATAAAATTATGTTTCTTTACGCGTTGTTTGACTCACCAGTACGTTACGAGGACGTGGCTTTAATATAATTAAATCGTTGTAAAAACATAGCAAAACAGTTTTCAGAGAAAAAACGTTCAGTTTTCAGAAATCTGTCCAACAATAATAATTTTGGGTAGTATTTTCATTTGATATTACGTATTTCACTGTAGTGCCTCTTGTTTCTTGCAGATTCCAAGCAATTCCTAGTGCACCAAATATGTCATGATTAATGGTTAGCATAAAACGAATTTCGCCGTAAGAAATCTAAGAGATTTCATATGATACGTGTAGGATACCACTTGTAAGCATTAAGACTTCTTTCTTTACTTGTCACCTCACCAGTTTTAGCTCACAAGGAGTTTAAACTTCCCCCAAATCTCTAATTTTCAATTCGTATGTAAATGAGCAACACTTCAGTTAAAGAATGAAAGAGCTAATGGTAAACAACAGCTTCTTTACAAGCTAGTGCGCTAATGAATGATGACTGTACAAAATCATGCCTCAAGAAGTAACAGTAATAGTAATCATACACATAGATTAGGATCTTCAACAGGTTACTCTTTAAATCTGTAGGTTAAAGGTGGAATAATGTTTGTATAGTACGTCACTTAATTTAATGTTAAAAATTAGTATTTGTCATATTTTTCTTCATAAATCATTTGTATCATATTGGACTATGTTTTCATTTATTGAACATTCATTCCATACAAATAATTAAACTGGATTTTGTGACTTAAAACAGACACTGTGAACACCTTAATAACAATAAATAAATTTTGAATGTGTTGATGACTTGAAATATTTGCATGCTTTCCTGTTACAGGTTGCTGATAAAGCATATTAATGCGCTGTGTTATGAGTATGATTTTTTTTATTCGAAGTAATGTCGTTGACTGTTTTACACACACCATATAAACATTAGTTTCATTAATATAAACGAGATTTTTGTGGTATTATTGGCTCATTAGTGTCCATCTTTAACTAGCATCCACCATAATTCGAGCTTCCTGTTGATTTTATACTTCTTTCTTGATATTTATATTTATGAACTTAATAGCAAATACCTTCCAAGACAGGGAGGTGAGGCAATATCGCATCAGATTCGCATGCTGGATTGCTACTAAAATGAGATTTTCACTCTGCAGCGGAGTGTGCACTGATATGAAATTTCCTGCCAGATTTCTGTGTGCCGGGCCGAGACTCGAACTCGGGACCTTTGCCTTTCGCGGGCAAGCGCTCTACCAACTGAGCTACCCAAGCACGACTCACGCCCCGTCCTGCCAGTACCTCGTCTCCTACCTTCCAGACTTTACAGAAGCTCTCCTGCGAACCTTGCAGAACTAGCACTCCTGAAAGAAAGGATATTGCGGAGACATGGCTTAGCCATAGCCTGGGGGATGTTTCCAGAATGAGATTTTAACTCTGCAGCGTTTTGGATTGGTACTGTTTACTTGGAATAGCATCGAACCAGAGTGTACTTTTTATGCCGTGACCTTCACTCAATTAAGCAAATACTTAGTTAATTCTCCATCTCCGCCTCAGAACCACGACACACAAATAGTTTAAACGCAAAAGTGCGCAAAACAATGCTTATAAGATTCGCAGAGAAATATTTTACGTTACTTTCCCTCTAACCTCACTTGAGTGATAAATTACCCTTTGTTGTAAATTGGCTCTAAATTTACGCTGAATATGTGAAATGCATTTTAACACTTTATACATGGATCTAACGCTTCATTTAATAAAACTTGTCGATTTATTAATTTTCCGCCCATAACTCCATGATACATCCCCTCGAGAAGAATAGGAGCTCTGTTGCGTTGTTTTATTCAAAACTAGACAAACCTCACACTCACAACCTTCCATAAAAACACAACACATTATTCTATCACTCAGTGGAACTTCTTTCACTTTTTATGCGATTCCCTTCCTTAAACACTTTACCAACCGAGGAGTTGGGAGTGGTAAGATGCAGAGCCACAAGAAGCTTAGCATTTGAACCAGAAAAGACAATTTTATTTTTGAAAGGCACTTCAAATAGTTATTATGTATTTCGCTAACACGTCAAGACTGAGAAATTCAGACGACTGCTGGCAAATGAACAATATCTTTTTATAATTTGAAATCGAAGAAGTTAACTTGAGATGTCGAACCACTGAGATTCACCCTACTTCAATGGTTCTCTTTCAACATAAATTAAATAAAGCAAATTGTAAACAAAAACAAAGAGAAAACATTTGAATCAACAAGTGTTCCACAATAATAAATGCAACACGAATAAACGATTAGTTATTAGATCAGAAGAGGCAATGAGCCACTATAATAAAACACAGTGAGACAAAAGAGCGACGTTAAAATATGTATAAATAAAATTTAAGGAACAACACCCAGCTAGCTTCGACGACAACCCTAAGTACCAAAGTCAAATATTGTTACATTAAAAACCGGGCTTGGACCTGATAGTCAGGAATATCGGTAACATGGATAGGAAGAAACCTTTAGCAACGTGCACAGCTTGATTTTAAATTGAAACTAGTGAGGTTAGTCCTGTAAACAAATGTATGAACGAAATTTGAACAAGAACCCCCACTAGGTTCCTACAAAGGCAGGAAAACTGAACTTGCATTTATGCTGAGTAAGCAACAGATTACAGAAGCAACTCGTATAATATTCATAAATTTGCAACAGAGCTCAAGGCAAATGGATAGAAATAGCAGTGACATCAAAACATTTACCAATGCCAAAGTAATTGAAACCAGTAAACTCCTTTTAAAGTTGAGTAATGAAATTTCGGGAATACATTTGTCTAGGTAACATGTTTAAGTGATTAACATTTCAAGATAACAGATTAATGTAAGCGCGAGATAAGCCATTTCCAGTGTGAAATGCTGGTTCATTAACAATCGGTGTAACTGCAAGCAAGCAGACGTGCATGCATTGCAATGTACAGGTGCCAAATGTCAGTTTGTAGGATGGAGTTTCACGTCTGTTGCGCTTGATCAGTCAGTACAGCGACAGTTAAAGCTGTAGGTGGATGACGCTGGAATTGTCGTCCGATTGAGTTCCATACGTGATCGATTGGAGAGAAATCTGGTGATGGAGCAGACCAAGGCACATGTCGACACTCTGTAGGGTATGTTGGTTTATAATGGTGGTATGGAGGCGAGTGTTATTATGCAGGAAAACACCTCCTGGAATGCTGTTCACGAATGGCAGCACATCAGGTCGAATCACCACACTGACGTACATGTTTGCAGTCAGGGTACGTGGGATAACCACGAGAGTGCTCCTGCTGTCATATGAAATGACACCCCAGACCATAACTCTGGGCGATGGTTTAGTGGGTCTACCATGCAGACAGGTTGGTTGTAGGGCCTCAGCTGCCCTCCTTCAACCGACACACGGCCATCACTGGCACTGAGGCAGAACCAGGTTTCATTAGATAACACAACAGCCCTTCACCCTGCCCCCCCCAGTGACACCACATAAGTCGCAAATGGCGGTGGTTTGGGGTCAGTTGAAAGCATGTTGTGGGGCGCCTGGCTCTTTACTGTCCTTGAAGTAAGCGATTTGTAAGAGTTCGTTGAGTCACTACGGCGCCAGCTGCTGCTCATACGGCTGCTGCAGATGCAGTACAACGCGCCAGAGCCATATGCCGACCATGATGGTATTCCCTTCCGGTAGTGGCACCTAGTCGTCCGGAGCGCGGTCTTCTTGCGACCGTACGTTCTCGTGACCACCGCTGCTAGCAATCATGAACAGTGCCTACATTTCTGCCAAGTCTTTCTGCAGGGTAGCAGAAGGAACATTCAGCTTCTAGTAGCCCTATTACACCACCTCGTTCAAACTCAGTGACCGAGCAAGATGGCACAGTGGTAAGCGCACTGGACTCGCATCCGAGAGGACCATGGTTCAAACCCGCGTCCAGCTATCCTGATTTAGGTCTTCCGTGATTTCCGTAAATCGCTTCAGACAACTGGCGGAATGGTTCATTTTGTAGCGTTGCAAGTTGTTCCGAGCGAACGTTTGTTTTAGGATAGCTTGCTGCATGTAACTTCTGGGGCTGTCATCTACCAGCGCAACCGAGAAACACACGAGAATCTGTCACTGCCTGCCGTGGGAAAGCTATTCGAGGTCTCTTACTGGACGCGTACATTCACCACCTATAAGAACCTGAATAAGTGATATTAAATATTATTCAGTCATTTTCAAAATCGGTACCTTTTGTTATTCAGGAGAAGATTGCATAAAAATTTCAACATTGTAACTATCATAGTTTCGGAGATTGAAAAATTACTAAGAAGTAAAAAAACCGGCACTTATGTTGCTAAATTCAGTTAGGAAATATGATAATTTAACTTTTGGTATAATTGGAAAACATAAACCGAACACTCGGTGTGCAGAAATAATTAATAGAGATTTTCATATTAAAACTTTAATTATTTTTCGTTTTTGTAATATAAAAATCAGAGAGAGTTATTATTTGTGTCTAATATGGTTGTGGGAGTGAATGTGAGTAAATGAGAGTGGGTTCAAAGGGTTCAAATGGCTCAGAGCACTATGCGACTTAACTTCTGAGGTCATCAGTCGCCTAGAACTTAGAACTAATTAAACCTAACTAATCTAAGGACATCACACACATCCATGCCCAAGGCAGGATTCGAACCTGCGACGGTAGCGGTCGCTCGGCTCCAGACTGTAGCGCCTAGAACCGCACGGCCACTCCGGCTGGCAAATGAGAGTGGGTATGTGGGACATTCTTTTAATTTCAATGTTGCGGTATATACCTTCTTAAGTAACCTGCAAGAGTTACACAAGACTGTCGTGGCAAAATGATCCTAGGGAATTTACTCATTTTGCTAATGACGTATGTCTAGGTGTGACTGCTATTGTAACAGAGCAGCCAGAAAGTCAGCTGGAGTAAAATCTGTATCTAAAGAATATTTCCAGAATTATTGTCTTTACGTTTATTAAACATTACTTTAATATTTGCATGTCAGATTGACGCAAATACGTCTGTGTATAAGGACTGGTGCAGGCCAGTTTTGGCGCGAGTATGATCATGAGCGAGCATTCTGATTGGCGGCGAGTATGGTCAGCCAATCAGAATTGAGATGGTGCCTGCTCGTTTCCTGATAGTTATACTGGGAGAGAGACTGGAAAAAAGGAGTCGCTAGCTAGCTTTGAACACAGACGGTCATGTTACTAGTGCCAGTCAAAATAATGTGTAAAATGAAGACATAATTGGCTTTTCGAGACTAGATTGTATGGCCGTAACAGCAGTTGCCTTTACGGACATTTTGTGAAATTTGGAAGTTTTGGAATTGTTTTGTTGGAATGATATTCGCGTATGAAAATTTGGCCTTCATAGTATACTCGTGGCATGTTTCAGTATTCAACCACTGAGAATTTTTGGCGAGCAGTATCTTTTTTTTAGAAATCCACAAGAAGGACCGAATGTAATAACTCATGTGATTCTTGAGTTTCTCCCGGCGTATTTGATAATCAAAATATCCACGGGTGTACTGCCGGTCTACAGTGTCGAACGGGCACAATATTTCGGCGATCATACATGTCGCCATCATCAGGTGAACTGACGGACTAAGCTCCTATGAACGTGCCGGCACGGAGATCCGTACGCTATGGTTGCTCAGAGGGAACTGGGTTCGGTCGCGGCGGCGGTCGATTTAAATACCCTCCGCCCGCGGCGCGCTCCCTCCGCTGTCCGCGCCCCGCGCCACGGTCGCGCGGTGGAACAGATTGCGACGGCGTCTGAGATGACGTCGGAGTGATGGCTCTGTCCGCCGTGGCCGTCACGACTATACGTTTTCTCGATTCACTCTTGATTAACCCAAGCGCTGGTTCCCAAGCCTTGCTAAGATTATAGCCACAGTCACGATTTATGAGGTCGTCATTGGTGCGAATTTCGATGGCCTCTCTAACAACGCTGTCCCAGTATCTCGACGTCTGTACCAGAATCCTCGTGCGTTCATACTCCATAGCGTGATTTTCCGACAAACAATGTTCAGCGACCGCCGACTTGCTCGGATACATCAGTCGAGTGTGCCTCTGGTATTCACGGCATCAATCCTTGACGGTACGCATCGTCTGACCAATATACGACTTGCCACATTGACACGGAATCTGGTACACTCCGGCCTTCCTCAAACCGAGGTCATCTTCGGCGCTCCCCACCAGTGCACGAGTTTTATTAGGAGGACAAAACACATTTCCGACCCGGTGTTTCTTCAAAATGCGGGCGATTTTCCCCCAGAGTGCGCCTGTATATGGAATAAACGCAGTGCCTACCTCCTCCCTCGTGATTTCATCCATCTCCACAGGTTGTGCTGTAGTGGTTGGGCGGAGAGCACGTTGAATCTGCCACTCTGAGTACCCATTTTTTCGAAATACAGTTCTCAGATGTTCCAAATTCCTGGGGTAGACTCTCTGCGTCAGAGATAGTGCGCGCCCTATGTACTGGAGTTTTAAGTACCCCATTCCTCCGTGAGGGGTGGTGGCAGCTGTCTGCGTGCAAATAAAGATCAGTGTGCGTTGTCTTCCGATACACCCCATGACCTAGGGTGCCGTCAGCTCTTCTCTTGACCAAGACGTAAAGGAAAGGTAATTTACCCTCCGTTTCAGTCTCCATAGTGAATTTGATGTTGGGGTGTATGGAGTTTAGATGTGCAAGGAAGTCAAGGAGTTTATCCATACCATGTGGCCAGATGACGAACGTGTCGTCCACGTAACGGAAAAAGCGAGTAGGTTTCCATTCGGATGACGACAGGGCTTCCTCCTCGAAGTTCTCCATAGTTTTTCTACAGAACTTTATTTCGTTACTAGAGTTGCGCGGCCTCAGTAATTGTAGATATTAGATGGTGTTTTTTATCAACGCTGCTTTTACATCATCTTGTATCTACTTTGCGAGTGAAGGGACATCGAGCAGACGCCGTTCTGAGGTAGGTGAATTTTAATTTTCAGCCCGCACAGACAAACCCCACCCCACCGCACTTTGAAAGGGCGTGGCCGAGTTCCTTCCCCATCCTTCCTAATCCGACGGGACTGATGTCCTCGCTGTTTGGTTCCTTCCCTGAAATCAACCAACCAAAGTCAGTGAGGTGTTGAAAATGCATCTTTGTCGCCTTAAACTTATTCTTGAGTAATATCAACTCACCACGTCCAGTCTCAAAGGCAGCTAACGCTCACAACCATTACAGCATGTGTTTGAGGCAAAACTCGTTTGCATCCTAATAGTGGCGCTACTAAATTCACTCTTACACGACCTGCGCCAAATTTGAATAGACATCATCTTTCAGGTGTAGAAACACGCCTAACAACTTTCGTTTATGTTGCACAACTCTTTCTTTGTGTTGCAGTTCTTTTCCCGTCAGTGTAGTACCGGGGTTAACTTAAGCACACAGTATAAATATTCCTACAACACAGTGGATAGCTCTGTATAGTAGCTCGTAAAATCTACACATTAAGATGTTCGCCAAAGAAGTCCATACAACTCAGCCATTCCATATTATTAGTGATTTCTGTAGATAATCCGAGCGACATGTTTCTCAGGCAAGTAAGGTCACAGATTCGCGGTGCACACTCTTGCTCCGAGTGATAATTCCAGCAGTTGCTTATAGAGTCCGTGTTCCATATAACTGCCAGCACATGCCAGTTAATAGGTGATCAATGGCTGAGAGCGAGCTGATGCGGACTGATGTTAAGTTGTCGCGGCAGTGCATGCCCATGCCCCCTGGCGATAAGTGAAGCAGGCCGTTGCTTAGCTATGGGGGAAGAGGTTATATCATGTCCCTGTGATGGAATAAATTTCCATCATCAAAATTACTCTACCAGAGGTATAAGAGGCGTTGTCGTACAGTCCCTATTCGTCTGACTATACAGGGTGGTCCATTGATAGTGACCGGGCCAAATATCTCACGAAGTAAGTACCAAACAAAAAAAAAAACTGCGAAGAACGAAACTTGTCTAGCTTGAAAGGGGAAAGAAGATGGCGCTATGGTTGGCCCGCTAGATGGCGCTGTTATAGGAAAAACGGATATCAACTGCGTTTTTAAAAATAGGAATCACTATTTTTATTCCATATTCGTATAGTATGTAAAGAAAGATGAATGTTTTAGTTGGACCACTTTTTTCGCTTTGTGATAGATGGCGCTGTAACAGTCACAAACGTATAAGTACGTGGTATCACGTAACATTCCGCCAGTGCGGACGGTATTTGCTTCGTGATACATTACTCGTGTTAAAATGGACCGTTTACCAATTGCGGAAAAGGTCGGTATCGAGTTGATGTATAGCTATAGTGATCAAAATGCCCAATGGGCGTGTGCTATGTATGCTGCTCGGTATCCTGGACGACATCATCCAAGTGTCCGGACCGTTCGTCGGATAGTTACATTATTTAAGGAAACAGGAAGTGTTCAGCCACATGTGAAACGTCAACCACGACCTACAACAAATGATGATGACCAAGTAGGTGTTTTAGCTGCTGTCGCGGCTAATCCGCACATCAGTAGCAGACAAATTGCGCGAGAATCGGGAATCTCAAAAACGTCGGTGTTGAGAATGCAACATCAACATCGATTGCACCCGTACCGTATTTCTATGCACCAGGAATTGCATGGCGACGACTTTGAACGTCGTGTACAGCTCTGCCACTGGGCACAAGAGAAATTACGGGATGATGACAGATTTTTTGCACGCGTTCTATCAAGTGACGAAGCGTCATTCACCAACAGCGGTAACGTAAACCGACATAATATGCACTATTGGGCAACGGAAAATCCACGATGGCTGCGACAAGTAGAACATTAGCGATCTTGGCAGGTTAATGTATTGTGCGGCATTATGGGAGGAAGGATAATTGGCCTCCATTTTATCGATGGCAATCTAAATGGTGCCGTGCATGCTGATTTCCTACGTAATGTTCTACCGACGTTACTACAAGATGTTTCACTGCATGACAGAATGGCGATGTACTTCCAACATGACAGATGTCCGGAACATAGCTCGCGTGCGGTTGAAGCGGTATTGAATATCATATTTTATGACAGGTGGATTGGTCGTCGAAGCACCATACCATGGCCCACACATTCACCGGATCTGACGTCCCCGGATTTCTTTCTGTGGGGAAAGTTGAAGGATATTTGCTACCGTGATCCACCGACAACGCCTGACAACATGCGTCAGCGCATTGTCAATGCATGTGCGAACATTACGGAAGGTGAACTACTCGCTGTTGAGAGGAATGTCGTTACACTTATTTCCAAATGCATTGAGGTTGACGGACATCGTTTTGAGCATTTATTGCATTAATGTGGTATTTACAGGTAATCACGCTGCAACAGCATGCGTTCTCAGAAATGGTAAGTTCACAAAGGTACATGTATCACATTGGAACAACCGAAATAAAATGTTCAAACGTACCTACGTTCTGTATTTTAATTTAAAAAAACCTACCAACTGTTCGTCTAAAATTGTGACCATATGTTTGTGACTATTACAGCGCCATCTATCACAAAGCGAAAAAAGTGGTCCAACTAAAACATTCATATTTCTTTACGTACTACACGAATATGTAAAAAAAATGGGGGTTCCTATTTTAAAAAACGCAGATGATATCCGTTGACAGCGCCATCTAGCGGGCCAACCATAGCGCCATATCGTTTCCCCCTTCAAGCTAGAAAAGTTTCGTTCTTTGTAATTTTTTCGTTTGATGCTTATTTCGTGAGCTATTTGGCGCGGTCACGATCAATGGACCACCCTGTATGTTCTTCATTAAACCTGAATCAACTCTGCGTTATGCCAGGGAAAGCGTGAATTACCACTGGTCTTAAATGGTTCGTTGGATGGGAACATGAGGGTCGGTCATCAGTTTTGTGCTATGCCTGACGAAGACTATACCACATGACCAAGTTTCGTTCTCCCATAAACAGTAAAAGATGCACTCTACAAGTACGAGTATTAATTGCAGTCATTAGAACTAAAAATATACTCTCAATACATAGTTATACACAGTGGAGAAAAGTGTCACTGAAAGGGAAGGAAGAATGTTTTACCATCTCAGATTCTGATCAGTCCCTGACCGTCTTCAAGCCAACAATGTGGCAAGACTCTTTCTCTCTCTCTTTCTTTCTTCAGCACTGAGCCTGTTCTACACGAAAGGCACCAAGTTTATCACCCAACTTCCCAAACTGACAGTCAAGCACTGTAGCTGTGTTGTAGACACTCTATTCATACGCCAATGGGAAGAGTTTTTGACCTTCACTTAAAACAACAGTACAGTATTTGGTCAGCATAAATTTTGCACCCCTACCTTTTTTCCGGCTGCTGGCCAAATTATCCCTGCAAAAAGTCTTCGACTGTCAGTTTTCTAGCTGATTAGCTCTGTCTGTAGGGGCACACCCACAGTTTACTGTATTCAACATGAAACATTCATGAAGATTGTCGTCAGTTTTGTCGCAAGATTAACCACTGTGGAACTCTTAATGCTAATCAAAAAACGTAGGTTGGGTGTTGGGATCGGGTTTCACTCTTTCTTTTTGCTATCAACAACACAACTATAACACTACATGCACTCATACGTCATTTACACAAAAAAATATACTTAAGACACAACACAACACGACACTAACTTACTGCACAGGAAATATGTCAGTGTGCACAAGATAAGAAATGCTTTCTATAAGGGTTATTCTTTTTTCGAAATCCAATCAGTCGCGAAATTAAAACCACAGGGAAAGTCCGGTGAATCTTTGTGCAGATCTGTTGCGCAGTGTCTTTAGTATGTCTGTCTACTACGATCTGTCGCACATTTTAGCTCTGAGTGCACAGTGAGCACGTAAAGATGCCTAGAAAATATTGTCTCGCAGCAAGTTTGAGTCACTGCTGAGGGGTTTCGCCTGGCTTCATGCAGCTCACATAACGTAACTGTCACACTTTTTCTTCTTCGTGACAATTCCCCATCGGACTGGTTGGTTGGTTGGTTGATTTAGTGGGAGGGGATCAAACAGCGAGGTCATCGGCCCCATCGGATTAAGGAAGCACGGGGAAGGAAGTCGGCGGCCACGTCCTTTCAAAGGAAGCATCTCAGCATTTGCCTAAAGCGATTTAGAGAAATCACTGTAAACCTAAATCAGGGCGGCTGCACGCTGGTTTGAACCGTCGTCGTCCTCCTGAATGAGAGTCCAGTGTGCTAACCACTGCGCCAACTTGCTCGGTGCAACGAAGACGCTCCTACAGCGTTTCCGATGGGACGTATTTGATCACCCGCCATGCAGCCCGGATTTGGCTCCCTCTGATTTTCTATCTTCGCTCACTTGAACCACTGGGCATGAAGACAACATTCTGGCACAGACAACGAGCTGCAGACCAGCATGGGGAACCGACGGAAATCTCTGGCGGCTGCCTTCTATGACGAGGGTATTGAAAAGCTGGTACCACGCTACGACAAATGTCCTAGTAGGAGCGGCGACTATGAAGAAAAGTAGCTGGAAGGTTTTGCTAAGTGTTGGAAATAAAACGCATTTGATTTTCGCTGTCGTTTCCATTTCGCGACAGATCGGAGGTTTAGAAAAAAACGAAAAAAAAGAAGAAAAAACAGTCCTGGTAATGACAATCCTTCTTAGTGCTTAACATAATAATGTAAAACGAACACCTTTCCTTTGAACCGTCCCTGTGATTTGGGCTGTTTTCCGCGGCCGCCACACCTTCAGTGCTTCCCATGTGCCAAGTAATATCTGTGCATCCACGCACATACCACGGGCTACCGAGGTCATTTCCACCACACAGCGTGCGCATTCCGTTTGGGAATGCCTTTATATTGACAACTGCAAAAATATTTATTTTGATGTTGAGAGACTCCAGCATACCAGTAAATTCTGATTATTAGTGCTTGGAACCAGTGGAGATTCATTTTGAAGCTACAGCCAACTTCGTAGCCTATAAAGGGTGTATCATATTCTGAGTTGACGAAAGTCATGGGATAGCGATGGCAGAGATATCACATGTACTCAGGTGATTCATGTGGAAAGCTTGCCGACGTCATTATGGCCGCACGACGTGAATTAACAGACTCTGAACGCGGAATGGTACTTGGAGCTAGACGCATGGGGCATTTCATTTCGGAAATCCTCAGGGAATTCAATATTCCGAGGTCCACACCGTCAATAGTATACCGAGAATACCAAACTGCTGGTATTACCTCTAACCACGGTAAACACAGTGGCCGAGGGCCTTCACTTAACGACCGAGGGCAGTGGCGTTTGCGTAGAGTTGTCAGTGCTAACACACAAGCAACACTACGTGACGTAACCGCAGAAATCAATATGGGGCGTATGACAAATTTATGCGTTAGCACAGTGCGGCTAACTTTGGCTTTAATGGGCTATGGCAGCAGACGACCGACGGAGTGCCTTTGCTAACGACACGATATCGCCCGCAGCGCCTCTCCTGGGCTCGTGACCGTATCGGCTGGATACCAGGCGACTGGAAAACCGTGGCCAGGTCAGATGAGTTCCGATTTCAGATGGTATAGCTGATGGTAGGGTACTAATCTGGTGCTGACCGCACGAAGCCATTGATCCAAGTTGTCAACAATGCTCTGTGCAAGCTGCTGGTGGCTCCATAATCGTGTGGGCTGTGTTTACATGGAATAAACTTGGCCCTGTAGTCCAACTAAACCGATCATTGACTGGAAATGGTTATGTTCGGCTACTTGAAGACCATTTGCAGCCATTCACGGACGTCATGTTCCCAAACAACGATGGAATTTTTATGGATGACAATGCTTCATGTCACCGCGCCACACTTGTTCACAATTGATGTGAAGAAAATTCTGGACAATTCAGCTCATGGTTTGACTACCCAGATCGTCCGACACGAGTCCCATCGAACATTTATGGAACTTAATCGAGATGTCAGTTCACGTTCTAAATCCTGCGCTAGCTATACTTTCGAAATTATGGACAGCTATAGAGGTAGCATGGATCAATATTTCTGCAGGAGACTTCCAACGACTTGTTGAGCCCATGTCACATCGAGTCGCTGCACTATGCCGGTCAAAAGTAGGTCTGACACGATATTAGGAGGTATCCCATGAGTTTGGTCACCTCAGTGTAATTGGTAGTGAAACCTGAACGTGTGGCGCAACAGAATAAAAAACATTCCACCAAACATGGGTCCGCAAACGGGCTGTTTACAATAAAATTGTGGAAATGTAGTAACGAGCCGTCACTGACTTCAGTGTGGTATATTGTCCTAGTTTGTAAAAATGTAAATGTACACTTTTCCATTAAGTCCCGATCTATTTGGGGTCAAGATGGCCCAACGTTGGGGATGTGGTATAAGCCTGACAGGGTACCGGCACATTTTGCTGCTAATGTAAGACGACATCTAATGCTCCAGTATGATCCAACAAGATGGATAGGTCGAGTCGGGCCTGTGCCTTGTCCTCCAAGATACGTGACCTCAATCCCCTGCCTTTTTCTGTTCGGTGTCATCTCAGAAGTGCAGTGTAGAGCATTCCAGTTGATACAGTTGAAGAGATGGAGCAGCCAATTTTACAGTTTGATCAATATTTACGAGATCCAGTAGGAAATGAATTACAGGTGACGAGGAATTTTTGAGGAGAGTGTTTTGGAAAGAATGCGGGATGGAAGAGTTCGGTGGCGTACCCCGAACCAGGTGTTTGGATATAGAAGAAGCAAAATGGAGTGAGGGGTGAGTTGGGAGGGGGGGGGAGGGGGAAAGGGGTGAGTAGGGGGGGCGGAGAGGGGAGGCATCAGGAGCGCTGGCAAAGAGATGAAGATGAGTATTCTATTAAAGCTGGAAGGATGGCTACATTTATGGGTGGACTTCATGATCAGGTAGCGGAAGCGGTTAAGGTTTCGTTGGTATAGGACGTGAAGAGTGTGTTGGTGTAAGGGTGGTGGATGCTTTAGTACAAACGTGTCAGAGTAAAAAGGTTAATAATCGAGGATAAAAAGACAGGTTCGTTTGTGTGAAATTTGCGGGTAGTGTAGGACATCCAAAGGCGTTTAGTGTGTGAGAGGAGACATAGGTGACGAGTGTGGTCGGCCTAACCCCGTGTTCGGCTGGTGAGTAGCTCTAGTCTACTATGGTCTATTTGTTGGATGTGTAGTAGGTGAGGTTTCCAGCTTAGTTTACGATCGATGGTTACTCCGAGATATTTTACCGTGTTAGTTAGTTGGACAGGACGAGTGTAGAGCATAAAATAGAATTCATGGGGGCGGAAATAAGCTGCGGCTGGTCCTTCCTATTATTATTGCCTGCATCTTGGGAGGTTTGTTTTTGAGAAGCCACAGGCTGAACTAGGAGGGAAATTGTTTGAGAGTGACATGAAGGAATCACTTGAATTTCTTGAGAGTGGAGTGTAGGACTAGGCAGTCCATATCGGCGACGAACTTTAGGAGGCAGACAGGAGGTCAGTATCGCATCTAAATGCGAGAATGACATATGAATACCTTTAACAAGTATTTTTGTACAGTAAATTGTAATAAATTTTAGGTTCAAAATGGTTCAAATGGCTCTGAGCACTATGGGACTTAAGTTCTGAGGTCATCAGTCCCCTATAACTTAGAACTACTTAAACCTAACTAACCTAAGGACATCACACACATCCACGCCCGAGGCAGGATTCGAACCTGCGACCGTAGCGGTCGCGCGGTTCCAGACTGAAGCGCCTAGAACCGCTCGGCCACTCAGGCCGGCCAATAAATTTTAGGCCCATTAGACTGAGAGTGAAGTAAGTTTACATTTGACATAGATTTGCAAGACAATATTTCATGCTGAAGCCAGTGGCGACTCGAGCCGCACATTCCAAGTTATCTCGCTAATGGCTCGCTTGCGGATCCACGTTTGTTGGAACGTTTTTGCTTCTTCACTGACGGAAAACAAATCGCAACACCTAAAAATAATTAATTCAGAGTAATGAGATTTCGGAAATACATTCGTCTAAATACCATATTTAAGTGATTAACATTGCAACAACGCATGTTACGGCAAGAACGACGTAAGACATTTAAAATGTGAAATGCTGCTACATTAATAACCGGAGTAACCGCCCGAATGCTGAATGCAAGCATGCAGACGTGCATGCGTTGTGTTGTATAGGTGCCGGATTCAGTTTCTGGGATAGAATTCCATGCCTGTTGCTCTTGGCCGGTCAACACAAGGACGGTTAACTCTGTTTGTGGATGACGCTGAAGTCGTCATCCGCTGATGCCCCGTATGTGCTCGACTGGAGACAGATCTGGTGATCGAGCAGGCCAAAGCAACATGTCTACATTCTGTAGAGCATGTTAGGTTACAACAGCGGCATGTGGGCGAGCGTCACCCTACTGGATAACACCCCCTGGAATGCTGGTCACGAATGGCAGCTCAAAAAGTGGAATCACCAAATTTACGTACAAATTTACAGTGTGCGTTGGTGAGATAACCGCGAGAGTGCTCCTAAGCCGCACCACTGACCATATCTCCAGATGTACTGCCGTTGCGTCTAGGCTGCAGGCAAGTTTTTGGAGGCGCTCAACTGACCTCCTTCTAACCAATATACGGCCATCACTGACACCGAGGCAGAACCGGGTTTCATTAGAAACCTCTACAGATCTCCACTCCGTCCTTCAATGAGCTCTCGCTTGGCAGCACTGAAATCGCAAAAGGCGGTGGTTTGGGTTCAGCGCGTGTGGCTTGGAGCTCTCCCTGAAGTAACCGATTTGTAACAGTTCGTTGTGCCATTGTGGTACCAGCTGGTGCTGAATTTGCTGTTGGAGATGCAGTACGATGCGCCAGAGTCATACGCCGAAAACTGTGTGTTCCCTCTCGGTAGGGCACGTGGCTGTCCAGAGCCCAACCTTCTTGCGGCGGTACATTCTCGTGACTACCGCTGCCAGCAATCGTGTACATTGGCTAAATTCCTGCCAAGCCTTTTTACATTTTCGAAGAAGAAACAAATACCTTCTCGTAGCCCTATTACACGAACTCCTTCAAACTCAATGAAGTGATGATAATGGCTTCTTTGTCGCCTTAAAGGCATTCTTGACTAACATCAACTCATGACGTCCAAACTCATAGGCAACTAACGTTCACGACCGGTAAGCCTATAGCTTATATTTAAAGCAAGCCTGATTAACACCTCATAGTGGCGCTATTAGCGCCACTCTTATGCGACTGGCGAGACATTTGAATAGACATCATCTTACAGATGTAGAAAGCCGACTATGAGTTCTGGTTTTGTTGCAAAATTCATTCTTCGTGTCTGGATTTCTTTTTTCGTCCGTGTATTGTCGTATGCTTCCACCAGTGCCAAATTGCGCTATTAGTTATGATACACCCTGTGCACTGAATGCGTTTCTTTCCTAGTTTTATTGTCTAAGATAGGATGATGTGATTGATAGTGCAGGTCACTCACGAATATTTAATGAGATGATGTAACCTACTTAACGTGAATAAGGTCACGAGTAATTAACATCATCCTACCTAGGGAACGTGAACAAATGTATTGATGGATGATCCATTGGACTGAAGTGCTCACTCGAAATTTCTGCATATAAAATTTTCAGAAATTGCAAATGTATCGCAGATCATTCAGATGCGCATTAAGTGGTAGTATTTCGAGAAAGTTCGGAAATTAGTACATAATTATTAGAACTGACTGGATTTTGGTATAATGTTGTGTAACTTTGAAGTCGCACAGAGACACTCGAAAAGTTTTTGTTTCTTTTCAGATTGCGTGATACACTCATTAGAAATTGGATTTAAGGATGACATTATTTCCTCCGAAAATATATATTTGCTGATAATAGTGTTTACAGATTCCGCTATTGCTATAGCACGTTAGAGACTGTGGGGTTAAAACTTACATGAGGTTCAGTGGCTCTGTGATATATCGTATGATTAGATACAATGGTTGTTTGCATTAGTGGTAACAACTTGGTTTTTAGATGTAATATTCACGGTTTTGTACTGTCAGAAATGGCAGTTCGAATAAATTTGTATCTAACAATTCTAGATAATTTTTCTAAAGAATCGATCAGTAAAAAAAATTATTCTCTAATACAAATAATTATTTGTTACGTATTATTCTCAACTTCAATAAGTAATAATGCAGCATACCCCCGCATTTTCTTTGTTTACTTCTCGAACAGAACTCTGTCATGTACAACCTGTGTTTGTTTCTGTCTCTGGAAACAGTTTCTGTTTGATATAAGAGCAGTCAAATGAAAAGGAAACAAATGGAAAAAAGTAAGTAAACTGTTTTTTATTTAAAAAATAATGGTCATAACTGTTAACACATTTATCCCATTGTGAGACAAGACTTTCAGATCCTTCGAGGTAAGATTTTTCGGTTTGCTACGAAACCACGATTGTAGCCAGGCGTGCATTTCTTCGTCCCAAGCAAATCTACGGCCACGAATGTCTTTCTTCAGGTTTCCAAAAGTACGGAAATTGCCTGGGAAGAGATCTGGACTGTATGGAGGATGTGTAAGCGATGTGCCCATAAGTTTCCAACGTTACTTCGACGACGCTGCAAAAGATTCGCTGGAAAACCCTTACACATCCTCCATACATTCCTGATCTTTGCTCATGCGATTTTTATAATTTTGGAGCCCTGAAGAAAGATATTTGTGCGCGACAATTTGCTTCGGACGAGAAGGCCACGCTTGCATACAATCAAGATTCCGAGGAAATCACAAATATTTTTCGGTGTAGGAATTGACCGGCTTGCCTCACAGTGCGACACATGTATTAACAGTTACGTCAGTTACTCATGAAATAATGAACAGTTTACTTACTTTCTTCCACCTGTCTCGTTTTCATTGACTGCCCTTTATACTATTATTGCCGATACCACATCGGACCGCCGGCCAGAGTGGCCGTGCGGTTCTCTAGGCGCTACAGTCTGGAGCCGAGCGACCGCTCCGGTCGCAGGTTCGAATCCTGCCTCGGGCATGGATGTGTGTGATGTCCTTAGGTTAGTTAGGTTTAATTAGTTCTAAGTTCTAGGCGACTGATGACCTCAGAAGTTAAGTCGCATAGTGCTCAGAGCCATTTTTAACCCACATCGGACCACTACAACTACCAACATGATATGTGTGTTCTGCGGGATGTCCAGTCACTCGGCCGCAGGCACTTCCTCGTCAGAGGCACTAGTTTACCGACGAGCTGCTCGCACGCCACTATCGCGGAACTATTATTCCAGCCGCGATCACGTGGTTGCACACATCTGCACTTGCACCACCAGTAGTGGACTGCGATCAGAGTCGCGAGATTAAGTACATAGCAGTCCGCCATTCGGCGTCGCGGGGCCATAGTGAGCAGACGTCTACTGCTGCCCTTTCGTTATTTCGTGAATGAAATCAGAATTATGTGGCGCGCTGGACTCGACGAAGGGATAGAAGATCGCCGATCGACCGAACCTGTTCGGCCGACGGCTTCATCCGGTACCTCACCGAAGACGACACTAACAGAGAACAGAGTGGCAGATCTGTGTCTGATGGGACTCACTCCGTCGATGGCCTCATCTATCCGCCACCCCCTCCAGCACCACCACCACCACCACTACCACCACCTACAATGACCGTGTCTGTGACGGAGATCGTGATGGACGACTCTTTCGTTTTAGGAGACCCGAGAGGCAGCGACTCAAACGTGTCAGTGGACAACAACGGTATTCTCTTTGAGGATTGCAAGAGAAGATTTCAATTCGCAAACGTTGACGTCATCAGGGAGGTCACAAGTGCAGCACCATCGCTCTCGCTTCCATTCTACACTTACGCTGTCGTCTCAGATAAACCCATCGAGGCGGTCTTCAAAGATTTCCAAAGATTTGCAGACCCCGACCTCTTAAAAGAAGCTCTGTGACACGCATGAAATAGCACAGAGAGTCACCTCCCATCCTGGTGATCGCCACCAAGGAGCACAAGAAGCTCTTCTCAATGGCGATGGTGGCCGACACTAAGGTCACCGCCCAGCAGCTAACAAACGAGAGGCTCTCCCCAGTGCTTCCGATGCCGAGGGGATGTGCTTCACGCCAGCATACCTCCCTGAGGCATGCGTGAAGTAGGAGGGCGAACACGAGAGCGAAAGATGCCCGCTACCCAAAACGCTCTCGCCGAAAAGTAAGAACTGTGGTGTCCCCCACGTCGCGACTACTGTGACTGTGAAGTGTTTAGAGGCTCACTAGGCCGCCAACGTGACGTCCCAATCGAGGAGGCCGACCTTCCCGTCCGACGTCCGCGTCCGGGCGCACAGAAGCCGGCGAGGCCGGCCGTCACCGCTGTTAACGAACAGACGTCGATCGACACCGCCTCCGCAGCTCGGGAGGCAGAAGACGGCGAATCTGTGCCGACAAGGGTGCAAGAGCGAACACGCCCGAAAGAAAAACCGCCGCCCTCCTGAAGAAACCACCACGGCGACTGGCATCGATAGAGCAAACGCTATCGACGCCGTACTTGCCGAAGCTGCAACCAGCCGCGCCACACCGAGCGCCGTGGCCAATGAAGATCTGTCTACACTCGGACAGGTGTCACATCTCGCTGAGGCGCTGCGGAGAGTTTCCGAGGCAGTGATGTAGGCTGCTCGAGCACCACAGCCATCTGCGCAGCAGTCCACCCGTAACGCAAACCACGTTCGGAGCCCTGACGTCAGACCAGCCACTGCCTATGTTGCGCTGTCAGTACCTCTGCCAGTCGCAGACGACACGAAAACCTGAACTGGAAGCCAAGATAACAAGCAAAGAGGTGAAGGTACAATAAAAAATTTTACTATACTGAAAAAGAAGCTTCCTGCACGCTAGCTGGCAAACGGTTTCCCCGCTCTGGGTAATGACACCGGCCGCCGTTTGCGGCCCACCAGTCAGAACTTCGCCGGCCTGTCCGCTCTGCAGCGTCCTCGGGTGCCGGCGTTGCCCGAGCGCCGCCTCCCAGCTGCCGCCGATGGCAGCTTTCCCTGCCCAGCATCGTAGGAAGCCAGCCGCACCCTATCCACAGCACCACGCCGCTTCGGACGACAACCGGAAGAGCCTTCCACGCTGAATAGCAAAGGAGCTGGTACACCTGCCGAATATCGCGTAGGGCCCACGCCAGCACGCAGAAGTGCCGCAACGTGACGTGGCCTGGGCTCCACCAATGTCTGAAGTAGTGCTGGAGGGAACTGACACCGTCGATCCTGCAGGGCTGTCCATAAATCCGAAAGAGTACGAGGGGGTGGAGATCTATTCTGAGCAGCACATTGCAAATTATCCCAGATATGTTAAATAATGTTCGTGCCTGGGGAGTTTGGTGGCCAGCGGAAGTGATTAAACTCAAAAGAGTATTCCTGGAGCCACTCTGTAGCAATTCTGGACCTGTGGGGTGTCGCATTATCCTGCTGGAATTTCCCAAGTCCGTCGGAATGCCCACTGGACACGAATGGATGCAGGTGATCAGATAGGATGCTTACGTACGTGTTACCTGTCAGAGTCGTATCACGACGTATTAGGGGTCCATATCGCTTCAACTGCACACGCCCCTCTTCATTACAGAGCCTCAACCAGACTGGACAGTCCTCTGCTGACATGCAGGTACCATGGATTCTTGAAGTTGTTTCCGTACCTGTACACGCCCATCTGCTCGATACAATTTGAAACGAGATTCTTCCGACCAGGCAACATGTTTCTAGTCATCAACAGTCCAATGTCGATATTGACGGGCCCAGGCGAGGCGTAAAGTTTTGTGTAGTGCAGTCATCAAGGATACACGAGTGGGGCTTTGGCTCCGAAAGCCCATACCGATGATGTTTCGTTGAACGGTTTGCACACTGACGCTTGTTGATGTCCCAGAATTGAGGTCTGCAGCAATCTGCGGAATGGTTGCATTTCTTTCACGTTAGACGATTCTCTTCAGTGGTCGTTGGTACCGTTCTTGCGAGATCTTTTTTCGGCCGCAGAGATGTCGGAGATTTGATGTTTTACCGGATTGCTGATATTGACGGTGCACTCGTAAAATGGTAGTACGGGAAAATCCCCACTTCATCGCTACCTCGGAGATGCTGTGGTCCATCGTTCGTGCGCCAACTATAGCACCAAGTTGAAACTCACTTGCATTAGCAGTAAGCGCTATAACAACTGCACCAGACACTTGTTATCTCAATATAGGCGTAGCTGACCGCAGAGACGTATTCTCCGTGTTTACACATCTCTCTATTTGAATACGCATGCCTGTACCAGTTTCTTTGGCGCTTCATTGTATATTGCAGTACCATGCGTCATGCTATCGTTGCACAATAACCCACTGCAAATGTCACTGGGAACTGCTGGTTAGTTCCTGAGCCCTTGTCACCGTTCAAGGACACAAAAGATAAATAATTTGTTACTGTTTTACACATGTGTGTGGTTCGGAGGCTCACAAGGGAATGGTGTCTACTCGTCATCACCGATTTCGTCGAGATTTATGTCATATGCAGAGGTTGACCAGAAATGAAAGTGACAGATGGTCAAGTGTTTAGGAAAAATAGCAATTTTGGAGCGGATCTGGCGAAGCGTGAGCTGTTTATGTTAGCGTAGCTTCCAGGCAGCGGTTGGCGCAGTAGAAGGGTACAGAACGGTAATCCGACGGTCGTGATATCTAGTCTCTATGCGGAAAATCTTTTTTCTTTTTTGTTTTTGCGTTGCTTACACAGCAAATAAACCGTGGCAATGCTCACTATATTGTATTTGTTCATATTTTCATAAAAAGCACGAAAAGGAAAGGCAAAGCAAAAACTGGGATAGCAAATAAACTTCGAGGAAGAACTTGTAAGAGCGTCATTTTTTTCTGCCTTCCGTCATTCCTTAGTTCCTTCAAAATTCATGAAGTTATGCTCCGTCTATGCAACTACTTCAAGGCAGTTTGTTTATTGCCATACTCGTTTCGCTTCTTTTATTTGTGAAGCATCTTTAGTCGCTTGGATTACGCGTTTCTTTTTATACATACAGTAAATATATTATGTGGTATTTATAATGTGTTACTATGTTACATACTGTCATGTTTTTCTCTTGTTTTGCAGGTTAGAATCAACTTTAGTTGCACGAATTTCGTGAGGTGAAAATTAACTTTCGGTGTTAGACACGATTTCCCGCGCTGTTACCCCATGTGTGTGATCCTGGATTAGGTCTCCATGCTCCAGCTGACAGATTTCCGGCTTTCTTCCACCCACATTTGTTCTAACGCATCGCTTCAATCACTTGCACTTTACGTTTTGTGTTCAGCTTGTTGTATCTAGCGGATGTACATACACGGGTATGGAGACAACTTCATGAATCCATGGACCCTGCATGTCAGCACGGGAATGTTCAAGCTGATGGAGACTCTGTAATGGTGTGGGGCGTGTGCAGTTGGAGCGATGACCTATTTCAGGTGGAAAGGGGATTTTTATTAGCAGACGGACGGTGTAGCTGTGGGTTCCTCTCTCTCGCCGGCCGCAGCAGACATTTTTATGTAAGCGTCATGAGCCAAGACTCGTACTGTTTTTTCGTAGCAACAACAAAATAAAATACATTCTGGGCTAGACGAAAGATACAATTGACAAGTTTCATGGCGCCGTGTCTGCCTGTTTACATATCTCTGTAAATACGCATGCCTATACCATTTTCTTTGGCGCCTCCGTGTATTTTTCACTTGTTTTGTGTGTGTGTGTGTGTGTGTGTGTGTGTGTGTGTGTGTGTGTGTGTGTGAGTGTGAGTGTGAGTGTGTGTATGTGTGTGTGTGTGATAGAGAGAGAGAGAGAGAGCGAGAGAGAGAGAGAGAGAGAGAAAGAAATAGAGAGAGAAAGAGGGAGGGAGAGAGATAGAGAGAGAGAGAGAGAGAGAGAGAGAGAGAGAAGGGAGAGAAAGGGGGGAGAGGAAGATTCATTAATTATTTATTCTGGTAAATGAGTTCATTCAAAAGATCCTCCATCTGCTTGTCGTAATCTAGTGTGTCCAACACTACGGTGCCATTTCCTTTGTCCACTATCTGAGAGTTGTTCTTCAGCTCCTTGATGGCATGACGTTCCTCCTTACTGATGTTTTGCTTCGGAGGCTTTGCGTGAGTGGCAGGGGACCCCTGATACGTCTAGATACGACTCTCACAGGTGACACGTACGTAAACATCCTGCCTGATCACCTGCATCCATTCATGTCCATTGTGCATTCCGACGTATTTGGGCAATTCCAGCAGGGCAGTGGGACACCCCATAGGTCCAGAACTGCTACAGAGTGGTTCCAGGAACACTCTTCTGATATTAAACACTTTCGCTGGCCACCAAGTTCCCTAGACATGAACATTATTGAGCATCGTGCCGAGAAAAAACCAGCTGCATGCAAGGGCGAATATGGCCCCCAAGGATAGATGCCCACTAGTGTTCATCCATTGTGCCTTCCCGAATGATGTGACCACCCAGGGACTGAGACGAAAATATCCCCCAGACCACAACGCTCCCTCCTCTGGACTGCACCTATCCGACAACTGTTGCAAGGGTTTTGCTTTCAGACGTTCGGCCATCTGTTATCCGAAAAGGCCTTTGCAAATTACAGCCTTCATCACCGATGAACAGCACTCAGCATGGTTACATGAACCAGACGCCTGCTGTGGAGACCAAAATGCACCAACACTAGCTGAACGGTCGTTGAGGAGACACTGCCGGTATCCCCTCGGTTAATATGGGTGGTCACTTGCTCCACAGCTGCACATCTGTTCGCCAGTACGCATCACCGCAGCCGTCGTTCGCTCCAGTCGATAGCGCCATTTTGCCATGCACGGAATAATTTAACCATGACATCACGGCCGGCCGCAGTGGCCGAGCGGTTCTAGGCGCTTCAGTCTGGAACAGCGCGACCGCTACGATCGCAGGTGCGAGTCCTGCCTCGGGCATGGATGTGTGTGATGTCCTTAGGTTAGTTAGGTTTAAGTAGTTCTAAGTTCTAGGGGACTGATGACCTTAGATGTTAAGTCTCATAGTGCTCATAGCCATTTGAACCATGACGGCACGCAAACAATTTACAAATTTAGCCGTTTCGGAAATGCTTTCTGAAAGCCAATGATCGTGTCCTTTTGAACTGCCAGTGCTGCCATCTGCCGTCTGTGATCGGTTATTGCACGTTGACATCGAACATAGGCGGTGATCACATTACTTTAACGGACCGGGTGAATACTAATCTCAACACATATACTATCCTGGTGGAAACAATTTAGTACTTTAAGAAGTTTTGTTTGTTGTAACAGTTTTCACTTTTTTCCATCAGAACGAAGGTCGGTTGGTAATTAGTGAAGATGGTCACAGGCGCTGAAAAAGCTTTTGCTGTGGTCGAATTTCATTCGTATCAGTCTTTTACTACAGAGCAACAAAACTTCAGAGTGAGATTCTACAAAGACGCACAGACTTCGAACGCCATTCAAAGATTATTTTCGTAGCCACTGTTTATAGGGTGCCTCTGTCGAGGGAAATGAATCATCCGACAGTGACTGAAGAAACGATTAGGCGTGTGTGGGAGGGTCTAGTAAGTCTAATACGGAAATCAATGTTCAGAACGAGCAGAGAGCTAAACATTCGACAGTCGAATCGTTTACAAGTTCTTAACGAAACTACAAAAGTTAGTTAGTTAGTTACGTGTTCCATTGATCAATATCACGGTAACCGTTATGATGCGGATTGTGTCAAGTGCGTAAGAAATATACACATGAATCAAGGTTTCTTTTTTTTTAAGCCTAAAATTTTTATTACCTATCCCATTCTCTTAAATGGCGCAAATGCATGTATTATACCTATAGATTCATTTATTACTATTCAAGAATTCATCTATGGTACAGAAGGAGTTGTCAAGAAGACATTATTTCAATTTATTTTTGAAACTATTATTGCTGTGTGTCAGACATTTTATTTCATCTGGCAATTAATGGAAAAATCTTACAGCAGCATATTTTACCCATTTTTGCGCCAAAGGTAGGTTAAAGTAGAGGATAGTGTAAGTCTTTCTTTTTTCTGGGATTATAGAAACATTAGCGTCGCACTCCAAGACAAAGTAAGTCTTCTTGAATCGCTACACGATAAAGCAGGAAATGTAGGAGTGTGTTTTATGTGAGAAATCTTTCGTTACCGGGGGAGCAATAATTTTTTTACGTGAGAAACCTATTATAACCGAGAAAGGAATAATTTTTTGATGGCACTATGATTAGACACAATACTGTATGCGGATCATAGAATATTCCTGTAGCTTGTTCATAACTCACTAACAGTTCATTTCTTACGTGCGACATCGCAGTCTAAACTTAAAACCTTCGTTTTCTTCATGGAAATGACCAATACAAGACACGTGTAACTGGACATGCTGAAAAACTGTTTCATCTCGCAGCTAGAAACTAACATCGTGGACATCATTAGGCAAGAGCTTGATGTCAAGCCCAATTCCATCTTCATGTTTGTGATCTCTTAAACACGACATCAGATAATCAATGGATCGGTTGTGGTGGGGACAATGTTCAAAAATTCCTCTAACCACCTCTACGCCCGTCCGACGTGGCATGATGCGATTTTTTGTGTGGAGTTGCATGGAGGTATCAGTGTTTGTGCTACTTTTACCAGAAGACCTACACGTGATATGAGCTGACATCAACGGAGCATGTTGTTTGTGGAGTGAATTTGATTGCAGACCCAGTATCTGACGAATAAGCAAGGGGGAACACATGACGTACTTGTAGCAGAAACTTAATGCATTTCTCTGAATGATTACTAAGTTCCGTAAGGCTATGTCAGAAAAATAAACCTGTACTTTGTAGGTGACATTGCAACTGTCGTTTTCAGTAACTGTGTATCTGAATAAATACAGAATTTCCATTAAAATTATGATATTCTAAGAAAGTATACCCATGTCAATGCAAATAAAATGTGGGATTTTATATTTTTCGGCTATCTAGTTACAGTTATATACGAAGGGTCATATTTTTGTTTTAAAAGAAATTATGGTCCATAATTGTCTTGTGTTTTATTCACTTGTATCTTTACTTCAATCTTTACTGGCATTATGCTATAAGTAGGTTTGTAATGCAAACGAAACATAACCATGTCTTTTATCCTTTTACAGATAGACCCAAACCAATTTACAATTTTACTTGTACCTCGGAGAACTGGTCGAATCTCAATTGTTCCTGGAAAGAAAGAGAAAACCCAATAGCAACAACCTACAAACTTAGTTTTCATTTGCCCGGTCGTTCCGGAGGAAGGTAAGACTTAAATAATATAATTCATGTGCTGCTGCTGTATGAACGGAATATAATATAATGTCGATTTTCCCTGATTTCAATTTGTTTGTCATTTTCTTATAAAGGACAGAAAACATCAAATAAAAATTATGTCGTTTCCTCTCCCTGATCTTACTTAGGGTTCAGACTTATTGGTGACGTTTTAAAGCTGTACGGTACCTGTAGTTACTAATGTTATGCCAAATATGTAGCGAAACTTCTGTACTGACCTTAAATTGCTTATTTAGCATTTCAGATTAAGAATCGTTCAGTTTATTTCACTGAAGAAGCCATTGATCATCAAGAAAGTAACCTGAGTACTTATAGCAGGTCGTTAGTCGACGAAATTTTCATTTGAAGAGTAGTGTCCAAAACAAGCAGACAACCACAGTATGCATTGAAGTATACATGACAATTATTTGACGATAAAATTTCTTCTCATCTCCACATTTACTCTAGGAGAAATGCTCTTCTATTAGTGATTTGTTTCCGAATAACGGTAGTAGGTGCAACATAGTTAAGTTACTATTCACTTAGCTCGTTGCCGTTACGAGCTAGTAGTTCTGGCAACTGAAATGTAAACACGACAAAAATACAGTTGATTTTTTTTTTTTTTTGTACAGTCAAAAAGGAGTTTTGTGGCATTGTTGGGCAGCAGAATTAAAACAAGATTAAAACAAGAATTGGAAATTAGACTATCATTCAACCAGCTGAGCGTATGGAACTTCGAAAATCCATGCGCAGCATGGGAAATACCAAACTGATCAGATAGCTACGGACCGCGTATTCTATCCGTTCTGGGTCGCTCTAATTCACTGGAGAAAACTATTACTTTAGCGCTGGTCTACGTTCGTAAAACTTTAAGCTATTAAAAACCGAATAGTGTTTTTAAGCCTACCTTTCGACATTCCGGCAACCTGAATACGTGCATCATGGATATTGCAGTATGTATCTTTCTTATTAGAGTAGGGTGCACGCTATCACAAATATATTATCAGATAAAAAACTGTGTTCCTGATCGGCACCCGAACCCTTGCCTTTCAGAAAAAAATTATTTTACCTGCTGCACTATCGAGACACGACTCATGTCCCAACCTGAAAGCTTTACTTGTGTCAGTCCCTTCATCTTGTATTCCAAGCCTCTCAAAGTGCCCTTGCGTACTTTTGCTGGAATGGCACGCCTTGGAGAAGGATACAAAAATGGTTCAGATGGCTCTGAGCACTATGGGACGTAACTTCTGAGATCATCAGTCCCCTACACTTAGAACTACTTAAACCTAACTAGGACATCACACACATCCATACCCGAGGCAGGATTCGAACCTGCGACCGTAGCAGCAGCGCTGTTCCGGATTGAAGCGCCTAGAACAGCACGGCCACAGCGGCCGGCCAGAGGGATACGGCACAGAAGCCACAACCTGGGGCTTGTTTCAGATCGAATCATTCACTATACAGGAAAGTGGTATAGACGGCATTATAGACTGCGCAACACAATTAAAGAGTCGCTTTTTAGAAAACCCGTAATTGTCACTCATTGCGACTCAGGAGTTTGAAATTTGGCTCAAAGGTGCCTATAAGCTTCCTCTGTAATTTTGCAAAAGCGTGGCGACCTGTAACGTCACCCTCGGGCTCTACGATGTTCCAAACGGCAAGTTGTCGACACGCGCGAAAAAAAGGCCAGGCCTCAGAAGCTCACGTGCCATTTAGGGTGGGTTAATGATGTCACGTTGCCACTAAATTTAACTAAAATTCAGTCCAACGCCTCCGTGGACGTGTCACACGTTGGGAAGATCCTCACATCTGCTCTTACGCTCTGCGATTGAGGTCAGAACCGCGACGCCCAGCGTTGAAATCACGCGGTTTTCTGATGGATGGCCGCGGAAAACATTTCAGACACACCGTCGCTCATAAGCGACACGACATGGGCTCAAAGAGTAGCATAAAGACGACAATTAAACCGCCCCTTTTGTTGGGGCATTGATTCCCACCCATTTCGCGGTCGAGTAAGCAACAGGGTGACATTTTTTAACAACTTGTGGCACAACTGACACCCTTCTCTGAGGACACTGTGGAGCTCGATCACCATTGAACGTGATCACACCTCTTTGTGGGGCAGTGTGACCTTAGCTTTTGTTCTGGTGTACAGGTTGGTACCACTAGGGACCATACAAAACCATTCAACAAAATTTGGACACGATCCGAAGCAGCAAAGGGTGCTTATACATTTTCAGGTCTGCTGTTTCGAGCCCTCCTGTGGCGTGATCATGGGGGTTGCAACACTAACGCATGTTTGAATAAAACAGAAGAGGGTCCCTCTAAGGCACTCCTGTTTGGTAACACGCTCGGTGGCACCCAACACCATTATTGACAATTTTAAAAATATACTTGTACTGAGACAACGTGTCAAGTAGTCCTAGCTGCTTGCAGGCATACAACTCCTTGACACACCTTCAATTCTAAATGTCTTCTAGCAGGTGGCTAAGACTGCTTCTCAGGTTGTCTCTGTACAGGTACATTTTTAACATTCTCAGTACAAGTCGGCGGGTGCCATTGAGGATGTGGCCAAGCTGAAATGTCTTAGAGGGACCCTCCGCCGTTTGCCGTTTTATTCGCGCACGTGTCAGTGTCTCACTGCCCCGCGATGACGCCACAGGAGGCTTGAAGATGAATATGCACCCATTGCTGCTTCACATCACGTTCAAATTTTGGTGAATGGTTTTGCACGGTCCCTAGAGATTCCACCCTGAACATGAGAGCAGAATCTGTAGTCACGCTGCCCTCAAAAGAAGTTCCAGCAGTGTCAACGTTTGTCAAGAACGTTGCCCTGTTGCTCATCGCACTGCGAAATGTCATTTTCGACCGTCAACTGTGTGGGAATGAACGCCCCAGGGAAAATGGTATAGAGGTGGAGCCCCTCCATTCCCACACCGGCATGATGGCCAACACAAAAGGTCTCCTGCCATCTCTGCATAAGGGTTAGTTTTCACTAAAGTGAGGTTAAGCAGGATGTGGGTACTGCGATGTTTTCGTACGTCTGGTTAAGGTTAACCATTAATATGCGCCCATCTGGAGATAGATTGGGTCGAAAGTTGAACGAAGGGTAGCGGTCTGAAAGGCTGAGGGAAGAAAGTGCCTAGGCAAAAGCCAAGGGCAAAAAAACCTCTGCGATCGTCGGATCGGGTTGTAAGAGCAGTAGCGGGTTTCTTACTGCCTAGGACAGGTCATCCAAAGGTAGGCTTTGTTAGCAGTCTGTATCATGCAGGTCGATACCTTTGACGTTGTACGCTGGTGTTACTCGACCGCTACTGCTGGGCGCCGGTGTCGATTTCTCAGTCAGCGTCAACATACCTGTAACAGTTAGGTTCATCATCGTTTTGTGTCCGATAGGTCATATATCGGATTCATACTGTAGGGTAGTGTTGGCGGTTTGTTTGTGCGTTAGTGTGCGAACTCGTCGGTTTCCATTCTGTAGACTGTTGGTCGGCTTTAATGGCAGCTGGCGTATCCAGTCAGTGTTGCTGATACGCAGGGGCTTGCCGATGTTGTATCTTATGTTGCTGATACGCAGGGGCTTGCCGATATTGTATCTTGTGGGTGTCTGTTAGCTTTGTCATAGGTAGTTGTGTCTTTTGCCGCTTACGCTTCCACCTATGGTTGTGATCACAGTTTCCCAGAGTAGGGATGAAAGGATTTTTCGAGTGTCTCGACTTTCTGTATAATCGTGTGGCGTATTTTTTGAATACTTCCTTGAGGGTTTCGAGGCGGTATACATTGTGAAGATCCACGTTGCGTGAGTAGCGTGGAGCGTTGCTAATGATGCGTAGCACTTTGTTCTGTACGATCTGCAGGCGGCGCAGTCGTGTAGGAGCTGCATATCCCCAGACGGGAGCTGCGTACCTCATCAGAGGTCTAATCAGTGTCATGTATATGGACCCCGACTCCCTCCTATTCAGTGTATTTTCCCTGTCGAGCATTGCGTAGAGTTGTTTGAGCCTCGCGTGCGCTCTGTTAGCAACGTATTCAATATGGTCCCCCATGTAAGTTTCCGGTCCAGCCAGACATCGAGATATCTTGACTTTCTCTCGGAAACGTATTGGGCGTGCATGTGTCGACAGGGTTGCGTGTGAACAGAACTGTTTCGCATTTCTCGACATCGTTCCAAACAAGGCTCGGCAGTTCTGAGTGTCGTCTGTATTGATGAATTTATGTTTGACGGTTTCCAATCTTGCGCAGGGATGGGCGTGTCATCGGCTTAGATGGCTAACGTCGTGTTTTGTGTTGCTGGAAAATCGTTAATGTACAGGTTGAACAAGATGGGGCCCAAGATGCTTCCCTGGGGTACTCCAGCTTCGATACCGTGTTGTGTCGATTGTTTGCCCTGCACGTCAGTGTTAAAACGTTTGTTCGTGAGATGTGAGTGTATGAGACGTACGAGTCCGTGCGAGAAACCACCATCGCTTAGTTTGCGCATAAGGCCGTTGTGCCAGAGACGATAGAAAGCTTTTTCGATGTCCAGGAACACGGCGTCTGTGATTTTGTTCGTGTTGTAGCCGTGTGTTATATGTTAGAATACACGGAGGAGGGAAAATGGTGGTCTTACTGACGCCTTTATGCCACTCCCTGAGGCCACGACGTGTCGATTGGTAGTGGCGACGTGTCTGAAATGTTTCCCTCTGTCACCCATCAGAAGAACGCGTCCAACGCAGAGGCGTCAAAAGAAAGGCTGAAATGGGAGAAAGAGCGGCTGTGACTACCTGCCCAACGCGTGACACTCCCACGGTGGCGTTGGGCTGAATTTTGGTTAACGTGACACGGTTAATCCACCTTACACGACACGTGAAACGTGGCCTTGCTGTTTGAAGCGTCGTCGAGCTCGAGAGTGACGTCACAGCGCTCCACATTTTTGCACCGTTACAGAAGAAGGTCTTAGGCACCTTTGAGCTAAATTACAAATTGCTGCGTCGAAATGAGAGTCAATTACGGGGTTTTGAAAAAGTGATCCTTTAATCGTGTTGCGCTGTATAGTTGTGGGAGCGTTTCGTCAGTTGTGCCTGGTTAAGTTAGCCGGTACCTGTATTTCTGTGAGAGGAACCGGGATCGAGAACCTGTCACACAAAATTTGTCGTGAAGTTACGGGGGTTATTCGGAAAGTAAGGTCTGATCGGTCACGAAATGGAAATCACAGTGAAAATAAAAAAAAAATTATTTGCAGTAGTTACCTTCCGGCTACTTCTCTTCATAATCACCACTCCGACTTAGATACTTAGTCGTAGCGTTGTACCAACCTTCCAATACTCTCGTCATCGAGGCAACCGTCTGTGTTTTCCGACAACCCTCTACCCTGGTCTGCAGCACACTGTCTGTGTCAAAATGTTGTCTTCATAGCCGGCGGTTGATATGAGCAGAAACTTAACTCGGAGGGAGCCAAGTCTGGGCTGTACGGTGGTTGATCAAAGACCTCCTGTCGAAAACGCTGCGGAAGCGACCTCATTGCCCCTGGCGAGAATTGTCACAATCGAGGAAATGTATGACTGTTAGGTTACGTGGGTTTGTATGAAATCAGGCGAAATCTCTCAGCAGGCTACCATACTTGGTGGAAGAAACTCTTTTCTAGGCATCTTTACGTGCTCACTTCGCTCTCAGAACTGAAAAGAATGTCTTGACGCGACAGACGGGTGTACTAGATACACTACCCAACTCATTTGTGAAAAGCTTCATCGGATTTTCACTGTGGTTTCCATTTCACAACTGATCGAACCTTACTTTCCGAATAATCCTCGTACATCGAAAATAATTCTTGAGCTGTAATATAAATGCATCTTTCACTCAAATATTAGGAGAGAATTTTTCACTGTCGTTGTTCATAATAAATTATGTATTTCTGTTTTTAAAATGTCTGCAGGAATCAGTTCGTGTGCCCAGGCAACACTGAACGGTCCCATTACTGTCTCTGGAACGGCACGACTACCCCGAGATACCGCGCTGAGTATGAGTTCTACTATTTCCAGTTCACTGGAACGAATGTTCTCGGAGAAACCGTTTTCCCAAAGATTCTCTTTCATCATTACGGACATGGTGAGTGCTGCACACAAAAGACAACTTTTCATGTTTTCATGAAAGTAATTACACTAAGTCGACTTCACTGTGGGATTTCGAAATAAATGAAAAATTTTTTTTCTGTTGTAAAATATTGTTTACGTATACAATTCACCATCCATTATTACTATTAGTGTACAGTTTGGTTGTTCATTTTTGTTGTTTCGTTGCGCTATCTATGTTTTATACCGTGTAATTAAAATTTTCTCCTTTTGCTTCATTTTGTATGAATAACAGCAATGCGGGATGAAACTTTTTTTATAGTGAGGTTACTATTGGATTAAAAACAACTCATTATATTGCAACATCTGGAAGGATAGAAAATTACGAAAGTTTACTTACTATGCGTGTACAGTGTAGCAACAGGAATACACAATTAACTTTTGATGTATGTGGGGATATACAGGTCTGTTATAACTGACATTTCGCTATTTGCGTCAGTGTCGATGGAAAACTATTTGCCGTACGCGTACCTAAATTTATAGGATTGATGTACAGACTGCGCGCTGCAGGTAGTGTTAGTGCCATGACTTGCCGTTGGGCGCCGCTACTGGTTCGGCAGTCAACATGGGTCTGGACAAGGTGAGGAGGCTTTACTCTTAAAGCTGTTTTACCAAAACAACAGCAACAGTGCTGCGGCTATCGACGCATTAAAGGAATCCGGAGAGGTCCGTAATTGAAGAACATGATCCGGTAGTTCGGGAGAGGCTGACAACCAATTGTGCCACAAATCGTTGAAGAAGTTACTGTTGCCATGTCTGAGAATGCAGGACGCAATGTGCGATCTTGAAGAAGAAGATGAGCATAGCGAGGTAGACAGCTAACATCCCACCTGAGATGTTTCAGACAGCAGTAAAGAAATCTCTAGTGTTGTCGTGGATGCAGATGTCGTCACATTGTTCAACGTTTGTATCCTAGAACGCAAAAAAGGTACACAATTAAAAACTGTTACCCCTCACGTGGAAAGTAAAATGTGTTTCTTTCAATGGTTTATTCGTCATTTCTCTTCTGCATGTCCTTACGAATGTTTCCACGAAGTTTCATTGTCATACGATCATTCGTTTGCCATAAGGGCATTATCAGATAGCTAAAGTTTAATTATAACCACACTGTACATGGTGCGAAATGTAGTACAGAGAGCTGGCACCTCTGGCAATAACAACGGCTCTAAGCGGCAGGGCATCGAGTTCGGCTGAGCTTGGATGATGTCATTCCATGCTTCCGCAGCTGCATAGCAGAGTTTATCAGTAGTAGTGGCTGACAAGTGACTATCGGACAATCCGAAAGAAAAGACACCATTTTATCCTGCAGCCGCTATGAATCAAGACAAAACGGAATTAAAGACCGCGCGACTGCTACGGTCGCAGGTTCGAATCCTGCCTCGGGCATGGATGTGTGTGATGTCCTTAGGTTAGTTAGGTTTAAGTAGTTCTAAGTTCTAGGGGACTGATGACCACAGATGTTAAGTCCCATAGTGCTCAGAGCCATTTTTGGAATTAAAGATATGAGCTGCCAGTGGGCAGTGATTTATATCAAGGGGCAAATTAAAAATTTGCGCCGGACCGGGATACGAACCCAGGTCTCGTGCGTACTAGGTAGCTGCGCTGACCACTCCATGTGGACATCTTGTAAAAAGTAGACATCAATATATAATTAAGCCGATGACGGTCAGTAATCCCTTCAGTGCAGATGAACAACGAGCTCGAACTCTTACCGTAACTGGCGAGATGCCGCGAGTAATGAGGCTAATGAGCAGGGGCAGTACATCAGTGCGTGTCGCATAAGCTGAGCATTTGGGTCTGACGGCAGGCGTGCTGGGAGAGTCCGTGCAGTTGGGACGACCACTGTATCTGGATGGTATAGTGGTCAGAGCATCTGCCTAGTAAGCAGGAGACCCTGGTTCGAATCCCAGTTCATCATAAGTTTTCACCTTACCCCAAAACGAGTGCTCACTGGCAGCTAATGTCTTTAATTCCTTTGTGTTCAGACAACGTGTGGCCGTACATTATGTTGTCGAAAGATAATGTCACGCACACCTCTAAGGTAGCGCACAACTACTGGGCTTATCGTGTTGCTAATGTAACAACTGCTGTCCAAATTACCAGATATGCGAACCGTAGGTCATCGTGTTTTGTGTACCCCATACCATAAGGTAAGGTGTTGAGCCCATTTGAGATTGGCGAATGCACTGTGGCAATGCTGGCCTCTTCGGAACCTCCACACGCAAAAACGTCCACCGTGAATGCTGCACACAGAACCACGAATCGTCTGAAAAGATGACACGGTGCGACTCTTCTGTCCAGTTTAGTCGTTGTGTGCACCACTGGAGTGCCTTCCTCTGCTGCCGCCTTTCCAGATTTCGTCACACTAACTGTGTAGTCTTGTCTTGCCGCAGACAAGCCCATTTCCTGCGTGAAGACAGGTGACGTGACTGTACTTCTGACAGAGCAATATGTTTGTCCTCTCGGGCGCTAATCGTGTGGGGCCGTTGAGATCCTGTATGCTTTGAGTAGGTCCGTTCTGAACGCACCGAGTTCGTATTCGCATGAAAGTCTTGGGATCCCAACCAATATAAACACAAATATTGCCGAACAGAAAAGCGGTGTCTCGATGGCCCACATGCTGGTAGATGTTTCTCCTTTTTACACTAGACATAAAGAGATCTTCAATGAAGAACCAACATCTAATGCGATTTCTGAATTAGAAACTCGCTGCATGATCTCTGCTTACATACCGGGTGTCTCTCCTAACAGTAGTCAGGTGCATTTTCTCTGGTGTTTGGGCCGATATTTGCGCTATAGTTTTTGAATTGTGCAGCTAGAGACAGCCCGAACAATTACTGTTCGTCATGTCTTTCATGCAACGCATTCAAAGCATCGGTCTGTTTCCGAGTAAAGAAAAAAAAAGATTTTTAAATCGGAATTTTATGTGGCTATTCGATAGACCGCTCCCAAATTAGTCTAGTGTGATATTCAGGTTTTATCTATATGTACTTGCAGGCAAAGTAAAATACGAAGAATAGACAGCAATCCAACAGCGACTCAGTAGCGCTGCATGCTTGGTGGTAGCAGGCCATGGCAGTGCTATCGCTGCTGCTGTAGTGGTAATTCTTCGAGTTTTACTGTCCCTGTTAATACATATCGATAAAAAGAATCTCGCACTAGACCAATATGGGATCGCTCTGTCGAATGGGTACTCTGTCTGTCCCCACCCTCTTGTTGCCCAAAGTTGCTTTACTAATGTTTCGAGTAAGTTAGTAACTTGGGCGGCCGATCACATTTTCACAGCACTTGCAACGCTGAGATAGTTACACACTGCAGCGAGTGACAGGGACAGTCGAATTAAAATGACGAGTTCTGTAAATAGTAACAACACTCATTTTTTTTGCTCTCCTTTGTTATGTATGGATGACTCGTTGTGCGTTTCCTTTCTGTGGTTTATCTTTCTATAATAGTCTAGAGGATGATCGGATTGATGTTTCAATAATAATATGAATTGTGGTGGACTTCTGCAGAACTACACATATATTTTCAGTCATTTCAGTTCACAATACAAATCAATAAAACACACATAACACGTTCTCCATCCTCGCACTTCCAATTCGTACAACCAACTGCAAAAAAAGAACAAAGATTTACCTGTAACAACATGAAGCAAAGAAATTACTATCATATATCGATCTATTTGTGCAAAACAATCTTTGAAACATACGTTTCATAAATAAAATACAATTCACTGTCTACCATTTTTGAGAATTGCATAATCACCGTCATAATGATATTAAGTATTTATAAACATTGACATATAAACATTTTCGCGTAGCTATGTAGTAGTAGATTTTTGGTCTTTATGTCCTTCGGTGATATATCGTTTATCGTTCACTTCATATGATCAAAGATCGATTAGTACATTCATCTCACCATAATCAGTTTTATTACAGCACGTAAAATTCCGCTTTAAAAATAATGTTTGTAGCACAAAAAAACAGACGCTTTCTGTCAACACTGGGCATGACATTAAAGACGCGACCAGCACCATTTGTTTGGGCTGAGTACATCTATACAATTCAAAAACAAAATTGTAAGTATCTGTTGAAACACAAGAGAAAATGCGCTTGACGACTCTTAGAAGAGATACCCTGTTTATAGACGAAGTTACTCCTACCCATTTTGAGTGGCTGCACTGAACTGCTAATTGTCTGCATATTTCAGCACATAGTACATTTCATACCAGTTTTACGTTTGTTGCATTCTGTCTCCGTGGTGTTGCAATTTTAATTGACCACATTGAATTTTACTGTTACATAACCGGTGCTTGAACTCGAATTTTTACCTTCTCATGCAATATCCTATCGTTTGAACAACTTACACCTTCTCACAGCCAGACTCATAGCTACCAATTGCAGTGCAGTGTATAATGAAACCGTATATATTTTCCAAAGTTCGACGCATGTCTACAACCATTTTAAAGCTGAAAAAAATATTGGACTAAATTTAAATTTTTTTCTAGATAGCACGAATTTTAAATAAACTGGAAGGACTCTTCCTTGTAAGAATATGTTGGAACGCTTAACAAATATCAGCATAAAAATGTGGTTGTGTTGTGCTGTGGTAATTTGTTTGTTTTTATTTCACTCTAATTCTTTACCAATAATACATGGTCGTAGACTATGTTATTTCATACACATAACTTCTTATAGAACAACAACCTGAAATGGCAATACGCTGGATTACGAATAACGTAAACAAAAATAATATTAACTTTACATGAAAATCGTTTTCCTGATTTTCGATTCATCTCAGTCAATTGCAGTTAGTGTGTCGAAATCTAAAATACCATGAAAGGATCATGCCTCAGCCGTATCATGTAACTGCTATCAGATATACTTAATTTACTTTCAGTTAGTCTAGCAGATTATTTCCTGCTGTTTGATTTATATAAGTCATAGCTGGGAGAATGACTGCATAGGAGACCATCATTTATTGATTTTATTTTTCTGTACTTCACATCAGCAACCTCTCCGTAATCCTCACCACGGGTACATTCCATAACTTGTGGTTGAGTGGGTAATTGGTGATGCACTGGAGAATCAGGATAGTTTTGTCTAATCCTTTATTTGTAGAGGCTATATAACTTTCCGTTGAATTTTGTTTTCAAGCCTGGCTTGTGGCCTGGCGCGATCAGAGACAACGTGCATTCCTCTCTTTGTAAGCCGGTCGGGGTGGCCGAGCGGTTCTAGGCGCTACAGTCGGGAACCGCATGACCGCTACGGTCGCAGGTTCGAATCCTGCCTCGGGCATGGGTGTGTGTGATGCCCTTAGGTTAGTTAGGTTTAAGTAGTTCTAAGTTCTAGGGGACTGATGACCTCAGAAGTTAAGTCCCATAGTGCTCAGAGCCATTTGAACCATTTGAACCTCTCTTTGTAAAAGTACGACTTACGATTGGTCAAGTAAAAAACAACACGGGAAGCTGTGAAAATTTCCACTACATTCTCGGTTCGAACTTTTTCCAGCAAACATCATTATAAACAAGGGAACGACCTTTCTGACGGTTTGGTAGCTCCCACCCGATTGGGTAGGTGGCTGGCGCCACCTGAGAGTTTTGCGGATTGGCTGGTTAGTGGTTCCAGTCTAACAAGATGCGCTGGTCTCACAGCTGCTAACGTAGATTTCTAAAAGGTTTGTATGACAGCGCTCTGCCTGTGTCGAATACGTGAGAAAGATAGCCTCTTACGAGCTCATCTGATATAAGTTTTTTTTTCGGTCAGGAGCCGTTAATTAATTTTTTAATGTAGGTGATCGCTGCGTTATTTAAATTAAACCACTAGGAGAATATATACTCTTTAGTGACATTTGAAGCCATGATTTTTCTAGAATCTATTGCTTTTCTGTTTGCAAAATATAAGTGTGCTCTCACTGATCAAATCCTCATCTTAACAATTAATGAGAGTGCTCATAGCTAGGTAGAACGAAAACATGGATCGAAATCCACATTTGCGTGTGCCGAATTTTACCAATTTTTCTATGTTTTTGGCGGATAGAATTTAAAAGAACGATTACCCATACTAGCACAATACCGTTGTCATCTATGTACATTCTTGATCATTGTGAATACCTGCAAGCCAGAGCACATGCTGGTAGTTTGGGATTTGTCAGAATTGTCGGGATTTTATTCAGGATGGTGTACTCAGTTTCTGGCCCCTTGTGAAGCACCTGTAATGATGTTGCTGTTTAGTTTCTGGCCCCTTGTGAAGCACCTGTAATGATGTTGCTGTTTGTAATGATGTTGCTGTTTGGTATACAAGTCTCATGTACCTTCCTCCTGTAGCATTTTCTCAGTTGTGTAAACACTTGGATGTTACGAATGTTACAGCTTGTTACATTCCAAAGTGAATCCACGAATATAATACACTCCCCTCGCGTCGTGTTGAAAACATGATATAAATTCCCGTTGCGCACTTGATATAATTTAATGGGAAATATTCTTTTAACGGCTTCACACGACAGCGCACCCAATAGAATCAGGATGTCTACTATTAACAGTTCAACAAAGAAAAAGTAGACTTTTTCAAACCCAAAATACTCGAACATAAACAGATTATATCTCTCGTTTTACGAGTGCAATGCCATTGTGAGTCTTGCTTTTTTGACTGCATGTTTACTTTGTTCATTTCAGTATCCCTGCCGTTAGCAACAGACGATTCTGTAATGCTGCGCACTTAGCTCTGTTTAAAATGCTTTTCACTGTTGTCCATGAAACATTGATATGAACACAAATTTTGTTTCAGTCGTTCCTTCAAAACCATATAGACTCACATACCAAAATGTGACAACGAATAGTGTATACCTCGATTGGGATCTGGATCACCGCCTAAAGCATTTCCCACCAGGATTCAGCTACAAATTACAGTACAAAGCACTTTGTGATCCCACAGAAGAATGGAAGGTAAGCTGAATGGTATCTCGGACAATATTTTGATATGTTATTACTGCCGTTATACATTTTTCACCCAATCAGTCCTACCTCGAATAGTTCCAATTTACTGTTTACTTCCCGGTTTCATTTGAGTACAGCCTTTTTCTTCTTCATGTATGGTTCTTCACTTCATTATTTTTTTTCTTAATAAACATTATTTTGATTTCTTTTCAGTTTGAGGTATTAAAAATCCACGGTTTCAACTTAGATTTCATCTTATGTAGTCTATTTTATTTTTACTGTTTTACTGTCAATTACACACCCTATTAGCTATGTGGTGATCTTCCGTAAATTTCAAAAACTTTGTTGTTCTTCCGAATGAATGCGAAATACAGTGTACATAGAAAAGGTTTCAGTGCATTCGCGATGTTTCGAAACTGTGTGAAAGGTCACTGGAAAAAAAGAGTGATTATCTTCTGAGTGGCACAAAACGTGAAAAAGATTTTGTAAAGCGCACTGGCGGACTTGTAAATTTCTGACCATAAAAACTGGAACACCGTAAAGGTGTATGCAACAAACATAAAATCGACATGAAGTGTACAACATTCTTGGAGATGTATGTAAGTAGACCGCACAAAATAGTAAGAGTAACGCCATCTACATTCTGAATATAACAGGAGACTGAGCGTCAGGAAAATCATTCAGAAATAGCATTTGAATGTTGTTTGTTTGTGAGAAGGTTGCTATCCCGCACGTCAGAAGGAGAAACGCCTGCCAGCACGTGATGGAATTCGACTTAATGAACATGGATTTATCGTTCTGAAGTACTGCCGCTCGGACTGCTGGGGTCTCCACGACTGCCATGCGAATATGGAATCAATGGGTTCAGGAGGATCGTACTGAAGGCAATGAAAGACCTTAAAGGTCTTATGCGACTACCGTTCAAGATGACAAACATAACGTTCACTCGGCCCTGCAGGGTCGCACAACCACGGCCTGTACCTCAAGTCAGGAAATAGGTTTGTTTGAAGCAAGACACCTACTCTGTAAGACAAAAAAAATGATACGCCAAGAAGGAATCATCCCAATGGACGGAAATCGGTAGAATTGATGTACATGTACAGACAAACATTTCGGAAAAACAGGGTGATTTATTGAAGAGCAAGAACTTCACAAATTGAGCGAGTCAGTAACGCGTTGATCTACCTCTGGCCCTTGTGCTAGCAGTTATTCGTCTTATTGATACAATTGTTGGATGTCCTCCTGAGGCATATCGTGCCAAATTCTGTCCATTTGGCGCGCACATCATCGAAATCCCGAAATGGTTGGGACGCCCTGTCAATAATGCTCCAAACGTTATCGATTAGGGAGATATCCGGTGACCCTGCTGGCCAAGGTAGGGTTTGAAAGCACAAAGACAACCAGTATAAACTCTCGCCGTGTGCGGGCAGACATTACCTTGCTGCCCAGACCCTCATTCCAGGAATCCCACCGCTGCCCAGACACGTCTTCGGCCTGGAATCTCATTGAATGGAGTAGAATTGTCCTCAATATTGAGTCCCGCTTCGAACTGAGCCCCTCGGGCGCTAGTCATGTGAGGAATTTCGCGTCCTGCATGGCATAGAATATGGGCTCCATGAGCCCATCGATTCCATATTCGCATGGTAGTCGTTGTATCCCGATCTACGCGATCAGCAACATCACAGAACGACAAACAGTAGTCAAATAAGTCATGATCTTGTCACTGTCGAGTACCGAGACTGGCTGGTTGGCGTTTCTGCTTCTTTCACGACGCATAACACGTTATTCTTACGAACAAACGAGATTCACATGCGATTTCAGAACGAGAAATCTGCTGAGTATCTTCACTAATATACATCATGTAGATGGCATTACTCCAGCCTACAATGTGCGGCTGCGATGAAATATTAATCATTTGCTCATCGAAACCTGTAGTACACTTTATGCCAATTCGACGTCTGTTACATGTACCTTCATGATGACGTAATATTACGGGCCAGCACAATAATAAACCACACCGTGATGCACAACACATCTTTTGTAGTTTCTGCCGCTGGAACCTGATGAGCATCTCCGTGACGCTTTCGCGCTTACTAGACGAACAAATGACGAAACACGCTGCTTCCCTTTCCATTTTCTCTATTTTTCCTATGAAACCTACCTGGCAAGATTCCTAACTGAGGAGCAATTCTCAACTATTGGTAGAACGAGTGTTTTGTCAGCTATCTCTTTCGTGGACAGACAAAGTAACACAGGACTGCGTAGTGTACGTGCTGTCCTGATCTACCTCTACATAGAGGGCGATCAAAAGGACAGCACGTTCTCCAGATATCTAGCCCCGTGAAAATATCTGCCAAGATACAAGCACGCCACCACTCTGCAACGACTACGGTTCGTGAAATATGGCATAAAACTGAAGGAGCTAGCAATGACATACCCGTATCTGTCATCTAAGCTCAGTCCAACTCGATTCCCAGCAGTATTAGAGCCATTATTACCGTCAGAGGTGGAACGTGTATGTGTTAAATTTCGTACCCTGTGTACACCCCAGTCACCTACCACTTTAGTCATGTGTTCTTCCTGTTGTTGTTGTGATCTTCAGTCCGAAGACTGGTTTGTCGCAGCTCTGCCTGCTAGTCAGTCCTGTGTAAGCCGCTTCATCTCTGAATAATTTCTCAGCCTACATCTATTCGAACTTGCTTAGTGTATTCATCCTTCAGTCTCCCTCCACAATTTTTCCTGGTAAAATTTCCTCCAGTACCAAACTGACAATGGCTTGGTGCCTCAGAATGTGTCCTATCTGCCAATCCCTTCTTTTAGTCAAGTTGTGCCATAAATTTCTCTTCTCTCCAACTTGATTCACTATCCTCTCATCGGATACTCTATCTAATTTCAGCATTATTCTATTCCACCACATATTCTAAAATGCTTATCGCCCACGTTTCAGTTCCGTACTAGGCTAAATTCCAGAAAAATACTTTCAGCAAAAAGCTTGCTAACACCTAAATTTATATTCTGTTTTTACAGATCTCTCTTTTCAGAAATGTTTTCCCTCGCTAAAGCCAGTCTATCTTTTATATCTTCTCAACGTCAGCCATCATCATTTATGTTGCTCCCCAAATAACAAAACTCATCTACTACGAGGGCGTGTTAAAAAGTAATGCCTCAGAATTTATGTAAAAACTCTTAAAGCTTTTCAAATAATAGATCATTGTTAACAATCTACCTCTTTATTCTTCATCTTTATATATTTGCAGCCCTTTGCGGCTGGAGGGATCCAACTTCTAACATGGTGGTGTCTAGCGTAACTATGTCGGTGTGCGAGAAACAGAGTGCTGTAATCGAGTATCGAATTCGAGGAGTTCGTCCACACATGGAGCACTCTCTCTTTCAACATGACAGACAATGCCAGAACACACAAGAGCGCTGCGATCTCAGCAACAATCCGACGCCTTTGGTTCACAGTCATAGATCGTCCTCCGTATCGTCCCAGCTTGACCCCATTCGATTTTCTTCTGTTTTCAAAATTTAAAGAACACCTCAGAGAACTTCACTTTGAAAGTGATGAAGCGGTGTAAGCAGATTTGAGTTTGTGGATTTGTCAACAATGTCAAACATTTCGACTCAAGATGCCAAATACAAATTTTCAGAGATTTAGTTTTAAAATTTCTTTCGTAATGAAACATTTCCATAAAAATTTTCATTCCCTATTTTACCCCCTTATGAGCTAAATTTCAAGAAAAGCTAAAACACGTATCTTGTTATGTCTAACCGAGAAGTCAAATACCAATTTTTATACAAGTAGCCTTAAAAATGCTTTACTAATACTTTAATAATAATTTATTAAAAAAACTTTCACCCACTACTTTACCATCTTGGGGGTTGAATTTCGAAGAATGTTAAGGCACGTATAGTGGCAAACATCACTAGGCACTGAAAACTGGCTAAAGCCGGAGATAAGCTCAGCCGTAACTTTTGCGAAGAACCTAACGGTGTTCCGAAAGGATAGGCTAAACACGTTTAGCGGTGGTGTGTTTGTTCCCGTCAGAAGTAGTTTATCTTGTCGCGAAATTTAAGGAGATACTTCCTGTGAGTTAGTATGGGCAGAGGTCATTGTTGGCAAACGGAATAAAACAATAATTGGATCCTTTTACCGACCTCATAATTCAGATGATACAGTTGCTGAAAGGTTCAAAGAAAACTTGAGTTTGATTTCAAACACGTACCCGACTCATACCATAATAGTTGGTGATGACTTTAATTTTACCTCGATATGTTGGCGAAAATACATGTTTAATTCCGGAGGTACGCATAAAATATCATCCGAAACTGTGCTAAACGCATTCTCTGAAAATTATTTCCACCAGTTAGTTCATGAGACCACGCGAATAGTAAACGGTTGTGAAAACACACTTGACCTCTTAGCAACAAATAATCTTGAGTTAATAACGAGCATCAAAACCGATTCAGGGATTCGTGAACACTGGGTTGTCGTAGCGAGATTGAATAATGTAACCCCCATATCATCGAAAAATAAGCGAAAAATATGCCTATTCAAAAAAGGAGATAAAAATAAACTTGATGCCTTCCTAAGAGACAATCTCCACTCATTCCATATTAATAATATAAGTGTAGACCAGATGTGGCTTGAATTCAAAGAAATAGTGTCGGCAGCAATTGAGAGATTTATACCAAATAAATTAACAAACGACGGAACTGATCCTCCTTGGTACACAAAATGGGTTAGAACACTGTTGCAGAGACAACGAAACAAACATGCCAAATTTAAACAGACGCAAAATCCCGAAGATTGGCAGCCTTTTACAGAAGCTCGAAATTTAGTGCGGACTTCAATGCGAGATGCCTATAACAGTTTCCACAACGAAACTTTGTCTCGAAACCTGGCAGAAAATCCAAAGACATTCTGGTCGTATGTGAAGTATGTTAGCGGCAAGAAACAATCAATGCCTTCTCTGCGCGATAGCAATGGAGATACTATCGAGGACAGTGCTGCCAAAGTAGAGTTACTAAACATAGCCTTCCGAAATGCCTTCACAAAAGAAGACGAAGTAAATATTCTAGAATTCGAATCGAGAACAGCTGCCAACATGAGTGACGTAGAAGTAAATATCCTCGGAGTAGTGAAGCAACTTAAATCACTTAATAAAAGCAAGTCTTCTGGTCCAGACTGTATACCAATTAGGTTCCTTTCGAAGGCTGATGCATTAGCTTCATACTTAACAATCATATACAATCGTTCGCTCGACGAAAGAGCCGTACCCAAAACCTTGAAAGTTGCACAGGTCACACCAATATTCAAGAAAGGTAGTAGGAGTAATCCACTAAAATACAGGCCCATATCGTTAGCGTCGATATGCAGCAGGATTTTAGAACACATATTGTGTTCGAACATTATGAATTACCTCGAAGAAAACGGTCTATTGACAACACAGTCAACATGAGTTTAGGAAACATCGTTCCTGTGAAACACAACTAGCTCTTTATTCACATGAAGTGTGGAGTGCTATTGACAAGGGATTTCAGATCGATTCAGTATTTCTGGATTTCCGGAAAGCTTTTGGCACTGTACCACACAAGCGGCTCGTAGTGAAATTGCGTGCTTATGGTTCAAATGGCTCTGAGCACTATGGGACTTGACTTCTGAGGTCATCAGTCCCCTAGAACTTAGAACTACGTAAACCTAACTAACCTAAAGACATCACACCCATCCATGTCCTAGGCAGGAATCGAACCTGCGACCGGCTTGCTTTTGTAATATCGTCTCAGTTATGTGACTGGAGTTGTGATGTCCTGTCAGAGAGGTCTCAATTCGTAGTAACTGACTGATAGTCATCGCGTAAAACAGAAGTGATTTCTGGCGTTCCCCAAGGTAACGTTGTAGGCCCTTTTCTGTTCCTTATCTATATTATCGATTTTGGAAACAATCTAAGCAGCCGGCTTCGATTGTTTGGAGAGGACACTGTCGTTTATCGACTAATAAAGTCAAAAATGGCTCTGAGGACTATGGGACTTAACTTCTGAGGTCATAATTCCCCTAGAACTTAGAACTACTTAAACCTAGCTAACCCAAGGACATCACAAAAATCCATGCCCGAGGCAGGATTCGAACCTGTGGTTCCAGTCTGTAGCGCCTAGAACCGCTCGGCCACCCCGGCTGGCGACTAATAAATGGCAACAACGTGGCGGCTGTATGGTCATCCATCCAAGTGCCGGCCACGCGCAACAGTGCTTAACTTCAGTGATCTCACGGGGACCGGTGTAACCACAGCGGAAAGGCCGTTGCCCTGCTTTACTAATACTTTAATAATGATTTATTAAACAAAACTTTCACCCACTACTTTACCCTCTTGTGTTGTTGTGGTCTTCAGTCCTGAGACTGGTTTGATGCAGCTCACCATGCTACTCTATCCTGTGCAAGCTTCTTCATCTCCCAGTACTTACTGCAACCTACATCCTTCTGAATCTGCTTAGTGTATTCATCTCTTGGTCTCCCTCTACGATTTTTACCCTCCACGCTGCCCTCCAGCGCTAAATTTGTGATCCCCTGTTGCCTCAGAAAATGTCCTACCAACCGGTCTCTTCTTCTTGTCAAGTTGTGTCACAAACTCCTCTTCTCCCCAATTCTGTTCAGTACCTCCTCATTAGTTATGTGATCTACCCATCTAATTTTCAGCATTCTTCTGTAGCACCACATTTCGAAAGCTTCTATCCTCTTCTTGTCCAAACTATTTATCGTCCATATTTCACTTCCATACATGGCTACACTCCATACAAATACCTTCAGAAACGACTTCCTGACACTTAAATCAATACTCGATGTTAACAAATTTCTCTTCTTCAGAAACGCTTTCCTTGCCATTACCAGTCTACATTTTATATCCTCTCTACTTCGACCATCATCAGTTATTTTGCTCCCCAAATAGCAAAACTCTTTTACTACTTTACGTGTCTCCTTTCCTAATCTAATTCCCTCAGCATCACCCGACTTAATTTGACTACATTCCATTATCCTCGTTTTGCTTTTGTTGATGTTCATCTTATATCCTCCTTTCAAGACCCTGTCCATTCCGTTCAACTGCTCTTCCAAGTCCTTTGCTGTCTCTGACAGAATTACAATGTCATCGGCGAACCTCAAAGTTTTTCTTTCTTCTCCACGGATTTTAATTCCTACTCCGAATTTTTCTTTTGTTTCCCTTACTGCTTGCTCATTTACCCCTGCCACCTTTAGAATTTGAAAGAGAGTATTCCAGTCAACATTGTCAAAAGCTTTCTCTAAGTCTACAAATGCTAGAAACGTAGGTTTGCTTTCCTTAATCTATCTTCTAAGATAAGTCGTAGGGTCAGTATCGCCTCACATGTTCCAAACATTTCTACGGAATCCAAACTGATCTTTCACGAGGTCGTCTTCTACCAGTTTCTCCATTCGTCTGTAAAGGATTCGCGTTAGTATTTTGCAACCATGACTTATTAAACTGATAGTTCGGTAATTTTCACATCTGTCAACACATGCTTTCTTCTTTGGGATTGGAATTATTCTATTCTTCTTGAAGTCTGAGGGTATTTCGCCTGTCTCATACACCTTGCTCACCAGATGGTAGAGTTTTGTCAGGGCTGGCTCTCCCAAGGCCGTCAGTAGTTCTAATGGAATGTTGTCTACTCCCGGGGCCTTGTTTCGGCTCAGGTCTTTCAGTGCTCTGTCAAACTCTTCACGCAGTATCGTATCTCTCATTTCATCTTCATCTACATTCTCTTCCATTTCTATAATATTGTCCTCAAGTACATCGTCCTTGTATAGACCCTCTATATACTCCTTCCACCTTTCCGCTTTCCCTTCTTTGGTTAGGTCTGGGTTTCCATCTGAGCTCTTGATATTCATACAAGTGGTTCTCTTTTCTCCAAAGGTCTCTTTAATTTTCCTGTAGGCAGTATCTATCTTACCCCTAGTGAGATAAGCCTCTACATCCTTACATTTGTCCTCTAGCCATCCCTGCTTAGCCATTTTGCACTTCCTGTCGATCTCATTTTTGAGACGAATGTATTCCTTTTTGTCTGCTTCATTTACTGCATTTTTATATTTTCTCCTTTCGTTAATTACATTCAATATTTCTTTTGTTACCAAAGGAGTTCTACTAGCCCTCGTCTTTTTACCTACTTGATCCTCTGCTGCCTTCACTACTTCATCCCTCAGAGCTACTCATTCTTCTTCTACTATATTTCTTTCTGCCATTCCTGTCGATTGTTCCCTTATGCTCTCCCTGAAACTCTGTACAACCAGGTCCCATCTCCTTAAATTTCCACCTTTTTGCAGTTTCTTCAGTTTTAATTTACAGTTCATAACCAATAGATTGTGGTCAGAGTCCACATCTGCCCCTGGAAATGTCTTACAATTTAAAACCTGGTTCCTAAATCTCTGCCTTACCATTATATAAACTATCTGAAACTTCGAGTATCTCCAGGCCTCTTCCACGTATACAAACTTCTTTTATGATTCTCGAACCAAGTGTTAGCTGATTAAATCATGGTCTGTGCAAAACTCTGCCAGGCGGCTTCCTCTTTCACTTCTTACCCCCATTCCGTTTTCATCTACTACGTTTCCTTGTCTTCCATTTCCTACTACTGAATTCCAGTCACCCATGACTATTAAATTTTCGTCTCCCTTCACTACCTGAAGTCCCATAGTCCTCAGAGCCATTTTTGACTTTATTAGTCGATAAACGTCAGTGTCCTCTACAAACAATCGAAGCCGGCTGCTCAGATTGTTTCCAAAATCGATAATATAGATAAGGAACAGAAAAGGGCCTACAACGTTACCTTGGGGAACGCCAGAAATCACTTCTGTTTTACGCGATGACTATCCGTCAGTTACTACGAATTGAGACCTCTCTGACAGGACATCACAACTCCAGTCACATAACTGAGACGATATTACAAAAGCAAGCCGGTCGCAGGTTCGAATCCTGCCTCGGGCAGGGATGTGTGTGATGTCCTTAGGTTAGTTAGGTTTAAGTAGTTCTACGTTCTAGGGGACTGATGACCTCAGATGTTAAGTCCCATAGTGCTCAGAGCCATTTGAACCATTTTTTGAGCCTGGCAGAGGGTTCATCGAACCGCCTTCACAATTCTCTATTATTCCAATCTCATATAGCGCGCAGAAAGAATGAACACCTACATCTTTCCGTAAGACCTCTGATTCCCCTTATTTTATCGTGGTGACCGTGCCTCCCTATGTAGGTCGGTGGCAACAAAATATTTTCGCGTTCGGGGGAGAAAGTTGGTGATTGGAATTTCGTGAGAAGATTACGTCGCAACGATAAACGTCTTTCTTTTAATGATTTCCAGCCCAAATCCTGTATCACTTCTGTGACACTCTCTCCGATATACCTCGATAATACAAAACGTGCTGCCTTTCTTTGGACTTTTTCGATGTACTCCGTCAGTCCTATCTGGTAAGAATCCCACACCGCGCAGCAGTATTCCAAAAGAGGACGGACAAGCGCAATGTAGGCAGTCTCCTTAGTAGGTCTGTTACATTTTCTAAGTGTCCTGCTTGCAGTATGCAGATCCCACCGTCTCTGAAGGCACCTTGAAAGGGGGTTCAAATACATGGATCGTCAGCAGTCCAAGTCCCACATGTTCCACCGTTACGTCACCGACGTGTCCGTCAGAGTGACGGAATTTAAAACCGCTGCTAGTTGCACGTAAAAACTATGGCGCACTAAGCCAGCATAATCACGTAAACAACTCCGCGAGTGAGCTGCGTGGAGAAGAAGTAAACAAGTCTTCCCTGTTGCTAGCCTGCCGAAGACCGACTTCCGCCAACTGAGAACTGAGCCACGCAACCACGACTCTCGAAATACACCCCCCCCCCCCCCCAACACATCTTTACTTCTCTCCTACTTTCCGAAGGTCCCGAGTTCGAGTCTCGGTCTGGCACACAGTTTTAATCTGCCAGGAAGTTTCATATCAGCGCACACCATGCTATAGAGTGAAAATTTCATATGTGTTTCATTGTTTTTGTAAATTCAACCCCTAAGGAAGTGAAATAAGTGATGGAAGTTTTTATGGAAATGTTTCATTATGAAAGTAGTAGCTAAATCTATGAAAAATTGTATTTGCCTTCTAGACTAGAAATAAAAAATGACGTTTTTCAGTGTTTTTGGAAATTCAATCCCTGAGGAGCTGAAATAGGACGTGACTGATTCAATGACTCATCATCGCACAGCCCAAACCACTAAGGACACAAACATAAAACTTGGAGAGGGTGTTGGTTTTGTACTGTAGGCATCGTGTAACAAGCGACTGTTCAATATTCCACCCTTAAGGGGATGAAATAGGGGATGAGGGGATTTTTTAAAATATGTCGCTCTTAAGGCAATTTTGAAGCTATAACTACGAAAAATGTTCAAATGTATGTGAATTCCTAAAGGACCAAACTGCTGAGGTCATCAGTCCCTAAACTAACTTTTTAACTACTTAAAATAACTTACGCTAAGAACCACACACACACACACACACACCGATGTCTGAGGGAGAACTCGAATATCCGGCGGGAGGGGCCGCGCAATCCGTGACATGGCGCCTCAACCCACGCGGTCAGAAATAAAAAAAACTATTTGCTTCAACATTCTTCGAAATTCAATCACTAAGAGGGTAAAGTAGTGGGTGAAAGTTTTTTTTAATAAATTATTATTAAAGTATTAGTAAAGCATTTTTAAGGCTACTTGTATAAAAATTGGTATTTGACTTCTCGGTTAGACATAAGAAGATACGTGTTTTAGCTTTTCTTGAAATTTAGCTCATGAGGGGGTAAAATAGGGAATGAAAATTTTTATGGAAATATTTCATTACGAAAGAAATTTTAAAATTAAATCTCTGAAAATTTGTATTTGGCATCTTGAGTGGAAATAAAGAATGTTTGACTTTGTTGACAAATCCACGAACTCAACTCTGCTTACACCGCTTCATCACTTTCAAAGTGAAGTTCTCTGAGGTGTTCTTTAAATTTTGAAAACAGAAGAAAATCGAATGGGGTCAAGCTGGGACGGTACGGAGGACGATCTATGACTGTAAACCAAAGGCGTGGGATTGTTGCAGTCTTTGGGTAGCCTTCCCCACAACATTTTCTACACAACTGGCCATAAAATTGCTACACCAAGAAGAAATGCAGATGATAAACGGGTATGCATTGGACAAATATATTATTCTAGAACTGACATGTGATTACATTTTCACGCAATTTGGGTGCATAGATCCTGAGAAATCAGTACCCAGAACAACCATCTCTGGCCGTAATAACGGCCTTGATACGCCTGGGCATTGAGTCAAACAGAGCTTGGATGGCGTATACAGGTACAGCTGCCCATGCAGCTTCAACACGATACCATAGTTCATCAAGATTAGTGACTGGAGTATTATGACGAGCCAGTTGCTCGGCCACCATTGACCAGACGTTTTCAATTGGTAAGAGATCAGGAGAATGTGCTGGACAGGGCAGCAGTCGAACATTTTCTGTATCCAGAAAGTCCCGTAAAGGACCTGCAACTTGCGGTCGTGCATTATCCTGCTGAAGTGTAGGGTTTCGCAGGGATCGAATGAAAGGTAGAGCCACGGGTCGTAACATATCTGAAATGTAACGTCCACTGTTCAAAGTGCCGTCAATGCGAAAAAGAGGTGACCGAGACGTGTATCCAATGGCACCCCATACCATCACGCCGGGTGATACGCCAGTATGGCGATGACGAATACACGCTTCCAATGTGCGTTCACCGCGATGTCGCCAAACACGGATGCGACCATCATGATGCTGTAAACAGAACCTGGATTCATCCGAAAAAATGAAGTTTTGCCATTCGTGCACCCAGGTTCGTCGTTGAGTACACCATTGCAGGCGCTCCTGTCTGTGATGTAGCGTCAAGGGTAACCGCAGCCATGGTCTCCGAGCTGATAGTCCATGCTGCTGCAAACGTCGTCGAACTGTTCGTGCAGATGGTTGTTGTCTTGCAAACGTCCCCATCTGTTGACTCAGGAATCGTGACGTGGCCTCGCGATCCGTTATAGCCATGCGGATGCCTGTCATCTCGACTGCTAGTGATACAAGGCCGTTGGGATCCAGCACGGCGTTCCGTAATACCCTCCTGAACCCACCGATTCCATATTCTGCTAACGGTCATTGGATCTCGACCAACGCGAGTAGCAATGTCGCGATACGATAAACCACAATCGCGATAGGCTACAATCCGACCTTCATCAAAGTCGGAAACGTGATGGTACGCATTTCTCCTCCTAACACGAGGTATCACAACAACGTTTCACCAGGCAACGCCAGTCAACAGCAGTTTGTGTATGAGAAATCGGTTGGAAACTTCCCTCATGTCAGCACGTTGTAGGTGTCGCCACCGGCACCAACCTTGTGTGAATGCTCTGAAAAGCTAATCAACTGCATATCACAGCATCTTCTTCCTGTCGGTTAAATTTCTCGTCTGTAGCACGTCATCTTCGTGGTGTAGCAATTTTAATGGCCAGTAGTGTATGTGTTCCTTCCAATTTAAGTTGTTCGTAGTTGTAATACCTAGGTATTTAGTTGGATTTAGAGCTTTTAGATTAGACTGATTTACCGTGTAACCGACGTTAGTTCCTTTTAGCACTCATGCGGATGACCTCACACTTTTCTTATTTAGGGTCAACTGCCACTTTTCGCACCATTCAGATACCTTTTCCAAATCGTTTTGCAGTTTGTTTTTATCTTCTGATGACTTTATAAGTCGATAAACGACAGCGTCCTCTGCAAACAACCGAAGACGGCTTCTCAGATTGTCTCCCATATCATTTATATAGATAAGGAACAACAAAAGGCCTATAACACTGTGTTGGGGAACACCAGAAATCACTTCTGTTTTACTCGATGACTTTCCGTCAGTTACTACGAATTGTGACCTCTCTGACAGGAAATGACAATTTCAGTCACATAACTGAGACGATATTCCATAAGCATGCAATTTCACTACGAGCCGCTTGTGTGGTACAGTGCCAAAAGCTTTCTGGAAATCCAGAAATACTGAATCGATCTGAAATCCCTTGTCAATAGCACTCCACACTTCATGTGAATAAAGAGCTAGTTGTGTTTCACAGGAACGATGTTTCCTAAACTCATGCTGACTGTATGCCAATAGACCGTTTTCTTCGAGATAATTCATAATGTTCGAACACAATATGTGTTCTAAAATCCTGTTGCATATCGACGCTAACGATATGGGCCTGTATTTTAGTGGATTACTCCTACTACCTTTCTTGAATATTGATGTGACCTGTGCAACTTTCAAGGTTTTGGGTACGGATCTTTCGTCGAGCGAACGATTGTATATGATTGTTAAGTATGAAGCTAATGCATCAGCCTCCGAAAGGAACCTAATTGGTATACAGTCTGGACCAGAAGACTTGCTTTTATTAAGTGATTTAAGTTGCTTCACTACTCCGAGGATATTTACTTCTACGTCACCCATGTTGGCAGCTGTTCTCGATTCGAATTCTAGAATATTTACTTCGTCTTCTTTTGTGAAGGCATTTCGGAAGGCTATGTTTAGTAACTCTACTTTGGCAGCACTGTCCTCGATAGTGTCTCCATTGCTATCGCGCAGAGAAGGCATTGATTGTTTCTTGCCGCTAACATACTTCACATACGACCAGAATGTCTTTGGATTTTCTGCCAGGTTTCGAGACAAAGTTTCGTTGTGGAAACTGTTATAGGCATCTCGCATTGAAGTCCGCACTAAATTTCGAGCTTCTGTAAAAGGCTGCCAATCTTCACGATTTTGCGTCTGTTTAAATTTGGCATGTTTGTTTCGTTGTTTCTGCAACAGTGTTCTAACCCGTTTTGTGTACCAAGGAGGATCAGTTCCGTCGTTTGTTAATTTATTTGGTAAAAATCTCTCAATTGCTGCCGGTACTATTTCTTTGAATTCAAGCCACATCTGGTCTACACTTATATTATTAATATGGAATGAGTGGAGATTGTCTCTTAGGAAGGCATCAAGTGAATTTTATCTCCTTTTTTGAATAGGTATATTTTTGGCTTATTTTTCGAGGATTTGGGGGTTACAATATTCAATCTCGCTACGACAACCCAGTGTTCACGAATCCCTGAATCGGTTTTGATGCTCGTTATTAACTCAAGATTATTTGTTGCTAAGAGGTCAAGTGTGTTTTCACAACCGTTTACTACGCGCGTGGTCTCATGAACTAACTGGTGGAAATAATTTTCAGAGAATGCGTTTAGCACAGTTTCGGATGATATTTTATGCGTAACTCCGGAATTAAACATGTATTTTCGCCAACATATCGAGGGAAAATTAAAGTCATCACCAACTATTATGGTATGAGTCGGGTACGTGTTTGAAATCAAACTCAAGTTTTCTTTGAACCTTTCAGCAACTGTATCATCTGAATTGGGAGGTCGGTAAAAGGATCCAATTATCATTTTATTCCGTTTGGCAACAATGACCCCTGCCCATACTAAGTCACAGGAAGTATCTGCTTAAATTTCGCGACAAGATAAACTACTTCTGAAGGAACAAACACACCACCGCTAACCGTGTTTAGCCTATCCTTTCGGAACACCGTTAGGTTCTTTGCAAAAATTACGGGTGTTCTCAGTTTTCTGTGCCTAGCGATGTTTCCCACTATCTATGGCTATGTTTTTTTATTTCACGCCATGTGCTGACAGTGGTAGTGGGACGGCTATACTTTTAAAGGAAGGCATTGAGGTAGACGAAGTGGCTTAGCTACCATAAGCTAGGGTCTTGCTCAGACCGTCCACGGTGTCCGAATCATCAGTGTTAGCTCTCCCTCTGGCACGGCCAAGCGACGGAAACGGTCACGGTTCTATTCAGAAGAGGTCGCTACTTTCTCTGTAGACCGTTACGACATATTATTCTAGGCAATGTCTCGAATTGTGTGTTATCCCAGAAGAACCAACATCCCGATTTTACCACATGCCAGAGACTCATGCTGCTAGTGCATGATTCGAAGCTCACCGATACTTGGGACTGCGTGCATGGTGATCGGCCTGGATTTACGTATGTCACCGGCTATTCGGCGAGTCGTCCTGACCGAGTCTACGTTTCACAAGGATTTGTAACTGCCACGCTTGACGCTGAGTTGTGGCCTACGGCCCTCTCCGACCATATCACCTACATTTGCACTGTTTCCCTCCGGTGGCAGAAGGTGAGTCGCAGTTGGAGCCCGTGGAAGCAGAGTGTCGCCAATCTCAAGGATCCGGAATGCTGGCAGGTCATAGAGACGACTGTGCGAGACGCCTTAAACATAATCTTCAACAGTCCAGTGGTGGCTCGACTGCAGCAAGCCTGCATTATGTCGCTCGGTGATGAATTACGTTCGTGGCAAAACGCTGTTGCAACGACATTCCATGGAATATTCTCCGCGAACTCTCAGGCCATTCCCCCTCTGTTCAATGACAGATTGAAATTCAACGGATTAAGGTGAAGATAATTTCGATTATGCGTCTCTGCCATGAGGGCACAACAGTACGTGCAAGATGTCAAGACTGGGTGCAAGGAAACCTCTGTTCGTGCCTCATATTACCTGAGAGATGCATCAGTGTCTGAGAACGCTGGTCAACGCCCTCGACATGCCAGATGGTCGCCGATTGAGGTCCCACAATGATGTTGCAGGCGCTTTAGTGGATTACTACAAACAGTTCTATGCAGCAGAGGACCATAACACTATAGCAATGAATGACGTCTTCCACTCGGTGACAGGAAACCTTGACGGGGCTGCTGTGGAGATTCTCACAGAGACGATTATGGCCGATGACATCGCTGATGCTCTTCGTAGGGGTGCGGCAAACAAAGTCCCAGGTCGTGAAGGCTTTCCGCTGGAGTTTTACAGCACGTTCCAAGACTTCATGGCTTCGAGCTGGACTGCGATGTATCGAGGACTGAGGAACCCTGGCCTTCCACTCCCACCTGAATTCGTAGAAGGCCTGCTGATCCAGGTCCCCAAGCCACCTAGGGGTCGGCGAGTTGGACATTATAGGCCGTTGACCGTGTTAAATTGTGACTTCAAGATTTTTACCTGGATTCTTGCCCTTCGTCTTCGGCGCGTTCTCCTTCAAGTCATCTCTATGGATGGAAACTGCTTTGGTGGTGACATTAGCATTCAGACGGCGCTCGGCGATTACCGTGACATCATAGCCTTGGCGGCGACCTGTTGCATCTGCAGTGGTTCAGTGACAGTGGACTTCGACCGTGCCTTTTATAGAGTGAATCATGGCTTTCCAGAGAAAATGCTGCAGTGGATGACCTTTCCCCACGCACTTATTCACATCGTCTTGCAAGTCTTACGAGATGCCACGTCGCGAGTGCTGGTAAATGGTCCGCCATGGATGTTCGCTGTCGATGCTACTGTATGCCATCGCCCTTGAGCCACTGTTATAAAGTTTGTGGAGCTGGCTTACAGGAACCACAATGAGGGGGCATGCTTTCATCTGTCATGCATACGCAGATGACCTGCTATTCTTGGTTCTATAAGGGGATGAAGTGCGAGAGGCACTGGAATGGATCAACCAATATGGGATTGCTACAGGAAGCCGTGTGAACCTGACAAGATCTGGTGCTGTGTTCGTTGGTAGAGGCCTTCCAGCAGCAATTGTGGCTCCATTGCCATTACTGGACAAGTTCAAATGTTTGGGGATCACCTTCACATGTAATATACAACGCACGGCCTCACTTAACTATAAACGCCTGCTTCAAGTTATCCGCACGAACGTTCGCGGCAACCTCCTGCAAGCACTGGACATAACACAACGGGTGGATTTTGAACACTCATCTGGCTTCACGACTACCCCACTTAGCACAGATTTTACTGATGCCAAAGGGAATAGCTCGCAGACTGCGGGTGACGTTTGGCTACTTTGTAAGTGCGGGTCTTATGATGAAAGTCCGCTGCGACACGCTAACTCTTTCTCCTCGAGACCACGGCCTCGATCTTGTCAACGTCCATGCAAGAGCGGCTGCTCTTTATGTAAGCGCGATGGTTAGATCGTGGACCCGCCGCCGAACCAGATTAACATGAAAACTGATTGATGAACTGGCCTCTCCTCCCCGAGTGGCACCCGTTGCAGTAGCACATGTTTCTCCCTCCGTCTCACATGTCAGGACATTTTTCATCGAATACAGTTATGTCCATACCGACTTGCCTCGTACCGGGAACCCTACGGCACGTGATATTTATAGCCTAATGAGAGATCGTACTCGGAATGTTGTGGAAAGCCGATATTCTACGGCCGCATATCCCATGGTCTTGCGTTCTGTGCAGCATTTCCTCCTCGACACGAACGCTAGTGCGACCTGGTATCTGGTTGTTAATGGGGAACACATGACACAAATTCATCTGCATGCCACTAACATGACCGTTTCGCCGCTTTGCCCCCATTGTCAGACGCTTGACACAGATGAGCATCGACTGATGATGGACCTTCTGTAGCGGTGTAGCAGCTGATTCTGAAAATGCGTGCATTTCTTCTATGTACGGTTCCCCATGCCATTGCACCGAAGACACTTCTGTTATCAGATGAGACTTCGCACGTACGAATAACAACGCGGTGAACTGGATAAAAGGCCTATCGGTCTCACCCTTCTTCCATGAAGGAGATACGGGTGTTCTTAATTTTTGTACATGCCTGCAAGATCGCTTTACCTTTCTCATGCACAATCCGAGATACCGTCAATACTATGCTGGCTTTTTGGGTAACTCCTTCTACGACCTCTCCTTCCCTCCTGCAAATTTGGAAATTTGTGGTAAGGTCTTATGGGACCAAACTGCTGACGTCATTGGTCCCTAAGCCTACACACTACTTAATCTAACTTTACGCTATGGACAACACACACATCCATGACCTAGGGAGGAACCGAACCTCCGACGGGGGGAGCCGCACGGACCGTGACAAGGTGGCTGACCCCGCGACCGCCCTCCTGCACCTGGGGTGTTCCGGCTACGAGAAAGTGATTTCAGTGTGAGTGTGTGATCCAAGGACTCAGATCACTGTACCGGCAAAATGGAAGACGTGCCCGGAACATGCCTGTTTGACTTGGTATTCTGAGTGCATCTACCCACAAATTAGCGGCGCGCGGAAGCCATTTTGTTTGTTTCGTCAAGAGGGCGTTTTTATTTCCATTTAGTTTGATAATGATCACACATAATGTATGAACGTGTTGTATCTCCCCTCCCCTCCCCCCCCCCCCCAAAAAAAAAACCCTTTAAGGTTATCGCTCTTATAAAGCGATAAAAAAGAAGAAAGTGGTCTGCAAAAAAGAAAGTGGTTAAGGTTATCATTCACATAAAGCGGTTAAAAAGAAAAGAAAAGAAAAAAAAGCTTGTAGAGCACTTGCTCGCGAAAGGCAAAGGTCCGGGGCTCGAGTCTCACTCTGGCACACAGTTTTAATCTGACAGAAAGTTTCACTGAAACACGTATTTTTTTATTTCAAATCGAGAAGTCAATTTCACTTAAACACGTACTTTTTTATTTTCAATCGACAAGTCAGATACCAATTTTCATATACGTAGCTTTAAAAATACTTTATTAGTTCTTTAATAATGATATTTTTTTAAATTCACCCACTCTTTCACCTAATAGAGGTTAAATTTCCAGAACTGCTGAAATACGTATTTCTTTATTACTGACCGAGAAACCAAATACCAATTTTCGCAGGTCTAGCTTCAAAATTACCTTAACAGCGTCATATTTTCATCCCCTATTTCACCTTCCTTGGAGTGGAGTTTCCAAAAATCCATTCTTAAATGACACCTACAGTATAAGATCAACAACTTCTGCAAATTTCAAGTTTCTGTCTTTAGTGGCTTGCGTTGGGTGATGATGAGTCAGTGAATGAGCCAGTCGGGACTTTGCACTTTATAATCATAGATAAATTCGTATCTTGCATTGCCGAGGTCTAAAGTAGTATAACATCTACAGAGTGAGTGTTAGACGTGCTGTCTTGCCTCGTTTCTCTTCTTCATGCGGTGCCATTGCCTCTCATTTATCTTTATTAGTGTAGATTTTACTTATGCGGAGGCAGTGAGATAATTTTCGGCCTCTTGAGATTTTTCATGGCGGAACCCTCACGCCGAGCACGAATCTGCAGCGTCAACTCGCTTGAGGAAAGCCACTTGCAGACTACCTGTTGCCCATCTGACAGTCCACTTGCTTCTTGGTCCGCATGTTTGTCAAATATCAGAGGCTGAGGTGTCGCTCGCTGGTCCGACTGGCAGCTCACCTTCTCGTGAGCAAAGCTCACACGTCTGGACTCGCACCACGCCGTCTGTCAAACTAGCGCACGTCTAGCCGCGCCTGTCTCTCTTGCCACAAATTCACAGAATGCGCTCTGATAGAAATACATCATCTTCACGAATCCCAAATCTTTCATTTACTTTATGCAGCCCATTTTTTCAAGCAGTAGATGTTACTATTTCTCTGAAACGCAGATCAACACGCAGGACCCAAAACACTATCTGCAAGGCATCTGTTGATGTTGTTGCATTGTTAGGAATGCACTCAAACTCCGCAGTAAAAAAATGCCGCACAGCTCCTTATCCACTGTAAGCCTTCCGATTTGTCGCCACAACGGCGTCTTCCGCGTCAATTACGTTGCTTATTTTATCGAGCAGGTTCTTATTTGGCCTTAACGAGACTGAGTTGAGCCTGTGTCAGAGCATTTCCCCACAAAAAATATGTAATAACCGTTGTGTAAATCAAATTCCAGCGACATTTCTTCGTCCATTTCAGATTGTCTAACTAATACTGCACATTATGCACTGAGGTACCAAAAGTCATGGGATACTTCCTACCATTGTGATGGACCTCTTTTTTCCCGACGTAGTGCAGCACCTCGACGTGGCACGGACTCAACAGGTCGTTGGAAGTCTCCTGCAGAAATATTGAGCCTTGCCTCTACAGCCGTCCACAAGTGTTGTCGCAGCAGGATTTTGTGCACGAACTGACCACTCGATTATGTCCCATAAATGTTCTATGGGATTCATATTGGCGATCTGGATGGCCAAACCATTCGCTCGAATTGTGTAGAATGTTCCTCAAACCAATCGCGAACAGCCGGCCGAAGTGGCCGTGCGGTTCTAGGCGCTGCAGTCTGGAACCGCGAGACCACTTGGGTCGCAGGTTCGAATCCTGCCTCGGGCATGGATGTGTGTGATGTCCTTAGGTTAGTTAGGTTTAACTAGTTCTAAGTTCTAGGGGACTAATGACCTTAGAAGTTGAGTCCCATAGTGCTCAGAAGTTGAGTCCCATAGTGCTCAGAACCATTTTGAACCAATCGCGATAACATGACGCGTTGTCATCCATAAAAATTCCATCGTTGAATGGCTGCAAATGGTCTCCAAGTAGACGACCATAACTATTTCCAGTCAATGATTGATTTAGTTGGACCTCGTAAACACTGTCCACACAATTACGAAGCCATCAGCGGCTTGCACAGTGCCTTGTTGACAGCTTGGATGCATGGCTTGATGAGGTCTTCGCCACACTCTTACCAACCGAAATCGGGACTCATCTGACCAGTCGTCTGGGGCAGGGGTCTCCAAACTACGGCCCGCAGGCCAACACTGGACCATCAATTCGGCCCCCAGTAACGGCTCAGACATGCGCCGCTGTAATTTTTTTATTACAGTTGAACGTTATTTATCGACCACGTGCTACAACGAGTTGTTCGCACAACGAGTAGAAGAAAATGCAAGAAACTGATTCGTTTAGCGAACAATGCTTCGCATAAAGAGTCTGTTTACTGTTATTTTTTCCAGCCGCCAATAACCACTTCACAAACTACCTTCTGGCCTGGATCGGTCTCCATGGCCACTTATCCAGGCGTACTTCTATAAACTCTCGTTCTGTAAAGCAAAAGCTCCGAGAATGCTGTATTGAGTCAGCTGTGCTGATCGCAATGCGCCTTGCGCCGCAATTGTTGTCACGCGTACCACTACTCCGGCCTCCGCGGCGATGTGGCAATTTCTCTGCTACGGTGTTGCAAGGTCATTTCTTTACCGGCGCATGGTAACCCTTTCCCTTGCAGTATCTGTTTATAAATTCCAATTCTGATTTGTCGTCGTTAACTAACATGGATTCATTAAAGATGCCCTTAAGGCAGTAGCTATGCACGCCACGATTTTAATTAACGATAATGCTATGTATCAATTTGAAGCACGGGCATAGGCGTAAACATAAAAAATATCTTTAGACAACTTTCTTCTAAAATAGGATGTACTGTATTGTAAATAAAAAAATTACAGTGGTGTATTATAAATCTGTTTGTGTACCTATTTTTTTCGGGATGGAACGCATTGTCTTACTGTACATGGATTCCCACGGAAAAAAGTGTTTCACTTAACGCGAGTTACGTACGAGTAAGATTCAGGAACGAATCATGCTCGTTAAGCGAAGTAACACTGTACAGCGTAAAATTTACAATTCATATAAATCATACAAATTACGTACAATAATTAGATGCTTTTATTTCATGGTCAGTTAAGATACATATTAACTGATATGTAATTGAACATTTTAACTGTAATTAACTATACGAGAGAACCTGCAATTTTACCGTACCTAAGTGACACATATAGACAATTCACATAATGAAGTTAAGCAATGTAATAATTAATAAAGAGATTTATGTAGCTGTAACTTCCTGCTTAAAACTGTATGCAGTTGTGGATCAAGTTTACTGGTCGAAATTATCAGCTGCGACTTCAAATGCTCCTCACTTAGTTTAGATCTGTAAATATTTTCTGTATATTTATTTTGGAGAATATTTTTTTCACAGACAAGTTGTACCGAAAGTGCAAAAAAACCACGAGCAAACTTTATTCAGTTGTCAACCTATGTAAGTGGAAGACTCTAATAAAATTCCAGTAATGATGAATTTAAATATTTATCTTTACAATGATCGCTAATTTGCAAATCAGCCATTTCCATTTGAAACTATACCAGCGTCAGAATTTTGAAAAATCTTGATGTCGTTTGCATTTGAATCAAACTTCGAAAAACGAGACTCAAAATTTCTTTTTAAAGCACTCAAAGTTTCAATTACGAAAGCTACCGTAAATGGATTGTCTGACTGCGGTCTGAATGTCTGGCGCATATTAAAATACGTGAAACATTTTTCGTCCAGTTGAGACCGAAACAAAATATTTTTGGTCGATAGGATTTAATATGAGTGTACAAATCAATCTGGAGCTTTTTTTTCCCTTGTAATTTTTAATTAAGGTCATTCATGTTTAAATAAAATTTTATAAAGTGATAACTTCCGTAAGCACTTACTGTTCTGCAACTCATCCAGAGGACTACCCCTGTCATTCAAGAAAATTTCGATTGTTGTTCGGAGCTCAAAAAATCGCGTCAGAGCTTTTCTACAGCTAAGCCAGCGTACTGTTATAGAATATGGTAAGTCATTTTCTTCAATCTCTTCAATAAACTAGCAGCATTTATGACTGAAAGCATGTGATCTGATATATTTAACAGCTCACATGACTGGCCTTAAGACTTCTGTCATAACCAGGCATTTTTCGTACAAAGGCTGTTGATGAAAGATGCAATTATTACTTCGCCGTCAGTAAGTAAACGGTTTTTCATGTTTTTCTATGAACTGCGCCACGCGAAAACTAACACGAGTTGCAACTTTTAGCATTTACTTTCTTAAACATCATTTGCTGCGATTTCCAACCGCGTTTGAAAGACTCATATATTTCTGACCGTTGGCTTCTGGTAAATCTGGAATAGCTCTAAGAATGTTAAGCCTGATTATGATGTTTTATATTGCTTTCTTTTAGAACTGATGTTGTTTCGTGAAAATGTACACATTGTCTTATTACTTGTTTCAATCACGGAATATTGATGTTACCATTGCTCTTTAAAATTTCGGCACTTATTTTTCTCCGTTTGTTTTTCATACACTCCTGGAAATGGAAAAAAGAACACATTGACACCGGTGTGTCAGACCCACCATACTTGCTCCGGACACTGCGAGAGGGCTGTACAAGCAATGATCACACGCACGGCACAGCGGACACACCAGGAACCGCGGTGTTGGCCGTCGAATGGCGCTAGCTGCGCAGCATTTGTGCACCGCCGCCGTCAGTGTCAGCCAATTTTCCGTGGCATACGGAGCTCCATCGCAGTCTTTAACACTGGTAGCATGCCGCGACAGCGTGGACGTGAACCGTATGTGCAGTTGACGGACTTTGAGCGAGGGCGTATAGTGGGCACCGGACCGCAGCGACGCACGGATGCACGCCAAGACCGTAGGATCCTACGCAGTGCCGTAGGGGACCGCACCGCCACTTCCCAGCAAATTAGGGACACTGTTGCTCCTGGGGTATCGGCGAGGACCATTCGCAACCGTCTCCATGAAGCTGGGCTACGGTCCCGCACACCGTTAGGCCGTCTTCCGCTCACGCCCCAACATCGTGCAGCCCGCCTCCGGTGGTGTCGCGACAGGCGTGAATGGAGGGACGAATGGAGACGTGTCGCCTTCAGCGATGAGAGTCGCTTCTGCCTTGGTGCCAATGATGGTCGTATGCGTGTTTGGCGCCGTGCAGGTGAGCGCCACAATCAGGACTGCATACGACCGAGGCACACAGGGCCAACACCCGGCATCATGGTGTGGGGAGCGATCTCCTACACTGGCCGTACACCACTGGTGATCGTCGAGGGGACACTGAATAGTGCACGGTACATCCAAACCGTCATCGAACCCATCGTTCTACCATTCCTAGACCGGCAAGGGAACTTGCTGTTCCAACAGGACAATGCACGTCCGCATGTATCCCGTGCCACCCAACGTGCTCTAGAAGGTGTAAGTCAACTACCCTGGCCAGCAAGATCTCCGGATCTGTCCCCCATTGAGCATGTTTGGGACTGGATGAAGCGTCGTCTCACGCGGTCTGCACGTCCAGCACGAACGCTGGTCCAACTGAGGCGCCAGGTGGAAATGGCATGGCAAGCCGTTCCACAGGACTACATCCAGCATCTCTACGATCGTCTCCATGGGAGAGTAGCAGCCTGCATTGCTGCGAAAGGTGGATATACACTGTACTAGTGCCGACATTGTGCATGCTCTGTTGCCTGTGTCTATGCGCCTGTGGTTCTGTCAGTGTGATCATGTGATGTATCTGACCCCAGGAATGTGTCAATAAAGTTTCCCCTTCCTGGGACAATGAATTCACGGTGTTCTTATTTCAATTTCCAGGAGTGTATTTACACAAATCCACACAAAAGGGATATAAATGCACATCAAAATGATGCCAGTTACTAATATTAAGAGCAAGGGTCCTACGTAAAGAATTTGCACTAGATTTATTTTTAAGGCAGTTTTATTTAAATTAAATACAAAAAACACTAGTCCCACAATATTTTGCTTTTCAGATCTTACACGTTGCCACTACCCTCAAATTGGTGCTGTACTACCGCACTTAACTTTTTTTCCTCGGAAGACGTCATTACAGCATTGTTGGAAGTAGTCCTAACACGACATAAAGCGCAGCAGGCGCATCGGCGGTCACGTTGGCAATGAAATGACCTCGACACTTACCGTAGGTGCCAACAGAAATTATGGAGTCCACCCCCGCTCCCTGTGCCATCAACATTTCATTCATCGTCTACTCCTGAAACGAAAATCTGCTCTTAATTCAACGCTGCAGTTTATTTATTTAATCGTATGGCTAGGGCCCCCGTCGCGCAGACCGTTCGTCGTGTGCCGGTCTTTCAATTTGACGCAACTTCGGCGATCTGCAGTCAATGAGGATGACAGGATGATGATGAGGACAGCACAGCACCCCGTCCCTGGGCGGAGAAAATTCCCCGACCCAACCGGGAATCGAACCCGGGCCCAGAGGATTGACAATCCGTCACGCTGTCCATTCAGCTACCGGGGGCGGACAACGCTGTAGTATGTTGGTATGCTGAACTATTGTCTCTGCAACTTTTCTTGAGCCGCAGGGAACTAAGAGGTAACCATGATTGCCGTCGCGTAGCGAGGAACGTTGCGGTGGGAAGATACCTTGCAGTGCTGATACCACATGCAGCTCATGCAACGTTCTAGTCTCTTGCTGTGATGTTAATGGCTCACGGAAGTAACAAGGCTCCGCAAAGCGCGTTACAACGACATTCATATTTGTAGCAATGTATATGACATGAAATTAAACACACATCTCAGGGTCAAACAACAAGCAGTGCACTGTGTAATGACTAGTGCAGTATCACTTAGTGTCAGTTCGTAAAGATTGGCAGAAGCGTTTAGTGTCACGTATACTTCTGATTTCTACAAAGGGGTTCCGAGCAGTACTAGGGTAACGGGCCTCAAGAAAACGTAGACTATACAAAGGCGACGGCCCTTGTGACTTACTGGAAGAGCCAGTGTGGCCCACCGGCTAAAATGTATGGGAGACCCCTTCTAGGGTCCAACCGATATGGTCGCAAGCCCAGGAGAGGTGCTGCAGGCAATGTCGTGTTGTTAGCAAAGGTCGTCTGTAGCAACAGCCCATTAACGCCAAATTTCACCGCACTATTGTAACGCATAAGCTCGTCGTACGTCCCAAATTATTAATGCCGTTATTTCATATAATGTTGCTCATCCGTTATCACAGACAACTATACATATGTAGCACTGCTCTCAGTCGTTTAGTGAAGGCCGTCGGCCACTTCGCTGTCCGTGGTGAGATATAATGTCTGAAATTGATATTCTTGACACACTCTTGACACTGTGGATCTCGGAATATTGAATTTCTTAACGATTTCCGAAATGGAACGTTCGCTGCGTTTAGTAACAACCACCATTCTGCGTTCAGAGAATGTTAATTGCCGTCGTCCGGCCACAATCACGTCGCAAACCTTCTCACATAAATCACCTGATTACAAATGACAGCTCCGCTAATTCACTGCCCTTTTATACCTTGTGTACACGATACTACCGTCATCTGTACATGTGCATATCGCTAGCCAATCACTTTTGTTTGTCACCTCAGTCTAGAGGCAACAAGGGAGAGCAATACAGAGGACTTTGCGCATTGATCTCTACTTCCAATAAACGGAATGACTTGGCAAATGCAGCGCACACTGGACTGAGCCTTTTGTATCGAGCCATAGCGAATGTCCTATCGAATCCCAATTAGTTTTCAGAAGAAGCCAGATCATGTTGGTGTGATTTTGGCGTGGAATAATCTCTCTGCGAAGATTTCCGTAACAACGAGTGCTAATTCATTTGGACTAGAAAAACGTTAATTTCTGACTATTCACAAGTGGTGTAAACGTCTGAAGTATCATTGTGACCTCGGGTCTCACTTTTCTATGTACAACAATCCTCTCAAACTTCATAGAACTAACTGTGTTACAAACAACTTGTATAAATCATCTTAACAGAAAAAAAGCAACCTGGTAATTTCAACAGTGAAGGAAGAAGATAAAATTTTAGTGAATGAGGAAGAATCACCAGTGAATTTACGCAGGATTCAATTTTGTTCATTATAAATGCGAATGACCTTCAACTCAAAATTAATCCAGCATATTTAGTATTTTCTGCAGATGACTCAGCTGTTATAATTAATTCGATTTTGAGATAGTAATGTAATAAACTGTCAGCTATGTTTATCAAATAATTATTTAGTGGTTCTCTGGGAATATATCATCTCTTAATATTAAAAAATAAAAGAAAGGAAACCCCATACAATTAGTACTGTGATAGAGATAGATTAACATCTTGGATAAATGTAACACATAAATAGGAGTCAGTGAACATAGTAGCGTTTAAGAGAACGCTAGTACAGCTTTCAATGACGCGAGCTCATGAGGTAGCACTGTCGTGACAAAGTTCCTGCGGACAGTAAGCTCCGATGCGACGTAAGCGACGCACATATATATTAATAACAATCATTTACATTCTGTATGGAAGTACACATCATCCACTACTTTTTTATTTAATTTCCTCCATTGTTCATACACTTCTGAAACATGGGAGTCATTTTTGTATCACAGGAATGTGCTGCCTGTGAAAAGCCAGTAGAGTAGACATCGTTAGTTAATATTCTGGAAGAGGCTGAGTGGATGATTTATATGGGAACATGAAATAACAGATTCTCCTAGACTTTTTATCTAAAGTAAAATTCATGACTGAGGCCCTGCCGCAGTTGTAACACCGGTTACCGTCAGATCACCGAAATTAAGCACTGTCAGGCTTGACTAACACTTGGATGGCTGACCGTCAGGGTGTGCCGAGCGCTGTTGGTACTCAGTCCGCCAAATGAGGAGCTACTTGACTGAGAACTAGCGGCCTGGAGAGCGGTGTTCTGACTACATGCCCCTTTATATCCTATCGGCTGAGGATGACATGGCGATTGGTCAGTACCGATGGAGCTTACGAAGCCTGTTCGAGCAGAGGAGGAAGAGGAGGAGTAAGACAATTAGATGAACGTTCTCCATTTCTCTTCAGTTGTTTTAGACCGAGTCTGCCGACAAAAGTGAAAAAAAAAAGTCAGCAAGAAGAATATGATTATCTGAGACTGGATCCGAAACTCAAAGAAGGATTTGTCGATCGTCCAACCTCTGCTGATGCCACTGAGTCAGTAATTTAAAAGCTCATTCGACTGAATGAACTCCGCAGCTCGTGGTCTAGTGGCTAGCGTTGTTACCTCTGGATTACGAGGTCCTGGGTTCGATTCCCGGTCGGGTTGGGATTTTCTCTGCCCGGGGACTGGGTGTTTGTGTTGTTGTCATCGTTTCATCATCATCCTCATCGTTCGTGATAGTGGGTAGATTGGACTGTGAAAAAATTGGGACTTTGTACGGGCGCTGACTGCGCAGTTGACAGCAAACCAAACTTCATCATCACCTGAAGGAAGTAGCTTAGAGAGTAAATCTGCAGGTTTCCTTCAACAAAGGAAATATTTGGCAAACTTCAATGATGGACGAAAGTGGATGAGCACTTTCGAATTTTTCAAAAAATTCGGGTTCTTTGCTGAAGTGGTTCTGAAGGAATGTTAAAAGATATTACTTACAGGCTTTTAAAATTTGACTGTGCCTCTATCTGACGGAAGACTTTTACAACAAGAAGGTATTTAGTATTTCCACCAATAACGTCCTCAATTAGAGAGGGAAGACATATTCTGTGGACACTTAGATACAATGGCTGACGGTTAGCTGACTAAGATCATCCGAAACTATGTAATCCAAAGAAAATAATTGAGATGTTTTCAAGAATACACAAACGATCTGTCAGAAGTTGGTATCCCGTAAGGTACAGTCTGGAACAAAGATAAATTCAGAAAGATGGTGCAAAATTGCGAGGGATTAGACTGCAAATAGAACCCAGAAGGGGGAGAGGACGTGTGTAGATCTTCACCGAGAGATTCATGAAATAGTGGCAGAATATCAAGGCCAGTAGATCAATCAGACCTAAACACGGAAAATGATTTTTATTGTCAATACAAGTATGTACTCCATAGAGGTTCAGCTCAAATGAAAACAAAATTTCACGCATAATTGTTAATGGAATTACGGGAAACCAAAATGCGAATGTCATCATCCCCAATTTTTTTTCTCTGAAATCGCTATACAACCCTTTGCATTGATTCCTCAGTCTTGATGGTCGCGTCTTCACTTTACATTTTGAACATTCTCATCGTCTGAAATGAAGACTCGGGCACACCCACAATCCATTGGTTCAGTCATCGTCTCGTGCCTCTAAATTTTAAACATGTGACGGTGGTAACCTTTCCTGTGCTGTTTCACGTATACGAAAATCAAGTCACTACCTCTATCTGACATGCGTCTAACGGTTTGGTTTCGTCGATGGTTATAAACACTTGTCACGACTCGTGTGCACGTTCCAACCAAGTCAATAACTTTTGCCTAGTGCATTACCCAACTCATTGCGGCACCGAAGTGCTGCCAGTATACAACAACGAAACCTATTTTGCAGACGGCCTATCGTGTTTTAGACAGTATATAAACTCATATCGCCAAATAGCTTCTGCTCTCATAGATGAACAGTGACCTGAGAAATCGCCACAAAGGGTAAAGTGAACTTTGAAAGACATTTCCACAAACGTGCACGTCCGTCTTTGTTTATGATCGTAATCCATAGCAAGCTTAATTCAGGGTGTACAGCGAAAGAATCCCTGAAAAATAAGACTGATAGACGACTGCAACTAACGATATGTTTATTTATATATCTTGGTGTCTGTTCATTACGGACATGTCCAAAAGAACAGACGCGACACATATATAAAAGGATATACGGCTTGACAGCCATAAGATCTGTCCTCGGAGTCTTTCGCGACGGCATACATGAATAAAACGTTCTCGGTTTTCAATCCGCGTCAAATCGAATATAATCCTCGAGCTTTCGATGACCATCTCCGCCATCGTCGTCAGCAGTTCACTGACTGCCGGGGCTGCTACAGTTTCTCGCTTATATAGGCACGATGACATCATCAGCAGCTAATCAGATAGACCCAATGTGGCGCGTGTGCGCGCGTTAAGTCGATCCGGGCAGCTAGCTGAGCTATTGCCTGTGGCAGAACCGGTGACGTCAGGTGGCACCAGGGGCAGGCGCCACGTTTGAAACTGCCGCTCTGGCGTCGCGCATCTGTCTTTGCTTTCTTTCGAAAGCGCGAGGATTTTGTTCGAACTGACGTTGCTTGAAAACCGAGAACGTTTTATTCAGCCATAAGATCTCTTCAGTGCAAATGCACCCACTCTCCTGAACTCTTGCGGGACTCCAGTGAATAGGGGCGAGCAATGAGTACGATAGACAGGGGGCGCTACGTCAGTAGTCCGCGACAAGGTGGTAATTGGGGGCGGATGGCAATCGTGTCCGTACGGTCGAATTTTTTTTCCTTTATTGTTATTTGTGGACCTTATACAAAGGCGAGCTGGCAGCGGTTAACATCTACTCCGCTCATCAGCCACAAGAGCGACAATAATTGAGAAAAAGAAGACAGAAAAGTAACAAATCGGAAGTTAAAAGAACAGGAGATACAATAAATAAAAAACAAGAAGCAGTTCACACTCGATGAAAACACACGAAAACACTGTCGGCACTGCACACAAACACTGACGAATGAGACGGTACAAGTGAACGAGGAGCGTGGCGGCGAAAAACACTAAATCACAATCACGATGGCACAGACACTAAACTGATGGCGATGATCTCCAGGATCAAAGTTGATAGGAGGGGTAGATGGAGGGGAGGAGGACATCATCAGGGAGGGGGAGCTGGCGGAAGCCACCTTGGGAGAGGGTATGGAGAGTGGAGAGATGTAGAGCAGGTGGGACGTGGAAATACAGGCGCGGCAGCGGACGGGTGCGGGAGAGGATGGGAGAGATGAGTGGGTGAGGGGGATCGAGTTTACGGGAGATGTAGAGGATCCGTATCCGTTCGAGGAATAGGAGGAGGTGGGGGAACGGAATAAGGTCGTACAGGATCCGCGTGGGCGAGGGGAGACGGATGCGATAGGTGAGGCGAAGAGCATGGCGTTCTAGGATCTGGGAAAGGAGCTTGAGGAGATGGAGTCGGGAGCATGCCTTGGCTTGGATTGTCCGGAGGTGGGGGGGGGGGGGGGCAAGGAGAGGCGACGGTCGAGGGTGACGCCAAGGTACTTAAGGGTGGGGGTGAGGGCGATAGGACGGCCATAGATGGTGATATAGAAATCGAGGAGGCGGAAGGAAGTGGTGGTTTTGCCTACGATTATCGCCTGGGTTTTGGAAGGATTGACGTTAAGCAACCACTGGTTGCACCAAGTGGTGAACCAATCGAATTTTTTTTTCTTTTATTTATTGCTATTTTTATACCTGTTACAAGTAGGCCATCTGCAGCATAGTACGCCGCTCTTCGGCCACAGAGAAAACGAAAGATACAAATGAAGACAATCATAGAATAAACAGGGTGGATAGATAGACGGAGACATCCACTTTTAAAATACACGGAGCCGTTCACGGCGTAGAATCCAAGATAAAATTGTTCAGGCACGTGGACACACACAGAGACGATAATTGGCACACGCGAACGTCGGAGCACAAACGAATAACACTGGAACACTTGAGCATGAACGACGTCACACACAGAAACATGAGGCGATGATCTCTGGCGTGCGAAAATCCACGAAGCGTGTACGAGTCCGGGGACCTGCCAAGAGAGGAGTGAGGGGGTGGGGGAGGGAGAGGGGAGAGCAGAGATGCCAAGGGCAGGGGAGATGGGGGGGAGGAAGGAAAGGAGGAGGGGGTAGGGGAAGCCCGGGGGAAGAGGGGTGGAGGAAGGGGGGATGGAGGAAAAAGGAGAGAGAAGGGAGGGAGGGTGCCCAAAGGAAAAAAAAACACAGAAAGTGGGAGGGGAGGATCAAAGTTGGTAGGAGGGGTAGATGGAGGGGAGGAGGCCATCATCAGGGAGGGGGAGCTGGCGGAAGCCAACCACTGGTTGCACCAAGCGGTGAACCGGTCAAGATGGGATTGGAGAAGGTGTTGGGAGCGCTGCAGGATGGGGGCAAGGGCAAGGAAGGCGGTGTCATCGGCAAGCTGGAGAAGGTGGATGGGGGATGATGGCGGCGGCATGTCCACCGTATACAAAAGGTACAGAAGGGGGGAGAGGACGGAGCCTTGGGGCACACTGGCAGAGGGAAAAAAGGTGTAGGAATCCGTGTTATGGATGGAGACGTAGGAAGGACATTGGGAGAGAAAGGAGCCGATCAGACGGACGTAGTTAATAGGAAGGGCGAAGGTTTGGAGCTTGAAGAGGAGACCGGAATGCCATACGCGGCATAGGCACGTTCGAGGTCCACGGAGAGGAAGATAGCGGAGCGACGGGAATTAAGCTGTTCGGAAAGGAGATGAGTGAGGTGAAGGAGAAGGTCATCGGAAGAGAACACTGGGTAACGGGAAGGAGGCGGTGCTGGTGAAGATGCTGGTGGATGTGGGCGGGTGAGGATGGAACCAATCGAAGCGATCAAGGCGGATGTGGGCGGGTGAGGATGGAACCAATCGAAGCGATCAAGGCGATTATTCATGAGAAGCGGGAAATCCCACTTCGAGTGCTGGGCCAGCAAAAATTTCGTTACTGGCCACTGAAATTATTTCGAAGCCTAATTGCAGCCGAGTCAGAAATTTATTCATTTCATTTCATCAGGTATGTTTATTGTGAAAGTTGTAAGTATTTTATACAGAAGTTACGTATAAGTTTCGAAATAGTTCGAAAAGCTGCTAACAGATGGCGCTGTACTCGCAGTACCTAGTGCCTATAAATACCCAGAGTGAAGAGTTCCACCGTTGAAGCGTGAGAGGAGGTTAGCGTACCGAAGGAAGAGGTTGAAATCGTGTATTTCGTTGATAATGTGTTTTTCTGCCACTGGAATACCACAGGTTAGAACACAGTCCTACGGCAACAAGGCATGGTTTTCAAAATGATTTAATGTTCCAAAAAGGACCCGATGTGGAAACTATTCGCTAGCTCTTCGCTAAATTCCAACGCAGAGCCGGCGTGACTGATGATCTAGCGGGGATTGTTGGCCCCCAGTAAATTGTAGGTACTCCTGAAAATGTCACGGTTTCGTGAATTATTCAGAAAAATCTAAGGAAATCCGTCCGGAAGATTACAACGGAGACTGGTTTGAAGCCACAGAAAATACTTAGACAGAGCCTATACATGTTTCCACTTACAATCCAGTCACCAGACCACACCTGTACAAGCTGTGCTACACGTGGCTGACGTTGCAGACTAGATTAATAATGAAGGATTTGAAGTTGGATGCATCTGGTACACACCTCCACCTGTATGGAATCGTGAATTAAAAAAACTGGCTATTTTGGGGTTCGTAAAATCCCGAAGTGTGTGAAACGAAACGAAACGACTACATTCTCCTGAAGTTTCTGTTTAGGTTATGGTATGTGGGAGATGCATTATAGGCCCATTTTTCATACGAGAAACGGTCACTGTAAACGTTACGTGGTTTATGGACGATGGGGACAGATCACATCACACTGAATAGAAGTTTCTCTTTCTTGATGAATTTATAGAGTATTGCGTTGGACTATTGCAAATTTACTGGCAGAGGAATTGATTGGCTTCCATATCCGCCTGATCTGACTCATTCTGACTCTTTTTTGTGGAGCACAGTGAAAGACATTGTCCAATGGAACCCGCACGACGAGCTTGAATCGGTGATCTGTATGGCATCTGAATCAATTTCCGTTGAGACACTACGGGGTGTGATTGCAAATTTCATTGTTCGTTTGCGCCCCATGCGTACTGCGGGTGGTGTACATTTCGAAAAGATTATGATATGACTGCAAAGACTGCTTGCAGCGGACGAGTTTAATTATGCACGCTCATAGTTTGCGAGCTGCAAAGCGTACAGCGCTATCTGTTAGCAGTTTTTCGAACTATTTCGAAAGTTCTGTATAAAATTCTTACAGCTTTTACAATAAACATATATTATGTTACACTCGTCTCCTTCGCTGCACATCCTCTTTCGTTTTCTTCTAATTTCTCAACATAACGAAGTTTGTAGATAAATCTAGTATTAACGCCACACATTTCTCAGCTTTGCTAAAAATAACTTCAGTATATTAACGTCTCAGGAGACGTACAGCTTTCCTCATTAAACGAAAGTTGAAATATAAGTGTTTGAACATAACATATTACTACTGACTTCAACTTTTATTGCAAAGAAACTAATCAGAATTTGTATAAAAACGTAATAACTTTTCTTTACAGACCGCCAACACTTCCGCACTGCCAAAAAAGATGTTCAGCTTCGCCTTGACAGATTTGGAATATGCCAATGCAGTGTACGAAGTAAGACTGTTCATTCAGTCGAGAGTTGCAGCTGCGAAAGAAATTTGGTCACAACCAGCTGTTACTAGCTTCAAGACTAAGCCAGATGGTGAGCAGTGTTAAATACCTATGGTGCAAGAATATATTTGAAATTATATTTAACGTCACTATTTAATCTTGAAGGCCAACGACCTTGCCACAGTGGTAACAACGGACCCCGTCGAATCACCGAAGTTAAACGCTGTCGGGCTTGGCTAGTCGTTGGATGGTTCACCATCGGAGTCTACGGAATGCTGCTGGAAAAGCGGGTGCGCTCAGCCCTGGTGAGGCCAGTGGACGAGCTACTTGACTGAGAAGTAGCTTCACCGATCACCAATACTGACAACGGCCGGGAGAGCGGTATAATGACCATATCCGCATCCGGTGACGCCTAAGGGCTGAGGATGACACGGCGGCCGGTTGGTGCCGTTAGGCCTCCGAGGCCCGTCCGGGCGGTGTTTGTTTTTATTGTATCTTCAACTGCAGTTGATGTGAATATGAGCAACTGATAACGCTCAGAAACAGAAACCAAAGTACTCTTCTAGCAATTAACTCTTGAACTGGCATGTTTTCAGTAATTTTGCTGAACCTCTTCGGATGGTTCCTCCGAAAAGGTCATGGACGATTCCTTTGTCACTGTTATGCAAGATCTCTGCTTTTAAATTATAATGGAAAGTGTCCAAATCTTCAGAAGTAATAATCAACTGGTTCTGATTTTTACTGAGTTATTATTGCAGTTTTCGCCTACCGATTGCACAGAACCTACAGAGGATCTAAATCAGGATGGTTGGCCTGTGCTCTTAACCGAGACTTTCCAAGTAGTCATTGTGTACTAGGCTCACTCATATAAAAGAAAAGACTGTACTTTCCCACCGTCATCGCGTTTGACAGACACGGAGCTCCAGCTCAGATGAGGAACGGTATCCCATCGCGGCCTCACTGATGGAACCACCACGGTAACCGTCCGAAGTGATTTAGGGAACTCACTCAGATTATCTTGCATTGAACTGCAAGATCCCTAACGTAGGCAAAGCTGCTGTTTTATTATCAGCACTGAAATGTGTGTGGAGGGATGCCAGTATAGTCACAAATGGCTGATAGACGGTTCTCAGTTTGTAATGCTGCAGTAATGTTGTCCACATACGTGACAAGTCGCTCAACAGGAATCACGCAAAACGCGGTTTCCAACGCGATAGGTACACTCTCAGAAACGAACTGGTACGCCACACGGAACATTCTCCTGAACTATATTTGCGACTGCAGCGCTCTCCACTGGCAGTTGATGGATGTTGCTGGCCCACGAACCTGGTATTTTACTTTTTCAAATACGCTGCAAAGTGGCTCTGCTCGGCAATATTTAACTCTTAACTTTCCACAAACATAACCTTACACAATCACTGCTACTATTTCACTGTTGCAGGGTATTGTCTTCGTGAGTAGATGGATGTAATTTTTATGGAAAATGGTTATTGACACGAGACTGCGCGGCTTTATCCGAATGCTTTTCTAGATAGAAAACAACCGAATCATTCTATCTTTGCTACTGTAACGTCACGTTACTAAGGCAGAAACTGTAGCACTACAAATCGTAGATCAAAGCTGTCCAAGATTTTCTCACACGCCTGATTACTGAACGAGGTGGTGTAGTGTTTATTGGACTCGCATTCGGGAGGACGGCAATTCAAATCCCTATTCAGTCATCCTGATTTAGGTTTTTCTTAGGTTCCCCAAATCTCTTAAGGCAAATGTCAGGATCATTCCTTTGCAAACGATACGAATCAACTTCTTTCCCCAATCTGAGCTCGTGTTATGTGTCTGATAACTTCGCCGTCGATGGGACATTGAGCCCTAATCTTCCACCCTTTTCCCTTTTGTGCTTCCACCCTTTTCCCTTTTGTGCGCCTGGCCAACAAAAAGCATTTTGTATCTTGACGAAGATAAGGGTGTAAGCACACGACACATCACCGCCGCACGAGATATATCACATAGTACCACATGGAGAACGTTACACAAGGAGTTCAATAATGCATATCATTGTAAATACACTGACCGAAAAAAAAAAAATCCCACCACCAACAAGGAGTCGTGCGAGATAAAGGAAATTTAGTAGACGTGTTTCTACATCTAAATGATGACGTTTATTCAAAATTTCGAGCCAGTCGCTTCAGAGTGGCTCTAGCGGTGCCACCGTGAGGATGTAAATCAGGTTTGCCTTAAATACCCGCTGTAACGTAGTGAGCGTTGGCTGCGTTTGAAATTGGATATCTTTAACACAACGAAGACGCCATTATCAACACCTCACTGAGTTTGAACGAGGTTGTATAATAGAGCTAGGAGAAGCTGGATGTTCCCTCCGCGATGTAGCCACTGCACACGAGTACTGCTAGTGGTGGTCACGAGAATGTACGGTCGCAAGAAGACCTGGCCCCAGATGGCCACGTGTGGCGCATCCTACAGCGTCTGCAACAGCAGTTCCACAGTGACACAACAAACTGTTCAATAGCGGTTGCTTCGAGAACAATTCCGAGCCAGAGATCTTTAGCGTGCATTCCACTGATCCCAAACCACAGCCATCTGCGACTTAAGTGTCGTCAAGCGAGAGCTAATTGGAGCGTGGAGTGGAGATCTGATGAAAGTCGGTTCTGCCTCGGTGCCAGTGTTGGTTAGAAGGAGGCCAGGTGAGCGCCTGCAACCAACCTGTCTGTGTACTACACCTGGCGTTATGGTCAGAGGTACGACAGCAGGAGCTCTCTCGTGGCCATCCCATGCACCCTGGTCGATCTGGTGATTCGACCTGTTGTGCTCCCATTCGTGAACAGCATTACATGGATTGCTTCCTAACAGGATAACGCTCGCCTACAAACCGCAGTTATAATCCAATATCCCTACAGTGTGTCTACATATTGCTTTGTACTGCTCGATCACCACATCTGTCTCCAATCGAACACATATGGGACATCATCGAACGACAATTCCAGTGTCATCCAGAACCAGCTTTCACTGCCCCGGTATTGACCGACCAAGTGCAACAGGCATGGAACTCCAGCCCACAAACTGACATCCGACACCAGTATGACACATGCATCCACGTTTGCATGTTCGCATTCAACATTCTGGCGGTTACACCGGTTATTAATGTACTTGCATTCCAAATTTGTAATGGCTCGTTTCGCGCTTACATTAACCTGTCATCTTGCAATGTCAATCACTCGAACATATTACCTAGACAATTGTATTTCCAAAATTTCATTATTCTATATTAATTATTTCTTGGTGCTAGGAATTTTTTTCGTAAGTATATGTTCAGGGTCTTTCTCCTGCAATTCGGCAAACACGGGATATCTCTTGTCGACGGTTTCTTGCTCCAGACGCCAATCCACTGTTTCTTCTGTCGAGTTTACAAACGAGGCAATGTTCAGAAGAGATGGAATAGCAAATTTCCACAACCAGATTTTGTGTGCAGATAAAATACTCTCGGAACAATTCGTGCTAGACGCCACTACCGAGGTGTTGGAATTTTAGGTGCTCGTATGGTAGATCCATTTATTTCACGAAGCCTTTATTAAAAAATCTATCACAGTTGCAGAACATATGTTTGGCGACTAGTTTCGAACCAACTGGTTCATTATCGAACCAGACATACTGAGGCTACAAGAAATTGTCAGTGGACAGTGGATAAAAATGCAGAACTGTAATATGAACAGTTCAAATGTAACAGAAATTAATTATTTGAATTCAGACATACCTGCACTGAAAGTGCCTGAACTTAATAACGAACATCAAAATGGTAATATATAATTTACAAAGTAATAGTAGATGACTGTCACTATCAACATGTGCCTACTTAGCAAGTCAGAATCAAACTGAGGCCAGCACAGCCAACACTACGAGAAAATGTTCGATGGCGCTAGGGTCACACCTCATTACAAGCGCACCTCCAAAGCCAGTGGGCATGTCGCCTTTTTAAATGAGGATGCGCCGAAGTACCTTTATTAATCTTTACATCAATGTAGTAAATGACAACGGAAAAGGGAGAACCGATAGAGGTACTCGAGGTACCCTCCGCCACACACCGTCAGGTGGCTTGCGGAGTATGGATGTAGATGTAGATGTATTTTAGTATTCGTTCTTTGTAATTTAGTACAACAGGATTCGTACGAAGGGATACACACTATGATCACAGGACAACGCGATATCAATCTGGTCGCTATGAGAAGATATTCGTATTAGTTCTGTGTCGTGAGACGCTGTTTTATTAGAGCAGTGTAGCTGTTGTTTACGAAAACGTATTTGCTAAACAATGTGTATTGTTTTAAATGTTTTATGTATGTAAACTTTTTATTTATATAAACTTTTAGATGATAATCATCTGTATATATAACATAAAATTTGTAATTGTGAGCAACAAATGTATTTTTATTTATTTATTTTTATTGTCATTTTAATTGATGCAGATGCTTAAGCATTTTATATAAATTGAAACAGTTATGCGATACTGGTCATACATGCTGTACGGACATCCCTTTCATATAGTGCCACCATTTTCAAATTCAAACATCATGATCTGACAAATTTACTGGCTCATCATGCGTGTTTAATTACAAATTACATTTTAACGAGATGATATCCACTACAAAGCGCTCTCATACGAAACATTGTGCTACGCTTCATGCAGTGCGCGGCATTTCTTGTTTATTCACTCTGAGGTCATCAAATGTTTCAAATGGCTCTGAGCACTATGGGACTTAACATCTGAGATCATCAGTCCCCAAGAACTTAGAACTACTTAAACCTAACTAACCTAAGGGTATCACACACATCCATGCCCGAGGCAGGAGTCGAACCTGCTACCGTAGTGGTCGTGCAGTTTCAGACCGAAGCGCCTAGAACCACTCGGCCACACTGGCCGGCTCTGAGGTCATCATACACGATTTTGGGCACCTAATGTAACCTTCTACATGTAGGCTGGACACAATGGCCTGTTTTTATTTAATTTTAGTCTTTAATTTTTAAAGTTGTGGCGTGTTCTTATATGTAGGCCAGACTTAACCGCCCGTTCCAAATTTTAATTGTTACATTAGGGGCCCAAAACTGTATATGATGGTCTTACTGCGGATGAACAAGAAACACGACGCATTGTATGAAGTTTAGCGGAAATTTTTGTATGAGACCGCTTTACAGTGGATGTCATATTGCTTAAATGTAATCTGTGATTAAATATGCATGTCAAGTGAGTAAGTATGTCAGATCACGATGTTTGAATTTGACACATTGCTTCGTAGTAGAGCGCTTTTCAAAGGGTCTCAAAGCACTTAAGGGCATCTGTAACTAGATTAGCATGTCTACCCAGTAAATATGTCGGATCATTATGTTTGAATTTGGCTATGGTAGCGTTATATGAAAAGGGCGTCCATTCAGCATATATGACCAATATCGCATAACTGTTTAAATTTATGTATAAACTTTAGCGTCTTTATTTAAGTATAAAACACGAATCGCTCGAATGGATACGCACTACGATCACAGGACAAGTCGATATCAATGTGGTAGCAACTGATAAGATGTTCGTTATAGTTCTGTGCCATGAAACGCTGTTTTATTAGGACTATGTAAATGTTGACACTTTGGGTTGTCGGGGTTCTGCCGGATATCAGCGTCGTACTTGCACGATATTTCGGCCACGTAGCTCGTGACCTTCATCAGGTGCGACCTGAGACTGCTCCTCGAGTGGACCTGGTCCAGTATTTATGCCTATGGCCTTCCCCCTCCGCCAACGGCTGGAGGCGCTTCCTCTGTGGTCCGCGCCCATTCCCTGCGACCTCCTGGAGCGTTGCTGCTCCGTTTTCCGTCCGCAGCGGTTCTAGGTGTTCCCTCTGTGGTCCGCGCCCACCAAACCCGCTCCTGGGGGTTTCATCTACGGTCTGGGGTACCAAGCGTTCCTTCTGCGGTCCGCGCCCGCTCACCACGACCTGTTGGAGCGTTGCCGCTCCGTTTTTCGTCCGCTGCGGCTCTGGATGTTCCCTCTGCGGTCCGCGCCCACCAGTCCCACTTCTGGGTGTTCCATCTTCGGTCTGGTGCGCCTGGCAGTCCGTCAGGGGCTCGTTTTCAATCTCCATGTCTCTGGTTCTTCTATTCTATTTCTGCCAGAATCAGTAGGATCCTCCGTAAACACAATATCAAGTGTGTTTTCTGTCCATCCAACAAGATCGTGGGACTGCTGGGGAGTGTCAAAGACGACCTGGGGTTACGAAAACCAGGGATTTACAATATACCTTGTCAATGTGGCATGTCCTACATTGGCCAGACGACAAGAACTGTGGAGATCAGATGCAAAGAACATCAGAGGCACACTAGATTAAGACAGGTGACTAAGTCAGCCATTGCTGAACACTGTCTAGAACTAGATCATGCCATGAAGTATGAGGATACCAAGATTCTAGCACAAACACCCAGATTTTGGGACAGTGTTATAACAGAATCGATAGAAATTATAATGGCTGACGGTCTTATGAACCGTGACACAGGGTACCAGCTAAGCAGATACTGGGATCCGGCTCTGGAATTGTTAAAGGAGCAACGGGGCCAGCTGCAACACTACACAAACAGAAGAACCAGAGACATGGAGATGGAAAACGAGCCCCTGACGGATTGCCAGGTGCACCAGACCGAAGATGGAACACCCAGAAGTGGGACTGGTGGGCGCAGACCGCAGAGGGAACATCCAGAGCCGCAGCGGACGTAAAACGGAGCGGCAACGCTCCAACAGGTCGTGGTGAGCGGGCGCGGACCACAGGGGGAACGCTTGGTACCCCAGACCGTAGATGAAACCCCCAGGAGCGGGTTTGGTGGGCGCGGACCGCAGAGGGAACACCCAGAACCGCAGCGGACGGAAAACGGAGCAGCAACGCTCCAGCAAATCGCAGGGAATGGGCGCGGACCACAGAGGAAGCGCCTGCAGCCGTTGGTGGAGGGGGAAGGCCATAGGCATAAATAATGGACCAGGTCCACTCGAGGAGCAGTCGATTTGTGGCAGCCGTAGCGCGCAGGTCACTGTAGCACGCGGCGCTCTGCTACTGCGGGAGAGTCAGCGAGGAGATCGTACTGCGCACGGGTGGCAAATTGTCGTGTTGCTGTTTTAACGGCAAAAAAGCAAATTGTCAAACCCTAGCGCGCAGTATGGTTAAGATGAGCAGCGTGGGACGTGATGTCGCGAGAGGCGGCAATTCGGCGACAGAAGAAGCAGTTTCCCACGCTCCCGCCCTGTACATCAAGTGCAGGGAGGTCGAGTGGGTGGAACTCTATGATGAGATGGGGCAGAGCTGCGATAAGGAGGTCGTCGTTGAGTCAGTCGACTCCGACGCCACCATCAAGCTCCAGGCCGCTGACTGGATCGACTACAGGGCCCTGAAGGCCCTTGTGGCCGTTCACGCCGTGGACGCCCCGGAAAGAGGTGCGATGGGTCAAAAGACTCGTCGCAAAGAAGTCACCAAGGCGCTCCTGAGGGGACTGCCTTGGATCCTCACGGAGCGAGCGGTGAAAGGAGGACTGCGCTGCCAAGGTTTTGTTGAGGCAACCGTCAGGTTGCACAACAAAACCAATAGGAAGAAACCGCCTATGTTTATTGTCGCCACACCAGCGGCGGACAACGACGGGGGCATTCTCGACATCCGGAGCTCTTGGGCTTCCACGTGCAGCCGGAGACTCTCTCCCCCCCCCCCCCCCCCCACCTGGACACGAAGCCACAGTGCTTCAAGTGCCAGGAGGAAGGGCATGTGGCAAAGCACTGCCGCAACGCCGCCAGGTGCGTCAAGTGCGGACGTCACCATGACACCCGCACCTGTACCAGCACCAAAGACGTCAAACCGACGTGCGCCCACTGCGGCAGTGAGCACGTCGCCAACTCGCGCGGATGTCAGGCCTTCAACGGCCGAAATCCCGCCACTGCAAAGGAGACGGCGCCCCAGGCAAAGAGGCGACGCCGCAGGAGCAGGAGGCGACAACGTTCTGCAGCCGCGGCGAACAACGGAGGGACAGAGGAAACAGCGAGAGGAGGAGGCAACGCCGCGGGAACAACGGCGGCACCCGGAGGAGATTCGACGACGGCCACCGCTCACGTGCGGCCTCCTTCCCCCGCCGCCTGTGGCAAGGGCGGAGGAGGGGGGTGGCGGTGCGACGCAGCGAGTGGGAAGACGGCGGCGACAGCTGGTCCCGACATCGAGTCGGCCCTCCGGGAGGCGGAAACACGATTCCGCATGGTTCTCCATGCAGAGATGGAGGCCGCCTGCCTCACCCTCCGTGAATCCCTCCGCCGCGACACCACCAAGGAGACGCAGGCGCTGCAGACGGATGAGCTGCATAGAGACGACCAGGCCACACAAACGGCCTGGCCGAAGAAGATGACGATAAGTCGGGCCACACAGGCCACATTAGAAGGCAAGGGAGCACGTCAGGACTCGTGTCCAAACCAAAGAGTTTGTGAATCACAGCCACAACCTTGTGGACAGAGAGATCCTGGACGTCACCAACCCGGACATTGACGACCGCAGTGAGCATCAAACGAGCTACTTGGTAAGCAAGGAGCTCATAAGAAGCTATGTGCGAGAAGAAAAATACAGAAGAGAGCGAGAGGCGGAACGCGAAAGACAACGCGAAGCCGCCCTTGCCAACCGTGAACGCCAGCGCCAACGACGCTGGCAACTCGGTAAATAAAGAGAAGGAGAGCATAACAAGCAGTTCTGGCCGGGTTTTGCAGGTTTTCCTTGGCCGCTAAGGTAAATACCGGAACTGTCCCCTACAAGCTCCTGCAAATAAATTCCCAATTGGGAGAAATCCCCCCCCCCCTTCCTTGCACCACAGCAAAAAATAAACAGAGCCAAAACAGAACAACTTTAACCCCATGGCTGAAAAGAGCCCAACGCACGCTCTATAACAGCCCGCCCTTCTCCTTCTGAGAAGGGAATGAAAAGTGCAAAAAAAAAAAAAAAAAAAACCTCGAGGAGCAGTCTCAGGTCGCACCTGATGAAGGTCACCAGATACGTGACCGAAATATCGTGCAAGTACGACGCTGATATCCGGCAGAACACCCGACAACCCAAGATGTCATTAGATCGCCGCGAAAGCCTGAAGAGTTATATGTAAATGTTGTTTACAAACACGTATTGCCTAAAAAAACAATGTTTATTGTTTTAAATGTTTTATGTATCTAAACTTTTTACATATGTAAACATTTAGATGACAATCACCTGACTTAAGGCACAAAATTTGTAATGTGAGCAAAAAATATATTTTTAATGTTATTTTTTCCGTGTTGCGTCTAGTGAACTCTGCGGCTGTTAATGATAGTTGGTGACTGACGCAACCAGCCACAAATACTTTTTAAATGTTTCATTCTAGTGTTATAACTGGTCTGGGGCTACCATGCCCATCTTTAGATGGCTAATATTTTCAGTTATAAAAATGTTTTTATCACCAACATGTTGTCTGTTCTTGCAATAAGCTTCAGTAGATGGCTATTTGTTTTTTTGTGGTCCATGTGGTTTTCCAGGCCAATGTATATTGCTTAATTGCAAATAGCACACGCATTGCAAATAAATGACTGTGGCACACTTCATAATATTCTTCATGTCAGTATTGAGCGTCGCAAATGTGAGTCTACTCACTCAGGGATCATCATGAGGCTGAGTGCATCTCGTTCCAGTCCTCCCGCCAAGGAAATATCTGTGGCAGTACTGAGAATCGAATCCGGGCCCTCCGCCTAATAGCCAGAAGCGGCTACGGAGACGGACAAGGCTAAGGACGATTACCTTATCCGTGTTGAGATTGTGCTCCGCCGTTAATGACCCCGACATTAAGGGGACGTTAAGCCCTCTGCTATGTATCCTGCTAAATGGATAGGAACGTGATGATCTGTTTGCTGGCCGACCGGATCGTTCGATCTTATTCTAATAGACTTCTTTCTGGTATTTGATTAAAATATAGTGTGTGTACGGAAGTCGGTGAGTCTTGATGATTTGCAAAAGCTAATACCGAGGCCTGCCACTCTGTTGCATAAAAGATGTAACGAGCCAGATTCCTGGAAATGCAGTGCGTAGCTCTATATCGACGACGGGTGTCATCAATTCCTGCAAGTGCATCGCTTAACACACAACAAATGAAACGGCATTAGTCAAGTTTCTTAGTCACGGGTCATATCGCCGTAAACCTTTCCATTAATATTCATGTGGTGCTGGAAAGCTCATCTGCCAGTGTGATTTCCACTACAGTATCTTATTACGCGCCCTTGCCAATGAATTTTGCAAAGCCTGGTCGCTTAACCATTCTTACAACACATGTACTAATTTCCTCCAGTGGGTGACAGTGCATCTAAAGAAACACGATGAATGTATGGCATTTTTCAACAGCACTACGTTTGAGGAAACCGAGTAAGATAGTCTTTTATAAGCACTTCAAACATCTATAAATACTGCTAATGCCCTATATTGGTAGCATCAGCAAGCTACAGGTAATCATAGCTTTCAGGAACGCATATAAAAATAATTTATAGTTCTTGATTACCTCTGCTTATGTAAAGTATTTCGTGACTCATTCCACAGGTTTTATTGACCACTGACAGAAAATTCGTGTAACACTTTTAACTCATACAAAGACGGCTTGGAGGAAAGCATGGAGCAGTTGATTATATGTTGACGCCTGTAGCTTTTTTGAAATTAAATTCTGAAAGAAGGCGTTACACAACAACTATCTATAAAAATCTTAAATAAATTTGATATTTCAAATTTCAATGCATAGTACAAAGGTTAATCACTCTTCTTCTTGTTCTTCTTCTAACAACTAATAACTTTTTTTCAAGTCGTCAGCTTACTGTCTGACTTTCCGAATCGGCTTACAGACTGAATTTTCATTACTGTTTCAGTTCCCAAATTTCCTCCCCGGACACAAGAAGGAAGCTTCCAGGTCTTCAAAAAACAGAATCATCGCGATTTAATAGTATACTGGCAAAAAATCTCTAGGTGTGCCGAAAATGGTGAAGGATTCAGCTACAGGATAATTTCTGTTGAAGAAAATGGCGAGCGGTATGTACACTTGATAACCATCATATTGACTCCATTTCCACAATTTATGAAAAATAATAATAAACAAATTATAGTAACGAAAGCTTCAGATGTACCACAATTGCTCTGCAATGCTTTACATGTACCATACATGCTGTACGAGTACAGTGCTCAAAGCCGCTTCCCGGAATTTCTTCGATGAAATGACTTCCGATCCACCAACTAGAGGAGCAGAATGAAGGTGTTTTCATTAGTCACTTCCTCTTCCTTCTAAGTGCTCGCTTCCTGCACGGATGTTTCGAATTTTTTTTTTTTTCATGTGATGTGAAGGGGAAATCACCCGATCACAATCCTGTCACAAGGATTATGGGAAGTCCAACTCACCACCTTCGGATTGGGAAATCCCCCCTGCCAACAGATACTGAACATTGGCTTTGACACCCACAATGGCTAAGACGGCCTGCTCACAGACACATCTGGGAATGATATTGTTGGGCCGGTCCAGGGGTGGATGCCAAGGGGTAGGTGGGTTCTGACACAGAGAGCAAAATAATTAGAACCACAGGTAATAAACTGAAGAGCCAAATAAACTGGTACACCTGCCTAATATCGTGTAGGGTAACCATGAACTCGTAGAAGTTCGGCAACACGAGGTGGCATGGACTCGATTGATGTCTGAAGTAGTGCTGGATGGAACTAACACCATGAATCCTGCAGGGCTATCCATAAATCCGTAAGAGTACGAGGGGGTGGAGATCTCTTCTGAACAGCATGCTGCAAAGCATCCCAGATATCCTCAATAATGTTCATGTCTGGGGAGCTTTGTGGCCAGCAGAAAGTGTTTAAACTCAGGAGACTGTTACTGGACCCACTCTGTAGCAATTATGGGCGTGTGGGGTTTCGCATTGTCCTTCTGGAATTGCCCAAGTCTGTCGGAAAGCACAATGAACATAAATTGATGCAGGTGATCAGACAGGATGCTTATGTACGTGTCACCTGTCAGTCTTATGTAGACGTGTCAGGGGTCCCATATCACTCCAACTGCACACGGCCCACACTATTATAGAGCCTTCACCAGTTTCAATAGTCCCCTGCTGACATGCAGGGTCCATGGTCTCACGAGGTTGTCTCCATACCTATACACTTTCATCTGCCCGATACAATTTGAAACGAGACTCGTCCGACCGGGCAACACGTTTCCACTCATCAACAATCCAATGTCGGTGTTGACGGGCCCAGGTGAGGTATAAAGCTTTGTGTCATGCAATCTTCAAGGGCACACGCGTGGGCCTTTGGCTCCGAAAGCCCATATAGATGATGTTTCGTTGAATGGTTCACACGTTGACACTTGTTGATGGCCCAGCATTAAATTCTGCAGCAATTTGCTGAAGGTTGCACTTCTGTCACGTTGAACTATTCTCTTCAGTCGTCATTGGTCCCGTTCTTGCAGGATCTTTTTCCGGCCACAGCGATGTCGGACATTTGATGTTTTACCGGATTCCTGGTACTCGTGGCTGCAAGTCTAAACAGTATTCCACAATAGTCCATTACACAGTCACGTTCGTCATAAACATTCACAATAACAGAAAGGCAAACGAGTTAACACTGCGAAGTCTCCAAATAAACTCCACGATTAGACTGGTTGACGTCTGTGCGGCGGCTTCGTAAGCTGGCTCGGAGGTGGCGCTACCCGTGCTTGCAGTAAAAAGTATGTCTATGAGCTGGCTGCGGATTGCCAGGGCTGTCATATGTGTTATCTGCCAACCTCTGCACGTAAACTGCCTGGCGTGTTGTCGATAATGTACGAAACTAGATGCTGTGACAGGCGGACCCGCTAGTGTAAAAGGATGCGGGATGTATGATGTTGGTCAGGAGAGCTCAGTGACTTCGGACGTGGTCTAGTCACTGGATGTCATCTGAGCAACGAATCCATCAGGGTCATTGCAGCCCTTCCAAAGCTATCCAAATCGACTGCTGGTGATGTGACTGTGAAGTGGAAATGCGAAGGACGAAAATCAGCGAATACCTGGATAGCAGTGCACAAGTCAGAAGCCAAGACAGAAACGGGTGAAGCCGCAAAGCGAATGGGCGGTCTGCGGAAGACAACACGAAACCGTGTAGTAGTCGAGAAAAACACAGCTGTCTGCTGCAGACAAGACACAGACTAGGACTAATCCAAAGCAACCTATTCAACAAGGACCTGCAAAGAGAAAATCTTCGCCACCACAATGTCAACAGGCCAAGAACGAAGAGAGAATCCAAAACGCGACCACTGAGAAGAACCAAATGCCAAGCGAAGTTGTTGTCAAATAGTACACAGTACAGCGATGATACTAACCGACAATATCAGACGCGAGTACAGAACTACTGACCGGTCACTGAGCTGCCATTTTTATACCGGCCACGACGAACACTACTGGCCGGCGTATTCACGTGGCGAGACGGGTGGCTTGCTCGCCAAGCGAGCACAACGCTGCGGCGATACTGCGCTCTCTAACGGCCATCCAGGTCCATTTCCTCCGGTGGGTATTCAGATTTCGCCGAGCTGGATACCAGAGAGACTGGCCAGTATTGCGGAGGGTAGTTGTAAAAATTCGTACGAAATCAGCGGAAGGAATCATTCGTGAGTTATAAAATGCTACCACCAGTCCAAATAACACAGTGACTTTGTGCAGGAACTTAAAACGACTGGAGTACAGTGGTCGAGCAGCTCCTCATAAGCCACACATTTATGTAGGCAGTGCTAAGCGACGCTAGAGGTGGTGTAAAGAGCGACGTCACTGAACAGTGGACGACTGGGAGTGATGAATCACGCTGTACCCTGTGGCAATCCGAGGGAAGGGCTTGGGTTTGGCGAATGTCTGGAGAGCCTTACCTGTTGTCACGTGCAGTGCCAACAGTGAAGTACAATGGATGTAGTCTTCCGGTACGGTGGTGTTTTTTCACGGTTTGGGTGTGATCCCCTTATTTTACTAAAGAAAATGCTGAACATGAAGGATATGAACACATTTTACAGCATTGTGTACTGCATACAGTAGAGGAACAGTCCAGAGAAGATGGTTCTTTGTATGAGCATGACAGTGCGCCCTTCATAAAGCAGCGTCAGCGAGCGGTTTGTGAGTAATAACATCCCTGAAACTAACTCGCCGGCCCAGAGTCCTGGACGAATCCAATGGAACACTGCTGCAATGAGTTGGAACGTTGAGTTTGCTCCAGATCTCAGCGTACAAGGTGACTGCTTTCTCTGGTTTCGGCTCTTGAGAAAGAATGGGCTGCTGTTCCTCCATACACATTCAGACACCTCATTGAAAATGTCGCCAGTAGAGTTCAAGCCGTCATAAAGGGGAAGGGTGGACATACCTCACATTAACGCCCAGTAATAGGTGCCCAGATACTTTTGATCAGATAGTGTATTGAGTAATATCAAGGCCATCAGAAAATGGTACAATGGGAGTAGGATTTTTCACAAACAGGAAAACACAGCAAAGAGGGAGCTAATGTAAACAGTTCAGTGACAGGGTTAGAGTCGTCGGAATCAAAACTGAACTACACTGGCAACTCTACTTTCGGTATACGTGAGTAGTGGGGCTAGGCCGGTGCGGCCCCACATTCCATTGTTGACAGATGTATCCAAGATGGTAGCGATGACGTCATCCGAGATGGCTGCGTGTAGACTTGGCAACTGTGCATGATATCATCTAAGATGGAGGCTGTGACGTCATCCAGGATGGCGGCATGTAGACTTGGCAACAGTGCATGATATCATCCAAGATGGAGGCCGTGACATCATCCAAGATATCGGATTTTGGTGGGAAGATAGGTCAATTGGGCTACCTCCACTTACCTAACGCCCCTCCCCTCTCCAGAAAAATGGCGGGAAGTTCAAATTCCAACAGGATAATGCATCACACCACAGTTATCTCTACTAACCTAAGAAAATCGTGGGACAATAGGTCACTTGGGCTACTTCCACTAACCTAAGTCATCCAACCGCCACCTCTTCCTAGGAATTGCTAGAAAAAGGACTCAGCCTGTGCTGGGCTGCTGGACAGAGAAAGGAGTGTACTTTATTTATTTTGGAACAACGATTTTAGGGATGGAGTATATTTCTTACATTGATAAAAAACACACACTCTGACATAAATGGGGTCACACCACACCTTACAGACATGCAAACCACTAAAAGACTCTGCAAACATGCCTGCTAATCGTCAGCTGTTGAAAACATGCACCAGACTTTATTTAAACAATTTGAGCCACTACCGCCATCCAGTGTGTTCACCATGAGGTCCAGAGCCCAGCTGACCTAGTACACAGTATGGCCACCAGAGGACACTGTCGTCCATTCTGTGATGTAATCCAAGATGGCCACTGTGACATCCGCTGATGATGCAAGTACCGTTATCAAAGATGGTGGCAAATAGTGTGTTCACCACATGGTATGGAGTCCAACTAACCTAATACACAGTACTGCCACCAGAGGGTGCTGTCATCCCTCCTGTGAAGTAATCCAAGATGGTGGTCTGGGGTGGGGTAAAGTGGTGGAAAATGACTCTGCCTGTGCTGGACATCTCTTCATTTTGCACACAGTGTCTCCACATGAGATCTAGAGTCCAACTGACCTAGTACACAGTACCGCCACCAGAAGGTGCTGTCATAACTCCTGTGACATATTCCAAGATGGTAGTCTGGAAGGGGAAAATGGCGCAAAAATGACTCAGCCTGCGCTGGGCTGTTACAGACAGTAAGGAAGGAATGTACTTTATTTATTTTGGAACAATTTATCGAGAGGTAGAGTATATTTATCTCACTGATACAAAAAACAAGCTTGGGGTCACACCACACAGCCCACAGACCTGTAAACTTTTACTAAAAAACGCTCTGCAGACAGGCAAACAACTTCTAATTTACCAAAATAATTTCAGTACAGACATGCAGACTCCTCCTAAATAATGCAGTTCACAGATGCACACACATGAAATCAACTCATAAAGTGTCAAAATAGCGTATAGCACAGCCTACAGACCTGCTTGCAAAATAATGCAACAGACATGCAATCAACACGCACAAAAACCATCCACCACCCCCTGTCCAGTAGACCACACAGGAGGCTACCTGCAGCCCCATCAAGTGATGCAGCCATCAGCTGTAAAACCACGTACAGATGCCCTCAAGCATAAGGCGGCACCGGCCGGAGTGGCCGAGCGGTTCTAGGCGCTACAGAGTGGAACCACGCGACCCCTACTGTCGCAGGTTTGAATCCTGCCTCGGGCATGGATATGTGTGATGTCATTAGGTTAGTTAGGTTTAAGTAGTTCTAAGTTCTGGGGTACTGATGACCTCAGCAGTTAAGTCCCATAGTGCTCAGAGCCATTTGAGCCATTTGAATCGTAAGGCGGCGACATCCTTTCATACTTACTACCTGAGAAATTCCTCTCGAAATACATGTTCACCTAGGCACCGTTACTGAAGCGACCGGACGGGGGTGCACATGCATCAGGGATGCGCACGCTGACACACCTGCGAGCCACTGCCAGAAGCAAGCAAGTGCGATCCATTGCTCTCACACCACTGCAGGTGAAAGTTGCTTCTATTTTCGAGTATACAGTCAGTGTTATACTGACATCACAGAACTCCAAAGCACGCCACGCCACTCCCATATGTGAAACACCTCTGGGTGGCACGTGTGTTTACCATTGATGACAGAGTGGCACAGTGTGCATTGTTCCTAGCTAGACATGCAAGCTGCATCTAACCATGCTTTTAACTGCCCACTATGACTGACGCAATGCCGCAAAATGAGCGTGCATAGCTACAAACCATCGCAAGTGCATCTAACAAGGTTCTCAATCTAATACAGATGTCACATAGATATGCAAAATCAGAACCGAGTCGACCTCTCGGAAATTGTATAGTGTCCCAGAAATAGTTAACCCTTGCTTTATTGATGTCTCAGTTTGTATGCAAGGAAATTATTGCCCTAACAGAACCTGTTTACGAAAATAGCGCGGAATAACATCGAATGCAGTCTTCTTAGCGGTCCTAACATGGATTTCCCTCTATCATGTGTTACCCTTCCTGCTTCAACATACACAAACGTTCCCTCCACTATGTAAGGACTCCTATATACCAGCACAATGGATGTCTTGTGAATGAATGTGGGATTATGATTGGCTCTTATCGAATTTACCCACCGAGTTACTGATGCTGTTAGTGTGGAAGCACCGTCCGCCTTTTCTTTTTCTTTTTGCAGATGAGACTTCCAGTGGCAAAAGCTATTTTCCAGTTATCGCCATATTGCACCGATAACTAAACCTTGCAATGTGCCATACATATCTTCAAATACGGAAATACTCTTACTCAAGTACACTGCCCTCCCACTGAGGGCAGGTGCTTGAATATTAGAATGTGAAATCGATCTCCAACCAAGAAATATATCACCGTGTACCGTGTCGATGTGGTAAACATACAAAATCTCCCCTTTTACATCATTCGTACATATACCGCGAAGACAGACAGCACAGTACGTACACTCATGGCACTACGGCATCCATGCCTGATGGGTGTCCACAGTACCCTCAGCAGACTGAAGTCACTCTCGGAACTGTTCTACAAATTTCGGCTCACTTCTCTTCGGTACAAATGCGTTACTGTTTTTGGTCTGGTCCTGCTTGCTTGCTTGCTTTTCTACAACCATCTCCAAACTCTCGGATTACAAGAACATATCTAATTTCGCATGGTTTGCTACAACATTGTAGTAACCACAACCAACAGTGGCAATGCCTTGGGCTGCAGATCGGAGCCACCAGGCGGGGAAGCCGCCATCGATGGAGCACGCACCAACGGGTAAACACAGGACAAGTCAGACGACAGACCAACAACAACTGACAACAACTGACCACGACCGACTATGAGCGACACAACAAGGAAGAGATAAACAACGGAGGCTTGTGGAAACCACAACACCAAACGTAAATCCACTCGGAACCAGAGCCAGGCAAATGTCAACAATGAGCAATGACCAGAATGCAGTACTGCCGAGATAGAAACGAAATCCAGAGCGAGTACCAGACTGGCTGGACTAGGGTTTTTTTTTTTTTTTACTTTATTGTGCTGAAGATTAGATGGGTAGATCACATAACTAATGAGGAAGTATTGAATAGGATTGGGGAGAAGAGAAGTTTGCGGCACAACTTGACCAGAAGAAGGGATCGGTTGGTAGGACATGTTCTGAGGCATCAAGGGATCGCCAATTTAGTATTGGAGAGCAGCGTGGAGGGTAAAAATCGTAGAGGGAGACCAAGAGATGAATACACTAAGCAGATTCAGAAGGATGTAGGTTGCAGTAGGTACTGGGAGATGAAAAAGCTTGCACAGGATAGAGTAGCATGGAGAGCTGCATCAAACCAGTCTCAGGACAACAAACAACTTTATTGTGATTTTAACACCTGAACAATCAGGTAGGCTGGCAGCGGCAGACAACGCCGCTCTTCAGCCAGAGGATACACAAAGAGAAGAAACACTGAAAAGACACATAAGTTACAGAACGGTGGGCAACAAAACTGTAGACACATAAAGACAAACACGGAGCCGTTCACACTCGACGATAATCCACACTGCAAACTGTTGATATGATGCACAAACACCGAAGAAGACGATGGCACTGGTGAACGATGGAGTGTGACAGTGAAACACTGAACACTAAACATGACGGCACACACGAAACACTGATGGCGGTGATCTCCGGCGCGCGAATGTCCACTGAGCGTGTGCGAGTCCGGGGACCTGCCAAGAGGGGAACAGGGGTGAGGTGGGGGAGAGGGGAGAAAAAGGATGCCAATGGCTGAGGAGACGGGGGCAGGAGGAGAGGGACAGGGGAGGGGAGGCCCAGGGGAGGAGGGGGGAGAAAGGGAGGAGGGAGGGAAAAGGGAGAGAAGGGAGGGAGGGTGCCCAGAGGAGCAAGCACAGGAGGAGGGCGGGTGGATCAAAGTTGGTAGGAGGGGTAGATGGAGGGGAGGAGGGCATCATCAGGGAGGGGGAGCTGGCGGAAGCCACCTTGGGAGAGGGTAAGGAGGGTGGGACGAGCGAATACAGGCGCGGCAGTGGGCGGGGGTGGGAGAGAATCGGGGAGACGAGCGGGTGAGGAGGATCGAGCTTGCGGGAGGTGTACAGGATCTGTATCCTTTCAAGGAAAAGGAGGAGGTGGGGGAAGAGGATGAGATCGTACAGGAGCCGCGTGGGGGAGGGGAGACGGATGCGATAGGCGAGGCGGAGAGCATGACGTTCAAGGATTTGGAGGGATTTATAAAAGGTAGGGGGGGGGTGGAGATCCAAGCCGGATGGGCATAACAAAGGATAGGGCGGATGAGGGATTTATAGGTGTGGAGGATAGTGGAGGGGTCCAGACCCCATGTACGGCCGGAGAGGAGCTTGAGGAGACCGAGTCGGGAGTGTGCCTTGGCTTGGATTGTCCGGAGGTGGGGAGTCCAGGAGAGGCGGCGGTCGAGGGTGACGCCAAGGTACTTAAGGGTGGGAGTGAGGGCGATAGGACGGCCATAGATGGTGATATTGAAATCAAGGAGACGGAAGGAAGGGGTGGTTTTGCCTACAATGATCGCCTGGGTTTTGGAGGGATTGACCTTGAGCAACCACTGGTTGCACCAAGCGGTGAACCGGTCAAGATGGAATTGGAGAAGGTGTTGGGAGCACTACAGGGTGGGGGCAAGGGCAAAGAAGGCGGTGTCATCGGCAAACTGGAGAAGGTGGACGGGTGGTGACAGCGGCGGCATGTCCGCCGTGTATAAAAGGTACAGAAGGGGGGAGAGGACGGAGCCTTGGGGCACACCGGCGGAGGGGAAAAAGGTGTAGGAATCTGAGTTATGGATGGTGACATAGGAAGGACAGCGGGAGAGAAAGGAGCCGATCAGACGGACGTAGTTAATAGGAAGGGCGAAGGTTTGAAGCTTGAAGAGGAGACCGGAATGCCATACGCGGTCATAAGCACGTTCGAGGTCCAGAGAGAGGAAGATTGCGGAGCGATGGGAATTAAGCTGTTCGGAAAGGAGATGAGTGAGGTGAAGGAGAAGGTTGTCGGAAGAGAAGGACGGTCGAAAGCCACACTGGGTAACGGGAAGGAGGCGGTGCTGGCGGAGATGCTGGTGGATGCGTCGGGTGAGGATAGATTCCAGGACCTTGCTGAAGACCGAGGTAAGGCTAATGGGACGGTACGACGAGACAGCGGACGGCGGTTTGCCAGGTTTAAGGAGCTGGACTAGGGTTTTTTTTTTTTTTTTTTTTCTTTATTGTGATTTCATGCCCCTGCCCCATATGGGCAGGGGAGGGCTGTCAGCAGCACAATCTGCCGCTCTTCAGCCGAGTGACATGGTAACTAAAACAAGAATAAATTAATACATACATAAGGAGATAAAAAAGGGGAACATAAAACAGAGTAAGGGGAGAAAATGGAGGTAAAAATACACTGTCATGTGGAAGTTCATTGGGAACAGTTAAAAAAGTCACCAGAAAGTTAAAAAAAATAGTTGGCGATTCTTAAAACACAGAGAAGACACTGGATGCGCATGCACAGGTTAAAAGTTGGCCACAGTATAAAAAACACTCCGAAACAACACACTTAAAACCCACTTGGAGCACACACGACGAGTAATAAAACTACCAGGCGGGACCTGCCGAGGGAAAGGTCAGAGAGGATGGAAAAGGAGGGGAGAGCACGGGGCAGCTGGGGAAGCGGCGGGATGAAGAGAGGAGGGGCAACCGTGGGTTCACGAAGAGGCAGGAGACACATGGGGCGGGAGAGGAAAAGGGAAGACAGGGCAGGAGGGAGCGCAGAGACACTGAAAGAAGGCACAAGAGATGGACGGGGAGTAGGAGGGGAAATCCGCTCAGAAGGTGGGAGGGGGAGGAGAGGGAGCCCTGAGGAGGAGGCAGGAAGAGGGGGTTAAAGTTGGTAGGACTGGACTAGGGCAGAGCGGGTCCCTATATACGAAACCGGAGGGAGTGGCTATTGGCCGCTGTCTGCACGTGGCTTAGCGGTGGCGCCCTCGCTGCGCGAGAGCCGATGCGCGGAATAGCCGCCGCAGAGGCGGAGCCCCCTATGGGCTGACCACGTCCATTTGTTCTGCCGCGTGTTCAACTTCCGCGGCGGAAGGTACTAGAAATATCATACCATTTTCACAGTACTTCTCGATATCAAGCACATATCAATATCGCTTGCACAGCAGTACCGCTTGCACAATGTAATTCCGAAGATATAGACTGGAAATTAGTTCTCTAGAACCCTGAAACTTCAGCTAGGTGGTGCGTACTATAAACCACTGACTAACTGGAAACCTTTCACGTCTGCAAAGACATTTACTCGGAAACGTGAGGAAAAGAAATAGAGAAAACTGATATTTCCACTCGCGAATACCGATGTCAGTGATGTAGCAGATTCCTAATCATGCCTATAATTTACAAGGTCAACTAAAGTGTTTCTCATATCTTGAGAACTGGCAAACATGTCTTCCACATGCTAGATGCACACGCCACAATCGATCTTCTTTCAACTAAATAAAGGCACAAAATGTGCAGAAGCAGTCAACCGAACAATTTACATGGGAGGGCATAACGATCCAGCGCAAATGCACCTCCATATTCAATCTCAAATTTCCACGTGATCACAAAAGCTATGTGACACATACTAAGTATTAGTTCGCTATTCGGTAGTTTAGAGGACTACACATTAATTCATCTACATTCCTACACTCCAACAATCCTCTCCATTCAACAGCTCCTACCATTAACGGGAAACGTGAATCACCTCTGCACAGGTCACCTGTGCTGCAGGTCGAGCACACACAGGTAGAATCAGTCATCATAAGAAATCGCTCACATACATATTTTATCCCTGTACTTACAAGCAAATGTTACGATCACGGGCTCAGTTGAACGACATTTACCAATGAGTGAAGAATCGGAAATACACCCTGATGGCGGCTGTGGCTCTGGAAGTAGAAATATTAGTACCATTCTTATGACGTGACATACTCTTCCCTTTGCTATTACAGTACTAGACGTCAAATCCATACATTCTTTATGAATGGACATAGTCATTTCCTTTGCATTTGTCGGAACACAAACACACACTTTATAAGCCTGATGCTCAAGGCTAACCTATCACACACACACCCTGCTACTAAGTATAATACTTCGTCAATAACTGATTACCTAGGATACAAAATAATACTGAGAGAAAATCAACGATGGGTGGACATGTGTCATAAGTTTTTCTTGTTAGTGATACCACTGTGTCTTAGAAAGAGAGCCGTAATCATCTCACATGTTAAAAAACCTGATCGCAATAACTACTATAGGTTACTGTCTCAAGCGGTCTTGGTTCTACAGGTGTACACATGTATCCATGTTAAAAGCTATACTTGCTTTATAAATCCACATGTGGTGTTACCTACGAATCACGTGGGTTTTCCAGACAAATACTGAGAGAGTGATCGTCTTACAAACCACCAGATGTTAAAAAAAAACTCGATCCCAACAACTACTGTATGTTTCTGCCCCAAGCGGTCTTGATTCTACAGATGCACACAAGTATCCATGTTAAAAGCTATACTGGATTTGTAAATCGAGGTACAACATTACCTCTGAATGATATAGTTTTTCTGGACAAATACCGAGACGGTGATCGTAGGAATGTGTATTGTCAGACCAGCACTCCAGTTACACGTCACCGATGCTGTAACCTCATAATAAAATCGCTGATGTTTGAAAGTGATTTGGTTAAGGAACGTGGTATGTAAGCGGTATTTGCGACTCCCTGACACTAGCTCAGCTAGATATATCTCCAGTATTTGTAATGCATTCTGTCTCGATGCCATATCATATTTCTGCCACTCACATATCTCTAAAACGAGCTACCCTTCTCGAACCAATCTGCTACAGTAAAATTTCAGCATCATTTTGGGTAGCCCCGTTGTATCTTGCAACTACCCCTCAGACTCTGCGCTACCATCCCTACAGCTTTGCGCATGTGATTGTTCCAATGTAAGTCGGAACTGAGTAGAAGTCGGAGAAAGCTACATCTACCACCTTTGGCAACCCGTATAGAAACAGGCAAAGCTGAGTTACTGTGAAAGAAGTGTCAATGGATCATTTGACGGAAACGAAGCTTGATCCTGCAACACCAGGTAGTATAAAAGACAGTAAGGGAGCTAGGGGAAGGATGTGGAGTTTGCTACTACGTTGTGGTTCTTCTCCAAAGTACTAGCAGGTACTACAGATCCACGTCCCTCAGGCTCCATTTGCATCTATCACCCCAACATTCCGTCATCGTTATTCTATTCCATCCACCAGAAAAAAATTATGAACTGTAAAAGCTCAACTAACTTCACCCAACAGAGAACTAGGTAAGGTTTTTAACGCATCTCTCTCTCCCATACATCGATACCAAATACTGCATGCATGCAGGCATCAAACACATGTGACGATCCTATTAAATGTACTGGTATTGATCAAATGCACAGACCAGTTTAAGGTTTCATCACCCATACTGTAGATGATGGCCGTATCCCATAGACTGTACTGTCAGTCACAAATGACGCTTCCTGTGACACTGTGTCATTGTTTGAAACATTGTTTTGTAACATGCTTTGTACACTGCCATACAGTTTCTTTTTCTGCCACGACTTCAAGGTCTGTGTCATGTCCTAAACTGACATTATGACACTCTGACCGACGGCCTCTTGCAGAAAAATAGACACCGCATGTTGTAAATAATTTTGTTACTGCGGCTACCATAATATGCGACACACAGTGGATGATTTTAAATAAAAGACAGTTACAACCTAAGGAAACTAGAAGAGTTTAGCTGCATTGTGGAGAGTTTCCAAACTGATGACCAAAACTGATTGATGACCTCTACATTTAAAGTCATCTGTCATAGCGGCGGAATAGATGAGGCTCTGTGTTCCCTTTCGATTGATTCCTCATATTACACTCGTGTACGCGATCACTGATTCGGTGCTAGCAACCCTCAGAAGGTGTCACCCATCCGCAAAACTCATTCCCCAACTAAAAAAAAAAAAACGCTGTCAGTCAATCATTATATGGTAACCAACAGCGAGCCAATGCATGGATGGGATATAAAAGACACCACCGATGTACTGTAATAATAAGCATCACAGTTGAAAGCCCAAAACATTTTAGCAATTTTACAGTAATTTCAACACTGGCCAATGATGTGACAGCATGTTTCCCCAATTTCAGTATCGTAGCTAAACTGCCCCTTCTCTACTTTGCGAGTATCATTACGAATGTAGGTAGATGAATGCACAGTACGTGTATTTTCCAAGTAAATGCCTTCGCAGACATGACAGCTTTCTAGTTAGTCAGTGGTTTATAGCACGCCCCTCCTAGCTAAGGTTTTGGGCTTCTAGAGAACTAATTTACAGTATATATCTTCGGAATTACATCGTGCATGTGGTACTAATATGCAGGCGATATTGATATGTGCTTGATATCGAGCAGTATTGCGAAAATGGTATGATATTGTAGCAAACCATGCAAAATTTGAGATGTTCTTATAATCCCAGAGTTTGGAGATGTGTGTAGAAAAGCAAGCAAACAAGAAGGTCTGGACCAGAAACAGTAATGCGTTTGTGCCTAGGGGAAGCGAGCCCGAATTTGTAGAACAGTTCTGAGAGTGACTTCGGTCTGCTGAGGGTACTGTGGACACCCATCAGGCATGGATGCCGTAGTGCCATGAGTGTACGTACTGTGCTGTCTGTCTTCGCGGTATATGTACGAATGATGTAAAAGGGGAGATTTTGTATGTTTACCACATCGACACGGTACACGGTGATATATTTCTTGGTTGGAGATAGATTTCACACTCTAATATTCAAGCGCCTGTCCTCAGTGGGAGGGCAGTGTAATTGAGTAAGAGACTTTCCATATTTGAAGATATGTATGGCACATTGCGAGGTTTAGTTGTCAGTGCAATATGGTGATAACTGGAAAATAGCTTTTGCCACTGGAAGTCTCATCTGCAAAAAAAAAAAGGCGGACGGTGCTTCCACACTGACAGCATCAGTAACTCGGTGGGTAAATTCGATAAGAGCCAATCATAATCCCACATTCATTCACAAGACATCCATTGTGCTGGTATATAGGAGTCCCTACATAGCGGAGGGAACGTTTGTGTATGTTGAAGCAGGAAGGGTAACACATGATAGAGGGAATTCCATGTTAGGACCACTAAGAAGACTGCATTCGATGTTATTCCGCGCTATTTTCGTAAAGAGGTTCTGTTAGGGCAATAATTTCCTTGCATACAAACTGAGACATCAATAAAGCAAGGGTTAACTATTTCTGGGACACTATACAATTTCCGAGAGGTCGACTCGGTTCTGATTTTGCATATCCATGTGACATCAGTATAACATTGAGAACTTCGTAAAATGCACTTGCGATGTTTTGTAGCTACGCATGCACGATTTTCAGCGTTGCACCAGTCACACATGGCAGTTAAAAGCACCGTTAGATGCAGCTCGCATGTTCAGCTAGGAACAATGCACACTGTGCTACTTTGTCATCAATGGTAAACACACATGCTGACCAGAGGTGTCTTGCATATGCAAGCGCCATGTGCACGCCTTGGAGTTATGGGATGTCAGTAGAACACTGACTGTATACTCGAAAATAGAAGCAGCTTTCACCTGCAGCCATGTGGGAGCAATAGGTCGCACTGGCTTCCGTCCAGCGGTGGCTCGGAGCTGTGGCAGCGTGCGCACCCCTGGAGCGTCTGTGCGGTCGTCCGATCGCTTCAGCAACGGTGCCTAGGTGAACATGTATTTCGAGAGGAATATCTCAGGTAGCAACGATGAAAGTCATGTCGCCACCTCATGCTTGAGGGCATCTGTACGTGGTTTGACAGCTGACGGCTGCATCACTTGATGGGGCTGCAGGTAGCCTCCTGTGCGGTCTACTGGACAGGGGGTGGTGGACGGTGTTTGTGCATGTTGATTGTGTGTCTGTTGCATTATTTTGCGAGCAGGTCTGTAGGCTGTGCTATGCGCTATTTTTACAGTTTACCAGTTGATTTCATGTGTGCGTGTCTGTGTACTGCATTATTTAGGAGGAGTCTGCATGTCTGTACTGAAATTATTTCGGTAAATTAGGAGTTATTTGCGTGTCTGCAGAGCGTTTTTTAGGCGTGGTTTACAATTCTGTGGGCTGTGACCTCAAGCACGTGTGTTGTATCAGTGTGATAAATATACTCCACTCCTAAATAAATTGTTCCAAAATAAATAATGTACACTCCTTCCTTACTGTCTCCAGCATCATTTTACCCAGACCACCATCTTGGATTACGTCACAGAAGGGATGACGGAATCCTCTGGTGGCTGTACTGTGTATTAGGTCAGTTGGTCTCTAGATATCATGGTGGAGAAACCGTCTGCAAAATAAAGACTTATGCACAGCACAGTCAGATTCGTTTTACCGCCGTTTTACTCCCCTACCCAAACCAGACCACCATCTTGGATTATGTCACAGGAGGGATGACTACACCCTCTGGTGGAAGTACTGTGTACTAGATTCGTTTGACTCCATACCACATGGTGAACACACTGTTTTCCACCGTATTGGATAACGGTTGTTGCTTCATGAGATGAAGTCACAGTGGCCATCTTGGATTATGTCACGGAATGGACGACAGTACCCTCTGGTGACCTTACTGTGTACTAGGGCGGTTGGGCTCTGGACCTCATGGCGAGCACACTGGATGGGTGTAGTCATCCCTCCTGTGACATAGTGGTAATGGCTCAAATTGTTGAAATCAACACTGGTGCATGATTTCGACAGTTGATGATTAGCAGGCATGTTTGCAGAGTCTTTTATTGGTTTGCATGCCTACAGGAAAATTAAAGAGACCTTGGAGATAAGAGAACGACTTGTATGAATATCAAGAGCTCAGATGGAAACCCAGTTCTAAGCAAAGAAGGGAAAGCAGAAAGGTGGAAGGAGTATATAGAGGGTCTATACAAGGGCGATGTACTTGAGGACAATATTATGGAAATGGAAGAGGATGTAGATGAAGATGAAATGGGAGATATGATACTGCGTGAAGAGTTTGACAGAGCACTGAAAGACCTGAGTCGAAACAAGGCCCCCGGAGTAGACAACATTCCATTGGAACTACTGATGGCCTTGGGAGAGCCAGTCCTGACAAAACTCTACCATCTGGTGAGCAAGATGTATGAAACAGGCGAAATACCCTCAGAGTTCAAGAAGAATATAATAATTCCAATCCCAAAGAAATCAGTTTAATAAGTCACAGCTGCAAAATAATAACACGAATTCTTTACAGATGAATGGAAAAACTAGTAGAAGCCAACCTCGGGGAAGATCAGTTTGGATTCCGTAGAAATGTTGGAACACGTGAGGCAATACTGACCTTACGACTTACCTTAGAAGAAAGATTAAGGAAAGGCAAACCTACGTTTCTAGCATTTGTAGACTTAGAGAAAGCTTTTGACAACGTTGACTGGAATACTCTCTTTCAAATTCTAAAGGTGGCAGGGGTAAAATACAGGGAGCGAAAGGCTATTTACAATTTGTACAGAGACCAGATGGCAGTTATAAGAGTCGAGGGACATGAAAGGGAAGCAGTGGTTGGGAAGGGAGAGAGACAGGGTTGTAGCCTCTCCCCAATGTTGTTCAATCTGTATATTGAGCAGGCAGTAAAGGAAACAAAAGAAAAATTCGGAGTAGGTATTAAAATTCATGGAGAAGAAATAAAAACTTTAAGGTTCGCCGATGACATTGTAATTCTGTCAGAGACAGCAAAGGACTTGGAAGAGCAGTTGAATGGAATGGACAGTGTCTTCAAAGGAGGATATAAGATGAACATCAACAAAAGCAAAACAAGGATAATGGAATGTAGTCTAATTAAGTCGGGTGATGCTGAGGGAATTAGATTAGGAAATGAGGCACTTAAAGTAGTAAAGGAGTTTTGCTATTTGGGGAGCAAAATAACTGATGATGGTCGAAGTAGAGAGGATATAAAATGTAGGCTGACAATGGCAAGGAAAGCGTTTCTGAAGAAGAGAAATTTGTTAACATCCAGTATTGATTTAAGTGTCAGGAAGTCATTTCTGAGAGTATTCGTATGGAGTGTAGCCATGTATGGAAGTGAAACATGGACGATAAATAGTTTGGACAAGAAGAGAATACAAGCTTTCGAAATATGGTGCTACAGAAGAATGCTGAAGACTAGATGGGTAGATCACATAACTAATGAGGAAGTATTGAATACGATTGGGGAGAAGAGAAGTTTGTGGCACAACTTGACCAGAAGAAGGGATCGGTTGGTAGGACATGTTCTGAGGCATCAAGGGATCACCAATTTAGTATTGGAGGGCAGCGTGGAGGGTAAAAATCGTAGAGGGAGACCAAGAGATGAATACACTAAGCAGATTCAGAAGGATGTAGGTTGTAGTAGGTACTGGGAGATGAAAAAGCTTGCACAGGATAGAGTAGCATGGAGAGCTGCATCAAACCAGTCTCAGGACTGAAGACCACAACAACAACAATGTCTTTAGGCTGTGTGGCGTGACCCCAAGCACGTCAGAGTGTGTGTTTTGTATCAGTGTAAGAAATATACTCCATCCCTAAAAAAATTATTCCAAAATAAATAAATTACACTCCTTCCTCTCTCCACCACAGGCTGATTCGTTTTCCCAACAATTTCTAGGAAAGGTAGCAGTCGGATAACTTATGTTAGTGGAGGTAGCCCAACTGACCTATTTTCCAACGATTTTATTAGGTTAGTAGAGATAACAGTGATGTGATGCATTATCCTGTTGGAATTTGCACTTTCCGCCATTGTTCTGGGGGAGGGGAGTGGAGGTAGCCCAACTGTCCTATCTTCCCGCCAAAATCCGCCATCTTGAATGACGTCATGGCCGCCATCTTGGATGACGTCCTGTGGTGTTGCCAAGTCTATACCCCGCCATCTTGGATGACGTCATCACCACCATCTTGGATACATCTCTCTCAGCCCAGCCCCACTAGTTATATTAGATTAGATCAGATTAGTACTTGTTACATAGATCATGACTACAGCACTTGGTAATGATGTGGGACATGTCAGGTTAATAAAAGGTGTCTATACAAGATATTATATTACACAAAATATTACATGGCACTTAATATTTTTAATTATATTTTTTGTGGGGGTTGGGGGAATTACCCACTTACTATATCCAAAAATTCGTCTAATGAGTAGAAGGAGTTGCCATTAAGAAATTCTTTTAATTTCCTTTTAAATGCTGTATGGCTATCTGTCAGACTTTTGATGTTATTAGGTAAGTGACCAAAGACTTTTGTGGCAGCATAATTTACCCCCTTCTGAGCCAAAGTTAGATTTAACCCTGAGTAGTGAAGATCATCCTTTCTCCTAGTGTTGTAGCCATGTACACTGCTATTACTTTTGAATTCATTCGGATTGTTAATAACAAATTTCATAAGTGTATATATACATTGTGACACTACAGTGAAGACCTCTAGCTCTTTAAATAAGTGTCTGCAGGATGATCTTGGATGAGCTCCAGCAATTATTCTGATTACACGCTTTTGTGCAATGAAAATTCTTATTCAATGATGAGTTATCCCAGAATATGATGCCATACAAAAGCAGAGAATGAAACTAGGTGTGGTAACCTAATTTACTAAGATGTATATCGCCAAAATTTGCAATGACCCTATTAGCATAAGTAGCTGAACTCAAACGTTTCAGCAGATCTTCAGTGTGTATTTTCCTGTTCAACCCCTCACCAACGCATACACCTAGAAATTTTGAATATTCTACCTAAGCTACCGATTTCTGATGGAAATCTATATTTATTAATGGTGTCATTTCATTTACTGTGTGGAACTGTATGTACTGTGTTTTTTGTCAAAGTTTAATGAGAGCCCATTTTCAGAGAACCACTTAGTGATTTTCTGAAAAACATCATTTGCAATTTCACCAGTTAATTCTTGTCTGTTGGGTGCAATAGCCTTTGAGAGATCACAAAAAATCCCAACGGGTGACTTCCGGTTACACAGAGCATTTAATATTTCATTAGTGAAAGTATGTATAGCATTTTCTGTTGAAAAACCTTTCTGGAAACCAAACTCACATTTTGTTAAAACTTTATTTTTTCAAAGGTGTGAAGCTACTCTACAATAAATTACTTTTTGAAGAATTTTGGATAAGGCAGTCAGAAGAGAGATTGGGCAGTAGTTGTTGACATCAGACGTATCGCCTTTTTTATGCTGTGGTTTAACAATGGCATACTTCAGTCTGTCTGGGAAAATACCCTGCTTCAGAGAGCTATTACATATGTGGCTAAGAATCTCACTTATCTCTTGGGAACAAGCTTTTATTATCCTGCTGGAAATGCCATCAATTCCATGTGAGCTTTTATTCTTGAGAGTTTATTGTATTCCTAATTTCAGAAGGAGAGGTGGATATAATTTCAATTGTATCAAACTGTGTGGGTAAGGCTTCTTCCATTAACTGCCTTGCTTCTTCTAATGAACATTTAGATAATATTTTCTCTACAACATTTAAAAAATGATTATTCAAAATGTTTTCGACTTCTGGCTTGTTGTTTCTCAAGTTTCCATTCGCTTTGATGGTAATGCCATCAACCTATACTCTTGGTTACCCTGTCTCCTTTGCAATTATATTCCAAATTGTTTTCATTTTGTTATCAGAGGTATTAATCTCAGACATGATGCACATGCTTCTGGACTCTTTAATAACCTTTATTAATGTAGCACAGCAGTTTTTATAATATTTGGCTGTTTCTGGGTCATTACTCTTTCTTGTTGTTAGGTACAGTTCCCTTCTGTGGTTACAAGACATTTTTATTCCACTAGTAAACCAAGGTTTTTTGCCTGGTTTCTTATAATTCGATTTAATTACTTTCTTGGGGAAACAGTTTTCAAATTCTCTTACAAGTGCATTATGGAATAAGTTATATTTTAAATTAGCATCTGGTTCCATGCACACCTCATCCCAGTCTAACTGCTCAAGATTTTCTCTGAAATTTCTAACTGTTGAGTAATTAATTAATGCACAACTTTGGAGGGTAGTTTTGAATTACTGAATGGAGCTATGTCATATACTGTAACTAGCTGAGCACCATGATCAGAAAGGCCATTCTCAACAGGAGAAGAATTTATGTTTTTAAACTTATCTTGGTCTATAAAACTGTTATCTATCAAAGTGCTGCTGTCCTTTACTACCCGAGTAGGAAAATTAATGACAGATGTCAAACTGAAAGAACCGAGCAAGACTTCCAGGTCATTCTTCCTATTACACTCTTTCAGTGAATCAACATTGAAGTCCCCACAAATAATAATTTGCTTTCCCCTATCCGACGGATATCACGACAAGGCATCCAAGTTTTCCAGGAATAAATCAAAGTTTCCTGAAGGGGACCTATGTACTGTTACAATTATAAAAGAGCCCTCCTTCAGTTTAAGTTGACAGGCACATGCTTCTGTATGTTGCTCTAGACAAAACTTTTTTGTATCTAAGCTTGATAGTGATAAGTTTTGACATATATGGCAACTCCTCCTCTCACCTAATTCTCTCTATTCATATGTGCAGCTAGTTTATAACCACTGATATTTACCTTTTCCATATCAGACACAATGTGATGCTCAGGCAGGCATAGTATATGTATTACATTATCAGATTCAATGTCATCCAAACAAATCAGCAACTCATCTACTTTATTCTTCAATCCTGGAAAAACGGTAACATTATTTTTTACATTACTTTTGTGAGAATCAACTTTTTTCTTTAATCAAATGTTCAAATGTGTGTGAAATCTTATGGGACTTAACTGCTAAGGTCATCAGTCCCTAAGCTTACACATTACTTAACCTAAATTATCCTAAGGACAAACACACACACCCATGCCCGAGGGGGGACTCGAACCTCCGCTGGGACCAGCTGTACAGTCCATGACTGCAGCGCCTAAGACCGCTCAGCTAATCCCGTGCGGCTTTCTTTAATCCACCAATATTTTAGTTAAATATGGTAACATTATTATTTATTTTCCTGTTGTGAGAATCTTGTGAGTTTTGAACCTCTTTAACACCTGCCTGCCCGAACTTCTCATTGGACGCTGATATTAGTCTGAAACAGAGGTACATCCATCAGTACTAGTGTCCCCTCTTATGGATTTCGCTAACAACCCTGACAGTTTACCTTTCCCTTTCCTATTGAGGTGTAGGCCATGCCTTGTGAAATCCCCCCAATCAATAGACTCGACAGGAACGAATCCAATGTCTGACAGAGTGGCCGCCCTATGCAACTAATCCAACTCCATATTTACCCTCCTAACAGAGTGGTTCAACTGGAGCTGACCATGCCGCACAAAAGCAGGCACCAGCCCAACATCGGTATGGGTCGTTACAGAGGCTATTTTTACCAGGTCACACTCAATACTGTAACCCTGATCCCTATCAATACTGTTTCCCACTTCACCCACTATCATCACATGATCCTGCTTTGCGAGACCCTTGCACAGGGAACCTATATCCTCTACCACCTGGCTAAGACATGCACTTGGCTTGAAAAAGTTGGTTTCCTCGTGAGATTCTGTTGTATCTTAACTACATCTACTTCTACTGTCCGCCCCCGGTAGCTGAGTGGTCAGCGCGACAGACTGTCAATCCTAAGGGCCCAGGTTCGATTCCTGGCTGGGTCGGAGATTTTCTCCACTCAGGGACTAGGTGTTGTGTTGTCCTAATCATCATCATTTCATGCCCCTCGACGCACAAGTCGCCGAAGTGGCGTCAAATCGAAAGACTTGCACCAGGCAAGCGGTCTACCCGTCGGGAGGCCCTCGTCACACGACATTTCATTTTTCGTCTACTTCTACTGGAGCCTCTTCCTTACTTAACTGTGATAGCAAGGCAAATCTATTGGTTGTGTCAATTGAGAAACTGTCAGACACTGTCCTCTTTCTGTGGCTCTTGTTCCCAGCTACCACTTCCCACCGCTGTTTACCTTCCTCCCCCCTTAAACTCTTCAGCTCCTCCCTCGCTCTGTCCAAATCAGTCCGAAGGGCTCTAATTTTCTCCTCCTGTTCAGCTATAATCCTATCTCTTGAGCAAACCCTGCAAAAGAATGGAAGAGTCTCGTTTGCTTCCCCAATTCCCACGCCGCTTCAATTTCTCCAATGAAACGACCTGTAACAACAGCTGCACAAAACTCCTGAACTAACTTTTCTATTGCAGCTCACACACTTATTATTAGGAAATTAGTTAAGAGATTTACTAAGTGATAACGATAATATACTAAATACAGATGTAAAAGGACACTAAATATGTTTTGGAAACTAATATGTAAGTAAACTATTAGAAAATGCACTCAAATTTGTGGTCTAACGCTAAATATGCACGTTCAAAAATTAGGCCTAAAAAGCCGAATGTAACCAAAACGAACTCTTTGCGATTACTGGAAGAATACGCAAATAAAAGAAAAACCTTTGATGGCAAGCTTGAAGAGCACCCTAATGAACGTATTTAATCAGTTAAACTACAGCAAATGCACTTACAATTGCGGTATAACGCTAAATATGCACACTCCAAAAATTAGACCCAAGTAGCAGTAAGTAAACAAACCAACTTTTCGCGATTACGGGAACACTACGCAAATAAATGAAAAACTTAAAGCTTTTAAGGGTGAGCTTGATTATTTCGCTAAAGAACGTATTTAATTAGTTAAAAGTGTTCAACTACAATTAATTACAACCTAAATTACCTATCTTTCACAAGAGCTCTGTCTCAGTACATGCGGCCTTGTGCAGCGCTACCAACTGCCGACTTCACAAGCAAAAAATGACGAGATGGAGCTAGTAAATGAGGAAATTGAAAGGGTAACTCAGTATCGAAAGGAAAATAACAGTTTTATGATTATGAATGTTTGGAATTCTTTAGTAGGGCAAGGGACAGAAAGCAGATTTATATTATAATTTGGGCTCCATTTAAATTCAAATACCAATAACAGACAAAATTTTCTACAATCACAAGATAGGAAAGTACACTTAGAGTAGGTGGAGGCACAGGAAGGTGCAAACTGGATGGTGAAACACAGATTCTGAAATCAGATACTGAATTTTAAGCTGTATCCTATGAATCATAACAGTTTTGTGACTGGATGAAAGAAAAATAGAGAAAAGTTAAGATGGTGGTTTTAATGCTTTATGTGTTCTACCTAGTCCCCACCTACTTGAGTTCAGCCCAAATTACGTTCATACAACCATGTGAAATTGTCAGAAATGTTCTTCTTTTCGATTTTTGTCACTCATGGCATGTTCATATTGATAACACCAAGTCTCATCACCCGTGACGATTTTTTTCAGGAACAGAAATATCTGCGTTTTGCATTTCAATCAAGTTGCGTCAGGAATCCACACGTTGTTGTTTCTGTTTGGGAGGCAACGTGTGCGGGACATACTTTGCACACACTTTTCTCTTCTTCAAAACATTCTCGAGAATGTCTTGAACATTTCATTTAGATATTCTGTAAATTGGAGGTGGAGGGGAGAAAGGAAAGGAAAAGAAAGGAACTAATGATATCAGTTGCATTAAAACTTTATGTGGAGTTATCGGCTCGAGAGAAAATATGTGACGGAGTGGGTTTCGAACTCTGGATTTCCTGCTTACTAGGAAATTGCGTAAACCACTGTGCCACCTGGATACAATGTTAATCACAAATGCACGAACTGTCTCAATGCACTCCTCTGCTCACCCACATTCCCATCTAATGCCACCTATCCACAGTACCCGTCGATGTCCTCCTGCCTGCTAATTTTAGGTTCCCACTGGAGGTCAAACGTAAATGTGCATCAGCACTGAAGCTTGTGGATTCATAGCCCACTGAAGCGAATCAATTGTATGAATGTGTGGTGTCTGTTCTTTCGGAGATATGCAAAAGAACAGTGTGGTATCACGTATTGACACCACCTCACTGGTGTCTTTAAGTTGGCAACAGAATTTCAACTTTCCGTCATATGCCAATAGCGGTCGTATGGGATCAAGATGACCCAATGGTGTGCGGCTGCTGAGCGACGCCTCCAACAGCTCTGGACTACGATAGCATAGCGCACATGGACCGGGACTGCGGATAGGTGGTGCTAAGTGGTAATGTGGGGAGTGTGCTGAGATAGTCCGCGCATTTGCGACAATCACTGTGTCTGGGTGGCGCAGTTGTTAATGCAACTCTCTAGTAACCAGGAGATCTCGGGTTTGATTCCCAACCCAGCACACATTTTCAATCGTCGCCGCCGACTCTGCGTAGAGCCCTGATGCAGCTGATATCCTAAGTTCCTTCCCTTTCCTTTCTCTCCTTCACCTTCAATTTACATAACATGTGTCACAACTGCGGATTCCGCGTCGTGTCTGTCCTTTAAGAAACGTCAGAAAGAATGAGCACCACACATTCATATATTTGATTTAGGCAGAATATACCCAGAGGGTCGATAACGGCCCAACTGCAACCCAACAAGGTCGACGTATTAATTCTCACTGGTCGGATCAGATGAAGATGTGCGCTTTGTAAACGTGCCAAAATTTGTTACAAATGTAACGTAAATTTGTGTGACAAATGCTTTGCAGAGTTTCATACATAATTATATTATTATTTTATGTTCCTCACCTATGTAATATGATTACTTAATACGGTAATTCAAAACTTACAGACTGTTCGTTAAAATCATAACGAATAAATAATATGTGCTAAAACACTATGAAACACTAGACTACGTACTCTGGAGAATAACAAACGTGTCTTTAGAAGAGCGAGAGAATCGTAGGCGCTGCACGATTGTCAGCTACGTTTAACCGCAACACAGCCCTTCCTCTCTTTCTCTTGCGGAAGCGAGAGAGGGAGTGGACCTTGCTTTGTGATGCGCGTACGCAGTTAATCGCTGTTTCTGGGAAGTTACAGGAGTGTAGCATGTAGCTGACCAGCCCCTGGTGGCCTTCCAAACTCGCATCTTTCACATTGACAGACGTCTATGTCTAAAATGTCCCCAAGTTAACATTGCGTTTTATAGGTGAAAAGTATGCCCCAAATGAAACTGTAGAAAAAATATATACCGTACTAAGAACGTTTAAATGTAAAAAATTGCGTCTTATCTGTAACTGTAATCGGCGATTGCAGTTGTTACTGGCAGTGCCAACCCCTGGTTTGTTTACATGAATATTCGCTGATCTGGATGTGAGCACAGCTGTCATCAGTCCCCTAGAACTTAGAACTACTTAAACCTAACTAACCTAAGGACATCACACACATCCATGCCCGAGGCAGGATTCGAACCTGCGACCGTAGCGGTTGCGCGGTTCCAGACTGTAGCGCCTAGAACCGACCGGCCACAACTGCCGGCCGACTTAGATGAACAGAGTATAGTTGTCTGCTGGTACAACAACTGACAAGACCCGTAATATTATTAGTGAGCCAAAGAAGACTTATTCTTGAACTCTTTTTTTTTTTTATTTACACAGCGGATCGTACCAACAAAAACACTGAGAGCAACAGAAACGCTGGCTGTAGGTACAAGTAAATTACATATCCTATTCACCTTTTCTGCTTCTTTCCTCCGCCATCACATCTTCCTCCAGCCCTCCGTCGGCAGAAATTAGCAAAAATCGGAAGCTTTTGGTAAAACAGCATACCTGCTTCAATATAAAACTTACCGACTTTTGAAATCCAACAATATCATAGCGAACTAACTGTAAGAAGTGTATTGTTGGAAATGATTGAGCTGTGTAGGGGAAAGCTGTGCAAACCAAGTACACTGCTGCCACATAAACCACGTTAGCGACAGACATCTGTTTGATGGTACCGATAGTCATTTCTTAATAGCGCTATTTGACGAAATCACGATGCTGAAAAGACTATGTGACAACGGCATATGTTTGTAGTTGCTACATGGTGGAAAGGCTGCTTTTCTTGTGCAGAAGATAAAAGAAACGAAGGATAGGACACTCACAACATCTCCAACTTAATTCTTAAAACGTCTTTCTTATTTTTCAGTCAGTTTTTGCACCCGTCTGTGGCTGCGTCCTTGGTGGAGGTCTATCTCACCACCCCCTCAATACGACCCAAAGTTCTAGTCACTATCAAATAGATTTTTGCGATTTGCAATCACTATATATGAATATCTGGTTGTGAATCTGAGTTCTTTAGTTCAAGATTAATTCGAATCTTTATCGAGGGAGTACGGTTCAGTCTCATTGTTTTACTGATTACAATGCTTGTCAAATCGTAATCGATAACAATTTGCGCATTGTGTCTTCATTCATACACTGGCACAGCTGCCACCAGACAGCAAAAACAATTCTGAGAATGAAACTATAATCGATGAGCGCATTAATGGTCTCTGGACGCGCAGCTCATAGGGGACGCTGCATTGTCAATTCGGCTCAAAGTACATGGGCAGCAACTAGCAGCAACTACGTAACGTTCCAGCACCTCGGCAACGTTGCAGACAGGCTCGCCTAAATCTGCCTCATGTTAAAGAATGAGTACACTTTAAAAATCAGGTCCTTTCTTTGTTTGTGAAACACTTTGCACCTTCTAGGTGTTTCCATTACGAGAAAACTCGTAGAATACCGCAGAAATCAGCCAATCGCGGTTTCGCACACATAAAACACGATAGAATGCTCAAGTCTGACGGACGTTGTCACAACATGGAGAACGAGAACAGACTGACCATCAATTGGCTAGGTGTGCAGCTGTCTATTGTGCATTCCAGACCCAGAGGCTATGAACACTGTCGTAGACTGTAACATCAACCCAGTCCACTCTCCAGTCTCTATGACTGATGAACTCTGGAATGGAGTTGAAGCAGCATGAAACTGGCAGCCAGTTGACCACAACGTTGCACTAAATTTCACACCCTGTATACTATACCCACGCAACATTTACAAATTTCATCATATATTCTTCTTACTACAGTGTACGTGCACAATAAGTCAAGTATCATTCCTAGGGTTGCAGTTTGATGGGCCAACAATGTACACTGAGGTGACAAAAGTGACGGGATACCTCCTAATGTCATGTCAGACCTCATTTGCCTGGTGATGTGGAATCACCTCACTGAGTCATTGGATCTCCCCTGCAGAAATACCGAGCCATGCTGCCTTTTACCCATCTGCAACTGTGGATGTGTTGCCAGTGTAGGATTTTGTACGTGAACTGACCTCACTAATACGTCCCATAAATGCTCAATAGTATTCGTGTTAGGCAATCTGCGTGGCCACACCATTCACTTGAAATGTCCAGAATGTTCTTCAAACCAATCGCTAACAATTGTGGCTCGGTGACATGACAGTGTTGTTTGGAAACGTGAAGTCCATGAATGGCAGTAAAAAGGTTTCCAATTAGCTGAACATAACCAGAACCCAGTCCATTCCTTATAAACGCAGCCGACACCATTATGGAGCCGCCACCAGCTTGCACAGTGCCTTGTTGACAACTTGGGCCCATGTTGACAACTTGGGCCCATGGTTTCCTGGGATCTGCACCGCAGTCAAACCCCACCATCAGTTCCTACCAGCTGAAATTGGGTCTCATCCGACCAGGCCACGATTTTCCAGTTGCCAAGGGTCCATCCAATATTGTCACGAGCCTACGAGAGGTGCTGTAGGTGATGTCGTGCTGTTAGCAAAGGTCGTTTGGTGCCGTAGTCCGTCAGTGCCAAATTTCACCCCACTGTCCTAGATACGTTTTATTCTGTCCAGCATTGATTTCTATGGTTGTTTCATGCAGTGTTGCTTGTCTGTTAACACTGACAGCTCTTTGCAAACACCGCTGCTCTCAGTCATTAAGTGTACGCCGTTGTCCACTGTGTTGTCTGTGGTGAGACATAATGTCTGAGATCTGTTATTCTCGGCACAGTCTTGACACTGTGAATCTTGGAATGTTAAATTCCCTACTGATTTTTGAAATGGGATGCCCCATGCATCTAGCTCCAACTACCATTCTGCATTCAAAGTCTGTTAATTCACGTCATGTGGTCATAACTGTGTCGTAAGCCATTTGACATGAACCACCAGAGTACAAATGACAGCTCCCCCAATGTACTATCCTGTTATACCTTGTGTACATGATGCTACTGCCATCTGTATGTGTGCATATTGATGATCATGGCTTTTGTTATCTCAGTGTATATTAAACCTTTTCTGCTGAAATGTTCATCACCTTCTTAAAAGTTTCTTATACTACACAGATTTTTTTACTATTAACACATTAATTTCTGACACTGACACTGATAAAAAGTAACATAATTTTTTGATGTGTTGTTTCAGTAAAGCTATTAAACCAGAATACATTGGAATGTCATACGCACATTTCAAGAAACTGACCTTCAAGAGCTACAGATTTGAAATCGTCTCGGAGAATAATATTGGCTATTCAGGGTATAAATCTGTCCTTTTTGTACCAAGTGAAAGTGAGAGTGAGTTACCACTTTTTGACATCCAGAAAGTTTACTTAGTTTTATATACTTATACTGTGTGGTATTAAGAGACTGTCTTAATTAAAAATTTATTATGTTCTACTACGTATTATTTAACAGGGCCTCCTGAGCCTACTGGTGTCACAAAATATGTAACTGAGGAAGGAACTACCCACATTTCCTGGAATCCAGTTTCTGATACTATGTGGTCTAACAAGATTCAAAGTTACACTATATTTTGGTGTCAGAATCAGCATGAAGAGTCAAATCATTGTAGTGTAAGAAGAACTATATTTTTACTGATAATCTGGAATTATTATATGTGGTTCATCACTGTTGAGATATTTTTTTATCAAAATCAGAAATAAGAAGTTCTGCCCTTTCTGAAAAAATGTTCAGTGTCTGCAATACACTGTAATGATAAAGAATAATATAAACTTCCTGCTCATAAAATCAAAAGAAGTGGTTTTGAGTGCATGTTTCACATTTCAGGGCCAGTTATATTGGACATACTCACATAGAAATAACTCCCAAACAGAACTGGCTTTCGTCCAGGGCAAAATTAATGACTTTGCAATATCTTCAAATTATTATTCTGGCAGTAGTGGCATGGTCTGGGTCACGTGCAATTTACAAACCAAAGATGGTAAGTATAATTGTGCATTCTTCTATGACAACCAAACAGGGCACAACAACTATTTGCTACACATTGGCCTATTCTTGTATTTGTTCTTCTGGTTGATAGCAAATGTCAAACTTATGTGAGGTGCTTAATGAAATATTTTTATTATAACACAAAGAGCATTACATTTGTAAGACCTTGTGACTGAAATTAGTGTAACTGAATGACTTACGTAGTTTCTTTTAACTGGAATAGGTCAGTAATATTTTCATAGTTAATTTTCAGGCCTACAGTTCAGCTTTTTTTTTTTTTAAGATAAATGATTTCAGAGTGAGACAGACAGACAGCATGGAGGAAGGGAAAGGTGGATATGACTCATCCTACATGTTCAAGATGCTATTTTGGCACTTAGTGAGTGAGACAGTTAGTCCATCTATTAGTTGTTGTTATCAGCATTGAAAAATGGCCCTGACATCTTGTCTTTGATATCATATTTCATTTCTTCTGATGGCAGGCAGAAAAAGTAGGGAAAGGCAAGATTTCAGTGTAGGTCACAGTATGCAGCATTGTCTCTAGAACAAACTAACAGACTCTTTGGTTTCCAACTGATTAAAATACTACAAACATAGAGTTAGGCAATTCCATAGCATCCTAGGTCTTAACTACCTGCCCAACAACAATCTGATCTACAAATTTCCTTGTTATGTCACATGATATATTAAATATCAATACATTTTATATATGTATTCTACCACATACAAGGGCTGTTTCAAAAACATGTAATTAGTGCAAAACAAAATTCAGTGTTTTAATGAACAACTTCTGGATAGTTAGGTACACATGTTGTATAAAGTGTGGTGCAGTATAAATCTAATGAAACAGTTATGTCACCAACAAGGTCACACTTGGGTGAGCTGCAACCTTAAAAATATGTAAAAGGAACACATTAGCATCTGTTAATGTCCATAATTTCATTTTCACTAATCACCAACAGTGTCTTCAATTCAATATATGGTGTGGTGTGATGTGATATGATATGCTGTAATATGGTATGGTGTATGGAGTGAAATGGTTCATGGCACCAGTGTACTTGGCCTTCTTAAGAGACAAGCTGACTGTACTATGGGAAACTGTGTCCCTAGCAGTTTACTGCACCAATGTGTTCATGAATAATGCAGTCCTAGCACACTTAAGTCAAATCTTCTCTGGTTTGAGGATAACGGTAGTAGATTGGACATTGAGGCCCATTGTATGGGCTTGAATGGACTTGAGGTTCAATTCAGTGACCCCTTTTTTTAAGGAGATGTGAAATACAAGGTCTAAATAATTTTCTTTTATGCCATCAAACATCTGATAGAACATATCCTTGATGCCTGTGTAGCTGATTAACAGGACCCACATATGAAGTGGATTTGTCACCCATGTTGAAGCATTACCACATATGTATTGTTGCTCATGGTATACTATTTGAGCGTTTATTGTGATGTGTCCACTGTATATCATGCAATGCTGTAATATGTAACAGAAACAATACATTGTAGGACATGTGTTTTCAGGAATACTTTGTGTTGTTGAGATCATATGTATAGCCCCAATGCTTAATGCAAATAATTAGAAATTCACTGCATACTTCACATGAGAGTTTCTTAGATTGGCTTCATATTCATGCAGTCTGGATGCAAAGAGATCTGAAGTTCTAAGTTGAAACAGCTAAACACACATGTGTGTTATGAAAAAATCCTGATTTAATTGCCAGTTGTTGAAGAATAGGGAACACAGTATCAATAGTGACCTGGATAAACTATGTGCAGCATCCTCACATACATGCGAGTAATTGGGATATGGGATACACAAGACACAATCTTCACAACAAGAGGAGGAAAAGGTAGATTAACTGAAAAGATAACTGAAAATATAGGAGGAGGGGGGTGGGGGGCACAATCATCGGTGGCAGTATTCCTGCGATTACAGGTGAGTGAGGTAAGCCTTTTTTTAGATTAAATATCTCATTAGGACAGACTACTTTGAAAGAGGTCTGTATAAATGAAGTGTCGCACAAAAAACAAACATGTTTGAATAAGATTATCATGGTGTATTAGAATTTTATGGTGACTAAGAAACAAAGTTAATGATTAGGAACTTCTTATGTATTTACATAACCTAATATGCCAAAAGAAAATTGATGTGTTACATCTGTCTGACCCTCACATAAATGCAGGAATCCATATACAGGGTGGTCCATTGATCGTGACCGGGCCAAATATTTCACGAAATGAGCGTCAAACGAAAAAACTACAAAGAACGAAACTTGTCTAGCTAGCTTGAAGGGGAAAACCAGATGGTGCAATGCTTGGCCCGCTAGATGGCGCTGTCGTAGGTCAAACGGATATCAACTGCGTTTTTTAAAATAGGAACCCCCATTTTTTATTACATTTTCGTGTAGTACGTAAAGAAATATGAATGTTTTAATTGGACCACTTTTTTTTGCTTTGTGATTGGCGCTGTAATAGTCACAAACATATAGCTCACAATTTTAGACGAACAGTTGGCAACAGGTAGGTTTTTTAAATTAAAATACGGAACGTAGGTACGTTTGAACATTTTATTTCGGTTGTTCCAATGTGATACATGTAGGGGAAGGTGGGGCAAGGGGGGCAGCTAACTTTAAACCCTTACAAAAGGGGCAAAAATAAAAAAATCAAGTAGGTTTGATTATCATTTCTTTACTTAACCATTGAATTACAATAGATGCAAAGAAACCTGCAAACTTGTTACATTTAGTTAGAAATATCTCGATTTGAAACATAAACTACCAATTCCCTGTCTTGCCCCATATGTGGGATAAGATGGGGAACTAGCATCAATTCATCTCTAAAGCTTAAATAAGGACTGGAATAACGAAATCATGTGACGATAAGGTTTCGAAACATGGTTCTGCGAATTGTAGAATCAGGTATTACGTTTTATTTAGGCCTCTTTCTTTTACATAGTACACAAGTGTGGACAGCCTCGTCATCATCACTTTCTATCCCTGCACAAGTTTCGTAGTCCCAGCGTTTGCAGCTAATACACCGTATCCAGCCTCCTTCACAGAAGTCATAGCAGTATAAACATTCTTCATTCTCTCCCTCATTGTCATTCGACCTAAGTTTATTATCCCTTGAGCATGAAGGGGTGGTTAAGACGTCAGTAACGTTCGTCACTTTTTCGTTTTCATTATGTCATTTTGGTAGTATCCCAGGTTTATTAAACGTCTTTGAGAAGAGTTTCCGTTTACATGCAACACGTTTGGGGACTCCTTTTCATATAATTTCTTCAGATAGTTCACTCCTATAAGGAGATTCGGTTAAAACCACGGGTTTTCCACGCCTGTTAGATGGTTTCCTTTTGGTTTTTTTATCCACCTTTGGAGTAGCTAACACCATTTCAGGGCTGGTAATCTGAAAGTTAGACGAAACAGAGGCTTGATCGTCAGTTGTTAACTGTTCATGTGTTTTGTGTCTTGACGACATCTCTGTTATTTGGTCTTCCGTTTCTGTAACTTCAGATGTGTGAGCTTGATGAATGTCTGTAGTTGAACAGGGAAGGTAATCACTTTCTTGAAACACATTTCTGTTTACAGGCCAAATGCCTGTTTTCCGAAACCCGTTCACTGATGTGGACATTGTAGCTGAATGAATGAAGGCTTTGCCGAATAAACTTGCGACCTGATGCAGCGTAACAACTTTTCCAGGATGGGTGCGAAGCCACGATCTTACTTCATCTTCGTAAAATTTGCTGAAAGGTTTCATAAATGCCATGTCCAATGGTTGAAGACGGTGTGAGCAGTGTGGCGGCAAACACAGCAAGACAACCACATTTTCGTGGGCCACATCTATCAGTTCTAAATTCTTGGTGTGTGTTTTGTGGCCGTCCAATATCAGAAGTATTGGTCTTTCCTTTGACGCTCCAGTAAATGCAATAAACTTCTTAAACCAAGTTAAAAATAGTTCTTTCGTCATCCAACCAGTTTCTTGGACTTCTGCCCAGGCACCAGGGGGCAGGCCAGTCTCAAATGCTTGTTGCATTCGTTTTCGAGGATAAATTAACATAGGTGGTACGTAGCACCCCGACGCTGAAACACAGATTTCTGCAGTCACAGTCTGGCCTCTTTCTGCTGAAGTAACTGCTCCCACCTGTCTGCAGCCTTTCAAAGCAACCACCTTTGTGTGACCTTTTGGAATGACTGTTAAGCCAGTCTCATTGCAATTGAAAATTCTGTCTCCCGTAAACTTGAATGTGTCTAATTGACTTTCTAAAAGATCGAAAAACCGATCTACTGCAACTCGATTAAACCCCATTGCTCGTGCGATTGATGTGGCCTCTGGTTTTCGTATTGTTAAGGTAGGATTTCGTGCAAGAAACCCATTTAACCAATCTCTTCCAGCAGATTTGACTGCAGTATTAAATGGATGTTTGATATTGTTTCGTTCAGCTAGCTGAAAAGCAAGTTCACAAAGTTCTGTAACTGTTAGGCCAAAATGCTGTCCTTCCATCTGTGTTAAGTAGTCTTTAAGTTCTGCCTCTTGTTCTGGGGTAAACACACTAGTGATTGGTCCTAACCTTTTCACAACTGTGTAGCCAGGATTAGCACGTTTCTTCGCCTCATGTCGTTCAATCGTTGTCTGTGGCACGTTGAACTATCGAGCAGCCCTGAAAGAACCCATATGACCTTCTATAACAGCATTTACAGCGCCTTCCATAGACTCAAATGGCCAATCTTGCCTAGACGTTTTTCGCTGATACTTGCGAACCATCTGAAATAAAACACGTGGAACGTACTATTGAGTCAGGTCATTCCTGGTAATCTACATTGTATAGTAAATACCATATTTCCAATAGTCAGTCGTTAAAGCATAGCAAGAATACTGACTTTGCACGTTTTGTGTATTTTTATTCACCATATAGCCTAAGGCATACTTTGTAATTAATTAAGAAACGTTGGAATAACGAATACCATTCTATTTACAATTGTATTCAACGTATAATGTACGTGTTCAAAACCCCCAGCGAAGTAAACACATGAGACGGCAAGAACGTAATGGTTGGACAAATACTAGGGGCAAGCTCCCCATCTTGCCCCACCACGTCTTGCCCCCTACCATGCTGTCAGGTGATGTTACGCCTACATGAACACTATTTAGTGAATATTGACTACTGACACAACAGTTTACTGTTAATAAGACGTACTATTCAGTCCTATACATACAGTTTGGACAAATGTTCACGAAACAAATGTTTTAGGACCTCGAAAGGTGTAAAACATTGCAAATAAGTATAACAATTGTACGTACCTTGCAAAGTTCACAGAAACCACCGCGAAACTAAGGTTCAGCATTGACAACACACTGGGGCCTGTGTATTGATGATGTTGACGTAGCTATCCACAGATGGCAGCACTCTAACTGTAGCTTATAGCCCTTCCCCTACCTTTGTGAACTTATCATTTCTGAGAACGCATGCTGCTACAGCGTGATTACCTGTAAATACCATATTAATGCAATAAATACTCAAAATGATGTCCGTCAACCTCAGTGCATTTAGCAATACGGGTAACGACATTCCTCTCAACAGCGAGTAGTTCGCCTTCCGTAATGTTGCGCTGAACCGCCGATCCTGTCGCAGCAACTCAGCAACGATGTCTGCAGCAGGGGAAAGAAAGGCAATCTGCAAACCAACAGGCTTCACAACAACCTAACCGTATACCCAATATCGACAGTCCGACGAAGATCAAATTATAAGTTCTTTTCCCAGTTACTTGAAAAATCCATAAAGAAAAACATTAAGCTGTAGCAGATTCAACCTAGAACATAAGGATCGACGCAGCAAAATTCACCAATCCCTGTTGTAGAAAAGTTTTATCGTAAAAAAATTTTTTGACAGTTCAACGAAGTCACAGAGTTTCTATATGTTCGTTGTGCGGTCTGACACTCCTTGATGTCTGAGCCAGAATAAACTGAAATTCTCCTAATTTTTCCTTAAACAATTAATTAATGTCACTAAAGAATCAATCTTGTTCTGATTTAACGAAATATTCCACTTTAAAACCGATCGTCTTCACCACAATCGCCGATAAAGTTTTAAAACAGAATTTTAATACACTTCACAGTATCGATTATTTTCAAAATATCAATACGTGTCGACTTCTCATTAATAAAGCTGTAAACTAGTTACTTATTGAAGATCGTCCACATTCCTGATAATTTCTGCCAGAATCTCTTCAAGAAGTCTGAAATTTAATAAAATTTGCAAATTACACACATAAGTAATATTTACGATGTATGTCGTAACAACAGAGTCAACTGACTGTTTTAACTTCCCACTCGAAGTTTATTTAACAGTTGATAACCAATTGACATCCAATTACAAACTTTATCCTTCCACATTCAACATTGAACTCCTTTTCATTTTATAAAAAAAACATAAAACATTTTTTAATAATGGTCAACGATTCTTCCAGCCGCCGGCCGTCGACTACGATGCAATAGTGGTTAGCTCTCGTCGTCCGCCGCGTCTGGAGTCCGCACTGGATCATCCTGCTGCCACGCTCGACATGAAAAAAAGGAAACAAAATCTTTTTAAATAACAAGTCTCCACCTAACATACTATATACATACATATATATATATATATATATATATATATATATATATATATATATATATATATATATATATATATCTTACCTGGCGTCGCTCAAGCGGTAGAGAAACGCGATTAGACATTTGAAACACCACAATGTTCGCAAATGCATTGACAATGCGATGACGCATGTTGTCAGGCGTTGTCGATGGATCACGACAGCAAATATCCTTCAACTTTCCCCACAAAATGAAAGCTGGGGACGTCAGATCCGGTGAACTTGCGGACCATGGTATGGTGCTTCGACGACCAATCCACCTGTCATGAAATATGCTATTCAATACCGCTTCAACCGCCCGCGAGCTATGTGCCGGACATCCTTGTTGGAAGAACATCGCCATTCTGTCATGCAGTGAAACATCTTGTAGTAACATCGGTAGAAAATTACGTAGGAAATCAGCATACATTGCACGATTTAGATTGCCATCGATAAAATGGGGGCCAATAATTCTTCCTCCAATAATGCCGCACCATACATTAACCCGCCAAAGTCGCTGATGTTCCACTTGTCACAGCCATCGTGGATTTTCCGTTGCCCAATAGTGCATATTATGCCGGTTTACGTTACCGCTGTTGGTGAATGACGCTTCGTCGCAAAATAGAACGCGTGCAACAAATCTGTCATAGTCCCATAATTTCTCTTGTGCCCCATGGCAGAACTGTATACGACGTTCAAAGTCGTCGCCATGCAATTCCTGGTGCACAAAAATATGGTACGGGCGCAATCAATTCTCGCGCAATTTGTCTGCTACTGATGTGCGGATTAGGCGCGACAGCAGCTAAAACACCTACTTGGGTATCATCATTTGTTGCAGGTCATGGCTGACGTTCTACATGTGGCTGAACACTTCCTGTTTCCTTAAATAACGTAACTATCCGGCGAACGTCCCGGACACTTGGATGATGTCGTCCAAGATACCGAGCACCATACATAGCAAACGCCCGTTGGGCATTTTGATCACAATAGCCATACATCAAGGCGATATCGACCTTTTCCGCAATTGGTAAACGGTCCAATTTAACACGGGTAATATATCACGAAGCAAATACCGTCCGCACTGGCGGAATGTTATGTGATACCACATACTTATATGTTTGCAACTATTACAGCGCCATCTATCACAAATTGAAAAAAGTGTTCCAAATAAAACATTCATTTTTCTTTATGTACTACACGAATATGTAATAAAAATGATGGGTTCCTATTTTAAAAAACGCGGTTGATATCCATTTGACCTATGGCAGCGCCATCTAGCGGGCCAACCATGGCGCCATCTGGTTTCCCCCTTCAAGCTAGACGAGTTTCCTTCTTTGTAGTTTTTTCGTTTGATGCTTATTTCGTGAGATATTGGGCCCGGTCACTATCAATGGACCACCCTGTATAAAACAGAGAAGCCTACATTAAATAAGCGGCCTATATCTGTAGCAAAAGATATGTGGAAAGTAGTTGTCATGTAGGCCTATGTCTGAAATAATACCAAGCTCAGATGTAGTGAACTATTGGTTTTGTGGTAACCCATTGGGCTACCACCCCCCTTTGGCAGTAATCAAAAGTCATTGATACTGTTGCCACCAGGTGGTTGCTGTTATGACTCTTCAGTTTTCTACCTCTGCTACCATGGTGATTGGCCACCTTAGAGAGGCACCACTGCAAATCTGCTGTGCAGGATGTCCATGAAGACATCCTCCAGCACCAGCTGCAGCAGGCTTCACTACTTCTGTCTATTTATGTGGCTACTGCTAGTTGTAGAGTCCTTTTAGTCTTCACTGAGAATACTGTGCACAGACCTTTCTCTATATACAGTTCAAAAACTAGTTAGTTAGTTACATGTTCCATTGATCAATAGCATGGGAAAACCGTTATGATGTGGAACGTGTCAAATGCAGAAGAAATGTGCACAGTAAACAAGGATTTTTTGTTTACATTATAGTGTTATACCTAAATATTTCTATTATCTATCCCATTCCCTTAAATGGCACAAAATGCATATATTATATCTACAGTTTTATTTACTTATATTCAAGAATTCATCTATGGTATAGAAGGAGTTGTCAAGGAGGTATGATTTCAATTTGTTTTTGAAACTGTTACTGCTGTCTGTCAGACATTTTATTTCATCTGGTAATTTATCCAAAAGTTTTATAGCAGCATATTTTACCCGTTTCTGCGCCAAAGATACGTTAAGTAAAGGACAGTGTAGGTCTTTCTTTTTTCTGGTATTGTAATCATGAATGTCGCTGTTGATTTTAAACTGGTCCTTGTTGTTGAGTAAAAATTTCAATACTGAGTAAATGTACTGTGAAGCAGTTGTAAGAATTCATAACCTTTTAAACAGATGCCTACAAGATATGTGACTATGAACCCCACACATTATTCTAACTACTTTCTTTTGAGCAGTGAATGCCTTTTGCCTAAGTGTTGAGTTGCCCCAGAATATTATTCTGTATGACATCAGAGAGTGGAAGTATGCAAAGTATGTTAGCTTACTAATTTCTACATCCTCAAAATTGGAAATAATTCTGATTGCAAAAGTTTCTGAACTTAGTCGCTTTAGGAGATCCAAAATATGAGTTTTCCAATTAAGATTCTCACCTATATGTACACCCAAAAACTTAGTATGCTCTACCCTGGCTACTGACTTCTTTTGATGTGTTATTATTATTGAAGGAATTATACTTTTTGCAGCAGAAAATTGGATGTACTGTGTTTTTTCAAAGTTCAGAGCAAGCCCATTCACAGAAAACCAGTTAATAACTTTTCCAAAGATCTTATTTGTATCATTTTCTATCGGACTTTCTTTTACTGGATTAATAATTATGCTTATATCATCAGCAAACAGTGTCAGTTCAGCATCTTGTTTCACATAAGAAGGGAGGTCATTCACATATATCAAGAACAGGAGGGGACCGATGATCGAACCTTGTGGAACACCTAATGTAATTTCAAACCAGTTAGATGAAGTGGCAAACTCCTTTGAATCACTTGAAGCATATAAAGATACCTTTTGCTTCCTGTTCTGTAGATATGACTTAAACCACTCGTATGCTGTTCCATTTATACCATAGAAATTGTAATTTCTCTAACATAATGTCACGGTTCTCACAATCAAATGCTTTGGATAAGTCACAGAATATTCCTAATGGTGACATTTTACTATTTAAAGACTCTATTATGTGGACAGTGAAATTGTATATTGCTGTCTCAGCAGAACAGCTTTTCTGAAATCCAAACTGTGATTTATTAAGTATCCCATTACTGTTGAGTTGGCTAATCACTCTTGAGTACATTACTTTCTCAAGGATTTTCGAAAATGCTGTAAGCAAGGATACTGGCTGGTAATTATTGACATCTGGGTTTCCCCCTTTTTGTAGAGAGGCCTGACAATGGCATATTTTAACCTGTCTGGAAAAATACCCTGAGTCAGTGATGCATTACATATGTGACTCAAAACATCAGCTGTAATTGCTCCACATTGTTTTAATAACTTGTTAGAGATGCCATCTACTCCAACAGAACATTTATTTTTTAAAGATTTAATAATTTTCCTTATGTCACAACAGGTTGTTAGATGAAACTTAATCTGACTAAAATTTTTCAAAACTGACTCTTCCATGTAGTGCCTGGCTTCTTCTTTTGAACTATTCTCACCAATTTTTTCTCCTACACTTAAGAAGTGATCATTAAATACATTGGCTACCTGTGTACTGTTGGTTAAGATGGTCTCATTCTCTTTAACAGTAATACTACCTACCCCAGTGGTTATTTTTCCTGTCTCCCTTCTAGCAACATTCCATATTGATTTTATTTTATTGCTGGGGTTATTAATTTCTTCTCTAACATACATATTTCTTGATTTCCTTACAACTTTTCTCAGTATGTTACAATAATTTTTATAGTGGAAAACTAATTCTGGATCTTTACTAGTTCTTGCTGTCTCATACAGTTTTCTTTTTCTTTCTGAAGACACTTTAATATCTGTGGTATTCTGAGGTTTCTTTGAAAAGTTTGTGGTGTTACATTTAGTAATTTTATTTGGAAAACAGTGTTCAAAAAGTGTTGCTGTTATTGTGGATTATTCTTGTGGCTAGTTCTTTTGGACTGTGTACAATGTCTGTGACACTTGTGTTGAACTCGAACTGTAAAATATATCAGTTGACTTACAGGCCATTATCATTTACGTTGTGAGAGCAACATAAGTGATGATGATATTGGTCAAACCAGGCATTACACTGTGTGAAGGCAGACCCAGAGAAGCATCAGCTTGGGCTTGTCCATAGAGGTCATTTTTCAACCATTCTTTAAACAGCAGTCGGAAGGACAGAAGTGCCAGGAGGCCTTCTAAGATGCATATGAGAAATGCTGTAAATAATACATCTCTTTTTACAACTAACTGCTTAGTACACAGTATCAATACTAGGAATAAGAACAATATACATAAAGATTTAAAATCACTTACTCTTGCCCAGAAACGAGTCCAGTATTCAGCAACGCATATTTTCAACAAGATACTAGCAACTATTAAGAGTTTAGTTTCAGATAAGGCACAATTTAAACATGATTTAAAAGAATTTTTGGTGGCCAACTCCTTCTATTCCATCCATGAATTTCTCAACAAGTGCAGTAGACTATTCTAATGAAAATTTATTATACTTTAATTTTTGACAATACTTGGTTGTAACAGCCAAGTAACTACCTACTGTCTGAATGATGAATGTATGGAAAGCAGATGTAAGTCTTAAGTCTGTAAATAGTGGAAGTTTAATTTTAAATTTTGTACATAATTCGACTGTTCTTAACTGAAGATCATTGAAATGAATAATTTACTTTAATTTTTGACAATACTTGGTTGTAATAGCCAAGTAACTAGCTACTGTGTGAATGATGGATTTAATGAAAGCAGCTGTAAGTATTAAACCTGTAAATATTAGAAGTTTAATTTTAATTCATGTACATAATTTTACTGTTTATTGACTGAGGATCATTAAAATTAATGAAACTCAAGTTTTTCTAATTACATTTTCGTAATGTGTTTATCTGACATGTTCCACACCCAGGAGGATCCACTCTTTTGTGGGTCAATGGAATGCATAATTAATCTAATCTACTCTAAATGACTCCATCTGGAGTTCAGTTTGTTTAAGATAAAAGACCCTGAAACTGTTGAATCACTCTCTTCTCTTTTTGTATTGGATTCCACCCCAGACATATCAGCTCCTTTGCAAGCTTGACCACCTCACTGAACTGGTCCAGCTCAGTTTTGATGAAATGTGTGCTTTGTTAAGTGCCCATTTTCATTGGCATTATCACGTTATATAGTCACGAGTGCCATTTTATCAATGTCAAAAACAGCCCTACCAGTCATACCACACGTGGACATGAACTACAGTGTCTCAACAGAAAGTTCATTACTCCCACTAGTAAGGAATCTTATATGCAAATTATGACTTGGGATGCCATTATTTGTGTCGCTTCAGACAAGCTAGTATGTCGAAAAGCTTTAGAGTTCGATGACCTCGTTTTAGAGGAAGTCTTGTAACTAGCTCAATCATTCAAAGTCTTCCAGTTAGTCAACCAGCATTTAGTATCTTTGGTAGATGTGGTGGCCATCAGTTCTGACCTGGGTAATGTGTGCAGCTTAGCCAATGAGGAGGAAGTAGCTGATGTTGAAAGTAAACATCACTGTACACTGGCTTTGCCTCATGAACCAGGGACAAAATCTTGTTGCTCAACAAGCGTACATTCCCATCATGCCCAGATTGTTTTCTCAAGCATTCCCAGGATGACTGCCCAGACAGTAGGGCACAATGTGTAACTTTTCAACACAGACAGACATCTCACTTCCGACTGTCGAGCACCCTCGTTCTGGAAGTCTGCTTGGCAGGATCGACTGGATTTTAGTTTACTCACCTCGAACTTTCAAAATGCAATGAAGGTATCGTGCTTAAAATGTGCAACAGAGACATTCAACAACAGGTACACTCTGGAACATCATATTTGTTGTTGAACTGTCAGACATACCTCCTGCTCGGTGTGACATCTCTCAACCCCACTGCTAGCCACCTAGTAACTTATAACGAGCAACAGATTCTGATCAAAGGTCAATTTATGTTGAAGCAGCTTACAACAATGTCATATGGCCCCTCACCTTCCTCATGCTACACAGCACAAACACATCAAACCTTTTTGGCTTAGACAACTTTTCCACTCTTGTGTTTGCCATCAATGATTCAGTGAACCTTATCTCTGACCAAATACTTTTTAAGAAACTAGAAAACATCTGTAATGAAAGCCCAGACATCTTTTCTGGAGGCCTCAGTAAGTAAAGAACTTCACTATGCAAATCGCATTAAAAAAATCAGCAAGCCCTCATTTCATTATTGGATGATCTGCATCCCTCCAACTTCCTCTGCAAAATCATTTATTATAACAAATTCTTTCCTGATGCTGTGTAGATTGGTTAACCACTTAACAATCTTAGGAAGGCAGGGATCTCATTTTCTTGGCCAGCAGTTTGCGAATGGTCATTCCAGACCCTCATCAGTCCTTACACCCTGTGCTGTGCCTCGCCAATTTACAACTGGTGAAGAAGTTGGATAACACTTGGGCACCATATTAGTGCACTGTAATGCTCACGGCTGTGAACAGCCAATTGCTTAAACTTCAAAAATGCTCCACACCGCCCACAAGAAGTATTCCCAGATCAAAAAGGATGCACTCACGATCATTTTTGCACTGAAAAACTTCCATGTTTTTTTCTACAGACCCAAGTTCCACTTAATCACTGCTATTGCTCTTCAGCCAGGCTGCTAAGCTGCCTGATTGAATGGCCCACCATCCTCAGTGATGGGCTGTTTTTCTCAGCAAATATAATTATGAAATACATTTCTAGAACACTAACCACCACACAAATGCTGACGCCCAGTCACACCTCCCGATAGACCCCAATCCAGCATTCAATCCAGACAAGGTCCTCTGTTTCCACTTAGAGGATGAGGCCTGACAAGCTAAGGACCACTTTCCCTTCACCAAATCTGAAATCACGGGCACCGTGGGCAAGGATACAATATTACAGGAAGCGCACCACTACATCCTGCAGGGGTGGCTGGACTGGTCAGAACTCTAGCCCCAACAGCAGTGCTTCCACCTCCATCATAGGTTCATTGCTGTGTACAGTGTCTTTTTTTTACAAACAGACCAAAAATCCACAAGTGGTCCTTCCCTCCTGGAACTCCTTCAGCCAGGTATCCAACATCCCCTGCAATGTGGGCACTGGTGCGTGTCTTGTACCAAGATGCTAGACAGGCGTTGTACCTACTGTCTGGAAACTGACATGCATATTGAGCAACTCATCTGGAATTGTCATAAATGTGAATCACAGCAGGCAGCACCTCCATCTCGATTTTGGCGGCCCTTTTCCAGACACCACCTGACTGACTGTCATTGACACTTTCTCCCAGTTTCCATACATTGTTAGCTACCATTCCACCTTTGTGGAGGCTAGCATTAAGGTGCTCACCAGAATAATTGCCATAGAAGACCTTCCCCACACGATTGTGTCACATAATGGGCCCCAATTCTGAGCACAGCTTTTTGCCACTTTCTGCTGGCATAATGGAATTCAACACCTTTGCACCTCCAGGCCAACAGGGAATCTCAGACACTTGTCCACACTTTCAAAACACAGCTCAAGAAATATGTCAGTGAATCACTTACGAACAATGCCATAACTCTCTTTCAGAGTTATACAGGGCTAAACTTATTGGGGAGAAGAGTCTGTCGGAGCTACTCCACAGCATGATCTGCACCTCTGGACCTCCTGCTGCTGACGCCAGTTGCAGTGCCTGCTTTGCCATCTCCACACTTGACATCAGGCACCCAAGTGTGGGTGTGAGGCTTTGAGCATTAGGACAAATGGATCCTGGTAGTTATACGGCAACAAAGGAGCTGTCACGTGTTCATATTGGACGTGGGTGACAGGATGGTGACCCATCATAAAGAGCAAATCTACCTGTTATGGGGTGACCGACCACCTCTATCCCCAATCACTGGAACTGGAGTATCATTGACTGGTGTAGAAGTATCTTCAGATATGAGTCCCACTTTGATCTGAGCCCCAGTGACCTGCAAAGGTGTGTCTGGAGACACCCTGGAATGTGGTGGTATATCAACATGACTGTTGCCCACCACACATCCTGACAGTCAATAGTGCAGCATCCTTATGGCACAGCAGTACATAAAAGTTATTCTACACCCCATTTTGTTGCTCTTCATGGCGATCCATCCTGGGCCTACATTTCAGCAAGATAATGCACACTCACACATGGTGAGTGTTTGTACTGTTTGTTTTGATACTTGCCGAACCCTACCTTGGTCAGCAAGATCGCCAGATTTCTCCCCAATTGAGAATGCTTGGAGTATTTTGGGCATGGCCTCTTATCTGCTCAGGATTTTGACAGTTTAACACACCAGTTGGACAGCATTTGGCAAGATATCCATCACGAGGACAGCCAACTACCATATCAATCAATACCAAGCCAAATAACTGTTAAAAAAGGCCAGAGAGGGACCAATGGATTATTGATTTCCTCTGTTTATGACGCTCTTTCTCATGAATAAATAATCCAATTTTTATGAAATCGTAATCATTTGTTTGTCTGTATATGTAAATTGTATCTACTGATTGCCATCCCATTCGATAATTCGTTTGTGATGCATCCCCCCCCCCCCCCCCCCTTCAGAGTGCATATCAGTTGACTAACAGGAGCACTATTATTCATGTTGCAAGTTAAAACAGGTTTCTACTTCAATCAATAACTGGAACCCAGTGCTTGTCAGTTTCTGCTACTGTAAAAGTCTAATTATGGTCAGGAAAGGGAGAAAAGGTTCTGAAAACACGTACAAAAAGGTGCAAAAGGGTTATCTTGAAATTACTTTATTTCGGTTTAAAGTAGTAAGAAAAACTTTCTTTGTCACATGTACAGGGTTCTGTTATACTGGAATACAAACATCATTTCAATATTTTTGACACTAAATAGCCGGCACTTTGAGTTCAATAGCTCCTTACATATGAAGAAAATCTGCTCTACATATACAGAAACCAATGGATCGTATCTTGTCAGCACACGTAAAAGAAGTTCAGTCAAAGCTGCAAAGTTTCCCACATCAGTATTCTTCCTCAAATTTAATTTGAATATGCCTTTAACAAATACATGAAGGATGTCCCAAACACTCATCAACTTCTTCCTCTGTTCTTTCTCCATACCGTCTTCTTACAAACTCGTAATCGTATTGGGCAAATACTTTTAGCCGTACACTTCAAAAACATCCAGTTCTAGGTCTTTGTTGTTAAGTAATTGTCATGCCTGCTTAATGGCTGCTATGTCCATCGAGTCTAGGCCATATATGCAGTGTCTGATTTTATCAAAGTTTTCACACAAGAAAACTCTGCATCTAATCCAAATACTCCACCTTGTACAAACTTGATGACTGGGACCCTTTTTTGAGAATCTACAGAGCAGCAAAGAAATCATTTACCCTACTATAATCTTCCCTCATAATTGCATAAACACGGTGTAAACCACGTGCAGTACATTGAGGTGACAAAAGTAGTGGGATAACAATATGCACATGTACAGATGGTGGTAGTATTGTGTACACAAGATATAAAAGGCCAGGGCATTGGTGGAGCTGTCATTTGTACTTAGTTAGATAATTAATGTGAAAAGGTTCCTGACACTATTATGGCCACACAATGGGAGCTAACAGACTTTGAACGGGAATGGTAATTGGAGCTATACACGTGTGACATTCTATTTTGGAAACAATTAGGGAATTCAACATTCCGAGATCCACAGTGTCAAAAGTGTCCTGAGAATATTAGATTTCAGGCATTACCTCTCACCACAGACAACACAGTGCCTCATAGCTTTATTTAATGACCGACAGCAGCACCACTTGCATAATATTGTCAATGCTAAGAAACAAGCAACAGTGCATGAAATAACCACAGAAATCAATGTGGGATGTATGACAAGCATATCCACTAGGACAGTTTGGCAAAATATGAAATTAATGGGCTATGGCAGCACATGACTGCTGTGAGTGCCTTTGCCAACAGCATGGCATCACATGCAGCACCTCTCCTGTGCTCGTGAGCATATCGGTCAGTTAGACGAGTCCTGATTACAGTTGGAAAGAGCTGATGGTAGGGTTCAAGTGTTATGAAGACTCCATGAAGCCATGGATACGAGCTGTTAAAAAGGCACTGTACAAGTGCATAATGGTGTGGGTTGTGTTTGTATGGAAATGAGTGTCTCCTCTCTGGAACGGTGGTTTGATCATTTAATATTAAAAGACTATGACCGAGGTGTGGACGGGGCCAAGGAATTGACGTATCAGACGTGATTTAACACGTAAATAATTTATTCATAACATACAACACGTAACACCCAACTACATAAATCCTGCTTCGATGCTTACAATTGCCCAAAATGGGAGGGCCACCACTTTCGAATTGGAAAGGCTTTAATTTAAGAACTAAAACTCCTATTATAATTTTTAAAAATAATAATAACACAACACATAAGTAAGCGCCAAGTGAACGCACTCTGAAATCTTTAATTATTAATCACAAAGCATGCGTTTACCACATTTAAATTCTCATTGCAATATAAAACATAAATACATGAATTCACAACACAGCATGGCTTTAAAATTTCTACCTGGACAACCTACGGTCCTAAAACATCGTATTACATTCCAGCCAATCACATTAATAACTTATAAGCACGGTTAGTAAAATACAAATGTTTGCACTATAATCAATTTTAATAATCCACAATCACTCAAAAAACAACATCAGAAGTTTGATACGGAGCATGTAAGCCTGTTTATACAATCTTTTGGACCAAAATAGGCATGAGGGCCACCATAACAGAAGTGCGCTAGTTGCTTTTAGGATAGGTGCTCCCATTAGCTTAATCAGTGAGCAGATATTTACTTAAGTGACGGGTAAGATAGTTAATACAAATAGACGGTATTTCTAAAGTTTTTTTTTTCTTCCTCGCTTTTAACAAGTGGGTTTTAGTAAGGTAGAAATTACACTTTGAGGAGACGCAATAGCAATCTAGCGGGCACATCTTCACGAGGATGCCATGCCACTACACACGTACGAAACTAGCTGTTCAGGCCAAACATTAACAACACAGTTCCATATTCCTGACACCCAAATAGTCGGGATCGAAACAAAACCAAGAATCCCAAGAGTGCAAGATCCAGCATAGCTTCAGAACAGATCTTACTTCATGCTGTTGCCTTCACAAATACAGGTATCGAAATGAAAACAAGAACGTGTAACAACATTCCCTAATCAGCACAATGTTCTTCCTTAGGTCCCGGTAGTGCTAGACAGCGCTGAGATGCCAATGTTAACAAACCTCTAAGGCAACACCCTCCAACTGACAAGCCGGAACCAATGTGACCCCTTATCAGCTCTCTGACAGGACTCGAACCCCCAACTACTGTCAGTGCAACTCACTTAGAATAAATACAGCGCAAATAGTGTGGCAGACACATATTCCCAGGGATTAACAGAACACTAGACTGAACTAGAGTTAACCTTAATAATACAGCACTAGATCTTGGGAGACAAGGAACTAACTCCCCACCCGAAATTCTGCAACCACAGGGCGGGAGGATGAACTACCAAAACATAGAAGTGCAAACGTACACAAATAACTACCAAAATACACCACTACACTGGTTAGCAACAATGCGTGGAGGAATCTGCACTGTCAGAATTGCAGCAGTGAACAGAACAGAGGATTGCCACATCGGTGGCCACAAGACGGGAAAGACGACTGGATGAACTCAATCCCAAAGGACAATCAACTTGAAACATTCACACTTAACTTCTTTTTTCCTTTCCCTCGGTGCACTTTGTCATTTGTCCGGGACTGCTGTGCACAATTCTGAGCTGTCCCCAGTCGTCCCGGCAGACACCGACCCAGCAGAACTGCTCCCGGATTCAAACCCTCGCCGAACGGTGGCTCCACCGCCCCATGATGGTTACTGTTTGTTTGCCTTCATCGACACAGGTGATGATTAGACTGCCATCTGCCTCCCATGGACAACCAGTGAAGAGCGGACAGAGGGGCCCAACCATTCCGGCGTTCCTCCACGGGTAGAAGTGTGGGTTCAATAACAACACCCACCCACGGAAGGCAGGATGTCGACGTCACCAGAGCAAACATGAAGGCCACTGCGCAACAACCTCCTCCAGCGTGACCGCTCTCACCTATAAATAGTACAGGCCAAAGAGTCTGCTGCAGTAAACACGTGAGTCGGTCATGTTACCAACCTATGGTTTCTAAGTACACCAAAGACAGAACTCGCAATTGATAGTGGGCACACTACGGGCGGGAGTTCAAATGAAAGAGCTTCATAAAAGACCAACCCTGAACAACCACGGAAAAATGAAATAGAAGCGAAGCAATAAAAGGCAGCAATGAGATGCTAGAGCCCAATCACGCCCAAACACAGTCGGTTACCAAAAATATTGGCTCCACACGACACTCAGGAAATGAGCTGTGGAAAGATGGAAGTACACATGGCTCACTCTCATCCAACTGAACCAATCATAGACTGGAAATGGCAATGTTTGTCTACTTGGAGATCATTTGCAACATTCATGGAATTCGTGTTCCTAAACAACAACGGAATTTTCATGGAGAACAGTGCACCATGTTACTGGTCCACAATTGTCTGCGATTGGTTTGAAGTGCATTCTGGACCGTTTTAAAAATGATTTAGGTACCAGATCACCTGACATGAATCCCACTGAATACTTATGAGACATAATCAAGATGTAAGATTATGCACAAAGTCCTGTACCAATAACACTGTCACAATTATGGACAACTAAAGAGGCAGCATGGCTCAATATTTCTGTAGGGGCTTCCACCAATTTGTTGAGTCCAAGATATGTTGAGCTGTTGCCCCATGCTGGACAAAAGGATGTCCTACACAATATTAGGACGTATTCCATGACTTTTGTTACCTCAGTGTATGTGTCAAATGGTTGTGTTGTTCTACATGCCCTTCTATTGTTTGAGTGCCACAAGCATGTAGTGTGCTTGATCAGTCATTGCAAGCCTAATTGTGTTGTACTGTATACCCCCTGCTCACAGGTTCATACAAGAACTGCTGAATTATCACATTATTGTGCAGGCATTTGCCTTCTTGAGATGGTACATTTTGAAAACCATAGGTTGTCCCCATTCTCAATATAATGGAAAAACCAACACATTCAAACTATATCTTTGCAGCTCATCGGCAGTTTTATCCAAAATTATTCCCACTTCACATTTGCCAACCACCTGTTTTATTTTCTCTTAAATGTTCTCATAAATTGACTGAGTGTAACTTTTCCTCAGAGTGCTCTCATCTGGTATTGACCGTTGTGTGTACTTCTCAAGAAATGACTTGAAAGCAGGATTGGAGGAAAGGAGGAAAGGAGGACCTGCATATTTTGATAAAAATGCATATCTTATAGATACTATCAGTGACATCACTGTATTATTCAAATCAGTTTCTTTCAGAAATTGATAAGATTTAGTGGACTTACTTCCAGACTGATTTGTTACAATTTTCTTTCTTTCCTGGTATATTTCTCATTCAGTAAAGGAGATTTACTTGACCTCTGTGTCTACCTTAAGGAATGTGGTGCTGCTGTTGCTGTTTCCTGTGGCAATTATTAGTGAGTCAGCTGCTCCTACTGTTGTTGGTGCTGTGGTTTCCATTGCTATTGTTACTGTTGCTATCACTGTTGTTGTTGTTGTTGTTGTTGTTGTTGTTGCTGCTGGCGCCGACACAGTTCTCCATCCTGCTATTACTCCTGTTGATGGGTTAGCTCCTCTCAAGGTTGTTAATGATGCTGTTACTGCTGTTGTTCCCGCTGCCACTGCTTTTAGTAGTGTTGTGGTTGTGTTACTGCTGCAACCATTTCTGTTGCTGCTGCTGTTATTGGTGTTGTTATTTCCACAAATGTCACTAATACCTGGCATGTCCATGCTCTTAAATTGATATGTTTTTGCCTCCACAGTAGATTCATTAGCTGTGTGGTTACCTTCAGAAGAGTGCTGGTAGTTTACTGGAGTAGCTGGAACTGGCTAGTCATTCTGCGTTTTGTGTATTTTCAACATTTTACAGGTTTTCTCCCTCATCAGTGACTTGCCTCTTCTATTCAGATGCATGTCATATTTTGAATAGTTGCATCTTCAAGCAAATATATACCAAGATATCTGATCTTCACAAATGCTATACAAAATTTTTGGAACTTTGTGCTTCCTTGATTTTAGCATTTACACTTCAAGTGGATATGAGGTCATGCCTATGCATTATTCCAGTAACAATTATTCTTTGCTTCATGTAAAATTCAAAGTACATTTTTATGCCCATAGTTTCTCATGGTTACATTTCTTTAGATTTTAATGCTTATGGAGAATGTCTGCATGTTCACATCCATGATTATTTGAATAAATATTTACTTCAGTGATTTTTCCTGAAATTTTTGTATTTTTGTTTGCAGACATATAGTTCAGTTGTTCACAATTTTTTGATTGTTGGTTGCTGTAACTAACATATCTACATTTGAATGAAGCACCCAAAACTTGTTTTGCAGTAATACCTGGTATAGAGTTTCATATCTCGGCAGAAAACTCTAAGGACCAACAGAGTCTGGAGTCTGTTGAGGCACTCACTCTCTTTTCTACAAAATTGGCTTTGTCTGAAATTATCACTGGTATCAACTGTTTTGAACTAGTTTTCAGTGTCATGCTTTCTTGCAGATACCACTATATTGTTAATTATACTATGTTTTCTGTTTAACTTCACTGTTTTCATCAATTTTAAGCATTGGTTTGAAGACCACAGTGCTTTGCAAGGCCTGGTCATATTGGAGATGGTATGCCTTTGAATTGACTTAACTTGCTAGTCACAGGACGACGTACAGTTTAACAGGGTCTCGTAACCACGGTGAGGCTTTGTATTTTTCACATATACAAATCATTGCCAGAGGTCAAAAGAGGTGATATGTGACAGAACAAAATCTTGGGACTGACTGAGGATTAAACCCCCAGGTCTTTGGATAAGTTGTGTGACCTTCACTCATCCAGCCACTTAGTCGTTCTGTGTCCATAACATTCCAAAAGAGTTGTAACAATTGTATAGTCTCTTTTTAAGAGCATGGGGTTCATTGCCATGTCAATGCTTATTAAATAAAGTGCATTACTGAAGGACTTGGTGACAGTTTGAAAGAAAATAATTGACAGGTAGAACACATCAGATTACTCTGCTCAAGAGATTCATCTATAGATACAGAATAATTGGATGTGTCTTAGGGGAGTGTGATAGAAACACTGCTGACCCTGCTGCATATTAAAAATTTGGCAGGAAACATCAGTTATAATCTTTAAACTTTCACAGATGAAACAGCTGTCTAGGCTACAGCACTATCTGCACAAATTTGCAAAATATATCACTCATATCTCAGCAAGGTTTCTCCAACTGGGAAAAGGCCAGTTTTCTCAAAATATAGAAAAAACTAAAGTTGGACACAATCTTAAATGAAAAAAATCTTGTAATATTGGACAGGGTCAATTAATCAAAATGGTATCAGTTTTTTTCATATTTATATGAGGGTAATAATGGGTGATGAAATTAAATTGACCTATCGTGTTGTTTCATTCATGGGTGATGGAAGAGCATGCTGATAAGACATTAGGAAACTGTAATTCATTTACAAAAGATATTTCTTATGATATGATTATACAACCTGACGAGCTCCCACAACAGAAGTTACAAAATGATGGTGAAATACTCAGAGACACAAAAAAAGGTTCCAAATCATGCGAAAACAAAAACTCTACAAACGAAATCACAGCAAAAACCAATCAGTATATTATGCCTAAAACAACATCTAAAGCTGAGAAAAAAATTGCAAATGATTCCTCGTTATACATTATGACAAGGAACAGATTTTGGGCGTTCACTTGCAGCTAACTTAATGCATCAAAGTCATAATAATTTCATAATCCAAGGAAATGTTATACCAGGTGCACCATTAAATTCAATACTTGAAAGCTGTAACAACTTACAGAATCTCACAATGAATGACACAGTTATAATCTGGGGTGGCACAAATGATGTAGCCAGAAACAAAGCAGACAAGGCATTAAATGCTATAACATCAGCATTAATTAAGCTTCAGCACACACATGTAATCATAGTAGGGATACCCCATAGATATGATCTTGAAAACTGGTCTTGTGTGAACGATGAAACCAGGCGAACAAATAGGAAAATAGCCAAAATAGTGAAATCTTTCCAAAACACTCAGTTTGTAACGGTCCCTGAGAACAGAGACTGGTACACTTCTCACGAACTACACCTAAATGATAATAGCAAGGAAGGAGTGGCCAGAACTTTACTTGCAGTCATCTCTCCAAAAAATCAACTAAAGCCTGCAATATCACTTGAGTGGAAGGATCCAGATGGAACTGAACAAATAATACCACAGCAAGAAAAAATCACAGTACCAGAAATCAACCACAATGTTGTCAAGAGGACAGTAATGAACAATGGAGTAGGAAGATCAGTTTGCAGCAACAGGATATTCAAAAGTCCAGAAACACATTGTGCTCCTAGAAGGTCCTCAAGACCAATAAAACCCAGAGTTCAAAGTGACATGTTTTTGTGGGAAAGTAAAGCAACTAATAATTTCCCAGGACTGGGTAAAAACAACTTGCCAAGCCAGCTAGTAAAAACAACAGAAGCTGTGGCATCAACTGCAGACTCCTCAGCATCACTTACTCAATCAAATGTGATGGAGTATACAACTCCAGTTACTGCAACACCAGGCAGTTCGGCAACTCCTCGGACTGTACGGAGCAAGAAGGCACCTCAACAGCTACCTTGACAACTAGACAGACAGAAGCCAGGTTCAGTAGTAGATCGAGAAATGCAAGATCGCCAAAGAACAGGAACACTTTTAATGCCTGGATCCAGAACTTATGTAAGTGAACCAACTCAGTGCATTTTAAAGGAAGATAATCAGAGTGACCAGTTAAAAATACCACTAAGGCTCATTCACCTAAACGTACAGTACCTTAGAAATAAGCTTAATATATTACAGGTTTTTGTAAATGAACAGTCACCTCATATAGTAGTGCTAACTGAGCATGGATTAAAATCTGATGAAATTACTGTAAACTAGAGGGCTACTCCTTAGCAAATAGTTATTGTAGACAGCAACATAAGGGTGGTGGTGTGGCAGTTTACATTAGTGAGAATCTTGAGTACAAGAAATTAAACTATCTAGACCAGTACAACAAAGAAGGCTTGATTGAAGAGACATGCATCAAAGTCCACACCAAAGAGTGTAGAGAGGTTATGAGAAAACATAAAGTTATTGGGATTTATCATCCACCAAAGGCTGATGTAGTTAGCTTCATAGACATATTTAGTAGAGTAGTGGGACGTTGTGGTCCCAGAGACATAACTATACTTGGTGATCTGAATATTGAGTCAAAATCTTCCAGTTTGTGTAATATGAGGTTAATAGATACTCTTAACCCATATGATCTCGTAAATGTAGTAAATAGTGATACCAGGGTAACAAAGTCCACATCTAGCAGAATTGATTACGCTATACTATGTAAACATATTAAAGACAGTGTTAGGTGCTGGAATATGGATTTTCACTACTCTGACCACAAATGCCAGCTTGTAGAGTATGTAAACACAAGCATCCCAAAAATGACAAAAGTTACCGGAAATAAAAGAATCCTAAAAGAGGGTAACATCCTTGCCCTAAGAAATAAATTAGCTATAGAGGACTGGGATCTGGTTTACCAGACTGAAGGATCTGAAAACAAATGGGCCAAATTCTATGATACTATGCTAAGACACCTTGACAGATGCTGCCCTGTTAAAAAAATACAAAGAGTGTTCACCCATAACCAAAGCGCAAAAACCAACAGACTGATACTTCCAGCAAATATGATAAAACTCCGGCAAAACATCCAGGACCTGGATGTGTTACACAAGTCAACAAACCTGCAGGTTTTTAAGGCCAAGCACAATGAAGCCAAGAAAATCTTTAAGAAAGAGCTTTCAAATCTAAGAAAACAGATATACAGCAGTGAAATAGCTCAGTCAGACAATATAGCCAAGACCTCATGGAGAATTGTAAATCAATTCCGCAAAGCCACACCGAATCCAGAAACTGAAATTGTAAATATAAGACATGAAGGAAACACAATTAAAGATCCTAATAAAGTCTGCAATGTTTTCAATAAATACTTTATATCTGCAGCTGTTAGTCCAGTTAATAACACAATTGTGAGTAGTGAGGTAAAGCTCTGCCCCTTTGAAGAGCCACCTTTTGAATTCAAACAAGTAAGTGAAAAAGAAATAGGCAGGATAATAAATAACCTAAAGAATAAGTACTCATCTGGATGGGATGGTTTGAGTAGTATCATGATTAAAAAATGTAATAAGGAATTAGTTAAAATAATCACCCACCTGGTAAACTGCAGTATTAGAGAACATACATTTCCAAATGTATTGAAATGGAGCACAGTTAAACCAGTGCATAAAAAAGGATCCAAGGAAGAGGTTTCAAATTTCAGGCCCATATCATTAATACCTGTCTTCAGCAAAGTATTTGAAGTTGTGCTGCTGACACAACTTAGTGACTATTTCTTGAAAAGTATGTTCCTAACAGACACACAACATGGATTCCAAAAAGAACATAGTACTATCACAGCAATTATGGAATTTCTTCACAAAACGTATGGTGCCCTTGATCAAGGAATGCAAACAGCTGGCATATTTCTAGACCTCGCTAAAGCCTTTGACTCAGTAAACCATGAGTTACTTTTAAGTAAGCTTGAGTCATACAATGTAAATGCTGCATCCATGCAATTGCTGGCTACATATTTATTTAACCGCAAGCAGTGTACAAAGCTGACTTACAAAATCAATAATCAGATCATTAATTTCCAGTCCAAATTTGAGACAGTCACACAAGGTGTACCTCAGGGCTCAATTTTGGGACCTTTCCTTTTCCTAGTGTACATAAATGATATAGAGCAATCTTCAACTCCCAATTGGCAACCTATGCAGACGATACCTCACTGTTATTTCTTGGTAAACAAAATGATGAGTTAACGTTGGTAGCAACTGAGAGCCTACGTCAAATAACTACTTATTTCCATGATCAAGGTTTGAAAGTTAATATCAGTAAATCTCAGTTATTGCCATTTAAACTTACAAACTCACACCAAACCTCTATCAGTAACATCGGTGGAATTGAAGTAGTGGACACAAAGGCTGCAGATTTCTAGGTATTCACATAGATGAAAATCTAAGATGGGTAAACCATATCAAATTTTTATGCAATAAAATCAGAAGTTCATTACATCTAATCAGCCAGTTATCAAAAGTAGTCCCACATCAGACATTAAAAACAATTTATTATGGAACCATTTTTGCACAGATTAATTACGGGATAGAGATATGGGGTTGTGCTGCTGACATACATATGAACAGAATATTAACCCTACAGAAAAGAGCAATCAGAATTATCCATGGATTAGGGTATAGAGATTCATGCAGGGAAATCTTTGTTCATCATAAATACCTCACAGTCTACTCACTGTATCTTTACAAATTAATTATATTTTTTGTGACACATCAAAACAAAGCAACAAAGTGCTCTGATATGCATGCCTATAATACAAGAAATAAAGACTGCTACTACAGACAAAGAACAAAATTAAAAACAACAGACCATAGTCCATGCATTAGTGGTCAAATATGGTACAACAGATTACCGAGCTCTATAAGGTGCCACAAAGGGAACTTATTCAAAGTGAAACTGAAATATTTCTTGATTGACAAGTGTTTATATTCTTTAAGTGAATATTAATATTAAACTAAAATAAATTATTGTATAATATATATATATATATATATATATATATATATATATATATATATATATATATATATATATATATATATATATAAACACCCAATATTGTGCCTTATTAGGTACAATGGTACATTTGTATCATGTATATGTAATCACATATGTATATATGACTGTACTAAACTTGTAAAAAAATGCTATGACGTTTGCAAAAGACACCAGTTGGTGTCTCCATGCAAAAAAATACAATAAATAAAAAAATAAAATAAATGTCAAATACCACCCATGTTTGTTGAAACCATGTCACATGAACAGAAATAAGAGTACTGTACAAGTTATCACAGATTTTAATGATTTACTGCAGACAACCAAAATGATGTTAGAAATTTTTATTGACAGATATTTAGAAACTAATTATTTCATGACCAACTATTAAAAACATGTCAGAAATTTAGATTCATGGTGATTCTAGGAATGTGAGGGTTGGAACTTTAATAGTGGCAACTATTTATTTACAGCTCGTACAAAATAGATACATATTTCAAAGTTTTACTGACCTTCAGAGTAGGCACTAGCATTGTGTATAACCCATTGCCAGTGATGTGTAAGTCATAGGATACTCTTAGCAGTGCCAGTTGTGTTGACAGTTGGAGCGGCGCAGTCTATTGCCCGACGAATTTGTAGCATATAATTGGAAGAAGAAACAGCCTTGGTCATATTTTTTTGTTTTATTATCCGCAAAATCGATTTTTGGTCACTTAGTGACCATCCTCAGTGCTGTAAGATACAATTAAAATTGTTAGGCACTGGTATTAACAAGCTTAGAGCGATCACAGTTTATGTGCCTTGGTCGTATTTTTTTGTTTTATTATCCGCAAAATCGATTTTTGGTCACTTAGTGACCATCCTCAGTGCTGTAAGATACAATTAAAATTGTTAGGCACTGGTATTAACAAGCTTAGAGCGATCACAGTTTATCTGATCGCTCTAAGCTTGTTAATACCAGTGCCTAACAATTTTAATTGTATCTTACAGCACTGAGGATGGTCACTAAGTGACCAAAAATCGATTTTGCGGATAATAAAACAAAAAAATACGACCAAGGCTGTTTCTTCTTCCAATTATATCCATTATGTGGTCGTGGTGCACAGAACACTCCATGGAGTCGCCAATCAATAGAATTTGTAGCGCAGAAAGTGTAATCACTTCTGTCTCTGTTCTGTTCATTTTTGGAACAGAACCTATGACCATGTTAGAGACCTTGTACATTCTGTGTAGACTGCTGGGGGTAAGTGGTAGTTTGTGAATCACATTTAAAATACTATATATATATATATAAAAGTGTATGTTACCTGCTAGTCTGTGCCTCACCATTGTTATCATACAAATTTTAAAATACTCCCTATGTAACTAAGTTCAAGAAATAATTACTGTTTTTGTTTTTCAGAACTACTTAAGGTGGCTACTTTCCATGTCAGTGCCAGATCTTCAACTTCTATTGAAGTTAGATTCCATATAGATTGTGCTAAAAATTTACAAGAGAATGTATTTTATAGTATCTTCTACTGCCCAGTGGCTGTTTCAACAGAATCTATGTGTGGAGGTAATAGTACAAGATACTTGCTGATTTGAAAATTAAGAACATGCTACATAACTATGCTTTTAAGAAGAAAATTACAATCTTATATTACATTGTATAAAACTTTATTGGACTTATTTTTATCTTTTTCTGTCATAAATACAAAGAGAAATAGATTAAGTCAAGTTATACATGATATGGTATGATGGTTACATCTACATCTACATTTATACTCTGCAAGCCACCCAACGGTGTGCGGTGGAGGGCAAGTTTCCTGATAGCATTATGAATACATTTTTACAATAGTGAATATTAATAAAACAAATACAATCAGACAGTTTTACAGGTAGTTTACAGTGAATTATCTTAACAATTTTAGTAGTAACATTGACGAAATGCATGGAAGTTAGCTCTTTACAGTATACATAAATGAGCGAAAAATTGTACTTTTGATACAAATAAAATAAAAAATATTTAATGGTACTTAAAATATCAGAATCAAAGCAACTGAAAATCTACCAACAAACAGCACCTTATGGTGTTTAAGTGCACTGGAGTATTTTACGCAAAAACCAATTGATATATTCTTAACATAAAAATATCTTACACAGTACAAAATTCATTATTATATCAATAAATTAACTATAAGTGAGATATTCAGTTGAGTTAAGTGGCAAGCAATATATTTTATCTTTGATAGGCCTTGCATAAAATAAAACTCAGTGCAACAATAATCATTTAAATTTATTGCCAAATGGTTGCAATGACCTCACTTTTCGTACTATGATACAGACGTATGTAAATGCTGTTTGATGTGTATCAAATCATGAAACCACACAAATGAGTACAACACCTGGTTAACATTACAGAGTGACATTGAAGCTTCCTGGTTGAATAAAACTGCATTTTAGATTGGGTATTAAAATCAGAAGCTCACATTTCACAGACAATGCTTTTACTGACTGAGCTATCAAAGCTTGACTCATAACCCACACTCACAGCTTCAAAACATCATGCAGTCCATTGCACAGTGAAAGATTCATTAAACAATCCTGTAGGCTGTTACTTAGCCATTTATTCACAAAATCATTTCTTTATGGAATGCTAGTCAAACACAGTATGCAAGAGATCTTTTGTGAAGTTTAGAAAGCAACAGGAAAGCTTTGGTAGAAATGGAGCTATGAGGGATTGACATGGAAGTGTACAGATCATTCGGTAGTACATTTGGCACATAGTCTATAGGAGGCCACCAGTATCAACAGATATCTGCACTCTGTGTCCCACAGTCACCCATAACAGAAGAATAACCAGAAGCCTGAAGAGATAGTTAAGTGGCATATCTACATGAACTGCAATGATGGTTACAAGCTTCCTTTGTCTTGGCTAATGGCAGTAGCTAATGTGTAGATGGACTGCTCCTACAAAGCTGCTCCATCATGCCCAGCCAAAACCACTTCTACAGAAGGCACACAGCACACTTACCCTCCACTGAACATAACAGGAGCAGCACCACATCATAAATGCAGTTCCCTTGTAATTTACCAAGGTGGGATGGTAAAATTTAATCTTAAATTACAGTCAACATAATATACTTTCCTCTCCACTCTTGACATCCAATTATATGATGAATTTTATATATGCACCTTGTTAGAAACTGTAGGGAAAAAGTGAAGACTGTATGCTAGAGTCAACGTTTCATTGCCTGTGCAATTTCATATGCCTTGCCAATTGCAATAGAGACCAGAACATTGCTAAATCATTTTGCTACATTATGTGGTTTACAAGCCAGAAGAATTTTATGGAAATTAAAGGCCATGGACTTACAAAGTGATAGAATGTTAGATTTGTTTACATATCTTCTTTTATCAATGTCAGGTGGAACATCTGCTATAATTCTAGATTTAGACACTTAGTATTCATTAAAAAGTGAAACACAATGGTAATATATTGGTTATGTCATGAGATCTTTTTTATGCATTTATTTAAAGAAGTAGCTGTATCTACAGGACACACCATACACATTTGCTTTATTGAGAAAAATACATAAATACACTCCTGGAAATGGAAAAAAGAACACATTGACACCGATGTGTCAGACCCACCATACTTGCTCCGGACACTGCGAGAGGGCTGTACAAGCAATGATCACACGCACGGCACAGCGGACACACCAGGAACCGCGGTGTTGGCCGTCGAATGGCGCTAGCTGCACAGCATTTGTGCACCGCTGCCGTCAGTGTCAGCCAGTTTGCCATGGCATACGGAGCTCCATCGCAGTCTTTAACACTGGTAGCATGCCGCGACAGCGTGGACGTGAACCGTATGTGCAGTTGACGGACTTTGAGCGAGGGCGTATAGTGGGCATGCGGGAGGCCGGGTGGACGTACCGCCGAATTGCTCAACACGTGGGGCGTGAGGTCTCCATAGTACATCGATGTTGTCGCCAGTGGTCGGCGGAAGGTGCACCTGCCCGTTGACCTGGGACCGGACCGCAGCGACGCACGGATGCACGCCAAGACCGTAGGATCCTACGCAGTGCCGTAGGGGACCGCACCGCCACTTCCCAGCAAATTAGGGACACTGTTGCTCCTGGGGTATCGGCGAGGACCATTCGCAACCGTCTCCATGAAGCTGGGCTATGGTCCCGCACACCGTTAGGCCGTCTTCCGCTCACGCCCCAACATCGTGCAGCCCGCCTCCAGTGGTGTCGCGACAGGCGTGAATGGAGGGACGAATGGAGACGTGTCGTCTTCAGCGATGAGAGTCGCTTCTGCCTTGGTGCCAATGATGGTCGTATGTGTGTTTGGCGCCGTGCAGGTGAGCGCCACAAGCAGGACTGCATACGACCGAGGCACACAGGGCCAACACCCGGCATCATGGTGTGGGGAGCGATCTCCTACACTGGCCGTACACCACTGGTGATCGTCGAGGGGACACTGAATAGTGCACGGTACATCCAAACCGTCATCGAACCCATCGTTCTACCATTCCTAGACCGGCAAGGGAACTTGCTGTTCCAACAGGACAATGCACGTCCGCATGTATCCCGTGCCACCCAATGTGCTCTAGAAGGTGTAAGTCAACTACCCTGGCCAGCAAGATCTCCGGATCTGTCCCCCATTGAGCATGTTTGGGACTGGATGAAGCGTCGTCTCACACGGTCTGCACGTCCAGCACGAACGCTGGTCCAACTGAGGCGCCAGGTGGAAATGGCATGGCAAGCCGTTCCACAGGACTACATCCAGCATCTCTACGATCGTCTCCATGGGAGAATAGCAGCCTGCATTGCTGCGAAAGGTGGATATACATTGTACTAGTGCCGACATTGTGCATGCTCTGTTGCCTGTGTCTATGTGCCTGTGGTTCTGTCAGTGTGATCATGTGATGTATCTGACCCCAGGAATGTGTCAATAAAGTTTCCCTTTCCTGGGACAATGAATTCACGGTGTTCTTATTTCAATTTCCAGGAGTGTATTTGTTCATTGTCCCAGTGAACTAAAGTATCTGCAGGTGACAAAAAAGTCTGATGCATGTTTAATTATTTTTGTTTCATTGAAATTTCTTATTTTGAGAAGACAGAAGGAGTAATATGTTTTACTTGCTAAAAATGTTAAAAGCCAAGACTGCATAAATATACACCATAGCACATCTGTTTACATAAGCTGGATGTACCATATATATTGAAAATCCAACTTAATGTGGATTTCCAATATTTACAATACATCCTTAAGGCATATTTTCAATGTTTAGAATATGTACAGCTTATGTAAACAGATGTGCTACTGTGTATTGTGTTTTGGTGATGTAACAAGCATCTGTGAGTGGTATCTGTATGGACATGGTAATTTGGCTGTTGTCTGCCTCTGTAGCTGAGTGCTCAACACATCAGACTGCCACACAGGGGGCCCCGGTTCAATTGCCAGCTGGGTCGGAGGTAGTCTCTGCTTGGGGACTGAGCGTTGCATTGTCCTCATCATCATTCCATCCTCATCAACATGCAAGTCACTGCTGTTGTGTCAACTAAAAAGACTTGCAACAGGCAACTAAACTACCCCAGATGGGATATCCTGGCCAATAATGCCATACCATCATTTCATTTCATGTGCTGTTTTTCTTTATCCACGTGACAATATGGCAAGAGGTCCAAATTAAAATGCACATGTTTTATAACGAAAAGATTTTTTAAGACCTGAGGATGACAGCAAAGTCTATTGAAACCAGTTGTTTTAAACAAAGAAATATTATACGATCTTGGCTTTAGAAGGTTTTTTTTTGTTTTTTGTTTGTTTTTTGTTTTTTTTTGTTTCACATCTCAGACTACAGAATAGAGGACCTCAAAACATTATGACTACCTGTTTAATAGTAGACAGTGGGTTGGTGCATCTTAGAAAAGGAATACTTCTAGGGTTCAGCTCTGGGAGGGATCCCAGCTTGTTTATAACAATAATGTAAGTGATAATTTGTTTATATCAATGCTTAGTACAATGATTTGACACAACTTCCAAGAAATTAAAAGGTATTTTTGAGACTCTTAGTTTAAATGTTACTTTATTCCCAAAAATGAGCAGAGAAATTAAGAAACTAAGGTATGTAAAAATAGGAACACTTAAGAGTAACATTTTCTTTGGGGAGGTGATGACCCCCATGCCCATGTCCCCCTCCGTCCCTTAGATCTGCACCTGCCTTTGGATAACATCCCAGATGTCTTCCAGTAGGTTCAGATCAGTTAAGTTTGATGGTGAAGACATCATCATGAATTCACTGTCATGCTCTTCAAAACCATTATAGCCTGATTCTGGCCATGTGACAGTGACAGTTATTTTGCTGGAAGCTACCATTACAATCAGGTAAGTCGTCGAGCACAAAAGGAAGAAGTTGCTCTGCGGTGATTTGATGAAGTTGAGGTTATTGTAGTGTGACTGAATATCATAAGGTCCAAACCCACCAAAAATAAATGCAAAATATATGTATTTAAATAGCAGATAACAATTTGCTTCATGCCTACCTACGAGACAGTCTTTGTGAAAGTGTAGACAACATGTGACTTAAATTCGGAGAAATGATATTTACTGTCATTAGGAGATTTATACCAAGTAAGTTACTATGAGATTGAACAGATCCCCCATGGTACACATAACAGGTCAGGACACTGTAGCACTAACAATGGAAAAACATGACAGATTAAAATAAAAAAGAAAGTTCAGAATTGGTGATGTTTTAAGGAAGCTAAAAATTTAGTTTGGATTTCATTGCAAGGCAATTTTAATAGTTCCTACAATGAAACTGTCTCAAAATATGAGCAAAAATCCAGAGAGATTCAGATCGTACATAAAGTATAACAGCACAAGACATTGTGTGATAGCAGTGGTGATGTTACCAATGACAGTGCCATTAAAGCAGAGATATGGAACACAAATTTCCAAAATTGTGTCACCAAAGAAGATGCATAAATATTTCAGTGTTCAAATCAAGAAAAACATGAGTAACTTACAAGTAGATACCCTTGGCATAGTAAAGAAACAAGGCACTAAATAAAGATAACTCTTCTCATCCAGACTACACACTAGTTAGGTTCATTTAAGAACATGCTGAGAAAATAGCTCCATGTTTAGTAACTGTATGCAACTGCTCACTTGACAGAAGAACTGTACCTAAAGACAGGAAAGTTCCACAGGTTGTACCAGTATGTAAGAAAGGAAGTAGAAGTAATTTGATGAATTATAGACAAGTATCACTGAAATCCATATGCAGTAGAATTTTGTAATATGTACTGTGTTTAAACATTGTAAAATTCCTTGAAGAAATGATTTATTGATCATAGACTGCACAGATTAAGAAAATATCACTTTTGTAAAATTCACATGAAGTAATTAGTGCTATAGACAAGGGATCTCAAGTTGATGGAAATTTCAAGATTTTCAACAGGCCTTTGACACTGTTCCCCACTAGCAGCTTTTAATCAAATTCTATGCCTATGTGGTATTGTCTCAGTTGTGTGTAATGGAATCAGAATTGTAGCAACGGACAGGAAATCATCTAGAAAAACACGAGAAATACTTTAAATGATTTATGAGACAATCTGAGAAGCGTTCTTATTTTTTTTTTTTCAGATGATGTCTTTTACTGTCTAGTACCAGCATGAGACTATCAGAAAGAATTGCAAATGATTTAGACAAGATATCTGCATAGTGTGAAAAGTGAAAATTGATCCTATACAATAAAAAGCTTGAGGACCTCCACATAAGCACTAAAAAAAATCTGTTAAATTTTGGTTCTACAATAAATCACAATAATTTGAAGGCTGTTCATCCAACTAAATACCAAGGGAATACAATTACAAACAACTTAAATTGAAACAATCATATATAAAATAGAGAAGGAGCCATATTTTTATTCCTTTTTATTATTCTTCACATTAACATGGTGAAATTCAAATGGAAACATCTTAGATACATTTACAGAGAAAAACTTGGTAAAATCAGGTCAAGCGACCCAAGGAAAAGATCAATGTAAAGTAGTTTCACTTGGCCTTTGTTTCATCAGAATTTCTTAAAAACTACAGTATCTTAATTTAAGAGCTATGCACATGTCCTTGTCAGTGGAAACAGAACCAGTGAGCTTAATGACATTATCTGAAGAATTTTCATCTATCAGTCTGCGTCACAAGATGAGGTGATCATTCTGAGAGGTCAGTCATTTGCTCCAGTTAATGAACCATCATCACTGCCAACTACCACATAATTAAGAAAGAAGATATAAAAAGCTAGTGAGGAAAATATTAAATTTTTGCAACTCAAAATGAAAAAAAACCTTTGATAAATACACAGCAAGATATTACTGAAGATGATGATTCTAGTTACTTCCTGATGTGTGTCAGATCTTGAATGTTTTGCACCACATACTGAAATGTATTATGACCCATTCTGTAATAGAAATAAAAATTTCTAGATAAATGCTCTCCTAAATGTCTGTCACTACACATTGAATAAATCTGTAACTTCCTTTTTCTTCTGTGCTTAAATACTTGACAACTCACTGCAATATCAATGAAGTAATGAAGTCACTATTCTATAAAATAGCACAGACTGGGTGGCAGTGAAAACCGGGTGGCTGCACCTATGTTACCTATGGTCTTGTATGTCAGCTGTCGAAGAGTGGGGGATTCCCTCACCAGTGCAGCTCTGTCTACCAAGGGGAAAGGGGAAAACAGAATGACCTGCACATCTGCACTGACTGGCACTGCCCTGAAGTGTTTGAGGGTACACTGAACCTGCCCCATTAATCTTTTTGTCAACCCTCTCTAATGACCTTGATATCAACAGCACATTAAATCTCAATCTTCCTTCTCTTTTTGTGTTACAATAGAAACATCAGAACTCCTTAGGGATGGAAATGAGATGTAATTATTTACAACTTTTGGTACTATGCTCCAACAGTAATATGAAAGTGAGAATTTCAAAACAGAACGTCTTGTGCATTAGTCAACTTAAATGTAGGAACTTCTATAAATGTAATTCTATTTCTTGGCTTATTGCTTTCATCTCCAACTATGAAGTAATTAAGGTGAATGTTGCAAGCTTTTAATATAGTCCATCTACAGTAAACTATAAGGTTAATTTATTCTTCCCTTCTAGTTCCAAATACAAAATGCAAATTCTACTAATTGCAGGATGTTGACAACAAATAATTATGTATATCTGTGTGAGCAGACAGTACGTGAAATCCACAGTTGTGATATGTATTATGTAAATTGAGGATGGAGGGGGCAGAAAGCAAAGGAAAGGCAATGAACTACTGAGATCACCTACATCAGGACTGTATACAGAATCTGTGGTCGTGAGTGAAAATGTTTACCAAACCAGGAGTCAAACCTGGGATGTCTCACTTACTAGGCAGTTGCATTAATCACTGTGTCATCTGGACATAATGTTTATCACTAATGTGCACACTATCCTGGCATGCTCCCTAGCTGACTGACACTCTCCACTAGTGCAATCTATCCTCAGTCCTCACTCATGTCCTCCATGCTTGTTTATTTAGATTCCCTCTGGAGGCCAAACAGTGCATCCACACTGAAGGTTGTGTATTCATTGTCATGAATCAGTTATATGATTGTGTTGTGTCTGTTATTTCAGATATGTCCAGAAGAACAGACACCCTATATTTATATAACTGATTTGCCTTGATGTCAGTGAATCCACAACCTTCAGTGCCCATGCACATTTACATTCAACCTGCAGCGGGAGTCTAAAATTAGTGCAGTTAGATGGTGCTAGGTGGGCATGTAAGTTGGCTGGGGAGCACACTGGGACAGTCCAGATAGTTCATGCATTTGTGGTTGACACTGTGTCCAGATAGCACAGTGGTTAATGCAATTGTCTAGTAAGTGGGAGATCCCAGGTTTGACTCCCAGTCTGGCAAACATTTTCACTCATCACCACAGATTCTGCATAAAGTCCTGTTGCAGCTAATACCATTAGTTCCTTCTCTTTCCTTTGCTTTCTCACCCCCTCCACACTCAATTTACATAATATCTACCACAGCTGCGGAATTCACATAAGGTCTGTTCTTCTGGACATATATGAAAGAACAGGTACAACACATTTTCACTAGTTCCTTCCCTTTCTTTTTCTTTCTCCCCCCTCCACCCTCAATTTACATAATAAATAATTGCTTTCCTTTTATAATGTCAAGTGTAGCCTAATGTAAAGCCATAAATTGGCATGGGAACCACACATTAAAAATATATTGGGAAAGCTTTCAAGAGTTATTTACCTAATTAGAAATTTAAAAAGACATGTTCCCAATGACTATGTGAGATCAGCATATTTTGCCTTCTTCCAAAGCATCATTTCTTATGGAACCTTACTGTGGGGCAGTAGCTGTCATGTAAATAACATTTTACTTTTACAGAAGAAAGTAATAAGAATAATAACAGACTCTGATAAAACAGTATGTTGTAAACCTCTGTTTATTAAATTGCAGTGTCTTACAGTAGTAAACTTATTCATCTACAATGTTTTATTGTACATTAGAAACAATGTTTCTAATTTTGTGTTGAGAAGTGATATTCATAGCCACAATACTAGAAACAGAACATCTGTAGACTTGCCATATCATAGATTATCAAAATCACAGAACTCCTACCTAGTTCTTGGACTAAGGATGTTTAATAGACTAAGTGCTGACTTTATAGAACTGCCTGTAAATATTTTTAAAGCTAAGTTATACAAGCTACTAGTGAACAATCCGTTTTACACCACTGACAAATTTTTTTAAGATGAAAATACTGCATTCTAATGTGTACCTATTTTTTGTAAACCAATTTACATCAATATTGTAGTTTATGTAGAAATATATGCTCTTGACTTTGTCTATTGCTGTAATCAGCCGAATGACAATAAAATTTTGTTATTGTTGTTATTATTATTATAGCCCATGTAATCGATCAATGTGGTGGGACAAATCATATATGTTTGGAATTTTCTGGACATGGATCATTAAAATAACATGAGAGACCAACAATAGGTCTGTTTTTTTTTTTCCTGCAGTTTTTGACACTACACGAAACACACGCAAACTCCAGAGGCTTGCAGTTGCAGCATTTACTTGTGAATGGAGACAGACATCAGTGTTACCACCATTCCAAAAACTTTTTTTATACTTTTAGCTATATTGCACTTATAGTAATGTGTTGTCAGAAACATATCTTACAGTGAGTTTCCTGCTATCAAATGTTTTCACTACAAGATTTGGAAGTCAAGTGCATGTATTTGTGGGGGTGTGTGTCCTTATCATTATAAATAACAACCTGTAGATCCACTTGTTAAAACAATGAGCACTTTTATTGTCACACTTCAGATATACGTCATTACACATCGAAAGTATCACATAGACAGATCATAATGGCTGCCTTGGCCCAAAGAGTATGAGGCTCTGGCTGTTGTGGGGGGAGGGTGCAGGTGTCGCGCCCTCTTTGTCCGGAGGGGGAACTGGGCAGGGCAGGGCAGGGCAGGCAGGGCAGGGTTCAAGCCCTTTTGGATGGAGAAATGTAATCACAGTGCCACACGGGTAGGAGTATGGTGACAGGGGGGTGAATCCTGCCTCGGGCATGGATGTGTGTGATGTCCTTAGGTTAGTTAGGTTTAAGTAGGTCTAAGTTCTAGGGGACTGATGACCACAGCAGTTAAGTCCCATAGTGCTTAGAGCCATTTGAACCAACACCTCGTTGCGTAGGCCACATGGTGATACGGGTGGTTCACTCGTACACACACTATTGTTATTGATATTGAACTCGGGTAGAACATGGGAAGAGTGTCACAAACTTTCGTTGAGGTCCTTTTCGTTATAAATAACAACCCATTGATCCACTTGTTAAAACAATGAGTACATTTACTGTCACACTTCAGATATACATCATTACACATTGAAAGTATCACATAGACAGAACATTTTGCATACCAGAGATGTTATGGCACGTCAGTGTTGCCACATATTTGACGAATAGCATAATTTCATAATGACTGTTATGAATTACAAACAGGTAAATAGTTATTGAGAAGCTACGACCATCCACTACCACCAAAAAAAAAAACAAAAAAAAATTTTTTTTTGGCCCCATACTTTCTTCAAAATTGATTGAGAAACATTACAGAATAAAAAATCACATGAAATTAAAAGTGGGTATGTTTTTTTTTCATCTGGAAAGTAAAGCTTTTAAGGAAAAATTAAGTCCACAAAGCAATGTGGCATAGGAAATATAAGTTCAAAATACAATATGGCATAGTCTTATATACCAAGAGTTTTTAAAACTCAAAAATCAGTGATGTGGATTTTCAGCCACCCAGGCCAGTGCACAGTGTGAACACTCAGGTTGGGGGCTTGTGCTGCCTAGACATGTGCCAGGCTAGCACATCTCATCCCGGCCCTTCCTGACATGCAGTGTGAATGCAGCCTTAGAAAATGTGTCAAACCTGACAAAGGAATTGCCTGCATTATGAATGTCCATCTCATTTTGAAATACTGCTAAATGGTAAGAGATCTCTAGCAGGATGGACTGGCTGAGGACATCAGAAAAGTTCTAAGAAGGGCAGATCATTTTGTATTATCATGAAACAGAGGAGACACAGTCGCAGAAATGATACATGAGTTGGCATGGCAAAGATTAAAACAAAGGTTTTTTGTTGTAGTGAGATTTTTTCATGAAATTTCAGTCCACAAACTTCCTTCTCTGAATGTGAAAACATTTTTTTGACTCCCCCTTAAATAGGGAAAAATGATCATTGTAATAAAATGAGAGTGATAAAGTCTCACACGAAAAAATTTATTCATTCATTTTTCTCATATGTGTTTCAAGAGTGGAATGGTTGAGAAGTAGTCTGAAAATGGTTTTGTGAACCCACTGTCAAACACTTAATTGTGAATTGCATAGTACTAATGTAGATGTAGATGTCATCCACAGCAGTCATGATGCCATTAATTACTACTGCATGGCTCATGAAAGCCCAGGTGAATCATCCCCATAGCATAAACTTGCCCCACTGGCCAGTGTTCATGACACAATACATGTTCTGAGCAACAATTTGCCTGGATGATAGCAGACATGACCCTACATCTATTTTTGAGTAAACTATGTTCTACATTACAGAGAATCTGCTAAGTATAAAATACGCATTCTGACTGATGGTGATATGCAAAGTAAAATTTCATAATTATTACTCCTATTATGCGGCTTGTTTTTCTGTCTATGAAATTAATGTATTACAAATTACCCCTCCAGTATTTAAATTCTGTTTGCTAGTTCTGGGTGGTAATAGCTTAGCACTGAACCCAATGCTTTATTACTAAACATATGTCTCTCATAAGTCACTGTAGTCCATATAAAATTTTTTGTGCCATTTATAACTTAATTATTGTGTCAGTATAAATATGAGTGCTTAGCTATATAATTGATGACAACTTTAAATAAAACTGAGCATGCAGTATCCCTTTTGATCCACAGCGCCACTGAACAAAACAGTACAGAGTAACACTGGTGAAATAATAACAGTGGTCACAGAGCTGCTTCCACATACCACATATTTAATTTATATCATTCCTGTTGCCATTAAAGATGGAGAAATAAGTAAATATGGTGAAGCAAGTGACAGAATTTATTGCAAAACATTTGAATCAGGTAAGGACATTACAGGTCTTTTGTTACTCTTGGTCTCCTGTTACACATATGAGTAATAATGGAATATATTTGTCTACTTTAAAAGCACCATCGCTACCCCAAAACATTAGTTTATGTGATGTTACAAATCAATCATTGGTGGTGAGGTGGAAACCTCCACAGCATTTGAATGGTATCCTGCAGCATTATATCATACACTACAATGGCAAATCATTAACAACAGCACCTGCCGAACATCTAGAGGTCTGTAGCATAACTGCTCCCTTATCTGTAGTTTAAGATAAGTATTTAGTTTGGTATGTAGTTTAAGATAAGAATTTATTAAAGGAAAATAAATCAACAGAATTAATTTATCAACATATTTTTCATACTGACTAATGTGCTGCAAGAGTTTATATTACTACTTTACCCCAAGAGTTATGATTTATTTCAGGTAAAATTGGAGAATTTAAAAAGCTTTACACAATATGAAGTGTCAATGTCTGCATGCACAATTATATGTTCAAATTTTACCATTCCTGTTAACATCACAACTGATGTTGGTGGTAAGTGTACATTAATTCTTTAGCATTTGTTCATCAGAAATATGTAACATTGTGAACTAAATAGTCACTGAGGCATATATGTTTCAATATTATGCTACTGATAAGTTCCATAATGTCTATATAAACACTGTATAAGAACTAAATCTCTCTAATGTTACTATAAACTCACATTCTTGATAATGTCATTATCATTGAATGGTTTTTGTGGTTTTGGATAAGAGAGAATTTAGAGTGAGCTATGAATTTCACAGCTTTAATACCAGATGTGAAAATAATTTACATGTAGGCTACACATCCTTGTATAAAATTAAGAGTATTAGCGCCTCCACCAAAATTCTGAGCTACTCACAACATTTATTCAGTCTAAACATTCATCAGACAAAAATATATAGGTAAAATCTCAAGATAGTTGAAGATTCATTCTCACCAGGTTTCATTGAATGTGCATCAACATGCAAAATTGGTGAAGTTAACTTCATGTGTGATCTCCATGCCTTACTTGAAACACTGTCAAAGATAAGTTACTAACAAAGATTTTTAGGTGACTGTACATAAATGAAATAGCATTTTAGTTTCTATGCTTCAAAAGTAGAGATTTACTAAGTTAGTTTTATGTTCAATGGATCATTTGTATGATAAATCATAATGATGTGGAATGAGTCATTTTACATTTACATCACAAATTAATATGCAGTATGATGAATATCTACATTCCTTTAAATATACAGATGTGAGATAGTGATTCCTACCCACCACTTATTACACATTACAATAACAGAAATCCTTCTGTGAAATAGGAGGATTTGTCAAGGAGAAACTTTTTCAGACAGTTATCAAATTTTACTTTGCTGTATGTCAAACATTTTATATCTCTGGGTAAAAGCTCAAGAATTTTAGTTGCAGCAGTGTGCACACTTTTTATGCAGAGTTAAGAATGTCAGTTGTCTTCTCACTTTGTAATTATGTACGTAATAGTTCCTTTTGAACTGCAGTAGATTATTTATGACAAAATTAATAAGGGAATAAGTATACTGTGAATCAACTGCTTAAACAGATGTATGCTAGATGATCAGTCTTGAGCACCACATATTATTCTTATGGCACATTTTTGAGAAATGACGATTTTCTTCCTTAAGGATGAGATACCACAGAACATTGTTCCGTATGACATTACCAAATGAAAATTTGTCTCTACTCAAGATTTGTAATGATTCTAAGTACAAATGTGGCTGAACTAAGTTGTTTTAGGATTTCCAAAATGTGCTTTATACAGTTTAAATTCTCATCAATATGAACACCTAAAATTTTGACATTTCCACAGTGTTTATTATTTTCTCACCATGTGTTATACTTATAATTGGTATAGTACCTATAGATGCATAGAACTGGATGTGTTATGTCTTTTTAAAATTGAAAGTAAGCTCATTCACAGACCACCAGTTAATGACACTTTTAAGAACTTTGTTTACTATTTCTTCTGTTGCTGTATGTATGCTTGGATTGATTACAGTACTAGTGTCATCGGCAAAAAGAACTAATTCTGCTTGTTGTATGTTAGATGAAATATCATTTACATGTATAGGGAACAATTGTGGACCTAAGATTGAGCCTTGGGAAACCCCAAACGTGATTTCTCTCCAGTCATAAGAATTTTCTCTGATTACATTAGTTGAATTAGCATACTTTTGGTTAGCTATGACATTATCTATTGGCATGCTATACCATGAGTTCCACAAAATCTCAGTTTATCCAGAAGAATATTGTGATTTACAATCAAATGCCTTAGATATGTCACAGAAAATACCAGAGAGTGCTATTTTGTTATTTAATGCTTGTAAAATTTGGTGACTGAGCATGTAAATGACATTTTCAGTAGAGCAACTCTCTTGAAATCCAAACTGTTATTTACTGAGGATATTATTGTTGCCCAGGTGGGCACTATTGCAGAATACATAATCTTACCAAACATTTTGGAAAATGATATCAGTAATAAAACAGGTCCATTTTTGTTGACATCTCTCCTGTGACCTTTCATATAGAGAAGTTTAACAACAACATATTCAGTCCCTCTGGACTCTCTCAGATAAGGCAGGGCTTATTATATGAAGACAGCTCTCTAGTACTCTTTTGGAAACACTATCAAATCCAGATGAACTTTTATTTTTGAGGGAATATGCAAGTTTCTTAATTTCAGAGAAAGAAGTTGGTGATACCTTCATTTGATTGAACTTTATGAGAGTTGCTTTTTCAACATAACATTGCGATTTTTCTCTTGAACTATTTGATCCTATATTTTCTACTATACTTCTGAAGTGATTATTAAACATATTTGCCACCTGTCACCAGTAGCAACAGGGATCTTGTTTTGTGTGACAACACCCTCCTCCCCCCCCGCCCCTCCCTCACCGTCACCACCCATGCATTATCTATAAGAAGCTCAGTCCACCTATCTTTCCCACTCTTATTCAGATGTGGGTCATTTCCAGCATATTCCCATCTTCCAATTATAGCAACAGTTACAGTACTCACGTAATTTCATTTCAATCAGCAGCAGCCTGCTGAACTCAATGTCCACACAGCTCAAAGCAGTTGTAACCCAGGGCTGGTCATGGTGCTATACAATAACCACAAGATTCACACACAAGTGTGAAGTTGCTTATACTATTTCATCCAGGTTACCCTTATACTGCAATTTCTGTCTTTAGCCAGGCTGTTGCCTGTTCCACCCACTACAATAATAAGATCCTCTTTCTGAAAGTCTTTACACAAATTCCCTGTGTCCTCTGTCACCTGGATAAGGCTTGGTTTCACAGTACTTGTGACCCAGAACTCTGTTCCTAATTTGCCCTGTACCACCTGTTCTACATCCCTGCTATGGCTACTAACTGGCAGCAAGATTCTTTTCTTCCTAATCTCTTTTAGTACAGAAGCCTTTTCTACAGATCTGCTGCACCTTACTGTGATATATAGCTGGATGAGGCTCTTCTCCTCATACTTCAAGTAATAAGTCAGACTTATCAGATTCTATAAACTGAAATGCTTAAAACAGATTGTGTCGAGTGATGTCACATAATTTTGATGAGACATTATTATGAGACTAATATTTATACTCATATATCTTAAAAATGAGGGAATGAAAGGCTTCTGTGACTGAAATAGTGAGAACACTGATGAGAAAAGGGAAGCTTTCTTTTTTCCTTTTTAAAGTCATTATTGTCTGCAGATTTCTCTACAAACTGAATTCAACCATTCTGTAAAACAGCAAAACTCCCCACAGTTGTCATGTGTCATCTAATTACAAGTTTAAGACCATTTCCCAATGACAAATCCATGAGCGAATTCATTTTCCATTTAATAACTTCATTTTGAGGTTTCTAACATTTCAGTTGCAGATTAATCACTTAATAATAATTCCAAGAGAACTAAATAGTTTCTTGAGAGACTGAAGAACTGTAGTTCCAAAATATACGTCAGTTGCGGACATTCAGAAAAATGTCAATAACTTGCTCAAAATAGTGGCCATAATTAAAAAGTGTGTAAAATTTCGCATGGTTTCTTATTCTTCTTCTTCCCTGTGGAGTCATAGGGGAACAATGAGGACTGCTTTTTGATGGTTGGGACTAGAGCAGAAAAATAGTTTCCTATGCCACAGCAGGTAGTTTTTGTCTCTCCTTCTCCCCGCAGTTGGTACAAACCCTATTTTTTAGGATCATGAGCTCTTTGGAGAGTTGAATTTATGAGGCCATAAAAGTCCAGATAGTAGCCACCACTACCCTCATTCTCTCATTCACTGTCTTACATCGAATTTGCCTGACACAGGACGATGCCAAGATGAATGCATTTTGCTCCAGCCATTTGTCACCTTGCAGCTAGTAACAGTTTGATCGCTCATTACTTTGAGAGTAACAATGTCATTTGCACACAGATGTCACCATTTATACTTTGTGAGTGTTACTACATCAGGCCTCAATCAAACACCGGCAGCATCAGCTTTTTGGTAAAAAATCACCTTTTTCACCTCATTCATGTTATCATGAGTACAGTACTCTCTCTCTCTCTCTCTCTCTCTCTCTCTCTCAGGCCGAGCACTAGTACAGGTGTGGCTTAAATATTCTTTGTATGTTTTTATGTAGAGACTATATCTCTCCAACTTTGGTTCAATCCTCTGTTGATACACCCTGTATTAAATGGTACTGATTTATTGACAGTAAAGGCTGCTCTCATCTCATGTTTGTAGCTCTATTCTCGGGATAGAGTTACAAATATTGTTAATATTTGCCCTAACCATCACCTTTTCAAATAATAGTTAATCAGGGACCCCTTGCAAGTAAGTGTAAAGATGGTACTTTCCATGGTTGACACTGAGCAGGATGTTAAATTAAATCTCATCAGCATGTTAATGTTATTGCTTTGCAACCCAGGGCAAGCTTTTTAGAAACTGATGTGTTGGGGGTAGTCACTGACAATGGGAGAATGATACAGTCTTATTCCACTGATTCTATACAAATGACTAGCACATATGTACTACTTTACTGCCATGACTTATGTCAGTGGTGGCTGATTCACATTTCTGATTCATACCGAGTCTACACCATCATTGTGATCAGTGTGCTCATTTAACAAAGTGACTAACATAATCTATGTTAAGCTTATTTAAGAAAACATTGAATTACAGTGTAAGGCAAAAATCTACATTATTAATCAGAAGGTGTAAGAAATAAGGTATATCTACTATGTACTGATTCTCATATTATTATAATGAATCATCTGCATTACAACATAATTCTCAAGTAAAGGTGACTACTTAGGATAGCAGTTTAGAGAAAGAAAGTTGTGTCAAGATTATGAACAGAATGATTAATACTGATAAAATTTATCTGTGATAGTGTAATGAAAAAATTTGGGACCAGGTATTAGGCAAGTCAAACTTATATATGTAGAAACAGTCCTCCAATAACATAAGTAAACTTAGACAAATCCATTTATATCAACAGAAAAATGTTTTGTGTTTTGTTGTGACACATGTCCCATTCAATGGACGAACATCACATCTCTCTTTCTGACATTTCAAATAAAAGAGGCATATCACTGGCCAATAAGACCGAATGGTGGTACGTAACTGCTAATGCATGTAAACTACATTGATGAAGTTATAATCTTTGTTGACAACAGACAGATCTTACCGCAATTTTTTTTTTCAAATGAACTATGGTATTTTTACAAGTTCTTTGATTTTTCATTCTGTACCTATAGTATTACATACTAAAGAATGTGGAAAAATATTTTAATGGTAAACCTGGCTCACAAAAGTCTGTTTAATACTCATCTTTCATTTTTCATGACAAATACCATGTTTTTACTTTCTTTGTACTTCACTGAAAGGTATTGAAATATACATTGCTGTTTGTGAAAACTGCAACATCATGAAGGAATGGGATTAAGAGCCTGAAATTTAAAGAGTAGGTACATGACAGTGATGTTTCCAGAAGATTAGAGATACAGCAACATCGTTCCTGCAGATTTATATTAATACCCTAGATATACGCCATAAATCTGACAGCTTCAAAACATTTTAAGCAGGTAAAATTGACCACCTGATATGAAAAATTATTTCTTTTATGACATTTTACCAATGGAAAAATGGTGCTGTATGTTTAAAGGGTCTGAGGATGTTAGGACTTGTGCCAAATAAAGAAAACATATGAGGTGAGCTACCAGTACAATGATGTACACATACCTTCAGTGGACAACTGCTCGATATGTATATAGACATCTTTGATTGTAATAGAGAATAAAAGGACTTGCACATGAATTAAGACACTGACCACACACTGTAATCTCTCCAGTTAGCACAGTAGTGACATTTTCTTCCCAATCACTGGATATTAGTCAGTGACTGCAGAAGATATTTCCTGTAAGGCAAATACAATAACTTTCACTGAGGTAAGAATCATTATTCTAACTACTGATGAACTTCTGCAGAGACAGGTAAACAAATGCAAATATTCTCTGCAACCTGAAGCAAAATCAGCTTTTGAGGAAAGTTTTCCTTTTGTTTTCTAAAGTTTTATTGGTCTCCTAGTGAACAGTATATAGCTAAATGTTATAGGAAACTTCATATTAACCCAGTGGCTTATATATGTAATTGTGCTGGGTAGCACTGCACAATTTCTGTTATCCATCTGTAACAAATGAAGGAAACTTTTACCTGCCAATACTGTGCTAATATGTTATGAAGTCAAACTTCATGAATGTGTTTGCATTATATTACAGTGATGCTCAGATGTATACCTGAAATGCTTTCCATGGCTGATAAAACAACCATTTGATCGCACTCTGCTTACAGTTAGAATTAGACAGTTGAAAAACTGTGAAAACATGTTCGCCCTGAGGCTAGACAGTGAAGTGCCCACATCAGTCTAACTTCACTTTCCTCATTAGGAAATCAAGAATTTATCTTACTCAGTATCATGATGTGTAGTTTTTTTGGTGCTGTACTTGACAGTGTGATATGTTGATGATTTGTCACCATGATATTCTTGGTAATAGTGTGAATGATGTACATTGTAGTTAAAAATATAATTCAGTTGTACAGTCAGTTTCCTGCAGATGAAGCATTTCATGAATCATATTACAAAATGTCAGAAGTAATAAGTGGATCATAAAACATAACTGAAGGCTGCTTAGGTCCTTACTTTTGAATTTAGTTTTCAAATTACGAGAGTTTAATGGAAGCATCCCATTTTCAGCCTCTATACTTCTTGTGCAGTTCATTTACTTTTCTTCTACTCTTGTCTGCTCTCTCTTCTTCCCCATATTTCCCCCAGCATTTCATATTCCTCTACCTTTTACTATATTTTACATTAATTAGCCTATAGCCAAGCTTCTTTCCACATTCTTCCAGCTGAGGAAAGTATGGGAACTGCACATTTCAAGAATGGAAATACCATTAGACCGTTTTTATGTGTGCCTTTCAATACTGTAGGCTTCTCTGTTAAATGAGTGATGATCTATTTTTTAAAACTAAATAATATTTTTGCTATGTTGAATTTCCAAATGTTATGTGATTGCAGAACAGTTTTCATTGATCAGATTGGTATTTAAGGATGCTGCACTTTTCAGAAACAGCAGTGTACTATGATGCTAAAGTAAAGTAATACATATTAAACTAGTTAGAACTTTTTTGCTTCATTGCTGGACATGAAGCCTACCTAGATAAATAAGGTGTCCCCAAAGCACTGTTTAAAGTACTAAGAGTTATTAGATTTACTAGTTTTAAGGGGTAGTCCTCTTAGAATGCATGAAAAACAGGCAATTTTCATAATTTTTTTCAAATAAAATAAAAAGGAACAACACAGTTCTATTCCTTACACTTCTGTCTTTAAGAAATCGTTTTTATGTCCACATTGGATGTTTCCTGTAACTGCTGCACCAGGTGCAGCAACCATAACATTGGTCACCAGCAGGAATTCCCAAAACCTTCCTATTGGACCCATAACAAAATAATTTTGTTTAAGTAATTTTCAATATATTTTCCATCAGCTTACATAGGACAATTGAAAAACATTATGTTATAATAAAATGGTGATGTGTTGAAACAAATGTCATTTTGTTCACCCACAAAATTGAACTAGAAGTGTGCCTCAATTTTTGAAGATATCATAAAACTGCTACATACACTGATCAAGAACTGAATTTAGAATGCTGACATCATATTCCAGTCAAAATAATATGTACAGTTTTGCTTTACACCAATTTGAAAAATACAGTTTTGAGAAAAGTGCCTCTGTAGTTTTGGGCTACATTTTTTGTATTTGAGTTAAATATACCTATCGTCAACAATCTGTGGACCATACAGCAATCCTTCCATATCAAAAACCTGAGCTTCTCCCATCTTCCTCATGGGCATGGTGGTCTTACAGGCCTCTTTGGCAGCTTCTGTCATCCACTGGTTTTCTCACTAGATACTATTGTCATCTGCTTTTGTGCAGACATTGTAACAGGCTGGTCCAAACTCAAGTTCTAACACATTCATAATATCCACAATGCCAGTTAGACAATTCCTGACATCACATGTACAGTATTTTATTCCAGCTGGAATGGTTTTCAGAGTAACTTTTTCATGAATCTCCTTGTAACTCAATAAGAGAGTTTCTGGTGAACTTGGAATGAACACTATAATTAAATACATACCCCAGAGAACATTTTAAGCTGAAAACTTGATTTTTTAAATTTTCAGAAAATATGTTTACTGAAATAATGTGTATTATCAATGGCTGTACACCATATAGGCTACTTTTTAAGTTTGTCAAATATTATATTTTAAGTCATATTTGGGAATAAGGATATAACTTGAAGTAATTTGAAGTAATATTCATACTTAATGTCAAACACCATATATTTGATGTATTATGCAAAGTAAATTCCATATTTAAACTATACATTAAATGTGAATCATCTCAAAATTTGTAAATTTATAAAACAAATTACACTTTGTGCTGTGTAACTTAATTTATTGGACAACATTTTTTTATGAATGTGCCTAAAGATAATTTTTTATAATACTCTTTTAGCTCCAGGAGCTGTAAACAAAATATCAGCAAGAATGAAGATGTCATCAGAAATAGAAGTGAAATGGGAACCACCAAAGTTCAAAGGAGGTCATTTAGATTACTATGAATTAAAAGTTATATCTTTAAATAGATGGAACTCCTCAACAATTCAGCATTTCAATTCAAGTAAGAAGTGATATCATTAGGTTTACAACCATTTGTTTTCTATTTTTCTTTAATGCTAAATTTTGTGAACGACTGCATTCAGAAAGAATATTTCATTCTGGAGCAGAGTGTTGATGGTAACAACTTCCTCAGGGGCTAAAACTGTGTGCCAGATAAGGACTGAAATCTGTATCCTCTATTTGTAGGTAATGCTGTTACCATTTGAGCTCTCTGAACACAACTAACAGAGTGTTTCAATGCTTCAGGCCATTACTACCTCTTGCCTGCTTTTTCATATCCTTAAAAGGCAGATAATCTACAATGTAATTTATCATAATAATGCTGCTTTATGCAATAATGCAGGAGAATTCTATGAAGTCTGGAAGAGAAACATTTTGGTAACTTCAGACTGAAACATTGGACAGGTTATTAGGCATGACTGAATAACTCATATTTTGAAAGAGTTAACTGTGAAAAGAAAGGTCAGAATTTGAGTCTTGTACTGGTATACAATTATAATTTGTCAGTAAGTTTTAAAGAACATGTTATTTGCTTTCCACCATCCACATGCTCATATGTATGGAATTTTCTCTAATCAAAACAGATATGAAATGTGTAAATGTGTAAGTATCTCTTATAATTCTGAAATTTGTCTAAAGATGACAGAAACTGTTTTAACTGGTACAAACACAGTTTTATTCTGACTGATATGCTGAAGAAGCAACTATAATGTAAATTTTATTTTGTACTCTCTCTTTAACAGTAGATCATTTCATTTGAAACATAGAATTACAATGAGAAATTGAAACAGATTATATTATTATCAGTTATAATGTATGATTCTAATGTTCTCATACCATACACCATATGGCATTAATGAAGTTTCAGAATATTTTTGTGGAGACTGGTTAGCATTTTTAGACAATAAGAAGCTGGCTGGAAGCCATTTTGAGAACATTAATTGTGGAAATACAAAAATTGTGCAAGTGTCACACACAGTATTTATGATTCTAACATGAATAGCAGCACAGACTGACTCAGTGATATGATCGAATGTAACATCAGAGAACCTCAGCATCATTTACTGTTCCAGGAAGTCTTTAAACTCTTACAGCATAGGTTGAGTTGTGTTCTGATATTGATGTTCACTTCATTTATAAATGGAAGCTGCTATTTTTACTGCATATGTGTGCAATCCATGCAAGTAATAAGAAATTGTTTGATACAGCACAGAAATTCTCACTTGTTACAATTACTATAACAGCTGCTGCTTCACACATTGTAATAAATTACATAGCCAATATGTAGTAAGTCATAAGTTACTTCACTGTTGGCTCCATAGGTTAATGCCATCTCTGCAATGACATTCTTAATTTGGCAATGACAGCCACACAAATATTTCAGGATATGCAACTGTATCTGGTCATGAAAACATAGGTCTTAAATGTTTAGAAGTCTAACATTGCTCTCACTTATTCATTTAGAAACAGTGGAAACTGAATTAAAAGAAAGCATGGCTAAAACTGCTTAATCTACAGTAAGTAGCAACAAACTCTCTCATCATGCATCCAGCTATTTAATTTTTGGCAGTGTTAAATACAATAATCCTCACTCTGTAGGAAATCACATGTCAGCTAGGCAGCTAGGCTGTGATAGTGTTCAAGAAGATTACCCTGTGAAACAGGAACAATGATAATGCACAAAAATGGTGTCTAGTTAATGAGACCCTTTGTACGGTTGACAAGAAAAAGTAATGTTATTTTTATTAAGGCCTGTAATTGGACTTTGAGATCATAAAATTGGGTCATTCTAATCATTACAGAGAACTATGAAGAAAACGAATTTGGATAATGCACACTTGATGAAACTATCCACTTGTGAAATGTGATTTATTTGTCTCATGACATACAACTTTCAAATCATTTGATTTGATGCACAGAAAACATGTCAAGCTTTACACACTTTTAAGAGAAATACAAAAGTTTATCTTCTTTTATATACATTTCTGAGATACTGCTACACAAAGACATACAATAGTTTCCAGTCCACAAAAAATGTTTAATTCCCTTTTTCAAACTATGAAATTCTCCTCAAGAAATTCTTCAACAGAATAATAATACTTTTCAATCAGGAGAGTAAAGAGAAATCTTTTCAGTGAACCAAGCTACATGTGAAACATATTACTGTCCTCTATTTCATTGTAAATTTTTAACCCCATATAGTCTGACATTTGGACATGGAGTTTTAAATGGTGTGCAATATTTCCTTCAAAGCAAATGATTGGCACTCAAAGAATATTAGCTAGACACACTGTACAAAACTGATGTGTCTAATAGCTTTCCATTGATGGGCTCCCTAGTTTTCATCACACAATGAATATCTGTTTTCTCCTCTTAATGGGTCTGCTGCATAAAGGTTATGCACATCGAAGATCTGTTAAGCTAAACCACTTCTTATATTGAGTATGAATTTCCACTCTGCAGTGAAATGGGTACTGATCTGAATCTTCGTGACAGAACAAAACTGTATGTTGGACAGAGGCTTGAACCTGGGACTTATGCTGTTTGTGGCCAAGTGATCTACCAACTAAGCAATGCAGGCACACTTTAGGACCCACCATCACAGCTTTACTTCTACCATTACCTCTTACCTACCTTCCAAACTTCACAGAAGTTCTCCTGCAGTATATGACTTCTTATGTTAAGCTGAGTCACTCCTGAGCTATACTGAAAAAACATAGCTGTAAAAAAAAAAAAAATAAAAAAAAAATAAAAAAATAAAGAAATGTGACTGGGTCCCAAGAAGCTAATTGTGCCATCAGCTTAAAAATGACAGCAGTACATTGTTATGGGATTAAACATTTTCTAGATTCTATCTACTTTGGTGATGTAGTTCTGTCATGAAGTAATTCTACTTCTGTAGAAATCTGTGTTTTGGTAATGGAAACAACATTTAGCTTTAGAAATTATGTTAAAGGAATACCATAAAAGTTGGCATTTTGTTTTCTCTCAAAAAAGAACTTCTCTCCCATAGACCCATTTGAATGTAGACATTAAGACAAAACATAAACTCTTGATAATACTGATTTCAGAATGCATCATTGTCAGTATAGATTATATGTCATTCCAATTATAAAATCACTTCATACACAATTCTTCCCATTTCTGTTTCAATTTATGACCAAAGTCAGCATATAGATTTAAGTGACAATGGATTGATGTCATAAATCCTTTTCTGCTGTGCAATGAGAAATTGTCACTTTTATTATACCAAGACTTTCTGAAAGTGTACGAAACAGTGGTTTCTCTTTGGTGTTTTAGTATTATCTTATTGATTTCCTCTACCTCTGTGGCATCATTTGAAAAAAAAAGTCTGTTTATACACAAGTAACTGAAGTGAAAGACAGACTTTTAAACTTTTTTAAATGTAAAGGTGGGAACAGGGTGAAGTATCATTCTTCATATTTATTAATCAGCTGTCAGAACTTTAGGTAACATAAAATATGTGGGACTTGAGTAAATATTTATGCATGTCAGGGTAAGTTTGTTTGTTTGTTTCATCCTGGGGATCAATGCACAATATGTGTCAATGATCATTGCATCTCAAGAACTTCTTAAGTTATGAGAAAAATACAAATGAAGTCCAAATTTATGTTCTAAATATTTTATAGTTTATCTTTCAACATTTCAAACTGTGGCAAATTATTCATATCCACTGCTGAGCCAACATTTCAAACATTGGTCGTATTGTTCAGATAAACCCTCAAAATAACTTTCCTTGGTGTTTAAAGATGTTTCATCATTTGTTATAAATAAAATATTTGCTCTGGATAATTGTACCCTTTTAATATGTTTTTGAGTTTGCGATAAAGATAAAAGTTCATCGGGCAAGTCAGGAGGGAAGCAGATGTGAGGACACAGTGTTTATGAGAAACGTTTCCAGTTAACTATGGCCTGGGTGCAATGTGTGAGCTGTTAGGTGCTAGATATCTCTATTTCTACACCTTGGCATTGGTGAGAAAACTCTACAGGAAGGATTGTGAAGCAATTTTGGATTTTTTGCACAATGGAGCTTCTGTTGTAATAAACAACATTTCACAAGGTTATGGGGTGAATGAGGTGAATGATGAGTTGCAGATTCTTTCTTCTTAATATTCAAATCACCATCGCAACTATTGTACTCAATGAGGAAAAATTCATGTACTCATACTTCACAGAATGATTTTTGCCTGCTGGCAACAAAAATACATGTCCAACAAAATTCCATATCTTATATATTTTTGGTAGGAAATGGATTTTAAGCAGTGTAATCACATGTATGACAAATATCTTCATTCAATATAGCATAACACTGCTGATTGCTGCCCAGTTACTATAGTGGGCACAGTTTTGCATTAGAATCTCAAGATGATGAGTTCAGTTATAAAATCAGTGTAATTTTCTTTTGTTGCTAATTTTGTTCTGTCTATTAATACTGTAGTATATGAGGGGGTACAAAAAAAAAAAAAAAAAAAAAAAAAAAAAAAAAAAAAAACTCTACTAGCTACAATAATCAGGCAGCATTGTTACTATCTGTTGAATCAATATATTTGTCATACAAGTGATTATAATGTTGAAAAATTGTCATCTTTTTACATCAATTTTCTTCTGAAAAGATGCACAAAAAGAAAATCTTGTTACAGATATTTCTGTACTGCTAGCAGGCAAGGAATGACACTGTGAAGTCAATGAATTTTTCTTCACCCTGTATCTGAAGGTAGGCTCTGGCTGTCATCCAGTAAAGACAGGTGGCATATGATATTTTAAATGGCTATGAGATGTACATATAGGATCGTGCCATAAGTATCAGGAGTTCCTGTGAACATGCAAAAGTACCTCCTATTAACCGACAATGTTATGTACAGGGTGACTGTAATTAAAGTTCCAGTTTCAAAACACTGTAAAAAAATCACTCCTCAGAATGACATCAAATTTTAATGCAATATTGTCAAAGAAACATTATGGAAACAAACAGAAAGTTAATGAAAATTTTAACACTAAATGACACCGTAAGTGGCAGAATGTGTAAAATAAAAGATGTGGAGTACATGGCTATTCCTCAGTTTGTGTTTTAAATGCTCAATGTGACTGTTTCAATGGAGGATCACATGCTGTTGGTAAAGCTATTTACAAGAATGGTGAGCATGCACCAGTAGTTCTGCGGAAGTTCTGGAAACTCAAGGGTATGAAAGAAGGCTTTGGTCTGATGTCTGTCAAGTTTGTAGAGGAAATTATTATGAAATTTGAAAAGACAGTTTCTTTTGAAGTGCAATGTGGCAGAGGGAGGGAAACAATTGATCCAGCATCAATAGAAAATGTGTCAATAGCATTGCAGGAGGGTCTGAGAGATGAGTACATCAACATGCATTGCATGAGGAATTGCCTGAATATTGGACATGCCTGTGAACATGGTGCACAAAATTCTATGAAATGTCCTGCATTGCAGTCTCTACCCATGTTCAGGAGCTGCTATGTGTTGATCTGCCAGTAAGACAAACATTTGCTCAATGATTTCTTGCTTGCATGGAAACAGACAATAAATGGGGATGGGAGAGTCTGTTGACAGACAAAGCCTGTTTCCATCCCCAAGGATATGTCAATTCACAGAATTTCAGAATATGGACAATGGAAAATCTGTTTGCATGTTAACCAGTACTGCTCTATTCTGCAAAAGTAACAATGTGGTTCAGCTCAATGACACTGGTAATTATAGTGTCATACATGAGCAGAAAAAAACTACAGCAACAAAAAGGAGTTGTGTGACATAAATGGAAGTTGGCAGGCATGTTTTTATGTCTGAAAGATGATGTCTATTCAAATTTCTCAACAGTCATTTAAAGAGTGGCGCTAGTAGCAACACTATGAGGGTGGAAAGCATGTTTGTTTCCAATACATGCTGCAACAGTCATTAGCATTAGTTACCTTTGACATTGGACATGGTGAGTTGATGTTGGTCAACAGTGCGTTTAAGCTCACAAAGATGCCAGTACCAACACCTTACTAAGTTTGAATAAGTTCATGTAATAGAACTACAAGAAGCAAGATGTTCCTTCTGCAATATCACAGAAAGACTTGGTGGGGATGCAGTCATTATTGCTGGGAGCAGTGATAATGAGAATGTATAGTCACAAGGAGACCAAGTGCCTCACACCCATGTGGCACTACCAAGAGGGAGGACCATCATGTCTGGGGTACATCTGTGCTGCTTTATATTACATCTGTAGCAGCAATTTGAGCAGCAGTTGGCACCACAGTGACACAACAAACTGTTAAAAATTTGTTACTTCAAGGACAGCTCCAAGCCAATGCCCTATACCATTCACCCCACAGACCCTAAACCACCGCTATCTGTTACTTCAGTGGTATCAACCAAGAGCTCAGTGGAGTGCAGGATGGAGGTCTATTATGTTTTCTGATGAAAGCTGGCTCTGCCTTGGTGCCAGAGATGGCTGTGTGTCAGTTAGAAGGGGGCCAGTTGAGGGTCTGCAGTCAACCTGTCTGCATGCTAGACACACTGGACCTACACCTGGAGTTATTGTCTGGGTTTCAATTTCGTGTGACGGAAGGAGCATTCTCATGGTCATCCCATGCAAACGGACTCCAAAATTATATGTCAATCTGGTGATTCAACCCGTTGTGCTGTTATTCATGAGAGATAACCCAGGGGATGTTTCCCAACAGGATAACACTCACCCACATACTGCTGTTGTAACACAAAGTGTTCTAGAGAGTGTTGACATTTTGCCTTGGGCTGCTCAATTACCAGATCAGTCTTCAATCAAGCACATATGGGACATCACTGGATGACAGCTCCAGCATCATCCACAACCAACATTAACTGCCCCTGTACTGACCAATCAAGTCACACAGGCATGGACCTCCATCCCACAAACTACCATCCAGGACCTTTACAACACAATACATGCACATTTGCATTCTTGCATTCAACATTCTAGCAGTCACACTGGCTATTAATGTATCAGAATTTCACATATGAAATGGCTTATCTCATGATTACATCAACATATGATCTTGCAATATTAATCACTTAAATATGTTACCTAGATCAATTCAGTCCCAAAATTTCATTACTATATTTTAATTATTTTTTGGTATTGTGATTTTTTTCCATCATTGTATTTTTTGAGAAGGTGATTCCTGTAGATTCTATTACCTGTACCATCACTGGTAAATTCTATGAGAGTCTTTTGTGCACCAGACGTATTCCAACCCTTCAACAATGTGGATGTGTGGGTAGGATAATTTTTGAGTGAGATAGCACTCACATTGACGTTGCACAGCCAAAGAAGGAGCTGCTGCAGAAGCATTTTGGAAATGCTAGAATTATCAGCCATCATTTCCCTACAGCCTGGTCATCTAGATCACCTGTTCTTAAAGCCATGTGACTTCTGGGTGCGGGATTATCTGAGATATGCTGTGTTCATTGCCCTTATTAAAAATGTAACCGAACTGAAGGCACAAATTGTGCAACATGTTCTGGATGTGACCCCTGAGACACTCCAGTCCATTGTGGAATATGCTGTCTATTGATTTTAACTTGTGGCAGAAAACAGTGGACAGTACATCAAAAAGTCATGCACCAGTCTCATGACAATTAAAAACCAATTTCATTGTCACTTTTTATGCAGTTTTTGGCCTCTGTACAACTAAAAACCAATTTTTCCCATCCAGTGTGGTATGACCTTACCATGGTGGATGGGCTTACCTAACTAACAGTGATGCAATTTTTGAATGCCATACTTGTGGGCACATTGCACAGCACACTTGGTTCAATGTGCAACTCACACCATTGCTGATGTGTTGCAATTCATCTGTCATTTGTAGCTGCTCTCATTTATGTTATGATGCTTAGAGCACCATCTTGTTAAATTTTTTTATTTCTATAATATTTCTCACTTCTTCAATAATATTCCACTCAAGTTGGATGTCATTCTGAGCAGTGGTTCTTTTTTTACAGCATTTTGAAACTGTGTGTTACACCAACAGAAGATTCGCAACACCCTATAAGCAATGAAGACTTTTCATTGTGTATTATGACCATACCTTTCAGCAAATAGAGATGATGAAACAAACACTTTACACCACATTAAATTTATAAGCACACTCATTCCCTGTATTTCTTAAGAACCATTTTGAAATGGTTGGCCTTTCAATATAGATGAGGGTCAAACACTTTCATTTACAAACAGACTAGAGTATCTATATGTTTAGAATGCTGGTATTTCTACACATTTAGTGAATCTTTTAATTTTTGGAGATTCCCAATGTCCTGCCCTTTGACTTCATGTGACTTTGATGTTACATACATTGCAGCATAAAAATGTATTTACCGAATGTACTGTGTCATCATGAAAGTCAATGACATTCAGAAAGCCATTGGTTTCCTATGTTGATATTACTCTGTTTAGGTTAACAATAATGTTTCCATGAACAGCAAAGATAACTATTTATGTCATTTGCTGAAGGAGAATGGGAGGTCATTCACATACAACAAGAAGAGCATATAGTTATTTCTGTGTGTAAATCACTTTAATTATTTAACAAGTAAGATGTAACATAGTGAATATACAAAAATATGTATAATTAGGTACTATTCTGTGGATTTCATCAACACTATCCATTTTTCAGGTAATCTTCAGTATATAATCCCTGTGCCGGACTGTCACCACGTTTCTTTTAGTTACAGTTTTGCCATCAGAGCTGTAAACAAAAATGAATCAAATTATACTTTCTATGGACCATGGAGTGAAACAAAGGAAATTTTCTGCAAAGCAATAAGTAAAAAATACTTTCCTTTATTTAAGTTATTACAGTAGTTATAATGGATTTTTAGTTTCATAATTAATAATTAATCATATCCTCTCACCATTATAAAAATGTGGGTTTTGCTACACCTAATTGGAACTGGGAAGAGACATGACATTGTAGTACAAGAGTGTCACATCACACAGGGTTAATTTAGAGTGAATTCAGAAAACAGGTTTCTCCATCTAAGACAAGTCCACTGTAGTTTGCAGACCTCTGCAGGATATCTGGTTAGCACATATAAATGTCCATCTGATGGCTTGCTAGTCAGGTACACACAATAAAAGGTAATGGCCACTGGAAGTTAAATAGACTGAACAATACAATGTAAAAAAGACCATTAAAAATAAACCATACGGTGACTTCCAACTTTAAACTTATAATAACAGTGTTCATCATAGAAGCCTACATCTACAGATATTCTTCTTAAAACACTGTACAGTGCTTGGTGGTCAGCATTTTGTACCAGTGTTAAGAATGCTCAATTCTATTGTAATAACTTCAAGTTGAACAAATATATTTGAAGGAAGATGCAATACATGAAAGTCACAGATCAAGTAAACAGAGTAAGACATGTGTACACTTTAACAGTCAAATCCTAACTGAGTCCAAGTCTTGCGGCCGTTGGCTGGCTGGCCGCTTAGGTGGCGCTGCTGCTGCATGGCTGGCAGGCAGCGCCGCATGTAGAGGACGCGCGTAACTGCGCGGCGGCACTTTGAAAGATCGGCGTGTCACAACACTTTTCCCCGCTTTGAATTTTTTGCACAGGTGTTGATGGAGGTGGCCTGTAGATTGCGAACATCCATAGGTGTTGTTTGACTGGCCGAGGCTTCCCGTATGGACGGAAGTGTCCCCGATGATAACAGGTCGAGATGACAGGAGACGTGGGGGTCGAATCTGCTGGGGCCCCATGCACCAATCTGCCGATTGTGGCAAGTCCGGTTGTTATAACAGAGGACATGGGCGACGTACCCACGTCCGTAGGAGAAGGAGGCGAGTAGAGTGGCTCCGACAGATGATGATCATCTGGTTCCTGCATGGGCACGTCTCCTGGTCGCATCAGTTCTTGTGCTGGCACCGACATGATGGTGAGAGGACTGCGTTGTGAGTAATGATAGATTCCAGTATCCGGAGCGTCAGGTAGAGCCGAAGGTGGTGTAGCGGCATCTGGAACAGGCGTTGCTGGCACACAAGGCCAAAGCTGGTCCGAATAACGCACTGCAACACCCGTGTCAGAATGGATTTCATACAGGCGTTGGCCACGGTGTCTTAAGATGCGGCCAGGACTCCATTTTGGCCACCTGCCATATCCCGTACCCATACAAGGTCATCGGCGGTGAACCGGCCAAGCGGAGGCACCTGTGACTGTGAGGTGGAAGGCCGCAGAAGATGAAGTAGCATGCAGGGCTGTCAGCCATGTAAGAGCTCATCCAGGCTGTGGTTGCCCATGTGGGTGAAACAGTAAGAAGCCAGAAATTGGAGAAGCGCATCAGCAGCAGCAGAAGTCAGGAGTTTCTGCATCTGAGCCTTAAATGTGCGGACCAGTCATTCAGCCTCACCTTTTGACTGTGGATGGAACGGAGGGGCCGTGGCATGCATGACGCCATGATGGGCACAAAAATCTGCAAAATCGGAAGAGGCAAATTGCGGACCATTATCAGTAACAAGAATAGAGGGAAGGCCTTCCAAAGAGAAAATGGGAGCTAGAACATTGGTGGTTGCTGCGGTGGTAGGCAATGTGCAACGGACAATGAAAGGAAAGTTAGAGTAGGCGTCAATAACGAGAAGCCAATAAGTACCTAGAAAAGGTCCCGCGAAATCAGCATGAATACACTCTCAGGGCTTCTCAGGCAAAGGCCACAGTGACAAAGATGACTTCGGGGTGGCGGCCTGTGGTGCACAAGGGCCGCAGGCAGCGGCCATGTGTGCGATTTCAGAGTCAATGCTGGGACAGTACACATGACAGCATGCCAGAGATTTTGTGCAAGAGACACCCCAGTGCCCTTGGTGAATGAGGCATAAGACCAAAGCACGCAAAGACGCAGGCACCACAACACGCGGCGAAGCATTTTCGGTGGAAAGGAAGATAACACCATGCCTAGCTGTGAGGCAGTAACGCAAAGCATAGTAGTTCCGCAATGGATCAGAAGTCTTAACGGATGGATGATCTGGCCAACCCTTCTGAATACAGTGTAAAACCTGGGAGAGAGTAGGGTCAGAACCCGTAGCAGCCGCCAGCTGGTCCCTGGTGATGGGGAAACTGCCCACAACCTGCTGCTCGGCAACATCCAGGTGGAAACACAAAAGCTCGTCCCTATTGAATGCCAGATCAGGACCCATGGGAAGGTGAGACAGTGCATCAGCATTCGCATGTTGAGCCGTCAGCCGGAAATGAATCTCATAATTGAAATGAGACAAGTAAAGAGCCCAATGCTGGAGGCGATGTGCAGCATTGTCGGGAAGTGATGTTGATGGATGAAACAAGGAAACAAGTGGTTTGTGATCCATAACAAGATGAAATTTGGATCCATAGAGAAAAACACCAAACTTATGAAGAGCATAAATGATGGCCAAAGCTTCTTTTTCAATTTGAGAATACTTTTGTTGGGCATCGGTGAGTGTTTTGAAGGCATAAGCAATGGGTTGTTCAAAACCATCAGAAAGACGGTGTGCAAGGACTGCACTGACCCTGTATTGAGAGGCATCCACGGCAAGAATAAGATGTTGGCCAAGTCAATAAGTAGCCAGGCATGGGGCCTGTTTCAGCATAGTCTTCAATTTCTGGAAAGCTGCATCACATGACGCGGACCAGTGAAAAGGCACGTTTTTATGCAACAGGTGATGCAATGGCTGAGCCACCAAAGTGGCAGACAGTAAAAACTTGTGATAGTATGCTATTTTCCCCAAGAAGGCCTGCAGTTCCTTAAAAGATGTAGGGCGAGGAAGGGCATCGATCGCAGTGACAGTTTGCTGAAGTGGACGAGTACCATCCCGAGAGAGTTGAAACCCCAAGTATGTGATAGATGCCTGCAAAAATTTTGATTTCTGAAGATTACACTTAAGACCAGCAGTCTGTAAGACATGAGAAAGTGTGCAGAGATTTTGAAGATGTTTGTCAGTGGTGGAGCCAGTGACAACAATGTCGACCTGGTAATTTATACACCCAGGGACAGTGAGCAATAATTGTTCCAAGAACAGCTGAAAGAGAGCAGGGGCGGTGGCAACCACAAATGGCAATCATTGGTATTGATAGTGGCCGAAAGGCGTTTTAAGGACCAGAAACTACTGGGAAGCAGCATCGAGAGGAAGTTGATGATAAGCTTCTGACAGGTCAAGTGTAGAAAAACACTGGCCTCCAGCAAGTTTAGTGAACAACTCTTCAGGTCAAGGCATAGGGTAAGTGTTAATAAGGCATTGAGCATTTACAGTGGCTTTGACATTGCCACAGAGACAAATATCACCATTTGGCTTAGCAACGACAATGACGGGAGAGGACCACTCACTGGAAGTGACAGGAAGCGAGACCCCTGAAGCAGTGAGACATTCCAGCTACCATTTGACCTGATCACAATGGGCCACAGGAATGGGCCAAGTCCAAAAAACTTAGGCCGAGCAGTGGGTTTGAGCGTGATATGAGCTCCAAAGTCATTTGCACGGCCTAACCCAGGAGAAAAAAGGGATGAAAATGTCATTGACAAGGAATCCAATTGAGCATAAGGAATAGCATTAGAGACGATATTGACAGAGTCATCTATAGAGAACCCAAAAACACGAAAGGCATCGAAACCAAAAAGATTCTCCACGTTACTATGGTTGACCACAAATATGGGAACAGTGCGAATGACAGATTTGTAAGATACCTCAACATCAAATTGTCCCAAGAGAGAAATCTTCTGTTTATTGTAAGTCCGTAATTGCCTAGTGACATGTGACAGGATTGGAGAACCCAACTGAAGATACGTCTGAGAATTGATGACACATGACCCTTTTTTTTGCATTTGTGACACATGGCCCAACGTTGTGGACAATCTTCTCATGAATGTTTCGTAAAACACCCCGAACATGAAGGAAGTTGCCGTGGGTTTTGCTGCAGATTCTTAGAGGTTTGTTTATGGTTAGGCCGAGGCTGTGCTTGGGAGCATACTGCGGCCACATCGGCCAGCGGGGACACGCCACACGCTTCGTCAACATCACACAGAGGTTGTATTTCCCTGACGTTGCCCCATGCCTCTATTTGTGATCGAGCAGCGTAAGAAATTTAAAAAGACTCAGAGATGTATAGGACTTCATCTAGAGTCGGATTTGCCAACTGAAGGGCACGTTGCCTAACTTCCTTGTCGGGCGCTGATCGGATAATAGCATCCTGTACCATTGAATCAGCATAGGATTCTTTGTGAACTTCAGTAACAAATTGACACTTTCTACTGATGCCATGAAGTTCAGGAGCCCAAGCGTGATAGGATTGATTCGGTTGTTTTCAACAATGATAAAAGGTAACATGAGAGGCTACCACATTCATTTGCTTTTGAAAATAGATGCACAGAAGTGAGCACATTTCAGCAAAGGGCAAAGATGCAGGATCTTTCAAAGGAGCCAATTGCGACAACAACGGATACATTTGAGGTGAAATCCATGAAAGGAACAGAGACATGTTTGTTTGTCCGCAACATGAAATGCCAAGAAGTGCTGTTGAAGACATTTTTGGTAATGAGACCAGTCTTCTGCCGTCTCATCGTAAGGAGGAAAAGTAGGTAGAGCAACGACGAGAGACGCCCCACATTTGATGCTACAGTGAAATCATGAATCGCATTTGTGAGAAGCATTTGCTGTTCTATGAGACCTTGCAATCGTTGCTCTAAAGTAGCCATGGAAACATGTGGGCCAACGATGGAAAAGAAAAATCCCATCCTTGTTGCCAATTGTAAGAACTTCAAGTTGAACAAATATATTTCAAGGAAGACACAATACATGAAAGTCACAGTTCAATTAAACAGAGTAAGACGTGTGTACACTTTAACAGTCAAATCATAACTGAGTCCGAGTCTAGTGGCCGCTGGCTGGCTGGCCACTTAGGTGGTGCTGCTGGTGCATGGTTGACAGACAGCGCCACATGTAGAGGACGCGCGTAACTGCACGGTGGCACTTTGAAAGATTGGCGAGTCACAACACCTATCCCATATGCATAAGTAGTCAGGAAAAAAGAGTGCCTGTATGCCTCTATACACTCCTCAGTCCCTCCTATTTTCATAGTGCATAAGCATCATATGTGATGAAAACAGTATAAGTGTCACACAGTATATTTCAAAAGACTGCTGTTTCAGTCCCTTAGTGTTTCTGTTAGACTTCCAAATGTGTCATACCCTGCTTCTACAATCCCATCAGTGCATCTATGAATTCATTTCATCACCACTGTTGGGTCTACTTAATATGTACTCCTAACAGTGGAACAGTGTTCTATAACATGTAACAGGTGCATTTTGTACACAGTTCCCTCAACAAGAAGGCTGTACTTTCATTGAACCATCTGAAAAAATCTAAGTTTGCTTTTCATCTTCCATACTTCTGATTTCATTTTTTTCTTCATTTAATACCACGAAGTAGTATTATACAAGTTTATTTAAATAATCTAGCAACTGCCAGAAATTTACCATTAATCTTGTAACTGTGTGCTACTGGATTTAATCTCTTGTTTATGGGTACGATATTGCATTTGTCTGCATTTAAAGGCAATTGTCATTACATCATTTTAGCAGTTAGCCAGTTAATGATACTTCCCTGATGGTATCATCATCATCAAAAAACTATCTCAGACTGCTACTGGTCTCAATCTTATAAAAAGTTTTACATATTAAGATTACTAACAGTCTAGTTATGCTTTTTTGGGGACACAACCAGCATTTATTTCATTTCTGTCAAAAATTTATTATCCAATACAGTATATTGGGTTCTGTATTATCCAATACAGTATATTGGTTCAGTTGTCTTCGAATCAATCATTTATCTGAAAATGTATTCTATATGATTTTGTCTTGGTTATAAGATGACACAGAAATGCAGTATTGGATACTTATGCCTGTTATCTGCAAGATATCATGTGAAAAGCAGTGAGATTTATTTCACGTAAGTTATGTTTTCTGAACCGGTGCTGAATCACTAAGAGAAACTTCTTTTCCTTCAGGAATGTCATAATATTTTAGTGGAGAATATGCTTTATAAGCCTTCAACTGACAAATGTTATGGATACTGGGAGTCATTCTGTGTACCCCTTCTATTACTCTCATTATAAACAGAGTGATCTACACATTTTTCCTGTCATCTGAGGCTGTTCACAGTAAAAGAGACTCTCAATAAATCACATGCAGAGAAATGGGAATCACATGCACACAGTGATTTTGATCAATTGGGCAGTGAGTGGCAGATAGTCACTAAGAGAATAGGCAACAGTTCTTGAGTAATAAAGAGAATGCTTCTATGCAGCTGGTGTGTTGGGCTGGTTTGAGAACTAGGGGTGTAAATGGATTTGACCTAGGGGACTGGCTCTTACACTATACTGGAGAGTACTATCTGTCTGTGAAGGCCACAGTAAAACCTTCAGTATGAGATTGTTTTTCATTGCAGGTGCACTGTCCATGGGTGTCTAGATTGTATGGGACAGATGTTTTGGTGTGGGGCAGATACCAGTTATTAATATACAGATATTGTTGATTGGTGAGCTCATTTTTAGGAAGCATCTGAAGTGATGGTCAACATCCAGGAAACTGGCACACTGAGCTGAAGAGGAACAGTCAAAGTAGATAGGGGATAAAGTGTTATGGCTGTGGATGAATGACTATAAAGTGTCCCTTCCCAGTGTCCACATGATGAAGATATAAACACTGAACTTTAGTCATAGAAGGGTCTTAGGATCCTGGGTAGCCATAAGGGCTTCATCTAGGTGGCCCGTAGCAGGTTTGGCATATGAAGGTACCATGCTGGTGCCCAAGTTTATGCTATGCATTTATTTATATATCTTCCCACTGAAGAAGAGATGGTTGTGGATAAAGATATAGATAGTCATGTGTATGAGGAATATTGGGTAATAAAGACATTTGGAGGGGTAGCACTTGATGGCAACAAGGACATGGGCATGGGAAATTTTTAGTGATTGGGGACATGGTGTGAACAGTGACTAGTGCACCTACAGTGTTTACCCCAAATGATCCCTCCCCTATGTCGTTCACAATCTTTTTATCTCCATGTAACTTCATCTCATTGCTGGTGAATCCCTGCTGCATCTGCCTATGACAATTAAGAAAATTGCCCCTATCCGTAGAAAAAACGCAGCCCAATATCCATGATGCCTAACCCATGGATTCTCCGTCTCAGTGGTATAGCTATAAATACACCTATTATGAATGTCTGCTGCTCATTTCACAATGGCTTCCAAGTCTTCAGAATCAGCACTCTCTATCCCTCAAAATGGCTCTCAGCATTATGACTCTATCCCTCACAAAGCTAGTTCTAGAGAAATAAATTTTCATGGCTCAGGCCCTCTCTGTAAGATACTCCTATTATTCAATCCCAGTTTTCCATCACACCTCTCCCAAATTCAGCTCCTTGCTCCCCAACAATTGGAAAATAATTGCAAACACAACCTACAAAAGTTATTCATACAACTGTTTTGTTACTGACCAAAAGATAACATAGAACTTTGACTGTATCTGTTCACAGCTGCATGTAATTGTGCCCATGATCCATTCCTACCCAACAAGCTCCTGGTTAACTTCCAGAAATTCCTTATCTTCAATATGGCCTCACATTCCTTTCCTAGGTCCCTCCCAGTAACATGAACTACTTGACAGAGGAAAGAGCAGCCATCCACTATATTAAAACAGATCTTGATTTGATCATTCTCCTCACAGGTAAAGTCTCTACCACTGTTGTCATGAATTGCAGTGATTTTCTGTCAGATGGTCTCTGTCAGTTGTCTGACTTTTTGACTTGTGAGCCAAGTTGTAATGCTCCCCTGCCAGGAGGTCACCATAGCCTCCAATCTGTATACTCATCTCAGAAAAACTCACCTGAATCCATCTCCCTTGTCATTCCAACCACCCCCTCCACACCCACCTTCTGTATACTTCCTAAAATCTACAAACCAAATCACACTGTATGCCCCCTTGTAAATGATCACTGTGTTCTCATGAAGAGAATCTTTATTCTATCTGACCAGCCACTCCAACCCATTGCCTGAAGCCCAACTTCCCATGAGAGGACAAAAACCATTTCCTTCATCAGTTCTCCACCATGCCTATACCATTAAAACCCATGTACTTATTATCACTGTTGACACTACCTTCCTATGCACTAAAATTGCCAGTTTCCATGTTCTTGATCATACTGAATACTGTATCTTCCAATACACTGCCAAGGATAAATCCATCACCTCATTCTTTACATAAATGATCATCTATATCCTTACAGCTACTTCTTCTTCAAGAGGAAGACATACAAACAACAGAGACATGTATGACAACATAGCAACTTCATATACCATATACAGGAAATCTTTTTAGCCACCTAAGATCTGAAACCCTTCATAAGGTCCAGGTTCACTGGTGATACATCACCACTGAGAACCACAGCCCTCTCATTCCTCCAGATCCTTAAAATCTCTCCGAACCTTATCTGTAACATATTTCTCAGTCCATATTCACACATCTCTATGTCTCCACTCACATGTACAAACAAGCTGCAAAGAGCACCTTCTTCTCCTTCATAGCACAATACCATCAAAAACTGAAATGGGGTAACCACATTCTCCACCATACTTTGACTGTCTTTTACCATACACTGAAATAAGAAGCATTATTACCAAAATCCTTCCCACTTCTCCCAAAGTAATATTATGTCACATGAAATATACTGGTCATGCTTTGCCATGCCTGCTTACAACTTCTTTTCATATGGTTAATACCCCAGTGGAAGATACAGGTGCAAGGCATGATGTGTGCCCCCCCCCTCCCCCGCACCCACCCTCTCCATCACATCCTGTTCCAGTCTTGTTATATGGATATTCTGCACCATTAGGAGCTTTCTGTACTTTGTTTTATGTGGGTATGACTGTCAATATTCTCTCCACCAAAATGATTAGTCACTGCTGAGCTGTGGGCAAGAGTAAAGTTGATCACTTAATGAAGAATATGCCAGTGAACACAGCTCGTACAACTTCAGTAACTGCTTCACAACTCACACTGTTGGGATCCTCTCCACTAATACTAAGTTCTCTGAATTATATAGATGAAAATTGTCCTGACAACATATCCTTCAGTCCGGCAATCCTCCTGGCCTAAATCTGTGCTAGGTCCTGCCCCTCACCTCCCTCCACCCCTGTCACATGTGTTTCATTCCACCATCATATGCTGCACACAACTTCCCCTGCCTACACCAGTGCAGGCTTTAACATATCAATAATTTCGAGCTTGCTTGTGTGCCTGTTGTCCATTTAACATCTAAACTGATACAGTTTCTTTGTTCTTTCAATTCTCATGTATTCTGCCGAGAACTTTTCATACCGCGCAGTACTCTGTACAGAAAATTTCATTGAAAGACACCAAACTCCGCAACACTTATCTGTAGGCAATACATTAATAGTGGCCATGAAATGTCAGTATTGATTAAGTCTCATCATCTTGGTATGGATTACTAATACCTGCCTCACGGGGCCAATTAAACTCCAAAAATGATCGACATGCATGAAGTATCTGCACTCTCTGATGCACACTACCTCCCCTGTGAAACACCAAACCTGAACCCTTACGACTTACTTGTATGGGGCACACTAAAAATGTTACTCATTTGGAGCACATCCTAGATGCGCAGCACAGGAATAATGCATAAATGCCATCCTGATGAAGGCTTGGGACAGGGAAATAGTGCAAGATTTCAAATATGGCATGAGTGTACAAGCCCAAGGGGGCCAGTACAAATACTTCTGTCAAGCCAAATAGTAGCATGTTATTTGCTGGAATGTACTCTACTCTGGGCCACATGCTTTGAATAAAATGTCATATCACATGAAAACCATGCATTTCCAGACCATTTATTCATTAGATTCCACTGTTTCCTGGGCATCAATGGATTGTCTTATGCAGTTTGGACACATTGTTCAAATAACCCTCCAGACTGTAAGAACAGACCTCCACTGACAAGCTTCTGCACAGGCTTCTACGTTAAAAAAGGTATATACACTGCTGGAAGAAAATTAGCACACCTGCAAGGAGAATATTGATTTTGGTTTTATGATGGTGTATGCCATCCAGGGGATAGTAGATGTACTGGTAGTGGTTTCAACACTGTCCACCAACAGAGAATGTAGTGGCATAGCTACCAGAGCACCCTCTGTGCCACCTTTTAACAGGGAATGCTCACAGTGAGAAGGCTCATTGTGGTGCAAAGATGTGAAGCAAGCAGGCAACCACACCACAGTGACACACTCGTGCTTCCTACAGCTAAATGAGTGAGTTTGAAAGGGGCCAAACTGTGGCCTTCTGAGTGGCAGGATGGTCCTTTCAGAGAAATTCCACACAAGTTGGGTGTGTTGCATAAGTTGTGTAATTATGCTGATATCAGTGGTCACATGAATATTTGCACACCAGCAGACAAGGTTCTAGAACATTCATGCAGCACAGACTCCCACCAGGTCATACAGCTACCAGAGCACAGATAAGAGGCCTTGTGAGCCCAGATGTGTCAACATGAACTGTTGCAAACTGGTTATCAGCAGTGGAACTATGAGCACACACACCTCTAGCCCATCTTCCACTCACACCACAGCATCACATGCACGGCTTGACTGGTGCCATTGAAAGATGGAATGGTGTGCTGTGGTCTTCAGTGATTAAAGTAGATTCTACCTGCAAGCAAGTGACGGTCAATTGTGCCTGAGATGTAGACCTGGTGAGCTATGTCTCATTGAGTGTGTTCATCTGAGACACACTGGTTCCACCCCGGGCCTTACAGTCTAGGGTGCGACAATATACAACTCTCATTCATGTTTGGTATTTCTGGAGGGGAGGCTAACCAGTACTTGGTATGAACAGAATGTTGTTAGACCTGTTTTTTTGCTATTCTTGCAAAAGGAAGATGAAGTGTTGTTCCAACAGGATAATGCTTGCCCACGCACTGTGCATGAAACTCAACATGCTCTGCAAGATGTGCAGCAACTTCCATGGTCAGCGTCATTGATTGATTGATTGATTTCTTTATTAATCCATGTAACAATTTACATTGTGTGGATTTCGTCAGCAAAATCATATACAATACAATATACCTACAATTTACACTCATAAAATTAATATTTACACACATTTTTAAGGTATCTTACATTAGTTTTATAACATTATGTAATTTTCTTATAGTCATGAACAATTCTGGATTTCATATTATAATTTTTTCCTTGTGTATTAGGATGCAGGTTACTTTAATTACACTACATGTTTTAATTCAGATAGTCCATTACTATGTAATACATTTTATTTAATAAAAATGTTCTTAGTTTTCTTTTGAACTTTCCAATTGTGTCAATATCTTTTATATTTTGGGGTAATTTATTATCTAATTTAACGGCATTATACAACAAGCTCTGCTGAGTTTTAACTTTATTTTTCCTCTCTAGGTGCAGATTGTATTGGTTTCTACTTTCATAGCTGTGTACTAAAGAATTTTTAACATAGCAGTCAATATTTTTTTTTTTACATTCATAATACTTTGAAAAATGTATTCATAGGGGACAGTTAGGATTTCCAGCTTTTGGAAATGTTCAAGGCAGTGAGCCCTACTGCCACTCTTGGTTATTATACGAATTGCTCTTTTCTGTAATTTGAAAACTATTTGAATATTTTTACAGTTGACTCCCCAAAATATTATTCCATAGGTAATAACAGAGTGTATATAAGAAAAACATACAGATCTGACACATGTAGTATCACACACTGCAGTCAGAATTCTAAGAGCATAGCATGCAGTAGCAATTCTGTTACTAAGTATTTTAATATGTTCTTCCCACTTTAACTGACTGTCAACATGCATACCTAGAAATTTTGTGTAGTCTACACATTCTATAGTTTCATCGTTTAACTTAAAGTTGTTATAGTAAGGTTTTTTGCAGACATAGAAGTTAACAGCATTTGTTTTTTTTTTTAAATTTAGTGTTAGTTTATTATTGGATGCCCACTCACATACACTGTTTAGTGTTTGTTTGGCTTTTTCTTTCAGTGCATCTGGTGATTTGTCACTGATTAGAACATTTGAATCATCTGCAAACAATACTGTTTGTCCATGGTTGATGCTCTGTGGGAAGTCATTTATGTAAATGAGGAATAGTATTGGGCCAAGGACACTACCCTGTGGGACACCAATATTTACATAATTTGGGTCTGAAGTACACTTTACAATATAGTTTGAGCAACTTGAAATATGTGAGATTTCAGTTATCTGTCTTCTATTTTTTAGATATGACTGGAACCACTTTTTCACAAGTCCCCTTATTCCCAATTCATCTAACTTATTTAACAATATGTTGTGGTCTACTGTTTGAAACGCTGTAGTTAGATCAAGAAATATACCTGCTGTGTAGTTCCCTTTATCTAATGCTTCTAGAATGTGTTTTGTGAGGTGTGCTGTTGCTGATTCTGTGCTTTTCCCTGATCTAAATCCAAACTGGTCAATGAACAGTAAGTTGAATTTATTTAAATAATTAATTAGCCTATCTTTCATAATAGTTTCTAATATTTTTGCAAAGCATTAGATTAGAGAAATTGGCCTATAATTTTCAATTTTTCCTGTATCACCTTTTTTGAAGAGATGTAGTAATTTAGCATATTTTAAATAGTCTGGAAAGGAGCCCTGCTTGAAAGATTGATTTATAATATCAACTAAAGGTGGAAGTAGGCTCTGGATACAGTCCTTAATTATGAAAATGGGGACTTCATCCAGACCAGATGAGTTTTTGTTTTTCAGTTTGCTGACTGCTTTGTAGACTTCTTCTTGTGTTGTAGGGAATAACACCACTGAGTGTGATACACCATTATTTTGCTTTTTGACCTTGAGGGGCTGTTAGAAAATTTTCCTGTAATTTTATACGTACGCTACTAAAATAATCATTTATATAATTTGCCAAATATGTTGCGTCTTTTATTAGAGTCCCTTCCTCTTTGATTTTCAAGTTTGACAGATTCATTTTCCTGGTACCAGTTTCCTGCTTTACAATCTTCCATACTGTCTTATTTTTGTTCTCAGCAGAGAGCACCAGTTTGGAGTTATGAGCTTATGAGCTCTCTTTGCTGCAAGCAATATTTTCCTATATGTTTTCCTATATCTTTTATAAAAGAGTGAGAAAGCAGGATTAGTTTGGCTGTGTTTGATGGAGATCAGGTACTTTAGTGTTTCAGATGATTTTTTGATACCTTTTGTGGCCCACTTGTTTTTTCCTGCTGTTGATAATGGACATAACACTTTAGGAAATGTTTCTTCAAAATTTAATTTAAACAATGTCATGAAATTTTTGAATTTTTCATTTGCATCTACCTCTGAGTATACTGAGTCCCATGTTTGTCTTGCTGTCTGTTTGGCAAACTCATATCTACTTTGTTTAGAAAAAATTCGTCTGTAAATATGCATTTTCTTTGTTTCTTCTGGAGCCACTTTTATATTAATGATTTGACCTGAGTGATCAGATAATCCTAGCTCTGCAACCACCACCTCACAGTTTTCTTTGCCTAAATCTGTTAATACCTTATCAACAGCTGTCTTTGAGTATTTTGTTATTCTTGTTGCAGTGTTAACCATTGGAACTAGATTGAAACTTTGAGCAAGACTTAGTAATGAGTCCCATGTAGCATCAGGATTCAGTTTATCTACATTTAGGTCTCCACATATGAGAATGTGGTTCTTTGGAGTGGATATCTTGTCAAGAACATGGTTAAGTTTGGAGAAAAAGATGTTGAAGTCTCCACCAGGAGATCTGTATATACATAAGATAATCTAATTCCTACACCTGTATTGGTCCCTGATTTCAACTGCTGCCAGTTCAAAATGTTGCTCTTCACTGATTGCACCTAAATCGCTTCTGGTCTTATATTGATAATTTCGTTTTACATAAATACGACACCCTCCACACTTCATAGAAGTCCTTCAATATCCACACGCTAAATTATAAGACTGCAAGACTAATTGATTAATTTCAGCCTCATTGCACCAACGTTCAGTGAGACAAACAACTGAGCACTCTGTAGACTCCAGCTCCACTTCTAGCTGTTGGGTCTTATTTGATAGGGAACATATATTTTGGTGAACAACTGTTAAGTAATTTTTGCCAACACTATTTGCATTCCCACTTTTTTTCGTTTTAATGTCATTCTGTGTTGGTTCAACTGCTTCCTTATTAATATTACACTCACGTTTTTTGTTTGATCTCTAGGCTTGTCTTCAATCAGGCACATGGGGTGATAAGTAACTCGTGTGACTCATCAACCGACAACTCTTACAGAATTATGTGAAGAGGTGAAGTAGGTGTGACATAACATGTCCCAGAACAATATTCACAATCTGTATAATCAACTAGATGTCAGACTCAATACCTGCATTGCTACCCATGGAGGCTACATCACGTAGTAAAAGAACTGAGATTGTCAGCTGTTGAATTTATAGGACAAGATATTTGGAAAAAATTAATTACTTAATTCATCTTTTAGAGATAATATAAAAATTATTTTTAATAAATGAATTTTAGTTGTTGATAAATTCCAATTTCTGTATGAAGACATGTAAATACAGAAACGAAATACACATGAAATTTTTAAAATCATCATGTGCTGTTAAGGCACATTATCATTGGTGAATGTTGTAAAGAAAGCAACTAAAAATATTTCTTTAAAATATGGTCAGCATAATCAACACATTCAAACCAGTACTTATCATAATGAATAGATGTAAATAATAAAATAAAGCCACATATCTTTCACAGTCATTTTCCTTTGAGGTGATTTTGCAAACTATGCTCTCGTAAGTGTGAAACTTGACTGTTACTTTTATTAATTTCGTTTAAGCTTCTGTGGCTACCAAAGAAAAACTACTAATGTAACATCTGCCAATATGAACTAATGCATTATAATAAGAATAATAATTTCATAAACCCTTCTCTGATAGTTTTGTATATTTCATTTAATAGCAACAAAGAGCTCCATCATAGAAAAAACACAAGGTGTGCACATGGTCGTTTGGGTTGTAGTAGCCGTGAGCCTTGGATTAGTTTTATTTGTTATATTTACTCAAATACAAAGGTACGTGAAATTTGATTGATGTCATTCTGTCAATGTAAGTGAAAGCAATATACAGGTGTCTTGTGAAAGAAATCTACTTTTTCAGATGTATAGCATGGTGGAATTCTGCACAAAAGATTGAAGTGAAATTGCCTCCAGGTTTGGCTCCCTGCTATGTAAGTTACATTTTACTATAATAAGCAACAAAGAGGAAAAGCAATTATTTAACTGCAGCTAAATTGTGTGAAGTGAACAGAAACACATAACAGCCCAGAGACATTACAATGTGCCCATCTACTTTCTCGAGGGTGAGTACATTCACCTTCAGTCATTGTAACACTGTGGGTGTGTTTGGGTATTTGTATGGTTTTCTGTGTAAAACTGTGTCTTTCACCATAAAGAGAGAGATAATGCAAAACATTGTAATGTTTTTAAGTGCAACAAATGAATCTGCTACAGGTACATGGTTGCTTTTCCTCATTTTTGTTTCCTTTTTCAAACTTGATTTTTCATTATTGTCAAATTTTTAATTTTTTCATTTTACCATGATATGTTTTGATGGACTGACTGTTTTGCAATAGATCACTTAGTGATAGACTGAACAGTCTATAGCACAAAATTTGAATTTTGTATTCTGTCAATGACACATTTTGTGACTCTATCATAATTCCAACTTAACCTCTGATGAATATCAGGCTGTCATCTTTCTCAAGCCTCATGAAAAAGATCTGTGTACTGCTAAATATCACCTCAAACTGTAGTGATTTAAAAGCAAAAAGGTAATATCTTCGTCCTCATCTTCATTAGCGTCATATTCAGCAAAAAAACTCTCATTTTTGGAAAGTAGACATAAAAATCAGTAATGGACAAGGCCATTGGAACCTGGATGGTTCCCTACATTTCAAACTACTTAATTTTTAATGTTAAGGAATCTTTAGCATTGTCCAGGAAATTTAAATTCTTTTCCTAGCTCTGCTACATAATGGTATTTTCAACAACTGGAACCATTTTAAAGCTCAACAGGTAAAATTCCTGAAATAATTTTATTATACTGACTAGATAAGATTCTCAAACATGGGTTGTGTATGACATCCATGCTTGTTTTCCTACATTCTAATACCACATTTAAGATTTCTGGGAGTTCAAATTTTGAAAGTACATGTGTGTTTTTCTGTCAATTCCTACATGTTCTCATTACTTTCTACAGAATATAGAAATTATATCTATACATTTTCATTTACAAATATCTCAGGTTTATTTTTCATGGTTTTGGTAATTATTACTACAGAATCCAATTGGTTACTCAAACCTACCAGTGGTGGCTGTGAACTAACACCAGTCCCATCCTTTTCTGTGTGATATCTGTAATGATTACAATAAACTGTTTTTCTGAAGATCACCAGGTATCAAGGGCACCCACGAAACAGTTTGTGGAGTGAAGACCAAGACCTGGGGTTGTGGAGTAATTTAATATTCTGAAAGAAAATGGTGACTTGAAAGTAGCTATAAGAAAGTTCCAGCTCAGACCCTGTTGAAAGAATATGTGACACCAACGTTTCAGTCACTTTCTTCAAAGTAAAACACCTGAAAACATTACTTTTTTTTTTCTTTTCTGGAGAGCTAGTGGGTCCGGGCTTCCTCACAGGCATGGGTATCCTTGCCAGGCATAGAGTCAACTTCAGTTATCATTTCAGTCTGTTTAACAATTTATTGTACCTTGGAGATAATTAAAACTGAACTTCCCGGTTCAGCAATTTCTGTAATGACATTTTTGTCTTTGTTACTCAAGTAGTAAATATAGTTTAATTAGTAACTTACTCCAAAAAGACTGTAGCTCTTTTAAATTTTGCAGATTCGTCATGTTTGTAGGGAATGCCAGATATGTTTTGTATATTTCTGCTTTCTTTATAAAAAATGTGGCTCAAATACTTGATTTAAGTTAAAAATATTAGTTTTTTATGAACTGGTTTTCAGGCCTGTAATGTTGGTTCTGCAGGTGCATGGTTGGGTCAACCTCAATGCTCCTATTGAGCCACTGTCACTGAAGGCTAGAGTCTTTTCCCGAGAAGTTACTGCAGAGTTACAGTATGGTTGCATCATTCATCAACTATTTTTTCACCATCAATCTTTTGACTTTCTGACTGGTTTGATGAGGCCCACCACAAATTCCTCTCCTCTGCCAACCTCTTCATCTCACAGTAGCACTTGCAATCTGTGTTGTCAGTTATTTGCCAGATATATTCAAATTTCTATTTTCCATTACAATTTTCACTCTCTACAGCTCCCTCTAGTACAATGAAAGCTATTCAATGATGTCTTAACAGATGTCTTACCATCCTGCCTCTTCTTCTTGTTGGTGTTTTCCATAGGTAACTTTCCTTGCTGATTCTCTCGAGAACCTCCTCATTCCTTACCTCATCAGTCCACCTAATTTTTAACATTAAAATGCTTCACTTCTCTTCTTTTCTGGTTTTACCACAGTCCATGTTTCACTACCATACAATGCTGTTCTCCAACCATACTTTCTCAGAAATATCTCTCTCAAATTTGGTACTAGTAGATTTTTCTTCGACAGGAATGTACTTTTTACCAGTGATAATCTGCTTTTTATGTCTTCTTTGGTCTGTGTATCATGGACTATTTTACATTGGAATCACGTGGATGATGTTTTTCCAGAAGTCAGATGGTATATCACCAGACTCATACGTTCTACACACCAATGTCAACAGTCATTTTGTTGTCTCTTCCCCCAGTGATTTGAGGAATTCTGGTGGAATGTTATCTATCCCTTCTGCCTTATTCAATTTAAAATCTTCCAAAGCTCTTTTACATTCTGATTCTAATACTAAATCTGCTATCTTTTCTTTATAGATTCCTGTTTCTTCTTCTATCACGTCATCAGACAAGTCTTCATCCTTACGGAGGAGATCAATACACTCTTTCCACCTATCTGCTCTCTCCTCTGCATTTAACAATGAAATTCCCATTGCACTCTTAATGTTATCACCCTTGCTTTTAATTTCACTGAAAGTTTTTTTGACCTATCTATATGCTGAGTCAGTCCTTCCAACAAGCATTTATTTGTCAATTTCTTCACATTTTTCATGTAGCCACTTTGCCTTGGCTTCACTGCAGTTCCTGTTTATTTGATTCCTCTGTGACTTGTATTTCTGTATTCCTAAATTTCCCTGAACATTTTTGTACTTCCTTCTGTCATTCATCAACTTCAGTATTTCCTCTGTTACCCATGGTTTCTTCACAGTTACCTTCTTTGTGCCTATGTTTTCCCTTACAGCTGAACTGTCTACTGAGCTATTCCTTATGTAGCCTCAGAGAATTCCAAGTATATCTCTTCATTCATTGATATTTCCGTATCCCACTTCATTGTGCATTGTTTCTTACTGACTATTCCCTTAAACTTGAGCCTATTCCTGATCACTATTAAAGTGTGATCTGAGTCTATATCTGCTCCTGGGTGTGCTTTACAATCCAGTATCTGATTTTAGAATCTCTGCCTGATCATGATGTAATCTAACTGACATCTTCCAGTATCTACCATCCTTTTCCAAGTATACCTCCTCCTCTTGTAATTCTTGAACAGAGGATACTCCCCCTACAACCGCATTCCATTCCCCCATGGCTATTAGATTTCCATCTCCCTTTATGCGCTGAATTACCCATTCAATACCCTCATATATTTTCTTTCTCATCATCTTTAGCTTGTGATGTTGGAAAATATACCTGGACTATCACTGTCAGTGTTGGTTTGCTGTCAGTTCTGATGAGAACAATCCTAGCACTGAACTGTCTGCAGTAGCTCACTCTCTGCCCTACCATCCTATTCATAATGAATCCTACCCCCATTACACCATTTTCTGCAGCTGTTGATATTAACCTATACTCATCAGACCAGAAACCATTATCTTATTTCCATTTCACTTCATTGGCACCCATTATATCTAGACTGAGCCTTAGCATTTCTTTTTTCAGATTTTGTAGCTTCCCCACCATATCCAAACTTCTGATATCCCATGCGCCGACTCATAGAACATTATCCTTTTGTTGGTTATTCATTCTTCTCCTCATGGTCACCTCTCTCTTGGCAGTCCCCTCCCGGAGATCTGAATGGGGAACTAGTCTGGAGCATATATGCAGGGTGGTCAAATTGGACTCTACAACTTTGGAATCATGTGCAAATCTCCAGAATGAGATTTTCACTCTGCAGCAGAGTGTGCACTGATATGAAACTTCCTGACAGATTAAAACTGTGTGCCGGACTGAGACTCAAACTTGGGACAGTTTCATGTAGAAATTTATTGAGATAACTTACAGGATTGGTAGATGTGTTATTTTGAAGTAAACAATTTCAAGTTTCATATAAAAGTGTCAAGTGTCATTCTTGTTCGATATGACTACCATTTGTAATGTTGCAAACATACCTCTGGTAATCAATTTCTTCCCACACTTGTTGGAGCAAATCAGGCATAACTTGTGCAACAGCAGCATAGAGTCAATTTTTCAGGTTGGCTAAATTGTTTGCTAGAGGAGGAACATACACACAGTCTTCAATGAAAGCCCAGAGAAAGAAATCTAGTGGTGACAAGTCTGTAGGTGAGGTGGCCATGTGATTGGCCCTTCACAGCCAATCAACTGTCCTGGGAAGCAATTATTGAGGAAACCTCGAATTTCCATGAAGATATGAGGTGGTGGACCATATTGCTGGTAGTAAACCATCCCATCTTGGTCATCTTCACTAAGCTGTGTAATTAAAAGTTTTCAAGCATGTACATGTACCCAATACCAGTTACAGTTTTCTCCATGAAGGAGAAAGGTCTGTACACTTTCAATTTGCTTAGGGAACAAAACACATTGACTTTGGTTCTGTGATGAACATGTTCAGGGGTGCACGTGGATTTTTGTTGCCCCATGTTCTGCAGTTGTGGGTGTTCACCATGCCACTGATATGAAATGTTGATTCATTGCTGAAGATTATTGTGTTCAGAAATGTCTCATCATCATCAATTGATGCAACAATTCTGTGCAGAATTCCCCATGAAAACCCTTATTAGCATCGCTATTGTGCTGTGCTATTATGAATTTGTGTGGTTTCAAATGTAAATGTCTGTGCAGCACTTGCCAAACAGTCTTTTGTGTAATGCCAGTCTTGTGAGATGCATGTCACATTTATTTTTATGCACTGTGGATAAAGATCTTCCTAACCTGTTTGAAGTAATCATTGACATGCGGGCAAGCTGATGACTTATCAGGTCACAGTGAATAACCCATTTAGAATATTAGGTGCAAAATTTATGTTGAACAGTTGTTACAGAGTTCATTTCATGAACCTAAAACACACAGCAAGCACCCTCCACACCAGTGAAAGTGGCCATTTTAACTGTGCTCTGCGTTAGTGCTCCTGGTGGTGGTACAGGGTACTGATGCACTATGTGAATCAAACTTGAGGATGATTGCTACAAAATGACATATTTGCCAATTCTATAAGATATATAACCAACCAACTTTATCAACCAATAAAATGTTTTTCGTTTAACAAGGACATGATAAAAGTTTACATTAAGTTTGAGGCATATACCTGGCATGCATCAAAGTGCTGTTGTAAGCAGCAGTCATACCAGTTCCATGTTCCTTTGCTTTTTGTTATCGTACAAATGCAGGGGTGGAGTTGAGATTACTGCCTGCTGTTACGGCTTAACTGACCAAGTGAGTGCCTGTATGAATAATTGCTGGAGACAATTAATACTACTACTTGTACAGCTGTTGTACATGAAACGTAATATACATGTTTTGCAAAGTTCAGTTTTGCTGATTAGGCAAGACTTCCTCATCAACATTATCTACTGAGAGACAGATTTTTTTGCACAGTGCACTTTGTGAACAAAGATAAATTGGATAAACTATGATCAACTCCAGGAAAATGCCATGATTACAAATAGCTCACCAAAACAGGGTCAAAGTAACATACTCTAGATTGAAAAATAACAGCACTAGCATAATTTCTTAACAATGACAGTTCAGATACACAATGGGATTTGATCAATAATTAGAACATTCTGTAAACAAAGCCAGTTTTTTTGTGTTGGACTTTTCATCACTTCAGCAAATCACACGGCAGATCACATGGATGATGGGCAGAATTAGCATTGGTGCTGGATCTGGTGAAGGAGGAGTACCCTCTAGCAGTGGACATTGTTCTTCAGATGAAGTGTCAGATCTGAAATCATTTGTGGTGGTGGCATACTATATAGAATACTATCACAGTTTTGACCTTAGTAATGAATGATCTCATAAACTAGAACATAACTATGGTACATTTAAGCGTGTATGTTCTGTGAAGTATAAAATCCTCTCAGTAAACTACGATGCTTCCATTTTTTAATTTCCACACTTATCTGCATTTTACGTTGGCCATTTTAATACTGGATCATCTCAAAGCATGTACAGGGTGAACATTAATAAAACTAACCAACTGCAGGAATGGATTCCTGGCTGGAAATGGAGGAAAAAAGGTCCTACAAACATTCATCATTGCCACAGTAGATGGCACTGACAAATGAAAATTCCTCTGACCATGTGTCATGTGTGCTGTGTGTGTTGCAGGCTGTGTGATTAATGCAGCAGAATAATCTGGTATTCATGTTGGGAACAATCTGAGATTGTATTTGTCCATGGTCAAGCAGATGGAAATGATCAAGAGGCAGCACGGCTGCACCAAAACAAGTATCCTCACGGACACTAACTACACCATACAATATTTTAAGCCCTTTTTGGGTGTTTGTGTGATGATGGATCCTTTCAGGCAGGCTAATGTGCAGGGAGGTGGTGGACTGTGCATACACCAGATTTGGAGGACCGGGTTCTACAGGATACTGTAGAACCTGCAGTTTGACAGTTCTATTAAACAGGAGTATGAAACCTTGTGTTATTAAAGTGTACACTTCCCTACTTTAAGTTTCCACAAAGTTCTCTAGTTTGGGTTTTCTATTCTTGGGGCATTACACATGCCCCCCCCCCCCCCCCCTCCTGATGATGAAGTGGGTACATGACTTCCCGCTTCAATGTCCCTAACCAGGTCAGGTCCTTGTTTTTATCTTTACACACACACAGTCACACAAACACATACACAAGATTGAATTGTTACATCATTTGGTAAAATTATATGAACTTAAGGTCCATAACTTATAAAAATTCATCCTTATTGTTCAATTTTTTTTTTTTTTTTCGATGCATCACCACACTGATGTTGCAGCTTCACAAGACCATGCGAGCTGCAAAGATGGCCTGGTTTGAGCCAGTTTCTTCTTCTCCTGCACCATGGTGAGGCTGCCACAGCATTGGATCATATAAGGCAGCGAGTATGATCTGATTACTTGTGTTCGTCTGGTGACTTTTGTTGTCCAGTGGTTGCTCTCCAATAGACTGCTCTAATAACTCAGTACAATCTGCCATAAGGTGGTCTGCATCACCATTGTCATTTAGTCTGTAACAATTAGTTCCCTTCTCTCTTATGCACATACATGATACTACATCTTCATTTTTTTCATCATGACACATTGTTTCTGCACTTAATTGATCATGCTTGCATGTAGTCTGACTAATCTCTTGTCACTTCACATGTGTCCTATCAGTCTATTAACAAGTACAACTTTTTAAACACTGTCACTATTTTATTAGTAATGTTCACTGAAATGTTTTTCACCATTTTTAAGTTTATTGGTTTATCTGTTTATATTTATTTTTCCTTTAATCGTCTCTTATCTCATTTTTCTCAAAATAAGGGATCTTTTGCTTTTAAATCAATTTCCTTATTCCAGAATGACCATGCCAAGATGTTTCAGTGTGATTGCATACTTTATATTAAATTGATGCCTCATTTATTGCGTAACACGATGAGGCAAATTAGTAAAAGAATAACAAACATTAACTATTAACTTATAATAGACACATACTTAATTACATAATAAACTTTTAACAAAAGCCATAATCTTTCTCGATGTCTTACTAAACAAAACTGAATGAAACATGCTGTTGTTACATAGTAAACTTTCAATGAAACTTACCATCTTCTTTGATGAGTTAAAATTTAACTCAAGTATTACAAAAACTACTACTGCTGATTAGTGGTCCACTAATTCTACATAGAAAAGTTCATAAACATTGTTCACGTCTTCTTGCTTCCCATCTTATCCTACTTTATATATGCAAAAATTAAGTTCTTAATCAATTAAAATATTTCTTTAATTCTATGTGAGGATATACTCCTTTTATCTTCTTGTTATCTTCACCTTCCAGAAGGTAACTTCCTGTATGTGGTATTTTAATAATCTTGTATGGTCCTTTATATAAGCTCCACCATTTTCTATTTAATTTCTTTCTCTTCGAAGATTTGGGATGATTCTTTAGTAACACACAATCACCAACTTTATAGCTAGCCCCTAAACCTAGCTTCTTATTGAATTGACTTTTTCAAAGATTAGCTTTATGTTGTAATCTTAAATATACTTTATGTATAACCTCATCATGATCCTTTGTCTTATTACGTAAGCATGGTAACTTACCAAGCTACTCATTACTATCTTGCTTATTAAATAAAATCTCATTAGGTGACTAACTGGTTGACATATTTGGTAATTAATTATACATTTCTTCAAATTTTCTGATCAATTCTATCCATCTATGATGTTGGTTATGCACATATGTTCTTATGAATCTGTTCAATTCTTGGAAGACTCTTTCTATGGGGATCCCTGATGGATTAAATGGGGCAATGAATACATGAGGAATTCCCCATGTCTTCATTGTTTCGTGCCAGGCTTTACTTCAAAAATGTGATGCATTATCAGAAATTAACATTGCAGGTTTCCCCACTTTAACAAAATAATCATCTATGATCCTTCCTAACATAGGTTTCATATTAGTTGATCGTAATGCATACAATTTTACATATTTTGTGAAAAGATCATACATTGCAAATACATATTTAAAATTTCCTTTTGCTACTGGAAATGGCCCACACATATCACATGGTACGATGCTTAGAGGTTTCCTAGGTATTATTGGATGCAACACATCTTTAACACAATAAATGACTGGCTTTGCCTTTTGACATATCCTACACGTCTTAAATATTTCTTGAGCTCCTTCAGTAAATTTGGATAGAAACATAGTTGTTGTAATTATATTACACACTTATGAGCTCTGAAATGTCCCCATCTCACATGTGTGAATCACAATACGGGATCAATACACCTTGAGGGAATGCATATCTTCCACTCATCCTTCTCAGTTTTGCAATAAAACAATACGCCATCTTGCAATTGGTAATGACTGTTAACTTTATCAGTTGTTCCTGTTCTTAAATCACTTATTATTTTTCTCCATTTACCATCTACTTTCTGCATTTTCCCTATTCGCGAACACATTTCATTAACCTCTTTCCTATATGGAAGTGTTCCTAACATCATCACCTTAAAACCCATTACTCGCTCTTCTTCAACCTCATTGATCTTGGTAGTTGGTAACCTAGACAATGCATTAGTGATAACATTGTCTCTCCCTTTGACATGCTTAACTGTTACATCATATTCCTCTAAAAATAAGACCCAATGTGTAGGTCGGCCATGTAACATTCTACTCGTCATTAAGAACATTATTGCTTTGTGGTCACAATATATCACTATCTGTTTACCATATACAAAATATCAGAACTTTTTTAGTGCCCATATCATTGCTAATACTTCCAGCTCAGTAGTACTGTATGAGCGTTCACAATCTGATAAGGTTTGACTAGCAAAGGCAATAATTTTTATAGTTTCTACTTTATTCTCATTGTCCATTTGGAGTAATCTAACACCTAGTCTTGTTTCCACCGCATCTGTTGCTATGAAAAAATCTTTATCCATCTGTGGATGATGCCACAATGGAGCATTTATTAAAGCATTGCAAACCTCATCAAAGGCTTTACTACAAGATTCTGTCCATTACCATGATATGTTTTTGCTCAACAATTGCAACAGACAATCTTTATTTAATAACTGCTGAGATACAAACTTTCTGAAGAAAGATGCTAAACCTAAAAATGGCTTTAGCTGTTTCTTATTTTGCAGATATGGACAATTTCTTATTGCATCCAAGTTTTTAGGATTTGAAATAATTCCTTCAGGAGTTAAAATATGACCCAAGAATTTAATCTGATTTCTTCCAAATTTGGATTTTGTTAAATTAATTGTGACTCAATATTCTATGAATTTGTCAAATACACAATTCATTATCTCAATATGTTCTTCCCAGGTCTCTGTGGTGATCAGTAAGTCGTCAACATATACAGTGACTCACTCTAGTAACTCCAAAACGAGTATTGTATCTAAAGCAGTTATAAAAACATCACCGCTAACGTTCAGTCCAAATGGCATTACTTTAAATTGGTAACTACGTCCCAGGTAAATGAATGCTGTCTGCTTTCTTGATTCCTTAGATTTTTTTTTCCAGCTTCAGAGGTTAAGAACTTCGCCCCATGAAATTTCTGTAGTAGTTCTTCTAAATTCTCCGGGTGAGTCCTCACAGGCTTAATAATCTTATCAATATCATGAACGGCTAATACTAACCTAATGTCACCATTTGGCTTAGTCACTGCCAATAATGGGCTTGAGTATTCGGATGTGGAAGTCTCAATAACTCCCCAGTCTATCATCCTTTTGATCTCCTTAGTTACAGCTTCTCTTTTTGACCAAGGGACTCAATATGTAGTTTTACAAAAAGTTGAATGACGGTATGTTTTGATACAATATTCAGAGTCCTTAATTACACCTGGCTTTTTATTAAATACAAGCAAAAATAATTGCAAGATTTCTATCAATTCGGTTTGTTGTTGGGGCAATAAATATTCTGATTCTCGTACTTTTTCAGCCATGCTCAATACATCGGCCTCAGCATCAGTTTGCCTAACACAATCATTATTCTTGAAATGCAAAGCATTTACAGGAAGACAATTAATGGTTAGATTCTAGATGGTTAGATTTCCTAAAATAATCTTGATCATCAACAAAGTTACCTTTAATGGTTTGCCTTTAACTATAAAAGTACACATACCTTCCTTAATATCAGTCACTGCACCATAATCATATAAAAAATCCAAACCCCAAATACACGGCGTTGACATTCTAGACACTACCAAGAAAGTTCATTCTACGGCTACTCCTTCTGGTTCCACTGTCACCCATATCTGCATAATTATGCATTGCGCTTTCGTGCTAAATGCCCCTGACACTGTGCAGCCAGTTACTGGTAAGGTGAGTATTTTTTGTTGCTGACTAACCACATTCAAGCAACACATTGTCATCACACTAGCCATCATCCCTGTATCTATCAGTAAATTAACCAGTAAATTATTAATCATTATTACTACAATCGCTTACAAAGTATACCCTTTATCATTCGTTTCATTCCTTGGTTCTTTCATGAGATCTTCCTGAATGTCTGGTTCCACGTAATATTCAAGAGTATTTACTGACTTGCGATGTTTGCCTCCCTCCTCAATACCAGCCACCCAAGGAAGGCCTAAAATGACTGCTATTAATTTGACTGTCCATCATTCAAGTTTCTTGGTGGTTCATGTACCTCTACTAAATGAATTTCATTTTCTGTTGGTGGATATGTATTATCTGCAACTACATTTCTCCCATCTGTCAACAATATGGGTCTGGTAGATCCAGAAGATGTACCTGTAGTATTAGTGTTTCTCCAACCTACATTATTCATCTGATAAGTTCCCCAATTTGATTTATTCGGTGGCTCCATAGGAGCATAATTATTCCTACGGCCATTGTTGGAACATGTATTATTTGATGACTGCCACTCCCCAAACTTTCTTTTCCTATTTGTATTTACAATGTTCACCCATTGAAAACCTCCTGCTCTCGGTATTTGGTTATTATTTCCTACAAAATTCCCTTTAGAGTATTTGTAATTCATATTCCAATTTTGATTATTCTTTTGTGTACAATCCACATGTCCACTACTGTTCTCAGAATTATTGTTACTTCAGTTAAAGTCTGGAGAATGACTATTACTTTGATTACCATTATTCCATTGATTGCTACACACATTATTCCTAGAATAATAATTACTATTATTATTCAGCCATTGTCTCGCACATTCAATCAGCATGTAAATCGAATCGATTACTGACAGAAATCGTTCTACATCACTATCAGGTACATGAATAAGTTTCTAAAAAATGGTTCAAATGGCTCTGAGCACTATGGTTTGCTTATCTCAGCAGCCCACAATGCTGCTTCTCCTACAATTTTTGATACTATGAATTGTAGTTTGTCATACTCTGTCCAACAACATAGAAACATCCTTTTAAAAGAATTAATAAATACGTTGGGATTAATGTTATTCTTTTCACTATGGGACTTAACAGCTATGGTCATCAGTCCCCTAGAACTTAGAACTACTTAAACCTAACTAACCCAAGGACATCACACAACACCCAGTCACCACGAGGCAGAGAAAATCTCTGACCCCGCCGAGAATCGAACCCGGGAACCTGGGCGTGAATAAGTTTCTCTCTGATATTAAAACGTAATCTGCCTTTTAATATTCTAATAACCTGTCTACTTGAAATCAGTTCAGTCCAATAACGTGTCTTGTTGAAATAATGTTCAAAATATTTTCTCAATGTTTCTTTCTTTGAATTGTAAAATTCAGGCTAATAAACCTCTTTACATAATCTCTCTTGTCTACTTATTGACCAATATTTTGTTGGAAATAGTTTTTCAAATTTGGAACATGTAGGGCAGGTTTGCTTATCTCAGCAGCCCACAATGCTGCTTCTCCTACAATTTTTGATACTATGAATTGTAGTTTGTCATACTCTGTCCAACAACATAGAAACATCCTTTTAAAAGAATTAATAAATACGTTGGGATTAATGTTATTCTTTTCACTCAAAAAAATAGGAAATTGTCTACTTTTGAAAATACTGTGTTCTACCTTTAATGATTAAATACAACTTCTTTGAACATAGGGATCACCCTCTTCATCCGATTGGCTGTTTACTTCCCAGGGTTCACCTGTATACACGCTATGTTGTACTCACGGATGTTTTCTCTCCCAGTTAGATTTCATACGGCTACCTATTTGTTCATTTTCTGGGTTGGCACTACTACTTGATTGTTTCTTACTTAATGAGTTGCTCTCTACATCATTTAGACAACCAGTTAATCCCTCTATTTTTTTGGTAATACTGCAATTATTCTCAGTCAAGGTGTTAACCCTTTCTGATACGACCCCAAACTGTTCAGAAAAATTAACAACACTTTCATGGATCTTGTCTATATGGTCAATAATTTTAACTTCTTTTCCTTGATTAACTAATCTGGATTCTATATTATCAATTTTATTATCAACATTAAACTGCTGATGAATAAACTTGTCCTCCCAAGCAGCAATCATTTTAGCCTGTTGTTCTGCAAATTTATTTTCTAAGGCCTGTTGTTGATCCCTAAATTTGGCATTGATAGATACTTGCTGCTCCATTATCCTAGCATCACTATCAGATTATCTATTTTCTAACATCTCCCACTGTTCAGAGAATTTAGTATCTAAAGTTGCTTGTTGTTCAGCTACATCAGAAAATTTAGTATTTAAAGTTGCTTGTTATTCAGATACATCAGAAAATTTAGCATTTAATATCACTTGTTGTTCAGCTAGCTTAGTATTTAAATCACCCAATGTATTTAGATTTGATAGTATAGCACTAAGTACATCTATATTTCCTGAACTGGTTTGTGCAACATTCATCATGCATTCGTTGCCTGCTTTCTCCTTGGGATCAAAATTGTTATCATCTAGTTCCATAACCTTACTTTCCATTCCAGGACCAGATACACTAGGAGTAATAATTTTGTCTGACTCTGTAAACGATTCTCCTCCTATGTTAATGATTGTTCTGTTAATCTCCTCATGTTCAGGTAATTCACTAGTTCATCACCGGATTCTGGAATGGTTTTGTCAAAATCGCTACATAATCCCCTGCTTCACTTTGACATGATGGAAAATCTTGTTAACTACAGTTTACTACAATTACAATATTCAAATGACACTACATTTACTCCTTCTTGACACAAGCACAGTGAAAATCTCACTATTACCAATATGTAAAATAATGAAATCTAGGGTACCTGAATAATCACTTATTTTGATTAGTGCTTACTGTTTATTGTCTATTTGGGGTTGTTGCAGCTTTGCCCACATCCCTGCCTGCAGTTTATGTTACTGTCTCAACCAATGTTCTGCTCTCAAACTGTTCTCTGACTCGTTACGTTGCTCCATCTGCAGATATCGAGTAGTCACAAAGCGTTGACCCTCGTGTGACAGTCGTAGAGGTGTTGAGTCCGCATGTTGTGTCTGCTGGCATCTTCGATGTGAAGCACCAAATGATGTGTAGTCCGGTGGCGTCAGGCCTCACGCTGTAGGCGAACGATGTATTGCTTGGTGTCATCAAGCCCCATGTTGTAGGCGCCATCTGATGTGATGTCCCTCCCCTCCTTCTTCACTGGCATCTTCGATGTAAAGCACCAAATGATGTGTAGTCCGGCGGCGTCAGGCCTCACGCTGTAGGTGAATGATGTATTGCTTGGTGTCATCGAGCCCCATGTTGTAGGCGCCATCTGATGTGATGTCCCTCCCCTCCTTCTTCACTCACCGGGAGGAGACGCGACTCGTAACGATGTTCGTCCCTGTCGGTATGACGTGGAACAGCACCTGTAACTCTCATAAGAACAAAACTCCTCATGTCGTTTAGAAATATTCTGTTATCTGTCTGCAACAGTCTTGTCAGCTTGTGCCAACTGATAAACTGCAATCTTTTATTTTTATTTTTGTGCCCGGTTAGTTCCGCGATGAAATAAAATCTTGATTCTTGATTTCATCATTATGGTCGTTTTTTACATCATACATAGCGAGGATGAAATTTTACTGTCTACTGTTCTGTTGCTATGCCATTGCTACATCATGTTATTAACAATGGTCCGACATAAGTCCAGAGATAACTTATGCTGGAGTCATTTTTTTTTTAACACGATGTAATACTGGTTTAAATTAATCACTTTTCACTGTCCATTATTCATGTACTCACTTAGTCACTTAAAATGTTTAAAGTGTCAATCAACTTGCATTAATACACATTGTATTGTCCGTTTAATGAGTTAGGTGACACATAAGATTTATCTTTTGACTCAGACTTTATTGTTCTTTCTGTAATTAACTGTTTGTCCCTACAACACATGCACACCGATATGTCATTCAAGATTAACTTCTGTTCAGTTCTGTAATCTTGACGCTGACAAAAACTTTTGACTAATCAGCGTACTTGTCTTTCTTCATGTCTTCATTTTATTGTGTCCTACTCTTGACTATGAATTGTTTTTCTGTCATTGATCCATTGCTCTCAAGGTTTGTAACTGTTCATCAGTATGAAGGCTAAGTCCGATAAACCAATATCACTAAATTGACATCTAACACTCGTCTTACTATACCATCATGTTGAGAACAGTAAAGATTAACTTTCTTCAGTCGAATGACTGAGCAACACTTCAATCTCTATCTCACGAATTATCAAACTTCCAAAACTGAAACAATCTAATAGCGTTTGCATTCAGACAACTATCACAAAAGTACTCAAGAGTGACTCAAGAGCAACTAACTTACTGAACATTTCCATATCCAAGTTGCACTGTCGTTGCATTGAATTTCCTTTTTCGATGCAGGTACAACTCTCTTCCATGCTAAATGTTATCTTTGACTGAATTACTTTCTTGGATTTAACCTTCGTTAATACAATTTTTAATTTATTCTATAGATGTTTGATAAAGAATCTATGATAATCCTTTCCTTTTATGTCCCCTTTTTGTATGCTAATCTCAGTATGAATGATATAGGTGTTAATCAAAATATAACCACTGTAGATATTATCATACATAGGTTCTGTCACTGATAAGATGACTCTCTTCCCTACTTTAAGTTTCCATTAAGTTTGTTAATTGGGGTTTTCTGTCCTTGGGGGGTTACATATTGTGTAAATATCACTACTCAGTTTCATATTAAAGTATTCACAACTTAGGTGCTATCATAGATAAATAAGTATCACAGAGAATTTATATAATACAGAATAATAAATATGTTTACAATAATAAAAAGATATTTATTTTATTTTATTTATTTATTTCATTCATGTTCTGTACACCCATTAGCGATAAAATGCTTGTGTGTAGAACGTGTCAGTTACATAAATTTGAGACATTTATTTATAATAATAGGTTACATAGAAAAAATATTTACAAGAATTTTTTTTGTAAAAAGTTACAAATTACATTGAACAGACTTACAATAGATCAAAATCAATTCACATATTCTCATACATAAATTGGTCCAGTGAGTAAATGGTTTTACTTAGAAGATACAGTTGAAGTTGATCTTTAAAAGTAGGTGGATCAGTAACTGATATTTTTATTGCCTCCGGGAGGGCATTAAATATTTTTATGCAAGAGTAGTGTACTCCTTTTTGCACCATACTTAGATTCTTTTGTTCAAGATGTAGATCATTTTTTACCCTAGTGTCATAGTTATGATACATACTGTTCATTTCAAAAAGGGAATGGTTTTTACACAAGAAGCACATGAGAGGGAAAATGTACTGAGATACTGTTGTGAGTATTCTCAGTTCTTGGAAGAGTTTCCTGCAGGAATGTCCATAACTGGCGCCACACAGAATCCTGACTCTTTTCTGGACTATGAGGATTTTGTTTGCCTTTGGCTGGTTTGCCCAGAATATAATTCCATAGACCATCAGGGCATGAAAATAACCAAAATAAGCAGTTTTCAAAGTATTTAAGTCACTGAAGGAAGCAATCACACAAATAGTGTAAATTGCTGAGCTTAGTTTTTTATATAGGTAAGGAATGTGTAAGGACCAGTTTAGATTGCTATTAACAAGTAGACCCAGGAACTTTATTGACTCCACTCTTGCTAAATCTCCATCATTGTATTTAACATTAATCTCGCCTTCAATATTTTGGCTTGTATGGAATTGAATTAATTCAGTTTTTTTTTTCAAAATTTAGTGGTAATCCATTAGAGGTAAACCAGTTAAGTCTCCTGAAAAATTGCATTTACAGTGATCTCAAGATTAGTATTTGTTGAATTGTCTACCAGAATCGTTGTGTCATTGGCAAACAAAGTAAATTTTATCTTAGCCCTTGTACACATTGGAAGGTCATTTATGAAAATAAGGAAAAGTAGAGGAACCAGAATAGAGCCCTGTGGGACTCCACAGTTTATTGTGCCCCAAGAAGAGGACACTGGTTCCCCATTAGTGTCATTTACCATGACTTTCTGTTTCCAGTCCTTTAAATAGGATGCAAGCCACACCCCTGTTTCTCCAGTTAACCCATAAAATTCTGCCTTTCTCAGAAAAATCTCATGGATCACGCAATCAAACGCCTTAGAAAGGTTACAAAAAATTCCAGTTGGAGGCATTTTATTATTGATTGATTCAAGAATTGCATTGGTGAAAGAATATGTTGCATCTTCCGTTGAGATGTTTTTCTGGAAACCGAATTGACTTTTATTGAGAATATTGTATTTTCTAAGATGTTCAAGAATCCTTCTGTGTACAGGATTCTCGAGAATCTTGGAGAAACAAGTTAAGAGTGAAATAGGATGATAATTGGTTACTTCATTTCTGTCACCCTTCTTGTACAATGGTTTCACCACTGCATATTTAAGTCTATCAGGGACAATTCCTATTCTCAGTGATTCATTAAAGATGTGGCACAGGACTTCACAAATCAAAATATGTGTGTGTGTTTCAACACTTTGATAGAAATACCGTCAATACCAGTTGAGTGTTTGTTTTTCATGGTCCTTATTATCTTCTTAATTCCCTCAACAGTGACAGGAGGCATGCTAATCTGGGGTGTTGCACTAAGTCCACTTGTTTGTAAAAGATTCAGAGCCTCATTTATAGAACCATTACACCTCATTTTATCTGCTGCAGTCAAAAAATGCTTGTTGAAAATTTTTGCAACATTTTCACCTTTATCAATGACATTCCCATTATGTCTAATTTCAATATTTTCTGCATCCTTTGAGTAACTACCTGTTTCTCTTTTAATAATACCCCAGATGGCTTTTATTCTGTTGCCAGAATTATCTATTTCTGATTTGATTAACATACTTTTTGCCTTTATCAGAACTGCATTTAAGATCTTGCAGTACCTTCTATAACAAGCTCTCATTTCAGGATCATTTGTATTTATGAGAGAAACATAAAATGTTTTTATTCCTTTTGGGAGCCACTGTTTGCTGGTATGGCTCTGGTACTTGTTCTTTGTAGTTCTTAGAGGGAAGACAGTTTCAAAGTGGCACATAAATTCATTTATAAATAGGTTAAATTTGTCATTGAGTTTCTGTGCACTATAAATTGGAACCCAGTCAATGAGTTGAAGATAACTGTTGAAGATCATGAGTTTATTAATTACCCTAAATGGCCTTTTACAGACTTTGTCCTTCTTGTGTGGGCATATATCATTGATAGTTATCAATTGGCCATCATGGTCTGAAAGACCATTTAGGACTTGTTTTACTGTTGCATTGGTGTTTCTATTCTCATCAATGAAAATATTATCTATAAGACTTGAACAGTAGTTCGTAACCCTTGTGGGGAAGTCTACCATGGGTGTGAGGTTGTATGTGTTCATTATATGTAGCAGGTCAGCTCTACTACTATCATAATTTAGAAAGTTAATGTTAAAGTCTCCTAAGACTACAGTATTTTTATTTTTTGAATATATATGGGATAGAAGAGATTCGAGTTGCTTAAAGAGCATACATTGCTTCCCTGAAGGGGCCCTATAGACTGTTACTACAATGAGTGACAGGGTCTTGGTGCTAATTTCTATGCTGATCAAAACAGTATTTTGTGAGCTCTATAGATCTATACATTATATTCTTTTTTACATATATAATTACACCACCCTTCTGCACACTGTTTCTACAAAAGTGAGAGGCAATATGATAGCCATCTAGATTCAGCATATTGATGGTGTTCGGTAAAACAAAGGATATTGGCATTATCAATAGTATTACTGTCACTAATATTCATTGTCAACAGTTCTAGTTTACCTCTTAGCCCCTTTATATCTTGATGGAAAATACACAGTTTGTCACATTTAGTATTGACTTTTTGAGGAAGTGAGTTGCCAGGTTTCAAGATGGGTGAGTTGTTGCACACGCTCGTTAGATAATTGATCTTTTGCTGAGTGTCATTTCTGACTGACTTACCTGAGTCATGGTTTTCCCCTTTTTGTTGCGAAACCATAAAAAATCTTGATTTAGTAGAGCAGGTTTTCTAGGCCTCAAGCTCCTCTTTTGATTGTAGACTGCTCCAGGCCTTGGTGACACTACAGTAGTTTTGATGGAACACTGTGGTCTAATTGTTGATCCTGCTGCAGTTAATGTTTCAGATGCTGTAGTTGATGTATCTGAAGTTGATGACACTTCCACTCTTTTGATTGTAGACTGCTGCAGGCTCTGGTGACACTACAGTAGCTTTGATAGAGCACTGTGATCTAGTTGTTGATCCTGCTGCAGTTAATGTTAATATTACCGGTGCTGTAGTTGCTGTAGCTGGAGTTAATGACACTTCCATTGATGACAGGACAGTTTATGTAGTAGAAACTGAGCTTGACAAATCATCTATGTCGATTTTTTTACTTGAATCATTTCTCAATTTATCCGAAGTCACTGCAGTTGTACCACTCTGTGATCCTAGATTAGGCTCCACCATACTTACTGCTATTGGTGGATACTGTGGTTCATTGAATTGATTTAGGTTTTCCAGTATTAAGTCACACAATCTAGATTTGTCACTGCTGTTCCTGTGCATACCACACATTGTGAAGTCTTCTCTTAGATTGGCAGCTTTAAGAAAGCTCACGTTGCAGAACAGTTTGCACATTTTCTCAATTTTATGATTTGTAATTTCTATTTCTTTATTTACATGAGATGTTTTTGTTAGGTCATGTCGCTCAGGAATACTTAAAAAAGTTATTTTGAGTGCTGGCACACACACTAGCATTTTATTCAGATCTCTTGTTTAATGTTTTGCTTCATTTTTGTAAACATCATTTGCTCCAGCTATTATTATAAATGAGTTGTTTGAACCCAAGTCTTTGTATTTGTGGATATCTTTCGCAACAACATGCAAAGGCGCACCTGGTTTCACTAGACCCATATTTAACTTTTCCATTTTTTTTTTCAGTATTTGAGCTAGCCCTCTTCCATGACTGTCTGAGAATAAGTAAATATTTTCTTTATTTACTTTCCGATTTTCAGCCCTGTCATTTTTCCCCTGCAATAAAGTGTTCACCTTATCATAACATTTGTTTCTAATGTATAATGTAGTAGTACTTTTTTTTGCTGCCAGAACGAGTTAAATGTTTTTCATTAAGACCTTTTGCTGTAAGGTATTCACGAGAATTCGCAATGATCATAACATGTAAGCTTTCACGGCCTGCGTCTTCATTAATTAAAACTTCTGGGCTGAATTATTGTGGTCCATATGTAAAATTGCTTCTCCTTCCTGACGTTTCATTGTCTACTGCGGGCAACATCTTCTGAGGTGAGTTGGCGACTGGCTCCTAGGCGCTGGAGGTCCCGCTTATATAGAGCGCTTAGATGGCACCACCACTCATCATGTGCCTTCAACTTTGAAACTATCTCTGGCTAGTGCCATCTCTCTCGATTATAGGTAATCGATAGTCACTTCATTGGTACAGAGTCGACCACCAAATCTTGTCTAGTTTTAATCCTTCTTCTTTTTTATTAAAATTATTTTCATGCTTGTAGATCTCTATAGCATCTCTATACATGCGGGTATAATAATGTGAAGTCATAGCTATCACGTTTGTTTCACTGAATTTTATTTCATGATCACCGTCTTTGAAAACGTGTTCCGCTACAGCTGATTTGTCAATTTGTCCCAATCTACAGTTCCTTTTGTGTTCAGTTAGGCGGGTATTAACACTCCTTTTAGTTGTTCCAATATAAACCATGCCACAGCTACATGGAATTTTATACACACCTGGGGTAGCTAAGGGGTGTTTTTTCTACTGAGAAGGCATTTTTTAGTTCGTTTACTTCAGCTTTTAGCCAGCACACATCATTCATTAATGTTGCAACAACACGTTGTTCAATGCCTGCATCATATGCCATGAAAAGTTCGTTAATGGCGTTGCACTGATTACTACACAAACACGTTTTATTGATTGCAGTGTAATTTAAACTGAGTGCAACAACATAATTTGAATGAACCCACTGTTGAGCTTCTTCACATATACGGAGTCCCTGCATTACATTTTCTCCACATACATAACACTTAACACCATTCAATTCAATTCAGTTTATTAGCGTCCTCGTAGTACATCATCAAAATGACATAGGACTTGTCAATAAACATTACAATTTAAAATACATGTACAAGAAAATTTATAATTGAATTTACTTGTCACTTAGACATTACAATTTTAATAGAACTATAAGAACATTAACATAAAAATATACAAGTAGGATAACAACATACAAAAAAAAAAAAAGCTAGTGATTCTCACATCAAAGACTGATTGGCTCTGAGCACTATGGGACTTAACATCTGTGGTCATCAGTCCCCTAGAACTTAGAACTACTTAAACCTAACTAACCTAAGGACATCACACACATCCATGCCCGAGGGAGGATTCGAACCTGCGACCATAGCAGTCACGCGGTTCCAGACTGAAGTGCCTAGAATCACACGGCCATACCGGCTGTCATCAAAGATTATTTCCTTTCTTACATGAACACTGTTTCACACTTTTATAGAAATAGCAAGTATTTAAATGTGAGCAATTACACATATTTATTAGGTCAGGGAAATATTAACTGCACTTTTATTGTCAATGATTCATAAACTCTTGAATACTGTAAAAACTATTACTCAATAACATGTTTTTAGTTCTTTTTTAAATATGTGCAGTTTTGGCATTATTTTTAGTTCTTTGGGGAGAGCACTGTAGAGGATTTTGGGTTGGTATAGTACACTTTTGTGATACATAGCTGTTTTATGAATTTCTCTCTGGAAATCATTCCTATTCCTCGTTTCGTAGTTGTGTAATTCTCTGTTTAATGTAGAAAATTCCTCGTGTTCTTTTAAGAAACAAATGCTTTCATACATGTATAAGGATGGTAGTGTCATGATTTTTCATTCTTTGAAAGCATGCCTACAAGAGTCTCTATATCCTATACCTTTTATTATTCTGACTGCCTTCTTTAGTAGTCTAAATGAATGTTTTGTTAGACTGTTGTTCCCCCAGAACTGTACACCATATCTTAATAAACTGTGCATGAATGAGAAATAAACACATAAAACTTTTTTAATATTACATGCGCTTTTAAGCATTCTAAGTATATAACATGTTTGACTTAATTTTTTGTTCAATGATATTACATGCTTTTCCCATCTTAAGTGATCATCAAATCATACTCCCAAGAATTTAGTGTATGATGCTTGTTCAATCTTACACTTACCCAGTTCTACTGTAAGGTTAGTTTTTATTTTATTTGTAATATGTCTCAAGTTGATCCATGTTGTTTTTTTGGCATTCACAATGAGTCTGTTTTCATTAAACCATCTGTCTGCTTCGTCTGTTGCTAATGTGACTTTTTCCTGTAAGTCATCTTATTTTCGTAATTTGAACTGGAGTGATTTACCACAACACCAATACATGATGCCATCTTGTCCTTATGAAACACATCACAGAGAATATATATTGTGCATTGAATGTGAGAATTTCAAGCTTCTTAAAAAGATTTCTGCATGTTTGTCTAGAGTGGAACACAGATAAGGTTCTGGGAATGTATCTCAGTGTTACAGGAACTCTTCTAATGTATATAATGACCCTTGCGATAGAAACTGTCTTACGATTTTTTTAATAAAGGGCTCATCATCTACTAAACACATAATTTGTGGAAGGAAGGCATTAAAAGTCTTACAGTCCCTGAAAACGACCCCCTTCTGCATCATCCTCACTACTGTAGGCTATGCTCACAGTGTATATCTTCTTTTCTTTTAGTATCATGACTGTGATAATACACTACTAGATTTAAAAAATGGAATTTTTATCCTTATGAAACACATCACAGAGAATATATATTGTGCATTGAATGTGAGAATTTCAAGCTTCTTAAAAAGATTTCTGCATGTTTGACTAGAGTGGAACTCAATTCATGATTCTTGTGAGTCTTTTCTGTGCATATAGCGCTTTTCTACCTCGTGGCTGATTTCCTCAGAAATGTGATTCCATATGCCATGCTGCCATGAAAATAATTGTAATAAACTGATACAGTGGTTTCCATATTTCTATAAGGACAAAAAACGCATAATACATAAGTTGCCGAACACAATATTTTGCAGAAATCTAGGGTGTGGTTTCTCTAGTTTAGTTTGATATTGATCTGTAGGCCCAGGTATTTTGAAGTATGTACCATAACTATGTGTTGGTCACCTAGTTTTGCTCCTATTTATGCATCTTTAGAGATAGTGTGAAACAATAAATTTTAAGCCAGCTCACCAACATCTCTAAAATCTGTTTTAGCTGACATATCAAGTTTTTGAGTGAATTATCAATAAGTCATGTACTGTCAGCAGCAAAGACAGTGACTTTACAGTATTCTGTTTAAAGAGATAGAGTATTAATAAAAATAATAAAAAGTAGGGTATCAAGAATAGAACCCTGAGGCTCTCCACATATAATGGTACCCCATTCTGATAATGTTGAGACACCTTCTTGCCTATCCAGTACAACTCTATGCTTTCTGTTGGGAAGGTAGGAATCAAGGTACTTCCCTGCTGCACAATTTGTACCTAGTTATGTAACTTTGTGTGAAGGTAATTTGTGACTGACACAATCACTTTTGTCAAGTCAGAAAATATTCTGACCATCTTCATGTTTTTGTTGATGAATTACTAAATATTGGCAGTGAATGTAAATAATGCATTCCTGAAATTCAGACTGACTTTAGGCGATGATATTTGGGTCACTAACTTGCTTTGCAGTCCTAGCATGCATTAGTTTCTCTAACATCTGGGAAAAATTTGTCAGCACTGAGACTGGCTGATAGCAGTATCTGCCTTATCTTCCTATGTACACTGATAGCTCAATTTGATGACCATAGGTGACAAACGTTAACAGTTGTGCTGAATTACTGGACTGACACAGTTTTAACTTTGACACAAATATTTCTTACAATTCATTACATTATGTTTATTTTCATGAAAGGCACAGAATGCATTGCAGTCTCTGTAGTATGGCCATATGTTTACCCTTTTTTTAATGGAGGGGTAAAAACTGAAATTACAATCAAATGAATATAGGAAATATTACCCACCTCTACAGCCAAGGTCACTAACACACATTTGTGCATTGGCTCTCACCTCAGGGATAAGCCCTTTTGAACCAGGTGGTGGATGAAATTTTCACTGCCTGTATTTGGCTAGTGGGAGGAGAAGTGGTGGTGTCAAGTTCCTGATCATCAGACTTTGCTCCAATATCCTGGATTAAATTCCAAACCTCTCCAGAGTGTCTCACAAAGTGAGGGCATGTGACACTGTTGATGGTAATCTGTGTGTGTCAGATGGAGACATTAAGCTCTGTGGCCTGCTTGGTGCTATTCACAAGGAGTAGGCACCAGGATCCACCCTCTCCCTTCTCTCATCCTCTCCAATATGAACACAACACTACACACACCCAAACATTTCAGCTACCTACTCTTAACAGTTACACATACGTACACAACTCATATTTCATGATGGAAAGGTGCCCGTGGGTGCGAAGTATAGGAAAACCTTTCCAATTACCTGACTGAACCCGTCCTTAATGGTCTTCCAGCCATTCATGCCATATGACTTTACTTTACTTCATGGGAAATAATAACCATGTGGTTGCAGAAACAGTCACAAACAAAATGTGTACAACCATGAACTTTTCCAAACAATGGATTCCTTCACCTGCTAACAATACAGTGAGCTGACAAATGAGGAGGAGGATGAAGGAAAAGAAGGAGGAGGGCAAATGAAAAGGAGGTGAATAATAATAGAGAATAACAGATATTCATTGAGGTTACTCAGACATGGTAAAGAATCATCTTACCTGTGAAATTATAAGGTACTAGCAGCAGAAATCATAACTGTTGATGTTATAGCATATGCTATGTGGCAGTGTGTTGCTGTAAAGACTTTGTTTTCATTCATCGCACCTCCTGTCACTGTATAAACCTATCTACCATCCTCTCTCTGCCACTGCCCCCCCCCCCCCCCCACTCTTCGCTCTTACTCACTGTGTATGCTATAATTTTGCCCTCTATTTCACATTATTTGCTTCCTGATACAGCAAGTCTTTATCTCCTTCAGTTTAATTACCTTGTGAGAAGAAAGTGTGAAATAATGAACTTTAATATTGAGATGGAAACTACTGTTCAGTAATTTAGCAACAGTTCATAAATTATATAGTAAATGGTGGGATTACTGGTCCTATTAGTAGCATTGGTAGGGAAAGAAACATAAATGAATTTATGTGGGAGAAACTGGGAGCTGATGATTTCTCTTTGTTTGTTTATATGTTTTGCGCATAATTAAAATCACACATTGTTCACTGTTAGTTCATTATGTATTTTAAATCCTTACAAAATATAAATTACATTTAATAAGTCATAAAAGTCAGTTGATTTCATAACTTCTGTAATTTTATGTAACTAAAGCAATTATTTTTAGTGCAAGTACAATTTACATTCACGAATTTAAAATATCAATATAATTGCTGTTATACTGCTCTCAACAGAACATTCATTATAATCAAAGGCAAGAATTTCCTGTTGTTACTGGTAAGTGTGAATGCTGATTATGAACAATGGAAATATGTTTCATCTAAACTCAATGAAGTATTGAAGCAATATTTGATATGTTTTTGTTTTGCTGTTTTTCTTTAATTTTACCATTTTACTGAGGAATTGTGTTTTCTAGCACTATATGATACATCTGAATCGTTTCCTAGTTTTTAGTACAACATCTTGTTGTGTCACATTATGAACTAGCAATTTTCAAATAAAACATGAATTAAATATTGAAAGTTTCAAAACTATAAATACTCTTTATTTTTAAGCAACAGACAGAAGGATAACTATGTAGAACAAAAATGTCCTTTAGGTTATGTGACCCTTTATACAACCCTCTCTCAGTTTTTAGACTGTTCACACTTCTGGGTTCTAGGGGAATCTTGTAGGACAGTGATCAAATATGCAGACAAAATGATTGGAATGCACTCATGCCCAATAGAGTTGCAACTCACCTAACATACAGGTAATGTGGTTACAATCTTAACTGACCAAGGCTACTAGGAAAACTACCATAGCTTACGTTTACTGATGATAGGCTAGCATAGTGTATGGTAGTTTTACATCTCTACACACTCACATTCTCACAGCTAATGAAACAGCCATTGAATTTGATCATATTCTGTAGAACAGTAAGTACTGCAACTGGGCAGTCTAATTAACCTCTGGTATCAATGTGACAGCATCAATTCGTTTGGACATGAATAGCTGACTGACGGTGATGTCCAAATAAAAAGTGATATAGTGGTTGCAGCAGTGTTTATATAGTCATGGATATTTGAATATTTTGATCACCTCTAAAGGGATATATAGTGATAGGAATGGAATATGTTATGCTTGGTTGATGCATGGACAGTCCTTACTCCTGGACCTTACACAGACATGGCCCATGTGGCACTGTGCTGGGAACAGAAATGGCATAAGAATGGATATTTTGTAGGAAGGGCTGGTCGGTAAATACTGCACTATAAGGGTTAGGAATGATTTGCGAGAGAAAATTCTAATTTCATGAAGCCATGAAAGGTTATCGAAATCCTAACAAGAAATATGGATCAGCTGTGTCAGTCCAGAGTGATAGTGCATAAAGAAAATTGTGTTCCATTATCACTAATTATTGGGCTTGGTTAAAGTATTGAGAGCAGACACATAGGAGTGAATGATGTGGGATCTCTGATGGTCAGTCATGTATGGATGATAGCATTTGGCTGTGAAGATATTAGAATATTAATATTGGATATTATTGAAATATAGATTTTTATAACATTTCATTCATTATTTTAGGTCTGAACTTTAACTTTTGCTTATTTTCATTTTAATTTTATGTTAAAGCATCTTTTAGAATTTCCTGAGATGACATAATGCCTACCTTATTCTCTTTATTTGATACAGAATAGACTGCGAAATATGTGGTACATACTTGAATCAATACTATATGAGCCTGTAGGATTACACTGTGTACAGAAAACGTACAAGTAATGTAGGACACATAAAAAGTGGAAAACATTTACTATCACTTATTTCCTGAGAAGCAAACATTTTGGTTATGCTCTCCAACATCACAGGTTATAAAGAACAATATATAAAAATTTAATTTAGTAGATGTTCTTTAACACATTAAATTCCATTTCCACCAGATAGTCTTTGAGCTTGAGAGTTTGCATCATATATACTACAATGCAGATTTTTAGGCAGATTTTCTAGAAGTTTGATAGCTGAATTCTGAGGTCCTTTTTCAAGCATTTTCAGTTGGTGAGATACTCTTCATGTGTTATTCTTCCCCCATGTTTTATGGGCTTTTACACTAGCATGTGCAATCCACTCTGAACTTTCTTTTGTGATGTGTATTATTGTTTTATGTCTGTATAATGATGTAAAAGCTGTTTCTGCATGTTTCAGAAGTCCTTCTTTTTAAAATGATCCTAAATGCTTTTTTTTTTAATGCGAACACTCTTTTTGTTTCTTGGATGTTTGAGTTTCACCACACTGCCACTCCATGCTGCAGGTACAGTCCAAAGAGGCCAAAGCCATTTTACTACTTACTGCAGTAGCTGCTTCATTATGAATATGATGATGCTGAGTTCCTTAGAAACAGGATTACTATGCTGTTTCAATTTCGGTGCATTGTCTGCAGTAACACTTTAGAAACTAGTGGATTCTTCTTCTTCCAGCTTTGTGTCATCCACCTCAAAATTTATTTTTACAGACTTCTCTTTGTTCTTGAGCACTGTATACATAGTTTTTTTCAGGTTATTTTCCCTGAGCCATTGAGCTGTGACATGTGCAGAAATATATGTTCTTCTCTCAAGCTGTCCCACATTTTGTTCACTGTTCAGTATTGTCATGTCATCTGCATACAGGATTTTCTTCTCTTTATCTTCAACACCTTCACCACTTACAGATAGTTTAAACAGCAACAGCCACTTTACTGATCCCCACAGCACCCCATATTTGATGGCTTTGGTTTCTGACTGTTATGTTTCCTATTGATACATACTGTTTGTTGCTTAGATATGATTGTATCCACTCGAATGCCATAGTTTTCCAGTTTTGGAATAAGTCTTTCATTGGCAATGGCATCAAATGCTTTGGATAGGTCTAGAAATAACTTTTTATCATTTAAGGCCTGTATAAAGTATTCTGACAGGCTGGCAGTTGCTGATTTTGTAGATTTACCCTTTCTGAAACCATGCTGTGACACTAAAAACATATTTTGCTTGTCCAGGTAATGAACTAATCTATCAAAATAAGCATTTCCAGGATTTATGATAAACCTTGTATAAGCAAAACTGGTCTGTAGTTGAAACTTCCTAGCAGATTAAAACTGTGTGCCAGATCAGTAACTGAACGGGACCTTTGCCTTTTGTGGACAAGTGCCCTGTAGTTGTTGGGGACATCCTTATCCCCTTTCTGGCACACTGGCACAACCCTGCTTATCTTCAGTTTTGATTCAATATTTCATCACCACCAGCTTATTTGTTGGACTTTAATTTTTGTATAGTCTTCCTCAGTTTGTCTTCTGTTATTGGTTTCGAGAAAGTGATACTGTATGATATTTTTGATAGCTTGGTAATCTTCTTTTTTGGACTGTCTTTCCACTCTTAAGCTTTCTACCCAATTTATATAATTACCATTGAGGATGTTTGCTATTTCTCTTCCCTCTGTATCCACTAAGTTGTCTATTTTCATTAACCTGACCTCTGTTTATTTGTTTGGTCAATATTTTTCCTTTCTTTGAGTATTAATTGCATAACAAGCTGCCTTTATTATATGTTTTGAGTTCATGATGTTAGTGTTAATTCCCTTGCTTTTACCTGTATTATTTTTGAGTACTTCTTTTTAGGATATTTTATAGTTGAAGTGCGGATGTGTGGTATCACCGCTTACGGTCATTAATGTGCGGTGAACCGGCTTTATTGCCATGCCCACGCACTATGTTCAAGGGAGAGGCTTGGTGATGGAATGACTATAGCAGTTTTGTCGTGACACATTTATTCTTTGGAAGACTTACTCTACGTTACAAATGCAATGCATCATTAACTTTCGTCCGTACAGGCATGTTGCCCTAGCAATACGGCTCGATCACAGATCCCGGAGGGTGTACACTCGAGTGATCAGCTGTGATGCGACCGCGTGGACCAAGTGAGATAGTGAGATAAAGGCCGCGTCGCCGAATGTCCAGCTCCTGGCGTAAGCGGAAGCGCCGCGATGTCCGCGGAAGGGAGGAAGGCACTGTCAAACAGAAGGGTGCACTCTGCGAAACGAGCGACTGCATTTCAGACTGTGCATACACGTTTGCGGGGGAGTCACGTTAACTTTACACACGTGGTCCGCGCCAGCGAAGTTGGTGGAGGGGTGACGTGTGTCGCGTTGCATTGACCGGCTCGCACTGTCCCCTTGCTTTGTGCCGTGTGTCTGGTGTGTGACACACCGTTGCCAAAATTTGGCGTAGCGGTATAGCTGCACTCACGAATGCCGGGCATTGCTTACTTGTGTTGGCTGTGCCATAGTTCAGCCCTTCGCGCATTTGAACGGTGCAGCTGCCACACAGATCCCCCCTTGGAGATCGGAGTTCCGTAGCTGCTAAAACGCGGCAATCTTTCTGTGGCGCACGTGTGTTTAAAATTTGCGTGCTGCATAATGACAGTACGGCAGTGTTGGTGGGCGTCAGTCAGCATTGGAAGGGCAGTGGCCCGTCACGTCAGTGTGCCGGACTGGTGAGCGTGCGGTGGGTGTGTCCTCGCGTGGTCGGCTAGTGACAGTGGCGTGCAGCACTGGCCACCACTGTCCGTAGCGTGGTCGGCTAGTGACAGTGGCGTGGAGCACTGGCCACCAATGTCCGTAGTGTGGTCGGCTAGTGACAGTGGCGTGGAGCACTGGCCACCACTGTCCGTAGCGTGGTCGGCTAGTGACAGTGGCGTGGAGCACTGGCCACCACTGTCCGTAGTGTGGTCGGCTAGTGACAGTGGTGTGGAGCACTGGCCACCACTGTCCGTAGCGTGCGCAGTGAAGGCGCACGCTGCAGGTCATTTGGTATTACATCTTGAAGGCGCTGACATCTTAGTAATAACACCGAGCATCCACAAGAGCTACAGAACAAGTTCACTATTTACATTATTCAGAGTGGCAAGTCCAAGTGTTCATATGTTACAATGTTCCACATGTTCACCAAGTGACTCAGTCACGTGAACACAGCGCAGCATTCAAACCGACCTTGATGCTCGAGACAATGGAGGTCTGGAGAATATGCACTAGTGCAGTACCATCGGGACTCGAACGCGGGTCCGAGAGCCCGACGGACAAGCCAGGCGGTGTGGTGTGCGATGTCCAGAGCTCAACAGCGACGCATATAAGTTAAACTGACGTGGATGCCGAACCGGCCTCAACGCTGGACACGGCAGAGGCAGAAGGATACGAACGTGGTCCAGGAGCTGCAACAGACACGGAAGGCATCGTCCGGGGCTCAACTGGAGGTACCGGCCGAGGGCGCGGGCAGCTGGAGCCGGATCTCTACATTGGACAGCGGCTCTTGGACGCCGGATTCTGACGGCGTTTGGCAGCTCGTGGACGCCTGATTCTGTCAGCGTTCAGCCGCTCGGGCACGTGTTTGCTGTTTTGGGTGGCACAGCACATTGGTGGTGCAGCACGGGCGTTTGAATCAGATGCGGTGGCTGGCATGTGTGATGTAGTCCACTGGCGGCTGTGGTGGGGACGACTGGTGCCCCTGGGCGGGGTGGTGGGAGGCGCACGTGGCGACGCAATGACAGCAGGCTGCACCTGTGTATCACTGGCGGCTATGAGTGCGCGCTCCGTCTGATCGCTGGTAACCAGATCTTCCGCCGGGTCGAAGAAGTGCGTGGCTGTTGGAGTGGGCAAGATGTAAGCTGGCTTGACGCGGTCGATTGACACTGCAGACGGCTTCCCATTGCACTCGATGACCAGCATTTTATCTCCTCGGGCAATCACGCGATGTGGTCCGCTGGGGCAGCTGGAGAGGTGGCTGTACTGTGTCCGTACGCAACATGACGTGCATGCAGTGCTGCAGGACGGCGTGCACGAATACATTCCCAGTGACGTGCTGCGTCGGTGCGTGCACTTGGAGGCTGACCCTGTGAGTGCACAGGCGTTCTGCCAGAGTGGGTGCCACGGCATCGTGTGGGAGTAGTACATCCTCAACGAAATCGCCCAGGATTGTCAGAGGCTGTCCGTATATGAGGTCGGCAGGTGACGCATCGATCTCCTCTTTCGGTGATACTCGCAGGCCGAGTAGCACCAGTGGGAGTGTCTCTGGCCACGAGGTGTCGTGGCAGGTCAGGCCGGCCTTCAGACACCGGATGGTAGCTTGTTGTCCTGTGTAACTGGATACCACACAGTCTGGCGACGTGTGTGAACCGTGCGCAGTCGCACTGGCGGCCACGGTCAGTTGTTACATGAGTGGGACATCTGAAGCGTGCCACCCAGGTGTCACCAAATGTGATGGTGATGGTCTCGGTGGTGATGCCCGCGACGGGCATTGTTTCCGGCCAAGCGAGTGAAGTGGTCCACTATAGTTAGCTGATACTGCTTGCCTCGAGAGAGAGGAAGCGGGCCGACGAGGTCCATGTGCACGTGCGCAAATCGGCGTCTCACGTCAGGAAAGGTGCCCACGGGTGTGTGGGTGTGCCTTCCAACTTTGGCGTGCTGACATGCTGTGCAAATGTGCGCCCATTCGTGGCAGTCCTTCCGAAGCCCAGGCCAGACAAAACGCACAGCCACGAGTGCCGCAGTGGTGTTGCTGCCGGGTTGACAGTCCGTGGACGCGGTAGAAGGCACTGCGCCAGAATTTCTCCGGAAGGAATGGTCAGTGCGTGCCAGTTGAGATGTCACACCAAATCTTCCGTGCAGGACAGGCACCAGCTCCAGTTGCAGGCCACTGGAAGTTTCGTGACGGAAGCGGTGCAACTCTTCATCACTCTCCTGTACTTGGGCGACGTCCTCAAAGTTCACAGGGGCTGACATGATGGCACACGCTCGGGACAAACAATCGGTGACGATATTGTCTGTCCCCAAAATGTGTCAGATCACGTCGGGGTCACCAGTGAATCGGGGACATGTGGTATCACCGCTTATGGGCATTAAAATGCGGTGAAGTGGCTTTATTGCTGTGCCCACGCACTATGTTCAAGGGAGAGGCTTGGTGACGGAATGACTACAGTAGTTTTGTCGTGACACATTTATTCTTTGGAACACTTACACTACGTTACAAATGCAATGCATCATTAATGTTCATCCGTACAGGCGAGGTGCCCTAATGGTACAGCTCGATCACAGATCCCAGAGGGTGTACACTCCAGTGATCAGCCATGGTGAGACCGCGTGGACTGAGCAAGATAAAGGCCGTGTCACTGAATGTTCAACCCCTGGCACAAGCGGAAGCGCTGCGATGTCCAGGGAAGGGAGGAAGGCACTGTCAAATGGAAGGGTGCACTCCGCGAAATGAGTGACTGCGTTTCAGACTGCACGTATGCATTTGCGGGGGAGTCACGTGGTCCGCGACGGTGAAGTCGGTGGAGCGGAGACGTGTGTCACGTTGCGCTGACCGGCTCGCACTGTCCCCTTACTTTGTTCCGTGCGTCTGGTGTGCGATGCACCGTTGCCAAAATTCGGCGTAGCAGTATAGCTGCACTCGTGAATGCCGGGTGTCGCTTACTTGTATCGGCTGTGCCGTAGTTCAGCCCTTCGCGCATTTGAACGGTGCGGCTGCCACATAGTTTTCAGCTTTCTCCATCTGGCTCAGATCCTGCAGCTTCTTATGCTGTTCTAATATTTCATTGGTAATCCACTGTGTTTGATTCTGAAGCTTCTCTTGTCTTTATACTTTGAGGAATGCTATATTAAAATGATATTTAATTGTTGTAATACCTGAACCAGACTTTTCATTTATATTGTGTACCAGTAGGGCTTCATTCCATGTTTCCCAATTTCATATTGTTTCAAAGTTGTTAATATTTTGCTCACTGATGTTCATTTTGATTCTGATGCTATGTCATTACTTCAGTAAAAGCAGATCAGCTGTCCATGATGGTCAGGTATTTCTGTCTGAACTACATGTGACTCATAGTCATATCTATTAATATTAGTAATAATGTCAATAACTGCCTGACTTTGAAAAGGTTACTCCTGTTGGTGCACATATGGTTGCCTCCATGTTATAAGGTATTGACAATTCTTCAAAATCCTGCCTTTCTTAAATCCTTTTCCCATTTCAATACTGAAATTTCCACATAACGTAGTACTTCATCATTTTTATGGGACTATACTTTTAAATGGTATAATGATTCTATGGTGTTCGTATTGTATGTGTCTAAGGGATAAAAAAATTCATTTGCCTTATTTCAGGATGAAAATAAAGTTGGTCATACAGATGTGACATGGCTGCTGAAAGTTGATAATTTGCGTATGACACAAAATACACAGCCAGTGGCTGATAACGAGGTCAGAGCATGTAACTACTGTTCTATTAATAATGAAAACTGAAAAAATAACTTAATTAAAAGAATGGCAATGTTACACTCTCCAGTCATGTTAATGTGACCATGTGTAAGAAGCCCCAATAACCACCTTTTGCAGCACAGACTGCTGTTAGACATGAACAAAGAGAGTTAATGAGGTTCTGAAAGGCACTGACAGGGATGTGGAGACATACCAACTCCAGAGCTGCATTACATCTCTCAGCTGAGAATTGATGGTGCAAACAACCTGATCCAGGGTGTCCCACATTTTTGATCGGATGTAAATATAGGATATTTATTGGCCAAGGGAGTACGGCAAACTCTTCCCGGTGCTCTTCAAGCCACGCACGTGCACTGCAAGCTGTGCAATACATTGCAGTGCCCTGCAGGTAGATGCCACTGTGCTGAGGAAAAACAGACTGCATGTAGGGGTGGACATGGTCCCTAAGGATAAATACATACTCGTATTGATCCACTCTGACTTACAGAATAACAAGAGTACCCAGGAATGCCCACTGGCCCAGGCTCTTCCGTCAGTTGTTTCAGACATTTCGTGCCGTACATACTGACAGCCGTCTATCTGATCTGAAAAGGCCACCTTTAGCTGATCAATGGATATCCAGTTGCAATATTGGCATGCAAATCCCAGCCTTCATCCCCAATGAACAGCAGTCAGCATGGGATCACGAACCAGGCACCTACTGTGGAGGCCCATAATGTAGCATTATTTACTGAATGGTCATTGAGGAGACACTATTGGCAACCCATTGGTTCATGTGGGCAGCCAGTTGCACATATGTTCACATACTCAGCTATCGTTCACCCCTGTCATTTGTAGCCGCTGGTGCACTACAGCTGCCTCGGTGCTAGTTTTGGACAGCGCCATTTTGCCATGCACAGTATATTTTATCCATGGTAGCACAGTTTACATCAGATTAGTCACTCTATGTCCACATTATGACAATGAGTGTACTGTTTTCCATGTCCCCCAGTGAGGTTTACACCCTCCACTGCATATGCTGCCCCCTGCCATCTGTAAGTGTTTATTGCACATTGATGTTAAACACAAGTTGTGGTCACATTAATATGACTGGACTCTGTATAAATACTAGCTATCTTCTTTATGAAATACATTCTGTTAAGAACTTACATAAAAATGGCACATAACACAAGTCTATGATTTATTACAGAAGGCTTAATTTTTGTGCTCCTTGAATGAGCATATGTGACTTTGCCATACAAGGTGCATTTGAAAAATTCCATTAATGATCTAAGAAAATAATAGAAACAAGAATTATAAACAAAATACCTATACTGGTCTTCAAACTAATCACTATTAGCTGCAACACACGTCCAGCTTCAGGTGCAAACCTATTGAGAATTGTCAGCAAACACTTATTGTGGAATTTCTCAAAGCATCATGGCCTTGTGTTGTTGGATATCTGCATCATTACAGAAGATGAGAGCTTTTGTTACCAATATAACCCAGAGATCAATAACAGTCAGTATCATGGTGTCCATTGTCTTACTTATCTCCCAAAGAAAGTTGGGTGACAAAATCGAGATTAAGACAATGCTGTTCACCTTTTTTAACAGCAATTTCTACCTGAGGATGGTGGGTGAGATAATGAACACCGTGCTATTGACAGTTGCTCAGTCTCTGAATCATACTGGTAGCACCATGTCTCATGTCCTGTAATGATGCAGATGCCCAACAGCACGTGACCACGGTCTTTGAGAAATTCAACAAGAAGTATGTGCTGACAATTTCCAAAAGCTTAGAATCTGATGTCAGAAGTGTGTTGTAGCTAATGGTGGGCATTTTAAGGGCAGTCAGTATTTTGTTTGTAACTCTTGTTTCCTTTATATTCTGAGACCATTCACGAAACTTTTAATATATATCTTTCTAAAACAAAGCAAGTGGATAAACAGAAAGTTAAAGTCAAGTAGTATGAGAAGAGAAGAGGAAAATCTTTGAGGTTATATTACTAATATGGTGGCCACTTTGAAAGCCACAATATTTGATGCAACTTGTAATTTTGATGTGGAAAAGGGGTCATGTGGCATATAAAACAGATAGAGAATTACGTGAGAAAAATGATGATGTATTTAATTTTAGCAAAGCTTTGTTAATTCCCATGCTATGTTGCATTCTGTGCAGAAAGAAGCTAATTCTGGTAGTAACACTTGAAGTTTACATGTTGCGCTCAGTGTGTTGTCTAATGCATTATAAGATGGTTATTATCCTCTTCACCCATCCCTTACTGGCTTTAACCAACAAATTTATCAGAATGCAAGCACAAGCATTAAAAATTTGCTTCTGAGGTGTACAAGGTTTCTGATCTTCATGCATACACAATTACCTTCATATGGCCTCACAGGTATAAATCTAATGGACTTAAATCCAGGGTACATGGTGAATACTCCTTCAGGATTCTATGATATAACCATCACCAGGGAAGCTGGATATCCAGATATGCTCAGCCAGCTAGCCCAGAACAAGGTGGGGCACCAGCATGCTGAAAGAAAGTTGGATATGTCCCATCTTCAGACAGCAGTGATTGAATCACATCTTCAAAAAAAATGGTTCAAATGGCTCTGAGCACTATCGGACTTAACTTCTGAGGTCATCAGTCCCCTAGAACTTGGAACTACTTAAACCTAACTAACCTAAGGACATCACACACATCCATGCCCGAGGCAGGATTTGAACCTGCGACTGTAGCGGTCGCGCAGTTCCAGACTGTAGCGCCTAGGACTGCTTGGCCACTCCAGCAGGTGCACGTCTTCATCTAATAACTACAGATAATGGACTACCATTAGTGGACCCACAATGAAGGAGGATCCAACAATACAAGAATGTCGTATTTATGCATATGTCATTTTTATGCATCAGCTACTTTTGATGAATCCATCCAGAGTTGGTTGCATCTGACCAGTATCTGTGATTCTATTTATTTTTCTCTCCTCATCTAGGAATTATCTCCATCCATATACACTTTGTCACAGGAGAAACAACATTTTACATTTGGGTGTCATGTATTCTGCAAACTAAACCCAATGATCTCATCATTCTTTTGAGATGTAACATATGCATTTTGTAAGGATCTCACGCATGTGTACACAAAATTGTTGTTTTTGATGTATTACTGACTCCAGTTTTGTGCTAGATGTGACAAGTAGTGTGCTCTGAGTGTGGTTCATCCACAGAAATTTTTGCTGTACGGCTTAATGTTTGTCTGTGACAGATCCAATTTCATTGAATTTCAGGGGAAATTTAGCCACTGTACTATAGGTAATACATGGTCTGCCTGGCTTGTTTTGGGTTAAAGTCCTCTATGAGTTAAGGTCCTCTATGATAACATGGGTGCTCCAGTCTCACAATAACAGGACAATCTCAGTGTTTTCAGCCCATGGAAATGTCACTATTTTTCGCATCACTGGTAAGAAATAAATATGAGCCATATCTCAAGAATGAATGAAACAATGCATGAATAAAGGATACCATTACTTTTCTCATGTAATTCTCTGTCTGTCTGATATGTCACATGATTTCTATTTGAAAATAATGAGTTGCATCCAAGGTGGAGGTTTCCCAAATGGCTTCCATCTTGGTAACAGACCCACAGGTTTTTCAGTTCTCCCATATCATATATCATACATACTCCCTCCTTCCCCCCCCCCCCCCCCCCCCCCCGCCTGCCCCCTGCCATCAAATTTAAATTTCAAACAATGGAAACTAATAATATTATTGACTTTAAATTTCTGTTTATTCATGCCTTTTGTTTTAGAAAGGTGGTTCCACACCTATGGACCACCTTGTATATATGTCCACATGATCACACATCAGCGAATAAAGTACCAGTCCTCAATTGGCAAAATTATAGATGGTGCAGATATAAAACAAATTATTAACTTAAGTTTTACATTACTGATTGTCACCTTTACAAAAATTATTCCTGCATTTGCTGAGTTCATATTAATTTGAACTTGAGTGTACGAGAAATTCAGATACTGTACAGAATCAATGGTCAAGCAAGAAAGATTACAGATTCCTATTCCATAACTACATAGACTTTTTTAATTACTGTTACTGTATTTTATTTTTGTAGGCCAGTTGTAGTATAACTGAATACCTGGTGAAATCCTAATTTTTAATTGCAAACTTTCAAGTTGTATGCACACTAAGTTTCACATAGTGTTTTGTGCTGTCATCATAGATATTCAAATTTATACTACGTTCAACTAAGTTTTAAACAAAGTGAAACATTTTCAGTATGAAGACATTTCCAAGACGTAATGCAGATGGATGTTGGAAGAGAGTTCTGCAGGCGTGTGTAGAATTTGCACTATGCATTGCCTTTATGTCTCCTCTTGAGTGACAAAAATGATTGAGTAAGATTGAGAGTTTACCAAAAATATGATATCATACTGGTCATACATTTAAAAAAAGCAAGTTTTGTGTACCTGATGTGGTGGATCTGCCCTCTCAGCAGAGTGAGTGGCAGGTGTTTGAGGCAGAGGACCAATTTGTGAGACTGGTCATCTGGTTTCGCTCATTCACCCAGTGAGTAGGTAGGTGGCTGCTCCTTCAGTAGGGTCTGAGCAGGCACAGGGGGGGGGGGGGGAGGGGTTTACTAGGTATTGGGAGCTCCAACACTAGGCATGTTATGGAGCTGCTTAGGCAGATAGCATTCAGGGCTGAAAAGAAAGCCAATGTGCACTCGATATGTCTGTTGGACCTCACCTGACAGCTACTGTGGAAGGTGCAGTCATCTGCAACTTGTGGCTCATGTCAGCACCAATGATACCTGTTGCATGGGTTCTGAGACCATCTTCAGCTCATTCATGTGGCCAGCAGAAGTGATGAATTCTGCTGGCCTTACACTTGGGGTGCAAGCAGAGCCCGCAGTTTGCAGCGTTGTTCTCAGAGTTGGTTGGGGTGCTTTGGTTTGGAACCGAGTGGAGGGTTTCAACCAAAGGCTTCATTGATTCTGTGACAGTCTTTGCTGCAGATTTCTAGGCCTGCATTATCAGTTGGGGATTTGTAGGACTTGCCTTGATATGTCAGAGGTGCACTACACATAGGAAGCAGCTACTGGGGTAGCAAAGTACTTGTGGAGTACACATGAGAATTTTTTAGGCTAGAAGGTAGTTTGAGGTACTCTGATGAACACTCGCCAGACAATATGTGGCAAGGGAAGTCAGACCAGATTCAGAGTAAAGACAATTTGACAGTCAAAATTTTATCAGTAAACTGTCAAAGCATTTGTAACAAAGTTCCCAAATTTACTGCTCTCAAGGAAAGTTCTCGCACTTTAATTATTCTTGGGACTGAGAGCTGGCTGAAACCCAAAGTAGAAAGTTCTGAGATATTTAGCAAGTCATGGAATGTATATCTGAAAATGAGATTAGAGACCGTAGGATGGGGAGTGTTCACTGCAGTTGACAAAAATATTTCCTCTATTGAGTTCAAAGTTGAGTGGGATGGTGAAGTTATCTGGTCATGTGTAACATGTCTAGGTAAAACCAAGTTAATTGTTGGATGTTTTTATCAGCCACCTGATTCTGCTGTGAAAGTACTAGAGTCATTCAAAGAAAATCTACTATCTGTAGTGTATAAATGCCCAGGTCATGCAGTGCTAGTTGGAGGCGACTTTAACCCACTGCATATAGACCAGGATGTCCATGGATTAAATGCAGGGGGTACAGATAGACAGTCATGCAAAGTACTTTTGAACATATTTTCTGAAAACTGTCTTGAGCAGCCCACCATGCAGTGGAAATATTTTAGACTTTGTAGCTATAAATAGGTCGGGCATTATCAACAACATCAGTATAGAAATGGGGATTAGCAATCATATGCCATTATAGCAACTATGGTTATGAAAGTTGATAAACTATGATAGCATTTCTGCTAGAAAGGGCAGATAAGCAGTTGTTAGCATCTCACTTAGACAGTGAACTGACACTACTTAGTTCCAGTAAGATGGACACAGAGGAATTATGGGTAAAGTTTAAGCAGATTGTAAATTGTGGTCTTGAGAATTACGTGCCTAGTAAGTGGATTAAGGGTGAAAAAGACCCACCATGGTTTAATAGCAATATTTGAAAAATGCTGAGGAAGCATAGGCTGTTACACTCTCATTTCAAAAGAAAATTGCAAATGATGACAAGCAAAGTTTAGTAGAGATTCGTGCATCTGTGAAAAGATCTATGCATTAAGCATACAAGATCTACCACAATCATACCTTAACAAAAGATCTGGCAGAGAAGCTGAGAAATTTCTGGTATTATGTAAATTTGCTAATTGGGTCTAAGGCTTCCATTCAGTCACTTGGTGACACGTCTGGTGTGGCAGCAGAAGACAGCAAAACAAAATCCAAAGTTTTAAATTTCAAATTTAAGAAATTTTTCACACAGGAAAGTTGTAAAAACATACCATAATTTGACCATTGGGCAGACTCCATACAGATGACAAAGTAATAAGCATCCCTGCCGTAGAGAAACAACTGAAAGAGTTCAAAACAAAAAAGTCATCAGGTCAGGACGAGATCCCAGTTTGGTTTTTCAAAGAGTACTCTGCAGCATTCGTCCCTTACCTAGCCTGCATTTATCATGAAACTCTCACCCAGTGCAAAGTCCCTAGTAAATGGAAAGAATTGCAGGTGACTCCTGTATATAAGAAGGGCAAAACCTGCAACTGCAAAACTGCAGACCAAAATCCCTACCATCTGTCTGCAGCAGAAACCTTGAAACATTCTCAGTTCTAATATAATAAATTCGCTTGAGATTGAGAATCTTATGTCCATGAATCAGAATGGTTTTAGAAAGAAGCACTTATGTGAAACTCAGCTTGGCCTTTTCTCACATGATACACTGTGAACTATGGATGAAGGGCAACAGGCAGATTGCTATTTCTAGATTTTGAGAAAATCTTTGACATTGTGCACCATTTCAGACTCTTAATGAAGGTGTGAGTATATGGATTAGCTTCACAGATATTTGAGTGGCTTGAAGACTTCTTAAGTTTTAGAACCCAGTATGTTGTCCTTGATGGCAAGTGTTCATCAGAGATAAGGGTATTGTCAGGAGTGAGGCAGCAGTTTGCTGTCATTTGCTAATGATGCCGTGTGATATAGTAAGGTGTCAAAATTGAGTGACAGTAGAAGGATATAAGATGACTTAGACAAAATTTTTAGTTGGTGAGATGAATAGCAGATAGCTCTAAATGTAGAAAAATGTGTTCATGCAGATGAGCAGGAGAAAGAAATCCGTAATGTTCAGATGTATCATTAGTAGTGTTGCACTTGACACAGTCACATCATTTAAATATCTGGGCGTAGTGTTGCAAAGCAATGAGAAATGGTATGTGTATGTCAGGATTTATGGTAGGAAAGGTGAATGGTCAACTTTGGTTTATTGGGAGAATTATGGAAAGTGTGGGTCATCTGTAAACAAGACCACATATAGAATGCTAGTGTGACCTATTCTTGAGTGCTGCTCAAGTGTTTGAGATCCATACCAGGCCATAGTAAAGTAAGACATCAAGGCAGTCAGAGGTGGGCTGCTAGATTTGTTACTAGCAGGTTCAAACAACACACAAGTGTTATGGACATCTTTCAGAAAATCAAATGGGAATCCCTGGAGGGAAGATGACATTCTTTTCATGGAAAGCTATTGAGAAAATTTAGAGAACCAACATTTGAAGCAGACTGCTGCCAACATACACTGTGTGTAAGTACCATGACGATAAGATACGAGAAATTAGAGCTCATACGGAAGCATATAGACAGTAGTTTTCCCTTGCTCTATTTGCAAGTGGAGCAGCAAAGCAAGTGACTAGTAGTGGTATGGGGACTGTCCACCACATGTCATACGGTGTGTTGTGGAGTAACTATATAAATATAGATATAGATGCATGATCCCACAAGTGTGAGAACATCTGCCTGAAAACTTTGTAGAGAAATTAAATGTGAATTATGTTGAACACTTTGTAATACATATTGATGCATTAAGATCTGCTGCATGACAGCAGTGAAGGAATCCAGTTCCATTGCATATTTATGATGATAGGACTGACTTTGACTCTTTGAAGTCTTATAGTAAATAAATTTTGAGAGGGAATTAAAAATGTTATATGATTTAATATCTTATTTTAGATGTAACACTACCTTGTATTACATAAATTATTATGAGAGAATAATTGACTCTAACAGCTTGATACTTGACTATTGTAATGCAGCTGGACAGAGATTGGCCTGAAAATCATTCAGGGCATAGAGATGGACAGCTGTATGTAGCCATGGGGAGAGATATGCCAGCCAACTGTGGAACTGAAATGGAGCAGGTAAGGAATTTTAGACTTAACTCTTGATGTAATTTAAAATGTAATACATAGAATGTTCTTAAACTGTCTTTGCTATTCTTACCAAACCTAATTCTCTGTTCCATAAGTGCACGATTTAAACTTAAGGAAAATGGAGTACCAGAGCTGTAATTACAAAAAGTGGAAATCATTACAAAGTAGATGAATATTATAAACAGATATTTCCAGAATGAATTTTCATTCTGCAACAGAGTTTGTACTTATTTAAATCTTTCTGTCAAATTAAAGCTATGTGGTTGGATTAAGACTAGTACCAAAAACCTTTTCCTTTCATGGCAGAATGCTCTACCAACTGAGATACACAGGCATGACTCACAATCCCCCTCACAGCTCTTACTTTCCTGGTAACTCTCTCCGTCTTTCCAAACATCACAAAATTATTACCAGAGGATGGAACAACGCCAGTAATCTGAAGAAAGACGCTGATAGAAAATGTAAAAGAGTGCTGAATGTGTTAAGCTAAATAGATAAGGCTATCCATCACGCACAGAATGTGTATGAGGAAACTGCATTTCTTCTGCCAGCTGCAAAATAGAGTTCCCAAAATTACACCTATTTAGTAGATATATTATGAGTTGAAGTGTGTAACTGTCAAAAGGATTTCATCATTTCCTCTGTAAAGTAAGTCACTAATCCTATTCATTAATAAGCTTCCTTAATTATTTTTATCAGGTTTTCTTTCAAATTTTCAAACTCTTTTATTTCATTTTGTGATTCAGCAGACACAGTATAAATGATTCACACTGTCTCTCCAGTTTTTTGAATAAGCTTGAGAACTAGATTACTTACCAGTTTCCCAAATAGGGACAAATTGTGCTTAATCCTAAAACATGCTGTTCAGTAAATTATGTGCACCATTCTTCTACATGTCATTATATATTCTCTTGGATTTAAGAGATTGTTGACTTTAAGTAATGCAACAGCAAGTAAGATGAAAATTAGTTATCCTTGGATTAGTATTCTTGAGTTACCAGCTACCAATAGAAAAGAACACAGTCATCAAACCTAGGGCTAAATTTACACATTATGCTTTACTAGTCATGATACTGCTACAGAAGAAGCTAAGTAACACTGTGCAGTAGTGGTTACAACACTAAACTGTTGCATACAGGGTCATGAGTTCAAACCTCACCTGTACTGTGCAATTTTAAATTCTATATTCGATTCGAGTGCATTCTAGAAGTATCCACAAATGTCAAGAATCATTGTACTGGAATGTTCTGTAGCTGTATATATACTATATGTGTTCTGGCCGGAGGCAGTTTGCTCTGCGCTCTTGTATGTGCATGTGCTGAATAAACCTTTGTTAAGTGAAGTTAGTGTTCGTCATTCCGCTAAATACACTTTCTTCTATGTGACATTATTCTGGTGGAGGCGCTGGGTATTGGAAGTTGTCATAGCGCACAGTATCAATGACACGGTGGCTCCCATCAGGCCATGACAGAGCCGCCATTTATGTGGCGAGAAACCCAAGTTCAAGCCATATTCAACAGATCACAATCCACCAGAGACAGAAGAAGAAGAGGTCGTTACGATGACAGCAACTGTGTGCCGCCACATGAGACATCCTTCCGGGTTCTCTGGTGGCGATGGCCAAGATCTAAACAAGTGGCTGAAAGTATATGAACATATAGCCAAATTTAACAAATTAGATGACACCGTGTGTTTGGCTAACGTGTTTTTCTACTTGGAGGGCACTGCCAAGCAATGGTATGAGAACAATGAAGAGAAGTCCAGAAGCTGGAAAGTATTCCAGGTAGAACTGCGCAAGTATTTTGGCGACACACAACGACAGAAGTGCAAGGCTGAAGATAAATTAAAGTGCAGGGCACAGCATCCAGGAGAAACTACCGCATCCTACATTCAAGACGCCTTGGAGATGTGTAAAATAGTGGATCCTAGAATGAAGGAGGAAGATAAGGTTGCATATCTCATGAAGGGCGTTGCTGAGGACATGTATCAAGCCCTACTCCGGAAGGAGGTTTCAACAGCAGACGACTTCATAAAATGGTGCCAGTATATCGAGACAATGCATCAAAAAGAATTACACGCAAGAAGTTTGAACGGTTTCCAAACGTTATATCGATGTCTGTGATGGAGGAAGAACTGATTTCGCAAGTGTTCTTCGTCAGATAATGAGAGAGGAATTTCAGAAGGCACTTGGATTGCATGGCAAGCAAAAAACCAAGACACTTCAAGAGATCATAAGGGCAGAAGTGGAATAGACATTGAACTCAATCTCTCATCCTTCATTTCCCTTTAAAATGGTGAAAGGTCGAGACCCAGGCAGAGTGACGTTCCTAGAATGCCACATAAGGAACCTGTTTGGGCACCAAGGAAGACTGACGTCTGGAGGACCCAAGATAACCAACCAGCATGTTTCCACTGTGGACGACCGGCACGTATGGTGCTCTATTGTCGAGAAAGGCGGCAGATATTTTATGACGCCCACGCCAGAAGAGAGCAGACCAATCTTAGCCAACGCCAGCTCTGGGACGATGAAGATGAACAAGAAGATGTGGGTGCAGGACAGCGTAGGTCACCATCACCACAAGCTAGCCGTTGGAGAGGACGCTCCCCAACATGCTGATCTAGGTCTCCATTGCCGTTTAGGAGCTCCAGCCGATCATCTAGCCGCTGCAACCTGGAAAACTAAAGGGTGCGACCTACCTTGGAGGTGAGGCCACCGAAGAGAAAAATCCTCCGCTGTCGATCACTACAAAAATGATAGGCAACTACATCGATATCCTCATGGATGGCTGACCAGCCCAAGCTCTTGTGGACTCTGGAACATCATATTCAGTCACTTCGGAGAAGTGCCGTCGCCAGTTGCAGAAAGCCGTATTCATCGACAGCAAAACATCTCTGTGGCTAATGGAAAATATGTAAAACTTACAGGAAGATGTATCTGGGTATAAGTGGCCATACACAGCCCTTGGAATTAATCGTCTTACAAGAGTGTAGTCATGACATCATTCTTGGATGGGACATTTTGAAAGCTTCTCAGGCAATTATATATTGCGGTCGCTCGAAGATTATGCTAAATGAGATGAGATACTGTGGACAAGAAGATCCGCATCCCAGTGTGTGGAGACTATGACTGCTGGATGAAGTGATCATTCCTGCAGTCAGCACTAGAAAGGTGTCACGCCATGCATCAACCCATGGACCTTGTAGTGGAATGAAGGAGAAGCATACCACTTGAGAATAACTTGGTCATCCCAGCCTCTGTCGCCTCGTTTAAGAACGGATTTGGTGAATTGTGGATAGGTAACTGTCTCTGAGAACCGCAAATCCTTCCAAGACGTATGTGCATAGCAAACGCTGATCCGTTAATTGCAGAACAGCTGAGTGTCATAGAAACACGCCATGCAGAGTCTGTGGGCAAAATTAGCGCTACCACTACGAGACAAGATCTTCTAGCTCGACTATCACCAAATCTCACTAAGGAACAACAGAAGAAGCTACTTGCCATTCTTCAAGAGTTCTCTGAATGCTTCAATCCACAGGTTAAGAGCAAATTAGACAAATCGATAGTGAATCACCGGATTAGCACTGGAGACCATCAACCAATAAGCCAGAGAGCATACCGTGTGTCAGCAACGGAACGTCGAATAATTCGCGACGAGGTAGAGAAAATGATGAAGAATGACATCATTCAGCCTTAGCAGAGCCCATAGTCGTTACCGCCGTTTTATCATAGACTTTTGTATCAAAGCCACGCCACTCCAAAAGTTGTTAAAACCGATGCTAAATTTATCTGGGGTGGTGCTCAACAAGATGCTTTCTATGTGCTGTGAAAAGCTGTGACGACTGACCCTGTACTTGGTCTGTGTGATGAGAGGGCACCTACAGAGCTACACACAAATGCCAGTGGGTATGGGATCGCTGCTGTTCTGGTGCAAATTTCGGATGGAAAAAAGAAGGTTACAGACTATGCTTCTAGGACGCTTACAAAAGCCAAGATAAACTACCCTAACTACAGAAAGAGAATGTCTTGCTGTGATCCGAGCAATGTGCAAATTTTGACAGTATCTCTATGGAAGGCCATTCACAGTTGTTGCAGACCATTATTCACTTTGTTGGTTAACAGGTCTTAAGGATCCAACAGGCCGACTCTCCAGGTGGGCACTACATCTTCAAGACTATGACATTACCATAGTGTACAAAAGTGAAAGAAAACACCAAGATGCCGTCTGTCTCTCAAGATATCCTGTGCAAGACCATCAAGACTTTGATGAAGATAGTGACTGTCTCGCTGCACTCCAAGATCTCTCCACTGAGCAGAAGAAGGACCCAAGATATCTCAAATTATGCTTGCCTTAAATCAGTCAGAGGATGTGAAAGGACAATTTAAGGTAGTTAATGGATTACTTTTCAAGAAAAACTTTGATCTTTTTGGAAAGAGGTGGCTACCAGTGATTCCTAAACACAAGTGCTTAGATGTTCTACAGAAATTCCATGACACACCTGGGGCCAAACATTTCGGATTTATTAGGACATACGACAGGATCCACAAAAGATTTTTCTGGCCAGGTATATTTATGAGTGTCCGTCACTATGTGTCGCACTGTTGAGAGTGCCAGAGGAGAAAGGCAGTTCCTCAGAAACCACCTGGCTGACTCACACCAATTCTACCAGCCGAAATGCCTTTCCAGCGTGTTGGAACTGACCTCCTCAGATGATTTCCAACGCCTGCTAGTGACAATAAATGGATTGTTGTTTGCACTGATTATCTGAGACGCTATGCCATTACAAAAGCCGTGAAAACAGCTGAAGGTAGCCAAATTCATCGTGGAAGACACTGTATTAAAACACGGTGCCCGAAGGTCGTTAATTACGGATCGAGGGAAAGTTTTTCAATCGAATCTTGTGACAGAGACAAACTGTCAGTGCAGCATTACTCATCACACGACGACTGCCTACCATCCGCAAACTAACGGGGTTACTGAACACCTTAATGAGACCTTAGCCGACATGCTATCAATGTTCGTCAATGTTGAGCAGAGCAGCTGGGATGAGGTACTACCTTTCGTGACATTTGCCTACAACACCGCCAAACAAGACACCATAGGATTTATGCCATTTTTCCTGGTTCATGGGCGTGAGGCGAATGCGACGATGGACACTGTGTTTCCATTACATCCTGATGACGTGGGCAACGATTACATCAGCCAGGTGTTAACCAGAGCTGAGGAAGCTCGGCAGTTAGCTCGGCTCTGCACGCTGCAGGCTCAAGTAAACGATCGCCGAAGGTATGACTCGAGCCACCGCCCTGTTGTCTACCAGCCTGGTGACCTCGTTTGGATCTTCACTCCTGTTTGGAAGGTTGGTCTCTCTGGGAAGCTCCTCAGGCGCTGCTTTGGACCTTATAAGGCTGTAAGACACTTGTCTGATGTTACTTATGAAGTTGAAGATTTCGACCCCGACACAAGACAAAAAAAAGATCAGAGATACAGTCCACATCCTTCAAATGAAGCCCTACAAGAATCCTGCAACCCAGGGTAAATTCGAAGCTCCAGCGACAGGCAACAAGGAGAAAGGTGATGAAGAGCGTAGTGGCATAAGAAGTTCTAAGAAAGTTACCGCCAGGATGAGCATCAGTCATCGGGAGTCAGAGTATGCAGGACCGATGACTCGTTCCTGGACTAGGACAACGTAACACTGAGATGCTGTTCGCTGTAGGAGGAAGCAATGGCGCAGAAGAAGCTGAGCAGCACTGTGGCATGGTGGTTATGATACTAAACTGTTGCATGGAAAGTTGTGAGTTCAAAACTCACCTGGACCGTACAATTCTAATTTCTATATTCGGTTCGGGTACATCCTAGAAGTATCCACAAATGTCAAGAAACATTGTACGGAAATTTTCTGTAGCTGTATATATAATGTATGTGTTTTGGCCAGACACAGTTCGCTCCATGCCCTTGTATGTGCAAGTGCTGAATAAACCTTCGTTAAGTGAAGTTAGTGTTTATCAATCAACTAATTACACCATCTTCTACGTGACAATCCTCCAGTTAGTACAGTAACTCATTCAGCTAATTGTTGGGATACCAATAACTTCATGTGGGATGTCAACCAATGTGTGGCTTGTCATTTTTATTATATGCAGAAGTTTTCCCAAGATTAGTTTAGTTTAGTTTAGTTTACATAATTGAATATTCCATTGATGATTTACACAATAAATATTACGATGTACGACATACCAAATGAACAGTGTTGCATACATCTTTTAGAGAAGTAGCTACATGCTCCCCATTAAAAGGTTTGTAAATAACTACTATTTCTATCACAGAGCTCCTCTGTGGTATAAAAACAGCTGTCAAGAAGGAAGTGGCAGCATAGAATCTGGCACATTGCATGAGACACCTGCTGCAAAGGCACCTCCCAATGTACCTGACACAGTGGATCTGCCACACAGGAGGATGAGTGAGGTAGTAATGTGTTTTTATCACTCAAGGTGGAGAGCCAATGTGAGGGCTGGCAATCTGGCCTCATGCATTCACCCTGTGAACGGACAGGTGGCCACTCCTTCAGCAGGGTCTGAGCAGATATCTGGGGGAAGGGGTTTATTAGTTATCAGAATCTCCAATGTGGAGCCCCTTAGGCAGATTGTATTAAGTACTGGAGGGAACCCAATACACACTCAGTACATCTGCCACGGGGCCTCATCTGAGATGTGGAAGAGGCCTCGATGCGGCTGTCGAGCATGCCAGTTGCAGTCATTTGCAAGTAGCGGCTCACATCGGCATCAGTGATACCAGTTGCTTAGGTTGTGAGGCCATCCTCAGTTCATAAGTGCAGCTGGCAGAGTTGGTGATGGCTGCTGGTCTCACACATGGGAAGCTAACAGAGCTCACAATTTGCAGCATTGTTCTCAGAGCTGATCGGGTTTCATTTGGTTTGGAGCCAAATGGAGAGTCTCAACCAAAGGATTTTTCGACTACGTGATGGTCTTGGCTGGAGATTTACGGATTTCTGGACCTCTGTTTTCAGGTGGGGAATTGTAGGACTCCAGTCGACAGGTCAAGAGTGCACTACACAAAGGAAGCACCTACTCCGGTAGTAGAGCACTTGTGGAGTGCAGATGGGGTTTTTTAGGCTAGGCAGTAGGCTGAGATTCTCTGACAGCTTTCAGATAGCGAAATCAGGTGTTATTCAGAGTAAAGATGTTTTGACTGTGCATTTTATCAGCAAATCTTTGAAGTATTCTAACAACATTCTCCAATTTTACTGCCCTATAGAAAATTTCTCATGCTCAAATTATTCTCAGGATTGAGAGCTGGCTGAAATCCATAGTACAAAGCTCTGAAGTATTTAGCAAGTCATAGAGTGTATATAAAATGACAGATAAGTTGCCATAGGAGGGTGTGTTCATAACAGCTGTCAAAAATATTGTCTCTGTTGGGATCAAATTAGAGTGTGACAGTGATGTTATCTGTTCACATATAACAGGTCTAGGTGAAATCAAGTTAATTGTTGAATGTTTCTGATTCCACTGTGACATTTTAGAGTCATTGAAAGGAAGTCTGTGGTCAGTAGCATGGAAATACCCATATCATTCAATATTAGTTTGAGGCAACTTTACCCTACTGAGTGTATACTGGGACGTCTATGGATTCATTTCAGGGGATACAAACTGACAGTCTTGGCAAGTTCTTTCAAACATTTTTTCTGAAAACTGTCTTGAGCATCTAGTTCAATAGCCCACACACAATGGAAATATTTTAAGCTTGTAGCTACAAATAGGCCTGATGTAATCGACAGTGTCAGTAAGTAGACAAGGATTAGTGACCGTGATATCATCACAGTGACTTTGTTTACTAAAGTTAATAAACCAACCGAGAAGGCCACGAGAGTATTTATGCTAGAATTGTTAGTATCCCACTTAGACAATGAATTGACATCATTTAGCTCCAGTTTGACGAATATAGAGGAATTACGGGCAAAGTTTAAATGTACTGCAAATCATGCTTTAAAGAATTATGTGCTGAGTAAGTGGATTAAGGATGGAGAAGACCACACTGGTTTAACAACAAAATTTAAAAAATGTTGACGAAACAAAGGCTGTTTAAAGAGAATGCACAAATGATGATGGGCCAAAGTTATTTGAAATTTTTGTGTCTGTAAAAACTTCGAAGTGTGAAGCTTATGACAGCTGGCACTGTCATTCCTTAGCAAAAGATCTTGCTGAGAACCGAAGAAAATCTGGTCCTACATAAAACCACTGTCTAAGGCTTCAATCCAATTACTCATTGACCAATCTGGTGTGGTTGTAGGTGATAGCAAAAGTAAAACAAAAGTTTTAAATTTAACGTTCAAGACATTGTTAACACAGGAGAATCGTACAAACATACCATCATTTCACCAGTGCACAGACTTCCATATGGATGACATAGAAATAAGCATTCCTGGAATTAAGATGCAATTGAAAGAACTGAAAGCAAATAAATCACCAGGTCCTGATGGAATACCATTTCAGTTTCACAAAGAGTACACTACAGCATTGGTCCCTAACTTAGCTTTCATTTTTGTGAATCTCTCACCCAGCACAAAGTCCCATACGACTGTAAAAAAGTGCTCGTGGCTTCTGTATATAAGAAGGGTAAAACAAAAGACCCACAAAATTACAGACCAATAACCTTAGCACTGGTTTTCTGCAGAATCCTAGCACATATTCTCAGTTTGAGTATAATAAATTTCCTTGAGAGGGAAAAGCTTCTGTCCAAAAATTGGCACAGTCTTAGAAAGCATCACTTGTGTGAAACTCAGCTTGCCCTTTTCTCACACGGTATCCTGCAAATTATCAATGAAGGTCAACAGTGGGTTGCCTAATTCGTAGATTTCCGCAAAGCGTTTGACACAGTGCCTCACTGCCAACTGTTAATGAAAAACAGGCATGCACAGTAGGTTCCCTGATATGTGAGTGTCTTGAAGACTTATTAAGTAACAGAACCCAGTATGTTGTCCTCAATGGCAAGTGTTCATCAGAGACAAGGATATCGTCAGCCATACCACAGGGAAGCGCGATGGAACCACTGTTATTTTCTATATCCATAAATGATCTGAAGGACAAGGTAAGTAGCTGTCTGTGGCTGTTTACTGATGATACTGTGGTGTATGGGAAGGTGTCAGCATTGACTGACTGCAGGAGGATACAAGATGACTTAGGCAAAATTTCTAGTTGGTGTGATGAATGGCAGCTAGCTCTAAATGAAGAAATATGTAAGTTAATGCAGATGAGTGGGAAAAGCAACCCCATGATTCTGAATACAGCATTAGTAGTGTCCTGCTTGACATAGTCAGTTTTCTGCTTCCTCCTTTCTGTGTCACAGTTAGATTGACTAGAGGGTGACTGTAGTAGTGCCACATGACATCAGTATGGAAACCAAACAGATGACACAAAATTAATGTTGACTGCTGTGGCACCACTACCTGCAAGACATTTATCATCAGGAGTACCCTCTGATAAGCCCATATCAGAATCCAACATATAAGCTGGTTACGATGTGATTTGTGAAGTGCGTGGTGAATGTGTTGTCTGTTTGGCTAAGATGTTTATACTGTGTGCTCTATTTCTCATAGGTGGAATTTTGATATGGTCTTGATGGGGCTTTTCTTTTGCAATATATCCTTAAGATAGCATTCACTGTTATTGAGGAGCACCTTGTATATATCTTTTGTAGTGAGTAAACTGTAGCAAGCTTCCATTGGATGTATAAATGGATCACCTTTTACAAAACTAGCAATAGTCAAACATAGTGCTGGCAATAAAATAAGCAATCCTAGAATGTAGAGAAGATCACAAAATTCATTTTGGGTTATTAATCTGGATCTTATCAAATAAAAATAACTAATAAAATTGTTCATCAATCATATAGGCACTTTATTCATGACAGTGAAGCATTTTATTTATTTTTATGGTCTTGAGCAGGCTTTATTCATAGATTTTTAGCAAAAAAAATCACCAAACAGGTCTATGTCTCCAGAGGTTCTTTTATTTAGATGAGCAATCTCAGCATCTCATTAATGCTTTCTTCAGGCCCTTTTGAACTCCATGTATAGACAATCAGATAAATCTACATACATGATTAACTAGAGCCGTCAGTATCTGAATACTGTAAATTTGTTGGGGAGTGTGTACTTCAAATACACGACAACAAATCTTTGAAGTGTACACTTCACAACAAATTCATGGTATCCAGATATTGGTGGCTCTAATTAATCATGCATTGATGTATCTGATTGTTTGTACATTGAGTGTGTAAGGGTCTGAAGGTGGAATTAATGAGGTGCTGAAACGGGTCATCTAAATAAAAGAACTTCTGAAAACATATAGCTGTTTGGCAATTTTTTCTTTGGTAAATACCTGACCAGCCACTGTCCCATATCCATGATGGATCAACAGAGATTTATTCATAGAGTCTGCAATATCTCAATGATGAGACAGTTGTATATTATCATAATTTTTTATTTTTTCTCACAGTTTTGTCCAGGTGAGGCAAATGTTATGGCTTTTTGTATTTACAGCCTCATATGTTTTATGATAATACATTATCATAACCAACAATTGACTGACAATGTACATTAATTACCCCTACTAGTGTGAAGGGCTTTGGTATTATTTATTTCTAAAATATGCAGCTTTTATCCCCAACAGTGGTCACCCTTTAATAATTTTTGTGATGAGGAGTAGTGGCAGAAATAATGAAAGATATAGCATTCATTTGCAAACATGTGGAAAACTGCATTGAACTAGCTACATAAAAGCTAAGTGAGGTGTAGACTTCAACTGTTAATTCAAAAAATAGATTGAAACTACATCTAATTCATCTCTATACCTGCAAACCAAACTAGCAGTTCAGTTGATTATCACAGATATATCCTAAGTTTCTTGTGTAAAGAAATATATTTTAAATTTAATGTGTTTATATAGGCTGTCACTTCAAATAGGATATATGAGTTTAATATTGATTTTTTTCTGTTACAGATGGTCACAGTATCTCAAGTCCTTGTTGCAAGTGTATCTGTGGAAGAAGTGTCTGTGTTGGGATATTACAGAACAGATAACATCAGAAGTGATGATATCTCAGCCCATATATCTGTAACAAGCAATATACACAGCCTACCAGTAAATAAGGACAATGTTAGTGATCAAAGTGAGTGGTCATTGTCAGACTGTATTGTGAGAGAAAACATGTCAGTTGAAGACATGTACAGTGACAGCTACTGTCTTCATGATCTTAAAGAGTTACAGCAGAAAAAAGTTGAACACAATTATGTGGGCTATACTTGTAAACCACAAGCATCACTTTCTTTTTCAGATTTATCATCTTTAAGTTCTGTGTCATATAATTTACCTGAACATAGCCCACAGCTCAAGGATTTCATTAACAGACAAAACAGCCTAGTATCATTAAGTAATCAGTGTTCTTGTTCTGAATCTGAACTTTTTAATAGTGTTGAGCAGGTAACACAAGTAGAAAAAGATGTCAGTGAAGAAAGTCAAAAAATTTCTGTTGAAAATATCAACAGTGAAAACTACTGTCTTCAGAGCCTCGAACAGACACAGCAGCAAAATCATGAAAACAATTATATAGGCCTCATCTCCAGGCCAGATACATCAACGTCTTTTTCAGACTTATCATCTTTAAGTTCAACATCATTTCTAAAAAATTTCATTAATAGTGGAAACAGTGAAGACTCACTGACAGGACAGTCTTTAAATTCTGAATGTGAACTTTTCAGTGATGTGATTCAGGAAGAAAAGGTAGAACAAGTTATCAACGAAGAAAGAGGGAAGGAAATGTTTGTGAAAACAAGAAGTAAATTAAATTCCTCTGAGAGTACATTAACTGCAGTTAAGCATGTTCCTGACTCTTACTGTCGTATTGGAGTGTATTCAACCACATCTAATGTTCAAGATAAGTGTGAAATGGTTCAACAAATAGAGCATCAAGCATTGCAACCAGTAGACTTAAAATGTGAAACAAAGTCTATTAATGTACATACTAAACCAGAATTCAGTAATGAGTGTTCTAATGAAGATGTGTGCTCCGTGTTATCAGATTTTGGTTCTTTGGAATATCTTACAGGTATGGAAAATGTTGAACATAAAACTAAAATTTCTAATGACTATGTTGCCACAAACACTAGTTATTGCCACTAATGCAGGTTGAATCTCTGAAAATAGAAGGAGCCTGTACATCTTCTTGAGTTTGGTTCTTACCATTTTCTGTTTTTGGTGAAAATACTAATCCAATTTACCACTCTCATGCACTTCAACAAATTAATTAAAAGTTTCTAAACTTATTCATAACAATCTGTGGAATTTGTTTGTCTTTCCCAGCAGAGAATGTATAGTTGGAAACACACACACACACACACACACAGAGAGAGAGAGAGAGAGAGAGAGAGAGAGAGCGAGAAATTCGTCACAGCAGGAATGTGAAACTTCAGGAACACAGAACCAGTCAAGTGTTTACATTATATTAATGGACTAAAGTTGCTATTCCAAAATGATCCTATGTATTAAATTACTTACTGTGTCTCTTTAATAATGTTGCCAGTTTTGCCATGACAAGGACATCTGTTTTTATCTGTTTACATTGCAACAAATGGGTGTCATTTCTCTATGGTCAAAAACTAGTAGTTGCATAAAGGTAGTTACATTATTCAGTATATATTTATATGTTAGTTTTTATTATGGCTATACATTTGTATGAAAATAGGGAACTGTTCGAAAAGTAAACAGAAATTTAAACCCTGTTAAATATGTATATCTCCTTTAATATTTCTCTTTGTTTTGTGTTTAAGTGTTTTTGAGTTTTTCTCTGCTTTCGTCACTCATTGTGTATTCTCCTCAACTTTTTTTTCACAACTGTGGTATCTCCACCTAAATCATATTTGCCACTTCTGATCATATTATTTCTCGTTACAGCATTTATTTCTGATCTTAAGAGAACCAACAGTCATTTATTTCTCTTAGTGCAGTTTCCATTTTGGGCCTGAAAATTTTTAAAATTGTCCTTCTGATCTTTCCAGCATAGAAAATTGCTATATTTGCATTTAGTTGATTCCTCATATCAAATTTATTACAGAATTTTTCCGCATTAATATCCCTCTGCATTGTCTCTGCCTTCAGGCACTTCAAAGACACAACAAACTACTATACAGGGTGAGTCACCTAACAGTACTGCTGGATATATTTCGTAAACCACATCAAATACTGACGAACCGATTCCACAGACCGAACGTGAGGAGAGGGGCTAGTGTAACTGGTTAATACAAACCATAAAAAAATGCACAGAAATATGTTTTTTAACACAAACCTACGTTTTTTTTAAATGGAACCCCGTTAGTTTTGTTAGCACATCTGAACATATAAACCAATACATAATCAGTGCCGTTTGTTGCATTGTAAAATGTTAATTACATCCGGAGATATTGTAACCTAAAGTTGACGCTTGAGTACCACTCCTCTGCTGTTCGATTGTGTGTATCGGAGAGCACCGAATTACGTAGGGATCCAAAGGGAACGGTGATGGACCTTAGGTACAGAAGAGACTGTAACAGCACATTACGTCCACATGCTAACACCTTTTCATTGGTATTTTTCACTGACGCACATGTACATTACCATGAGGGGTGAGGTACACGTACACACGTGGTTTCCGTTTTGAATTACAGTGTGGAATAGAGAGTGTCCCGATATGTCAGGCCAATAGATGTTCAATGTGGTGGCCATCATTTGCTGCACACAATTGCAATCTCTGGCGTAATGAATGTCGTACACGCCGCAGTACATCTGGTGTAATGTCGCCGTTGTTTCATATCCTCTGGGGTTGCAGGCACATCACGGTACACATTCTACTTTAACGTAACCCACAGAAAGAAGTCCAGAAGTGTAAGATCAGGAAAACGGGCTGGCCAATTTATTCGTCCTCCACGTCCTATGAAACACCCGTCGAACATCCTGTCAAGGGTCAGCCTAGTGTTAACTGCGGAATGTGCAGGTGCACCATCATGCTGATACCACATATGTCAACGCGTTTCCAGTGTGACATTTTCGAGCAACGTTGGCAGATCATTCTGTAGAAACGCGATGTATGTTGCAGCTGTTTGGGCCCCTGCAATGAAGTGAGGACCAATGAGGTGGTCGCCAATGATTCCGCACCATACATTTACGGTCCACGGTCGCTGTCGCTCTACCTGTCTGAGCCAGCGAGGATTGTCCACGGACAAGTAATGCATGTTCCGTATACTCACTGCCCCATGGTTTGTGAAACCTGCTTCATCGATAAACAGGTAGAACTGCAACGCATTCTCTGTTAATGCCCATTGACAGAATTGCACTCCATGATTAAAGTCATCACCATGTAATTGCTGATATAGCGACACATGAAACGGGTGAAAGCGGTGACGATGCAGTATGCGCATGACACTACTTTGACTCAGTCCACCGGCTCTCGCAGTGTCCTGTGTACTCATGTGTGGGTTCATGGCAACAGCAGCTAACACACCAACTGCACCCGCTTCTCCCGTGATGGGCCTGTTAGAGACCCGTTTGCGTGCTACGACCATAGCTGTTGCATACAGTTGGCGGTAGATGTTTTGCAATGTGCAGCACGTTGGATGCTCTCTGTCCAGGTACCGTTCTGCATACACCCTGCAGGCTTCAGCTGCATTTCGTCGACACTCGCCATAGATGAGTATCATCTCCGCCTTTTCAGAGTTCGAATACACATGGTCACAGTTCCTACAACACTAGACTATCACAGACGTCTGGTAACATGGTGTACTACAGTTGGTCTGCGTGCAGAGACGAATGCAGAATAACAATAGCAGGAAGCGCTACATGCGGACACTGCGACAGCTAGACCAAATCACAACAGTACACTACAGCCACACTCGTAAAGACGGTCGTCATCGTAAACATGTCCCTGCAGATGCTGCTCGCCGACCGTGACCCGTGTTTGTTACAACCCACAACTGAACGTCAGAGGTTTCAAGCGTCAACTTTAGGTTACAATATCTCCGGATGTAATTAACATTTTACAATGCAACAAACGGCACTGATTACGTATTTCTTTATATGTTCAGATGTGCTAACAAAACTAACGTGGTTCCATTTAAAAAAACGTAGGTTTGTGTTAAAAAACATACTTACGTGCATTTTTTTATGGTTTGTATTAAACAATTACACTAGCCCCTCTCCTCACGTTCGGTCTGTGGAATCGGTTTGTCAGTATTTGATGTGGTTTACGAAATATATCCAGCGGTAATGTTAGGTGACTCACCCTGTATATCTTGAATCAGTATAATTCCTTCAATAACTTTAAATACCATTAGTGTAACACTTAGAGAAGGCACTTAGGGAAAGCACTGATGTAGTCCATTGTCTTGACCCCAAAAATAGGGGGTATTTGCATCACTTTGTGTGCTTCAAGAATGCCCTTATCTATATTCCAAAAAACATAACGGCTGTGTTGGTTCTAGGAAATAAACTTTGTTAATCCAATAGGGGCTCATGTAACCTATAGAAATAATGTCAGAAATGTATACTGCCTGACAAAAAAAAGTGGAAAATCTGAAAAGTGGACGAGGTGGAAACAAAGTGAAACTTTCCATCATGAAAAGGTATGTGATTTTGTTTCATTGATTATAATATTGTCAGAAATTTACAAAGAACTTGGCGTTGTGAGCACCTCTCTGGCCTGGATGCATGGACTGATTTAGTTGGGAAGTGTGTCATCTTCTCTTGAGGCAAGCTAGCTCACTATTGTTGTAACTTGTCCTTGATATCCTGGATACTGGCAATGGGATGGAGTTGACATCTGAGCTGATCCCACACATGATGGCCATTCTATTTGCCACAACAATTATAACTCTTGCCGGTTACATACCCACTGATGGTATGTTGGTGTTATATCCACATGTGACTACAGCTTCAAAGTGCTTCACTTTCTTTATTAGGTAGTGTATATACATAAAAGCACCTTTAAAGCTGATAGTTAATTATTGAAAATCATTTGTGTTACTGATACATCTGAAAAACTGGTGCATTTATGTTACAGAATGGGAAAAATAGAGTATAAAAAGTTCAAAATTTGATGACACTGCTGACACCTTTCAAAAGTTATGAGATGTTCTTGAGTGCATTACATTAGGATACAAATTCTGCTTACTAAATGACTGACCATTCATCCTGTAATAAACAAAAGTCTGCTGGCAACAGTAATCCTGTTGTAGTCTTTATTCTGTTCCTCTATCACCTAAAACATATATTCCATTGTTCCATGTGTTATTTGTGAGATCCGTAAAGGTCTTTTATTGAAATAATCATCAGCTGTTTTATCACATTGTCATTATGCCTGTTTATAGACTTAATTTATCTAGATATGACACAATGTTATATCGTAAATAACTGTCACTGATGAACCCAACATTTTGGCCATGGACAGAATGGCCTTCTGGACTTTCCAATTTTCATTTCATTTCATTTCATTTTATTATCTTCCTGTAAATCATTTACATGATGTAGGAATTGTCACAACAAAGTTATCATACTAGTACAACTACTACAGACATAATAATGGAATATCACTTTCAAGGAATTTTTTAAAAGTACAAATTTAGACATATAAATTAAAATTTTTGGCAATAAATTTACAAACAATCAAAGTACTCATCTATGTCATAGGAAGTTTTGCTTAAAACGTAATTTTTAAGCTCAGTCCTAAATTTCACTTCATCTATTATTTCCTTCATGTACACTGGCAGAGCATTGTAAAGTTTTATTCGAAAATAACTTACATGCTTTTGGGTTTGTGTTTTCCTTACCCTTTCTACATACAAATTCTTACGAGTTCTAGTATTATAATTATGGCAGTCCTCATTTGTATGTAGATTTTTCATATGTGCTCTTGTACACAGAATGCTTTTAAAAATATACAGTGATGGTATTGTGAGTATTTGCAGTTCTTTGAAAAGGGGCCTACAATGAGTTCTTGGAGAGTTATGTGTTACGATTTGTATAGCTCTTTTCTGAAATTTGAAGATATCTGTTAAGCTTGATTTACTTTTACCCCAGAACACTATGCCATAAGACACGATGGACTGAAAGTAAGTAAAATACACTAGTCTAATACAGTCTGTGCTGCATACTCTAGATAATATCCTCAATGCAAAACATGCTGAATTGAGCCTGTGGGATAAGTACTTGAGATGGTCTTTCCAGCTTAAGTTTTGATTAATGTGCATGCCCAAAAACTTTGTGGATTGTACACTGTCTATCTTCTTATCCATAGTTTTAACTGGAGGTCCATATCTTTAGTTGCATTGCCATACTGTATATAATTTGTTTTACTTAGATTAAGTGTTAACTCATTGGCATTAAACCAATGTTGAATATATTTCAGGACTATATCAGTTGTGGTGCTTAATGATTTTTTATCATCACTTATAATTATGCTAGTGTCATCTGTGAACAACATTATTTTGGTAGAAATATTAGGATTTTTTATGTCATTTATATAAAGCAAGAATAATAAGGGACCAAGAACACTACCCTGTGGGACACCTATTTCCAATTTCTTTGCATCTGAGAGCCACTTGATTTTCTGATTTTTATGTTCTGCGATGATTTCTACCACCTGAGTTCTATCTTGAAGGTAAGATTCAAGCCACTGCTTCACAACTCCCCTTACACCTATTGCCTCCATCTTGTTTAACAGAATTTTGTGATTTACTGTATCAAAAGCTTCAGATAAATCTAAGTTAATTCCCACTACACATTTTTAGTGTCAAGACTCCTGACAATCTCTTTGGTATAGGCATGGATAGCTGATTCTGTGCTGTGGCCTGAGCAAAAGCCATATTGATTGCAGTTTAGAAGTTTGTGAGCATCTAAGTAATTTATGAGTCTGGTTTTCATTAATTTCTCTAGAATTTTTGAAAATGATTGGAGAAGGGATATTGGTCTATAATTTTCTACCTTGTATGGATCTCCTTTTTTAAACAGAGGTCTAACCTTAGAGATTTTCAACCTCTCAGGAAACACGCCTTTGCTGAAAGACAAATTGGCAATATGTACCAGGGGCTTTATAATTTGTTGGGTAACTTTTTTTATTATTGACACTGGCACTTCATCCACACCTGCAGACATTTTTGATTTTAGACTCTTTATCACCTTTAATATTTCATTATCATTTGTGGGAGTTAACAACATACTACTGTCTACTTTTGGGACTGTTAATTTCTCATGTTTAGTAAAGTTTTTACTTAATGACAGTGGTACACTTAAAAAGTAATTATTAATGTAATTTGCCAGAGTTTCATCTTTTAATTCAATATTTTCACTATTTTTGAGTACTATTTCCTGATCCTTGAGGTCCTTACCTGTTTCTCTTTTCACAATTTCCCAAATAGTTTTTGATTTATTGCCTGATTTTCTTATTAATTTATCATTACTTAGTAATTTTGCTTTTGTAATTACTTTTCTATATTTTTTTTGTAATTTGTTGCATGTTCTTTAAACTAGCGGTCGTGTCCAGCTTTTCAGTCTATAGTTCAGCATTTTCATGGTCCTGGAGGAATTTCTAATACCTGTTGTGATCCAGGAGTTAGCATGTGTATGTCCATATGTGTTTGTTTTGACAAGTTTCTTAGGAAAACACATTTCAAAATTCAACATAAATAGGGAAGAAGAAACATTATTGCAGTGCTTGTGCTAGTTTGTAACAGTACTTCTGCCCATGACTGGTTAGTCAGTGTATTTATGTAGTGACTGCAACTATTTGTGGAGAAGGTTCTTTTGTAGATTTGAATTGAACTATATTTGGTCACACGGGCTATGGGAAATTTAAGGATGAGTGCATTGTGATCAGATATTCCTAGGTCAACGTTTACTACATCTATATCTATGGCATCTATACTTGTGAAGATATTATCTATGAGACTTTTTGAAGAGTTTGTAGTTATATGTGGATACAAATTGAACCTTTGTAAAACATTCAGGAACTGATCTTTGGATGCACCTTCAGTCAATAAGTTGACATTAAAATCTCCACTTATAATTATTGTTGATTTTTTATGATGTAATATTTTGAGCAATGCCTCTAACTTATTTCTAAAAATTTCAGGATCACCACATGGTGATCTGTACACTGACATTATTATTAATTTACTCTTTTGCGTATTCAACTGTATTGCTGCAGCCTCAAAATGTTTTTCTTCACTCAAGGGTTCAGTTACAGTCATATTTTTAACCTTTACTCCAGGTTTTACATAAATGCAAACACCACCATGTCTTGTTTCCTTCCTGCAATAATGACTTACTAATTTGTATGGGGAAATGCAAATATTTTCTAGTTCATAACTCATGCACCAATGTTCTTGAATGCAAATACAATCTATACTAGCTTCACTGGCTGCAATCTCAAGTTCTAATATTTTATTTTTAATGCATTGTATGTTAAGGCTCATTATTTTTAAATTATTGAAATTAGATTGAGAGGAGTTTGTACTTATGTTTCCCAATGTTACCGGCTGTTCCTTGCTGAGTCTGGGTACCAAAAATCCTTAAGAATTACACGTTTCCTGCTCCTTGTATTTCTTACCCCTGGACCTGCCACCATACTTGTTGTATCTGTAGTTGTAGCTGCTGTTTCAGTGGGTGCTGGAGGTGTTTCTGAAGCTGATGATTCAGTGGATGTTGGAGATGCTGCCAGTTTTGATGCTGATTCGGTTTTTGTAACTGATGTTCCAATTGATACTGGAACTTTTGCTGAAAGTGTATTTTCGTTTAAATCTTGAACTACAGTTGGCACTGACGTTACTGTGGACGTTGAAGCTGCGTATGAAGCTGATAAATGATACTTAGATGGTGTTGATTTTTCTTCTGTTGATGATATCTGAGTGGCATTTTGTACCACTGGTCTTGCCTCTGTTCTTCTGATTGATGGACTAGTCACAGATTCTGGACTTGGTTTTGAACCTGCTGGGGAAGGTGGTACATCTGCTGCTGATGATAATGGTTCAGCTGTTTTTGATGATTTCGACACTACTGACAATTTGGCTGATGTGGCTGCTGTACTGGACGACACTTCAGATTTTTTTACTTCTTCTAACGTCAAAGAATCTTCTGTTGCTACCAATGATTGTGGGACATCAGCTCTTCCTATTTCCACTAATGTTGACACTTTAATAAGGCCGTTTTCAGACAGTGTAATAGTGTTTCGTTCTACTTTAGAGTCTTTAATAGCATTCGATATTTCAGCACTCATGGCTTCTTTCCCTTTCATGTTTCTGTGAAGTCCATGCTCTGTAAAATGCTCTCTGCAATCACTATTTATCCTAATATATGTAGCATTAGGATAACCTCGACATATTTATTTATTTTATCCATCTTTCAGCACCTACATGCAATCGATGTCGTCAGAAGAGTTACAGCTATTTGTACATTATGTTTTACATACCAAAATATTACATAGTAAAAATATAGCAATGTTGTAAACTATTAGCTTACAACAGCCTCTACACCTAGATCTATACATAACAGTAAGCCATAATTTATCAGCATTAACATGTAATCAATGTTGTCAGAAGTATTATAGCTATTTGTACATTATGTTTCATATAACAAAAATATTACATGGAAAGAAAAGATAGTGTTGTACCCTATTAGCTTATAGCTAGCTGCCTCTACATCCATAACTATACATAACAGTAAGCCTTAGTTTATCAATAAATTAGATCATCTTTACAACTATTCTGAAATTCTTCTACACTGTAGAAAGTATTTTTCTTCATCCACACTTTGGTTTTAGTTTTGAAAATATCCATTGAAACCAATTGAGCCTGTACGGGTAAAGTGTTGAATAATTTTATGCCTATGTATTCATAGCTATATTGGGTTATAGCTAGCTGCCTCTACATCCATAACTATACATAACAGTAAGCCTTAGTTTATCAATAAATTAGATCATCTTTACAACTATTCTGAAATTCTTCTACACTGTAGAAAGTATTTTTCTTCATCCACACTTTGGTTTTAGTTTTGAAAATATCCATTGAAACCAATTGAGCCTGTACGGGTAAAGTGTTGAATAATTTTATGCCTATGTATTCATAGCTATATTGGGTTTTCTTAAGCCTGGTTGTGGGTATATCAATCATATTTGTTTGTCGAGTATTGTGTTGATGAACTGATTTCCTTATAGTGTAGTGGTTTAAGTTTTCTTTTATGTTTAATAGGCAACAATATATGTTAAGAGATGGGACTGTGAGAATTTTTAAGTCTCTAAAATAAGGTCTACATGAGGTCTTGTTGTCAGTGATTCCGTACAAACGTCTAATTGCTTTCTTCTGCCAAGTGAAAATTTTTTTGGCTCCTGGAGAGTTACCCCATAAAAGAATGCCATATTGTAGATGGCAATGAAAGAAGACATAGTATGACTGAAGCAATAAATCTCTAGTAGGTAGATAACTCGTGATAGCTTTCGACATACATAATCTGTATGTGTGTCCCAAGTCAATTTTGAGTCAATGTGTATTCCTAGTAGTTTAACAGATGATAACTCCATGTTACTGTTTGATAAACTGAAGATCATCTTGACAGTCTTTTCATGGTTCATAGATAAGTCATTAGCTTTAAACCAGATATTAGATACTTTGAGACACTCTTCACTTTCCTCCTTCAATATATTTATATCCTTTCCAGAATTAGCTAATGTTGTGTCATCAGCATAGAGGATAGATTTACAGGGTAAGTTGTTCGGAAAGTCATTTACAAACAATATAAATAGTAGAGGGCCAAGCACTGAGCCCTGAGGAACATGTTTTATACGTAAAGTCTGTGACTGTTGGTCATTATGCTTTACTATTTCTTTTCTATTGCTGAGGTATGATTCAATTAGTGAGAGTTCCAAGTGTTTGATTCCATAGCAACACAGTTTATCTAATAATAATTTGTGGTTAACTGAGTCGAAAGCCTTACTCAAGTCAATTAGAATGGCTTCAGCAGATAATTCTGACTCAAACGCGCTTAGTACAAAAGAGATAAGGTTTTCAACTGCTTTGTTGATAAGTTTGACATGAATCCATACTGAGAATCATTTAATATATTATTGTCTGATAGGTGTATGCATATTTGCTGCATTATGCAATGTTCTATTATTTTTCAGAGAATAGGCACAAGTGAAATTTTCTATAATTATTGATACAGGACTTGTCACCCTTTTTGTATAATGGTATGACAACTGTTTTTTTGAGACATTCTGGAAAGTGTCCACTCGAGAGCATCCAGTTTATCAGTATGCAAAGAGGGTATGTTATGAGATCTACAACTTTTTTAATTACATAGTTTGACAGGCCATACACATCTTCAGATCTAGAGTATCCTAATTTAGAGGTTGCTTTAATTATATCAGTTACTTGTACTTCTCTCCATTTACAAGCTGACACAATGTTTGTAATGTTTTGTTAATAATTTCTGCCAGATATGGGGTGAGAAATAGGTGTATGTGTTGAATTGGAATTCTGGTTGCTATGGGTTGGAAGGCTAAGATTGGCAGAGTTGACAAAAAAGTGACTGAAATCATCAGCAGTGACGTTAGCAGCATTTGTGTTGTCTTTGTAGTTTATATCCATACCTAGCTCTGCTTTTATTACTTTCCATGCAGCCTTACATTTATTGTGTGATTTTTTAATGAAATCACCATTTGCCTTACACTTGGCTATTTTAATTTCAGATCTATATTTTCTTTTCAGGTTTTTGTAAGTTTCTTTATCTACTGCTCCCTTTTTGACCTTATCGTGACAAGTAATTACCAATAGTCTCAGTTGTTGTAATTGGGGTGAAAACCACTTCTGTAAAGTTGAGTGGCTAGGTTTCCTAACTTTTTTGTTTTTTTGTTTTTTAACCAGTGGACAGCATGTGTGGAAGATTTCAGAAATGATTTTGAGGAATGTGCTGAAGGCTTCATCAACATTTCTGGAGGAATGTATAACAGTATTCCAATCTATAGACTTAAGTTCTTCTCTATACTTGCTAATATTTGTATTTGTAGATAGTCTGACACACTGAGTTTGTTCCTCGTCTTCTTTTGGTTTTTTAGTAATTAGTTTCACCCATATACCTCTATGGTCTGACAGGTAATCGACAACAGAAACATTTCTATATTGTTTGCATATACTGGAAAAAAGTTCATTGGCGGCACTAATTTCCTTGTTTACACACGACCAGGACATCAAGTCGTACCTTTGTGGTATATTTACGAGGATAACGTTTGTATGACTTAGTTCAGATAAACACTTGTTTAATTCGCAACAGGCTTTAGATGTATCATTTTGATAAATGTCATTAGATCCACCAAAGAGGACAACAAAATCTTTCTAAGACAGCTTTTTTATTTCTTCAGAAAAAACTACTTTTCTAATTTCTGAGAGGGGCACCCCAGGCTTTACAAAGCTCATGGATTTCACATTTGAAGCTTTATTTATGCGTGAGACAATACCGCGGCTGTGGCTATCGCCTAAAATGTAAAGTTTTGGAACATGGACGGGAGTTTTAGACTGATGTTTTCTTTCGCACTCGCAACAGGTTACACCACTGTTTGTGTTTTTCCCGCACTTTCTACAAACATAAACAACAGAACTGTTATTAACAAAAGTTACAGTATCTTGAGGTAAAACGCTAAGCCTCTTTGCTTCTTTTTCATACTGTTCGTGTTCGTGATGTTTTATAACTGAAAACTCTTCCAGTAGAGCACTGATAACTTCGTCTTTGGTGTTTCTCATATTAGGTTTTTGGCCTAAGTCGCCTTTGAAACAGCTACTGCAGAACCATAGTTTCCTTTTAGGACTGACATTAACACACGAATAATGAAAAACCGTTTTACAATTTAAGCACATTATACCTTTTACAACACGTTTCTTGCAATGGCATGTTGTATCAGAGTTCACCATTTCCCACGAATGAGTCGAAGTACTTGCTGGATGAGATGCTTGATTATAACATTTTCCTGTTACCAGGTTTTTTTTGGCGTCTACTTTTGCGATAATATAACATGGCATACATGTACTGTCATAATACACACAGAATTTGTTGCATATCGAACACTTTTCCTCGTTATTTTTTGACTTTTGTACGGAACTAACATACTCCCGATCTACACTAGGCGCCATCTTGGCGAAAAGTCTGTTGGCGGTAATAATCTCAGTATTCACGCAAGAGTTTTCCATGAGATCATACCTATGAGGGATACTGACAACAAAAAATTTCACTTCAGGCATTTTACAAATTACTTGCTTTAAAACTGTTGTAGCACGTCTAGTTTCATTACGGTATACATCGTTGGCGCCTCCAATTATCACACATGTGCTGCCATTCGTCATAGATTGATTACAGCTATTTAAAACTTCACATAGTGGCGCTCCTGGTTTGATTACGCCAGTTACCTGGAATCCTGTTTTCTTAGAATTCATAATTTCGGCTACACCTCTTCCAGGGCTGTCTGCTAGATAAGGATTTCATATCTATTTTCCAACGTGTGTTTTTTGTTTTGTTTACAATTACTAGGCCGATTTGTTTTCCTTTGTGAACGCAATTTAGCGTTGATCACTAACTGTCCGTGTGGATGATGATACAATTTGATTGTTCTTTCTCCTCTGTGCTATTTTCAAGCACACTAAACCTATTACTTAGTTTTAAAGTAAGTTCCGCTGTTTTTGTTTTTGGTCGTGTGCTGTTTATTTGACTGGTATTTGAGGAATTTCTCACACTTATTACCTAGTTTTCAAGCGTTTTTGCGTATTTTATAATATAATCGAGTTCTTTCCTAAGTTCGTTCTCTACATTCACTTGCAAACCTGTCCTGTGCATTTCACTGGCAGTGTCCCGCCCGTTGCATTCCATACCGCAGTCGCACTTGTTTAGAACTTCCGATCGTGAGAAACAATGGGTATGGCACCACTTATGATTGAACGCGCAAATTCTTAATACATTTAACACAATTTTATGGCATATGGTACACTTCACTGACGAAATACGATTACAAATTACCGAGCGATTTGAAACTACGTGTATACTCGCCGCCGGAAAGCCCCTGTAACAGTTGCTGAAATACTGCTTTCATCAGTGACAATTATTTACAATATTATGTGGTACCATACTAAGGAAAATTTATGTTGACTGACTCTGTCTGTGAAAGCCTACACAATTATACGAGATTATCTACATTCTAAGGGCGGTATTAAGTTTAAGACACAGGGAGACAAGCGTAGTTTGCATGAATCTTGAAGACTGACATAACGTGCTGATTGATTTGGTACTATATTAAACAAATTAAGCTTTTTGCCTTGAATATCTTAACTGCAGTGGAAGAAACATTGCTGTGAAGAATTTTGTAGTTAGTTTGTGATATTTTCAAGTGATTAATTCATTCACATATGTGCTCCACAAACCGAAGTGTGGTGGTGATACATAGTGTACCAGTGTTATTTTGTTCATTGCTATGTAGATGGTGGATAGGAAACCAGTCAATTAGTACTCTTCTCTCCAAGCTCCAGTTTCTCTCATTTACCACCACAGTCATAATAACTAGGTTACTGCCAGCTGTTTCTTATCCTTGCCTTTCTGTAAAGGTGATCAATTTCTGTGAACCATATCTATAGCTATAAAAATGACAATCACAATCAAAAAAATCTGTTTTAAACATGAGCTGAAGCTATGAGCCCTGCCACACTCCCTGGAATAATTTTCATCAGTTCCAAAATTTCCTAGATTTCCTTGAAAGACTTTAGATGTGAAAGTGGACCAACCAGTTAATAGCAGTGTTAAAATTAATCTTCTCAAATCTATGAGAACATACTGGAAAGTAATGCATCCAACTCTCTTATGTGAAAATTCTCAACTTTTTTTAAAAAATAAAACAAAGGTATTAACAGTCTACATCTGTATTCTTCATGTCTGTATATTTATTTCTGAACATAGTCCCCCAGACAATGAACAAATTTCTACAAACAAGAGGCCAGTTTGTTGATACCATCACTGTGGAATTTCTGACTTTGTTCCTGGAGCCACAACCTCACCTCTGCTTAGACCACTTCGTTACTGTCAAAGTGAAGGCATTCCTTAAGTTTTGGAAACAGATGTAAATTGGACTGGACCAACTCAGAACCATATGGAGGATAATTTACATCTACATCTACACAGATACTCTGCAAACCACCATACAGTGCATGGCGGAGGGTACCCTATAGCACTACTAATCATTTCCTTTCCTGTTCCACTCGCAAACAGAGTGAGGGAAAACTGACTGTCTATATGCCTCTGTATGACCCCTAACTTCTCATATGTTATCTTGGTGGTCCTTACTCACAATGTACGTTGGCAGCAGTGGAATCATTCAGCAATCAGCTTCAAATGCTGGTTCTTTAATTTTTTTCAATTGTGTTTCTTGAAAAGAGCAGCACCTTCCCTCCAGGGATTGCCATTTGAGGTCCCAAAGCATCTCTGTAACACTTACATGTTGTTTGAGCCTACCAGTAAGTAATCTAGCACGTCACCTCTGAATTGCTTCAATCTGAGCTGGTATGGATCCCAAACACTCAAGCAATACTCAAGAACAAATCGGGCCAGCATCCTATATGCAGTCCAAAATCAGACCTATGCCATGGATTTACTCATTAGAAAATGGTAGACAAAGAAAAGGGAAATTTGTTGAAAAATAAACATATTTTTTACTTAAAAACATGGTCTTTGTCTGCTAGCTGGAGAAATTGCTGCCTCTCTATTCTATGCCATATTACAGAACTGTCAAGGTCTTCAATTCAGGAATTCTATTCATATTCTCAAACACAGTCCTCTCTGTCACTCAATTGCCATTACTGTTTCAAGGCATTTTTTCACTGCTTTCAGCTTCATTCTCATAAGTCTGTTGTGAGTTTATATTAAAAAATAGACTCTCTCGTTGTCATTTTTTCAAGAAGTTACCATTTTTCCAGCAGTTACGTCAGTTTGAATAAATTGAGGTACTTATGGATAAGCAGAATGAATATCAGGTTACATCCAAAAATAGTACAGAATCAGAGGTACCTTCACCTGGAGCTAAGCAAATCAAATCATATCCTTTTATTTGTGTGAAAATAACATGCTGTTGCAGGAGACACTGTCAAGTAGAAGTTGTTTTCTTTGCAGACAAAAGGATATAGTGTTACATATTTAACTTATGCAAATGTCAGCTTGAATATTACATAACTTATATAGTACAGCATTATAGAGTGAAAGTGGCAAAAATAAAATATATTGATTGTGATTTGTAGCTGTCCCAATAAACTTAATTTCAACAGTTACTATTTCTCCTGCAGGCAATGCCTACTCTTACTAAAAGTACTGCATTTGATTCACATCATAATAAAATTATTAAATGATTTGCACTATTACATCTGAACTCCTCAACATTATAGAAGGCCTTTATTTTCAGCCAAGGAACCATCACCATTGTAAATGTTCTGCTTGACAGTTCCTTTACACTTTGTGGCACTTTGTTCAGAAATGTATTGCCACTATTTACGGAAACAGATGAGAAGATGTTAGGAGACAGAAGGGGAAAAGAGAGGTTAAACTGGTGGGGAAGATAAATGGCTAGGTTGCCACCAGAAGTGAAGCGCAAACAAGAGCTGTGGTGAAATATGAGAATTAAATATGTTGCCTTATCCTTTATTTACACATTTTTGTTTTTCTGTACCTGATCGGTTTCTATGGGTTTGACATTCTCAGCATCTCTCTTCATTCCACACTATTTGTACTATTTAATGCCTTCTCTGCTGTTTACCCTTATTACAAATAGAAAAACAAATGTTTTATTCCACCATTGAGCATATTTACATGCAGTTGGTGTCATCAGTGTGTACATAACAATAATAACAATGTTAATAATTTAAGCTTTGACATGACAAATGTTATTAAGTACAATATAATAATCCAGGATGGATGCAATACATATTTGTGCAAATTTAAATAACAAGAAGTTTCCCAATAGATCAATTACAAGATACATGAACTATATAATTCAGTGAATGACAAATAAATAATCAAAGAGATAATTAACAATAAGTACATGAAACAGTACTTAAATAGTTGCACAGTATGGCATATGTATAGTTTGCAGTTAATTTATAGTTCATTCTCATAAGGAAAGTGGGTCATTTGTCACATACTCAAGGAACTCTTGAGCAGAGTAAATTACTTTACTTTTGATCCACCTCGAAAGACTAGTTTCAAATTTATTTACTGGCACTGTGTAGGCATTTTCAGGTAATTTGTTGAAGCAGACAAGACCAAGATATTTGTAGCTGTTATGTGTCTTTGCAAGCCTAGAATATGGCATACTAATTGTATGTCCATTTCTTATGTTTTGGTTATGAACTGTTCTCCGTAAGTCAAATTTATTCAGATTCTCTTTAACAAAGACAAGGCAGTTTTAAAACAATCTCGACATGATTCATATGGGATAAGTTCTGCTATGCACCTTATGCCTTTCTATTGCCATTTAAACACTAATTTTGAGCTTACAGAATTGCCCCATAATAATATTCCGTAACTCAGGTGCGAATGGAAGAATGCAAAATACGCATACAACAGAAATTCTTTATTGACACTGCCCCTCAGCTTGTACAGCAGATATATGGCATGTGCCAATTTGCCACATATCTTCCCTTTGTTAGTATCCCAGCTGAGCTTTTGATCTAGGCCTATAAGAAATCCTAATAATTTTACTATTTTGTTACCATGACTGGGAGCATTCAGATTGAATACTATAGCTTCAGTTTTACTATCATTCTTCTGCAGTACATTTGGCTCAAACCAAGTAGTGCACCTCTCCATTGCCACTGCCATGCTGTGTTGCACATTTTCAAGATTTGTATCAGATGTGCCAAGTGTTGTGTCATCAGCATATAGCACTACATCACATGGTACAACTGCAGGTAAATCATTTAAATAAATAATGAAAAGGAAAGGTCCAAGAACAGATCCTTGAGGTACACCCTTTACAACTGGGAGACATTTCGACATTTGATTATTTACCTTAACTAACTGTTTTCTATTGTCCAAGTATGACTGCATTAGGCATAGAACATTCTCTCACACTCTGTAGTGGTAGAGTTTTTTTATGAGAATGTTGTGGGAGACCATATCAAAAGCTTTCCTGAGGTCCAACAATGTTGCACAGATAATGTCTTTATTTTCCAAACAATTGTGTATTTTTGCTACCATACTCTCAACTGCTTTGACTGTAGAAAGGCTACTGTGAGGAGGTGAGTATATTATTATGTTCCAAATATTGACTCATCTGTTTATGCATGCAGTATTCTATTAGTTATGATATTATGGGTATATGTGATATTGGTCGATAGTTATCTGGTGATGCTATATCACCTTTCTTATGTACTGGTTTAGCTGCAGATATTTTTAAACATTTTGGATAATTACCTTCATTTAAAACTTTGTTGATTATTTTAGTCAGTGGCATTACAATTTGATTTATGATGTTTTTAATAACATAATTTGAGAGATAATAGTAATCTTCTGCTCTTGTATTACTGAGCTTAGCTATTGATTCATTGACCATCTTCTCAGTTACACAAGTCCAGTGAAAGCTGTCTGTCTGCTTACTATTCATTTCTGGCAGCAGTGCCTCTGCCTTGCTAACGTTCTCCATTATGCTGTTATCTGATTGAGAAAGTGACAAAATGTGCATTTAGAATATCAGTTGGAATTGGTGTCTGGTATACTTTATCATCATAGTTAGTTTCTGTTTTAATAATTTCCCATGCAGCTTTGCATTTATTTACTGATTTCAATATATAATTGTATCATTTGCTTTGCACTTAGCTGCCTTGATTTCAGACCTGTAAATCTTTTTCACTTTCATGTACATTTCCTTGTCAGCATTATTGTGCTTGGATCTATCATGATAGAGTAGAATTTATGATTCTTATTCTACTTTGATGTGGGGTGTACCAGCTTTTTAGATTTTGTGCTTTGGTGTAATGATTTTGCTTTGATATTTTCTTGCAGTGTGTAGGACAACATGCTTCAAAATTTTCAGTTAATAGTTCTAGAAATTTGTTGGTAGATTCATTTGCACCTGGAGTGGCTATTATTTCAACCCATTTTATTAAAGTCAATTTACTTATCAACTTGTTTAGCTTTGATTTGTTAATTGGTCTTATAATTTTTATATAGTTTGTGGAAGTTTCAGTTGCTTTACTGCTCCAAAAAAAGCAACAACTGAAAATATTTGTAATGATTATGTGATAAGTCCCATATACAATAGTTCATCAGGTTTCTCATTCATTACTTACAGTTCTGTGTCTGTAGCACTATTTCATGCTGCTAAACATTCTGTTCTGTTCTCCTCAGCGAGATCACTCTCAATGCAAAAAATTTAGTCAAAAATTTTGAAGCATCAGTAGCCTACCCATCTAGTGTCTTAGTTACTGTGTATTCAACAATCTATATCTACATCTATACTCTGCAAAACTCGATGAGGTGCATGGCAGAGGGTACATTTAATTGCACCATATATTAGAGCCTTCCTGTTCCATTCACATATGGAGCATGGGAAGAATGATTGTTTGAATGTGTCTGTGCATGCAGTAATTATTCTAACCTTATCCTCACAATCCCTGTATCAGTGATACATGGGGGCCCTTAGAGTAATCATTTAATGCCAGTTCTTGAAACTTCATTAATAGACTTTCTTGCGATAGTTTGTATCTGTCTTCAATGGTCTGCCATTTCAGTTCCTTCAGCATCTCTGTGACACTCTCCCACAGATTAAATAAACCTGTGACCATTCGTGTTGCCCTTCTCTGTATACATTCAATATCCCATGTTAGGCCTATCCGGTACAGGTCGCACACACTTGAGCAATATTCTAGAATAGGTCACATGAGAGATTTGTAAGCAAACCCTTTTGTAGATTGATTGCATTACCCTAATATTCTACCAATAAACCTGCTTCACCCGTGACTGAACCTATGTGATCATTTCACTTCATATCGCTACAAAGTGTTACACACAGGTATTTGTATGAGTTGGCAGAGTCCAACAGCAAGCGGTTGACATTATAGTCATAGGATACTATGTTTTTTCATTTTGTGAAGAGTAAAATTTTACATTTCTGAACATTGGGCAAGTGACCAATCTCTGCACCATGCTGAAATCTTATCAAGATCTGACTGAATATTTATGCAGCTTCTCTCAGATAGTACTTCATTACAGATAGCTGCATTATCTGCAAAAACCTGATTTTACTATTAATATTATCTGCAAGGCCATTAATGTACAACACGAACAGCGAGGATCCAAACACACTTCCCTGGAGCACACCCAAAGTGATGATGACTCTCAATCCAAGATAACAGGCTGTGTCCTCCCTACCAAAAAGTCCTCAATGCAGTCACAAATTTCACTTGGTAAACCATATGATCATACTTTTGACAATAAGCATAGATGCAGTACTGCATCAAATGGTTTCTGGGAATAAAGAAACAGTACATTTACCTGATTGCCTTGTGCCAAAGCTTTCAGTATGTCACGTGAGAGAAGCGTGAGTTGGGTTTCAGGTGATCGAAGTTTTCGAAAACCGTGTTGCTTGGCACTGAAGAGGTCATTCTGTTCCAGATACCTCATTATATTTGAGCTAAGACTATATTCTAAGATTCTACAACAAATTGATGTCAAGATTATTGGACAGTAGTTTTGTGGATCACTTCTACTACCCATCTTGTAGACCAGAACAAAGCTGAGTTAGTACTATTGAAGTAAACGTTTGATATCCTACAGGTGGCTGATTTCCTACATACATGCAAAACAGCCCTTCAGCAAGGCTCATGTGTCAGAAGACTTCATAGTTTGTTTTTAAATTAAAATCTATAGTATATGTAGAAACAACCACATGATGGAAGCATTTAGCATAAGCTAGGCAGATCTCTTAGATTTTCATTCCCCTTCGCAGTACATAAACATGGCAGAAAACACACACACACACACACACACACACACACACACACATACAGCAATAAAAGTGGAATATATTGCATTGTGTGAATGCCTTGGAAAGAGCTGCATCTGGGTTCTCTCCATGTGTGTAACTGAGATGGAAAGAGTTTATGAGGAAGGCTTGCATGAGAATTGAAACCAAATATTTCATAACTTGGAGTAGGAAAGATTTTGATGAGGACATTTTTCATCTGAGGGCACCATGAAAGTATTTTTCAATCCCTGGTGGAGAAACAGTTCAGTTGGATGGTATTGTGTATTGAGGAAGCTGCTTCTTTTTTTACATGTAGTTAGTGGATGTGATAATATTTTTATGAGGATAGGAGGCCATGGCACAAGACTTCTCACTTATCTCAAATTCTTAGTTATCTGGTAGAAATATGGAATAATAATAGAATGGTAAAACAGAGACACATATGGCATAATTCACCAGCTGTTCTAAGTAAAGTATTCCTCGTTTGTCTGTAGCTGAAAGCTGGTTTACAAATATTCAGCTTTGTGACAGCTCTTAATATAACTTGTAACAGCTACTCAATGTTGTGTTCATTGTAGCTATTACACAAGAACTGAGTTCATGAATTACACTCGGAGAGCAAAATACAACAGCAGGCTCTTGATACTGGGCATGGCTTATGCACCACACTATGTATGTCTGCTGGTTTTACCATATAATTGTATTATTTTATACATTTAATGGCTGAAAATCCTGGTTCATTATTTGATTTGAGGTTATTGTTATATTACTGGCAGATATTACTTGTATTGTTTCTCAAACTGATGTGTTGAATTTACATTATACATTTACTTGTCTCCTCCTTCCCTAAAGTAAATTAATTTTGTGATGTTTCATATTGTTTTCCATTTACTCTACTCAAATACTAATTGTTTTGTTCATATGTAGCAAAATGGTTATTTTTCTGTAAAATAATGACTCATGTTGCATGAAATGATCTATGTGAAATACATTACTTAAAGTGGCTTAGAAAGATTAGAGAAAGTGCTTCAAATTCTATATTTCTTTGAGTTTAATTGAGTTATATGTACCTTAATGACTTTTTTACCCTCTATACAACTATTAAAACTTTTCTTACCACCTTACTTGTTTTATTTTATTGGGATCATACATCTGTTTCCAATTGCATGTGGACATGTTATCTGCACTTCTTAGTTTTTATTTTGGATTGGTTTTCTCTTCATTCTCTCCTTGTTCCCTCACTATACGTTTTCCACATGTGTACACATTTAAATTCTGTGGTGCCATTCAAACTGTTGTATTTATTTTGTTTATCAATAAAGTATCAAATTAATTTAGATGTTGACAATATAAGGAAAATATAGATTTCTACTCACTGTAAAGATGACATGTTGAGTTGCAGACAGGCACAACAAAATGACACTTACATATCAGCTTTCAGCAAAAGCCTTCATCAGAAAAGGCACACACACACACACACACACACACACACACACACACACACACACACACACACACACACACACACAGACTGCATTCCAGTCCAAGCTGCCTGAGATGGTAGTCCAGTTTTTCGTGCACCACTAAGTGCACAGTTAGTGTTGGACAGGTCAAAATGTACAGCAAAAGGAAGTGAAAGTATATAGGTATACATTCTTATTATCCCAGTTTATAAGTGACTGTTGAAGCGCAGGTCAAAATAAAGCTACAGCAATACATAGTATCAGCAACATAGTGGGAAAGTTAAATTAGGTACCTATCCTTACAATTAAATTTTTAAGTAACATTTATTTTACATATTGAGAAATTATTTTACAGAGTAGAAACAGTACTTCATTTGAAATACCTTTAGTTTCATGGCAAATATTGAATACAGAGCAAATTTTATTTCCTCTGTTATCTTACTGTGTAGTACAACACTATTCATGTCCTACTGTCAGTAGCGAGCCAGTGGGTGTGTTGGACCTTCCATTGAGCTACGGACCCCCTTGAAGATGTCTCCCGCAGTCGGAGACGAAATGTTGGGAATCGACACAGAATTCATCAACCGACCACGACATAACAGCCCGGATAATTATAATGGACATGATATTTCCGGCCATGAAAGTCTACATTTTAGTATACAACACTATTGTTAGTTATGCTCCTCTGATAGGATGTCATTCTGCAATTTGTTTGGTACATATTTGATTTCCCTCTGGTACAACTGTTGCGTACATTTTTGTTTATTAGTAGGTTGCCTGTTTTCAAGAGGCAGTTGCCTACCTTCCAAACTTTATAGAAGCTCTCCTGCGAAGAGGAGAACATCTGTCAAGTTTGGAAGGTAGGAGATGAGGTACTGGCAGAAGTAAAGCTGTGAGGACGGGACGTGAGTCGTGCTTGGGTAGCTCAGTTGGTAGAGCACTTGCCTGCGAAAGGCAAAGGTCCTGAGTTCGAGTCTCGGTCTGGCACGCAGTTTTAATCTGCCAGGAAGTTTCATATCAGTGCACACTCTGCTGCAGAGTGAAAATCTCATTCTGTAAACATCCCCTATACTGTGGCTAAGCCATGTCTCTGCAATATCCTTTCTTTTAGGAGTGCTAGTTCTGCAAGGTTTGCAGGAGAGCTTCTGTAAAGTTTGGAAGGTAGGAGACAAAGTACTGGAAGAAGTAAAGCTGTGAGAATGGGGCATGAGTCATGCTTGGGTAGCTCAGCTGGTAGAGCACATGCCCACGAAAGGCAAAGGTCCTGAGTTTGAGTCTCAGTCCGGCACGCAGTTTTAATCTGCCATGAAGTTTCATATCGGCGCACACTCTGCTGCAGAGTGAAAATCTCATTCAGGTTAATATTTATTTATGATACCTGTCATAAAAAAGTTTTTTCTGGAATTTTTTAGAAGTAACTTAACTGTGACACAGTTTTGCAGAGTGATATTTTACCGGTAGATCTTCTTTTTGGCAGCAGTCAGACTTTTGATGAAAAGATATCAGTTTATAGAGAGAGATTAACAATTTTTGTCATTGGTGTGGTGAACACATGATTTTAATATGAATTCAGGTATGTCATGAAGGCCACTTGACATTTTATTGGTTAATGATTTAATTTTAGTTATAATTTCATCAGTATTTGTTTTATAAACATAAATAGAGGTATACAAATTCACCAACTTTGAGAACGTTGGACTGGTCCTTTACAATATAGTTGAAAGAGATCTTCAGTTAATGAAGTGAAATATTCATTGTATTTTTTCAAAACTGGTTTTGGGTTTCACATAAAGTGGCATACCCTTTAAAGCTGGTTCATGAAGACTATTGACAGTTAATTCAATCCTGATGAAGGGGTTGCACAGAGATTTGAAAGAGTTCTTGTTGGCAGCCAATGGAATCTAATACATTTTCCAAATTTATTCCAGAAATGTTCCATAGGATTCAAATCTGAAGATTTTGCTGATGAGTCTGTATGGTTGCCTATGGCCACTATTATCCATGATGACTGTGACAGTATTAACTAAGCTTCCAAAAATTTGTATATTTGCTTGCAGTACATCTCTATGTTTGTTGTTGTTTAAAGTATCTCTCCTGTTATCAAAGAAAATGAGAACCTCATTATTCCCACCCCACATGATGCTACCTTACACTGGATCCATACCAAACGCTAAACTACTATCTTTCTAACATGTTTCTATGATAGCACTAACAACTGCTGCCCTTTAGCTGAATGTCCAGTGAAAATGAATAAAGTTTGAAAAATCTGTGCAGCACAATTTCTACATTCATTCATTGTCACTTCTCAATGTTGTTAACTTCATTCATTTTTTATCACTTCTCAATGATGTTAATTCCATTCATTCTTTGTCACTTTTCAATGTTGTTAAATCTACAACAAATTAATCCATGTCTATATACATTAAAAAGTGGAAAACCCACTGTTAGACATCTGGCGAACAGGCCAACTACTCTAAGCCTTTGATACACTGCTCCATGGGAAACTGCAACTAACAAGGTAACTGTAAGATTTGCAGGATATTGCCCTACACACAAGGTTAAATTCTGTTGTGAACTAAAGGACAGGTATGTGTCATACTGTGTAATAGTTGCCTTTGATTAACCTTGTACTAGGCTACAACAAACATTTACAATGCTTTGAAAAAACATGAGTGGACATCATCAAAACCTGCTAAACTGCAGTTGTTCTCTCTCTCTCTCTCTCTCTTTCTCTCAAAACCTACAAACTGCAAGGGCAGATTCCTAACTGAAAATTGAGGAAAATAGGTCCCATGAAGAAGTGTCTGGAAATGCATCATTGCCACAGTAGATGGTGCTGACGAATGAAAGTTCCTCTGACCACGTGCCATGTGTTCCTCATGTGCTGCAGGTTGTGTGGTTGATGCAGCATACTGTAAGCAGCAGAATGGTCCACTATTCATGTTGGGAACAAGGTAAGATAGTGTTTGTGTACAGCCAAACCGATGCAAATAGTCGAGAGGCAACATGGCTACACCAAAACAAGTACCCTCACAGACACCAATCATATCATGCAACATTTCAAGCCCTTTTTTGGGCATTTATGTGATCATGGTTCCTTTCAGACAGATTAACATGCAGAGAGGCAGTGGACTCTGCGTACAGCAGATTTGGAGGACCAGGTTCTACAGGATATTGAGATGAACCCTAGTACGAACTCCAGGTAAGTGGCCTGAACAACAGGGTGTTAGCCAAAGTACGATACATGTATCCTGCATGACAACTGTACTACCCCAAACACCTGCAAAGAGTGCAAGGATTATCAGCAGCAGATTTCCCTCTACAGGAAAGATTTTGTTGATGCTTTTTGCACCAGACCATCACAATTATGGGATTTCTGCCATCAGTCCTCTTTACTGGTGAAGCTACCTTTACCAGAAGTGATATTATCAATCTGAATAATCGTCTTCTGTCGGCTACAGACAATGATCGGGAAATGGTCGAGGCATCTCATCAGCAATGGTTCGGCACCAAAGTGTAGACAGGGATTCTCGGTGACCACATACTCGGACCAGTTATTATTCCACAACAGCACTATGCCAACATGAAAATGGTGGTCAGTTTGAACATTTTCTATGATGTACTTATGTTAGTTGAGTGGTGGCAAGTCTGTGTACAAGATGATACTCATTTTTCATTAATTTGATCATTGAAGGACATACTAAAACATGAAACATGAACACCTGATTGTTTTCATTTCTAAAGTAGTGCTGTATGGTACATACACATGTATGTGATGCTTTAAGTTTTTCTTGTTTCGTTCTGGTGATTGGTTAGTTGAAATATCTTGTCTATATATACATCTTCTGTGAATTACATTTCATTTTGAGTAAAAGTGTCCATAAATCAGATTTCAATTATGTTCCCGTTGCACTGAAAATACGCAACTGCAAGGCCTAGTTCCTATACTCAAATTCCTTAATTTGATGCTGTCTTGCAGTCTCACGCTTTTGGTCAAATTGTTTTTCCACATTAAATATAAGTCTCTCCTAAGAGCCATAAAGTGCATTTCTGGTGTTTTGTCAGATATTTCAGTTTTATTTTTTCAATATGTAGCAGGAGTCAGCCCAGACAAATACTGCTCAACACATCTCATCTTTCATGTGATGTCCAGAGTGGACGAAAAGCACCAACTTGTTTCTAATTCAAACAAAATGATTTTTAAAGTGGAATTTTATGCGCCCATTCAATATAGCAGTCTAGTGTGATAGTTGTATTATCAATAGGTATTACCAGGGACAGTAAAACATGAAGAATAAGCAGTACATTGGCAGCAACTGAGGAGCACTGCTATTGCATGGTGATTGCAGTCGGTGCAGGTCAGGACAGTGCCATTGCTGCTGGAGTACTGGTTGTTCTTTCTGTTTTGCTTTCCCTGTTAATACATATTTATAACATGAATATCACACCAAACTAATTTGGGACCTCACTGTCAAATGGGAACATAAAATTACACATTAAAAATAAATTTCTTTCAAACTCAGGACCTGATGGTTCCCAGTTCGAGTCTCGGTCCACCACACAGTTTTAATCTTCCAGGAAGCCTCATATCAGCACACACTCCACTGCAGAGTGAAAATCTCATCCTCAATTATTTGTTTCTTATAATCCAACTACTGGCTTCTCCTATTGGTTATACCCTCTACAGCTGTCTCTAGTACCTTGAGAGCTTTCCCTGTTGTCGCAACAGATCTTCTATCATTCTGTCCCTTCTTCTTCTGAGTGTCCTCCAGACGTTCCTTTCCTTGTTGATTATGCAAAAAACCTCCTCAAGCATACTGAAAATTATCTTAGTTCACCTAATTTTCAGTATGCTTGTATAGCACCACATCTCAAACTCTTCAGTCCTCTTCTTTTCACCACAGTCCATGATTCGCTTCCCTATAATGCTGTGCCCCAAACAAACATTCTCAGAAATTTCTTCCTCAAATTAAGGCCAATGTTTGACACTAGTAGACTTCTTGTGACCAAGAATGCTCTCTTTGCCTGTGGTAGTCTTCCTTTATTTCCCTCACATGCTATTTTACTTTCACTGTAGCAGAATTTCCTCATAGTCAACAGTTCTGATTTTAAGTTTGTCATTAACCTCATTTCTGCTACTCCACATTATTTTTGTCTTTCCTCAGTTCACCTGAAATCCATGTTCTGTACTCATTAGACTGTCCATTCCATTCAACAGATCCTGTAATTCTTCTGGCTTTCTTTAAGGATAGCAATGTCATCAGCAAACCTTGTCATTGATATCCTTTCACCCTGAATTATAATCCCACTCCTGAAACTGTACTTTTCTCCAATTCCCATGCAGGTCACCATTAATGGATTCCCCCTAATTTACTAGGATTAAATAACAAAACAGCTCCAGCTGGTATTTTCTACTACCTGTCCAAGAAATTTGGTTGTATAAATCACTACACTTAGTTACAAAATCTGAGGTTATACATATATACTGGTGAGACTTTAAAGTAGAGAAAAACACAGTTCAACTAGTTTTACACTTTGTCTTATTAAAAGGCCTTAGAGAGAGACAAACCAGTAAGTAAATATACTTTGTTTATTTTCATATGAAATTCTGGGGTAACTAATCTTTAAGAAATAAAGTCTTCATTACATAAAAATGTCCTGTAAGAATAACATGTCATACTTACCATCAGTCACAAGCCATTAGAGTTTAGAAAGAATAATAACATCTACAATTACAATACTCAAAGAAAAATGCCGTGTTCATTACTCTTCACTAACAATTGACTTTAACTGAAAAAGGAGTGATCTACCAAAATGTTAGTCAAGCTACCTGTTGATACTGAAGTTCTTTATGAGAACTGCTTCCACTCCATAGAAAAAATTTATTTTAATACTTGTACCTTATTTAGTGCAAATGTGTCATGTGTCTGTAGTGCAAATGTGTCATGTGACTGTGTTATAAAAGTAAATATTGTTTCCTGTTATGTGAACTCATCTGTAAATGGTCAGTACACAGCCATATTTAAAAGCTCTAAAATGATTCATACTATATCGTTATGTCACAGTGTGCAAAACAACCCATGGGACATGTAAGTAAGTAACCAGCTAACAAGGAGTAGCTACCCTTATTCCATTTTCATGTTGTCCCAATTATACTTCATTTTTGAGGCACAACTATTTTTTTTTCAGAATCCTCTAATTAGTCATACTCCAAAGGCTAAAGTTACATAATTTATGCTGTTCTGTAATGGACCACATAAATCTTGTATAAATGGCATTTTTATTCTCACAGACAAGATGAGATCTTCACTTTGGTGTAGAAATCACTCTTGTGCTTGTGACAGTGCTCAAGGACACCAATCATGTAGCTGAATAAATTGGCAAAGCAGTGGAAATTTTGTGTGTGTAAGTGGAAGGAAGACTATTGAGGCTCAATTATAATCCTAATTTAGCTTTTCTTTGGCCTCTTAAAATTGTTACAATCAGATCATGGGGCAATACATTCAGCAAGAGAATGGCTCACTTGCATTCTTTTGAAAATTGAACTTATACCTTGTACTAGATAACACTGACTACATTTGCAAAGAGCTTCATATGCTGTGTAATTCACTGAACACTGCATAAAGAAAAATTTATTACTACGTACAAGTGTAAAGAAAAATTAATTACCACATAATAAATTACATATTTAAGTCACTAATATAGCTTATTACAAATGCGTCAGAAAAATGTAAGAGAAAAACAGACTGCCATTGTGAACTAGAGAGACGCAGGCCACTGAGTAAACTGATGACATTATCTATTAACAACACATTTCCTGTATGGCCACTATGAACAATGAATTATGCACTAGTATATACATCTGTTCATTACAAGAAATCCTCAGAAACGAAAAGGATGAACCTATGAAGCTTCAGTTCCTGCAAAGTAAAATATGAAAGTTCAGGTGTCTTTCTATTGGAAATAAAACAGTTCAACACAGCAGTATTCTCGTGTCACAAATTTCAAACCAATACTAAGAGTAATTCTTCCTCAGATGTTACCCAGGAGGACTCTATTTGAATTTACCACAGATAATATGAATTATGTCAGTCACATAGTTCTATAATCAAACATTATTATCTGTAACATCTGTAGTTCCTGATGAGCCATATCTTGTATTTCTCATTCAGCTGTCGGTCACTAAATCCAGTCTTCATTGTGCCGACATATTCTACTGATAGCAACTTCTTACAATAATATTGACAATTTATGAAAAAGAGCTGAACAGATGGACTTAGCTATGCATTAATAAATGAACAAAAGTTAAAATATTGACTAAGAATGGAAATATATAATGCTATGTTTATGCTACCATTAAGTATCATTAAGTATATAGCTATGGTCCATCCCATTGACTGTATTTAGAAAAGGCACAGTCTTCTGGTAATGACTACTGCAACTGGTTTCCTACGCATGATGCTTTCCGCAGAAACAGCATGGCCCACCATATCAGTGTATGGCGTGGTCTAAAAAGGTACTCAAGTACAGGCAAGGAGCAATAAGAGACATACATTCCAACACCTACACAGAATGATGTACAGTTATGCAATGCAACGAGACAGAGGAAGGAGGTGGTGCAGTGTTTAGAGAGAGGTCAGGGTGTCCACATAGGCCTACATGGTGAAGCAAAATGCCCTTATAAAAAAAGACAAAAAGAAGGTGGCTGGCCTCAGGCACACCAAAGCAAATGGTGGATTTTGCATGGAAAATGATGTGTAGGCCTCCTGTTCTTCTGATTTATCAGCAATGGCAGACATCCTGGTCTACAAGAAAGTCATGTCAAAACTGTAAGACAATGATATTGCCAATATGTATAACAGCTCAACATGCAGATAATTGACCCACATAGCTGTCAGGATCAGTATGGTTGTGAAGACCAGTCTAGCTCACAGAATTTGAAAAAGGCTCATAAACTGTATCATTGTCTCCAGGACTCATCATGACCCCTCATTCATAGTAGAGTGAAAGACCAGAACCAGAAACAAAATAGGTTCTGTGACAATCTAAGCTTTGATTTGATAACCTTGCACCATAGAGCAGAAAACTTTAAGGTCCTTTTAAATAGGTCAGGTGTACACTACACATCAGACGCTGTTATCCAGGTAGCTAACTGTGTTTATGTTATCCACAAGCTTATTACTTAGATTAGGTGACACTCTATCCAGTCCAGTCCCCACCAGATCCAACTACGCTCCCGTGAGTCAAAAAAATCTTGTGACCCTAAGTGCCACAGCTTTTTGTAGACATTCAGTATCCCCTTTTAGCCCTGTTTTGTATGGCTGTCCCACACATGTGAGCAAAATTCTATGATAGGACACAGGAACGATTTTTAAACAGTCTCATGTGTAGACTGGCTGCATTTTCCCAGTATCCTGGTCATGAACCAAAGTCTGCAAACTGCTGTACCCACAAAAGATGATGAGAGAAGGGAGAGTGTGACACACGGTGCTGGCATATTGCTCACTTCTCTTGAATAGCACCAAGTGTACCATCAGGTTTAACGTCCCTATCCAATGGACAGTTAACCATCAGTAGTGTCATACATCCTCACTTCATGATACACTGCTGAGAGTTTTGATAATTTAATGCAGAATATTAGTGCAAAGTCTGGTGATTAAGAAATGTACACTAGTACCTTTCCTTCCCCTGCTGAATAAATATTGCTTGTGAAGATTTCTTCCAACGACAGGTTTCGAACCAGCAACTTCTGAGTCGAGCACAATCACACAGGCATGCATTAGCGACGTTGGCCACAGGGGGAAATACAGTGCTCGATGAGCCACTAAAATTAAGTTACAGAACAGTGTTACCTGGCGAGAAGAGTCACATTTCTATTGGGACGTAAAATGATATTGTAATTATGCTGATACTGAGATATACCTTGAATCAGAATGGTGACATGGAGGAACTAGACCAGCAGGTTTTGCTGTTCATTTGAATGAAGACTGTAGCTGCAAACCACCCCCTCCAGTAGGTTCTAAGAAAGTGATTTAATGATAGGAGCTAAGTTAACTGGTCTTTAGAGAGCGGCAAGAATTGTTGGATCCTGATGACTCTTACATCTGGAAACAATGTGTTCCTAAGCTTTATTTTTTTATGGTTGTACAGTTTCTCTAATCAGCTAACTTGGACTTTATTCTTTGGATGTGCCCAGAAGATAGTAATTTTTTTTCTAACATGTTTGTATGCATCTGCGTTACTTATTAATCTAAATGTTTCAGCTTCCGCCAATGTTCCGTCGCTTAACATCTTCCTTGTAATAGCTTCCTTCTTGCTGATTCATTCATTGTCTTTTATCACTCTTAAAACTAATATCTATGATGCATATGTGGATGTTGGTCGAATTACTGTCTTCTAATATTTAATTTTTGTCTTTCTAGGAAGTGATTTTTTTCTGTAATAATCATTTTTTGAGTTGAATGCTTCTTTTCGCGCTCTCTATGGCTGAATGATTTATTGTTAAAATAAATTGTGACAATCAATGTGTTTAAAACAGTTATTTCATGTGGTGATCGGTTTCTGGCATCTTATACATTCTTTCATTAGTTTTAGTAGTCGTTACTTACTCTATCAATGTAAATGCAATTGTTTTATTCCACCATTGAGCATATTTACATGCAACTGGTGTCGTCAGTGTTTACATAATAATAATAACAATAATAATAATAATATAAACTTTGGCATGACAAATGTTATTAAGTACAATATAATAATCCAGGATGGATGCAAAACATATTTGTGCAAATGTAAATAACAACAAGAAGTTTCCTAATAGATCAATTACAAGATAAATTAACTACATGGTACAGTGAATGACAAATAAATAATCAAACAGATAATTAACAATAAGTACATGATACAGTAATAAAATAGTTGCACAGTATGGCATATGTATAGTTTGCACTTAATTTATAGTTCATTCTCATAAGGAAAGTGGGTCATTTGTCACATACTCAAGAAACTCTTGAGCAGAGTAAATTACTGTACTTTTGTTCCACCTCGAAAGACTAGTTTTACATCTATTTACTGGCACTGTCTAAGCATTTTCAGGTAATTTGTTGAAGCAGACAGAACCAAGATATTTGTAGCTTTTATGTGTCTTTACAAGCCTAGTATATGGCATATTAATTGAACGTCCACTTCTTATGTAATGGTAATGAACTGTTCTCCGTAAGTCAAATTTACTCAGATTCTCTTTAACGAAGACAAGGCAGTTGTAAATATACAGGCCAGGCACTGTCATTATATTTAGTTTCTTAAAATAATCTCGACATGATTCATATGGGCTAAGTTCTGCTATGCACCTTATGGCTTTCTTTTGTCGTTTAAACACTGATTTTGAGCTTACAGAATTGCCCCATAATAGTATTCCATAACTCAGGTGCGAATGGAAGAATGCAAAATACGCATACAATAGAAGTTCTTTACTGACACTGCTCCTCAGCTTGTACAGCAGATATATGGCATGTGCCAATTTGCCACAAATCTGCCCTGTGTGAGTATCCCAGCTGAGCTTTTGATCTAGGCCTATATGAAATCCTAATAAGTTTACTGTTTTGTTACCATGACTGGGAACATTCATATTGAATACTATAGCTTCAGTTTTACTATCATTCTTCTGCAGTACATTTGCCTCAAACCAAGTAGTGCATATCTCCATTGCCACTGCCATGCTGTGTTGCACATTTTCAAGATTTGTATCACATGTGACAAGTGTTGTGTCATCAGCATATAGCACTACATCACATGGTACAACTGCAGGTAAATCATTTATATAAATAATGAAAAGGAAAGGTCCAAGAACAGATCCTTGAGGTACACCCTTTAAAACTGGGAGACATTTCGACATTTGATTATTTACCTTAACTAACTGTTTTCTATTGTCCAAGTATGACTGCATTAGGCATAGAACATTCTCTCGCACTCCGTAGTGGTAGAGTTTTTTTATGAGAATGTTGTGGGAGAGCATATCAAAAGCTTTCCTGAGGTCCAACAATGTTGCACAGATAATGTCTTTATTTTCCAAACAACTGTATATTTTTGCTACCATACTCTCAACTGCTTTGACTATAGAAAGGCTACTGTGAGGAGGTGAGTATATTATTATGTTCAAAATATTGACTCATCTGTTTATGCATGCAGTATTCTACTAGTTATGATATTATGGGTATATGTGATATTGGTCGATAGTTATCTGGTGATGCTATGTACTGGTTTAACTGCAGATATTTTTAAACATTCTGGATAATTACCTTCATTTAAAACTTTGTTGATTATTTTAGTCAGTGGCGTTACAATTTGATTTCTGATGTTTTTAATAACATAATTTGAGAGACCATAGTAATTCTCTGCTCTTGAATTACTGCGCTTAGCTATTGATTCAGTGATCATCTTCTCAGTTACACAAGTCCAGTGAAAGCTGTCTATCTATTCATTTCTGGCAGCAGTGCCTCTGCCTTGCTAACGTTCTCCATTATGCTGTTATCTGATTGAGGACTGACAAAATGCGCATTTAGAATATCGTTGGAACTGGTGTCTGGTATACTTTATCATCACAGTTAGTTATTGTTTTAATAATTTCCCACGCAGCTTTGCATTTATTTACTGAGTTCAGTATATATGTATCATTTCCTTTACACTTAGCTGCCTTTGATTTCAGAGCTGTAACTGTTTTCCACTTTCATGTACATTTCCTTGTCAGCATTATTGTGCTTGGACTTATCATGATAGAGTAGCAATATCATTCTTCTTCTACTTTGATGTGGGGTGTACCAGCATTTTAGATTTTGTGGTTTGGTGTAACGATTTTACTTTGATATTTTCTTGCAGTGTTTAGGACAACATGCTTCAAAATTTTCAGTTAACAGTTCTAGAAATTTGTTTGTAGATTCATTTGCACCTTTTATCCCATTTTATTAAATTCAATTTACTTATCAACTTGTTTAGCTTTGATTTGTTAATTGGTCTTATAAGTTTTCTACAGTCAGTGGAAGTTTCAGTTGCTTTACTGTTAAGAGTTTATCTGAGCCATAGTTCCTCATGATCTGAAAAGCCTAGCTTGATTGTGTTAATTCTGTTTTGTTTAGATAAATATTACAAATTATGTGGTCTAGACATACTTCCTGTCTTCTGGGTTTGTCATTTACGCAACTGTTGTTAATGGATCTTAATTTATTTAGCAAGTGATCAACCTTTCTATTCTTAAACCTAATATCTATCTTGATATCACCAAATATTAGTACTCTGTAGTTTTTGTATTTGAGAAGCAAGAGTATCAGTTTCTCCAGAAGCTCCACAAACAGGTCTTCATTGTGGGTTTTTTTTGGGGGTGGGGGGTATACTGAAGCTGTCATAATTTGCTGGTTTGACAACATTTTCGTTGCAGCTTCAAATTTTGCTTCTACGCACAGCCCAATTACATCTATAACTTCATAGATTAGGTTCACATTATTTTTAACATATACAGATACACCACCATGTTTAATACTTGTTCTACAGTAGCTAGTTGCCAATTCATATCCAAATGGTACACTTAACTTTAGTTCCTCATCGCTAAGCCAGTGTTCATTTATTGAAATAACAGTGCAGTTTAAGTTTTCCATCAATACTGAAGTTCATTAAGTTTGTTTTTAAGAGACTGCACATTAATATGTAAGAACATTACACTTGTACTTATCTTACTGTGGTTTTGCTGTAGCCCTTCAGCAAAAAAATCAATGAGATGGGATGGGACTGCTGCTTTCCTCTTCCTCAGATACGACCATTTGATGGATTTTCCAATGTTGAGTGCTCCTTCAGATGGCATGGTGGTGAAGTTCTTGTCTTGTTAAGGGGACGAGTGGCTGAACATAAAAAAACGTTGGATTTGCTTCCTGTTGCACGTAGGGCGGGCAACAGTTCTTGCTGCATGTGTTGATATTTCAGCCGTTGGTCCTGCCTCTGATGATTCTGCTGCTTTTGACGATGCTGCTTCTCCTGCTGCTGAGACATGTACATGGGATTTTGCTGTTCGCTCTCTCCGTGTTCGCAATGATTTCATTTATCATTTTACACACGAAGTTTTTTTCTTCGTAATTTAGATGCATTCCGTATTTTGTATGCTGACATCTGTCCAATTTGCCTATATCAAGGACGCTACATTTTCCAAAAAAAGAGCACATTTGTTTTATATTAATGTTAGTTTTTCGTATTTCTTTGTTGACACACGAGTGATACATTAGATCTTATCCATGGTAACGTTGCTACTATTGTATTTCGTTGTTAATTGCGTTCCAGGAACTTTTATAGTTCTATTAGGCAGTTATTTGCTTCGTTCTTTTCAAGGTCATTTGAACCAGCTATACACACGACGTAGTCACATTTTCCCGACATTTTATCGTGTAAGTCAACACCAATAATGTTTTTCGTTGTTGCTCCTGGCTTCACAATACCTGTTGCGTCGTATTTTTTGTTTTCTTTGAAAAGTCTCGTCATGTTTTTGCCACGACTGTCCGTTAAAAATAGTACACTACTTTCGTGTTTGTACTGTTCTACATTTTTGTTGATATTGTCTTTCACATTCGTCCCATTACTTCGTGCAAAGGACAGCATGCTCAATTTCTCACGGTCGTCACTGTTTGCCTTACTTCTGAAATTAGAACCTGTATCACCTTTCTGTTGATAAGATTTGTTCAATTAAAACTTTCTTGTCGCTGTCGTTATTTATTTTACAGAAGTTACTAAACACACTACTTCTTGACGATGCAAGGGCACTTTGATTACTTTTGGAGTTTTCGTAATTTATCGTAGATAACACATCACAGCCGTTGTTGTGCACTGAATTTACGCTGCTTTCACACTTATTTTGTTTCCGACACTCTGTGAACTGTTTATGCACGTATCTTTTGTCAACTTATCCGAATAAGTTGAGTTTTCTTTCGTAGTTTCTTGCTTCAACATCAGCTCAAGTTTTTGTAATGTAAGTTTACTAATATCCACTTTCCATTTAGTTTCGATATTTCACGTTTATATTCTACACACACTTTCTTTTTACCGGCAAAATTGGTGTTTTTTTGACGAGGTATACGATAGACTTTTACACTGGCCGCCATTTTCAGTTGGTAGTCGCTTCAGCGGAAATCGTTAGGATTTAATACGAAACCCGTACCGATCACCGTGTAGAATTAACGTATATAGAGAAGGTATAATCTAGCAGCAATTGTTCTTATCACAAACGAAACAAGTTTAATAAACATTATTCAAATAATGTAAAAAACATAAAAGAAGCTACTGACAGGCTAACACGTTACTTCGATGACAATGACTTAATAATAAACACTTAAAAAACTGTAGGTATGGATATACACACCTCACAAACAAAAAATCTGATATCACCCAAGCTAGAGCTATGTGGACAGACAATTGCCAAAACAGCCTGTACCAAATTTCTTGGACTTCATCTACAAGACAACTTGAAATAGAAAGCACCTATTGAGCAAATGAACAAAAAATTAAGTACTTCTTGTTTTGTGTTACATACATTAAAAATTGTACCAGCTACAACACCCTTCAGTGTGTATATTATGCAGTTGTACACTCTCACCTCTGGTATGGGATTATGTTTTGGGGAAATTCTGGAGATGCCATCAAATCATTCAAAATTCAAAAAGAAATTATAAGAATAATGGAAGGGGTAGATAATCGCAAATCATGTAGACCATTGCTTCAAAAAAGGATGATCCTGCCACTTACTTGCATATATATACTTGAAAATATAATGTATTTAGAGCAAAACTTACATACAAAAAGACCACTCATCACTCAAAATCACACAATACACAGCAATGATACAAGACAAAAATTGGATGTACATGTTCAAAGCGCCAACACAAAATTATTTCAAAACGGCCTTATCCATCCTAGTATCAAACTATACAATGCCTTACCAGATACCATCAAACACATACAAAACATTGGTCACTTCAAATCCAAATTGAAGTCGTACTTGGTTGATCACTGCCTTTACACAATAAATAAATACCTACAAAACTAAATTTTTTCTTTGTTAACCCACTGTAGTCTCATTCAGAAGAACATTTGTATTTTATCTCTCTGTATATAGCGTAACAACATTTATTTAAGTATTCATCATTAATTGATATATTAATGTGTGTTATTATGTACAAAGGTATATTGTATGTAAAACTGTTAATATTAACATAGCCGCGAGGGATTAGCCGAGCTGTCTACGGCGCTGCAGTCATGGACTGTGCGGCTGGTCCCGGCAGAGGTTCGAGTCCTTCCTCGGGCATGGGTGTGAGTGTTTGTCCTTAGGATAATTTAGGTTAAGCAGTGTGTAAGCTTAGGGACTGATGACCTTAGCAGCTAAGTCCCATAAGATTTCACACGCATTAACATAAAAATCTGAATATCTCTTGCACATTGTGCAGCTGTAGATGAAAATGGATCAATCAATCAATCGTTCATACTACGTTTTTCTTTTCTCCGCGAGTTTATTAGTGGAAATCATCGTTCGGAAGTCGCGTACTCTGCTACTGTTGACATGGATTCCTGTCTCAATACCTTATACACTGGATGGCAGGTCGTACATGGGAAAATGTATCCCAGATGGAAGGATGTTTACAACTGTTTATAGGCCTCCCTCCAGGCTTGACACGGAAATTCACTTCCAACAGCTCTCAGTGTTGAATCTTGCTGCGACGCAAACCACAGCGCCGCAGGAACACTTTGACCAGTATCTATCGGCTTATGTATTACGTTGTTTCTGGTAATACAAAAGATAGTGTCATTTTCTGGCGCTAGTTTCTTATCTCAGAGTATTCAGCTTTGAATCCTCTGCCATCTATAGGTTTATGATACCTTTTAATTACCTTCCTTTATTCGCTAGTTCCAGTTCCGTCTCTCAACAGATTTCCAAATTATATATTCTATCTTTGTCCAAGACACTCAGTTCAAAAATATCTGAATGCGGTTTCCACATTTACCTAGAGTCCATGTTTCACCACCACATACGGCTACACTCCACAGGAAGCAGACGCTCTATTAAACTCTTTTCTAGCTACTCTAGGGATCCAAATAAAACTTTATATTTACCACAAAAAGCTTCCACTACCTTTTAGACACGTCTGTTGCCACAGTCTTCCTTTTTTATAACTGCTCTTTCCCCTTCCTCTTTCTCTCTCCTTTAATTTTCAAACTGTTTTTCCTTTCTTCTCATTCTATTAGCCATTTTAACGAGGATATTGCACATGTCATTGCGTTAAAATTTAATAACAAAGAAGATAACATAATTGATATCTACAGGCAGTTATGTATTACAGGTCTAGTTTCACAAGGATGGAACAGCACGTCAGTACAACGGACCCATGGTCATCTTTTGTTCTAAACATACTGATATCGTCGGTGCACAGTATGTTGAGGTACAGTTAGAATAACTAGGTCGTCATTTATTCCGAGACCTCTTTTTGTATGTGCGACTTTTACCATACCCAGCCACTGTGCAGTATTTCTTCTCACGGGCCAAATAAACAATAGGTATTAGCACCAGTTTTACAGGGAGAGGCGATTTATTTTTCCTATTTTTCATCTGAAGACCTTCCAACTACTATCAAGGATGGTCGCGCCAATACACTTCTTACCTGCGTGCAATGAATGGCTTGTGCCTGGTTACGGGTAAAGAAAACTGTTTGAGTGCACTAAAATTTTCCTTCCAGCAGCTCCATACTGCATGAAAATAGTTGATTAATTAATGCAAATAATTTAAATGTATCATGAGTGTTCAAAGATTGCTTTCAATATGCCAAAGTGGATGTAAATTGACATTATTGATACTATGAAGTGAGAGGTAATTGAGACTAACTTTGGAGCACTCGAATAGAGTTACAAGCTAAAGTATTTGCTGTGTTTTTACAGAATAACAGTTTCAAGAGACAGAGCTGCATTTATCGAGCAAAGCTCCGTAGGAATCTCTGGGAATTTTACAGCCTCTGGGCCTATTTAACGGTTTATAATACCGAACAACATCCATGCCATAGAACCTCCATTCCGTAGAAACTGCATGCCGTTTGCTTCCACGTTCTTCTAGGAAAATTTCACCCCGAGCCATCCTTATATTTCTTAACAATCCACGAATGATCAGTATCCTCTGGCGGTGTGGGAGCTGGAAACTCACGACTACTTCCGCACAATTCACTCGCGATGAGGCTCCTGGTTCGCGATCGTATTGCTGTCAATGCCGTCGCGTCATAGTGAGTGCATACTCACCATTACTGTGCACGATCCCTCTAACGCGACTCACTCATGTGTTCACCAGTCCTTAATACCATTATACGAATGTAGCGTGGTTGCCGTTGGTGACAATTCAACGCAAGCAATTCTGTCTGTAACGTAATAAGTGGCACATTTATCTATTAATTCTAGAAAGGAGAAATGCGCTTTTAAGCAGTTTAGGGAGTCCATATAATTTCGCACGGGAAGAGAATTATGTGATCTCGTCCGTCCTGTACCGATATCAGGACTGTAAAGAGGTAGTTCCGAGTCGCAGAATTGCCAAAGCTTGAACGTGCTACATTTTTGTCAGTTTTCCTTCTCTTCTGTGATCCCAACGAAAACTATCCTCCTGAAACCGTTTTCTACATGGACTTGGCTTATTGTATAACATTGTAATGAGTTTTTCTAAAATGATGCATTATTAAAAAAATATTATTTTAATGAACTGTATTGAAGAAAAGTATTGCACATCACAAATCAAAAATATCATTGCATTATAAAGCCGTAAATTGTATACATTTTGTAAAAGTCTGAAACTGAAACAAAAGAAAGAAGAGAATGTTTAAACATTCATCTCATAACAAAGATACATGTTGTGCATTTCAAAATAAAGTGGTTTACTCGTTTTGAAAATTCGCCTTTTGTTAATAAAAAGTACCCATATAGCCTTTTGCATATTTCTGCTTTCGTTAAAAATTCTCAATATTTGTACGCTGCAAATATTTTGCAAAGCAACATTCCTACATTTTTCTATATAACGGTAATACTACCTGTTACTTCCCAACGAATTAATAGTAAAACTATGTTCAGACGAGAACTCATACGTGCACCAATGTAGACAAATAGAGGAGTCATTCACCGTCTTCTTCTTTTGCTTTGTTCCATATTTCTACGGGGAAGACGTTGCCGGCTGCCCCCCCTGACCCCACTATTCCCCTTCCCCTACCGTACCCCCCTTCTCCAGGACGAAATCTGCGCATCCCATCTTCCTACTTCTATAGCAAATCTATGTTCAATTGTGAGAATGTTTTCGAAATGTTTGCGCAGCCTGCATCTGAGGTGGATCGTGGATATCAGCACGGCATTTAACTAACTGGATCTGGGAAACCGCCCAAAAAGCACATCCAGGCTGGCCTCTCATCAACCCTTGTCGTTAATCTTCGAGGCGGATTAGATCCGCTGCACGCTCGCCTCCCCGTTGTCTCGGAAGCGGCACTTTAACGTGCTCTGGTATCCGGGCGCGTCGTAATGGAGACAGTCATAATCAATACTTTTTTAAATTAACAAGGGCCTACACCCAACGGCTCACCGATTTTGCTCGCCTTTCGCACGATTGTTGACATACTTAGATGTGTGTCTTTAGTACAATACGCTTCACAAGCGTTTTCGATAAATTTAGGAGCAACGCTTTACGAGGCTGTTGAATACCACAAGAGAGCGCCAGCCCCTAACTACTGGCATTAGTGTAAAAGGCTAAGGTCGCAAACTAGACGTCTGCCAGTGTCGTGTTCGGGTCATGTATTTCCTTCCTCTAGTCTTGCACCAAAAACTTGTATTGCTACAACAAATCAACGAATTATATTTCTTCGGAAAGGAACAACAACAATAAAAAAATAATCATTGTGGTACATTCGTGGCGATGTATAATCTAGATATAATAAGGAAACGTGGTGAAATGATAATCATTCATCGACACATTCATAGGCGTATCGCAGTGAAATCATACCGGCCTGTACCTGCTTTGCATAACTTACTCTGTATAGGGAAAATTTATTGATGAATAATATTTATTGCATCACGATTCCTTAATTATACGTCCATCCTATCTCGCCACGAATGTGCCACATTGATGATCATCATTATTATTGTTCCTTTCCCGAAAAAAATTGATTAGTTGTAGCGATACGGGTGTTTGGTGAAAGATTAGAAAAAAAATTACTGACCTGTACCGAGTGCAGAACGTGCAGACTCCCGGCTGCTGGCCGGTTGCCGCTCTCGTCTGGTAAACAAGCGTGTCAGACTTTCAACATATATTTAAATACAACACTACAAGTCACCTATTACAACGTCTGGTCACCATCGGTTGCTGTTTGCCGACGGGTGTCACCTTACTGCTATGCTTGACAGATTTGAAAATATATCGCCTTTTTGTTAGAAGAGCATCAACTAGTAGTATGATTCTACTGCAACTCTATGTTTATGTTGATAAACAGTGTGATAAGTCCTGTATGTATGTACACTGATCTTCAATGTGTTAAACCCTATATGTATGCTGATGAGTGTATAAGTCCTTTCAGATACTTAACCCTCGAGCGGGAGCGCTGTTGTAAAAAGTACAACAGCAGCAGTTTTTATGCCTGATCGATGCCCTAATCTTGCGCAATTGCGCCATTGCTGCCATGTATTCCATTGCCGATGTTTTCTCGACAACGTTAAAGTGGCTTCAGCTCATTTGGTTAGCGTCTTCAGTTTGTTTTCTGAATTGTAGGCAACGACGTGTCGAATGTTGTAAAAAGTACAACGCGTGCCTGCTGGTGTGACAGTTGGAAACTTTGTTCCAGCTATCAGTGTACTAAAAATTTAACTATACTTGCTCGTTGTTGTTCTTTTTTTTAGTTTTTATAGATGCACGTTAAACGTTACTTTGGTTACACCGACATCTGAATGTATTTATTCATTTCAGTTCTTTGACGTTTTGTTCCAATTCAAAGGGTGTATCAGACGAAGAAATTCGCAAACTGCTCGAAGAAGGTGATGATAAAGTCTATCCAGACTTTTCAGACTTGGAGGAAGGTAAAGCAGATTTGAGTGATGAAAACACTGAACTAGAGCATGGCAGTGAAGCTGAACTTGAAGGTGAGGATGGTGATGATCACGAAGGGACAGTAGATGTACGAGGGTTCTTTATTAAAAAGACAAAGTTTCACGTTGGTGGAAAAGCGAGTGTGCTATAACATCAAAAACCAACAGAAAAAACATTAAGCAAATTCCACCATATCCGAAGAGAAATGTGATGGTTATAATTGATGAAGTTAGTGCTTTTTTTTAAGTAATTGACCTTGACTTTATTGATGAAATCGTCAACTATACAAATACCTATATAAATAAACAGCGAGACACACATCAGCTCTCGCGCAAAAGAGGTAATAAAAGTGACGTAATAATGGCTGTGTTCGGGATTTTTTTTTTTTTTTTTTAAGAAGAAGAAGAAAATGCCATCATGCTAATGTACTGGAACTCTGCGCAGTAGATGGAACAGGAATGCTACTGCTTAGTACTGCAATGATTTACCGTACGTTTCTGTTTTTTCTAAGCTGTATGCGGGCCGTTGATATTGGAGCGAGGAATTCTGCTGAAATTTTTACAGAGGCGCAAACCGTGTTTAGAAAGGATAGATTAAATAAAGTAGGTCGTGGTGTGTCTGTGCCTGTTGGTAGTTGTTTATCTTGTAGTGAAGTTGAAATAGATAGTTCCTGCGAATTATTATGGGTAGAGGTTATACTCAACAGCCGTACCAAAACAACAATTGGCTCCTCCTACCGCCCCCCGACTCAGATGATATAATAGCTGAACGGTTCAAAGAAAACTTGAATCTCATTACAAATAAGTACCCCACTCATACAGTTACAATTGGTGGAGGCTTCAATCTCTTCTCGATTTGTTGGCGAAAATACATGTTCAAAGCTGGTGGTAGACAGAAAACATCTTCCGAAATTGTACGAAATGCTTTCTCTGAGAATTACTTTGAACAAAAAACTTCATGAGCCCACACGAATTGTAAATGGTTGCGAAAACACACTTGACCTCTTAGCCACAAATAATCCTGATCTAATAGAGAGCGTCACGGAGGAGATAGAGAAGATCCAAAGAAGAGCGGCGCGTTTCGTCACAGGGTTATTTGGTAAGCGTGATAGCGTTACGGAGGGTTTAGCAAACTTAAGTGGCAGACTCTGCAAGAGAGGCGCTCTGCATCGCGGTGTAGCTTGCTGTTCAGGTTTCGAGAGGGTGCGTTTCTGGATGAGGTATCGAATATATTGCTTCCCCCTACTTATACCTCCCGAGGAGATCACGAATGTAAAATTAGAGAGATTCGAGCGCGCACGGAGGCTTTCCGGCAGTCGTTCTTCCCGCGAACCATACGCGACTGGAACAGGAAAGGAAGGTAATGATAGTGGCACGTAAAGTGCCCTCCGCCACACACCGTTGGGTGGCTTGCGGAGTATAAATGTAGATGTAGATGTCTTGACGGATACAGGGCTTAGTGAGCACAAGGTCATTGTAGCGAGGCTCAAAACCATCTCAACCAAAACCACTAAAAATAAACGCAACATATATCTGTTTAAAACAGCAAATAAAAATTCGCTTGATGCCTTCCTAAGAGAGAGTCTCAATTTCTTCCAAGCTAATGATGTAAGTGTAGACCAGATATGGCTCAAATTCAAAGACGCAGTATCGACAGCAGTTGATAGATTCATGTCGCATAAGTTAATAAGAGGCGGGACTGATCCACCATGGTACACAAAACACATCAGAACACTGTTGCAGAAGCAACGAAAAAAGCACTCCAAATTCAGAAGAACGCAAAATCCCCAAGGCTGGCTAGTTTCACGGAAGCTCGAAATTTAGTGCGGGCGTCAATGCGAGATGCTTTTAATAGTTTCCACAATGAAACGTTGTCTCAAAATATGGTGTTGTTGTTGTTGTGGTCTTCAGTCCTGAGACTGGTTTGATGCAGCTCTCCATGCTACCCTATCCTGTGCAAGTTTCTTCATCTTCCTGTACCTACTGCAACCTACATCCTTCAGAATCTGCTTATTGTATTCATCTCTTGGTCTCCCTCTACGATTTTTACCCTCCACGCTGCCCTCCAGTGCTAAATTTGTCATCCCTTGATGCCTCAGAACATGTCCTACCAACCGGTCCCTTCTTCTCGTCAAATTGTGCCACAAACTCCTCTTCTCCCCAATTCTATTCAATACCTCCTCATTAGTTATATGATCTACCCATCTAATCTTCAGCATTCTTCTGTAGCACCACATTTCGAAAGCTTCTATCCTCTTCCTGTCCAAACTATTTATTGTCCATGTTTCACTTCCATACATGGCTACACTCCATACAAATACTTTCAGAAACGTCTTCCTGACACTTAAATCTATACTCGATGTTAACCAGTTTTTCATCTTCAGAAACGCTTTCCTTGCCATTGCCAGTCTACATTTTATATCTTCTCTACTTCGGCCATCATCAGTGATTTTGCTCCCCAAATAGCAAAACTCTTTTACTACTTTAAGTGTCTCATTTCCTAATCTAATTCCCTCAGCATCACCCGACTTAATTCGACTAATTCCATTATCCTCGTTTTGCTTTTGTTGATGTTCATCTTATATCCTCCTTTCAAGACACTGTCCATTCCGTTCAACTGCTCTTCCAAGTCCTTTGCTGTCTCTGACAGAATTACAATGTCATCGGCGAAAATAAAGTTTTTATTTCTTCTCCAGGGATTTTAATACCTACTCCGAATTTTTCTTTTGTTTCCTTTACTGCTTGCTCAATATACAGATTGAATAACATTGGGGAGAGGCTACAACCCTGTCTCACCCCCTTCCCAACCACTGCTTCCCTTTCATGCCCTTTACTTTTATAACTGCCATCTGGTTTCTGTACAAATTGTAAACAGCCTTTCGCTTCCTATATTTTACCCCTGCCACCTTTAGAATTTGAAAGAGAGTATTCCAGTCAACATTGTCAAAAGCTTTATCTAAGTCTACAAATGCTAGAAACGTAGGTCTGCCTTTCCTTAATCTTTCTTCTAAGGTAAATCGTAAGGTCAGTATTGCCTCACGTGTTCCAATATTTCTACGGAATCCAAACTGATCTTTTCCGAGGTCGGCTTCTACCAGTTTTTCCATTCGTCTGTAAAGAATTCGCGTTAGTATTTTGCAGCTGTGACTTATTAAGCTGATAGTTCGGTAATTTTCACATCTGTCAACACCTGCTTTCTTTGGGATTGGAATTATTATGTTCTTCTTGAAGTCTGAGGGTATTTCGCCTGTTTCATACATCTTGCTCACCAGATGGTAGAGTTTTGTCAGGACTGGCTCTCCCACGGCCGTCAGTAGTTCCAATAGAATATTGTCTACTCCGGGGGCCTTGTTTCGACTCAGGTCTTTCAGTGCTCTGTCAAACTCTTCACGCAGTATCGTATCTCCCATTTCATCTTCATCTACATTCTCTTCCATTTCCATAATATTGTCCTCAAGTACATCGCCCTTGTATAGACCCTCTATATACTCCTTCCACCTTTCTGCTTTCCCTTCTTTGCTTAGAACTGGGTTTTCATCTGAGCTCTTGATTTTCATACAAGTCGTTCTCCTATCTCCAAAGGTCTCTTTAATTTTCCTGTAGGCGGTATCTATCTTACCCCTAGTGAGATAGGCCTCTACATCCTTACATTTGTCCTCTAGCCATCCCTGCTTAGCCATTTTGCACTTCCTGTCGATCTCATTTTTGAGACGTTTGTATTCCTTTTTGCCTGTTTCACTTACTGCATTTTTATATTTTCTCCTTTCATCAGTTAAATTCAATATTTCTTCTGTTACCCAAGGATTTCTACTAGCCCTCGTCTTTTTACCTACTTGATCCTCTGCTGCCTTCACTACTTCATCCCTCAAAGCTACCCATTCTTCTTCTACTGTATTTCTTTCCCTCATTCCTGTCAATTGCTCCCTTATGCTCTCCCTGAATCTCTGTACAACCTCTGGTTCTTTTAGTTTATCCAGGTCCCATCTCCTTAAATTCCCACCTTTTTGCAGTTTCTTCAGTTTTAATCTACAGGTCATAACCAATAGATTGTGGTCAGAGTCCACATCTGCCCCTGGAAATGTCTTACAATTTAAAACCTGGTTCCTAAATCTCTGTCTTACCATTATATAATCTATCTGATACCTTTTAGTATCTCCAGGGTTCTTCCATGTATACAACCTTCTTTCATGTAAAGTTGCATGCCCTCGGGAAAAATTACGGCTGTAGTTTCCCCTTGCTTTCAGCCGTTCGCAGTACCAGCACAGCAAGGCTGTTTTGGTTAGTGTTACAAGGCCAGATCAGTCACTTATCCAGACTGTTGCCCCTGCAACTACTGAAAAGGCTGCTGCCCCTCTTCAGGAACCACACGTTTGTCTGGCCTCTCAACAGATACCCCTCCATTGTGGTTGCACTTACGGTACGGCCATCTGTATCGCTGAGGCACGCAAGCCTCCCCACAGCAGCAAGGTCCATGGTTCATGGGGGGTCAAAATGTGGTAGAAAACCCAAACAGATTCTGGTCGTATGTAAAGTACACCAGTGGCAAAAAACAGTCAATACCATCACTGCGCGATAGCGATGGAAATGTTACCGATGATGGTGCCAGTAAAGCGGAGTTACTAAATACAGTTTTCCGTAATTGCTTCACGAAAGAAGACGAAGTAAATATTCCAGAATTCGAAACCAGAACAGCCGTTAGCATGAGTGACATAAAAGTAGATATCTTAGGTGTTGCGAAACAACTCAAATCACTTAAGAAAGGCAAGTCTTCCGGTCCAGATGGTATACCAATCAGGTTCCTTTCAGAGTATGCAAACACAATATCGCCTTTCTTAGCAATCATATACAACCGCCCACTTGACGAAAGGTCTGTTCCTAAGGACTGAAAACTGGCACACCAATATTCAAGAAAGGAAATAGGAGTAATCACTGAATTACAGACCCATATCACTGACCTCAATTTGCAGTAGGATTTTGGAGCATATACTGTACTCGAACATTATGAATCACCTTGAAGAAAATGACTTATTGATACATAACCAACACGGATTCAGAAAATATCGTTTTTGTGCAAGTAATGAAGTAATGAGTGCTGTCGACAAGGGATCTCAGATCGATTTCATATTCCTAGATTTCCAGAAGGCCTTTGATACCGATCCTCACAAGCGACTATTAATCAAATTACGTGCATATGGAGTATCGTCTCAGCTGTGTGACTGGATTCGTGATTTCCTCTCAGAGAGGTCACAGTTCGTAGTGATGGTCGGTAAATCATCGAGTAGAACAGAAGTGATATCTGTCGTTCCGCAAGGTAGTGTCTTAGGCCCTCTGCTGTTCCTGAGTTACATAAATGATCTACGTGATAATTTGAGCAGCCCCCTTAGATTGTTTGCAGATGACGCTCTAATTTACCATCTAGTAAAATCATCAGACGATCAATTCAGTTACAAAATCATCTAGAGAGAATTCCTGTATGGTGCGAAAAGTGGCAATTGGCATTAAACAAAGAAAAGTGCGAGTTAATCCACATGGGTACTAAAAGAAATCCGATAAATTTTGGGTATACGATAAATCGCAAAAATCTAAGAGTTGTCAAGTCGACTAAATACCTAGGAATTACAATTACGAGCAACTTTAATTGGAAAGACCACATAGATATATTGTGGGGAAGGTGAAACAAAGACTGCGCTTTGTTGGCACAACACTTAGAAGATGCGACAAACCCACTAAAGAGACAGACTACATTACACTTGTCCGTCCTCTGCTGGAATATTGCTGCGCGGTGTGGGATCCTTACCAGGTAGGATTGACGGAGGACGTCGAAAAGTGCAAAGAAGGGCAGCTCGTTTCGTGTTATCGTACAATAAGGGTGAGCCGTGTCACTGATATGATACCTGAGTTCGGGTGGCAGTCACTGAAATAACGGCGGTTTTCTTTGCGGCGAAATCTATTTACGAAATTTCATTCACTAACTTTCTCTTCCGAATGCGAAAATATTTTGTTGACACCCACCTACGTAGGGAGAAATGATCATCATAATAAAATAAGAGAAATCAGAGCACGAACGGAAAGATTTAGGTGTTCCTTTTTCCCACGCGTCGTTCGAGTGTGGAATGGTAGAGAAGTAGTATGAAAATGGTTCGATAAGCCCTCTGCCAGGCACTTAAGTGTGAATTGCAGAGTAACCATGTAGATGTAGATGTAGATGTAGAAAACTGTTAAGTTGGTTGCAATTCGAATAGTATTGAAACTTTTTGCTGCTAACTGTCAATGTTCTTACAGCCTGGTGAATTCACCACGATAGATGAAATGCTTCACCCCTATAGAGACCGCTGTAGGTGGATTCAGTACATACCCAGCTAAATATGGGACAAAAGTTTTCTGTGCCGGCCGCAGTGGCCAAGCGGTTCTAGGCGCTTCAGTCTGGAACCTCGCGAGGGCTACGGTCACAGGTTCGAATCCTGCCTCGGGCATGAATGTGTGTGATGTCCTTAGGTTAGTTAGGTTTAAGTAGTTCTAAGTTCTAGGGGACTGATGACCTCAGATGTTAAGTCCCATAGTGCTCAGAGCCATTTGAACCATTTGTTTTCTCTGCGTGATACAAAAACCTTCATTGCAGTAATCTGGAGGTTTATTGCGGCATGCAACCAAAGGACAATATCGAGTATCTAATGCTCCTGAGGACATAATGAAAATACACTGCTGGAAATTGAAATAAGAACACCGTGAATTCATTGTCCCAGGAAGGGGAAACTTTATTGACACATTCCTGGGGTCAGATACATCACATGATCACACTGACAGAACCACAGGCACATAGACACAGGCAACAGAGCATGCACAATGTCGGCACTAGTACAGTGTATATCCACCTTTCGCAGCAATGCAGACTGCTATTCTCCCATGGAGATGATCGTAGAGATACTGGATGTAGTCCTGTGGAACGGCTTGCCATGCCATTTCCACCTGGCGCCTCAGTTGGACCAGCGTTCGTGCTGGACGTGCAGACCGCGTGAGACGACGCTTCATCCAGTCCCAAACATGCTCAATGGGGGACAGATCCGGAGATCTTGCTGGCCAGGGTAGTTGACTTACACCTTCTAGAGCACGTTGGGTGGCACGGGATACATGCGGACGTGCATTGTCCTGTTGGAACAGTAAGTTCCCTTGTCGGTCTAGGAATGGTAGAACGATGGGTTCGATGACGGTTTGGATGTACCGTGCACTATTCAGTGTCCCCTCGACGATCACCAATGGTGTACGGCCAGTGTAGGAGATCGCTCCCCACACCATGATGCCGGGTGTTGGCCCTGTGTGCCTCGGTCGTATGCAGTCCTGATTGTGGCGCTCACCTGCACGGCGCCAAACACGCATACGACCATCATTGGCACCAAAGCAGAAGCGACTCTCATCGCTGAAGACGACACGTCTCCATTCGTCCCTCCATTCACGCCTGTCGCGACACCACCGGAGGCGGGCTGCACGATGTTGGGGCGTGAGCGGAAGACGGCCTAACGGTGTGCGGGACCGTAGCCCAGCTTCATGGAGACGGTTGCGAATGGTCCTCGCCGATACCCCAGGAGCAACAGTGTCCCTAATTCGCTGGGAAGTGGCGGTGCGGTCCCCTACGGCACTGCGTAGGATCCTACGGTCTTGGCGTGCATCCGTGCGTCGCTGCGGTCCGGTCCCAGGTCGACGGGCACGTGCACCTTCCGCCGACCACTGGCGACAACATCGATGTACTGTGGAGACCTCACGCCCCACGTGTTGAGCAATTCGGCGGTACGTCCACCCGGCCTCCCGCATGCCCACTATACGCCCTCGCTCAAAGTCCGTCAACTGCACATACGGTTCACGTCCACGCTGTCGCGGCATGCTACCAGTGTTAAAGACTGCGATGGAGCTCCGTATGCCACGGCAAACTGGCTGACACTGACGGCGGCGGTGCACAAATGCTGCGGAGCTAGCGCCATTCGACGGCCAACACCGCGGTTCCTGGTGTGTCCGCTGTGCCGTGCGTGTGATCATTGCTTGTACAGCCCTCTCGCAGTGTCCGGAGCAAGTATGGTGGGTCTGACACACCGGTGTCAATGTGTTCTTTTTTCCATTTCCAGGAGTGTATATGTGGTGCCTACAGAAAATTCTAGCAGGAACCTTACAACTGACAATTGGTACAATAGCTACCTCCTTTCTGAAGAAGACTATCACTTGCATTGGTACAATGACAAAGAACAGATGTGAAATTCTTCCAGAATTTCTCCCAAATAAAACAAAACAAATTGGAGGTGTAATGTTTGGATTTCAGTAGGATAATACCTTAGTTTCATATGTTCCTTGTAGGAACTGTGTTATCACACTGTTGTGCATGCCATGGCGACAGTGGATGAAGAAACACACAAACCTGAAAACATAATTGAATACAACATGACAAAAGGAGGAATTGACTTTGTAGCTAAAATGTGTGCCTGATACTCCATTTCAAGAATTACAAGGAGATGGCCACTGGCTACTTTTTCATTTTTCTGAACATTGCCGTAATTACTTCGCAAACAAATTGTCTATGAAATGTGTTACGAAAGTGAACATATGTCAGAAAAACTGGCTAAATTGTTGTTTAAAGAACTAAACGAGCAAAAGTTTTTGTTATAAATGTTGAAATCGTTAATATGAACTGCTTTCTTCAGCAAAAAATAGTTTGTTTAAGACAAGTTTGTTTCTACTGACAAATGACCATGTAAATTTTACAACGCGTGCCTGCTCGTGCGACAACAGTAGGCGCGCCTGCTAGAGGGTTAAAGAAAGTTGTTTCCTCGAATCTTCAGAAAAGTGTTTGGTGGTGCAGTTCTCGCCTTTAAATGGTGATGTTTGTAACAATGTTCTCAATAACAGGAATGTGGTAACCCAGGTACATGCTTGTCTGGCTACAATCGTAAACAATTATTCTACAATGGTTACCAGAACAGTACCACAGTAACACTATACATTCCATTTGCAGAGAGTATAATAACGCAATAACTAAACTATCTAACTGTCAACATTGCACTGTCGCAACCGTTTATGCAACATAAAAGTCTGTAACTGTTGATGATTCTTTCAGTGCGAAACACTGAAGACGCGTGTAGAAATGCTTGGAGCCCATTTTGTTTCGTTGTACATTATTCATTCATATTTTATTCCATGCAGTACTTTTGTTATGACCTACCCTTCTTAAGCAATGACTACTCTGTACCGATGACTCACTTTTTTTTTAGTCTGTGAAAGAAAATAGATGTTTTAGAGTACTGAGAATTGTTGCGAGTTCAAGTTAATAAAGTACACAATGCTCTAAATAACGAAGTATAAGTCTACAACAATTCTAGGAGACAGGTATACAGTTCTCCGGCTCTTGATGATTAGAGCAGTGTAGCATTGTAATAATGCAGTTATATAAGCAGAAGGTACACTTGATACCAAATTTGAACTCATCATCTTATTTTTTACACATTCGAAAGAAGTGCTATTCAATTTGAGCTGATACGTTACTTTTGAACGAAGAAAAGTTTTCCAGAGTTTGACTTGTGAGCGACATAAAATGAATTTGCCCTTGATAATAACATTTTCATAGGTATTTTGTGCTGTTATTCACCTAAGCGGCGTTATAAATGCGAAAACAACCGTAATTATTTAACACAATGAATAATAAGTATACAGTTTAATTATTTAAGTAGCTGAATAACGTTGTAAATAAGGGAATAAACCAATTCGCCATCCAGCCAGCTTTGGAAGTTTTTCATAACTTTTGGACATTTAGCTACAATATTTACTAGTTAGGCAACGTATCTGATGGAAAAGGGCGTTGGGCTTTAGAGGAAATAAGTACTCCTTTTGCCTGCACGTAAGTAAAATCATATGATGACCCCTACTGCTAGAAGTTTGTTGGATAATAACTCACTCAAATGCACTGAAGATGGCTACTTATAGCTGAAATTTGTATATGCAAGCATAATAAAAAACCAATGGGATTGCAGCTGATTGCTGTATTCCTATCCCTCCTCATACTAATATACAGTCGCTGTGCTCATGGAATCAAAGTTGGTGAAACACTTCTTTGTTCGGATAGGATTTGAAATTACTTATCTCTTCTTATTTCTCTGTAACCTTTAGATTTTGTTTGTAAGAACGTTGTTCAGCAGACTTATTCAGTTGTGATGTAAGGTAATTCTGTTCTGGAGCGGAAACTGTGTGGTGTATAATTGCTTTTATACGATAAATACTATTCGTCTTGGAATTGTTATAGAAGTCGTAAGTCCATTTGCATTTCCTGCAACATCTGCTACCTCGCTCTCAATTCCTGGCCTGAAGCTGAGAAACTGTGAAGAGCATGTCGCCTTTGTTCATTGCCTACGTGACCGTGCCTATTAAGCGGATCAAAAGGTCAACTGTCGAATTCACCTCTCGCTTGTCGTCAGTCCTACACCTCTTTGGTTCACTGTGCCGAAGAATGTTTCAAACCCATCATTAATTATAACTTTAAACAATTTTCCAAGAGCTAACGTTCTGGCATTCATTTATAGCCTCTTGTTATTACTGAACAATTATGAAGCGTTATGACTATAAAAGTCAATACCACAGAGCACAGTAATTAGTAATATGTTCCTTATCCCATACAAATCTGAACTGGAGTTAATACCACTCTTCCTCATTGCAGACGGAATAATTTTCCGTTCTCATTCATAATACCATAAACACAACAACACACTGCACGAGCACCCACCATGGTCAGCCTCGCGACACAATTTCATTTTTGACACTTCATTATAAATCGAAAGGAGGCAACGGCAAACTGTCTCTACTTGGACTATCCCCGAACCGCACTGCAGGATTCTCTCTTTGACTCCAACGATCTCAGGAACCCCTATGGCACCCTAAATGGGCCGATAAAAAAAAAATCATCCAATCGTTTACTTCACTGTCGACAGTAAAAAGCACCCCATATTGAATATACAGAATGGGACATAAGTCAGTTGTCCAAAATTCGTTTGGTAGAATAATACTAAACAAATGAAAATACAAATTTATTATCAACGTAGAAATAAATGTAGAGTAAAATGAACCTGACAAAGGATGGAAGGAAGGTTAGGATGTAACGTCCCGTCGACATCTAGGTCATCAGAGACGGAACACAGGAGATACAAAAAGTGGTTTCCATGTTGTCCTAAGCAATCATTCCATCTTTCCAAAACTGATTTACAAATTTTGTCGCAAATTTTCCGGGACTGTAAGTTTAAATTTTCTTATTAGATTTGTTCCTTCAAATGTTCAACATCACGATTCTTGATGGAATAAACCACATTTTTTAGTATGCCCGACACTGTATAATCCAAGGGTGTGATATCTGCGAATTTTGGAGGCCATACACTGAGGTGACAGAAGTCATGGGGTAGCTCCTACTATCGTGTCGGACCTCCGTTTGCCCGAAGTAGTGCACCAGCTCGACGCAGCATGGACTGCACAAGCCGTTGGAAGTCCCCTGCAGAAATATTGAGCCGTACTGCCTCTATAGCCGTCCACAATTGTGAAAGTGTTGCCGGTGTGAGATTTTGTGCACGAATTCACCTCTCGACTATGTCCCATAAATGTTCGATGGGATTCGTGTCAGGCGATGTGTGTGGCCAAATCATTCGCTCGAACTGTCCAGAATGTTCTTCAGATCAGTTGCGAACAACTGTGACCCAGTGACACAGCGCACTGACTTACATAAAAATTCCATCGTTATTTTGGAACGTGAAGTTCATTAATGGCTGCAAAAGGTCTTCAAGTAGCCGAACGTAACCATTCCAGTTAATGATCGGTTCAGTTGGACCAGCAGGCCCAGTCCATTCCGTGTAAACACAGCCCGCAGCATGATGGAGGCACTACTAGCATGCAAAATACCTCGTTGACAACTTGGGTCCACGCCTTCGTAGAGTCTGCGCCACACTCGAACCCTACCGTCAGTTCTTACCAACTGAAATGGGGACTTTTCTGATTAGATCAAGGTTTTCCGGTCTGATATGACCACGAGTCCAGGAGAGGCGCTGCAAGCGACGTCGTGCTGTTACCAGAGGCAGTCGCGTCGCTCGTCTGCTGCCGTAGCCCATTTACACCAAATTTCGCTGCACTGTCCTAACGGATACGTGACACGTGGATTTCTGCGATTATTTCAGCAGTGTTGCTTGTCTGTTGCCATTGACAACTTTATGCAAACGCCGCTGCGCTCGGTCGTAAGTGAAGACCGTCGGCCACTGCGTTGTCCGTGGTGAGAGATAATGCCTGAAATTTGGTATTCTCGGCACTGTCGATCTCGGAATATTAAATTCTTTAACGATTTCCCAAATGGAATGTCCCATGCATCTAGCTCCAATTACCATTCCGCGTTCAGAGTCTGTTAATTCCCGTCATGCGGCCATCATCACTTTGCAACTTCTCAAATGAATCACCTGAATACAAATAACAGCTCCGCCAATGAACTGCCCTTTTATATCATGTGTACCCGATACTACCGTCATCTGTATATGTGCATATTGCTGTAACATGATTTTGGTCGCTTCAGCGTATAGTAGCCTATCTGCCAATCCATCAGTCTAAGTTTTCATTTAGAATGTCTCTCACAATAACTCCATAATGCGGGGGTACTCCATGTTGTTGCCATATCTACTTTTCCTTAACCGACAACAGATGTTCAAAAAGTGGGCTATTTTTCAGTTCTAACGACACTACCTTAAGCATATGTAGGTAATTTGCAGAACAGAAAGGGCAGTTAAGTGAATAAGGACCGACTAAACCATTGCTGAAAATACCTGCCCACATGCTAACTCTAGGACAGTTCACCTCTGTCTCCATCGCACTTTGGAATTCGTAGACTCCCATTAGAATCAGTTGTCTGTTCACTCTGCCAGTCACTTTAAAAGTCATTTTTCGCTCAAAAAAATCGTTTTGTAAAGCTTGGGATCAGCTTCTTGTCAGATTGAGTACAACTAGCCTAATTCCGTACACCTGTCCGGATCATCTTCATTAGGTCTTGAAGTAAAACAGGCCTATATGGTCTCAATTTTAGATTTTCTGAATCCTTCTTAGGCTTGTTCTTGCTGTTCCATACCCCTTTGACGCTTATCTTAGGAATTATTGGTGACAGCACAAAATACTTCACGACAATATTAAGATTATCTTTTTTAGTAACAGATTTTGGCCTACTTGAACGATGAAACTCCGCTACCGACCCAGTTTCTAAATCTTAAATTTAATTTCCGAATACCTTGTCAAGATGGTGGCTGGATATTTGGGAAATGTCTACAAACAAATCACAAGCATCACTGCAATTAGTCACGTTTCCACATTGTTTGCAAAACACTGCTCTGTAGTTCACTTTCCATTCGTTGTTTCTCAGGTAACAACAAGCATAACTTCAGACTGCTAGTGTCGTATGATTATGGAAACTACGCACTACTCAAGTCCACAACTGACTACCACAAAGCTAGAGAAAATAGTAAAGGATTGCTATAAGGGCCCACCTTGTAGACACCGAGTCGTCATTCCTCAGGGATTGCCGATCAGGTCATCAGGTTTCTGCACAAGCGGCATTGAAGGACGACACGAGCTGAGGATCTAGCTGGACAACATGTTTAACCCTTTCACTATCAACTTTTTTTCGGAGTGAAAGACATTAATGTACGGCTATTTTAATTAATGTCCTAGACAGAAGTAACAACTTGAAAAAAAAATTCCCACCGTTTCGTTTTCCAACGCTGGTAGGATGGAAAATACCAGGGTTATTGATAAGTGCCTCTAGGGTTTCAGAAGACGACTACGCAAAAACTACAAGACATGCAGAAAATAGATGGACACCAATGGATAGAGTTTCACTCTAAGTTTAAACCCACATTACATGTATTAAATACGGACATAGTTTCTTTTCGAGACAAACGTCACTACGCCCTTGCAGCTGAGTGACACAAATGTCCGGGAAGGCGCGACAGCAACCTGCTTCGCAAATCTGTTCATTGGTTTGCCTACCTGCAGATGCGAACTAATTTGGTGCGACAATATGAAGTGGAGATGAATGTTAACAATGATACTTGAAGACAGCACTACCTGAAGGTGCCAGCTGTAATTATAAGAATTCTGCAAACCATTAGCAGGGTTACATTTAGGAGTGGGACATTGATAGATGCAGTATCAATAACCTGCAGCAAATTCCCACTGGTTCTCTGATAAGCTATCGTAGGACACATACGTCCGAGTGGTAGTAAAATGGTTAATGTACGGGACTGACACAAGACATTGAAACATTCATTGCCTTATACTTATGGTTCCCTGTTAATCATTCAGCACCACGCACTTTCACCTTGAAAGGTGGCTTTCATTTGTGACGTTCATTTCGCAGATTATTCTGCATGTTTGAAGTAAATAAACCCATATAATGGTTAATTAGTCTTATTAGGTAGATTAGAAAGAGAGATACGTGATGATTAAACACATGTCTGAAATAATACGGGCTTTGGTAATGATAATATTTAGTTGCATGCTGTAGGTGTAAGCAAAGTAAATTTGCCAGTGGAGGCGAGAGGTGGACGGGCGCAGCCGGGGAGGCGAAGGCCGGCGAGCGCCGGAAGAGTATTGTGCAGAGGCCAGGGGTCCCAGGGGATGGGGCCACTGACCGGCAAGCATCAAAAGGAACGCCCCCGGGTGCCAGGTGAGAGAGAGAGGGGGAATGTCGAGCAGACAGAGAGCGTCCAACGTAGGCGCTGGTGCCGCCCGGTCGCGCGCTGTTTTAGCGGCAAATGGGCTGAGCTCTGATTGGGCACTTCATAAGAAAGTGCAGGAGACGCTGAGGGTCAACGCCCACTGTTTGAACAGGGAAATTTTTGGATAGGTGGAGAAATTGTATCCCTCCGCGAGGGAGATGTGGGAGGCCTTTGCAGCGTCGGAATTGGCTGATTAGAGTTTGGCGGCAAGATTGTCGCAAGAGCATTGTGCAGAGAGCGAGGCAGGAGAGAGAGCGTCTTGTGCCGTGAAAGCGGAGAGTCGCAAAGTTCGGTAGCTCTGAGGTAGGGACTTAGATTCTGAATACTGTGCTGTGTTTGATGTAGAGTCTGCAGCTACAGTAGGACATCAGCGTCCACGATAGGCATTGCATCGACTACTAGTATAATTGGAGTTGATTCCGCCTTATAGGCTGGCAGTCACCATTTAACGTAGTCAAGCAGTGCACAGAGCTATCATACTGTTATTGCACGTTAGTACAAGACACACTGGGCTGCACCTTAAAGGTTGTTGAGCCAGTCTTGAAAGCGTTGTATACCATTTAGAGGAAATATAGGGCTTGTGGTATTAGCAGTTTCTGAGTAGTTTATTCTGCTCAAGATATTTGAGAGACTTATCTTAATTCAGCGACTTCGCAGCTGCAGTCGTCGCTCCAGCAGTATCGAGGGAGCCAGCACGCTGGTAGACGGTATTGTAAAACTTGCAGCAGCAGCAGTAAAGTTCAGAAATAGTTGTTGGATCGTGTTCTTGCCATCCACTGAGCATCCGTGCAGTTTTGCTTACGATTCGTTATTGGTTATTTGTCTTTTTGCATGTTGTTTGGTTCGTTTCTCGGTGGTGGTGTCCGAAGTATGTATTATTTCAGACACAAAAAAGATTATAGGAACACATTCAGATCTCATTTACCATTTGCTTATCCAGGGGCATAATTAAATCTAACTTCGCATCAACTTAACATTAAGAGCTGAGAGCCAATCTAACCAGTGTAGTATATCTAAGAACAGTGTACAATTTGTTTAATTTGTTTTCATTCATGATTTATTCAATATGATCAAATTTCTATTGTGAGATAATTTACAAAAAATATAAGTTATTTACAATATCGGTTTTGATTCAGCAGTACTGGTAGTTAGCCGTCACTGTCACATTAATATATTTTATTCATGTTTAATATCGGCCACTACCCACATGCGAAGTCCTCCAACCTTCTGGACACGCCTCCCACGCATCTGTAAGAGAGTTCATATCGATTTCACGCTTGCATTCTTAAAGCCCGCACGGTTACTAATAATCGATATTTTTATTCTAATTTTCCACAAGTCTTGAATATGCTCCTAAACATGACAACAGAAGCAACGATAAAGGAAGGTCATTGTATAAGGCGTTCACGATCGAGGAGTTGCCTCCACCCATCGTTTCTGTTAACGGTTCACGACTTACGTCGTGCCAGTACAATCATTCTGTGCATAGAGAGGCTTCGGCGATTTTAATGCCACTGTCTCTCCTTCCCTGAGTATCGGGAAAGCGAAGCGTGTACTGCGCACTTTTAAAGCTCTGGTAACGTATCGGTACGCACCATACAGCATACTCTGCCTAATATGTTCCAATGCGCCGTGCATAAAAACGGGATTCTTCTGGGGCTCATACCTCGGGCTCTATTTGCGATAGAAATGTAAGGTAAGGTCAAGTGTTTTGGACAGCCGGCCGGGGTGGCCGAGCGTTTCAAGGCGCTACAGTCTGGAACCGCGCGACCGCTACGGTCGCAGGTTCGAATCCTGCCTCGGCCATGGATGTGTGTGATGTCTTTAGGTTAGTTAGGTTTAAGTAGTTCCAAGTTCTAGGGGACTGATGACCACAGATGTTAAGTCCCATAGTGCTCAGAGACATTTGAACCATTTTTTGTTTCGGACAGCTCTTGGCCTAGGGACCAACAGAAGTAACGTCTTTGTGTCACTGTATTACAGTAGATGGTCAAAGTATAAATATTCCACACTTCCTCCTACTTAGACAATGGAGCAAATCAGTTCGTTCTTTTTGCATTTGATGACTAAAGTGAGCCTTAAGGGGCTTATGGAGGCACCATTAGCTCACTGGCGGTACCTTAGAAAAAACCCAAAAAGGGTTTTTTATCAGTTTTTCGTACAAAAACCGAAACGCAGATTCCAAGATGGCTATGAAAAAAAAATTGCTTAAATTTTTACGATATATTCCTTAGATCCCGATCCGAACAACGTTGAAAATTTTCTTGGAATTATTTACCGTTTCCATGGTACAGAGGTTCAAAGTTAATCTACTTGTATACGTAAAACACGCACGTAAAATCCTGTGTGAGGCGAATATGTAGTTTATAAAGTGGCGTACCATGGAGAAATATGCTGTAAAGTGTCTCCGTTACCACCAGAAGGATTATGGAAATCCGGTCCGTGGTGCAAAATTAGTTTTACATTATTTCAATTTCACATTAGTGAACTACGAAAATTTTACTGAGCGTGAAGTTCTTTTCATTGGAGTGACATGTCCTGCGCCAGCGAAAAAATTTTCCTATTGGAACACAAAAAAGGGGAATATGCTCCTGTTTAAAAGATCCTTACTGAAAAGTGGAGTAGCAGCTGCCTCATTCTTTCTTCATCAGCACCTTTAAAAACTTTTCTCAAAAATTTTGGCACGCAAACATATTCGCTCTTTTTTATGATGAGAGAGATGGATATAGTAGTAGTGGGAAAGAGACGGAAGACTAATAAATAGTGGATGATAATAGACAGTGGTTGTAATATAGAAAGAACGAAGGAGACAATGGCAGTGTGAGAGAAAGAGGGGGACTCAGTAGCAGTGGAACACAGTTGACAAGTTTACAGTGACAGAACAGGCTAGGAAAAGAGTGAAAGAGATTGTGTCAGTGCGAGAGGGATATAGAAAAGGAGAAAGCGGAAGTGGGCGAGAGCAAGTGATAATGAGAGACGGAGTCTATGACAATGAAAACGATGAAGAGAGAGATAGTGACTATGAGAAGAGACTGCAGCAGTGTGAAGGAATGAATGGAGGTAGAATGAGTAAGAGGCAGGCAGTTGCAATGAGAGAAGGCAGTAGCAGCAGTAGACAGAACGAAGGAGGCTGTGGGTGTGAGAGAGGAGACGGACAGTTATAGAAGCCCAAAGAGACAATGACAATGAGTTGTACGAGGGTCAGTCAAAAAGTAATGCCTCCTATTTTTTTTTCTACGTTTAATTGTCAGGAAATTTAAATGCAATTACATAGGTTGAAAACCACAACATTGAGGATCATTTTGTCATTTTTCAATGTAATCTCCGCCCATCTCTACAGTTTTGGTCCATCTTTGAACAAGGGCATGTATCCCAGCATGGTAAAAATCACAGCTCTGCTTCCTAAGCCATTGATGCACGGATGTTTTGACGGCCTCCTCATCTTCAAAATGAATCCCACGATGAGCTTCTTTTAGCATCCCTGCTCCAAAAAATCAACCAGAATCACACCCTCTGTATCCCAGAAAACTGTTGCCATAACTTTCCCTGCCGATCGCACAGTTTTGAATTTTTTCTTCCTCGGCGAGCTTGTGTGACGCCACTCCATTGACTGCCTCTTTGATTCGGGTTCAAAAAAATGCACCCATGTTTCGTCCCCGGTCACAATTTTTTTCAGAAACTCATCTCCCTCCAAACGGAAGCGCTGCAAGTGTTGGGAGGCTATTGTTTTCCTTGCCTCTTTATTCTGATCGGTTAACATTCTTGGAACCCACCGTGCACAAACTTGAGTACCCCAATTGTTTAATAATCGTGATCACACTGCCTTTACTAAGAGAAATAATGCGACACACTTCATCTGCAGTCACCCGACGGTCACCACGAATGATGTCATCAACTTGCTGAATGTTGTGTGGAGTCACTGCACTCACCGGCCTGCCGCTCCGCTTTTCGTCAGTCAACGGTGTTTGCCCTTCAGCTTCCTTACAACGACGAACCCATCGTCTAACAGTGCTGACATCCACTGTCACAACACCATACACCTTCTTCAGTCTTTCATGAATGCGTATGGGCGTTTCACCTTCTGCATTCAAGAATTCAATCACACAACGCTGTCTCAAACGAACGTCGATGTCGGCCATCTTACAAACTTCTGCTGTGCTGCCACCTGTTGACACAGAAAGTTACTACTGCAGTGGATTGCAGAAGAAGGTTTGAGGAATGGCGCCAAATCAAATTTTTCACTTAACTTAATTTCTTTAAGTAGAAAAAAAATGGGAGGCATTACTTTTTGACCGACCCTCGTATGATTTGTGAATGGGCACATGGGAGTGAGTGGGTATGAGTGACTTACAGCGATGAAATTGTGGGCGTGAGCGAGATGCAGTTAGGGGAGACTGAGAGATGATTTGCATGTTAAAAAGAGCGCAAATATGTTCACATACCAAAATTTTTGGGAAAATTTTTAAAAATGCTGAAGAAGGTATTATTTTGTGATGTGTCTGCTGCTCTGTGATTCTCCACAATCACAATGTGAGGTTGGTTGTTTATCCCATTTATGTAAAAAATATGCACATCTGCCATGTTGATTCCAAATTCTGTTTAGCACTGACCATGTGATGCGTAGCATGTCGAATCCCAGTGGTTTTTGGGTGATACACGGTATAATATTGTATTGTTGTCCAGTTTATTCTCGGTTGGTTCAAATGGCTCTGAGCAGTATGGGACTTAACAGCTGTGGTCATCAGTCGCCTAGAACTTAGAACTACTTAAACGTAACTAACCTAAGGACAACACACACATCCATGCCCGAGGCAGGATTCGAACCTGCGACCGTAGCAGTCACGCGGTTCCGGACTGAGCGACTAGAACCGCTCGGCCACCACGGCCGGCAGTTTATTCTTGAGTCCATGCATCATCTTCCACACTGACCCTTGCTGTTATTGTTGTTGGTCGTCTAGAGCGGTGTCGTTTATGGTTTGCATCACCGACGTCTTGACGAACTGGTAGATTTTTAGTACCCCTGATCTTTTTGTGCTCATTCGTGAGAGCATTTATGCGACTCAGTTGTGGGGGTAGTACTGGCAGCCATCAGGTAGATGTTGAATTAATAACTACAACAATCATTCCCATGGCGTTATTTAGTTTGACATCTATCTTTTGTGGATATGGACTGTTTAGCCAAACTGGGGCGCTATACTCAGCGGTTGAGGAGGCAAGACCCAGAGCAGAAGAACGTAGGGTGCTTGTTGATGCTCTCCAGGTATTATCACATAGCTTTTAAATGATGTTGTTTCTTGTTTTCAGTTTTTCGGCTGTTTTTTTTTTTTAGATGCTGTCTGAAATCTAGAGTTCTATCAACGGTTATCCCAGGTATTTTGGTGTTTTGTTATAAGTGAGTGTAAGGTTTTTAAGTTGTATGTCGCGTTTTCTTCTGGCAACTTTATTACTTAGGTGGAAGCAGGAAACTTCCGTTTTGGTGGCGTTTGGTTGGAGTCTCCAATTGCAAACGTACTTACCCACTACATCTAGATCCTCCATTAGAATTTCTTCTGACTATTCAGTTGAGGTACATCTTGCAGCCGGCCGGAGTGGCCGTGCGGATCTAGGCGCTACACTCTGGACCCGAGCGACCGCTACGGTCGCAGGTTCGAATCCTGCCTCGGGCATGGATGTGTGTGATGTCCGTAGGTTAGTTAGGTTTATTTAGTTCCAAGTTCTAGGCGACTGATGACCTCAGAAGTTAAGTCGCATAGTGCTCAGAGCCATTTGAATCATTTTTTACATCTTGTAGCAAGTACCCAGTGACCGACACAACCAAACTTCCTTGATTTGACTTTTGGCATATCTGCTGTATACAAGCTGATGAGAAGTAGAGCAAAGACAGATCCCTGCGCTAGCCCGTTAATCTAAATTAGCTGGAATCCGACGTTTAAGGTCTGAAGTTGTGACACTGTCGCAGCAAGACTGCAAACATCCCAACCAACAGAGTTACTGTGTCGTCCGAACAAGACAGCCAGGTGAAAAACACCACAGCGCAAAGATAAGAGCCGGTGCCAATGCCATAGACTCGCCACTTGTGCGAGTTACACCACCGCCACGGTCGGCGCTGAGGATGAAGATATCGACTTCGCCTCGGCTAATTTCCGGCCGAGTACAATCCGCCAATGACCGCACGACAACGGACAGAAGCCTCCTCTGAAGATAGAAGAGCAGCTCTCGCCCACTTGGTTATAGATCATCGTCCAGGGCTGACTTAGACAGGGAACGTCGTTTCGTGAACTATTAGAAGTGAACAGACAGTTGTCGTAAATTGCATTTGCTATTTACTGTGAAGATTACCTACGATTATTTGAACTTAGCCACTGAGGGCCCTTTTTGTGTTATATTACATGCGGTGTTCCCGACTTCATTATCCACAAGTGATAAAGATCAGAAATATAAGTAAACTATTAACTCATTTGTGTGTCTCTGTTACTAATCTGTTGGAGTGTTGTACAACCTTTCTCCCACTATCCTATTACCTGGCCCTGGGGCATAACTGTGTAATAGTGGCAGGGAGAAACCGTCTTAGCGGTATACTGCACCAGAAGCCGTTTCAAGAACTCACCAACTCGACGTCCACGGCAGTAGCAACGAGGCCTGTACAAATTGGCGGCGAGGGTTTACAAAAAGAGTACTATGCTCCCCACGGTGATAGAAGATTTCTTTCAAGTGTCTGTCACCTGAAAAAATAAAATCACCTAAAAAGCCTGAAATTCACCTAGGGTACAGATCTCTATGAAGTTTCCAAAACTAAAATCTAAAAACTAAACTCCGTCCGAACAGGCCTTGGAAGGCTCAACGGTACCGACCGGCCGCCGTGTCATCCTCAGCCCACAGGCGTCATTGGATACGGATATGGAGGGGCATGTGGTCAACACACCGCTCTCCCGGCCGTATGTCAGTTTACTACTTCTCAATCAAGTAGCTCCTCAGTTTGCCTCACAAGGACTGACAAGGGGAAGGCCTCAGACACGGCCAACCGATTCGGCTCAGATTTGGCAGGTCGCTTGTTGTAAGTAGGCTGTTTAGGTGCTATGTAAGTAGGCTGTTTAGGTTTTTATATAGGTAACGCCACGTAGCGCTCTGTATGAAAATCACTGGCTGTGCTGTGTGCAGTCTGTGCCTAGTTTGCATTGTTGTCTGCCATTGTAGTGTTGGGCAGCTGGATGTTAACAGCGCGTAGCGTTGCACAGTTGAAGGTGAGCCGCCAGCAGTGGTGGACGTGGGGAGAGAGAAGGCGGAGTTTTGAAATTTGTAAGACTGGATGTCATGAACTGCTATGTATATTATGATTTTTCAACACTAGTAAGGTAAATGCATTGTTTGAAAAAAGTGGTGTACAGTGGAGAAAAACTATTTTTGAAAGAGGATGTGAACAGAATACAGAAAGCAGGCTTAGATATGACTTTTTGGGAATAATGGTGAACGAAGGGAGATCTCCATGCAAAATACTGCAGTAGAACAAACCCTGTCCTTTCCTTTTGTGTTATCCCTCTATGTGTTTGTGTTCCCTTGTGTATTTGTGTTTTTCCTGTCTGTATGTGTCTAGCTAATAAGATTTATGTTGCAGAATTTTTCTGATAATATGTTATTTACCTTGTACATATGCTTAGACATTATTTATTCTGTTTTGTTTTAATGCTCATGTGTAAAGTTGATGTTTCAAAAGTAATTTTGATCTTTTATGTATTTACTTATGTCATAATTCCTGTAACACTGATGTATATGTTAGTTCTATTCTTTTGTAAAGCCTGGTTTACTACAAATGTTATCTGTATTGTTATGTTCTCTAATGATGTATTTTGTACCTTTGTAATTGTATTCTTATGTTATAAAATTGTAATTGACACCAGTTCATCATATTATTAACTTGTAAGTTCCATTTCACTGCACACGTTTCTGTTGGTCATAGTATATAGACAATATGTGAGAAGTAGGGACTGATAGTGTTTGCACGTGTGTTAATAATTCAGCAAGGGACTAGTTAACAGCATTGCTGGTTCTAAGGACATTTCAAAAAAGTTTTTGTGAGTGCACAAGTGGTGGTTCATGGACTTGCTATATTATCCGCAAGACTCTTCAATGGTGATTGTGCACCTGCACAGTCACAACAGATGGCTGCTGGCCATCTCTACAAGGACTGCAGTGGGTCTGCATCTTTATTTCTACAAGGACTACAGTGGGTTTACACCTTTGCTGACTCACCAGTACCATTATTTCTACAAGGACTGCAGTGGGTCTGCACCTCTGGTGGCCCACCAATACCGTAATCTCTACCAGGACTACAGTGGGTCTGCTCTGTGATGACCTACCTACCAATACTCTTCAAAATTTCGACTGACTCTGCTGTGGGTTTGCTCTGTTGTGGACCAATAACTGTCTGCAAGTCAAGAGTCAGCACTGTCTTTCCGTTGGAAGGACAACACTACTTCTTCAAGATTGCATGGAAATCCACTACTTCCGTGTGCATTTTCTTCTACTGCTCAGACTTTGAGAAAAACACTACTATTTTACTGTGATGAACGATCAGGACTGCCTTTATGGACTGTGAGAAAGTTTTAGCTTTTGACCAACATTGTATCAATAAGTGTGTGCATTTGATTTCTTTGTTATTGCAATTATAAAAAATTTTTTCAAATCTGTATTGGCCACTGCCCAAAACAATTTGTAAAATTTTTTGTGGGGAGCATGGGGGCTATGTAAGTAGGCTGTTTAGGTGCTATGTAAGTAGGTAACGCCACGTAGCGCTCTGTATGAAAATCACTGGCTGTGCTGTGTGCAGTCTGTGGCTAGTTTGCATTGTTGTCTACCATTGTAGTGTTGGGCAGCTGGATGTTAACAGCGCGTAGCGTTGCGCAGTTGAAGGTGAGCCGCCAGCAGTGGTGGATGTGGGGAGAGAGATGGCAGAGTTTTGAAATTTGTAAGACTGGATGTCATGAACTGCTATGTATATTATGATTTTTCAACACTATTAAGGTAAATACATTGTTTGTTCCCTATTAACATCTTTCATTTGATAACTGTGCCTATCAGTAGTTAGTGCCTTCCGTAGTTTGAATCTTTTATTTAGCTGGCAGTAGTGGCGCTCGCTGTATTGCAGTAGTTCGAGTAACGAAGATTTTTGTGAGGTAAGTGATTTGTGAAAGGTATAGGTTAATGTTAGTCAGGGACATTCTTTTGTAGGGATTATTGAAAGTCAGATTGCGTTGCGCTAAAAATATTGTGTGTCAGTTTAAGCACAGTCTTGTATAATTGTTCAAAGGGGACGTTTCATAGGCCAATCGATTCGGATCAGATTTGGCAGGTCGCTTGTGTACAACATAAAACTAAGGAATCTAAGATATTTTGGTCAACGTCCCCGCATTTTTGAGAAAATCACCCCTAAACGTTATGACGAGCAATCGACTCAAAATTGGCGGGATCGATAAATATTGCAAATAGAGCATTTTTCATCATCAGGTATGGGGTCCAAAAACGCATACTTTACCAGAAATCGAGGTAAAAAACTTTTACAATTGCCGCTTCCGTACCCACATTTCAAGAACTCATCAACTCGACGTCCACGGCAGTAGCAACGAGACCTGTACAAATTGGCGACGAGGGTTTACAAAAAGAGCACTATTCTCCCCAAGGTGCACGGTTTTCGACGGCAGCACCGATAGCGCAGTCCGGCTTTCGCCACCGTGCAGTGCAGACGTGTTGTTGTTTCCGCCTGCGGACCGCGCGCGTTCGCTGTTGTTTGCATTTCAGCGGCCGTCACTTACGTGTCGCTTACGTACACTAGAACCATGGCCAACCGTTTTAGGAAATCCACATTACGATTCAACGTCTGCAACGACTGCGCACGACCAAAGGCCTTGGAAGTAGAACGCTTCCTACGCGACGTTGCTAAGATCCCAGCTTCTGACATCTTGGGCATCCATTTGTGCATATTAAGTCAATGACGTGGTATGTGAAAGAATACAGCGTGACACCAACCATGGATTACGCTTCTGCCACGCCGACGGCAATGTCGGAGCGATCACTGTCGAGCATGCAGGCTTAGGAATGCGCACCATACGAGTTTTCGAACTCCCGTTTGAGCTCCCGGCGGAAGACGTTATCGCGGCTTTCCGCCTCTATGACACTGTACGTGGCCACACTGCCGAACGCTGGGCGCAATTCCTAAGGTACCCCGTTCTTAACGGTGTACGGCAGATCACCATCGACCTCCATCGCCACGTGCCATCTTACGCCACGCGGTTGTCATATACGACGGCCAACCCAAGACCTGTTCCGGGTGCGGCAAAGAAGGTCACCTCAGATCTGAGTGTCTTCAGCGACGAATCACCCAATTACCAGCCGCTAACGTTGCACCTCCGACTCCGACGACGGTTTTACCGATCTCCTACGCATCGGCGTTCTCTTCTCCTCCCACCGGCCGCTGCCCGTCGGATCATGTACCGGTGAGCCTTCCAGCTGCTACGGATACTGCCGGGGCCGACACCTCGCGCTCACAGCCTGACGCTACTCCGGCGCCATTACCAACAGCGACGACTTCCGACCCCCACCCGCCCGATCATATGGACGTCCCTTCATTTGACGTTCCCGCGATGACCTTCCTCCCAGAACGACGCGACTCCCTTCCGTCTTCCGACACGGAGGGACGAACCCGCAAACAACGTTCACCTAAGAGGCGCAAGAGGAGGCGCCGTACGGTCTCGGAACGAGACGGATCACGAGTCCGTCCGACCAGACGAGGCCTCGGAGAACCTGCACGACGATACGATTGACAACAACATGACGCCGACTGTGGCTGTGTCGACGCCTACTCTACTGGCTCGCCCAGGTGCTCCTGAACCAATGGACTCCACCGTTGCGACTGCCGACGAGACGTCCTCCGCCCCTACGACCGAAGTGGAACGTCCGACCATCACAACGACAGCGCCTTCAATGGTGTGGAGTGAGGACGTCGATGAGGACCCGGACCACACGCTGGGGAAAGAGTTACCCCACACGGAAGCATCGTTACGCCGCTGATAATGCCGTCAGGTGGCGTACGGCACGACTCGCCGTTGCCTCGCCCCTCTTCATCCTCCGCTGGTGGAGTTCCCCTCCACGGTGGGGTACGGCTCCAAACCTACCGAATAGCGACGGTCAACACTAGCACCATTATCTCACCCGTGAAACTTCAACTGCTGCGAGAGATGATATGGGCGTCGGACGTCGACATCGCACTACTACAGGAAGTACACTTGTCCATACTTCCAGAAGTCGTGGGATATAACACTTATCCTTCTCATGGTGACCACCTGGGACGCGGCGTAGCCATCTACGCCCGAGAAGGCATTCCAGTGGCCGATATCACATACCTTCCATCTGCCATAGGCATGGCCGTCACCGTCATGGGGACGCGTATTGTCAACATTTACGCTCCGTCAGGCTCCACCCGCAGACGGGACGGGGCACTCTTCTATTCAGAAGAAATCGCTCCTTTGTTTCTTGGACGCTGCGACCATTACTTGCTTGGGGGTGATTTTGTGTCTTGCACCCTTAAGATCAAATGCCCCACTACGACACCTGTCAAGAACTGCGTCTTGTCGTCCGGGATCTGTTGCTCCGCGACACTTGGGAAGTTCGGCACGGCGACGCGCCTGGACATACTTACCAGACGAGTCACTCCGCGAGCCGCCTTGATAGGATTTACGTCTCTCGGGAACTCACACCTGCAGTCCAAGGTGCAGAACTTTGGCCCTTGGCCTTTTCGGACCACTGTGCCTACATCTGCAACATTCTCTTCCCCAAGCAAGTGGTCTGGCGCAGTCGTGCACCGCGGAAGCTGAACACCTCCCATCTTCATGATCCCGAATGTCTTCAACGTGTTACCGAGACATGGGCCACCTGTGAACGTCGCTTACCTAAGTACTGCACGACCTTGACCTGGTGGCTGGAATGTGCCAAACCTGCCATTCGACGTACTTTGGTTCAGTATGGAATGGAAGTTGCTACGTGGCGCCGGCACACTACCGACTATTTCTACGCCGTTCTCCGCGACCTGGACGCCAAACCGCCTACCCCCGACACCCAGAGGGAACGCAGCAGGATTAAGGCACAAATTGTAACGTTGACACGCCGTAGACTGTAGGGGGCTATGGTGCGAACCCGATGTCAAGATTCGGCGGAACAAGAACATCCCACCATGCATCATATCGCCTCCGGTAGGAAACATCAACGACAACAACTCATCACCGAAATCAACACCTGTCGCGGCCAGCACGTCACTTGCCAGGCCGAAATCGTCGGTGCCTTTGTCGACCACTACCGCACAATGTACCAGGAGGAGACTACCACCAACCACGCTGAGGAGTCTGTGTTACCACACGTAACTCGCACCCTCACCAGCGACGAAACGGACGAGCTGATGGAGCCAATTACGCGTGACGAAGTCCACGATGCAATCAACAAAGGTGCTCTGAATAAGTAACCTGGTGTCGACGGATTGCCGATAGAATTTTATCGCGCTTTCCTCACACTAATGGCGTCACGGTGGACGACGTGTTTCATGAACTGATGACGATGGGGAGCGCCGTACCACCGTCCTTTGTCACGGGAATTATTATACCCATCCACAAACCGACACCAGGTGTGACGACAGCACATTATCGTCCCCTGACTCTGCTTAACGCAGATTATAAAATTTTTACACGCCTACTGGCAACACGATGCCGCAGGGTCCTGCCTAGCATTCTATCCCCGGAACAGACAACTCCGGGCGGCTCAGTAAATATACAAACGGCCACAGGAGAATGTCGCGATTTAATTGCACTGGCAGCGGCGTGCAGACTCCGCGCCGCGGTGGCTGCCATTGATTTTGACAGCGCATTCGACGAAGTGCGGCATCCTTTTCTGTTCTCAGAGATGAAACGCATGGGTTTTCCACCAGCCATTATCGACGTCATCCGGTGCCTGTACGGCACCGCCGAATCGCTGATTCAGGTTAATGGCCGTGTGGCGGGACCAGTGGCGATCCGGCGTTCCGTACGGCAGGGCTGCCCACTTTCGACCATACTCTATGCCATAAGCCTGGAGCCACTCATCGGGAGTCTGACGAGCCACCTTTCTGGTCTCACTTTGCGACAGCACAGTTTTCGATGTCGTGCGTATGCGGACGACCTCCTCCTCTTGATCAGCTCACGGAGTGAAACACACACGGTACTTGATTTGGTATTAACGTACGGAACTGCAGCGGGCAGTAACATGAATGTGGCTAAATACGCGGCGATGCCCATAGAACGCGGCCTCTCACACGACGACTTAGCACCTCTCCCGTGTGTACAAAACCTACGGTACCTTGGTATCATTTTCACCTCCACCGTGCGCCGCTCCGCTGCCATCAGTTATCGGCGTGCACTCCAAACTATCCGCACGACGGTGAGACAAAATCTTCTCCGACGACTCAATTCTTTACAACGTGTCCAATACCTCAATCAACATGTGGCGTCCAGAATGGTCCACATCGCACAGGTCCTCCCGCTGCCATCTACTATTGGACGCAGCCTCCAGGCTGCCTTCGGATACTTTCTTACGGCCGGTACGCTCTTTAAGGTCCGCAACGACACGCTCACCCTTCCCCCGCGAGCGGGGGACCTCGGCCTTGTCAATGTGCGACTCTGAGCGGCGTCCTTGTACATGTCCACCATGCACAAGCAGTGGCACGGGGGCACCTCTCTTACGCGCAGCTTGCTGGAAATTCTGGTGCCCGCGACCATAACACCACCAGTACCAGTTGGACACATCAAGCACCATCTGACGCACATTTCTGATTTCATCGTCGACTTCAGTTATGCTCACACACACTTACCGACCACGCGTTCTCCTCGACCTGAAGATTTTTACACCCTACTGCTTCGTTCCATATCCAGCAACAATATCGAACTGAAACATCCGTCCAAGCGGTGGCCCATGGCTTGGCGTCATATCCACCAGCCATTTCTTCCCTCCAACGTCCGGGCAACATGGTACCAAGTCGCAAATGCGAAATTCGCCACAAAGCAACGTCTCCACGCCATCGGACTAACGGACTCTCCACTTTGTTCCATTTGCCACCTCATGGATGACGATGTCCACCAACTGACTTGTGCTGCCACCAATGGCGTCTGGAAACTTGCCCGACAGTTCGTTGCCTGTTACCTCTGCGTTTCGCCGGACTCGATTGACCCATGGACTTTTATCCATCCTGAGGATATTTATTTCCCCGCCACCAAAAATCATGCGATTGTATGGGTCAAGGGATGGACGATCACCTACATGTATAATGATGGCGACAAATCACCCCTTGATTTCTGGCAGTACTTACAAACCGCCCACAGTGAAGTCGAACACCGACCGCGCTACCGCGCCTTCTCCGCCAATTACCTACATGCGATATTTACGTCACCCCCGCTTAGTTGGATGGTGCCACACGCCGACAGCACTCCCGCCCCCCCTGCTGACATCTGAGAATCCCCGCGCTACTTTCTATATTGTAACCCACAGTGGAGTACGCGCATGGACACGCGCCTCCTTTCCTTTATGCACTATACCAGAACACACTGGTTTTTCCCCCACTCCACTGTATATTGCTTCACACCTCTTAGCTTACATCAGTATTATTATTCATTTTTTCCTACACCTTGTTCATAAAAAAAAAACTTGCTCGCCTTGTACGAGTGTAATGTCTCGTGTTATTTTCGCCGGAAGGATGGCATTTCTGTTGTATTTAAGTTTGTACCAATAAAGATCCTTTGTTCATTTACCCTGTTCCTGGTAAAAAAAGAATAAAAAAAGTAATACTAAAAAAAAAGCCCAACGGCCAAGGTAACTTGCCTGGGAATCAGAGAACCCGGGTTCGAATCTCGAAGAAACCTCGCGGATGTTCTTCTTTTCGTTTGCATTTTTCCATATCTCAATTGATAGGGATAGGAGGGTTAATAACTCCGAGTAAGAATGCTGCGAATTCCTCACGATGGATCACACAGATAGCCAACCGCGCGACGCTTGCTTACAGCGAGGCACGGGACAGAATGCGCTCCGGGAGAGTTATGTTCTCCCGGTTGCCTCTTGGTCTTATCATAGTTGTCAAGCTGGAAGAGTGAAGGTATCCAGCACGAGCCTTATAGAAGTCAATCGGAAAGAGTTGTTTTCCGTCATTAGGCTGCAGCGAACCTCACCGATACAGGTAGTGATTTTTCCATCGTTAATGCGCCGAATGAAATATGTTTTGTGAATGAATAGTGTTCTTCCGTAAGTAACATATGACGAGTACTGTATGTGGTTTGTAGTAATTAGCTCGTCTGTTTATGCCGTAGTAACTAGTTATTGTTTGTTGTGTCATATCTTTCAGGTGCATAATCTGAATAATGAAGGATGTACACCCTTCGACTAGCGCTGTAATTTATAGTTGGGGGCCTGTCACAGACGATGGTAAGCGGGAAGTTATCGATCAATGCACTACCGGAAGCAGGCAGTTCTGTTTCAAAAATGGTTCAAATGGCTCTCAGCACTATGGGACTTAACTTCGGAGGTCATCAGTCCCCTAGAACTTACAAGGGGAAGGCTTCAGACACGGCCAACCGATTCGGCTCAGATTTGCAGGTCGCTTGTGTACAACCTAAAACGAAGAAATCTAAGATATTTTAGGTCAACACTCCCGCGTTTTTGAGAAAATCACCTCTAAAGGTTATGACGAGCAATCGACTCAAAATTGGAGGGATTGATAGATAATTGTAAATAGAGCATTTTTCATCATCAGGTATACGGTCCGCAAACGAAAACATTTCCAGAAATCGAGGAAAGAAACTTTTACAACTGTCGCTTCTGTACCCACATGGTAAACGCTTTTCGACGACAGCGCCGTTAGCGCAACGGCCAAGGTAACTGGCTGGGAATCGGAGAACCCGGCTTCGAATCTCGAAGAAACTTAGCGGATGTTATTCTTTTCGTTTGTATTTTTCCAAATCTCAGTTGATAGGGATAGGAGGGTTAATAAGGTAAGTAAATTAATAAGGAATGGTAATAATAAGCTAGGCAAACCAATTTTCCAAACGCCGTGAGTTAGTAAAGTATTAAACTTTTAAGCCTTGTCACATGAAAACAACTCCGAATAAGAGTGCTGCGAATTCCTCACGATGGACCACAGATAGACAACCGCGCGACGCTTGTTTACAGCGAGGCACTGGACAGAATGCGCGCGGGGAGAGTTATGTTGTTCCGGTTGCCTCTTCGTCATTTCATAGTTGTGAATCTGGAAGAGCGAAGGTGTCCAGCACGAGCCTTATAGAAGTCAATCGGAAAGAGTTGTTTTCCGTCATTAGGCTGCCATGAACCTCGCGGATACATGTAGTGATTTTTCCATCGTTAATGCGTCGAATGAAATATGTTTTGTGAATGAATAGTGTTCTTCCGTAAGTAACATATGACGAGTACTGTATGTAGTTTGTAGTAATTAGCTTTTCTGTTTAAGCCGTAGAAACTAGTTACTGTCTGTTGTGTCATATCTTTCAGGTGCATAATCTGAATAATGAAGGATGTACACGCTTCGACTAGCTCTGTAATATATAGTTGAGAGCCTGTCACATACGATGGCAAGCGGGAAGTTATCGACGCTGTATTTGGTTTGTAAAAGTGTTGCAATACCGATGCATTATCAATCCACTACCGGAAGCAGGCATTCTGTTTTTCGGCGTTCCATATTGATAGGAGCGGCTATCGTCGAGCGATTTTTGGAGCTGACGAACGAAATTAGTTTTGTTGATACTGAAGTACTGTACCATGAAGAAGAAGCAGAAGGTGATTCGGTGGAAGATATCGCGACTAGTGAATCCCAAAATGGTCATAACACTTTGGAAATCTCCACGTCACTGGGAATATGTGCTTCATCAGTTCCCGATGAGTATTACGAACCGGTTACTAAACGATTGAACTACGGCGTTATACCCCTTGAAGTAAAAGTAAAGGCGGTAGCGTTAGCCAGGAATCATCCAAATTGGAACTTACAAACACTGCAAAAGAATGGAGCAACAACAGCCCTGAAAAGGAAGAAGAACTTGAAATTGTGGGAAAGTGATAGCGTTAAAGGAGGGATAAGATACGACAAATACCAGGCGATAAATAAGTGGACATGCGACCGATTTGTCGTAACGAGAATGTAACTACGAGAATATTCCAGGAGTGGGCTGCAGGTGCAGCCCTTCAATATACGGCCAACAAGGATTTTACGTTTGCTGCATCATTATCTTGGGCAAGAAATTTCAAATCGGAGTATAAAATTCGTTAACGGCACGTTACTAAATACGTCTCTCATAAGGAGGTACAAAATATAGAAGATATACAGAAAGTGGCGGCTCTTTTTAGCACGCAAACGGCGTCACTTATGACCGATTTTAATCGTGATTACGTGATCAACACCGATCAAACAGGATGCGAGTATCGGGTGAAAAACGAACCCTTGTCTCAGTTGGTAGTGAAAACAAACTAACACATTCGTACACGGTGCAATATGCCATCACAGCCTCTGGAAAAGTGTTGCCTAAAGTTTTCATGTGTTTGCAAGAAACGAATGTTACATTTGGTCCTCAGGTTATAGAAGAGGTCAATCGTTTAACCGACTCTTCGAAAAATGTTTCCATTACCTGCTCCAAATCCCGGAAACTGACGAATGCGATTTACAGAACATTTCGTGAGAATGTTTTAAAATCATACCTGTCTGATAACAAGTTCTGTCTAATATTGGATTCCTGGAGTGGACAAATTAATACTACAATATATGGCACAATGTTTATAGATGGCGAGGGTCAGCCGACGTGCACAGTAAAAGTTATACCGCCAGACTGCACACATGTGTGCCAGCCGTGAGATGTTTATTTCTATCGCCAGGTTAAAAACTTTATTTCCATTCTTCAGAATTGCAGTGTGCTTCTGGAAACCGAGCTGGAATTGCACAACCGCACGGATGCAATAACTATTCACAGCATACTACATAACCAACTTTCAGCACCGTTTTTAGGCAATGATATCGTATGCGTGGTACGCATCAAAATTAATTCCCGAAAAGACATATTTTTAAATGCATACCAAGTTTGTTTTCTGCCGACTCTTCGGAAGGAACAGTGTAACTGTCAAAAGATAGCATTCATTAGATGTTCTTGGTACCGTGAGTATATTTGTTTCGAATGTTTATATGACAAGTACCATCCATCTACGTAGTTGTTCGAAGAAAAGTGAGGACACGTAACAGTGACTGGACGAGCCATTGTAAAGTGACCTGGAGTAACAGTTTAGTTGTTTACTATCCCAAGAGGTTGGAGAAATTTATTTGCCTGCCCTATTATTATCATTTCTTATTGATTTACCTACCTTATTAACCCTCCTATCCCAGCCAGTTGCTTTTTTTTCTTTTTTAAAAAATCCCCCGACCCAGCCGGGAATCGAACCCGGCCCCTTTTTTAAATTTTTTCTTTTTTTTACTTTTTTTTTTAAATTCGACTGTTTAGCGCTGTATTAACTTTTTTTTTGCTGACCACTCAGCTATCTTTTTTTTTTCAAAAGAAAACAAATACTCCAATTATACTGGTTTCTCCTTCCGGTAAACAAAAATTAGTCTCCTTCGTCTTGATGGCGAAGAAGCAATCTTTTGGAACAAAAAAGAACGTTTCTCAAAGCCAAAATCAAATTTCGTTTTCGTTTAAGAAGAAATTATGAGGAATAAATAAGGAAAAGCTTTTTTTATTTTTTTTATTTTTTTACTTTAATATATATATATATATATATATATATATATATATATATATATATATATATATATATATATATATATATACAAAGTCGTCGTGCGACTTGTAGTTAAAGACCAGTTCTTACAGGAGCGCCTGAAGTGTCTCCGCCTACAGCAGGCCAGCTCGTCCAAACGTGTTTTCTCAATGCGTAGGCGTGGGTTCTGGGTAGCAGATCTATTCAGTTCGGTTCGGTTAATACAGTTTTCAGCTTCTCAGGGCTTGGGCGTTCCAGCTACGAGGTGGGTCATCGAAGGTGCTCCGTAAGAAATTGGAAAAATATTGCTTATATCGTGGGTTGCGTATCAGGACGCAGTGTCGTTCGTTGAGATAAGTCCAATATCCTAGTGTAGACTTGTCGCCAGAAGTAAAAAGATAGCGGATCGTGTGGCCACAGATCCAATTCACCGAGTGAGTTTTGGCGGAGGGGTAGAAAGTCTTATTGGGGTACAAAAGCATGTGGATGTCGATCTGAGCTGGTGTCTGTCGAGTAAGAAACGCCAAAATTCGCCTCGCAAGTGTCCAGACGTCGAACGCTGTGCCACAGTGGAACCGGTGGACATCCGTGTCATCCACTCCACAGTGGGTGCAGAGGGATGAATCGGCGAGATGGATGCGGTGCAGATGATCTCGGTTAACTTGTTTGCCATTCACGGTGATGTACCACGCTGATTGAACGTCTGATTCGAGAAAACGCGCATGGATCGCCTTCCATATGTGTCGCCACGTACTGTGGATAGTTACGTTCGATGGGGTTGGACGGGGGACACTGTTGTAACAATTCGGAGACTGTTTTCGTGAGGTACAAACGTGTAAGTGGTAAGGACCGGTAGACATAACTGAACTCCAGGAAAAATCGTTGGATATAATAAAAGGGGGTTGGAATGGTCGATACCAGTACTGGGGCGGACAAGGAGGCCGGCGCAAAGTTGTGAAGCAGGAGGCTAGTAAGGCTCTGCGGGCAACGATGCCAAAGTATTAATTGGGAGCTGATGTAAAGTACCTTGACACGAGTCGGCACGTGGATGAGTCCTACCCCACCACGATCTCGTGGCAGTGCAAGGGATTCACATTGCACCTTGAATCACATCCCCGAGCTGACGAAGGAGCCGAAAGCCATCAACAGTCGTCGGGTCAGGAGATTTGGGACTGGTAGTACTTGAGCCACGTGTGGTATACGAGAAGCATGATACATGTTCACGTATTGCGCGCGTTGGATAACGTCGAGAGCTCGTAGCCGGTGATCTGCGAGATTTGCTCTGATTGTCTGTAGCAAGCGTCTACCATTGATAGTCGCTGAGCGGCGCAGATCTGCTGCGAAATCAAGTCCAAGATATCGTATGTTGGCGGCGACACTAAGGGGGGCAGCGCATCTCTCCGGCAAGCCCTCACCAATGAGCAGGACCTTGGATTTTGACACGTTGAGGCAGCTCCCCGACGCTTCGCCGTAAGTCGCCACCCATGTCAGTGCTGCTCGTACTTCATCTTCACTGCGCAAATATAGTACTATGTCGTCTGCGTAGGCTGTACAACAAAAACGGTGACCACGCACAGCCATACCTTCCAAACGTTGGCGCATGCCCTGGAGCAGGGGTTCCAATGCGAAAGCATACAAAATCGTGGAAAGAGGGCAGCCTTGTCGTACAGATCGTGCGATGACCAGGGGCGGTGTGAGGCGACCATTGTACATGATTTTAGAGGTTGCACTACTCAACAGGCGCATAACCACTGTTACAATACTGCCAGGAAATCCCATATGCTGAAGAACTGTCCGTAAATAGAAGTGGTCAACACTGTCGAAAGCCTGGCTAAAGTCCAGTGAAGCCAAGGCGCCAGGGAGACTTTGATAATGCGCCAATGGTATCATGTCTCTGTAACGGCAAAGGGCCGTACGGATGTTGTTGTCGCCTCCCAGGGAAGTCTGGTCGCAGGATGTGACGTAACATGCGACCTTCTTGAGTCGCGATGCCAATAGCCGTGTGAATATTTTCATGTCGTTGTTGAGCGAAGTAATTGGTCGATAGTCCTGGACCCTCGATAACCCGTGCGGTTTATGTACGGGGATAATAATGCCATCTATAAAGGCGCTCGGGACCACTGTCATCGGTGACATCAGCTCTTGTGCGATTGCCGTCCACGTGGAAGCCAACAAATAGTGAAACCTTTTATAAAATTCGATGGGTATACCGTCAGGTCCAGGAGATCTGTTATCGGAGCCCGCCTTGATAGCATCTACCACTTCATCTGTGGTTACGTCGTCTTGGAGATCATGCACTGCATCCTCCGGAAGAGTGTTCGTTGTAAGCTGAGCGACTTCTGTGATCAGTGCTGCAGAATGCGGTACGGCTGCGTATAGCCCGGCAAAATGAGCATGGAGAGCCGGCGCCCTTCCACATCAGTGAGTACTTGGATCAGAGATCGTCGTCATCGTTGTCGTTTCTGAAGGAGGTGGTACATCGACGGAAGTTCTTGAGGGATACGAGTAGAAGTACGAGAACGGACTACAGTTCCTTCCAAGTAACGCCGCATGATCACGGAGATCTGCGCCTTCGTGCGATGGACCATCGACTGCCGGGCTGTCGAGAAAGGCATCGTCGCTCAGTCACGTAGTATGGTGTAGTAGAAGTGCAGGGTATTAGTTTGCCACGCCTTAAATTCCTTCCCATAACTCATCAGTGTCTTCCTGAGGGTCGGCTTTGCACAGGAGAGCCACCATGATAAGGTGGAGTCATAGGCTTCTCGACGATGGCGGCAGCGTGCCCACGCTTCTTCGACCATACGGCGACAGTCTGAGGAGGTCAGGTGAGCGACATTGAGTTTCCACAGACCACGACTATGCCACACTCGCTGTCGGGCGAGAGTGACGTCACAGAGGTACGCATCATGGTCTGAAAAGGCCAAAGGCCATACTTCCGCATGACGTGTGCCATCAGCAAGGGAGCGAGTAACGTAGATGCGATCGATGCGGCTTGACGAGTGAGAGGTGTAGAATGTATAGCCCGGTTCAATTCCGTGGAGCTTCTTCCAAGTTTCAACAAGTCGTAGACGGTCGATGACCACTGAGAGAGATGCACAAGGTGAATGTCGCGGGAGTTGGTCCGCGGGCTCTTGCGTCGAGTTAAAATCCCCACCGAGTACCAAATCGTCCTGCGGACCTGTGAAGAGGGGTGTGACGCTTTCGGCAAAAAAAGTTTATCGGTCATGACAGCGGCCAGTTGCGGATAGAGCGTAGATATTAATAATACGCACGCCGAACAGTGGGAGGGCCATACCTCGTGCAGTGGGGAGGTAGATGATGTCCTCTGCAGGGAGTCCATCGCGTAGCAAGATGGCGACGCCGCTACCGGTGTCGGATGAGGGTGAAACATGGGCGTTGTATCCAGTGGGAACTAGGAAGTCAGCCACAAACACCTCTAGTACGAGTGCTATATCAACATCCGCAGAGTATATAGTGTCTCGGAACATGGCCAGTTTATGGGGGGCAGGAATGGTGGCGAGATTCATCGTGGCGATACGATATTGCTGTGGACGGCCATCCTCAGTATTTGCCGAACGTGCGGTAGAAGTAGCCGGCAGGTGGAGACCCGCCGGTGGTGCCTCAGTGGTGATAATTACTGGCTGGGCGCCAGCCCCAGTGTCGCCGTGGTGGACTCCTGTGCAGACACGCTGGCAGTCTGTTCCACTTCTTCTTCGACGTCATCGGCCCAGGAAGCTGACGACGTGGACATGTGACGGCCACGTACTTCCGGAACGGGTGTTGTGGATTCCGCAACATGAGTGGCAGGGGGACCGCCGTCATCATTCGTTGACAACGGCGAGAACACGTCCCAGGCTGGGAGAGGAGGCGTCACAGGAGGGGCGCCTGTTGCTGCCACATCACGCGACTGGACGCAATGTGGGAGATCACCGTCAGACATCAGGTCGACATCTCGCGGGGCCGTCTGAGAAAGGACGTCATCGGAAGGCGTTCGTCGTCGTTTCCTGTGTTTGCGAGGCGACCGGTGTTTTCTGATGTGGCCTTCTGAATCAGAATGTGGTCGCCCGTCGTCTTACGCTGAACCTGTCTGGACAAAGGCAGACGTCGGCACGACACCGAGGTCGACGTCCACGGTTCCACCAGGAACATCGGTTTCGGTCTGCAACCCGGACGGTCCTGAAGCGAGCACTGGGAGCGACGCCGTGCTGGTGTCGTCGGCGCGTTGTGCTGCGGCGGGTGGCGTTGACGATGCTGCTGGCGCAATCGGGAGTGGTACGACGGGGTCCTATGCAACCTTGGCGTAGGTGATGGGTAAGGACGTGACCGTCGAAGCCTGGTTCTCTTCACGTAACGGCGTCTGTATTAAACGGCGGTGTAAGCATTCGGAACGTACATGTCCCTCCTGGCCACATCCTGCACACGTTCGTGGCTGTCCATCGTACATGACGACGGCCCTCACACCGCCAATCAGCAGGTACGAAGGGACATGTTTCGTCAGCTCAATTTTTATTTGCCGGACGCCATTTAATACGGGGTAGGTGGTAAATGTTTGCCACTTCTCCGCGACGTGACCCAAGACGGTGCCATGTGGTTGGAAAGCGACAATGACCACATCCTGAGGCACCTCGAACGGGAGCTCAAACAGCTGCAATGTCCGGAGACCGAATCCAGCATGGGCGACTGTCACAGCACCCATATGGCCATCAGAGTGTTTAAATTTTAGTCCGGTGGCACGACGGTTAATTATGTCAGTGCAAATTTCCTCCGTCGACATCTTGATGTAGACAACACTTCTAGTGATGGAAAAGTGTATGCCGATTACGTCCTGGGGGTTCAAACGTAGATCCTCTCGGATGAACTGTTCGACTTCGAAAGCTGTGGGTCGTGGATGTTCGGCCTGAAACGTTACTTTGATCGTTGCACGGCGGTACGAGTGCGCCATGGAGTACGTTAGTACTGGACTCGATAGACACAAACACCGCGACGCGGAAGTAAACACCACCGAGAGCGGAGCGTCAGTCGGCGCGCGGAGCAGCTCCGCACGCTAACACGGCTGTGAGCCGACTGTGCACCTTGGCCGTTGCGCTGTCGGTGCTTTCGTCGAAAGTCGTTCATCATGTGGTACAGACGCGGCAGTTGTAAAAGCTTTTTACCTCGATTTCTGGTAAAGTATGCCTTTTCGCACCCCATACCTGATGATGAAAAATGCTCTATTTTCAATTATCTATCGATCCCGCCAATTTTGGGCCGATTGCTCGTCATAGCCTTTAGGGGTGATTTTCTAAAAAACGCGGGGGTGTTGACCCAAAATATCTTAGATTCCTTCGTTTTAGGTTGTACAGAAGCGACCTGCCAAATCTGAGCCGAATCGGTTGGTCGTGTCTGAGGATGATCCCCTTGTGAGTGCAGCCCGCTTGCCAACAGCGCTCGGCAGACCGGACGGTCGCCCATCCAAGTGCTAGCTCAGCCCGGCAGCTCTTAACTTCGGTGTTACCATTGCAGCAAGGCCGTTGTCCATGAAATCTCTAAGCATTTAAAAAATCTATTCTTAATTTTAATTACAGCCAGAGTTGTGTTAGTTTTTTTGAAACGGATGAAATTTTCCCGCCCGGCGCAGTGGCTGTCTCAGCAGTCGTGACGGAAGGCGCGACTATCAGCTACACCCACGCTGAGCCTTCAACCGGTGGCGCCATATCCTCCACCGGCGGCATCGCGTCCAGAGGGCGCTTCTCTGGAATTGAAAATTTGTAGTAATGCCTTATTGAGCCAAACTGCTGAGGTCATCGGTTCCTAACCTTACACACTACTTAATCGAACTTAAACTAACTTACGCTAAGGACGACACACACACCCATGGCGCTTCTCTCTTGACACAGCTCGAGTACCTCACTTCGATACGGTTGCTGTACTGACTATGACACAAGCACATAGGACAAAAAGTTTGTCTTCCTCCTTAAGGAATTAACTGGCTAGCGTCGTGTAAATCTCTCTGTAGTCTTGTTAAAGGCCTCAATTCGGCTAGGAAAACACTCCGTAAGTGTCTTCAGTTATGCCACATTCAACTGAAGCCATTACTTGGTGATTACATCTGTTACGGTTTGAGTCGGTAATCGTAATCTTCCGACGAGCCAAACGTTGTGTTCTCGTTGTTAACGATTAATTGGTGGAAGGTGGCCAAACTGGAAATTTGTGGTAAGTTCCTATGGGACCAAAGTGCTGAGGTCATCAGTCCCTAGGCTTACCCAGCACTTAATCTAACTTAAACTGACTTACGCTAAGGACAACACACATCCATGCCCGAGGGAGGTCTCGAACCTGAGACAGGGGGGAACCGCGCGAACCGTACACAAGGCGCCTGAGACCGCGCGGCCGTTCCTAAAGCTATCTGTCGCCGTAGGACTCTGGCAGGCAGCTGTTTTGGATCCCTTCTTGCGCACAGTGTCCGGTACCCCGGCGTTTCTGTCAAATACATTTTACTCAACTTGTTGCTGAAGGACTGCTACACCGTTGAAAACTGTAGCAGCCGTGGCTAGCTATAAGTAGAGGTCCGACGTGGGCGTGCGCCTATGTACGTTGAATGTTTGCCGGTTGAACCAGCTATTAACAGTTCAATGTGACGATTTAGCGCGCTAATCGAGTTGCGATACGCCGGCTGTGTGTTCGTCAGACCAGGACGCATGAGTGCAGCCGTGTTACCTTCTTGGAAGGCGGGAGGAGGAGATTAGTGTTTAACGTCCCGTCGACAACGAGGTCATTAGAGACGGAGCGCAAGCTCGGGTGAGGGAAGGATGGGGAAGGAAATCGGCCGTGCCCTTTCAAAGGAACCATCCCGGCATTTGCCTGAAGCGATTTAGGGAAATCACGGAAAACCTAAATCAGGATGGCCGGAGACGGGATTGAACCGTCGTCCTCCCGAATGCGAGTCCAGTGTGCTAACCACTGCGCCACCTCGCTCGGTTGGAAGACGGGGGTGTCCGCAGCACACTCATCATGAAAATGCTGAAGAAAAGGCAACGCTTTCTAGACGAGAATGCTGAAATAAACATCCTGTGTCACGTACACGGTAATATGAGTGAGGAAAAACATCTCCGAACCACCTTCTGCCTGAAATACACACCTCACAGGGCAGTCAATGTACTCAAAGTCTTGAAAACGGGCAAAATCGCAACTCGTCACGCCGTACTGAACTCCTCTTGTCACCTACTGCCCTGTTACAGTTTTGTTTGGTCCACCGAAGATGTGCAGCTTTTTGTGAGTAGTAGTCTTCTTCCAGGTACCCGACTCGAAATGTCGACTGCATGAAGTTCCTTTCGTAATGTTCGTTCGGAAACTGGTTAAGTGTGCCTGGATTCACCGACACTAGCAATTTCGGTCGTTGGAGCCGATCGTCATTGACAAGGTGTGACATTCGTCTCCACTCTCTGTCAGATTCCTTTTACGGCCACTATTCTTAGACCGTGACTTAGAGACGTATTCAGAAAGTAAGTGCAGAAGATTTTTATATTTTTTTAGAAGAAGTGTATTTGAAAAAAAGGTTTAAAGGATTTTGTTGATTATTTTTTCACATAATCGCCACTCCGTCCAGTGCATGCTGTAAAGCCGTGGCACAAACTTCTTTATGCCCTCCTCGAAGAACTCTCCCACCAGCTCCTTCCCCCACTTCGGAACGTCTTCCTGCGCCTGCTCGTCGGTTGAAAATTTAATCCCACTCGTGTGTGCCTTCAGGGATATGAAAAGATGATAACCTGAAGGGGCCAAATCAGGGGAATACGGGGGGAGGGGCTTCAAAACATCCCAACCGAATGAGTCCAAGAGCGCCGTGGCGGTTAAGGCTGTGTGAGGACGGGGGTTGTCGTGCAACAAGCGCACTCCTCTCGTCAGCATTCCCCATATTTTGTTTTGAATGTTCATTTGAGATATTTTTAGGGGTCTCGCAATATCGTTGCACATTGAAGGTCTGCCCCTGAGGCATAAATTCGATCAAAATGATGCCTTTCCGGTCCTAAAACACTGAGACCACGATTTTATTGTCCTCGAATTCTTTTGCAAGAGAGGGAATCGCCGTCGTGCCTCTGTGACTATTTTCTTTTTGTCTCGGGCGTGTAATGAGCCACCCACTTTTCATCTTCAGCCACAACAGAGCTCAGAAAATCCTCACCTTCCAGTTCAAGTTGCTCAAGGATGACCCGATTTTTCTTGTGCTACTCTGCCAGCTATTATGGAACCCATCTTGCGCACAGTGACCGGTATCCCAGGGTTTCGGTGAGTGTCCCGTAAAAGAGAGTTCTCGAGAGTCGTGGAAATATTACGGAAATTTCATCCATTCTCAATCGGTGGTCTTAGTGATCATTTTCCTCGATTTTTTGCGTCAACTCATCAGTCATAATGGAAATCTTCTGCTCCTCTGTTCGTCACGAACATTTACTCTGCTTCTACTAAACTCCCTATGCCAGTTAAACACACTCGTTCTGTTCATAACATCTTCGCTGTAAACCGTTTTGATTCGCGAAAAACTTTCGGCAGGTTTTAGTCCTTCAGACAGTAGGAAGCAGGTCACAGCACTTGGCGGGAGTTCTTACCGACGTCTTTCATGCAACTGGACACTGCGACGTGAGTTCATGTACTGCCGCCTTCCTGCGATGGTCGCTCTGCTCAGGGTTTCCCCCTCTACCACTCAATGATGCCAAACCTCAAAAAACAAACAACCACGTTCCATTACGGTCACGTGCCTCGTACATGACTCGGAGTGGTACCACATTCCTTGTAGACAGGATGGACAGGCCACGTTCATACATCAACAAATTCGGCAAATTCATTCGCGTTTTGGCCATGGGTACGTCCGTATCTCCTTTCTGCCATTCTGCCACGTCTCCACGGCGACCAATCTTATTGTGTTGATTCCATACAGTCGGCTAGCACTTGCACGTCACTTCGCTGTCAAGACGTAAGTCAATGGCGGAGGGTGATATGATCGCCTGCTACCACGTATACACCATCTACAGTGCTCCAGAGCCACGAGTGTGCTCTTTGAGAGAGGAGGGAGACTAAAATTTTGTCTTGTGAGCTTTTTAAGTTCCATTTCCGGCTGGTACCTCACATAGCAACCACTGTTATACGTGGCGATTTACTAAAGAATGTACTCGAAAGGATTCTATATGTGCTGCTGGTGGACTTTGGCAGTGATTCCAGCCTTTTTAAGATCAAGGATCATGAAGTGTTAGTTTCTTGTCTCACTATTCTGTGCCGTAACGCCAACTCAAGTGCGTACTGCTATTTTGGCAGTGGTTGTTTTCAACAGATGTCTGCCTACAACATACAGAACACATTGTTCACTGATTTATGTCCTAAATTTTTGCCGTCACGGTAAAGCAAAAAGGGGGAGAGGCATAGCTCGCTTAAAAACGTGCAGAAAATTACATATCAGTACACAAATTGATTCTGAGTAGGCAGAACAGTTGCTAATCCAACAAGTTATGTAAGTTATGCATTGTCTTATACGGATGAACGATGGTAAAGTGAGAGACACGTTGACAAATGGCACGCCACTCTCTCACTTTATCAGTATTGTCAGTCAGATTAACATTCATATTTTCTGTCACGATCTTGGTGTTCCCCAGTACTAGATTTGGTAAGTGTGATTTATGACTTTTTAGATGGGAAAAATGTGGGCAGAATGTTCTTATAACTGCATGTGTAAACTGTAGAGAATGTGAACCTGAGAGGCTGTAGTGGAGTCGACGGCGAACGGGGAGAGAAATGAATTGGGGGCCATAAATTGTGAGTGCAGCGACCTGGCTGTGTGAGTTATTGTGGGAAGAAGTGCGCAGTGGATCATACCTGCAGAGGGAGCTGTGGCCGAAGCCCTCCCCTCCTTCCGCTTAGGGTTGGAGAGAAGGGCGCCATGAAAACAAATTACCTGACACAGGTGGTAGTCCGTCAGCCAGTTGCCGGAAAATGGATGGAGGAAGCGATTTAAGGGAGACTGCCGTAAACCTTTGTACGAGTGGTGGGAAGGTCATACAACTCTGTGCATTCTCATGTTAGAAGCTGGGACTATACGGACAGAGCGGCTGGTGCACAAGTTCAGTGGAGGCAAGATTGTAACTCCCCTGAAGCCAGGAAGTCACAAGGTTCTTTTAGCGAGCGGAAAAAGCATATATTTCATGGCGACGACTGTCTGGGAAGCTTCTTTCAGAAACTGAAAATAATCGGCCTGGAAACACTAGATCTCTTCATAAGTCAGGGACTGTGGTACTGTGTAGATAGATGCTTTTTTTTGCCAAAAACGTGGCCATGCTTACCGTGAGATCGACGCCTCCCTAGCCTAAAATCTTTTTTTTCTTCGGGAAAGAGAGGTTTGGAGTCGCTGGTGGTCTCCTCTCAGGATATGTAAAGTGGAGGCTTTCTCTCCAAGTGTGCGAATCGTGGATCTATGTCCGGTTTGGCTACCAGGCCAACAGCACAGTCAAGAGAGGAGATTCAGTGAGTAGAGGATAATTCGATTGGTTTGTGCAATGTGAGGGCGGTTTCGTTTTTGCTAATTCAGCTCCCGTACCGAGGCTCGGTGGAAAGTGGTTGTGATTCTTTGTGTTCTTCGTCTTCTGGTCCTCCCCTGGTGTAGAACTTCAGGTCTTTCCCTAGTGAGTGAGATTTGTGGTCTGTATCTTGTGGTGGACTAAGAGCCAGTGGCAATTTACAACTATACTGACAGTGGAACTGTATATTATCTCGGACACACCGTGTGTCACGAGAGTGAAGGTATTCGTCCTGAGTCGGTCGTCTGATAATTCCAGCGCGCACCGTCGTGCCTGTGAGTCAAATTAGTGTGGCCAGACCAGCGAGTGGCTGCATCTGCCGGGATTTCAGGGCTCTGACACGGAGGTTTACCGCATTCTGATAATCAGAACGCCATATCGCGTAGTTTACAAATTTTCGAGGATCCGTCAGAACATTAGAGCTGCCGCAGCGCGCCGCTCCTCGCGAACAGCGCGCCTTTTTCTGCTGCCGCCTGAAACTGCTGCACCGTGGAGGCTTCTTACAGCTGAACCGTACTTTGTGCTATACTTGGTCGTAGTTGATTCCATTTCAATAGATTTGGACTTCACAGTGGATTCGAGTAAACAAAGTCCAATTGTGTTGTAAAAGGAATTAATTCAGGGGAGAATTTGTATAGCTTCCACCTTAATGTATGCTTTGCCAATCAAACACCATTCTTTTTCTGATTTGTGTTTATGATTTTTGTGTAAGATGGTTCAAATGGCTCTGAGCACTATGGGACTTAACATCTGAGGTCATCAGTCCCCTAGAACTTAGAACTACTTAAACCTAACGAATCTAAGGACTCCACACACAACCGTACCTGAGACAGCAGAATTCGAACCTGAGACCGTAGCGGTCGCGCGGTTCCGGACTGAAGAGCCTAGAACAGCTCGGCCACACCGGCCGACTGTGCAAGATTTATAAGCAAGTTGCACTTACAAAAGGATGTTAAAACTAGTCATTATTTTGTAAACTTAAATACGCTACTGCTCTCATTCATACTCCCTCAATTATTAACTGTTTTTATTTTACTGTATTGTTCGTGGGTAAATCAGCAATTTAAGGTTCAATCTTGTTAAATTAATTTTAATTTGGTTATTAATTTGAGTACAAGACAGGACAGAAAAATCAAGACTGCAGTGGTATGGACACATGAAGAGAATGGATGAGGGAAGAATTCCAAAGAGGATGTTTGATCTGCAACTGGAGGGGAAGAGGCCCAGAGGAAGACCAAGAGATAGAGGGGTGAAGGGAGTGAAGGAATGTGTGACGAGAAGAGGAGAGAACTGGACGAAGGTGGAAGAGGGGGAATGGTGGAAAGACAGAACACGATGGAGAGGCTTGTGTTCCCGACAGACCCAGCCAGTGGCTGGAAACTGTCCAAGATGATGATGATGTTTAATTTGAGTTCTGAAAGTGACCACAGTCATGGGAAACAAAAGTGCCACGAGTAAATTCACTAATTCGTACATGAAAATCGAGGGTGTAACGCACGATTTGAAGGTTATTGAGAAGGTAATACTTTTCTTTATGTAAAAATAATAACATTTAGCATCACTCAGATATATATTTATGATTAAAGCAAGCGACGGCTTGCAGCGTGACTAACACAAGCATTCCCACTCAGCCAAAACCTTCCTGTAGAATTTAACAATGACCGTGGCCGAATTCTGTGCATTCCCGTGTGATTCGGGGCTGGGTGCAATAGCTTGTATCTTTTACACCGCTACCTGCCACAGTAACAACACAAAAGAAGTACCAACAAATGCCGTTTCAGATCGGAAGTCCAAAACCGACGATCCACCGGTATTGCAGGCCCAGGGACATCACGAACTGTATCGTCAGTGGTCAAATCATTGTGATCCTACAAGGAACATCAGTCATAGAGATTTGTGATATTGCAGAAATGACAGGTGACGTCCTCATACCCACCTGAAACCAAAAAAAATGGTTACCGATGGGGAAACAGACGGATATGTGGCATATTACAGAACTTGCAACGACGTAACACTGCTGTCTAAAATTACAATCAAATCAAAACCATCGAATCGCGAATTTTAACAACGAAACTGTAGATCGCCAATAGCAAGAAATCATGGGTAATATAGCAACAGAGAACACACATCTACTCAAACTATTCTTTAACTTTTGCTTTACCATCGATACAGAGCAAGGGGCATTTCGAGAGAATAATTCGAGCCATTTCGCGCAGACTGGCTTAGTGTTCTGAAGTGGAAAAGGGACCAACATCGCACAGAACCAAGAAGACTACCCCATTAGATCATTACAAATGTTACAATGATCCTAAACAGGAATCGATAGTAGAAGGCAGGCGTCTTTCGTACGAGATCTGTGTGCTTCTCACAAATACAGTTTAACAATTATTTTAGTAAGCCTGGAGCGCGCATTGTATAATTTTTTACTTCACGGAGTAGTAGCGACTCGACTCCTCAGAGAATACTCCATTGTATAGTAGCTTCAAGACTGCAAGTAAACCTGCCAAATCCGATATCCAATAGCGAATTCCTCACTCTCATTTCGTCTACTGGTACATAAGTTGTCCTTTGACACAAGGCAAGCGGCTTTTAATTAAAATGCCTTCCCTGTACGAGTGCAGGTTGCAGACACAACACTGACGACATAGGGAAGGTTGGGGCTGGCCGTGAGCCGTGCTGGTAAGGCGACCGCTAACGATAAGTCCGGATTCGAGTCATGGTCCAGTACAAATTTTAATTGCCGTCATTCCATTATACAGCTGATGGTTGTCCATACTCGCAACTGCGAATACACTACATGTATTTTACAAAGACTGTAGTCGCCACACTGCCTGTTCTTTCGGATATGCTTGTATGTCTGAAGGAAGATTGAAACGCACTTCTGAACAACACGGGCACTGCAGTATCGTATTAATTGCGGTAGGATAGTTTGTTGAACGATCAGGCATAGAACGTTCATTTATATTTCTCTGTTTAGTTTTATTACGAGTACAATCGACATCTGTGCCAGAGAAATAACTACACATAATATGTCATAATGTGCACAGAACGTGTAGATAGAAAGCATATAAAAATAATAAAACATGAAACTACGAAATGTCAGAATAAAAATAATATTCTGGGACCAGACTACTGGAAAGATGCGATCATTCACCAGGTACATATGAAAGGGGACAAAACAAACGTCACCAACTACAGAAGCATATCACTTCCTCCAGTCGAGTCTCTAAAGAACGACAGAATCGTGAAGTGGGTCACATAGATCGTCAACTAGGATGGTACAAAGCAGAATTCAGAAAAGCACGGTCATGCTCAAAACAGATCTCCGCCACCAGGACCTTAATTGAAACAACACTGCAAACAGAAGATAAGAAGGATATTATGATATTTTTTGTTTTGTTTTGAAGACGGCGAATGACTCTACAGACCGAGATACACTTATAAACGTAATGAAAAAGTTTGGGATAAATGCATGTAGATGTATACCGATAAAAAAATGAAAACAATAAGAAAACTCGTTAACAAGTCAAATTTTTGGGACAACTATCAGAACTATTTCAAATAGTAACGAGTTAAAACACGGAGATGGCCTATCGCCAATAATGTTTTATTGTATCGTGAAGGTAGTATCTTAGAATGGCAGTAAAAAAGAGTCGACAAGATATTCCAAACGAAACTGATTATGCTATCAGATGGCCGAGCTTGGATTCGAATGCCTCGCTTTCGCAAATGATCTACTATTTCTTTGTGAAAAATCTAGCAGCAACCGACGAAATATAAGACCTAAAAGACAGAAATTTATTTTAAGAAGACGGAGAACATGAAAGTAGATGTAAAAGATCCTACATAGACAATGGAGACATGTGTGGTCACATAAACACGACACAAAAAATGAAGTACGTAGGTTAGATTCTCACCCTCAACATCAATCAGAAGGTAGCAGCTGAAGAAAGAGCCAAGAAGGCGGAGACAGTATTCAGGCTATCCCAGAATACTTACAAATCCAAGTTCCTAGCTTATCACGCCAATTTCAAACAGTACAGCATATAGTCAAACTGCACTAATCACCGGACGGGACTCTGAAAAATAAAGGAAACTTCTAAGGAAGACTGTCTACATGTACATCTACATCTACATTTATACTCTGCAAATCACACGGCCGACCGAAGTGGCCGTGCGGTTAAAGGCGCTGCCGTCTGGAACCGCAAGACCGCTACGGTCGCAGGTTCGAATCCTGCCTCGGGCATGGATGTTTGTGATGTCCTTAGGTTAGTTAGGTTTAAGTAGTTCTAAGTTCTAGGGGACTAATGACCTCAGCAGTTGAGTCCCATAGTGCTGAGAGCCATTTGCAAATCACACTGAAGTGCCTGGCAGACGCTTCATCGAACCACCTCCACAACAATTCACTACTATTCCACTCTCGAACAGTGCGCGGAGAGACGAACAACTGTATCGTTCCGTGCTATCTCTAATTTCCACATACTTTATTATGATGATGGTTTCTCCCTATATAGGTCGGCGTCAACAAAATATTTTCGCACTCGGAGGAGAAAGTTAGTGATAGAAACTTCGTGAGAAGATCCCGCCGCAACAGGACAAGCCTTTGTTTTAATTATGTCCATCCCAAACCATATTATCATGTCCGTGACACTCACTCCCGTATTTCTCGATAATACAAAACGTGCTGCTCTTCTTTGAATTTGCTCGATGTACTCCGTTAATCCTATCTAGTAAGGATCCCACACCGTGCAGCAGTACTCCAAAAGAGGAGGGACAAAGGTAGTGCCACGGCAGTCTCTTCAGCAGATCTTCTGAGTGTTCTGCCAATAAATCGCAGTCTTTGTTTCGCCTTCCCCACAACATTTTCTATGTATTCTTTCCTGTTCAAGTTGTTCGTAGTTGTAATTCTTAGGCATTTAGTTGAATTTAAGGCGTTTAGATTTGATTGATTTGTCGTGTAACCGATGTTCAACGGATTCCTTTTAGCACTCATGTGGTTGACCTGACACTTTTCATTATTTAGCGTCAGTTGCCAATTTTCGCACCATTCAGATATCTTTTCTAAATCGTTTTGCAATTTGTTTTGATCTTCTGATGAATTTACTAGAGATAAACGACAGTATCATCTGCAAACTACCTAAGACGGCTGATCAGATCGTCTCCTAAAGCGTTTGTATAGATAAGGAACAGCAAAGGGCTTACAACACTACCTTGAGGAACGCCAGAAATTACTTCTGTTTTAGTCGATGACTTTCTGTCAGTTACTACGAACTGTGACCTCTCTGACAGGAAATCACGAATTTAGTCGCATAACTGACACGATATTCCCTAAGCGCTCCATTTGATTAGAAGTCACTTGTGAGGTACGGTATCAAAAGCATTCTGGAAATCTAGAAATACGGAATCAATCTGAAATGCCTATTCAATAGCACTTAACGCTTCGTGTGAGTAAAGAGCTAATTGTGTTCCTAAAGAACGATGTTTTCCGTGTTGACCGAGTGTCAATAGACAGTCCAAATGGTTCAAATGGCTCTGAGCACTATGGGACTCAACTGCTGAGGTCATTAGTCCCCTAGAACTTAGAACTAGTTAAACCTAACTAACCTAAGGACATCACAAACATCCATGCCCGAGGCAGGATTCGAACCTGCGACCGTAGCGGTCTTGCGGTTCCAGACTGCAGCGCCTTTAACCGCACGGCCACTTCGGCAGGCAATAGACAGTCCTCTTCGAGATAATTCATAATGTTCGAACACAATATATGTTCCAAAATCCTGCTGCATATCGACATCAATGGTGTGAGCCTGTAATTTAATGGAAATGGAAATGCCGTGTGGCTAGGGACTCCTGTCGGCTAGACCGTTCGCCTGGTGCAAGTCTTCCGAGTTGACGCCACTTCGGTGACTAGCGTGTTGATGGGTATGAAATGACGATGATAAGGACAACACAACACCCAGTCCTGAGTGGAGAAAATCTCCGACCCAGCCGGGAATCGAACCCGGCCCATTAGGTATGACATTCCGCCGCTCTAACATCTCATCTACAAGGGGCGGACTGTAATTTAACGGATTACTTCTATTACCTTTGTTGAATATTGGTGTGAGCTGTGCAACTTTCCAGTGTTTGGGTACGGATCTTCCGTCGAGCTATTGGGACAGTATACTCTGAAAGGAACCTGATTGGTATACATCTGGACCAGAAGACTTGCTTTTATTAAGTGATTTAAGATGCTTCATTACTCCGAGGGTATCTACTTCTAAGTTACTCATGCTGACAGCTGTTCTTGATTTGAATTCTGAAATATTTACTTCGTCTTCGTTAGTGAAGGAATTTCGGAAGGCTGTGTTTAGTAACTCTGCTTTAGCAGCACTGTCATCGATAGTATTTCCATTGCTACCGCGCAGAAAAGACATTGATTGTGTCTTTCCGCTAGCATTCTTCACACACGATCAGAATCTCTTGTGGGGAAAAACTAAAAAGTAAACAAGCAGATGAATTTACATTTCACTTGTGATCAAGCAAGAAATTATATGAACTGTTTGTAAACATGTCATCCGCAATAAGCAAGAATGCTGGCTTTCTGTGAACACATTAAAAGAAGTAAACCAGAAAGGATTTGATACTGACTTACCGCCGGCCGGTGTGGCCGTGCGGTTCTAGGCGCTTCAGTCTGGAATCGCGTGACCGCTACGGTCGCAGGTTCGAATCCTGCCTCGGGCATGGATGGGTGTGACGTCCTTAGGTTAGTTAGGTTTGATTAGTTCTAAGTTCTAGGCGACTGATGACCTCAGAAGTTAAGTCGCATAGTGCTCAGAACCATTTGAACCATTTTTGAACTGACTTACCAGGAGAACAGAATGGCAGAAGTCCTATCGGTGAAACCAGCTCTATAGGGCTTGGGAATATCGCAATTTAGGTCAGATGACAGTTCAAAAAATGGTTCAAATGGCTCTGAGCACTATGGGACTTAACATCTATGGTCATCAGTCCCCTAGAACTTAGAACTACTTAAACCTAACTAACCTAAGGACAGCACACAACACCCGGCCATCACGAGGCAGAGAAAATCCCTGACCCCGCCGGGAATCGAACCCGGGAAGATGACAGTTCATACCGAGGTATGCAGGATTGTACTTGGTGCTTATTCTATTGTCACACACGCCAGTGCTGACGGATGCTGTTAATCTAGACCCCTAGGAATCTTCGGTTGGTCCATCCGTTCAATGCTGTCGTCTGCTTCATTGTATGTGGCAAGTTTAAGCGGTACAACTGTCCATGCCCCAAGATCAGAATCATGCTACATTGCTTTGGCATAATGTTAATGAAATACAGGTGGTTTTCTTAATTTGGAAAATTTATTTTTATTTTAACTTTGTGGCGAGAGGGCCTTTCTGTCACCATAGCTAGCAGGTAACCCAAGGGAGGGAGGTCATACGCGCCGTCTTTGTTTGAAACTGTGAATTTTGTTCTATGTGTTATCTTATATGAACTGTTAATGTATCGTACGTTCGGAGGTGAGAATTGGAGACCAATCCGGCAACTGCCTAAACGAGCGTGGAAAACCGCCTAAAAGCCTGACTGAGGCTAACCGGTGAATCACATCGCCTCGCGGATTTAAGCTGCTTACGTACCTGTCTCGAAAACTAGCACGCACTCCGCGCGTTAAATTATACGAGAGTTCTATAGAGTAAGTAATCGAAAATAAAAAAAATTAAAGAAAAGAAAAAATGATGGAGGTATATCCTAAGATACTACTGACTGAGGTCTGAGTGACTCTAGTTTTCAAGCTGTTACCGCCCTTCCAACAGTAATAAGTTTTTTACGGTATTCTATTACAAAATACTCTTAAACTCTAAAACAGAGGTAGTAAACAATACTGGAAAAGGGTTACATGGACTAAACTAAACTAAATAAACTAAACTAAACTCCGTCCGAACAAGCCTTGGAAGGCCCCCACGGTACCGACCGGCCGCCGTGTCATCCTCTTAGCTCAGGGGCGTTACTGGATGCGGATACGGAGGGGCATGTGGTCAGCACACCGCTCTCCCGGCCGTTGTCAGTTTTCGTGACCGGAGCCGCTACTTCTCAGTCAAGTAGCTCCTCAGTTTGCTTCACAAGGGCTGGGGGCACCCCGCTTGCCAACAGCGCTCGGCAGACAGGATGGTCACCCATCCAAGTGGTAGCCCAGCCCGACAACTTTTAACTTCGGTGATCTGACGGGAACCGGTGTTACCACTAGATGGACTATACTTGCCGATTAAATACCATGTACTAAAACAACATTCAATAAATGTTAATTTACCGTTCGTATAACGTAATTTCACGTGAGATGAAAGTCCATATGTCACGTGGCATGCTATTCGTGGAACCTCCTTGTTACCATCAGAATTTCTTTCCAATGGTTCAAGTAGCATATCTTCAGTGCGGTCATTGTCGTGTTCCGGAAACAGTACTTAGATTTATAAACGGGATCTGTAAGAATTTATGTCAGTGCACCGGCAAGTGTGTAAATAATTGCATCCAAATCAACGTTACGTAATTATAGCGTAAATAACACGTACTTGATATAGCTATTATTTGCTGTATCACCATACATACGAAATCAATTATGGGCAAGAGATTGCTCCATAATGTTCATTTACGCCAAATAATTCATGCTGTATAACAGCACCGTATTTTACATCGTAACCATGTATTTCCGTATGAAATAACAAATTAATCGATAATGTCACACTAAATACCACAAAACCCACGGAGAGTGCTGTTTTAATTAACTTCATACAGCTGTTATCGGAACAGAACAGTTGGCGCCAAAGATCAAAATGCCGTACATGCCTCATTTCTGTCTATAATTTTTTCGAGGATTTGATGGAGTCCTATATATTATCGATGTTACTCTGTAATACGTCGTTAGTTTAATCTTGAAATAATTTCTTCTCCACCAATATGGCTGTCAGTAGCCCTACGTTGCCGTACGGACTAAAATAATGGTGATATCGCTTTGTCATTATTATTATTTTCCTCAATTGCTCACAATATGCCACTGTTCCTGAACAGTTTTATTAACTGTACCCAGGAAAACACGGTAGCATTCAAACCAGCTTTCGGTTTAAAGACAGATATACCATTAAATTTTAGCGCTCGCTGTCTGTCGCTGCAGTAGCTCTGCAGAAACGGGATTCAATCCATCACTCGAAAAAAAAAAAAAAAAAAAAAAAAAAACACCAGCGTAAAGCACAAAGCACCTGATATATATCTACTAAAACTGCACAATTTGGCGTTTGTGATGCAAGTACATCACATAGCTGGAAGCACTGCGAATCGACGCTTGCGTTTTATCGCATATGCAACGGATTACGTAGTGAAATACACCATCTATCGATAGTCTTTGTTTCCGTATTTAGCACATTCTTTGCCCTGTTTTGCCAAATATTTCACTTAAACTTATAACAAATGTCATATAAGTATACTCTTTATCTAATAGGCCATCAAAAACCTTTACGAAGTACATAATTTCATTAATAAACATAGTTTCCTGAATAACTTGTTAGACAAAAAAGTCACGGGCATTAAACAATGAGTAGAATACTTCCACTGAGGTCAGAGTATTTAAAATTCCTCACGTTGGTTGATGGCAGGAGGTCAAGTGTGGAATTTTTTGCCTTAGGGAAGTATTCAGTTCCAATATCCCATTTTATTAGAATATCATGTAACTGTGTTTGTACCTACTTTTGACACCAAGTCCCGTAACTTTCTGCACTCTTCAAAGGAACGACCGCGTGCCCGTACTGTTGCTTTGTCGGTGGAGGACGGCCTTTCAGCGCGCTAATGATGATGATGATAGCTTGTGGGGCGCTCAACATCGTCGTCATCAGCGTCCATACAAGTTCCCAATCTTTTCAGTTCGATTCTCGCCACTTTCAGAATGATGATGATATCATGAGCACAACAGAAACACCCAGTCCCCGGGCGGAGAAAATCCCCGACTCGGCCGGAAGTCGAACTCGGAAGCCTTCAACGTGCTAAGATGCTGCCTTTGTTGCATTCTGGCGGGTTCTGTGCCGTGCATCTATGCTAGTGTGTCTGAATGTTTTCAATATGTGAAATCCGCTTTAATGTCTGCTTTTGTCACTGAATTACTGGTTTCTTATGCAGCGTGTTTCAATTGCACATTTCGTAAATGAATTATTTCGAACTAAAATGACAGTCATTCGACAGGCCCTGTGGATGATAGTTGAATTCCCATTGTTATGTTGGGCATGAAATCGTTTCCGTAATTTATTTTTGTCGACACATAAGGTGAGAATTCTGTTTCATACATATATATAGTTGCAAATGCTAAAAATAGTGACAGGGAGTTTTGTGGCGGTTGAGGATAATCATCCTTTCAGCTGCCCCGTAATTCTGCTAATAATATAAATTTAAATTATTAGTCCAATGATTAATCAGATATCAGTTAAATGAAGTATTGCATTTTGTTGACATGTTCCAAGGTCGTGCATTGACAGTAAACTGGTTTTTAATTCACAATTCATTTTGATATTTTATCCGATGTTCGTGCAAAATACTGTTCGTAAGCTTCAATCAAACATTTCAGATGCTGAATTACTATCTTCTATAAATGGCTCTTTTATTTCATCCCCTTCATCTTCTCAAAAGCCTTTTTTTGTTGGGATGCAATCAAATACATTGGAGAGCATACAGATGGTCAAAAGTAGTGATCGTCAAAGCTTTTCGCTCAAAGGCCAATACTGACATTGTGGGGTGGCATATGTACCGATCTTATTGTTAACTGGTAACCTACATAAATTAGCTTGGGGCTATACCATTCCAAGTAGTCTAATTTCAGAAGAAATTCACGTACTACCATCAAGGATTTTACTGAAATTTGGAATTAACATTTGGACTTGTTCTCAGTTACTATTGGTAAAGTTTTACTTTCGCGAAATTAATACTTACAGAGACATTGTCATTTATTTGACCCCACAGCTATCAACAGTGATTCCGTGAGTTTTCGGTAAATTGAAGACATAATGTCTCCGACAGTATATTCTTGAAAGATACAAAACTAGGTCATCGAGACAACTTTTTGCTCTCACTTAAGTAAATACCAAAGAAAGGTTTCCTGAGCGATTTACGCATGGATAATTTAAAGCAAAGCCGACCGAGAAAAGAGACGCTCGCAAATAATGTGAAGATTAGCTTTTCATATCTCCGGAGATAATTGTGAGATATACAGGAAACTTCGCACATAATAAGTTATTAATACGAGGTCTCAGAAAATAAAACTTAATTCACTCAATGCCTTCCAATATTTTACTAATTGAGGGTAAATTTGACGATTTTCTAAAAACGGTAAAAATAGCTATCTTTGGCTCCCTTTTGCAAAAAAGAGTCTACTGCTGACTCTTTTAAACCATGTTCATTAGAAAGACCATTTCTACACCACCTAAAGAAAGCTATATCAATGCGAGCATATAAGGCCCTAGAAAACAACAAGCTTTGCCAAAGTTCAAAAAATGGTTCAAATGGCTCTAAGCCCTATGGGACTTAACATCTGAAGTCATCAGTCTCCTAGACTTAGAACTACTTGAACCTAACTAACCTAAGGGCAACACGCAGATCCATGCCCGAGGCAGGATTCGAACCTGCGACAGTAGCGCTCGCGAGGTTCCAGACTGAAGCGCCTAGAACCGCTCGGCCACAGCGGCCGGCCTTGACAAAGTCTGCCGAAAAAATAAACTATATAAAAAATGTTACGTTTAGCTTTTTATATCTCCGAAAGTAACTGCGGGGTAAACCTGAAATCATACAGGCAATAATTTAGCAAGACAAAAATGATGATTTTTCTAAAAATCTCAAAAAATGGCTATCCTTGGCCCACTTTTACAAAACAGAGCCTTCAGCATACTCTTTTAAACCGTTTTCATCAGAGAGACCATGTTATAAACCACTTAAAAACTATATTTGGTTTTGCATTGCCAACATGTAAGGCTATGAAAAAGAAAGACAAGGTGGAGCTCCATTGAAAATGGGCCCATATTCTGTTCTAATCAAATCTGACATCTTTTATTATGTTCTACAATTCTTCAGTAGCCTCTGTGAAAGATAATATCAAAAGTCCTGATGACTAGGAAATGAGCTTGAGTCAGAAAAACTACAAGTAAGTAATCCCTTTTTTAGACATCCCCACAGCATTCGGCTGTACAAAATTCTTTTTATAAAAATGAAATGGAATAAGGAACTCAATACAAAGAGAAGTTTCCTCTTTTAATTTGAGGTAATAACATTTGAAAAGTGTAAATTTTTGGGTTGTGTGTAATCAAAATTTCTTCCAAACAATCCCATCAGTGATATCGTCTGCCCCTCAGTATAGTTTTCCTCATGACATTCTACAACAAATTAATGAAACCTGTAAAAAAAAAATTGAAAGCTTGAAGTAAACAAAAGCTTAAGATCCTAAAGGAGAGACACTTCTGGCCTTGGCCTTTGACACTTATAGAAATGTATCATCAGCTTGGAATCCTGTGTAAAGAAACCTCAGCAGATTTGGAACCTGTGGTAAATAAGCCCACCTGTAGCTGCAGTTGCACAACTGTCGCGCTTGATCCCTATGGCGACGGGTAGACTGGTTTCCTCGCTTTGAAAGGAACCAGCAGTGGTTAAGCCGCCACGGACCATACCGGCACTTTTACATAATTTTTCATGTACTCGTTAATGTTCCACATTAACCGCAAACAATGCTAGGAAAAAGTACGCTTTACCTTAAACAAGAACTTAACTATCAGATCAGTAGCATTACACAATAAAAAATACACTAATCGTTCCCTATAACATCAATCTATTCCAAAAAAATGTCAGGAAACTGCTGTGATCTTCACCAAAATTTACACAATGTGACAGGGGTGCAAAACCTGCAGGCTGTTTATACGATGTATCTGCAAGTGTTGTTCAACATTTTACTACCATGATCTCTACTAACTTGGAAATGCACAGTTAAATTGTGAAGTTTATAACTACTTTGATTCTGTAGTTATAGTAGGAAAACAGGCTGAAACATGTCTCACTGAATCGTGACAAAAGACTCCCTTTTTTCTGAAGATTTTTTAGCTATTCGCATTTTATCTCACTTCCTAGTCATCAAGACTTTCGATATTGCCTTCCCCAGAGATTACTAAACGATTGTTGTAGGGCGTAATTAATAATGTCAGATCTGAATACCCACGGAATATGGGCCCATCTATAATGCACCTCCACCCTGTTGTTGTTTTTAGGGCCTTATACGATCTCAATCCAAAACCAAATATATTGCAGTTTTATAAGGATTTTTTGGAGTTTTTTCTAGAAAAATCGTCAAATTTGTCCTGAATTTGTATACTACTGGAAAGCAGTACAAGAATTAAATTACAAATTTTAAGACCTTGTATTGGTACATTATTACGTGCAAATTTTCAAGTTTATCGCACAATTACTTCCGTCGATAAAAAAACTAAATTTCACTTTTTTCAAGCGTCTATTTTTTCGGCCTACTTTGCTTCGCATTGTCCTTGTTTTTTAGCGCAATACATTCTCGCAATGAAAAACCAAATATAGTCTTTTAGGCTGTTTAGGAAATGATCTTTCTAATGAAAACGTTTCAAAAGAACTTGCAGAAGAATCTTTCCTGTAAAAGAGGGCGATAAAAGGCCTTTTTTGACGGTTTTAGAAAAATCGCCAACTTTGCCCTCAGTTTGGAAACTACTGGAAACCAGAAGAAGAACGAAAGTTTATATTCTAAGACCTTATATTGGTAGGTTATTACGCGCAAAGTTTCATGTTTATCCCGCAATTATTTCCTCAGGTACAAAAAGCTAAACTTCGCATTTTTTTTTCAAGCGTCTATTTCTTCGGCCGACTTTTCTTCAATGTGTAAATCGCTCAGGAAATATCTTTTTTTTTTTTATTTTGCGTAAGAGAGCGTAATAAGTTGTTCAAGATGACGTAGTTTTATTTCTTTCAAGAAAATATTACCGGAGATATTATGTCTCTAATTTGCCGAAAAATCTCGGGTGCACTCTTGATAGCTGCGCTATGGGATCAAACAAACGACTGTTTCTCCGTAAGTATTGAATTAATGATCTTGAAACCCTACCAATGTTAACTGGCGAAACGTGTGATTGTTCATACAAAATTTCATCACAATCCGTGATCGCAGTGCGGGAACTTGCAGGCCACTTGCTATCGAAAGACCCTATGTTATGAGCCCCTAATAGACTGGCTACTAAGGATGTAATAACTTGGCTCCGGCCCCCAAGTAATTATCGGTACTATGCGGAAAACTTGGTTTCTACTTTCGTTTGTTTGAGATCGTTGCCACCCTCAGCACTCCAAAATTGTGATACTGTAACTGCTTGACGTTGTGTTCTTGTGTTGTCTGTATGAGCGGGTGACTGATTGTTAATAGTATTTAAATGCATCACTCATGTTTGAGTCACGATCACAGATGTTTACTAAATGGTTTCGGTGTAATTACTCCTCTACTCACTGCGTTGTATTACATCAGCCTTAATTTAATTTCATGTTCCTTGCTACAAATATGTACCGCATTTGAAGGTGACTGTCTGTGTAACGCGTGTTCGCCAATGTTACTAACGTGTCAAAATTTATACCGTAGCAGCTGATCGATACGCGTCGCGCACGCCTGTCAGTTGTCAGCACTGGAAGAGAAACAGACTACAACATTCCCTCCTCTCACGTCCTCTAACCCAGCAGTGGCCGCGCTACTTACCCTCCGCTCGTGAGGTAAGAGGCCAACGATTCTTAGCTCACTGTCGTATTCATCAACGTCATTTAAAATCAAGCGCATTTGAAAATATTAGTGTCTCTGAAAGTATTTATGTTTACAGATACCCAGAAATTACTGCTACCAGTTGTCTTTCGTTTTATTTTTCAATTGTTATTTTCCAAAAGGCGACTGACTGCAGTAATTTCTGGAATCCTTTATCCATCACAGTCGCAGTGATTCATATCCTTAATGGATTAAAGTTGTATTTTTATTTGATACTGTGCAAGAAAACTACACTCTTAAGAAGCTCTTAACGTTAACTGACGTTTTTATATTTGACTGTTACTAGATACATAATACTTTAAGATACGGCTGAGAACCGCGGGTGGCACGAATGCTTGATCCGAGCCACATGCAACCCGCGGTCCGCAGTTTGACGACCACAGGTCTAAACTTTTATCTTTCTCGTGAAAGTAGGAATTTTTCGCGAGCAATAAATACATTTACTTAGTTGCCTGTAAGAGTTAAGTTAGTTCATTAACCTCCGCAAATATGTCGTTTACACTGATAATTTGAAGCCGTCTTTGAATTCAAAATCGACGACCACTGGTCTAAACTTTCGTTTTTTTCATGAAAGCAACAATTTTTCGTGAGCAGTAAATACATTTATTTATTTGCCTCGAAGAGTTAAATTAGTTCATTAACCTATTTAAACATGTCGTTTAAACATTTAATTTGAAGCAGTCAATTTATGTAAAAAATAAACCTTTGCATTCGAAATTGTGTTCTAAGGAGAAAGCACGTACCTCATCTTTCAGCCCCAAAATACGGGTTAGTATCATCCCTCTAGATCTGGGCTTCCCAAACTTTTGCTCTGACGGAACACTTTGAGAATCCTGGTACTTTGATGGAACACTTTGTTTATTTTGAAGATTAATAACATTTTAAAAAGTAAGAAAAACCTATTTTATACAATGTTTACCTCAGTTTTAAATCATAATTAATAACTCAGAAATCATAATAAATTTAAAAAAATTATTAGTATGGACAAAATGTCGAAGAAAACGCCATGTTATCAGTAGTTTTTCGTGGAGCACTTATTCACTTCTCACAGGAGCATCAGTGTTCCACTGTACAGAGTTTGGGAAACCCCTCTCTAGAGTAACGTCTGACCTCAGTTAGTAAAAGAATATATGTATGTGTACTTCCTATCTCTTTACGTAGCAATTTGAATAAAGGATTAACTAGTGGACGAGATTTTATGGACTTGATTTTGATAGCTTCATCGACAGCATCCTTATAACTGGATGATAATTTTTTTGCAGCAAGTGAATGTCAATGCAATGGTTTCTAGAACATTTTTGGCGTTTTTTTTTAAGCTTTACAACCCGATTTATTTTGACACTCATGGTCTTTACTCCTCTCTACGGGTTACTGAATATTATTGAAGAGTTTGAGAATTAAAAAAAAATGGATACCCTAGTAAAAGTCATAGCTGTGTAAGTTAATAAAATGCTCGTTGTGCTTATCCTGATGTACTGAATGTACAGCAAAAGTTCCGTCACAGACCAGATTACTATAAAATTCCATGTCTGAGGCTGGCACATACTCCTTGGCAAGCTTCACGAGGTCTATATATTTCTCAAATTTAACTGGCAAAGGCACTTTATAAAGCTTTTCCTCGGCAAAAGTAGTTCAGGTTTTCTGAATGACGAAATGATGCTAAATAACGTGTGATAATGATGTACTACAACGAGCTTCATGATTGTGTTCAATGGAGTATTCAAAGAACCTGTACTTTGAAATAGCCAACTTCTCCTTTAGGTGAGACAAGAAGTTTGCAAATTTTGTACACAGTGATGACACTGCAGGAATACCTGCGTTATGTTCTATTCCTTTCATATGCAAGAATCTGACTTCCGCTTGGTGCAAGGCACGGACGTGTCTGGTTCTTTCCTCAAACACCCGACGTCGTCAAGTCTATACCATATGTTATTCTAAGCTGGTCCCATGCACAAGTTTCTTGCACCACGCGATCGAGCAACTTTCAACCATGCATTTGTAGTAAGAGCTCATTTTCGACCAAAAGTGGACAGATTTGATTACTGCATCGAAGCCTTCAATAAATACTTTCAGTTCAGCTACATCGTTAGATACATCTATCTGTAATGAAAATTTGCATAATTTGAGACGAAAAGTGAATTCGTCCTTCACGTTGGTTCTAAATCTCTGAGGTACTGTGCTATCTTTTCATTCGAGAGTGTGATCTACTTCTTTTGCTGAGTTTTCAGCTAACGTACAGTACATTTTACCATATTAATAGCGGAAAATTTAATATTTTTTCCGCACCTGAATAGGCTTCATTGCGTTGGAAGCTATGTGAAAAATGATTAAATAAGTGCAGTGGATATTATTACTCGAGTGGTAATAGCGCCACATTATTTCCATCTAAGTGGCAATAAAGCTACTTTGTTATTGACACTAAATTATTACTAATGCGGGGTATTTTTAAACGATTTTCAATTATCTTGTTTTTAATGCTGGCAGCATGGTTGTTGGTTTTGAGATTCTGAACAACCATACGATGAGCAGCAATTTTAGCAAGAAAGAGAAGTAAATGAATGAAGTTACTAGCCTCTAGATACAGTTTATGTTGTTGACAATTTTTTCATGAAAACATAAGCATAGCCTATCTTATTGCTGATGATTTTTACCTCACCAGACTTGTTTAATACCCTTTTTATAATTCCATATACATCTACATCTACATCATACTCCGCAAGCCACATAATGGTGTGTGGCTGAAGGTACTTTCAGTACCACTGTCTGATCCCTTCAATCCTGTTCCACTCTCGTGGGAAGAATGACTGTCGGTAAGCCCCCGTAGTGGTTCTTATTTCTAGAATTTTCTCCTCGTGAGCAATACGCGAGGTGTATGTGGGGGGAAGTAATATGTTGTCCGACTCCTCCTGAAAAGTGCAGTCCCAAAATTTCAATAGTAAATCTCTCCGTGATGCACAACGCCTGTCTTATTACGTCTGCCAGTGGAGTTTGTTTAGCATCTCCGTAACGCTCTCTCGCCAGCTCTTCGTTGGATGTTCTCTATCTCCTCTATCAGTCGTACATGATGGGGATCCCAGATAGTTGAACAATACTCAAGATTTTATAAGCTACTTCTTTCGTCGATGAGTTATATTTCCTTGAGATTATTCCGATGAATCTGAGTCTGGAGTCTCCTTTTCCCACTAGCTCTTTTATGTAGTCATTCCACTTAAGGTCATTCTGGATAGTTACGCCTAGATATTTTACGGCAGTCGCTGTCTCCAGCTGTTTGTTACCAATAGTGTAGCTGTACAATAGTGGATTTCTTTTCCTATGTATGTGCAATATGTTACATTTATTTACGTTCAGGGTCAACTGCCAGAGCCTGCACCATTCATCAATTCTCTGCAGCTCGTTCTGTAAATTCTTACTAGCTTCTTCCGTTGCTAATTTGGTATAGACGGCTGCATCATCTGCGAATAGCCTTAAAGAGCATCCAACGCTTTCTACTAGATCATTCATATACACTCCTGGAAATGGAAAAAAGAACACATTGACACCGGTGTGTCAGACCCACCATACTTGCTCCGGACACTGTGAGAGGGCTGTACAAGCAACGATCACACGCACGGCACAGCGGACACACCAGGAACCGCGGTGTTGGCCGTCGAATGGCGCTAGCTGCGCAGCATTTGTGCACCGCCGCCGTCAGTGTCAGCCAGTTTGCCGTGGCATACGGAGCTCCATCGCAGTCTTTAACACTGGTAGCATGCCGCGACAGCGTGGACGTGAACCGTATGTGCAGTTGACGGATTTTGAGCGAGGGCGTATAGTGGGCATGCGGGAGGCCGGGTGGACGTACCGCCGAATTGCTCAACACGTGGGGCGTGAGGTCTCCACAGTACATCGATGTTGTCGCCAGTGGTCGGCGGAAGGTGCACGTGCCCGTCGACCTGGGACCGGACCGCAGCGACGCACGGATGCACGCCAAGACCGTAGGATCCTACGCAGTGCCGTAGGGGACCGCACCGCCACTTCCCAACAAATTAGGGGCACCGTTGCTCCTGGGGTATCGGCGAGGACCATTCGCAACCGTCTCCATGAAGCTGGGCTACGGTCCCGCACACCGTTAGGCCGTCTTCCGCTCACGCCCCAACATCGTGCAGCCCGCCTCCAGTGGTGTCGCGACAGGCGTGAATGGAGGGACGAATGGAGACGTGTCGTCTTCAGCGATGAGAGTCGCTTCTGCCTTGGTGCCAATGATGGTCGTATGCGTGTTTGGCGCCGTGCAGGTGAGCGCCACAATCAGGACTGCATACGACCGAGGCACACAGGGCCAACACCCGGCATCATGGTGTGGGGAGCGATCTCCTACACTGGCCGTACACCATTGGTGATCGTCGAGGGGACACTGAATAGTGCACGGTACATCCAAACCGTCATCGAACTCATCGTTCTACCATTCCTAGACCGGCAAGGGAACTTGCTGTTCCAACAGGACAATGCACGTCCGCATGTATCCCGTGCCACCCAACGTGCTCTAGAAGGTGTAAGTCAACTACCCTGGCCAGCAAGATCTCCGGATCTGTCCCCCATTGAGCATGTTTGAGACTGGATGAAGCGTCGTCTCACGCGGTCTGCACGTCCAGCACGAACGCTGGTCCAACTGAGGCGCCAGGTGGAAATGGCATGGCAAGCCGTTCCACAGGACTACATCCAGCATCTCTACGATCGTCTCCATGGGAGAATAGCAGCCTGCATTGCTGCGAAAGGTGGATATACACTGTACTAGTGCCGACATTGTGCATGCTCTGTTGCCTGTGTCTATGTGACTGTGGTTCTGTCAGTGCGATCATGTGATGTATCTGACCACAGGAATGTGTCAATAAAGTTTCCCCTTCCTGGGACAATGAATTCACGGTGTTCTTATTTCAATTTCCAGGAGTGTATATTGTAAACAGCAACGGTCCCGTCACACTTCCCTGTGGTACTCCGGATATTACCTTTACATCTGTCGATTTTGTTCCGTTAAGAGCGATGTGTCGAGTTCTACCTGCAAGAAAGTCTTGAATCCAATCCCAAGTCTGCCCCGATACTCCGTAAGCTCGACGATGTCAAATGCCTTACTGAAACCAAGGAACACGGCATCAACCTGCGCTTCTTCGTCCACAGCGCTGTGGATCTCATTGAGGAACAGAGCGAGCTGAGTTTCGCAGGATCTCTGTTTGCGGAATCCATATTCATTTTTAAAGAGGAGACGTTCATTTTCCAAAAACGTCATAATTCTTGCGCATAAAACATGTTCCATAATTCTACAACAGACTGACGTCAACGATAGGTCTATAATTGTGTGGATCTGTCTTACAGACTTCCTTAAAAACGGGAATGACCTGCGCTTTTTTCCAGTCGTTAGGTGCCTTTCGTTGCTCAAGTGATATACGATAAATTACTGCTAGAAGGGGAGCAAGTTCTTCCTCATATAGAATCTTATAGGTATCTCATCTGGTCCTGACGCCTCTCCACTACTAAGCGATTGTAGCTGTTTTTCAATTCCGCGATCGGTTATCTCAGTATCCGCCATGTCGACGTTTGTATGACGATTGAAAGGAGGGACAGTGTTACGGTCTTCCGCGGTGAAACAACTTCGGAAAACCGAATTAAGTATTTTGGCCTTCTCTCTGTTATCTCCCGTTTCGGTGCCGGTGTGGTCGCTGAGAGACTGACTACATGATTTTGAGGTACTTTCTGATTTACATACGACCAAAATCTCTTAGGGTCTATACTCAAATAGGCTGACAACGTCTTACTATCAAGATCATTGAATGTGTCTCTCATTGCTCTCCTTACGCTCATTTTCGCTTCGTTCAACTTTTGTTTCTCAGCTGTTTTTACTTCTCTTGAATCTGAGATGAAGTGCTCTTTTTTTACGTAGCTCTTTTCTAACATGGCTATTAAACCATGATGGATATTCCCCATTCCTTAAAACCTTACTCGGAAAATACTTCTCTAGGGTATACTTAACGATGCCTTTGAATTTTTTCCATTTGTTCTCCACATCTTCGTCCATTACCGAATATTTGCTGCTGACTGCTGAGATAGTCTGAAATCTGTATCCTGTCACCCTTGCTGAGCAAATATATCTTCCTACCTTTCTTAACATTCCTTGTAGGACCCGTCGTCATAAATACTGTCACAGCCATGTTTAAACTGGGGAATTTGGAGTAATTATATTTTATATTCACTCACATTGAGGCCAGAAGTAGCGTTGCCATAATTCAAGGACGAAAATCAAGGACAAAATTAGGTGATTATAAAGATGTGGTTGAAACACGGACCAATATGTTGTGCAAGTGATTATTGGTTTGCATTTCAGTTGAATCTTCATCATTTCTTTACAATGGTTATTATGAAGATGTGGTTGAAACCTGGAATCAGATAATGTCCTTCCACCTTTCTGCACGTCAGCCAAATCTTCATAATTACCATAACTCAAACAGTAATTCTGCCAGCGAAGAAGTTGTAATTAACAAGGAACATTAATCCAAGAATTAATGGTGTCTATAAAGGAGTGGTCATTGATGAAGAAAATTAATTGCAATTGACATCAAATAACTTTTTAATTAAAGCACTGAACACAAATTATTAACATGTACACAATAATGCTGCTACATTTGGTATATATCTTTCACTTTATGCTTTAAACCAGTCATATTTCTCTGAGCTCAGAAAAGAAGAAAGGAACTCCCTCCGATTCTGAATTAGTCCATGAAAATCTGTGCAATTTGTGTTTTTCACGTTATATTGTATTTGGAGCATTGCACTGACTGATGTTAAAGCTAGCCTGTTTCTTTCTTCTGTCCATTGCGCATTCACTAGGGAAAATACTCTCTCCACATTGGTATTATTCCCTGGAATGGAGAAATAGTACTGCACAATAGCAAACAGTTCTGAATAGTGCTCTTTAGAAACACAATCATCAAAAAATTTAACCCACTTGTTATGAGGCATCACCTCCAAATTCTGGTTATCTTCCTGTGTAAGAAAACAATTCAGTTTCACTGTCTGGTCAAATAGCAAACTCTCATCCACTCTGCAAGTTGTGTTTTCTTGCATCCACTTAGTGTACATTCAACTTTTTCCCATTCAGGTAAAGCCTTCAACAACATCCAGTCAAAATGTTCAAGTTCGGATAAAGGCTTGCTCCATTTTATCAGATAATCTGTAACTTTCTGATATAATGCCATGGCATCCTCTTGAAATTTTGACTGCTGATATTGGGAGGGATCTGACATAAACTCTTTTACTTTCGTAGTCACGAATTTACACTTCTTTCTTTCCTCTTAAACATGCCCAAAGTTTTTAAGTTCCAACCTAACCTCATTCACAGAGATGTCCTCTTTCTCAATGTTGGCGATAGCCTTTTGAAATGGACTCATCTGAGCAATCAGAAAGTGTAAATACATCTCTCCACAAGCATAAGAAAAAAAAAGACCTGAGAAGACTGGAACACTTAGATTTAAGAGCTTGAAACATGTATATGAATTTTTCAGTTGCAGGAAATAAGCCCATCCTAGTTTTCACATGACTAAGTGAATCTTTGTGAGTCATATGGAGGACATCACAAAAATCCCTTAATGCTGCTACACGAACAGTATAAATTTAAAAGTGGTTATAGACCTTAATAATTATACTTTGCACATCTTGTGAAAGTATGTCGGTTCCACTTTGAATAGCATTATGCAATACATGAACTGGGCAACCTACTCCTACTATGGACCTGTTTAGTTTGTTTTCAAGTTTCTTGAATGCATTGTTTTTCCCTTTCCTTTCAACACCTCCAAAGTTAGTGTTTTTTATTATCCCCACCAAAAGCATAAACTTTGTCACTAAGGTTGAATTCTAAAATTATTTGATTCACACACTCAGACACTGTACTGGAGGTTTCATTGTTACACTCATTCAAATGTAATGTAAGTATTGGACCAGAACAAGAAACATTTTTACATGCTTGTGATTACTAGCATCTGTACTGATCCCAACATGGTTAACTTTTGATAGACTATTTTTAACATTGTCTTTTATGAAAAGTGCCATAACACTGTTAATAAATGCTTCAGTTTTAGTTCTTGCACTTGAAAACTGAACTGCTACCTTTGAATCACTAAAAATTTCACTAATGATTTTTGATGTACAAGGAGAAGAATTGTATGAATGGTGGTGTTTCACAGCGTGAAACGCGAATGTTGCTTCAGGAGCAGCAACCTCTTTACATTCTGTCTGATTAGCACTAAAAAAACTGGTCAGCTGTTTGGAAGTTAAAGCAGAATTCACAGTTCTTGTGTGTTTCTTCCTTGTTATATGGTCATTGAGAGCTCGTTTCACTCCATTGGCGATTGAAATGTAGCACCTTAAACGAAATAATTTAGGATTAGTTGCCATTTAACCAGAAGCACGCGAATTGACATTTTAGTTTATGTACGGTATTGCGTAAACGTGCACAATCTATTGCGCTATGTTTCGAAGTGTCACAACTACTAAATTTTTACGCCTCAAAACACAAGTTTTTGACAGCTCTTTCATTCTATGGTCACCCTGAAAACTAAATTTCATGGCATGGTGAAAATATTTTTTTCAATAATTGAAAACTATCGCCAGAAAATAAATTTGCGGGAGACTTGGTTTTTAAACACGTACAGTTGAGTAATCTGATCAATTATAATACTCATTTGTATGCTTTCTACAAATGATTGGCATTGTTTACTGTTACGTACCTACAAGACATTGTACTTACCCACACACTTTGCAAATAACCTCATGTTCGTTTCTTCCACGTTTAGTACTTGGAAACGCATTAATATATTCTTCTAGAAAATGTACTTTTCGTTTCGACATTTTAAATTTCAAATTCTGTGCCATAACAACATCAGAAATACACTTCGCACAGCTGAATGTTAATTTTACACGACCAAAGAATATCAGATACCGACAGCAGAGACGTTGTAAACCAACAGCGGAAAACTGAAACAATCGCAAAGAATCGATTATTGCACTGCTTCCACAGTCTGTTCGGAAAATAGACGAGCGATTCTGAAGTGACACGGCATATGATCTCAGGTTTCAACTGCTATCGTCAAGTTTGCAAGAGTTATGAAACACTTGATCGGTGGCCAGTGGCAAATCTTGCGTTAAAAATGTTTTTTTACTTACTAGCCACTTTTCTCGCGGACATTTTCCTCTTCGTCAAGGACACCCGTCTTCATCTACATCCATACTCCGCAAGCCACCTGATGGTGTTTTGCGGAGGGTACTTTGAGTACCTCTATCGGTTCTCCCTTCTATTCCAGTCTCGTATTGTTCGTGGAAAGAAAGATCGTCGGTATGCCCCTGTGTGGGCTCTAATCTCTCTGATTTTATCCTCATGGTCTCTTCGCGAGATATACGTAGGAGGGAGCAATATACTGCTTGACTCCTCGGTGAAGGTATGTTCTCGAAACTTCAAAAGAAGCTCGTACCGAGCTACTGAGCGTCTCTCCTGCAAAGTCTTCCACTGGAGTTTATCTGTCATCTCCGTAACGCTTTCGTGATTACTAAATGATCCTGTAACGAAGTGCGCTGCTCTCCGTTGGATCCTCTCTATCTCTTCTATCAATCCTATCCGGTACGGATCCCACACCGGTGAGCAGTATTCAAGAAGTGGGCGAACAAGTGTACTGTAACCTACTTCCTTTGTTTTCGGATTGCATTTCCTTAGGATTCTTCTAATGAATCTCAGTCTGGCATCTGCTTTACCGACGATAAACTTTATATGGTCATTCCATTTTAAATCACTCCTAATGCCTACTCCCAGATAATTTATGGAATTAACTGCTTCCAGTTGCTGACCTGCTATATTGTAGCTAAATGATAAAGGATGTTTCTTTCTATGTATTCGCAGCACATTACACTTGTCTACATTGCCATTCCCTACACCATGCGTCAATTCGTTGCAGATTCTCCTGCATTTCAGTACAATTTTCCATTGTTATAATCTCTCGATATACCACAGCATCATCCGCAAAAAGCCTCAGTGAACTTCCGATGTTATCCACAAGGTCATTTATGTATATTGTGAATAGCAACCGTCCTACGACACTTCCCTGCGGCACACCTGAAATCACTCTTACTTCGGAAGACTTCTCTCCATTGAGAATGACATGCTGCGTTCTGTTATCTAGGAACTCTTCAATCCAATCACACAATTGGTCTGATAGTCCATATGCTCTTCCTTTGTTCATTAATCGACTTTGGGGAACTGTATCGAACGCCTTGCGGAAGTCAAGAAACACGGCATCTACGCGGGAACCCGTGCCTATGGCCCTCTGAGTCTCGTGGACGAATATCGCGAGCTGGGTTTCACACGATCGTCTTTTTCGAAACCCATGCTGATTCCTACAGAGTAGATTTCTAGTCTCCAGAAAAGTCATTATACTCGAACATAATACGTGTTCCAAATTTCTACAACTGACCGACGTTAGAGATGTAGGTCTATAGTTCTGCACAACCTAGAGAGGTAACTACAGCGCAGTCTTCCTCTGTGAAACAGCTTCGGAAAAAGACATTTAGTATTTCGGCCTTTAGTCTGTCATCCTCTGTTTCAGTACCATTTTGGTCACAGAGTGTCTGGACATTTTGTTTTGATCCACTACCGCTTTGACATAAGACCAAAATTTCTTAGGATTTTCTGTCAAGTCAGTACATAGAACTTTACTTTCGAATTCATTGAACGCCTCCCGCATAGCCCTCCTCACACTACATTTCGCTTCGCGTAATTTTTGTTTGTTTGGAAGGCTTTGGATATGTTTATGTTTGCTGTGAAGTTCCCTTTGCTTCTGCAGCAGTTTTCTAACTCGGTTGTTGTACCACGGTTGCTCTTTTCCATCCCTTACGATCTTGCTTGGCACTTACAAATCTAATGCATATTGTACGATGGTTTTGAACTTCGTCCACTGATCCTCAACACTATCTGTACTCGAGACAAAACTTTTGTGTTGAGCCGTCAGATACTCTGAAATCTGCTTTCAGTCACTTTTGCTAAACAGAAAAATCTTCCTACCTTTTTTAATATTTCTATTTACGGCTGAAATCATCGATGCAGTAACCGCTTTATGATCGCTGATTCCCTGTTCTGCGTTAACTGTTTCAAATAGTTCAGGTCTGTTTGTCACCAGAAGGTCTAATATATTATCACCACGAATCGGTTCTCTGTTTAACTGCTCAAGGTAGTTTTCGGATAATACACTTAAAAAATTTCACTGGATTCTTGGTCCCGACCACCTGTTATAAACATTTGAATCTCCCAGTCTATATCCGGCAAATTAAAATCTCCACCCAGAGCTACATGGTCGGGAAATCTACTCGAAATATTTTCCAAACTTTCCTTCAGGTGCTCTGCCACAACAGCTGCTGAGCCAGGGGGCCTACAGAGACATCGAATTAGCATGTTTGAGCCTGCTTTAACCATGACCTTCACCCAAATTATTTCACATTTCGAATCTCCGTCAATTTACTTCGATACTATTGTACTTTTTATCGCTAAAAACACACCTCCCGCTTCACTGTCCAGCCTGTCTCTGCCGTACACATTCCAATCTGAGTTTAGAATTACATTACTCTTTATATCTGGTTTCAGCCAACTTTCTGTCCCTAGTACTACGTGGTCGTTGTGCCCCTTTATTAATGAGAGCAGTTCTGGGACCTTTCTATAGACGCTCCTGCAGTTTACTATTAGCACATTAATATTGTTATTCCCTGTTGCGTTTTGCCAACTACTACCTTGTCGCGTCTCTGGAGGCATCTTGTCGGGCCTAGGGAGGGAATTCTGTAACCTAAAAAACCCACATGTGCACTCCACACGTACTCCGCTACCCTTGTAGCCGCTTCCTGCGTGTAGTGCAGGCCTGGCCTATTCAGGGGACCCTACATTTCTCCACCCGATAGCGGTCAAGAAATTTGCACCCCAGATCTCCGCAGAATCGTCTGAGCCTCCGGTTTAAGCCTTACACTCGGCTCCAAACCAGAGGACCGCGATCGGTTTTGGGAACGATACTACAAATAGTTAGCTCAGATTCCACCCCGCGAGCGAGGCTTTCCGCCTTCACCAACTCCGCCAACCGCCTGTAGGAACTGAGGATGACCTCTGAACCCAGACGGCAGGAGTCACTGGTTCCGACATGAGCAACAATTTGCAGTCGGGTGCACCCAGTGCCCTCTATCGCCGCCGGCAGGGCCTCCTCCACATCTCGGATGAGACCCTCCGGCAAGCAGACCTTTCTGCTATCTCCCTAAGAGGCTCCATCACCCGCCTAGCGTTGGAGCTCCCAATCGCTAATAAACCCCTCCCCCCGTGTGTGCTTACTCGGACCTTGCTGAAGGAGCGGCCACATGTCCACTCACAGGCAGAGCGGGCGATGCCACACGGCTAGCCTCCACATTGACCCTCTGCCTCGTGCGCCGCGAACGCCGTTGAACCCGCCACTCCCCTTGGGAAGAGGGTGGCCCAACCGCGCCCGGTACTCGCGAAGATGTCTCGACAGCAGGGGCCGTGGGTGAAGCATGTAACACCTGGGGTGTACCATGCGACGCAACAGACTCTCCACTGCCGCTACACTCCGAGGCAGCAGCCTGAAGACGGCTGACCGCGGCCATCAACACGTTCTTCGAGCATAAAATCGCTGACTGTCCGCGAAATCCACGACGTATGGCAACCCTAGCCAGAAGTGATGGAGATAATCTCTTTTCCTTTGATTACTACAATACAGTAAAAAACTATAATTGATTTGAAGATCACCGAGGAAAAAATCAGGAAATGTAATGTTTCAGAATTTCGCAGTTGGTGGAGGAGGCGGGGGTGGGGGTTGGGATTAAATGGGACTGAATTTATTGTAATGTCCCCTAAGTGCAATGAAGTCTCAGAGAAAGAAGCTTCAAAGAAGTTTTTTGCTCAAATTAAGAAAAAGAGAAACTTGGGTGCTTAGTGGTTTTCTTTAGTCTTGAAGCTATTTAAAGCGCCAAAGCTGCCACCGCATGTGCCCGAATCACTCAAGTGTCCAGTCGCTACAATCTTACATTCCTCAAGCTTTCTATTACGATAATCAACAATTTTGCAATTGAATTAGTTTTGTAGGTTTTTAAAAACGTTTCTACAGCGGTAATATTTACACTTATAGTTTTTATCGCGTGATATAACGTCACAAACAGGTGTTTCAAGAAACCCTGAAACGCCCATGTTTTCCTTTTTTTTGAAGTAGTAAATAGAATGTCTCGAACTTTGGAATACATTTTATTGTGTTTCCATTCATTGCTGTGATGCAGAATGGCTTCAAAGTTTAAACATGTTTAAAGTAACCCCAAAAGACGTTAGCATTTTCTGCAAAAGGTTAAATACGCACCGAGTCTATGATATGTATGCACGATCACACATGTTCAGGGGTGTATGTGTACACTTTTGAATAACGGAGACCAAGACAATTTGGGTGGAACTGCTTAAACTTACGGTGCTTCACATCACTTTCATATTTTTTTCAACACCGTGGGAGTTTCTATAGTCCCCAGGTCGTGCTACTGATAATGTGATGCAGCCTGTGTATTCTATTTTGGTGATACAAGATGGCATTATATCCATATTCTTGTCTGAGGAGTGCCTGATTCACAGTCTACTCTGGTTCTGTGACAAGTGCTTTTCATGCTTATCAATCGCAAATAATGAACCGAAAACACTTCCATCGAGTGTCACTAGAATCTTCATATCCATGCTACACTATTGCCACACGAGAGTCAATATCCACTGCCCTAAACAACGAGTCACATTTTCTTTTAGTCATCATTTCTGTTGTATGGAACATAAACTTTTTTCGTTTTAAGAGTTCGTCACGCTTTTGAATGGAAAATTCAAGATTTTTTCCCTTTAAGCTCTCTACGAACAGGTTGCAAAAGACGACACATTTTGGGTGGAGCCATGGAGATAGTTGGACGAAGCTTGCTGTGTAAAACAGACTAAGGGTTATCATTATTGTTCGCCATTCGAAGCTAAGTGGTCTAATTTCGGAAATAGTTCTAGCATGATCATCACGGATTTTGATGAAATTTTGTGTGATCATTTGCGCATGTTCCCAATAAAGATTCTCCAGTTTTTAATTTCGCCAATTTAACACTCGCAGAAACACAGTCATTTGTTTGAACCCACAGCACAGCTATCAATAGTTTTCGGTAAATCTGAGACATAATATCTCCGGTAATATTTTCTAGAAAGAAACAAAACTAAATCATCTTTTAAAACGTATCACGCTCTATTAAGCAAAATAATAACAATAATAATAAGATTGTAGTTCTTCATGCTTTGGTGGCGATCAGGCTCAGGAAGAAGACAGCGAGGCACGCTGCTGAAATATCGTGCAAGAACGACGCGAACATCCGAAGATCCAAGATGTCAATAATAATATTTCTTGAGCGATTTGTATATTGGTAATTTGAAGCATAATAGGCCAATGAAATTGACGCTCGGAAAAAATGCGAAGTTTAGCTTTTTATATCTTCAGAAGTAATTCCAGGATACACCTGAAACTTTGCGCGTAATGACTTAGCAATACGAGGTCTTAGAATACAAAATTTAATTCGCCTACTGTTTTCCAATAATTTACATATTGAGGGCAAATTTGACGATGTATCAAAAACCGCCAAAAATGGCTATTTATGGCCCACTTTAAACCGTTTTAATTACAAATACCACGTTCTAAACCACTTAAAAAACTATATTTGGTTTTGCAATGTGAGCATATAAGGCGCTAAAAACAACGAAAAAATGAAGCAAAGTTGGTCGAAGTGATAGACACTTGAAAAAATGTGAAGTTTAGCTTTTTATACCTCCGATAGTAATAACGGGATACATCTGAAACCTTGTACGTAGTAATTTATCAATAGAAGGTCTTAGAATATAAAATTTCATCCTGTTATTGCTTTCTAGTAGGTTACAAATAGAGGAGAAAATTGACGATTACTTTAAAAACTGCTATTTTGGGCTTTGTTTTACAAAAAAAGAGTCTTCTGCAAACTCTTTTAAATCCTTTTCGTCAGAAAGAACACGTTCTAAACCATCTGAAACACTATATTGGGACACGTAATGCGAGCGTGTAAGGCCCTAAGTAACGACGACAAGATAGAGGTGCACTGAAAATGGGCCCATATTTTACTGGTACTCAAATTAAATCTGACATCTTTTATTATTTTCTACAATTGTATGTGGAGGATAATACCAAAAGTCCTGATGGCTAGGAAATGAGCTTGTATCAGAAAAACTGCAAGTAAGTAGTCCTTTTTCGTTGTTTTAGGCATCTCTGTAGCATTCAGCTGTACAAAATTCCCTTTATAAAAAATGAAATGGAGTAAGGAATCCAATAAAAACAATAGTTTTCTCTTTTTTGTAGCTCTAATAATTTGAAGCAAATGCAACCTGTAAAAAATTAAAGGAACTTAAAGTAAACACAAGCTTAGGATCCTAGAAGAGACCTCTTCTAGCTTTGGCCTCTGACATTTACAGAAATGTGTTATCAGCTTTGGATCCCTTGTAAAGAAATCCTTGTCAGGTTTGTCAACCTATGCTAAGAAAACCAACCTGTTGACTGCCGTTGCACAGCTATCGCGCTAGGTCTCTGTGGCGATGGGAATGCTCGTCTTCTTGCTTTGAAAGGAACCGGCAGTGGTTAAGCCACTACAGATCATACCAACACACCTGTACGATTTTTCATGTGCACGCTGATGTTCCACATTAAGTGCAAACTATGCTAGCACAAAGTACGCTATACCTCAAACCAGAATTAGACTAGAACGTCAATAGAATTACGCAATAAAAATAGATGCTAATCATTCTCTATAACATGAATCCGTTCGAAAAAATGTCAGGAGAACTGCTGCAAATTTCACAAAAATTTACACATTTTACCAGTGCTGTGTAGCGGCTGTTATACAACAATGTTACTGCCATGATCACCACTGCCTTGGTAATGCACAGTTAAGTTGTGAAGTTCATAACCAGTTTGATTATTTGGTTATAGCAGAAAAGCAGACTAAAATATGTCACTATGAGTCGCGACGAAAGACACTGCTTTTTTTAAGGTTCTTGAGTTTTTCGGACTTTAACTCACTTCCTAGTCATCAAGACTTTTGATTGACTTCCCAAATGGTACTAAACAATTACAAGATGTAATAAAAGATGTCAGATTTTAGTACCCGCAGAATATGGGCCCATTTTCAATGCACCTCCGCCTTGTCGTCGTTCCTTAGGGCCTTGTATGCTCCCATTGCAAAACCAAATATACAGTACTTTTGTAAGTGGTATTTTTTTGCTTTTTTTAAAAAAAATCGTCAATGATGCCCTCAGTTTGTAAACTTTTGGAAAGCAGTTGGAGAATGTAAATCTATATTTTAAAACCTAGGTATTAGTAAGTTGTATTTTGTAAATATTCAGATATATCACGCAGTTGAAAATTAAATAGTTAATTATGTCATTTTATGCTCCTAATACCCTTGTTTTCCTCTTGAATTTCAGTATTCTTTTAGAAAAACGAAAAGGGAATTCAAATAATTTGAACGTCCGCTCATTTGATTCATGTCATACCTGTGACGTCACTGGCTAGCTCGCTGCTCCTACTGTCATAACGCTAATTCATAGTGATATTTTGTTTCGGAAATTAAGTTTCGAAAAATGGGTTACAAATGGTGTGTAGTATCATACTATACAAATACATCTACAAGAGCTCCATAGAAGTTGTTTTTGAGTGTTCCTGAGAATGAGAAGATGCAAAATATGTAGTTGCCCTGTACTGGCAAATTGCCACCACTTCGACGCACAAGTTCACTAACTTAATTAAAAATGTGTTGCACTGTGTAGTTAACATTAACTTATCTCCGAGATATTATCTCCCACTATTACAACGAAGGATATCGTTAATCAACGAAATTAAACTCGGAGTGAAAATTGTCGTTTTACCTAATTACATCTCAATTATTCGGTAGCTCATTTCTTAGAGCGGTAAATCGTCGAATTGTATATGTTCGAATCTAACTCGAAAGAACATTTTAACTTATTTGCAAAACGACTAGACAGTCCTCTCATACGAAAACCAAATCACAGTTACAAAACTTCACCACACCGACCAGAAACAGAATGTTACTGTGTTTTCCTTGCTGTTTACATGGGCTTACATTTGCAATTAATGTTCACCCACGTCACGTTCAGAAAGATATTTCCAGTTAATGTGATCACACACTTTTTACTATATTTGAAACTATGTTTCCTATGTTCGTACTGTCTAGTTAGGATCCTCATTGCTTAAACTTTTGCAGCTTCATCATCTAATATAAAGATGAAGTAAGGTGGCTTCAGAGGCTAACATTAATTTGCACTCACAAACATCACAGCCCTTACGTTTGTGTTACCTGAATGTTGTACACGCTTTATATTTCTTCGTATAACCTCATCGTCATACACCTCATTGTACTGTGGACGTATGGTTACATCTTCACTACTAACAATGATTTCCAAAATAGTGAATTGTTTGTCACAAAGTAAACGCCTTTATCCTCTGATGTCCGTTTCTCATACTAAGATTAATTTGAAGCTATGTGTAATACAGGGTGTTTCAAAAATGACCGGTATATTTGAAACGGGAATAAAAACTAAACGAGCAGCGATAGAAATACACCGTTTGTTGCAATATGCTTAGGACAACAGTACATTTTCAGGCGGACAAACTTTCGAAATTACAGTAGTTACAATTTTCAACAACAGATGGCGCTGCAAGTGATGTGAAAGATATAGAAGACAACGTAGTCTTTGGGTGCGCCATTCTGTACGTCGTCTTTCTGCTGTAAGCGTGTGCTGTTCACAACGTGCAAGTGTGCTGTAGACAACATGGTTTATTCCTTACAACAGAGGATTTTTCTGGTGTTGGAATTCCACCGCCTAGAACACAGTGTTGTTGCAACAAGACGAAGTTTTCAACGGAGGTTTAATGTAACCAAAGGACCGAAAAGCGATACAATAAAGGATCTGTTTGAAAAATTTCAACGGACTGCGAACGTGACGGATGAACGTGCTGGAAAGGTAGGGCGACCGCGTACGGCAACCACAGAGGGCAACGCGCAGCTAGTGCAGCAGGTGATCCAACAGCGGCCTCGGGTTTCCGTTCGCCGTGTTGCAGCTGCGGTCCAAATGACGCCAACGTCCACGTATCGTCTCATGCGCCAGAGTTTACACCTCTAACCATACAAAATTCAAACGCGGCAATCCCTCAGCGCCGCTACCATTGCTGCACGAGAGACATTCGCTAACGATATAGTGCACAGGATTGATGATGGCGATATGCATTTGGTTTACTGACGAGGCTTATTTTTACCTGGACGGCTTCGTCAATAAACAGAACTGGCGCATATGGGGAACCGAAAAGCCCCAGGTTGCAGTCCCATCGTCCCTGCATCCTCAAAAAGTACTGGTCTGGGCCGCCATTTCTTCCAAAGGAATCATTGGCCCATTTTTAAGATCCGAAACGATTACTGCACCACGCTATCTGGACATCCTTCGTGAATTTGTGGCGGTACAAACTGCCTTAGACGACACTGCGAACACCTCGTGGTTTATGCAAGATGGTGCCCGGCCACATCGCACGGCCGATGTCTTTAATTTCCTGAATGAATATTTCGATGATCGTGTGATTGCTTTGGGCTATCTGAAACATACAGGAGGCGGCGTGGATTGGCCTCCCTATTCGCCAGACATGAACCCCTGTGACTTCTTTCTGTGGGGACACTTGAAAGACCAGGTGTACCGCCAGAATCCAGAAACAATTGAACAGCTGAAGCAGTACATCTCATCTGCATGTGAAGCCATTCCGCCAGACACGTTGTCGAAGGTTTCGGGTAATTTCATTCAGAGACTACGCCATATTATTGCTACGCATGGTGGATATGTGGAAAATATCGTACTATAGAGTTTCCCAGACCGCAGCGCCATCTGTTGTTGAAAATTGTAACTACTGTAATTTCGAAAGTTTGTCTGCCTGAAAATGTACTGTTGTCCCAAGCATATTGCAACAAACGGTGTATTTCTATCGCTGCTCGTTTAGTTTTTATTGCCGTTTCAAATATACCGGTCATTATTGAAACACCCTGTACATCCCACAGTCGAAACAACTGCAACAATCAGTTCTTGATAACACTATTTTCGTATTTCGTGTAAGACTTTTAAAGGCATATGAGCCTTCCAATATTCGAACCTGTGACTTCTTACACTGCAGTCGAAGGCACTGTCAGTTGCGCTACGGAACGGTTGAAGGATCTGGAATCTCTGCTGAGAGTCTTCTAAACAGAAAATCAGCACTAAGTTTTACCAAGAATAATTTGTGCTTTGGGTCGTAGCTGAGGACTGATAGTCGACAATCTAGTTATAATGTACGGACCCATTTGCCAAAGCTATACATTTTCTTAGTTTTGAGCGAGTTTAACGATATTCAGGGAGCGGGCAAAAGAATGTACGCCGTTGCACATATCGCCGCCCTAAATGCGTGGAGCATAAACGCATCAACTTTCGCAAGGCTTCCACTATCAGAGTTCACAAAATTTCTTTCTATTGTTACTTAAAAGTTGTAATTGCGTTTACAAACACTAAATAGCTAAACTGTTTGCAGTAAAAGTACGTAAAAGTCTCGTAGCTTCAACTAACGCTACTGTAACACAAGAACAGCTTCGTCTTTTCCTAGCCTGTGACGTCACCAGAGCATCTGCCAATAACAGTGTTTCAGATCACATGACCATATCTTGATATTTAAAGATGTTCAAGCTTCAATTACATAAAAATAACATATATTTTGTGAGAATATTGACTGTAAATGATATTTAAATTTTATAATCAATCATAATAACAATAATCCGGACTATATTTTTAACATAGGAAAATAACCTATTACTTCTCGAGATAAAGAAGCTAAATTTCACGTTTTTTGAAACGTTAATTTTTTTGGCCTACTTTGTTCCACGTTGTTGTTTTTAGCGACTTTTACGCTGGTATTTCGAAATGAAATATAGTATTTTAGGTGGTTTAGAACATGATCTTCCCAATGAAAACTTTTCAAAGGAGTCTGCAGCAGACTCCTTTTTGTAAAAGTGGGCGAAATGTAGCCATTTATGGCATTTTTAGAAAAATCACCAACGTTGCCCTTTGTTTATAAACTATTGGAAAGCAGTAGGAGAATGAAATTTTATGTTGTAGGACTTTGTATTGGGAAGTTATTAGATGCAATGTTTCAGGTTAATCCCGCAGTTACTTTCGGAGAAATAAAATGCTTAACTTCCAATTTTTTTCGAGCGTCTATTTTTTCGGCCGACTTTGCTTCAAATTATCCTTATGCCAATCGTTTTGCTTAAGAGAGAGTTGTACAAGATGAGGTAGGGTTTTTTTTTTTTCAAGAAAATATTACCGGAGATACTATGTCTCAAATTTGTCGAAATCTCTCGGATACACTGATGACAGCTGCACTGCAAATGACTACACCTCCTGCAGTATTGACTTAAAGATCGTGGAACTTTAGCGATGTTTATTAGGGACAAGTGTGATTGTTCATACAAAATTCCATCAAAATTCGTGATGGTCATAAGGGAATCTCTAGACCACTTGGTACAGTGTGATCTTGAATAAAAACTTTCATCACACTTTCTAAGGTTTGTAGTAACTGCTCTGCGTTGATTACACGTAGAAGCATTGCCTGGCCTAACTTCTTTTGAGGCTGTTTCATTTTTATCACTCTCGTAGTCTGAAGCAGAAGAGTCAAATTACGCAGTAGAATGCCTTAAAGCGCCCTTTTTATGCCACCTCTCCATTTTGCAACAAAATGTCGAAAACGATTTTAAGACAAAAAGTACAGTGGCAGCTATCTTTCAAGACCGTATAAAATTTAACTGTTACTTTCGTAACGTTGTTAACAGCAGAGTGTAAACCCCAACCATACTATTAACACAAACAAAATTCCCTGTTTTATAGTTTGCTTAAAGGTTGGGAAAGACGGAGGTGTTTTTAGAAATTTTGTGGGCGGTTGGAATGGCCCGCTACAATCACCCATTGTGCAGTCGACTTTCATTGTTGAGATTGCATCTGGCCTCCGTCAAATGTAGCCTTATTCGCTATCGGAGTTCTCATTCATACCGACTGTCCACATTAGTAAATGGAAGCAAGGTCTGGGTGTTACACTACTGTTTTAATTTCGTAGAGGTTGAAAGTGAAGGCTCGTTTTATTTTACAGGTTACTATCCCTCTCTGTAAGGACTGTAATCTTTGATATTTTTTTTTAAGCCCGCAAGGTAAAACAGAGGCCACTACTTCCACCACATCAAGTGGATTCAGTGCTCACGTACTCACACTGAGCTGTCAACACTTCCCAGTTTATCAATGGGGATAGTTGAAAATTATTATTACTATTATCGGTGCCATGCGTGCAATGGTCGTGCCAGGCGCGCGATATTGAATCTTTATCCTATCATTAATGGCGCGAGACCTGCACGACCTTGTAGCAGCCGTTATAGTTCTTCATTATTCTACTGTGACACGAAGGATGGTTTCACGCAATGAAACGGAGAATGTACAGATTAAAGGACTCATTTATATAACAGTTGAATACTGAACAATTATACAGTCAAATGGGGGTGGGGGAAGAAAGAAGTGAGTTCAGCAGCTTGCCCAAACGCTCGTTCATAATAAGCCACGATAGCACGAGACAAGGAATTTTAGGAACGGTCGCCGTGTTATCAAATGGGGTCCAATTTACTAAAGGAAGGGTTGCAGGCATGCAACGAACACCACCATGAATCAGCCAAAGACTAAGAAAGATGATACTGTGGGTGAATCGCTAGGCAGCCTCCTGTACTAAAGGAATACAACCACCAAGACGCGAAACTATTCATATAACTTTGGCTCGCGGTCCGACTACGTTAACGAAACATCAAGGGGCGCCAGACACTCACCACGTGGCGTAGGACAAAGGGCACAAGTTTTCAAGCTAGGAAGACATAAATTCTGAGTCGAATTTAACACAGGAGAACTGAAAGAGCTACTGTCAGACGAAGCGGAAAAGTGAGCATGAAGGTATGTACTTTAGTGCCGTACTGCAAGCTTCTGTGACTAACCAACACGTCTCGCACATTATGCCCGACTGTGTAAGGAAAACCTAGAGTCATATAACACGGAAAACATTGCATAAACCGTAATTCGAGGAGCGCACATCAGTACAATGACCTATAAGGTTCCCTCTGGGCCGCAGGGCGCGAATCTACAGTGCACGTCGGCTCTCATGCTTACCGAACTTCATCTCCTGGAAGCAGCACCTCCGGCCTCAGGCACGGTCACACTAGAAATGACTACTGCCCCTTTGTCCACTATCCACCCGCGGAGGGCGGTTGGGGCCCGCCCGCGAAAAACGGGCGCGCACCTGAACTGGCTAATGAGAGGGCCGGGATCTCACAGGGAGCCGACCTCGCGACGTTAAAGTCGAGCACAAATAGCAGTTACAAGGTTGGTAAGGCAGGTTGGGGAACTGAGAACAGGAGAAACTTTGGCCACTACTGAACTTTCAAACGACACCACGTGCTACCCTGGCGATCGGGAAAAGAATGGGAAACGGGAAGCCATCATGGCTGGTAGGAAGACTGCTGCCCTCACACGTCAATAAAGAAATTCCTGGCGCCAAGCTCCTCTCACAGATCAGTGTGAGACAAACGTAAACATCTTCAAATAAATTAGGCAACCCATAGAAATTATGAACAGGGCCTGAATTATTATATTACCAAATACCAGAATGCCGGGATTAGGAATATGAAATACGAGCCCTGAATGGTGAATGAAGTGCACATCTTTCAAGGTGTTAATAAGCGTCCAACGAGTTTTGATTTTTGTTGGCCTATAACTGTCTGTTTTTTTTTTAATCTCGTATTTGTTGTAGAACCATCTCATTCGCTCTCATCCAAATGCAGCTAGTTCTTGTAATTCTCATGCGGAACCGCAATTTTAAGGCGAGCTTTCTCATGCTCTGCTAACGTCGAGGTTTCACATCCGTGTGTTAGTCAGCCCACACCAATGTCTTTACAAATCTTTTCGTAGTGAGCCGGTCGGTGTGGCCGAGCAGTTCTAGGCGCCTCAGTCTGGAACCACGCGACCGCTACGGTCGCAGGTTCGAATTCTGCCTCGGGCGTGGACGTGTGTGATGTCCATAGGTTAGTTAGGTTTAAGTAGTTCTAAGTTCTAGGGGACTGATGACCTCAGATGTTAAGTCCCATAGTGCTCAGAGCCATTTGAACCATTTTTTTTTTTTTTTTCGTAGTGTGGAAGCTGATGTTTTTGCTCAGTAGAGGGTTCGTCTTATTTTGGTAGGTACTGTGGGCAGATGCTATTCTTATCTTGATTTTCTTGAGAAAATGGTGCTTTCCTCCACAGTGACTGCGAGATAGTGAAATTCCATTACTTCCTCGAGTTGCTCACTGCCTATTCTTACGGCAGTCTTACCTCTACTTCCTTTCTTATCTATAACCGTGACTTTCGTCTTCTTAGTGTTTGTTTTTAGTTTTACTTTTCTCTTGATATAAGATGTTAAGCATTTTATTTAGTTATTTCCACGAGTGGCCGCTATTGTAGTGTAATCGGCATATTTGTTGTATTGAATATGAAGACCATTAACTTTTATTACAGTTGTCTTTCCTGTCGTTGTAACCATTGCCTATTCGACGAACGTGACAGAGGACATCCCAGTGTTATTTCACTTCTGATTTCGCTTCTTTCTTGCTACCATTAATATCCATTTCAGTGCTCTTACTTTTATATATATTTAAAATTAAACCCCTGTTCTTCCATTCATGTTCTACTTTGGGCATTGCTTTAAATAATAACTTCCAACCAATCATATAAAATACTTTTTCTAGGCCAATAACTGCTGTACTGTTCATTTTCTTATGAGCTTCTTTCCAAAATTTGACTCGGTGCCGGTCTCTTATTTTTGTTACCAATTATTATTTTCATCTTCAAATACTCATCGAAACTTCAAATATCAGCACTGCTAAACAAGTCTTTAATACGTACTCTTTCTATCTGGCACTTGCATCTTCTATGTTGAATAGCAGCTTCCAGTTTTAATCTCTTACTGTGTTACTCTTCTTTCTCCGTCTATGTTGCTGCGTCCTGTTTCCCATGTTTCAAATCTTCTCTATTTTTTTCTAATTTTTCCCAGCCACTTTTCGTTCTCCAAACGGCACAGTATTGTTATATCGTTTTTGATTGTTTTTTTTTAATTGATCAAAACTTTTCTCTTTTAGTCTGTTTCTTTTGTCACTGGATTCCAATATTTCTGGTAGTCATCCAAGACTTCCTAGTTTCTATCTTATTCCTAATATGTCTTTGACTATATTTGTTATATTGGATTCGATAGCATCCCAACTGTTATCTTCCCTGTTTGGCTCCGTGGTTGCATGCTTGAATTTATGCACAGCCTGTGCATTCTTCGTTGTATATATTGCCCATTTCTTGGGTTATTTCATTTAATGATAATTAAATCTGATATTGTACTTCACCGCAAAAAGTTTATGTTCACCATCTATGACTGATTCCATCCAAGTGGTCCAGACATGCCCGCATGACGAAGGGTTTTGATGAAATTGTGTAAGAACAATTGCACATGTTTCCAGTGAACTTTGGTAAAGTTTCACGATCATTAATTCAATACTTCCGGAGCTATAGTCATTTGTTTGACCCTATAGCGGAGCTATCAACAGTGCAACCGCTAGTTTACGGCAACTGAGACATAATGTCTCCAGCAATATTTTCTTGAAAGAAACAAAACATAGTCATCGTGTACAACCTTTTGCACTCTCTAAAGCGAAATAATAATTAAAAAAAAGATTTCGTGAACGATTAACACATGGATAAATTGAAGGAAATTCGGCTGAAGAAATAGACTTTTGAAATAAATGCGAGGTTTAATTATTTATATCTCCGGAAGCAATTCGAGATACGCCTGAAACTTTGTACTTAAAAACTTACCAATACACGATCTTAGAATATATAAATTCATCCTCCTACTGCTTCACAATGGTTTACAAATAAAGTCCAAAAATGACAATTTTTCTAAAGAACACCAAAAATGACTACATTTTATCCACCTTTACAATAAAGGGTTTTCTTCAAATTCATGTAAAAACTGTTTTCATTAGAAATACCACGTTCTAAACCACTTAAGAAGCTGTATTTGGTTTTGCAGCACCAGCATATAAGGCCGTAAAAAGCAACAAGGTGAAGCAAAGTCAGCCAAAAACGTTGACACTTGATAAAAATGTGAAGTTTAGATTTTTATCTCTACGAAAGTAATTTCGGGATTCATCGGAAACGCTACAAATAATAACTTACAATACAAGGTCTCAGAATACAAAATTTCGTTGTCCTACAGTTTCCCAATAGTTAAAAATCTGAGGGCAAATTAGACGACTTTTTCTAAAATTGGCTATTTTTGATCCACTTTTACAACAAAGAGTTTTCCGCGAACCCTTTTAAATCGTTTTCATCAGAAAGGCCACGTTCTAAGCCACCTAAGGACTATATTTGGTTTCGTAATGCGTGCATGAAAGGCACTAAAAAACTAGGACAAGATGGAGTTGCATTGAAAATGGGCCCATGTTCCACTGGTACTCAAAGTAGAACTGATAGCTTTTATTATTTTCAACATCTGTTTAGTACTCTCTTTGGAAGATAATATCAACAGCCCTGGTGATTAGAAAATTAGCTTGAATCAGAAAAACAGTAAGTAAGTAGTATATTTTTGTTTTTCATACATCTCTATAGCATTCAGCTCTGGAGAGTTCCTTTTATAAAAAGTGAAGTGGAGTGAGGAATCCAGTATAAAGAATAATTTTCTCTTTTTGTGCCTCTAATAATTTTAGGTAACCACATCTCAAAATTTTACTTTTTGGATTTTTTTCCCAAGCAAACCCATACGTTACATCAATTGGTCTGCAGTATAGTTTCTCTCATGGCGTTCTGCAACAAATTAATGAAACTTGTAAAAAATTCAAATAGCTTGAAGTAAACATTAGCTTAGGCTCCTAAAAGCGACCTCTTCTAGCTTTTACCTCTGACACATACAGAGAAGCATCATCAGCTTGGGACGCTGTGTAAAGAAACCTGTATCAGGTTTGTGAACATGTGGTAAAGACACCCACCAATGGTGATGGCGATACTGGTTTTCTCATTTTAAAAGGATCCAGCAGTAGTTAAGCCACCAAGGACCATACCAACACATTTATGCAATTTTTAATTTGTACATTAATTAACCGAATAATTCGTAACACACAGTACACTGTATCTTAAGCCAAAATGAAACCGATGATATTACACTATAAAAAGACTATAACATGAATCCATTTTTTAAAAAAATATCAGGAAACTGCTGTGAACATCACCAAAATCTGCACAATGTGACAGTTGTGTAAAACCTGCTTGCTATTTATACGATGTATGCTGCAGTTGTTTTGCAACAATTTTGCTACCATGATATCGACTGTCTTGGCAATGCACAGTTAAATTGTGAAGTTTATAATCAAACTGATTAATCAGTTTGATTCTGTAGCTGTAGCAGAAGAGCAGACTTAAATATATGATGACGAATCGTGACAAACGACACCCATTTTTAAGTATTTGGCTTTATTCGCACTTTTGTAGAGTATAATAAAAGAAGTTAGATTTACTGTGAACATCGCGGAATAAGTGCCCATTTTCAGTGCATCTCCACCATGTCGTTGTTAGGGCATTATACGCTCGCACTGCAAAAACAAATATAGTTTTTCAGGTGGTTTAGAACAGGGACTGCCTAACGAAACAGATTTAAAAGCGTTTGCAGAAGACTCCTTTCTGTAAAAGTGGGTCAAATATAGCCATCTTTGGCGAGTTCTGGAAAAATTGACAGTTTTGACTCAGTTTGTAAACAATTGGAAAGCAGTAGGAGAATAAAATTTTATATTCTAAGGCAGTATATTAGTAAGTTATTATGTGCGAAGTTCCAGGTTTATCCTCCACTTGCTTCCGGAAATATAGATAGCTAAACTTTACATTGTTTGCAAGTCTCTTTTTATCACCTAGTCATTTTTTAGCTGCTTATATGCCCGCATATCAAAACCTAATATAGTTTTTTAGGTGTTTTAGACTATGATTTTTCTAATGAAAACGGTTTAAAAGAGTCTGCGGAAGACACTTTCTTGTAAGGGTGGGCGGAAAATAGACGGTTTTGACGTGTAAGTGTATGTTTTTGGGTTCTGTCTTATGAAAATTTCTTCCCAAACAATTCCATCATACTTTTTCTCACGACATTCTACAGCAAATTAATGAAACCTGTAAAAAATTGAAGTAGCTCGATGTGAACATAAGCTTAGGATCCTAAAACAGACCTCTGACACTTATAACTTGGAATCCCGTGTAAAGAATCCCTTACCAGGCTTGGGAACCTGTAGTACGAAAAACCATCTACGTTTGCTGTTACACAGGTATCGGGCGTGGCCCCTACGGTGATGGGGCTGCTGGTTTTCTCACTTTAAAAGAAGAAGCAGTGGTTAACCCACCATGAACCATACCTACACATTTACACAATTTTTAATGTGCACACTAATATTCCACAATAACCGCGAACTATGCTAACACAAAGTACGCTATACCTTAAACCATAATTGCCGGCCGGTGTGGCCGAGCGGTTTTAGGCGCTTCAGTCTGGAACCCCGCGACCGCTACGGTCGCAGGTTCGAATCCTGCCTCGAGCATGGAGATGTGTGATGTCCTTAGGTTAGTTAGGTGTAAGTAGTTCTAAGTTCTAGGGGACTGATGACCTCAGATGTTAAGTCCCATAGTGCTCAGAGCCATTTGAACCATAATTAAACTAGCACATCAGTAGCATTGCACAATAAAAAGGCATACTGATCATTCACTAAAAATGTAAAGAAGTCTGCTGTGAACTTCATAAAAATTGATACAATGTGATGGTCATGTAAAACCTGCACGCTACTTATAAGATGTGTGCTGCAGCTGTTATGCAACAAATTTACTATTAGCACCATCGTAACTATGACTAGTTTTTACTTGGCTCCTGTACCTATGCTTTACTATTATATAATCGGTCATCTACATTCCACTATCATTACATGTCTTCCACGTGTAGAATCTTCTCTTTGCATCTTTGTAACAAAATTGTAATAATTTCTTACCTCTTGAATTCATTCTTCACAATACTAACTTACCAGCACATCTTGTGGTCCTCTTGTATGCCTACTGACACCCTAAAATCTCCCATGAGAATAACAATGTCTTTAATTCTTCAGTGGAGTCATAAAAGTTTTCCATTTCTTCATCGTTGCTCTTTGTCGTTGGTAAACACACTTGAATTACTATGTCAGCTGGGCTAGCTTTTAACTTTATCTTAATGTCCTTAATGTCCTATCGCGTACGTGGTAGGTGTTACTTACATTATGCATTAACTTCTTCATTAATGGAATAGTTACTCCATTCTTCCTTCAATGTTGTTTCCACTGTTAATTATTTAGAAATCTTTTGATCTAAAGTCACCATTTGCAGCCCATATTGTGTCACATAGTTCTAAAATATCCAGTTGAGATTTTGTCGTAGCCTATTTGACTTCATTCAGTAGTATGAGAAATGAACCACTTCAGCCTCTGTAGGTCTATTTACTGTTCACATAATGGTTACTTTTCTCCATTTATTTCCCATCAAAAATGAAACGACTTGTCAAAGAGCGAAATTTAACTTTTGTCAACCTAATTAACAGAACATACATGACAGATTGGAAGCTTTCGCTAACTGGAAGCTATCAGCAAGTCGAAAAAGTCGAAACTAATACAGAACCGTACACTCTCAGCCCCGTTAGTCATTCAGGCATTATATGGAAACTGCATAGTTTAACTACACATCCATCTCGTCCAGTCCAGAGGATGTATCCTGGATCTGCTACAGACTGTGAGCTCAGTGAAGTAATGACGGCGAGATGGCACACACTGTATTCATCTTGGCTATTTTCTTTCTCTTAGTTTTGTAAGCCAGAATCCTAATAAACATTAGGATACGTTAATAAACATTAGGGTAGTTAATTACCCGAGGTAGTGAAGATTACCTATACTTTCTGCAACCATAGATTATTATCATCATTATCATTAATCAGAATATATTTAGTGCACCTTGACGTTTTCTCATATGTAAATAAGATTGCCTTTACATTTTGATCACGTGCGGAAATGGGGTGTAACATATTCACAGTAAATCCGAACTGACTTTAAGCAGAAATTTACTGTCGAAACTAACGTCATAGAGGTAATGAAATTACCAGCCTCTCGATTAACGATTTTATCGTCTTACTGTCATTATGACGCCCTATTTTTCAACGCAGAAATTTACTGTCGAAACTAACGTCACAGAGGTAAGGTATTAACCAGCCTCTCGATTAACAATGTTACCGTCTTACTGTCATTATGACGGTCTATTTTTCAACTAATACGTAGTTGCTTCCAGTTTTTGTGCTAAAATTTTGACATCTGATGCAACAAATTTTCTTATGTAATATTTGTTTTCACAGTACTCATCGAGCGTTGCTTGGTCAGCTGCAACTTTAATTACGATTCATGTGGCATGTATATCTCTAACTATGGCAGTGTCATTATTAAAATGAAGTTCTGAATTATTGCTGAAATTTCTCCTTCCTTCAAATATAGATACAAAATTTTATTTTTAGGATCATCTTAACATTTAGATGTTGTAGTGTGGTCTTTAGACCGAAGAAAGGTTTCGCTCTTGTCTATCCTGTCCAAGCTTGATTATTTCTGCATAACTACTCCAACCTACATCCATTTGAACTTGCTTGCTGCAGTCAATTCTTGGTCTCCGTCTACAATTTATATCTTGCATTACCAAGCTGACTATTCCTTGATACCTCAGTGTATGTTCTATCAGCCGATCAGTTAGCTTTTAGTCAGGCTGACGCATGAATGTTTTTTTCTCTGCGAAAGATTTAGTACCTCCTCATTAGTTATTCAGTCTACCCGACTAACCTTTAGCACTTTGTTATAGCACCACACTTGAAAAGCTGCAATTGTCTTCCTGCCTGGACTCTTTATTGCCCACGTTTCACTTCCGGAGACGCTATATTCTAGACAAATATCTTCAAAATAGACTTCCTAACACTTAAATTTTTATTCGATGCTAGCTAATTTCCGTTTTCATAATTGTTTTTCTCGATACTGTCAGTCTACTTTTTATATCTCTTCACTTCGGCCATTATCAGTTATTGTGATGCCCAAATACGGAAACTCGTATTCGAGCTTGAGCGTCTGAGTTCACTGTCTAATTAATTCAGCATCACCTGATTTAACTCTACCACATTCCATTACCATGGTTTTTCTTTTGTTGATGGCAGTTTGTAAACTTTTGTTGAAGACGCTATCCAAGTTCCGTCCAGTTGCTTATCCAAGTGCTTTGCCGTTTATGACAGAACTACAATGAAGTCGGAAAACTTCGAAGTTTTCATTTCTTCTCTCTGAAATTAAAATCCCTTTCTAAATTTTTCCTCGGTTTGATTCACTGCTTGCTCAGTGTACAGACTGAATATCAGTCGGGGGTAGGTTACAACCCTGCCCCACGCCTTCCTCAACTATCGCTTCCCTTTCACGTCTTTCGACTTTTATAACTGCAGTCTGGTTGTTGTGCAGGTAACCTTTCGGTCCGTGTGTTTTACCTCTGCTACTTTCAAAATTTTAAGGAGAGTATTCCAGTCAACATTGTCAAAAACTTTCTCTAAATTTATAAATGCTATAAACGTAGGTTTGCATTTCTTTATCGTGGCCTCCAAGATACGTTACAGGGTCAGCATTGCCTCACGTGTTCCTGCATCTCTCCAGAACCCAAACTAGTCTTTCGAGAGGTCGGCTTCTGCCAGTTTTTCCATTCTTCTGTAAACAATCCTTGTTATTATTTTGTAATAAGTGACTTATTAAACTGATAGTTGGATAATACTCACACCTATCGGCTCCTGCACTTTTCGGTATTGGAATTATTACATTGTTCTTGAAATCTGAGGGTATGTCTACTGACTCATATATCTTGCACAGCAGGTGGGTTAGTTTTGTATCGGCTGGATCACCAAAGAATCTGAATAATTCTATGGGAATTTCATCTACTCCAGAGCTTTGCTTCGACTTTCCGTGTTCTGTCAAATTCTTATCTCTAGAGTTATTCTCATAGTATTATATCCCCTCCTCTCATCTGCATTTACTTCCTATTCGTTTCTGTTATATTATCTTCAAGTACCTTTCCCCTATCCTTCCACCGCCCTTCTTTACTTTCAACTGACTTGCCATCCGAGCTCTTGATATTCATAAAGCTGTTTCTCGTTTCCCCAACAGAATTTTTAATTTTCCTATAGGCAGCATCTCTCCTCCCTTAGTCATGTATGCTTCTACAGCCTTGCACTTGTCCTCCAGCCGTTCCTACCAAGCCATTTTGCATTCTCTGTCAGCCTCATTATTATGTATCTGAATTTTCTATTTCCTGCTTCAATTGCTGCAATTTCGCATTTTCTCCTTTCGTTAGTTAAATTCAATTCCTTGTGTGTTATCCAAGGATTTCTATTGTGTCTTTTCATTTTGCCTGTGTGTTACTGTGCTATATCCACTACTGCGCATCTCAAACTTACGCATTCGTCTTCCATCGCATTCCCTACCTCTGTTACAGTCAATCGTTTCCTAATTCTTGAAACTCGCAGCAACCTCTGGTTGTTACAATTTATACAAGTCCCAGTTTCTTAATTTCTTATCTTTCTGGAGCTTCTTCAGTTTTAATCTGCAGTTCATGAAAGTAAATGATGGTCAGAGTCCACTTCCACCCCTGGAAACATTTTGCATTTGAAAATCTGGTTTCGAAATCTATGTGGAACGTACCAGTGTTTCCAGGTCTCTTCCACTTATACGACCTTCAACACTTAAGAAGTTAAAATAAAGACGCCTTCTGTCACAATTTTTTTGTGTTTTATTACATTACAGGATGCATTTCGGATCCTGTAGTTTCATCTTCAGGTGCAAATCGTCTAATACATAATTTCGTAAATTTGCTCTGGAGTGAGGTGAAATGTATATTCCTGTTATGAGAAGTTCAGGTTTCGCATTTCGTGAATCGGGTGCGGAAATATGTGAGAAACAATGGAAAAAAAAGAAACAGTGAAAAACTTACCTAACACACAAGGAAGAACATTCTTCAATTTTTGAGGTCAATATGTGAATAAACGTATGAATAAACCAAAGAATGTTCACCCCACTCAAGAGCAAATCTATGAAATTACGTATCAGACGATATGCACCAGGGTCCAAAAAGCATCGTGTAATTTAATAAAACACGAAAAAAGTTTGTGACTGAAGGCATTCTTAATCAAACTTCCTGTGTATTGAGTACAGTCACATTCACGGCTGCAAAATATAGGTAAAATTAAACAACCTTCAACGTTTACATACAATTTAAGTAGTGATACCCTTCCCCCTCCTCTTATTCTCTCTCTATATATTACTTTTTAACAAAAGTAGAAAAGAAAATTTCTGGAGTCTATGTTTGTTAGGTTTGCTGCTGGATCCTGCGTTCGACTAAACATTATATTACAGCAGTCTTCGCCGCCATCGTCAGGGAGTCGTTGAAGGGTATCTCGCCGAAGTGATATTACGCAGTCAGATTTAGTAGAGCCAGGAGGATTGCTGAAGTATTATGTTTGTTTGATTACAGGATTCAGGGCAAAACACTTCAAGACCATATACATTCTTAGGCATCAAGGAATCTTCAATTTGGTAATGGAAGAAAGTATCAGGGATAAAAATTGTAGAGGGAGACAAATGATTGAATACAGTATGCAGGCTCAAATGGACAGAGGTTGCAGTAGTTATTCAGAGATGAAGAGTCTTGCACAAGATAGTCTAGCGTAGAGAGCTGCATCAACTCAATACCACAGCAACAAAAAAGTTTGCAACATATTAAATTTAATTTGGATGTTTATTTTCTTTACTTGTGTTGACTGTGGTTGAGTATTTGTTTTATTTGTTACACTCTGTGACTGAAGCCTTTAGGGTTAAAATTATTCTTGTGGTAGAGGATTCTAAACTTTTCAGTAGGAAAATTGACAATATCATTGCAGGATTCTAAACTGAGTATTTTGAAACAGGAAAACAATGTCTGGAATTTGATATTTAGTTTTGTATTGACATACAGGGTGAGGCAGCTAAGTCATAACACTTCTTGTATCTCCCCAACCGTAATAGATACAAGGATGCCGTTTGGGCAGCGGCTAGTTGAATACATCACATTTCATGTTTGTGCTATTTGTTATTACAGGGATATGATGCCATCTTTGGTTTTTTAAAAGGGAACCCTATATTAAATTTTAGCGTAGCATGATGGGCTTAAAAAGACGGTTTCAGATATGTGTATGTCATAATATTTAGGCGAATAGTTTTGAGACGCAGATATGTTCGTCCTTCGAAGCGGCGTTGTCCAATGCGACCTTTCCTGTTGTGTAGAGTAGATGGTAAACGTAGCGAGTCCGTCCTTACACAAACACGCCCATTTACCCGACAATAGTAATACATACTCCGATATTTTGCGCAAAACTTAGCTGATGATGTCGCGCAAATATTATTCAGTTATTTGAAAACTGTGACACCAAAATAGTAGACAACATACAGCATTAAAATACTACAAGATGTTAATACATTTTTAAGTAACAGAAATACAAATGTAAATGAGGAGGCCCTTATGGTCACAATTATTTCGTACATATTTGTTTTTATTTGAAAATATTTACTATTGATCACAATACGAAGCAAATACACACAAAGGTGCAAAATACATACTGTACATGATACAAAACTTTATTGAAGCATGTGCTCAAAATGCTTCTCCTTTGCTGCAATGCACATTTGTAGTCGCCGTTAGAAAGACTTGTGAACGGCTGCGAGGGTGTCACGTGAGATATCAGCGCACGCTTCGATGATACGTTGCTTCATAATGTCTGGCGTAGTTGGTATTTGAGCATACACTTTATGTTTGATTGCTACCCACAGAAAAAAATCAAGAGAGGTAAAATCAGGAGACCGGGCTCGCCACTTCACTTCAGCACGTCGTCCTATCCAACAATCCGGGAACTTTACTTTTAACAGCTCTGTAGCCACACGGGAAGAGTGAGCAGGGCAGCCGCCATGCTGGAACCACATGCACTGACACGTTGTTAGTGGTACCTCTTCCAGCAAAATGGGCAGAGTGTTTCGCAGGAACTGTGCATAGTTATTGTCATTTAGTAAACCCGAAATGACGTACGGCCCCACAATGACATTTCCGACGATGCCACACCACACGTTAACACTCCGCGGTTGCTGATGCTGTACCCCACGAAGCCAATGAGGGTTCTCTATTGACCAGTAACGCATATTATGCAAATTCACATTACCGTGGTTGGTGCAAGTCGCTTCATCAGTAAAAAGTACCAGTTGAAAAAACGTTGGATCATCTTGTAAGCGCTGCAGAGCAAACCGGCAAAATTCCTGGCACCGTTCGAAATCCACACCGGAGAGTGCCTGATGTAATGAGAGGCGAAACGGGTGAAATCTATGCCGGTGCAATATGCGTAGAACACTGCTCTGACTTACACCACATTCCGAGACGATACGTCGCGACGAAACAGTAGGGTCGTTATGCGCCAACGCTAGATCGCCCTCTTCATTACCTCGCCGGCTGTAGTTTTCTGCCTTGTTCTCCGTATGGCGTTCCATGATCCCGATTCAAGTAGTTTCTTGCAAATACGTGCAAGAAGCTGGCGCGTAGGATTCTCACGATCAGGATACAGCTCTCCACTTCGCTTTATTGCTCTAACATCATTTCTTCTGCTTTCACCATACACAAGAAGCATATCTAACTTTTCTTTGTTGGTGTACATGTCTGCTCCAAGAAACTGTGACGGAAATGAGATGACTCATTACCCCAGCAGTACATTTATACCCTTCTCTCCAGCTACCAAATGCGTCAACTTGCGGCGTTATCAAATGGCTCTGAGCACTATGGGGCTTAACTTCTGAGGTCATCAGTCTCCTAGGACTCAGAACTACTTAAACCCAACTAACCTAAGGACATCACACACATCCATGCCTGGGGCAGGATTCGAACCTGCAACCGTAGCGGTCGCGAGATTCCAGACTGTAACGCCTAGAACCGCTCGGCCACTACGCCCGGCGTGGCGTTATCGAGAGGCAGGAAAACAACGCCTTCCCTGTTAAGTTCCTCAGTGGTCAACAGGAATGGTAGCATTGGACCACGCCGCTTCGAATACGATACGGGAACATATCTGTGTTTCAATAACTATTCGCCTAAATATTATGATATACACATATTTGAAACCGTCTTTTTAAGTCCATTATGTTACGCCAAAATTTAACATGGGGTTCCATTTAAGAAACCAAAGATGGCCTCATACCTCTGTAACAAAAAATAGCACAAACATGAAATGTGATGTATTCAAGTAGCCCCTGTCCCTGCAGTTCACTGTCCAAACGGATTCTTTGTGTCTATTACGGCTGGAGAGATAGAAGGGGTGTTATGACTTAGCTGCCTCACCCTGTATGTAACCTACAGCTTATAGTAATAACTTAAGCAGATAACAACTTTTCAATAGGACAACAGACAATCTCAATGCATGCATTACAACGGCGCATAATATCTTGTCTCACTCTCTCAAATATCCCAGTTTCCTGCTATGCAATGAGACTGGCACCTGGGACCCTGACAAACAGTTTCTCTTTAGTTTCTACTGTGGTTTCGTCATCTAAAGAGCCCTTATCTCAGAATACTCAGCTTTGAATTCTCTAAGCACATATAAGTATAATTTTGACCTTAAAAGTTTGGAAAAGCCTTCATGGAAGTAAAATCTGTTTAAGCGTTTTTTATAAGTCTTTAATTTCTTTGTGGTTTTTTAATTGGTATATCATTTGTAAAGTGCATACGCATCAAATAACTTAGCATATTTCTAAAAAATGTTGAGTAATTGACTTTACGTTCCGTACATTAAATTTTCAATGGAAAATACTGTATTATTATTTTGAGTAATTCCATAATACGGTATAAAATTCATATTGCTTACCTTTTCTCGAGAAATTTTATGTTTTCTAAAACGTCTTTTTCGATCGCGGAAAATTGAGAACAAAATGAATTGGAGTAGACACACATAACTGATCAATAAAATGGTTCTAGGGAGATATATTAGACTAACTTGAAACCATTTATTACATACATTGTCTTCGCAGTCGATACCCAGCCACATAAGTTGATATACAAGTGTATGTATTTGCCCTGAACAAATAGTCAAACTAGAAATGCGCCGGCCGGTGTGGCCGTGCGGTTAAAGGCGCTTCAGTCTGGAACCGCGTGACCGCTACGGTCGCAGGTTCGAATCCTGCCTCGGGCATGGATGTGTGTGATGTCGTTAGGTTTAAGTAGTTCTAAGTTCTAGGGGACTTATGACCACAGATGTTGAGTCCCATAGTGCTCAGAGCCATTTTTGAAACTAGAAATGAGACTCGCCCATTGATTTAATTGTACTGAGCGAGGAAACGACAATCATTCTTTTGTCATTCTAACCTCAGAGCCGAAACAGAGAAATAAAAATAGAATTGAGAAACTCGTTCTGCTTTACAGCAGAGATGAATGGAAAACGCTGGAGGCGAAATGTCTACACTGATGAGGCAAAACGTTACAATTTCCAACCGCAAGGCGCCTGGTGGCGCTGAGGCCACGTGCCGCTGTAAGAAAAGTATACGAACGCACCAGAGACGAACGGGAAATCATTCTAGCGACCATAAGTGGCGCAAATGTGGAAATCCACCGACTTAAGCGACGCCGACAAAAGCCAAATTGTTGTGGCCCAGCGCCTGGGAGCGAGCATCTCGGAAACGGTGAAGCTGGTGGCCGTCGTGAGCATCTACGGAAAGTGATTCGAGAATGCTTTAACCATGAGTAGGCGACAACAAGTTGAAAGGATCGGAGACTTGCGCGCCCTCTAAAGCAAGATAGGCGTCGATCTGTGGCAAATCTGACGACAGAGTGGAGTGCTGGCGCAGGCACAAGTGTTTGGGAGCACGCTGGTGTTACGCAGCAGAGAACCCCTGCGTGTTCCCGTGTCGACCCAACAGCCCAATTACAGAGGGCGCTGGATCATCCAGATTGGACCGCAGATCAATGGAATTGTGTTGCCTGGCCAGATGAATCCTGCTTATTGTTAAACCAGGTCGATGATACCCGTCATCCAGGCGAACGGCTGCCCGCCACGGACGCAGTATTATGTTATGGGCGACATTCACCTGGGCTCTCGGTGGTAATCGAAGGCACCGTGACAACTGTGCACTACCTCGACAGTATTTGAGACCATCTTTAACCTTTTACGCTCGGTGTCTTCCCCGACAGCGATGGCACCTTCCGACAGGATAACTGGACGTGTCACAAGGCCAGAATCGTGCTGCAATGGTTTGAGGAACACGATAGTGAACTCACGTTGATGTCTCGGCCACAATATTCGGCTTATCTGAATCCGATGAAACCCAGATTGGACGCTATCGGGCGCCCACAAACCGATTGCTCGTAAATTACGGGAAGTGTGTAGACGTGTGATGCTACAAAGCTGTCGAATCCAGGAACGACATGCTTTTAAGTAGATGGTCATAATGTTTTGGCTCACCAGTGTATATTGCTGCCGACCGTCAGTATATATTAATAATCGTACTGGCTTCTGTAGATTACAGTGCACTCGGCACAAAAACGTTTCCAAGTATACATTTTTTAGTCTCGCAAAATAGATCCGGTTTACGATGTTTTAGCTGAAATTTGAAAAGTTGTCTACGTAATTGGAGCATATCTGCAAATGTAGACTTGCCACTTTAAATACCGTGCGAATAAGAAAACAATATTTAAAGGGCCTTCAAAATTATGTTGTTATAAACTAGTGTCGTTGTAACCGAGATTCGTATTTTCAGTCTGTGGTGGTAGCAAATGGCAAAGTACAAATTTATTTAGAATTGTTTTATTTTACATTTCGTATTCAGTCTTAAACTCACACGAATGCAGTATATAAAGCAGTACCCCTTTATTTAGGAGTGAAGTAATCAATCATTTTCTCTGCTATCTATTTGCCAAATACACACTTTCTAAATTACGTTCTGTGATCATTATTTCATTTACAATTTCACTGCTCCATCCCCTACTTTCATAGAACATGTTCAAAATGCTAATGGCTTCTAAAGCGTCACTCACGGTAGAGATAGGCATTTTATTTCTTTCTTCTTCCTCTTCCTCTTCATGTCCCACGCTCACTTCGTGGTCACTGTGACTCTGATTCTTCACTTCATTTGCAATTTCGCCTCCAGTTTGCGATTCGGTTGCAACAAGGTCATCATCTAGTGTTGCATACATTTCTTAGTCGCACTGATTGGGAATATCACAGTTGATTCCTTGTAGCAACGCAGATCATCAGTGTCATCGACCGTGTCTTCAGCTTCGGCGGCATTTATTCCTCCAGTTGTGATTCCCGCAGTTTCGTGATGGCCTTGGCGGTGATTTGGCTCCAAACTGTGCTAAAATACCCGATCGCATCTATCATTGTAAGAGAATAATCGTGGTTACTCTCAACGCATTGTATCATTTTCTGTAATATGAGTTCACTATACTGGCGTTTCATACTACTAATTACTCCTTATCCGTGAGCTGCAGGAAGAAAACAAGAGCATACTAATCTCCAGAGCACAGAGTGCAGGATGTGCGGGATAGTTGTCAACAAAAACCAGTATCTGCCTTTTCTGACGTCTAATCTCCCGATCCCAACTCCTTATTTTAGCTTCAAAGTATTCAGAGGTCATAAAGGACTTTTATAAGCATTGTACTGCACTAGCAGATATTTTACACGCTTAAAACTATTTTTTTGTTTTACCTATCACGAGCAATTTTTTCTTCTCAGTTCCATCTGCGTTAGCACTAACCACAACTGTTATTTGGTCTTTAGAAAACTTGCCACCAATATATTTTTCACCCTTGCATTTCAGTTTTTTGACAGCTGTCAGTTTGAAGAAAATGAAAGTCTCGTCTGCATATCCTTCACGAATTGTAGACCACACGGTGGTGAGCCATTGTTGGATTGTTTCTATATTCACTCTGTGGCTTTACCGCTCACTTTGCCAAAACTAATGCCGTGTCGTTGATTGAGTCTGTCAATCCAACGCATTAGCCACGTCGCTCCGTTCATCTTTTCGTAACCACTTAAATGAAATGCATTTCGTTCAAAGGCAGTAACAACTTTATCCTTGTTCTTCCATATCGTTTGAATTGTGGAATTCACGAGAACAAATTGACGAAACACGTCAACCTTTTTAGCTCCATTATCGATTTCGTGAATCACTTTTACTTTTTCTTCACCGTTAAAACTTTCCTTTCACTGGCGATGCTGTTCTAAAATGTTTATGGAAACTGACATCACGTGTACTGTTGACAAGTTCAGTACTTTCACCACTACTGTAGTATGAATGCGCTACAGTTACAGTGAGGCGAGGAGTCTACATCACACCTGTTGTTGACGGAATGGCAGAGAGAAAAGTATTCCAGGTTGCCATATTACAATATAAGATTTCCTGCTATTGTTAATTCATTACTGGAAAGTCTTGTTGCTTAAAATGACGTTAGTAGGGGGGGCTACAGGGGTGCTGGCACAGTTTGTTAGTGCGGATTCCCTAGATCAGGGGCTGGTATGCACTCAGGGGCAAACTTATTGCTCTGTTAAGTGAATTTCCATGGCAACCTATTGTTTTCCTTTGATGGACAGGTGCATAACCTATTGTTCTGCTAAGTGCTTTTCCATGTCGCTGCACTTAACCTATTGTCCCTCACCCCCTCCCACTCTCTCTCCCCCTCCCCTCAGGAAGGGGATGCTGGCGCATTTTGTTAGGGGCAGGTATGCAATCAGAGGCAAACCTATTGTTCTCCTTTGGTTGACAGGTACTCAATATATTGTTCTGTTAAGTGCTTTTCCATGTCACCCAATTTCCTTTGGATTGACAGACATTTAACCTATCGTTCCCCCTGCCCAACTCCTCCTCCCCCAACCCTCTCCCCCTCACTGCTACAGGTACACTTTCAGGTCTGAGTTATTGGAATAGCCCCCCCCCCCCTCTCACACTTATCAATTTGATTGAGTACTTAATGAAATTGATCAATTAGTTAACCTCTGTGGTGGGAAAGTGCCATGCCCTGCTGCCACGCCTCCCATGTGGGAATTTCAAATTTTGTCAGATTTTCGCGAGTGCCACGCCTACCTGGACTTGGAATCAATTTTCGCCAGTGCCACACCCACCTGGACTTGGAAGGAAATAGTTAGTCTCCACCACGATCCTCAACCGACCGCCACGTCCACCTATCAACCCATGTTGGCGGGCTAATGTGTACTAACGTGCAGCTTTTGATGGGAAAGTGGCACACCTTCCTCCCCTGGAAAAATGTCGTGAAGTTCAAATTCCTATAGGACAATGCAACCTCTACTAAACTAAGAAAATGTCGAGAAGGTAGGTCACATTGACTACTTAATTAAATTGATCAATTAATTAACCTCTCTGGTGGGAAAGTGCCACGTCCCCTGCGACACCCCCCTGGTAGGAAGTTCAAATTCCATCAGGACAATGCAACCTCTACTAACCTAAGATAATGGCGGGAAAAAAAGATCACCTCCACTAACCTAAGTCATCCGACCAACACCTCTTCCTAGGAATTGGTAAGTAGAAGACTCAGTTGATCGATCATTTGGAAGGTATTCGATTGCTCTGTATGGAATATTGTTTAAACAATTTAGACTACGTATGGAATATATTGAAAGTGTATATTGTTTATTTATAAAAAATCTGTTTGTGGGAGTTGGATTTCTCTTGCTCATCATTCTCCCCAGGTCTTGCAAGAAGCAGTTACATGGGGCAAACATGTTGCATAACCTAATGTTCGGCACTGTACTCCAGGTGTCTTAAACTAATGTTTGGCCCTTTTCGGCAATTAACCTATTGTTGTGTTAAGTGGTTTTCCATGTCACCCCCCCTCCAAAAAAAAAATGGTTCAAATGGCTCTGAGCACTATGGGATTTAAGTTCTGAGGTCATCAGTCCCCTAGAACTTAGAACTACTTAAACCTAACTAACCTAAGGACATCACACACATCCATGACCCAGGCAGGATTCGAACCTGCGACCGTCGCGGTCGAGCGGTTCCAGACTGTACTGCGTAGAACCGCTCAGCCACTCCGGCTGGCCGGTCACCCCCACCCCCTTAAACTATTGTACTGCGTTTCACATAAAAATTATTCAAATTAACGTGCTGTTCTGCTCCATATCACCCACTGGCACACAGCCTCCCATTAACTATTGTACCGCAAATACCATGTTGATATAAAAAACTTATGCAAATTAATTAATTCGGTATTCTTCACATGTATGGCGTATTTTTTTTAATTCGCGGCATCCTATTGATCTTAGAGTATCGTTCATCTTTATGGGGGCCCTTACCAGTTGTGTCTGATTCAAGAGATTGAGATGGTTCAGAGAAGAACAGCAACATTCGTGATTGGTACGTTTAACCATTGTAAGAGCGTTACCAATCTCATTGAAAGTTTTAAGTGGGACACACCTGCAGATAGACGACGCGTTAAATGGATGGGTTGCTCACTAAATTCCAAATCCTATCTTCGCCGAGGATGTAGAGCATATATTATCATCACCAACTTTCATGTCGGGCAATGGTCACCATTCAAAGATAAGGGAAATTGGAGCTCGTACTGAGGCGTTCAGACAGTCGCTTTTCCCTCGCGCAAACCGCGAGTGTAACAGAAGGAGGGCAATATAACTTTGGTGCGAATAGTGCCCTCCACCACACACCACTTGGTGGCTAGCAGAGTATATATATAGATGGAATATAGTTTAAACAAAAGATCGCTAATAATAAAAAACACATCCCGCCGCCCGACACCTGACGCCGACACCGTAGTCATGGTGCACTGGCGCTCCCAGCGATGCTACGACGCGACAGTTCGGGCTCTGCAAGGATGAGGCGCTGACATCTCTTTCATACTTCACACGTGAGAAATTACTAGCGAAATACGTGTTCACCTAGGTACCGTTGCTGGTGCGGTGACGCATAGCTGCGGTTCGGTCCACCGCCTAGAGATGTTGCAATGCTTCCCAGGGCACATTCCTAACAGAACAACCTGTCCGTCAGTGAATTTACGCATCAAACTGCCGTTCTGGGAGCACCATCCGCCATTGTTTCCTGCAGGCAAGACTTTCAGAGGCAAAATTATTTTGCACAGATCGCTACAGTGCACTGACAGTTAAACCCCGCAAAAGTTGTCATCAGATCATCAAATACATACGAGACTCACAACAGTATTTAACAGTCTAACTACAATTAAGTATTACAATTGCTGCTGCAGTCTGCCACCGATCGATGTACAGATAATGTTTCCTGTGGAACGAATCTCAGCGCACATAATTTTCCACATAAAGAAGCTCTCGCGGTTATCGATGTCCTTAATTTTACGTCCCTCACGATAGGACACACACTCATTTTCTCTGGTCATGCCAGAACCTAAGCCACAGTAACATTACACTGCAATATATACACATTTTACACAAACAGTGCAGTTATCTTTTATATATGTACAGCACCCGAAAAAATTATTGTATGCCTACACTCACACCGCTATATGTCTCGATTCTCCTCAGTCCTAGGAAATTATCTGACAAAGTCGTCTGGAAGGTGCTGCATCCTGCCGACATTCTGTCACACAAGTGTTATGAAGGACAGGCGTCTGGCACTGTGTGATAATGAATACCGCACCCACGGAAGTAATGCTTGGAAAGGCATCACCGGCACGGGTTTGGTGTACTGTAATCAATATCTCTACCGATAGAACAACAAGGAAAATGCTAGTGTACGCTTAGTGGGTGCCGATGAGTGGACTTATTGTTACAGCCGTATTGCCTATCCTGTTTGTACACTATAGCAGGTCCAGTTGAACACTTGCATTGCTATATTGTGCAGCTGTTTACGAAATGAATCTATCACCACGTACGTTCGGATATACTTCTCTGTGCGTTGAAATCACAGTTCACCATGTCCAATCCATCATTCCTTTACGACTAGACATACGCAATCTTTTTGTTTTTACGTGAATAGTAGTTTGATTACGTCCCACAAACGTATGTCTGAACATAAGCCACGGTTCCTTCACGTTCAAACAGCAGCATAACATTTATGACTATCAATTATAGGTGTATAAAAAAAATTATGTTACGCCCACACTTGCACCAGCTGGGTGTCGTTTTCGCACTGCAAAAAAGTCTACCGCCATTATGTATTTGTCGATGAATAAATGATGTAATTACAATTTTAAAAAGCCCTAGAGTATTTTCGGTTTATCGATTTCACCACTCCCCCGAAACCTTTTGGTATTTTCGATACTTGTAAGTCCAGCCAACACACAGTGGCGTCTTTTATTATTATACCATTTTCGCGGTACTTCTCGATATCAAGCATACGGCAGTATCCTACCGATCGCTCGCGCAACATAATTCCGAAGATATACACTGTAAATTATTTCTCTACAAACTCGAAACTTTAGCTAGGTGGGGCGTGCTGTAAACCACTGACTAACTAGAAACTTGGCACGTCTGCGAAGACACTTACACGGAAACTAGAAAAAAAAATAGAGAAAACTGAGATTTCCGCTCGCGAATACCGATGCCGGTGATGTAGCAGATTCCAAATCATCGCTATAATTTACAAGGTCAACTAAGGTGTTTCTCATGTCTAGAGAGCCGGTAAACGTGTCTTCCACATGTTGGATGCACACACCACAATCGACTTCCCCTCAACTAAATAAACGCGCGAGATGTGCAGAACCGGACAATTTTCATGGGAGGGAATAACGGTCCTGCGCAAACACACCTCCATATTGAATCTTCTCAAATTTCCACGCGATCACGAAAGCTATCCAACACATACTAAGTATTAGTTCGCTACTCGGCCGTCTAGAAGACAACAGTTAAGTCAGCTACAGTCCTACACTCCAACAGCCCTCTGCATTCGGACGGCTCCTACAGTTAACGGGAAACATGAATCATTGCTACGACAAGTTACTGGCGCTGCACGAAAAGCAAGCATAGACAGAATCGTCCTAGAAAAAAAAACCAGCCTCATACATATTTTATCCCTGTACTTACAACTAGATGTTACGATGGCGGTCTCAGTTGAACGACATTCGGCAATGAGTGAAGTATTGGAAATACACCCTGCTGACGACTGTGGCTCTGAAAATAGAAATATCGTTACATTCTTAAGACTTGACATACTCTTCCCTTTGCTATCACACTGCTCCACGTCAAATCCATACATTCCTTACGACTGGACATAGTCATTTCCTTTGGCGCATGTCAGAAAACAAACACGTACTTATAACCCTGATGCTCAAGGTCAACCTATCACGCACCCACTACTACTAAGTATAATACTTCGTCAATAAAAGATTGCTGGTGATATGAAATAATACTGACCTAAAATCAACGATGGGTGGACATGTCTCATAAGTTTTTCTTGCGAGTGCTACCAACGTGTCTTAGAAAGAGAGGCATCATCGTCTTACAAACCACCAGATCTTAAAAAACCCGATCCCCCAAAACTACTGTATGTTACTGCCACAAGCGGCCTTGGTTCTACATGTACACACAAGTATCCATGTTAAAAACTATACCGCTTTTATAAATAGAGGTATGGCATTACATACGAATGAATTAGTTTTCCAGGCAAATATCGTGACACTGAATATAGACGGTACACCCTCGTAATAAAAGTGCCGAATTTTGAAAGTGATTCAGCTAAGGAGCGTGGTATGAAACAGGTATCTGCAACTCCCTCACACCACCGCCACTACATATTTCTCCAGCATTTGTAACGCATTCTGTATCGATGCCATATCACGTTTCTGGCACTCTCATATTTCGAAACGAGTCACCTTTCTCGAACCTGTCTGCTGCAGTAAAATTCCAACGTGGTTTTAGTCAGTCCCTACGCATCTTGCGACTGCTGTCATTTCTGCTGCTTTGCGCATGTGATCGTTCCAATTTAAGTCGGAACTGAGCAGAAGTCGGAGAAAGTCATATCCACCACCTTCTAAAACCCGTGTAGAAACAGAGCGACCTTAGTTAGTGCGACAGGACCGTGTTTTGACCATTCGGTGGAAATGGGCGCATTGTGGTGCGTCCCAAAACTACAAGCAGGTACTACAGATCCGCATCCCTAAGGGTCCATTCACGTCTATCACCCCAACATTCTGTCTTCGTTATTCTATTCCATCCGCCAGAGAAAAATTATGAACTATAAAAGCTCAACTAACTTCATCCAATAGAGAACAAGATAAGATTTTTAACGTATCTCTCTCCTCCCATATATCGAAGCCAAATACCGCATCCATGCAGGCATCGAGCCCATGTGATGACCTTATTAAATATACTGGTACTGATCAACTGCACAGACAAGTTTAAGGTTTTATCACCCATACTGTAGGATGATGACCGTATCCCACAGACTATACTGTAAGTCGCAGGAGACACTCCCCGTGATCCTGTGTCGTTGTTTGAAACATTGTTTTCTAACAAGCTCTGTACAACGCCATACATTTTCTTTTTCTGCCACGACTTCGAGGTCTGTGTCAGATCCTAAACTGACTTTAAGACGCTCTGATCCACGGCCTCTCCCAGAAAACTAGACATCGCACGGTGTAAATCATTTTGTTACTGGGGCTACCATTACACGTGACACACAGTGGATGATTTTAAATAAAAGACAGTTACAAAATAAGGAAACTAGAAGAGTTTGACTGCGTTGTGGAGAGTTTCCAAACTGATGTATGAATGTGATTGACGACCTCTGCATTTAAACTAATCTGCCACAGTGACGAAATAGATGATCGCTCTGCCATCCCTTTCGACTGCTTCCTCAAATTGCACTCATGTACTCGATCACTGCTTTGGTACTAGCAACCCCCAGAAGGAGTCACCCATCCACAAAACTTATTCCCCAACTCAAACAAGCACTGTCAGTCAATCATGGGATGGGAAAGACACCGCCGAGCGCTGTTAATATTCCAATGTAAGAAATGTATTTCAAGCGCAGGACATACATCCTTCTTCCCGGTTTCTCTACGATAAACTATATTATCGAACCCTAAAACGAAAAAACTACTTCCTTAAAACATTGGCTTTGTGTGATATGGGTACAACATAGCTTTCTGGAGATGTATAACGCCCACTATTCACATCCGATCACGGTTCAGAAATTATACTACGCCTGCATCAGCCCTATATAAAACGATCATTAGTAATGGCGAATACCTCTTACAAGGAAACAGATAAACGTATAGCAGCAGCGTCCGACATGTGAAAAATACCAGTCATTCCGTCACTAACTCTGTAAACAGCACACCTGTCCGACAAATATGTACACGGGGAATGCAGTACCTCACAAGCACGTATCGCTAACTTAGTTATGACGCTGAAGTCTAGATTTTACACCCAAAATGCGACAGGGGGGATGGAGTACATCGCATAAATCAAAGTTCGTTTAGAGGAATGTGTCCTGTCTCATCACACATGAGATGAAAGTCCTCTGATGACGGATAGGTTTACCATTAACGATCGCAAGTAGACAGTACTTTAAACCACATACCGCCATTTTCTTAGGTTAGTAGAGGTTGCATTGTCCTGATGGAATTTGAACTTCCTGCCGGGGGGGGGGGGGGGTGGCAGGGAGGCATGGCACTTTCCCACCAGAAAGGTTAATTAATTGATCAATTTAATTAAGTAGTCAATGTGACCTATCTTCCCGCGATTTTCTGAGGTTAGTAGAAGCTGCATTGTCCTATTGGAATTTGAACTTCACGACATTTTTCCGGGGGAGGAAGGTGTGGCACTTTCCCGCCAACAGCCGAATGTTAGTACACATTAGCCCGCCAACATGGGTTGGTAGGGAGACGTGGCAATCGGTTGAGGATCGTGGTGGAGACCAACTATTTCCTTCCAAGTCCACGTGGGTGTGGCACTGGCAAAAATTGATTCCAAGTCGAGGTGGGCTTTGTACTGGCGAAAATTGATTCCAAGGCCAGATGGGCACGTCACTCGCAAAAATCTGACAAAATTTGAATTTCCCACCTGGGAGGCATGGCGTGGCACTTTCCCACCAGAGAGGTTAACTAATCGATCAATTTCATTAAGTACTCAATCAAACTGATAAGTGTGAGAGGGGGGGCCTATTCCAATAACTCAGACCTGAAAGTGTACCTGTAGCAACGAGGGGTGAGAGGGTTGGAGGAGAGGGAGAGGGGCTGGGGGAACAATAGGTTATGTGCCTGTCAATTCAAAGGAAATGGGGTGGCATGGGAAAAACACTTAACAGAACAATACATTAAGTACTTGTCAATCAAAGGAGAACAATAGGTTTGCCTCTGAGTGCATACCAGCCCCTGATGTAGGCAACCCACACTAAAAAAAATGCGCCAAAATCCCCTTCCAGAGGGGGGGGGGAGAGTGGGAGGGGGGAGGGACAATAGGTTAAGTGCAGAGACATGGAAAAGCACTTAGCAGAACAATAGGTTATGCACCTGTTCATCAAAGAAAAACCATAGGTAGACATGGGAAAGCACTTAACAGAACAATAGGTTTGCCCCTGAGTGCATACCTGCCCCTGATTTAGGTAACCCATCACTAACAATCTGTGCCAGCACCCCTGTTGCCCCCCTACTGATGTTGTATATTAGGTACTCACATATACATTTGTCCTATGAAGCAAGGATGAGAAGTATGTTCCTTATGAGGAATATAACCATACTACAGAAATCACGACATTACAGCTGATATGTCGTTGTAGGCAATGCCGTTCTAAGAAAGTTCAACTATATTTGTTACTAGGTTGCAATGTTGTGTCAGTGTCGAATGAAAGAATTTTATTCTGAAAATTTGAATTTTTTTAGTGTTCATTTACATTGGTGGTTTCCTTTAAAATTTCCATTATATTTTTATAAGCAATATTGTCACTGTGAACTTTTCAGGCTTTTACATTGGTTACTTGTTTTGATGTTTATCCAGATATTTTTTTTTAAATCGCAACTTTTAAGTTTGTTAACACCATTCACTATACGGACGTATTATTGTGGACAGGAAGTAAAATTTGCGTTTAGACGTAAATAGAATACTAGTAACAGTAACTAGTCATGTATTTAATTATATTATGTTCTTGCACATCAAACATTTTAATCTCCTTATAATCTGTGCTACATCTAATACATGCAACAAACAAGTGTGCGCAATAATTGCATTTCTAACAACTCCATTCTCACTTCAACGTTCATCAACGTTCATCAACGTTCATCAACGTTCATCAACGTTCAAATGACTTATGAATCGAATAGGAAAGAAATCGTAGTATGAGGACTAAATCAAGTAGAGACTATTTGATTTAGTCACACATTACTGTCGTTCGACTGATCCACTTAAAATTTCTCTTTCACAGAATTTTTTGTTTACCTTGATGTAATAATTAGATGTCATAAACAGACACTTCTTATCATGTTGCAGTTGGTACTGTTCAGCTTTAAATGTTATCTGCTTTTATTTTCTCTAAGGAATTCAGTTAAAATTTAGTCAATATAAAAACAAAAGATGGCGAACGTGTACCACTAACTAAGAAATTACTCTTCAGGCTTTCCCGGCGAGATCTTGATATGTGGAATAATCGGGTCTACTGCCGGACGTTTGTGTCGCTCTGGCAAATATTTCGGCCACTTAACTCGCTGCCTTCTTCAGGTGCTACCTGAGACTGCCGTATGGAGGATGTTGTCCAGTATTTGTGCCCAGAGGGCGCTGGGCGCTCTGTTTGCCGTCTCATGTAGCACCTGAAGAAGGCAACGAGTTACGTCGCCGAAATATTGTGCCAGAGCGACACAAACATCCGGCAGTAGACTCGATTATTCCACATGTCAACTAAGAAATTATTCATGTGCTTTGTGTCGATGTCAGATGCCATAAATGTCACCATCATGAACATCACAAACAAAAAACCGTCGGTTTTTGAGTTTTAGAAGTCATTTATTCTGTGGTATTTTTCCTGCGCAGACGAGAATAAAAAGTATTAACCTCGGAGTAAAATACTGTAGTTTCTACGTAAAAAATTGCACTTATTTTTTAATGTTCTTGCCTTTTATACTACTTACTAATTTATTGATTCCAGCAAAATTAAGGCCAGAAGGCTCTCTCTTACACCTAACCATTCATTCCTGATATTCTTCGTTATATTTATTATAATACCAACTATATAATATCTTACATATAATCTGATCATCATCATCATCATCATCATCATTTAAGACTGATTATGCCTTCCAGCGTTCAGTCTAGAGCATAGCCCCCTTATAAAATTCCTCCATGATCCCCTATTCCGTGCTAACATTGGTGCCTCTTCTGATGTTAAGCCTATTACTTCAAAATAATTCTTAACCGAATCCAGGTACCTTCTCCTCGGTCTGCCCCGACTCCTCCTACCCTCTGCTGCTGAACCCATGAGTCTCTTGGGTAACCTTGCTTCTCCCATGCATGTAACATGACCCCACCATCTAAGCCTGTTCGCCCTGACTGCTACATCTATAGAGTTAATTCCCAGTTTTTCTTTGATTTCCTCATTGTGGACACCCTCCTGCCATTGTTCCCATCTACTAGTACCTGCAATCATCCTAGCTACTTTCATATCCGTAACCTCAACCTTGTTGATAAGGTAACCTGAATCCACCCAGCTTTCGCTCCCATACAACAAAGTTGGTCGAAAGATTGAACGGTGCACAGATAACTTAGTCTTGGTACTGACTTCCTTCTTGCAGCAGAGGGTAGATCGTAGCTGAGCACTCACTGCATTAGATTTGCTACACCTCGCATCCAGTTCTTTCACTATGTTGCCATCCTGTGAGAACATGCATCCTAAGTACTTGAAACTGTCCACCTGTTCTAACTTTGTTCCTCCTATTTGGCACTCAATCCGTTTATATCTCTTTTCCACTGACATTACTTTCGTTTTGGAGATGCTAATCTTCATACCATAGTCCTTACATTTTTGATCTAGCTCTGAAATATTACTTTGCAAACTCTCAGTCGAATCTGCCACCACAACTAAGTCATCAAATGCAAGACTGCTTATTTTGTGTTCACATATCTTAATCTCACCCAGCCAGTCTATTGTTTTCAACATATGATCCGTATATAATATGAACAACAGTGGAGACAGGTTGCAGCCTTGTCTTACCCCTGAAACTACTCTAAACCATGAACTCAATTTACCGTCAACTCTAACTGCTGCCTGACTATCCATGTAAAGACCTTTAATTGCTTGCAAAAGTTTGCCTCCTATTCCATAATCTCGTAGAACAGACAATAACTTCCTTCTAGGAACCCGGTCATATGCCTTTTCTAGATTTATAAAGCATAGATACAATTCCCTGTTCCATTCATAACACTTCTCCATTATTTGCCGTAAGCTAAAGATCTGGTCCGGACAACCTCTAAGAGGCCTAAACCCACACTGATTTTCATCCAATTGGTCCTCAACTAATACTCGCACTTTCCTTTCAACAGTACCTGAGAAGATTTTACCCACAACGCTGATTAAAGAGATACCTCTGAAGTTGTTACAATCTTTCCTGTTTCCATGTTTAAAGATTGGTGTGATTACTGCTTTTGTCCAGTCTGATGGAACCTGTCCCGACTCCCAGGCCATTTCAATTATCCTGTGTAGCCATTTAAGACCTGACATTCCACTGTATTTGATGAGTTCCGACTTAATTTCATCCACCCCAGCTGCTTTATTGCACTGCAATCTATTGACCATTTTCACCACTTCCTCAAATGTGATCCTGTTTCCATCCTCATTCCTATCCCATTGTACATCGAAATCTGAAACATTACTGATCGTATTTTCACCTACATTGAGCAACTCTTCAAAATATTCCCTCCATCTGCCCAAGGAATCCACAAGATTCACAAGCACTTTTCCTGACCTGTCCAAAATACTTGTCATTTCCTTCTTACCTCCCTTTCGAAGACTGCTAATTACACTCCAGAATGGTTTTCCAGCAGCTTGACCCAAAGTCTCCAACCTGTTTCCAAAGTCTTCCCAAGATTTCTTCTTGGATGCTGCAATTATCTGTTTGGCTTTGTTTCTTTCTTCAACATAACTTTCTCTGTCTACCTGAGTTCTAGTATGTAGCCATTTTTGATACGCCTTCTTTTTCCTTTTACAGGCTGCCTTGACTGTGTCGTTCCACCAAGCTGTTTGCTTCATCCTACCTTTACACACTACTGTTCCAAGACATTCTTTAGCCACTTCTAGTACTGTGTCCCTGTACCTTGTCCATTCCTTTTCCAATGACTGTAATTGACTACATTCAACTAACTGGTACCTTTCTGAGATCATTGTTATGTACTTGTGCCTGATTTCCTTATCCTGAAGTTTCTCCACTCTTATCCTCCTACATATGGACCTGACCTCCTGCACTTTCGGTCTCACAATACCAATTTCGCTGCAGATTAAATAACGATCAGTGTCATCAAAGAATCCCCTGAATACACGTGTGTCCCTCACAGCCTTCCTGAATTCCTGATCTGTTATTATATAGTCAATGACAGATCTGGTTCCCCTGCCTTCCCAAGTATACCGGTGAATGCTCTTATGTTTAAAAAAGGAGTTTGTGATTACTAAGCCCATACTGGCACAGAAATCCAAGAGTTGTTTCCCGTTCCTGTTGGCCTCCATATCCTCTCCAAATTTACCCATAACCTTTTCATACCCTTCTGTTCGATTTCCAATCCTGGCATTAAAATCACCCATGAGCAGAACACTGTCCTTGTCCTTTACTCTAACAACTACATCACTGAATGCATCATAAAAACTATCCATCTTATCTTGATCTGTCCCTTCACAATGCGAATATACTGACACAATCCTAATTTTCTTGCTAGACACTGTCAAATCTATCCACATCAGTCGTTCGTTTACATACCTTATGGCAACTACGCTGGGTTCAATTTCTTTCCTGATGTAAAGCCCTACACCCCATTGTGCTATTCCTGCTTTGACTCCTGACAGGTAGACCTTGTATTCTTCCACTACCTCTTCTTTCTCACACTTTACCCGAATGTCACTAACAGCTAAAACATCCAGCCCCATCTTACTTGCAGCCTCTGCCAACTCTACCTTCTTCCCAGAGTAGCCCCCATTGATATTAATAGCTCCCCATCTCATTACCATTTGTTTGCCGGGTCGTATCTTAGGAGTCCCTGGTTTGTCAGTTAGAGGTGGGACTCCGTCACCTCCAAAGGTCCGAGGCATTTTGCTCTGATTGTTGCCAGCATCATATTTAAAGTACCGGGGAAGCAGGTTGCTAGCCTTACTTGCCCCGAGTCCCATTGAGTTTTACCCCTAACGGTTGAGAGACTAACCGGTGGATTTGGTAGTCTTTGCCGTATGAGCGCAAAGGTGACCACAACTCAGAATATGTCCGAGATGCTCAGCCTTATTCCAAAGTAACTGGTATCCCGACTGTCGGGACCACTTACTTGGCCACTCATACGTTGCCCGTGGTTCATGAACTAGGACATGACTTCAGGAACCCACACCATGAACCACATATAATCTGATGTCTAAAAAATTGAATTAGTTGCGGCAGTAGTAAAATAATTAACAGTTAAAGCACAAAAACACATTTTATATTTGTTTTTGAAGAGTAGGATAATAAAGATAATATACAGGCAGGCATATTTAGATAATGGATTGTGGCTACAATAGACGTCAGAGAAGAGATGGGAGAGGGAGAGAACGCGGAACAGAAGAAAATTATGTGACCGACTAAAAAAGCAAAAGAGAAACAAGTGTAACCTGTAGACGTGACCACAGTCCTCACTGTTTCCTAGAGAGAAATAACCACGTAAATTAATTTTTGATAGAAAAGTTATGTGGATGAGAGAAGTAGGTCCTTCAACTTTTAAAAAATGCAAGACATTCGACTGTTCGGATAGTGCAGGATATCTTGTGCCAGAGATGGACAGCAGTAATAGAAAAGTAGTTTGAGAATGTTTTTGTTTTTAGGAGGGGTACAGCTAGGACATTAGGTAACTGAAACTCATGTTCTGCTTTTAACTGTGTGATATGTACTTGATCTGTGGTGCTAAGTTCTATGGGATGTGCACACAGAGGAATCGATAATACGTCAGTTGTCTCGCCGCAGCCAGGACCGGTTTAAGGCCATCGTGACACAAGGGCCGCTTGGGTCGCTGAGAGGTGATAAATTTGTGTACAGAATGGATCATAATTAGTAGCGAAAACTGATATTAGCTAGAGTGTACATAACAGGAACAAAAAATTTCCCAGGAAACTGGAGTCCACAAATCAGCTCTTTACCACATAACTGAATCCTGTATTATCTCGCATCAAAGCTGAACGTTCTTTGGTGCGGCCTTGATTGCGATATATCGTTGCCAGCAGTGTTTCAATAAGGGCGGCGCCACCTCCCTGTTTTGGAAGGCACAAACTGTGATGGGCGGTGCATGCGCCGTGTATTGAACGGTGGCCTATATAGGACGTCGATTTGCAACCTGGCGTCAGTTCTCAGCGGGACTCATCAGCATAAGCAGCATTTTCCTGAAGATGGCGAACAGTTGGATCGCCGAAATATCGAGTCAAGTTGATTTTAGGATCCGGCAGCAAACCCGAAGGGACTTTCAAGACTTATTACGCCGGGAAAGCCTACGTAATCATATGTGGACGATGTCATCATCGATGGCTCGTCCGTGGTGGACCTCATGACAAGCTGGATCGGCTGTTCTAGGTTTTTTCCGAGGCTAACCTGCGTCGCCGGAAAGAAAAGTGTGACCTTTTTGTGCGAGAAGCCAGCTACCTCGGTTTCACGATTGATGCCCGCAGCCTACACGCCCCTAAGGAGTATGTCGAGGTGACTCAAAACCTTCCTCCTCCCACCAACGTGAAGCAACTACAATCCGTCCTCGGTCAAATCAACTATTATCGGCGTTCCATACTCCACGCCGCCGAGATTTCGGTGCCCCTGACCGAGTTATTCCACAAGGGTGACCTTGGGTTTGGGACAAAGCGTGTGAGCAGGCTCTCACTTGTCTCAAGTCAGCCCTCTCCTGCCCTCCTTGTCTGGCAGCTTACGATCCTCCCTTACTCCTCATCGTCGACGCCGATACCTCGGACTATGGCCTGAGTGTGGTCGTCTCGCAAGAGGTCGATGGCGTTGAGAGGCCGGTGGCTTTCACATCCAAAAAATTGACCGACGCTCAAACCAAGTATACTCAAATTGAAAAGGAAGCTTTGGCGCTGGTTTTCGCCCAGACGAAATTCTTCAATTTCGTGTACGGTCGTCATTTCATGGTGTAGACCGACCACAAACGTTTGGTTTCTTTGTTTCACCCGGGTGCTGAGCCCACCTGGACGGCGCGCTGCCTCCAGCGTTGGGCGCTTCCTGGCGACGTTCGGCTCTGATATTGTCTACCGCACCTCTGAACGGCACACAAACGCCGATTTTCTGTCCCGGTTGCCTGCTGGGGCAGACCGTGAGTTTGACGCCACCTCCTTGGCTTGTTTCCAAGTGGAAACGGACGTGGGCGCAGCTGTGGACTCACGATTAGAGGCTGCAAACTCTGCACCACCAAATCGCTGTGGATTGGCCGAACAGCCATCGTAGCGTCCGTGATGCAGAGGTTCAACACTTTTAGGATCATCGACACAGTCTCTTTTTCCGCAGTGGCGTCATCCTTTTGCATAGTGATTCCGACGTTCCCTGGGTTGTCATACCGCAAGCATTGCACCGCTGTGCCCTCGACCTCCTCCATGCAGGCCATTGGGCCATTATCCTCACCAAACAGTTGGCCGGCCGACACCTTTATAGGCGTGGTTTGGATAAAGACATTGCCTCCCTCTGGTCAGTTCCACCGTGTGCCAAATACATCAGGCAGCACTCAAGTGCCAGTATTTTTTGTGGCGGGATTCAGCTGCTCTGTGGGAACGTCTTCATTTGGATTTTGCAGGGCCATTTCACGGTTCCCAGTGGATCATACTGATTGACTCCGGCTCGGGATACCCCTATGTCTCTCGCACGATGAACTCCACTTCTGCAGAGACTATTAAAATTCTCTGTCGCCTCTTTGCTGTCGAGGGCCTCCCCAAAACGATTATTACGGATAACGGTCCACAGTTTACTTCAGCCAAGTCTAAGCAGTTCTTTACTGCCAATGAAATTTCCCTCGTCCATACCGCCCTATTTCACCGTGCATTGAACGGCCGAGCGGAACGTTTTGTGCGGACGTTTGAGACCCAGCTCAATAAGCTGCTAAGTCAGCACCCACTGGAGGAGGGCATGCTTCTTCTTTTGGCTACATACCACGCCAACCCCCATGCCTGTAAAAGTCCAGCGGAGATACTTCACGGTCGAGCTTTCTGCTCTCCCTTATCTGTCCTGGTTCCTGAGGCTTTTCACCCTCCTGCCCGCATGCCAGCACACTCCTTTTACAATGGTCAGGAGGTCTGGACGCGGACCTCTCATCCACGGGCACACTGGGCTCCAGTGGTCATCACCGAGCGCTGCGGCTGGGCGACGACGTCTCTCCGGTGGGCCGACGGTTCCGCCGCCCGCCGACACCTCAACCAGCTCCGCCCCCATCGGGTGGACCACGATGCCCTAGGGGAGCTGCCACTGCCTGTCACCGACTGCCCTATGGCGGAACCTCCGCTTCGGCCTCCACCTCAGTAGCTGTCTCCGCCACCAGCTGCCCGTGCCGCGTCGCCGCCGTCCGCCCCTGCTGGCCACGAACCCGTGGACGTCGACCAGGACATCCCTACTCCTATGGACGTTTCCACATCTTGTGGAAATATGATACGAAACTTGTTGAAGGTATAGAGACAAGCAGAAATCTTTCTGTATGTGGCAACAGTATTTTCGCGAGCCCATCAAGAATTGCATCAAAGTTCCTCACCGTTTTCTGCTAAGTTGTTGGAGTACAGTCTATAAGATTAGGATGGCAAGTATTTGTAAAGTTGAAGACCAGTTGTCTTCTGATGAAATACCAAAATTAACTGGGAATTTTCGCATTTTGCGCCCATCTGAAAACTTAACGCAGGACGATGTCAGCATTGATCTCTTGAGGTCTGGCGCTAGGGAAGCTGGCGATCATCGGTGCGGAAATAGTGTTTACAGGTGAACAGAACCGTCGGAGTGGCGTTGACATAAAAGGAAAACAGCATGGCACTGGGGACCGCCCCACTGGCACAGATTAGAAGACTTTCTTCGAGGAGGGCTCGTCGTACCTAGATACAAGACGCTGCTCTGTTTGTCAAGTACTTTTAACTTTCAAAGCACTGTAGAACACTACATGAAAATTTTATGTGTAGAATTTTTGTGAGCAATATGCTGAAGTTGACAGCATAAAATGCTTTTCTGAAGTCTAGTAATGTCAGTATTGTGAGATTACGATTTCCTATGGTATTTCCAAGTTAATAGTTACCATAATTAGTAGAGTTTTCACGAAAACCGGACTGATATTTGTCATGTCAGAATGTGGTGAAATATTTTGTCTTTTAACGGTGAACTGTACATTGTAGGGCTTTAGATACAAAGAGTATGTGGTGTAGCCGGCCATGGTGGCCGAGCGGTTCTAGGCGCTACAGTCTGGAATCGCGCGACCCCTACGGTCGCAGGTTCGAATCCTGCCTCGGGCATGGATGTGTGTGATGTCCTTAGGTTAGTTAGGTTTAAGTAGTTCTAAGTTCTAGGGGACTGATGACCTCAGAAGTTAAGTCCCATAGTGCTCAGAGCCATTTTTTTGAAGTATGTGGTGTACTGAGATACCACACAAGAAGAGTTTGCGGCAGTTGATACCAGAAATACCGTGGACGCCCGTCCACAGCAGGAGCTTCACTGCGCGTAAACCAACCAACGTTGCCCGCGTGTATAATGCCCCCTGGAGCGGCAGCATTACCAGCAAGAAAGACGAGAGCACAAACAGAAGTTGTGAGTTGCAAGTTGTAAGTCAGTCCGAGTCTTGCTCGGGAGGTCCTGTAGAACGTTCGCTGTGTGTTCAAGTCCGACAGAAACAGTGTCTGATAGACAGAGAGTGGTCGATCTTCAGTAGAGGCAGGACAGTGAATAGGATTATCCTTTATAGACAGAGACTGTCTGCCTAGAGATTTAACTTAGTACTGTTAGTTTGGAACAGTTCTTCGATTAGTACATTAAGGCAGAAGATGAGTTTTCTTCTGACTTTAGTTCAGAGAACATTATTTAGAGCCTAAACCCAACTTCGTAGCTACCTCGGAGATGCTGTATCCCATCGCTCGTGCGCCGACAATAACATCACGTTCAGACTCACTTAAACCCTGATAGCCTGGCATTGTAGCAGCAGTAACCGATCTAACAACTGCGCCAAACACTTGTTGTCTTCTAGAGGTGTTGCCGATCGCGGCGCCGTATTCTGCCTGTTTACATATCTCTGTATCTGAGTACACATGCCTATACCAGTTCCTTTGGCGCTTCAGTATATATTACCCATATTACATAGAAGTGGTCGTAATATAGATATCGCAGTACTGTGATACATTTTTTCGTGCTCAACAAACTGCTCCAGCATTTTCTTGCTCATATTCCTCAAAATGTTGCAGATACACGTGATTGGCACAGAATAATTTTCCGAGTTTGACTAGCATCATTGCTTGGTGAACATTGATGTTTTGAAATAAATAGAGTCTCAGTAGTCCTTGGTCTCTTTATAGCATAGAAATACATGCGGGGAGAACAGGGCACCCCTTGTTGCTATGATGTCGGCGCCTGAAGCGACTGAAACAGTAGTTGCCGCAGTAATTTCAAAGCAACCCCGCTGCCTGAAATTCTGTATCGTTATTTGTCGCAAAAGCGTACAAAGTACACGAGACCTTGTCGCGTTTTTTCTGGCCTGTTTCCCAGCACTGCACAAAGTGTTTCACAATGACCAACAGAGAGACAGGTGTGTCACTGCAAAGAGCGTTCACTATTTCCTGTAGAACGTACTGGAGAAACCCATGGGAAATCGGAAAGTCATTGGCAGTTGCACAAATATAAGTCCAAATTGCATCACACTGAAAGCCCGGGTCAGCAACGTATTGGTGGCAGCTTTGATTCACGAGCGTATGGAAATAACACAAAGTGAATAGAGAAGTGGCTACGCCAGCACGGTGTCGTCTCACGAATGGACATGGGGCCTCCCAGACTGCGGCAATGCTAGTGTGTCCTCGCTTCAGAACTGAGAATATTTCCGTCGGGTCTGCGCTCCTTTAGAAGTTTAGGTGTCCGACTAGGACACTAAAATATCCACAACCGCCCACGCCATGGTTAAGGTCGTCAGCAAGATGGTACACGTTGTTGTATTCACCAAATATGTTTGGCGTTCACCTTAAATAGGTAGCGGAAAGAGAACCCCTTACCACCGCAAGTAGCTGCTTTCATGAGGTGAGTAGTTGCACACAGCAACTAAACAGCCTCGTCACAAGGCCAAATAAGGTTATGCGACACCTAAGCAATAATATATGGCATCACGTATTAGCGACAATTTATAATAATTTATTAAAAAGAAATCTTATACCACAGTTGGGGGAATCAGTATAAAGGTATGGGTATTTGCAGGAAAACTAATGTTGATCACAAAATGGAAAGTGCAAGTGATTTATGCGATGTGTTGAATCAAATGTGGGTGAAAGAACGCCAGAAATCGGCCAACTGGAGCATGGAAACTAACGAATACATCATCAGAACCACACGCAAGAGCTAATATCGCTGAAATTGCCACTGAAGATGCTTCACAAATAAAAGAAGCGAAACACGTTTGACAATAAACAAACTGCCTTCAATTAGTTGCACAGGCGGAACATACCTCTACGAAAATTAACATTGTCGGTTGAAACAGTTGTGCGCAATTTATATGAAATAGTATAAAGTCCAGTATACCGACAGATGCAGTCAAATGGTATCACATTTGATGTCAGAGGTACAGTATTTAACAAAACGTGAACGATTCAGGTGATGGAGGGTGGTGTTCTGTACAAAGACAGTCGGCTCTAGGCGATGTTAGTGCGCCTTTACTGCAGACAGGAAACAGACACCATGACTGACAGTGCGTGTTTTGCCCATAAATCATGATAGTGACAGTGACACGCGGGAAACAGTTTATCATGCTATGAAAAAGCAAAAATCGGTACTTAGAGGGAAATGGGATACTCTAATAGTCAAATTGTCAATAAGCTGACCTGTTCAAGTGTGGTGATTGATAATTTCGTCATTTCGTGAGACTGGGCGCACGATATGAACAGAACGGAGAATATGGGCAACGTAGAAACTTATCTGAGGCATAGAAGGGGTTACTTTTGCACAAAGTAAGAGACACAAACCGTTAATCCTCTCAACTCGCTGCTGATTTACAGTTGCCAGTAACTGCCGGCCGAAGTGGCCGTGCGGTTAGAGGCGCTGCAGTCTGGAACCGCAAGACCGCTACGGTCGCAGGTTCGAATCCTGCCTCGGGCATGGATGTTTGTGATGTCCTTAGGTTAGTTAGGTTTAACTAGTTCTAAGTTCTAGGGGACTAATGACCTCAGCAGTTGAGTCCCATAGTGCTCAGAGCCAGCCAACTACCAGACGAGTACACAAATTTTGTCACATGACAAACATCTTGTATTCAAGAAACGGTTTTAGAAACCAGCTCTAACAATCAAACATAAACAGGCTAGATTGGAGTGTGCTGAAAAACATATGTCATGGACTTCAGAATGAGATAAAGTGATCTTCAGTAATGAGCAGAACTTTAATTTAGATAGTCCGGAAGGATTTCAGTATGATTGGCATGATCTGAGAATAGAGCAGCAGGTAAGAATCAGCAGGAAATTTGGTGGTGGAAGTGTTATGATTTGGGCAGCCTTCTGCGCCAAAGGTAAGTAACGCATTGCGTGGCTGAACACTAGAATGAACTCTAACATGTTCACTGAAATGCTAGAGACAGAAATGATTAGAATGTATGAAGACCGACGGGACGAAAGTGTAATGTTTCAACAAGATTATGCATCTGCGTTCGTTTACTAGAACTAAAAAGTGTTTTGAAGATAAAGATATCGATCTTGCCCTGGCCTGCACGTCGCTCAGATTTGAACCACACGTAAATTGTTTGGGGAGTACCTGCAAGGCGTGTTTATCGCAATGTACGGGAATTTGGTCTAAGGCGCTGCAGTCATGGACTGTGCGGCTGGTCCCGGCGGAGGTTCGAGTCCTTCCTCGGGCATGGGTGTGTGTGTTTGTCTTAGGATAATTTAGGTTAAGTAGTGTGTAAGCTTAGGGACTGATGACCTTAGCAGTTAAGGCCCATAAGATTTCAGACACATTTGAACATTTTTACGGCAGTTTGAGACAGTATGTGGTTTGGAAAGAGCGATACGAGAAGAGTGGGAGACAATTCAGTGCAAGAACTATAAACCTTAGCAGAATCAGTGCCCAAGAGAATTTTTGTGATAAGTAGGGAGAACGGAGGTTGGACAAAGTACTAACAATGCAGTAACACAAGAGGACAGTGAGTGCCTTAATACCAATTTCCATTCAGGAAAACCAAACGCTGTAATTTGTTACTCGTGTTATGTGTGCAGCTCTAAAGCAACGACTGCACACCGACCAGCGCAGGGCCGCGAAACGACATCAAGAATGGAAAGAGCGGACAGCGCCACGCCCTCAGGAAGACAGAGTTCGGCGCCCCTGTCAAAGCTGACTCAACCAGCCGCCCATCGCTGGTCGAGCCCAGTTCGATCGCAGACGTCGAGAGCATGAGCACTGAGTAATAGGAAGACGTTACTTAGCCTGCGTTCTGTGAGTACTAATTGAGAGTAAATACTTGTATGTATGAAGCATAGGAATCAAGTTATGAAACTTCCTGGATGATTAAAACTGTGTGCCCGACCGAGACTCGAACTCGGGACCTTTGCCGTTCGCGGGCAAGTGCTCTACCAACTGAGCTACCGAAGCACGACTCACGCCCGGTCCTCACAGCTTTACTTCTGCCAGTATCTACCTTCCAGACTTTACAGAAGTCCTCCTGCGAACCTTGCAGAACTAGCACTCCTGAAAGAAAGGATACTGCGGAGACATGGCTTAGCCACAGCCTGGGGGATGTTTCCAGAATGAGATTTTCACTCTGCAGCGGAGTGTGCGCTGATATGAAACTTCCTGGCAGATTAAAACTGTCTCGGTCGGGCACACAGTTTTAATCTGCCAGGAAGTTTCATATCAGCGCCCACTCCGTTGCAGAGTGAAAATCTCGTTCTGGAAGTTAAGTTATGTTTCTTCCATTAATAGAAATAAAGTTTTCCATTAATTAGAAAGGTTTGTGCAGATGATTTTGGATACCTGCCAACGGCCATCACAAATTTTCTCCTTCATTGTTTGTGTCCGTGCTGTCTCCCACAGTAGCCGACACAACATTACGAAAGCATCTATGTAATTCCGTCATGACTGTTTATGTCTTACATAAATCTACTACTTTCATAGTAAATTCGATGCATGTATACTTCAGATATTGTACTATTATTTTCGTGGAAACCTGCCGTTATATTGATTACCACTACTGTACTTAACTTTAGTTTGATGATGATGCACGACAGTAGTTTATAGCGTCCTTACACTGAAATGGCTCTAAGCACTATGGGACTTAACATCTGAGGTCATCAGTCCCCTAGACTTAGAACTACTTAAACCTAACTAACCTAAGGACATCACACACATCCATGCCGAGGCAGGATTCGAACCTGCGACCGTAGCAGCAGCGCGGTTTCGGATTGAAGCGCCTAGAACCACTCGGTCGCAGCGGCCAGCACCTTACACTGAAATGTCTTTAACTTTGGCAAAACGTAAACACCACTCACAGATTAGGCCTGTACTGACTGGCCGATTGCTGCTTACAAGGCAGCACGAGGATCGACCTTTGATCGTGGGATATGTGATCAGCATATGACAACACCTCCAACCATTATTGCCAGTAGATGAATCCCTACGGTGACGCTGCCTCTTTATTCAAGCAGCTCCTCATTCGGTCTTATGAAACTGAGTGGACCCTTTCTATATCTCCCAACTTCAGAAAAAATTAATCTGAGATGATATCGAATCCAGATCGTTCCACACTGAAGGTAGTATCATTAACCATTCAGCTACGGAAGCGTTCTTAACTCTGGTCGTGTCATGAATCGAGTGAATGATGACTACCATCACTTTTAGGATGTCCATTTTGGCTCTTCTTGACGGCAACTATGGACGCTGCCCTGATGTTCTCTCGAACAATTGTTGATCCTGTCTTTTGAGGAGCCGTGTGTTTGCTTATATCCGCATTTGGCGAATGAATGCTCTCTTGGGAAACTATTTTAGTGAATTGTGGCGCATGCCTAAGATAGCCCTTGGCGGGTGGCGCCCTCTCTGGGCGCTAGGCTTAATTCAGTGCCACCTGAACTGCAAGCAAATCGCCGGTCTGCTACGTATGGGTGTGTCTCGTATCTCTCGAGGACACAGCATCCATCTAAGGCCCCCATAAAATCATTGTTATGAACGATGAACCATAATTTTCATCCAATTGTTTCACAGAATTTTGCTCCAAAAATGGAATCCACCAGTGGCTCACCCAGAATCCACAATCAAATGAAATGAACAAGCACATGATTTGCTCCTCAGGAACTAGACGGAGGCAGCAGTGAAATATGCAAAAACTGACATAGCATACATATTACCTCAGCCACTGTCGGACCGCACTGACCCAGGTGCCAAGCCCAGTCAAAATGCTCCGTGTCAGCAGCTTCAGATAGTGCCCCTGTCTCATATACGACACTGTGTCCTGGTCTGTGTCATCATATTAAATTACCTTGGCATTTACCAGGCCTTCAAGAGCCACTGCTGGACAACACCTGCTTCTATGAGATGATCAGAACACCTATCAACATGCTCAGGAGGTACCACTTAATCTACAGCCTGGAGAGGCATCCTGATCAGTACACAGAGGTCGTCGATTCTCAGAGTGTAGGCGGCTGGACACTACCACATCGCTCACACCACATAGCGAGGCCCAGCTCGCCCAACATGCAGAAAATCCAACGGGCGCAGCACAAGGTGCGACATATCAACCTGCGCCTTCCGAAAACCCACCAAGGCAGACAACAAGCAACTTCTTGCTACACGTGCCAGCATCGCGAGGAAAGAAGGGGGAGAGTGTGTGGGGAATTACGGGGAGGAGCGGTGAGAGAGGAAGGGGGGGGGGGGGGAGCGGTGATGAGAGGCAGCAGAATTTGTGTTCCAGCCCTTAAGTCGCCTGAATATTCCGCTAGAGACTTCCTGGAGGCAGCACCACCCACAGGATCATGCCAGTGGAAGAAAGTTATCTGGTCCGATCAGTGCTGGGTCATAAATGCGACGGCATTGTCAGCTGTCTCTCTATACCTTATATTAAATATCTAGCAAAGTGGATGTTACTACTGGAACCCGTGACTTCCTCATTGATTAAAAAATTGTTTATGATTATCTTTTCTGTATTAGCTGCTACAATTGTGCTTTGCGTCCCAGGACTTGAATTGGAATTTGTAAATTTTTTGTTGGCTATGACCCAACTTCACCTTGGTGTTAGCATTCTTAATTGTGTCCGTGTCTTTTAGTTGTTTCACTTACGAAGAAATAAATTAAATTGTGGGAGAAAACTTTTCACAGTTATTGATGTTTACAAAATACACTGCCGGCCGCGGTGGTCTCGCGGTTCTAGGCGCGCAGCCCGGAACCGTGCGACTGCTACGGTCGCAGGTTCGAATCCTGCCTCGGGCATGGATGTGTGTGATGTCCTTAGGTTAGTTAGGTTTAAGTAGTTCTAAGTTCTAGGGGACTGATGACCACGGCAGTTGAGTCCCATAGTGCTCAGAGCCATTTGAACCATTTTTGAACAAAATACATTTATAGCCTCCTGTTATTCAGTGTTTCTGGAAAACTGATATTTTGTGTAAATCTACACCGCATTAAGAAATCAGAGTCGTCGTGACGCGATGGCTAACTTTGTTTATGGTGTATGTACATTCAGCCTTCCATTCAAGAGTTATAAGGTCTCAGACTAAAGAATTTGAACTAAATGCTACAATCTTGTTTCTTATTTAAGGTGTCTTTACGCTCCACAAAACAACAGCCGATATTTATCGTCTCGGAAATTGTAAACAGTACATAATGTGGATACTGGCAATGATTGTTGGTCAGAGAAATTGAAATAACACAATTAGACAGATAATCAGTCACCCAGAATTTATCAAACAAAAAATTAAAAGTAGAGGGGAAGCTCTAAATTTCTACTAGCACCTGTAATTCAGGTAAAATTAATTATAAAAATATGAAATTGCTGCGAAGTATTAGCCAAAAGATTTATATTGCCATTCCATTTGGTTATAATTAATAAAAACAATTTTTTTGCAGTATCTTTTTGAAAAGATGGCAAAAAGGAAGACTTTTGAAATGAGATCTAAATTTCGACTAATTATTAAAAAACAAAAAATTAAAGTAATTTAGTAATCCAATATAAATCTAAAACATAGTTATATGGTAAATTTTTTGAAGTCCCAAGATAAAAAGGTACTTAACTCCTCTGAAATCAATTTACAAAAGGTGTAGACGTGGATATATGTTTTTACTGTAGCTCAGTCGTTACGTAACCAGTGATAGTACATCAAGCAGATTATCCACAGCTCTCCTCTGTTGTCGTTTGATAACGGTGCTTCGAAGGAAATACAGGCTACATCTTCATCGTTAGGCTTCCTTTCCCCGACGGGGCAAATTCGTCTCACTTAGTTTGTCATCAGGAATGGTTTCTTCAGTAATCGTTTCTTCTGAAGATCTGTTTTCCTTCTGTCCTTTCAAATCTTTCCTTTCGATTTCTTTTCCTCCTTTTCTTTCGGTTTTTGCACTTTTATAGTTTCCACGTTATTAGTCTCTTCTCCTTCAAATTTCAGTCTCTTTTTTATATGGTTTTTGTTTCGTTCTTCATATGACTTAGCACTCTGATGTGTTTGTCTTACAGATCTCAGCAATGCGTGTTTGTGTGGAGTTCCAGTTATACAACATGATTCAACGGCTTTGCTGCTCCTATCACCTGTATCTCTTTTATTTTGGAGGCAGGGGCAATTTCGTAAGTACTCTCATGAAATGTGCCGATTGAGTTCCATCACTGAGGTTATCGGGAATAATCGAGAAAAGACAACATTTTCCTTGTTAAAAGGAAAAAGAAGACATGGATAGACCTGTTTGTGATGTAAGAAGAGTGTACCCCAGCTTCGGCTGATTCAAATGGATGTTCAATGCCATTTATTAATAGTCAGTTTCCTCTGGGTTGACCCCACAGCCACAATAAATTTAAGAAGGACATTATTCCACTAGGCTCAATTTTAATTTATTTTATTTGCACTACTAGTTTTGGGCACTGCCCCCCCTCAAGTGCGTCTGTAGTTACAGATGTGGATACAACGTACTCGTGTCGTAAAAAAAAGTCACATGCCGTGCATATTTGTGTACAGCACGGTCGTCGGCGGCCGTCATTTCGTAATGTTTACTACAAATCAGTCAAAATTTTCCCAAGCAGCCAGGCACATGTGTCAGTTACATGAACAAGTGCATATAGTGTGGTTTGTAGTAAACATTGCAAGACAATGACTGTTGACGGCCGGTGGTTGCAGAAATGCGCATGTATCGTAACTTCTTAAAGGAACGAGGACAATATATTCATATCTGTTACTACAGATGCTCTTGAGGATGGATAGTGCCCGAAACTAGTAGTGCAAATAAAATAATTTAAAACACTGCCTCGTGGGATAATGTCCTTCTTGAAATTCCATTTATTAACGCTAGCTGGAAAGCCATTAGTTGGTTGGTTATTTACAAGTTCCATAGATCATTTGAACGAATCTTTTGTTGAAATGCTGTGGAACGAGTCACTCTACAAGACATCTATACATGATTAGCGTTAACATTATTATTTTTATTCCCACTCAGACAACTACACTTTTTTTACTGGATACCATTTTTAAGTATAAATTCGTCATTGGAGTAGAAGGAGTTGTCCAGGAGAAATGACTTTTGATTAGGTCTAAAACTTGCTTCGCTACCTGCCAGACATTTTATGTTATTGGAAAATGTTCAAAAATTTTTGTTGCTGCGTATTGAACTTCTTTCTGAGCCACCGACAGCTTTAACAATGGGCAATGAAGGTCATTTTTCGTTCGAGTGTTATAGGCATGGACCTCCCTGTTCGTCTCAAATTGTGACTGATTATTTATGACAAATTTCATTAGCGAATATACACTCCTGGAAATGGAAAAAAGAACACATTGACACCGGTGTGTCAGACCCACCATACTTGCTCCGGACACTGCGAGAGGGCTGTACAAGCAATGATCACACGCACGGCACAGCGGACACACCAGGAACCGCGGTGTTGGCCGTCGAATGGCGCTAGCTGCGCAGCATTTGTGCACCGCCGCCGTCAGTGTCAGCCAGTTTGCCGTGGCATACGGAGCTCCATCGCAGTCTTTAACACTGGTAGCATGCCGCGACAGCGTGGACGTGAACCGTATGTGCAGTTGACGGACTTTGAGCGAGGGCGTATAGTGGGCATGCGGGAGGCCGGGTGGACGTACCGCCGAATTGCTCAACACGTGGGGCGTGAGGTCTCCACAGTACATCGATGTTGTCGCCAGTGGTCGGCGGAAGGTGCACGTGCCCGTCGACCTGGGACCGGACCGCAGCGACACACGGATGCACGTCAAGACCGTAGGATCCTACGCAGTGCCGTAGGGGACCGCACCGCCACTTCCCAGCAAATTAGGGACACTGTTGCTCCTGGGGTATCGGCGAGGACCATTCGCAACCGTCTCCATGAAGCTGGGCTACGGTCCCGCACACCGTTAGGCCGTCTTCCGCTCACGCCCCAACATCGTGCAGCCCGCCTCCAGTGGTGTCGCGACAGGCGTGAATGGAGGGACGAATGGAGACGTGTCGTCTTCAGCGATGAGAGTCGCTTCTGCCTTGGTGCCAATGATGGTCGTATGCGTGTTTGGCGCCGTGCAGGTGAGCGCCACAATCAGGACTGCATACGACCGAGGCACACAGGGCCAACACCCGGCATCATGGTGTGGGGAGTGATCTCCTACACTGGCCGTACGCCACTGGTGATCGTCGAGGGGACACTGAATAGTGCACGGTACATCCAAACCGTCATCGAACCCATCGTTCTACCACTCCTAGACCGGCAAGGGAACTTGCTGTTCCAACAGGACAATGCACGTCCGCAAGTATCCCGTGCCACCCAACGTGCTCTAGAAGGTGTAAGTCAACTACCCTGGCCAGCAAGATCTCCGCATCTGTCCCCCATTGAGCATGTTTGGGACTGGATGAAGCGTTGTCTCACGCGGTCTGCACGTCCAGCACGAACGCTGGTCCAACTGAGGCGCCAGGTGGAAATGGCATGGCAAGCCGTTCCACAGGACTACATCCAGCATCTCTACGATCGTCTCCATGGGAGAATAGCAGCCGGCATTGCTGCGAAAGGTGGATATACACTGTACTAGTGCCGACATTGTGCATGCTCTGTTGCCTGTGTCTATGTGCCTGTGATTCTGTCAGTGTGATCATGTGATGTATCTGACCCCAGGAATGTGTCAATAAAGTTTCCCCTTCCTGGGACAATGAATTCACGGTGTTCTTATTTCAATTTCCAGGCGTGTATGTAGGTGTTTTGGGTGAAGCCATAAAACTTCTCTTCCATTTAAGCAGATATGTCAGTAACTCTTTGTCTATCTGTTTTCTTAGTATATGCTTCCTTTCGAAATTAATTGACACTACCTTAGAAAGTGAAAATTTGTCATTAATGCACAAATCTCGCAAGGAACCACGAATCACATGGAATGTTTTCACTGCCTTAGAAGTGCTCATTTTCTTTTCCCTTACGAAACGGATCGCTTTTACAGTATCAACCTGGTCCCACTATCTTCCTTTTTTCTTTAGAACGTACTTAGGTTCCTTTCTATGGTTTCTAAAAAAAGTTATAATCATGATTGGCCTTCTTGACAACATGGTCTAATGTTAGAGTCGTAACAGTTTTTAGACGGATACGTGTTTTTACTTTTCATGGTATGTACGGAATGGAAAACGAAGCCAAATTTAGGAAGTCTGAATAGATTTTAAAAACTTACATTATAGTCACAGAATAAGCTGAGCAGCACCGTCGCTGTGGTGTGGCGGTTATGATACTAGACTGTTGCCCCTACGGTCGTGAATTCAGAACTCACCTGAATCGTAAAATTTTAATTTATATATTCGATTCGAGGACATTCTGGAAGTATCCACAAATATCATGAATTATTGTACTGGAATGTTCTGTTACTGTATATATACCGTATGTGTTCTTGCAGAAGGCAGTTCGCTCCGCTCTCTTGTATGTGCAAGTGCTGAATAAACCTTCGTTAAGTGAAGTTAGTGTTCGTCATTCATCTAATTACACCTTCTTCTGCGTGTCATTATTCTGGTGGAGACGCTGGGTATTGGAACTTGTGATAGCGCACATTATCGACGACACAGTGGCTCCCATCAGGCCACGACAGAGCCGTCGTTAACGTGGCGAGGAACCCGAGTTCGAGCCATATTCAGCAGATCGCAATCTATCGGAGATAGAAGAAGACGACGTTACGATGACAGTGTGGTGTCACCGCCAGACACCACACTTGCTAGGTGGTAGCCTTTAAATCGGCCGCGGTCCATTAGTATACGTTGGACCCGCGTGTCGCCACTGTCAGTGATCGCAGACCGAGCGCCACCACACGGCAGGTCTAGAGAGACGTACTAGCACTCGCCCCAGTTGTACAGACGACTTTGCCAGAAGAGGATCACTGACAAATACGCTCTCAATTGCCGAGACGATAGTTAGCCTAGCCTTCAGCTGCATTTTCTACGACCTAGCAAGGCGCCGTATTCAATTGCTAATTAATATTATGAAGCATGTATCATCAAGAGCGATGTTCTACAATTATGGATTAAAGTTAAGTATTCCAGAAGCTACGTACTTTTCCTTATAGCATTCATTACGTATCCTGTTTCAGACTTCACGCCAGCCTGCGTGAGTTTAAGCGCGTGCCTTTCGGCTTCCTCTCATTGTGTCTAGGCTGTCTTGTTTAGACACAACAGACAGCAACTGTGTGCTACCACGTGAGACATCCTTCCGGGTTCTCTGGTGACTATGGCGAAGATCCAAACAAGTGGCTGAACATATATGAGCGTATAGCCAAATTTAACAGAAAGGATGACACTGTGTGTTTGGTTAACGTATTTTTCTACTTGGAAGGCACTGTCAAGCAATGGTATGAAAACAACGAGGAGAAGTTCACAAGCTGGGAAGTATTCCAGGCGGAACTGCGTAAGTATTTCGGCCACACACAACGACAGAAGTGCAAAGCTGAAGATAAATTAAAGTGCAGGGAACAGCGTCCGGGAGAAACTACAGCATCCTACAGTCAAGACGTCTTGGAGCTGTGTAAAATAGTGGATCCTAGAATGAAGGAGGAATATAAGGTTGCACATCTCATGAGGGTGTTGCTGAGGACATGTATCAAGCCCTACTCCTGAAGGAGGTTTCGACAGTAGACGACTTTATAAAATGGTGTCAGTATATTGAGGCAATGCATCAAAAAAGAATTACACGCAAGAGGTTTGAACGGCTTCCAAACGTCGTATCGATGTCTGTGATGTGGGAAGGAACTGATTTCACAAGTGCTCTTCGTCAGATAGTGAGAGAGGAAGTTCAGAAGGCACTTGTATTGCACGGCGAGCAAAAAACCTAGACGCTTCAAGATGTCATAAGGGAGGAAGTGGAACAGACATTGAACCCAATCTCTCGTCCTTCATTTCCCTTTAAAACGGTGAAAAAGTCGAGACCCAGGCGAAGTTACGTTCCTACAATCCCACATGAGCAATCTGTTTGGGCACCAAGAAAGACTGACGTCTGGAGGACCCAGGATAACCAACCAGTATGTTTCCACTGTGGACGACCGGGACACGTGGTGCGCTATTGTCGAGAAAGGCGGCGGATATTTAATGACGCCCGCGCCAGAAGACAGCAGACCGATCTTAGCTGACGCCAGCTCTGGGACGACGAAGATGAACAAGAAGATGCAGGACGACGTAGGTCACCATCGCCGCAAGCTAGACGCTGGAGAGGACGCTCCCCGACATGCCGATCAAGGTCTCCATCACCGTTTAGAAGCTTCAGCCGATCACCTAGTCGCTGCAACCTGGAAAACTAAAGGGTGCGACCTTCCTTGGAGGTGAGGCCGCCGAAGAGAAAAATCCTCTTCTCTCGATCAGTACAAAAATGATAGGAAACTTACGTCGATATCCGCATGGTTGGTCGACCAGCCCAAACTCTTGTGGACTCTGGAGCATCATATTCAGTCATTTCGGAGAACTACCATCGCCATAAACAGCCCTTAGAATCCATCGTCTTACAAGTGTGTAGTCATGACGTCATTCTCGGATGGGACTTTTTGAAAGCTTCTCAGGCAATTATAGATTGTGGTCGGTCGAAGATTATGCTATACGAGATGAGATACTGTGGACAGGAAGACGTGCATCCGAGTGTGTGGAGACTATGTGTGCTGGATGAAGTGATCATTCCTGTAGTCAGCACTAGAAAGGTAACTGTCATATGACATGCCATCCATCAACCCATGGATCTTGTAGTGGAATGTAAGAGAAGTATACCACTGAAGAATAACTTGGTCATCCCAGCCTCTGTCATCTCGTTTAAGAACGGATTCGGTGAATTGTGGATAGTTAACTTTCGCCAAGAACCGCAGATCCTTCCAAGACGCACGTGTGTAGCAAACGCTGAGCCGTTAATTGCAGAACAGCTGAGCGTCATAGAAACCTCCCATGCCGAGTCTGTGGGCGAAATTAGCACTGCCACTACGAGACAAGATCTAGCTCAACTATCATCAGATCTCACTAAGGAACAACAGAAGAATCTACTTGCCACTTTTCAAGAGTTCTCTGAATGCTTCAATCCACAGGTGAAGAGCAAATTAGACAAATCGACGGTGAAGCACCGAATCAGCACTGGAGACCATCAGCCATTAAGCCAGAGAGCATACCGTGTGTCAGCAACGGAACGTCGAATAATTCGCGACGAGGTAGAGAAAATGATGAAGAACGACATCATTCAGCCTTCGCAGAGCCCATGGTCGTCACCAGTGGTTCTCGTCAGGAAGAAGGATTGCTGTTGGAGCTTTTGTGTTGATTACAGGAAGATTAATAAGATAACTAAAAAGGACGTTGACACTCTTCCACGAATTGACGATACACTAGATTGTCTGAAGAGGGCAAAGTTTTTCTCAACCATGGACATATACTCGGGATACCGACAAATCGAAGTAGATGAGGCTGATCGTGAGAGAACTGCAGTCATCACCCCTGAGGGGCTGTATGAGTTTAAGGTAATGCCGTTTGGTTTGTGTAATGCACCAGCAGCTTTTGAACGGATGATGGATAATCTTCTACGTCACCTGAAGTGGACGATGTGTCTTTGTTATTTAGATGACATTATAGTGTTTTCAGAGACATATGATGAACACATAAAACGACAGAGGGCCGTTCTTAAGTGTCTCCAAAAGGCGGACTGAAACTTAATCCAAGATAGTGTCTGTTTGGAGCAAAAGAAATGAAAACACTTGGACACCTTGTGTCAAACGAAGGAATGCGGCCAGACCCAGAAAAGGTGATAGCTATAACGGAATTTCCTATTCCTAAAAGTATTGGAGATGTGAGAAGCTTCCTCGGATTATGTTCTTATTACCGTCGTTTTGTGAAAGACTTTTGCATCAAAGCCAGGCCACTCCAACAGTTGTTAAAAGCCGATGATAAATTTACCTGGGGTGGTGCTCAACAAGATTCTTTCGATGTGCTGCGAAAAGCTCTGACGACTGACCCTGTACTTGGTCTGTGTGATGAGAGAGCACCTACAGAACTACACACAGATGCCAGTGGGTATGGGATCGGTGCTGTTCTGGTGCAGATTTCGGATGGAAAAGAAAAGATTATAGCCTATGCTTCTAGGACACTTACAAAAGCTGAGAGAAACTACTCAACTACAGAAAGAGAATGTCTTGCTATGATCTGCGCAATGTGCAAATTTCGACAGAATCTCTACGGAAGGCCATTCATAGTTGTTACAGACCTTCATTCACTTTGTTGGTTGACAGGTCTTAAGGATCCAACAGAACGACTCGCCAGGTGGACACTACGTCTTCGAGAGTATGACATTACCATAGTGTACAAAAGTGGAAGAAAACAGCAAGATGCCGAATGTCTCTCAAGAAACTCTGTGCAGGACCATCAAGACTTTAATGAAGATAGTGACTGTCTCGCTGCACTCCAGGATCTCTCCGCTGAGCAGAAGAAGGACCCAAGATATCTCAAATTATGCTTGCCTTAAATCGGTCACAGGATGTGAAAGCACAATTTAAGGTAGTTAATGGATTACTTTGCAAGATAAACTTTAATCCATTTGGAAAGATGTGGCTGCAAGTGATCCCTAAACACATGTGCTTAGATGTTCTACAGAAATTCCATGACACACCTGAGGCCCGACATTTAGGATTTTTTTAAGACATACGATAGGATCTGCCAGAGATTTTTCTGGTCAGGTTTATTTGGGAGTGTCCGTCACTATGTGTCGCACTGTCGAGAGTGCCAAAGGAGAAAGGCAGTTCCTCAGAAACCATCTGGCCGACTCATACTAATTCCACCAGCCGAAATCCTTTTGCAGCGTGTTGGGATTGACCTCCGCGGACGATTTCCAACGTCTGCTAGTGGCCATAGATGTATTATTGTTTTCACTGATTATCTGACACGTTATGCCATTACAAAATCTGTGAAAACAGCCAAAGAATTCGACGTAGCCAAACTTATCGTGGAAGACATTGTATTAAAACACGGTGCCCCAAGGTCGTTAATTACGGATCGAGGGAAAGTTTTCAATCAAATCTTGTGACAGAGATAAACCATCGGTGCAACATCAGTCATCACATGATGACGGCCTACCATCCTCAAACTAACAGGCTTACTGAACGCCTTAATAAGATCTTGGCCGACATGCTATCAATGTTCGTCAGTGTTGAGCAGAGCAACTGGGATGAGGTGCTACCTTGCCTACAACACCGCCAAACAAGACATCACTGGAACTACGCCATTTTTCCTGGTGCATAAGCGTGAAGCGTCTATGACATTGGACACTGTGTTTCCGTTACATCCTTATGACGGTGACGACGACTACATCGGCCAGGCGTTAAACAGAGCTGAGGAAGCTCGGCAGTTAGTTCGACTGCACACGCTGCAGGCTCAAGAAAACGATCGCCGAAGGTATGACGCAAGCCATCGCCCTGTTTACCAGCCTGGTGACCTCCTATTCATCTTCACTCCTGTTCGGAAGGTTGGTCTCTCTGAGAAGCTCCTCAGGCGCTATTTTGAACCTTGTAAGGTTGTAAGGCAATTGTCTGGTTTTACTTATGAAGTTGAAGTTTCCGACCCCGACACGAGATGACGAAAGATCAGAGATACGGTCCATGTCCTTCGAATGAAGCCCTATAAGGATCCTGCAACTCAGGGTAAATTCGAAGCTCCAGCGACAGGCAACAAGCGGAAAGGCGATGAAGAGCGTAGCGGCAAAGGAAGTTCTAAGAAGATCACCACCAGGGCGAACATGAGGCATCGGGAGTCGGAGTATGCAGGACTGAGACTCGTTCCCGGACTGGGACGACGTAACACTGAGATGCTGTTCTCTTAAGGAGGGAGCAATGTCGCATAAGAAGCTCAGTGGCATCGTCACTGTGGTGTAGAGGCTATGATACTATCCTGGTTCATGGCGGGTCGGGAATTCAAAACTCATGTGAACTGTTAAATTTTAATTCCTTTATTCGGTTCGAGGACATTCTAGAAGTATCCACAGATATCATGAATCATTGTACTGGAATGTTCTGTAACTGTATGCATACCGTATGTGTTCTGGCAGGAGGCAGTTGGCTCCGTGCTCTTGTATGTGCAAGTGCTGAATAAACCTTCGTTTAGTGAAGTTAGTGTTCATCATTCATCTAATTACACCTTCTTCTATGTGACAATACAGTATATTCAACACTATGGGAAATATGATGCATAAAGAAGGCGAGAACACTTATCTCCAAAGTTTTGAGACTGTTGGTACACAACAACTCACTTAATTCAAATGTCCACAGAACATTTAGTTTGGAATAGCTATTTCTCGTTCCGTTAGCGAGAGATAACATCTTCAAGTACCTTGAACCTCTCTAATAGGATTTCGGACCCTAGCCAGCTTTCTGAATTTCTTCTGTGCTATATTAAACCTAAAGCAGTCATCCAGCTTATAGAACTTTTCTAAGTGCAGGAGGTAGTTAAACTTGCGTTTCTCTCAGCTTGCATGTAGTGTGGTGAACTCACATATTAGTCATGGCCCCAACACCGTATGTTTATGTAACATGTGGATAAGGCTTACATACAGTTTTTAATCTGATGCTCTTGAAGGAATGCCAGATCACATAGTATTGCAGTAGCACTTCCGACACAAAATGTAGCAGGAAGAGGTAGAAGGCACCATGTTAAGACTCGTCCAACCTTTACAAGTGATTTATTGTTTCCAACTAGAGTGCCGTGTTCCCCTCAGTCTGCGTCACCAGGTCCTGCAATGCTGAGGATGCTACCTCAGCGACCCATGAAGCACTCTGCTAATGTGTCGGCCTTGTACGGCCGCGGTGATATGACGATGTCAGGGCTGCGCCGGCAGCTGACTCAGCAGCCTTTATTCTGCACTTCCTCAGCGCTGCCCACTGACAACTGCAAGGTGGTATGCATCGTGCATCCTCAACAGCGTGACGACAACAAACGCCCGCGATCTGCAGCTGAATCTGCAGCCCTCGCCCTGGATGTCTCCAGTGCGTGTCGGGTGCCAAGACGACTACCCGCGATAGCAAGCTGTGGAGTGGCCCGCCGTTGGCTGGCTGAGGAGCACACGTCGGCCTAAGAGGATCGAACCAGCGGCCCACTGTGGACTGGAATGCTGGCGCCCCATCTGCTACTGTGTGTAGCCGGTGGTGTGACAGCCCTGCCGTCCAGGAGAACTGCCACACTTGGAACCCCCACGTTGGCCTCAGAGGGTCGATCCAACGACTCGCTATGGATTGGAACGCTGGCACCCCATCTGCTGCTGTGTGTAGCTGGTGGTGTGACAGCCCCCGCCGTCCAGGAAAACTGTCACACGTGGAATCCCCATGTTGGCCTCAGAGGGTCGAACCAGTGACCTGACATGGACTGGAATGCTGGCGCCCCATCTGCTGCTGTGTGTAGCTGGTGGTGTGACAGCCGCCGCCATCCAGGAGAACTGCCACACTTGGAACCCCCGTGTTGGCCTCAGAGGGTCGAACCAGTGACCCGACATGGACTGGAATGCTGGCGCCCCATCTGCTGCTGTGTGTAGCTGGTGATGTGACAGCCCACGCTGTCCAGGAGAACTGCCACACTTGGAACCCCCGAGTTGGCCTCAGAGGGTCGAACCAGTGACCCGACATGGACTGGAATGCTGCCGCCCCATCTGCTGCTGTGTGTAGCTGGTGATGTGACAGCCCACGCTGTCCAGGAGAACTGCCACACTTGGAACCCCCGAGTTGGCCTCAGAGGGTCGAACCAGTGACCCGACATGGACTGGAATGCTGCCGCCCCATCTGCTGCTGTGTGTAGCTGGTGGTGTGACAGCCCCCGCCGTCCAGGAGAACTACCACACTTGGAACCCCGTGTTGGCCTCGGAGGGTCGAACCAGTGACCCAACATAGACTGGAATGCTGGCGCCCCATCTGCTGCTGAGTGTAGCTGGTGGTGAGACAGCCCCCGCCGACCAGGAGAACTACCACACTTGGAACCCCCGTGTTGGCCTCAGAGGGTCGAACCAGTGACCCAACATAGACTGGAATGCTGGCGCCCCATCTGCTGCTGTGTGTAGCTAGTGGTGTGACACGCACCGCCGTCCAGGAGATCTGGCACACTTGAATGCTTTGTTAGTGAACCGGCACCTATTTATATGCGGCTGTGCACGTCTGTTTTGCTAAACGCGCCACTCCACGTCACGTACTCGTAACAGTTAGGTTGGCCAGTGGGCCCCTTCTGTCTGTGACATGCGCCATGCAAACTGCTGCGTTATTTTTTCTGGCGGTTCTACGCCCCTGTGTCCTCTATTTTACGTCACAAATGTTAGTGAGCGTAACTGACTGTAAACAGGCCCATGCCTGGCTGTAATTTGCGCGCTCAGAAATGTTGCACCAAAACTGACTTTTCTTTTGCCAAACGGTAGTGCCGCAACAGTCTCTGAGCGATCTATACAGTGTGTTTCTTTTAACTCGAGGCAACTAAATATCTCGAAAACGATGCATTGTACGAAAAAAGATGAAAAGTGAACATAAGTAAAGGGAACATCTCTCAGTGCTACGACTGGCCACCACCTAACCACGGCTCCTGTATGAGCAGGCTCAACTTTGTATTTACAAGTAATAACCCCCACTGTCATTGCATATTCGGATTCTGCCCCAAAAAATAAGTACAGTTTGCTCAAACCATTGCTTTCCGTTCGTGGCAGATGGCGCTGTAATCGACGAACGCAGATGTCTGCAGTTAAGAACCGACGCATTTGATTCCTCATTTCATTTACGGTGTTAACATAAATCTTTGTGTTATAACGCTTGATAATGATGTTCAATCGTTGCTTGAATGCTGCAAATGTGATTTTACCTTGCAAATAACATGGCTAGACATTGAAATTTCTGGCGAATAAGCTGCTTATACGGCAATATAGTCTCCTGGTTCCTACCCTATTAATTGTGTAAGTCTCCTAACCATCGGAATGCTTGATTTCGGTGGTCGCCCTCGAACCCCGCCATCAGAATGACTGATTTCTGTGTGTGTTCCCATCCAACTCTCGCGCTGGTCGCTAGGCGACTGCCAGCGAAATGCTAACCACAACCATTGTAGTAAGGTCAAATGTCCGTGAAGTGATAGTGACAGGCGCACCTTCCATGGACGCACAACGTCTCCGTACCACTCCTCTCTGGGGTTTGATTTGAAACAGCTGGTGTAATGGATGTTGTATCTGTTGCAGAGAAGATCGAAATAATTTTAATTTATGGCGAGGCTGCAAGAAGCGCCCCGATAGTGGAAGCAAGTGGACTCAAGCATGTCAGTGGTGAGAAGCAAGGAGACTCGCCCAAAACAAGCATCCCAATGGCGAGAGACAAGGGGACTCACCGATATCTGGCATCCTGATGGGAACAGAAAACTATTACACCCACGTTGTTGTTCCTTGATCACGATAAACGTAGTTTCTAACTAGACATTGAAACAGCAAACCGTATTGTACAGTAAATGAAATACGCAACACTAAAGTAAATTTCGAACATAAACACCAACAGTTAGAACACAAAGGTTTACACTTACATCGTAAATGAAATGCAGAATCAAATGCCTCTGTTGTTAATTGAGAAAACAGGCACACTTGATATTTGTCGATTACAGCGCCATCTGCCACGAATGGAAAACAGGGGTTTGAGTAAACCGTACGTATTTTTTGGCGTAAATTCGAATATATAATAAAAATGGGGGTTCCCATTTGAAAATACATTGTTGACCCCGCTCACGCAGAAGGGGTGGTTACGAGGTTGTCTGTAGCGCAGACAGATATCCCCTTAACAAATATTAACTTTTCACCTCTAACTTTCTTTTCGTACGAAGCGTCGTTTTCTAGATATTTAGTTGTCTGAGTTAAAGCGAACACCCTGTATATGTCCAACTTACCTATGCCCAAAGGTCTGTAGAGTCGTGTAACAGTAGAAGTGTAATAGCTGGAGCTAAGATTAGCTTGTCCATACTTAACAGACTAGCAGGAGAACAATTTCACTATGCGTAGACAATAAGCAAACCCGGTGATACTTAGAGGAGGAGTGTGCACAGTTACTACAAGCGTTTTACACATCGATAGTCAGTGGAGGAATACGAGTGACAATACGGACGAGTCACCAAAAAGGAATTGGATTCATCTGCCGGTATAAACTGGCTCCAGACCTGTTAATTTCGATTGGCATTACTCTCTAATCTGTGCTAGCTGCTGCATTTTGTGTTGTTACGAAATTCATGTTGGTAATGTGTTATAGTAGTAGATGGGATGTAAATTGGCAGATATTTGCAAGAGTGCCTCCTTGGTAGATCGAGCAGGGCGAAGTAACCGTATATGAATATATAACGTAATAGGATAGATCAAAAAAATCTATTCAACAAGCAGCGGCGGGAGAAAACATAAACAAAGGTTAAAAAATGTGCAAGCTTCCGTAGCCAGTGGCTCCCTCTTCTGGCAGAGGGGTTAAAGGGGAAGGAAGAAGGATGAAGGAAAAGGACTGGCGAGGTTTAAGAAATGGGAATAGTTCGGAAAAGTCGCCAGGAACCCCTGGTCAGGGAAGAATTACCAGACGAGATGAGAATGAAAGTTTTTATTGTGGCAGAAGGGTTTAAGGGGAAGAAATGGGGATGAAGAAAAAGTATTGCGAGATTTAGGAAATTGGGAGAGTTCGGAAGAGTCGTTCAGAACCCTTGATCAGGAGAGGTAAGTCTCCCCTGACCCAGGGTTCTGGGCATCTTCCGAAATCTCCCCATTTCCTAAACCTCACCAGTCCTTTCCCTTCATCCTTCTTTCTTCCTCTACAACCCTACTACCAGATCGAGGAGCCACTGGCTCCAATTGCTTGCTCATTTCTGTAACCTTTATACCTGTTTTCTGATGCTGGTGTTTGGTGAGTAGATTTTTTGTCTATCGAATTATATGATCAAAAACAGGTTATTTTCTTGACATATATCAAATAAATAGACGTAATAAAAATGAGTTTAGTAATAATATGCATGTTGAGGCTGCAGAAACGTACAGTTATCACAGACAGTTTTACGTGCCGAATAAGGGAGTTTATGTAATAGCAATAGTAAATATAAAAAAGTCAGAACCACTTTACGCAACACCTCCACACACATGGACTGTGATCTCGTAATGGCGTGCCATGGCTGTCATTTGCACTCTCGCTGTTCCACGATAGTTAAGACTGCAAAGTGTCACCAAGATAGCGTATTTTTGTAAAATATGATGATCCCTCATCATAAAAACAAAAATAAATTACGATAAAAATACGGCAGTGGTTCGTGGTTCGCGTACTCCTCTACTTGACACCGCAGACGACAACTTTGCAAGCCCAGTCTGTAAATACGACTATAAGACATCCTCTCTAAATCTGTGCCTATTTTTCCTTCCAAACATTCCAAAAAGTACATTATTATGGCTTATATTCAACTGAAATGTTGTCTTATGTTTGTAAATACCAACTGTAATCAAACTTTCTTGGTAAATTTTTAGACAGTGTACATAATAGAATAAATAAATCTCTTCAGCAGATTGTCTACTGGACGTAGCAACAGAGGTTACTAGTTATAAAATATAAATCGGAAATGGAGAAGGAAATCATGAAAGATGTGGCCGAATGTTTGGAATTCGTCGTCGAAGAGGTGTCTCGAGTCAGAGAAGAGAATGAAAAACTTGTCGAGCAAAACCCTGCTGGGGGCACGTCCGATCCTGAAGAGGTAAGTAGACAAGACGTATAAAGAAGGAGGCAGATTTTGGAATGACAACAAACGCACAGAGAGAGGGGCTGATGCAAACGGTATCTTTATTCGAAAGACGTACGGGATCTCTATTATTCACAAAGCAACATGAGGATGGTTATAATGCGTGCTCTAAAAAGTAGCCCGACAGTAAAGTGACGCGTAATACAGTGATGCATGTACAAGGTATTACATAGAACAAGCCGGGTGCCGTTTATGGAACATTCCTTGCGTGATCTTTCTCCTTCATTGAGATGCAGAACGTCATTATGAAATGTACTGTCCTCTGATGCCGATAGTGGATGCTCAACAACTCCCCATATTGCAAATCAGACCGTTCAGCTTGGCTTGTAGTGTGAGGTTGGATATTATCATCTTGAGTGCACCTTACTACGTTTTGAAAAAAATGAATCTAAATCTTCATCGAGTGGCACTCTCTTTGGCTGATTTACTCTGATACGTAAAGTGCTTTCCACCTTTCCTATGCTTTGTTTATTGATATCAAAGACTGACATACAATGTATACGTACTACTTTGTCCATGCTTAGGGACTCCATATTAGGATGTTGCAGCTATACCCTTTCGCTTCTGTATAGGACAATACAAAGTAAGTACGAAATTCATTTATATTCTACTACAATACAAAATTTTACATCTATGAAGCTTCTATACGTTTTACTCAAGGTCTCTTTAAAAAAAATTATACACTGTGTGATCAAAAGTATCCGGATACCTTGCTGAAAATGACTTACAAGTTCGTGGCGCCCTCCATCGGTAATGCTGGAATTCAATACGGTGTTCGCCCACCCCTAGCCTCGATGACAGCTTCCACTCCCACTGGCATACTTTCAAGCAGGTGCTTGAAAGTTTCTTGCGGAATAGCAGCCCATTCTTTACGGAGTGCTGCACTGAGGAAAGGTATCGATGTCGATCGGTGAGGCCTGGCACGAAGTCCACGTTCCGAAACACCCCAAAGGTGTTCTATAGGATTCATATCAGGATTCTGTGCAGGCCAGTCCATTACAGGGCTGTTATTGTCATGTAACCACTCAGCCACAGGCTGTGCATTATGAACAGGTTCTCGATCGTGTTGAAAGATGCAATTGCCATTCCCGAATTGCTCTTTAACAATGGGAAACAAGAAGGTGCTTAAAACATCAGTTTAGGCCTGTGGTGTGATAGTGCCACGCAAAATAACAAGGGTTGTAAGCCCCCTCCACGAGAAACACAACCACACCATAATACCACCGCCTCCGAATTTTTCTGTTGGCACTACACACGCTGGCAGATGAAGTTCACCGGGCATTCGCCATACCCACACCTTGCCATCGGATCCCCACATTGTGCACCGTGATTCGTCACTCCACACAACGTCTTTCCACTGTTCAATTGTCCAATGTTTACGCTCCTTACACAAATCGAGGCGTCGTTTGGCATTTACAGTCGATGTGTGGCATATGAGCAGCCGTTCGACTATGAAATCCAAGTTTTCTCACCTCCCGCCTAACTGTCATAGTACTTGCAGTGGATCCTGATGCCGTTTTGGAATTCCTGTGTGATGGTCTGGATAGATGTCTGCCTATTACACATTACGACCCTGTTCAACTGTTGGCGGTCTCTGTCAGGCAACAGACGAGGTCGGCCTATACGCTTTTGTGCTGTACATTTCCCTTCACGTTTCCATTTCACTATCACATCGGAAATACTGGACCTAGGGATGTTTAGGTGTGTGGAAATTTCGCGTACAGACGTATGACACAAGTGACACACAATCACATGACCACATTCGAAGTCCGTGAGTTCCGCGGAGCGCCCCATTCTGCTCTCTCACGATGTCTAATGACTACTGAGGTCGCTGATATGGAGTACCTGGCAGTAGGCGGCAGCACACTGCACCTAATATGAAAAACGTATGTTTTTGGGGGTGTCCGGATACTTCTGCTCACATAGTATACGTAGCTCTCAGCCACATTGCGTTTACTGGCCCTGCTGACCTTGATGACTAGTTCGGCTCTCCTCTTTGTAAGGCAGATCTACGTAAAGTAAGTGGAAGATTGTCATTCTTGAATACTGGTGGGATGTCATACAGTAAGTCCGTAAGGTTCTTACATTGAATGTACTTGATCTTCTGCTGAAGATAGCTTAGGCGAGGATGCACAACTTGCCTTTGCTTCCTTACTGTCACTTAGATGTATTTCTTAAATTTATTTCCATTATTCTGATCATCATGTGCTTGTAAAACAGTTTTGTTAATTTACCTTTTTAGAAAATTATGCACGGCATGCTAAGTATGCATTCATTATATTCCGTTTCTCTGGTTCTGTCGGAAGATTTAGCAAGTACCTGCTGCCAGTGTTCTGCACCATAAATTTCATACTGGCAGTGATATTAGTTTATTCGATGGTCTCCAAATCTGGATTACACCAAAAGAATGTCCACTCAAGGAGTTCTTATGGTTGACTGTTTCAGTCCTCACATGGCTCACAACCCACAGACAGAACTTTATAACAATATGGCTCTTATTTTGCCAACCATAATAGTTGTCACCAGATGTTTCAGTGTGCTTCACACGAGGAGGTAATGTTTGTAGCAACTTCAGTATGCAATAAATTACACTGGTGTCCTAATTAAATCACCAAACGGAAATTTTGCAAGGTCACTTATACTATGCCGCAAAACAGTATAATCAGGTGATAGTAAAGTAGAAACAGTGGAAAGAATAAAGGACGTAAACAACTGCAACATGCATATCGGTAGACAATCATGTTATTCGTTTTCTTCCAACTTGTCGGATATGCACACACATTCTGACGACTGGTTAATGTGTTCAGTGTGGGATGTGGCCACCTCTGGCAGCAAAACAGACCTGACAACGACGGGGCGTGCTGTAAATGATGTCATCAGTCTCATGCTGACGCGATAAAGCCCATTCTTCCTGGCCGGCCGCTGGTGGCCGAGCGGTTCTAGGCGCTTCAGTCTGGAATCGCGCGACCGCTGCGGTCGCAGGTTCGAATCCTGCCACGGACATGGATGTGTGTGATGTCCTTAGGTTAGTTAGGTTTAAGTAGTTCTAAGTTCTAGGGGACTGATGACCTCAGATGTTAAGTCCCATAGTTCTCAGAACCATTTGAACCATTTTGTACCATTGTTCCTGCAGAGCTGCTCGCAAGTCTCTGAGAATGGTTGGTGGATGTTGACGTGGTGCAACACATCTCGCTAATGCATCCCAGTCGAGCGCTGTGGGAATCAAATTGGGTGAGCGAGCAGGCTACGCCGTGGGTGCAATATCTTCCGTTTCCAAGGAAGCATCAACCTCCTGTGCTATACGAGTTCGAGTATTATCATCCTTCAGTCTTGGCCCATAGCTCCTCACAACAACAGTACAGGAGGTCCCAAGATTTTGTCCCGATACGTGACAGCAGTTGAACCTTGCTGATTTACCCATACAATTTCATGGAGAGGAGATCGAGAGGTCAACATAATCCCTGCCCACACCTACTCGATGTCGGTCTGTACCCACAATGTTTGGGTCCCGAAATGGTGTTCCACGTTCACTCCAGATGCGAATCCGTCAAGAATCACTCTCCAGAATTTATCGGCACTTATCTGTGAAAAGAACATTGCCCGACTATTCGACCGTCCAGGTGGCATGTTGATAACTGCACTACAGACGTTCCCTTCTGTGAAGACGCTTCAGGGGTGCACATGCAGCAGGTCTCTGACAATAAGACCATTCTGCCGAAGCCTTTTGTACGCGGTTTGCCTCGATACAACACGTCCAGCGGATGCTGCGAGGTTGGTTGGTTTGAGGGATAAAGGGACCAAACTACAGGGTCATCAGTCCCTTTCCTGTGAGGTCATATGCCACATGTCGTGCAGTACTAAGGCAGTACCGACGTGTCCTTACAACCAAAACCGGTTCTGTCTTGCCGATGTCAAACGTGTTCGACTCTGGCCTGGTCTTTGGGATACAGTTTCGGTCTCTATAAACTGTCGCCACATCCGAGAAGCAACAGAGCGATTCACATTAAGCCATGAGGCCACATCAGTTTGCGACTTAGCTGTTTCTATTTTTCCTATGGCCCTCCACCGCACAGAGTCTGGTAGGCGTCTTCTCTGTGCCATACTGCACCGTCTGTGATTGTGTACATGGCGATTGGAATGTGGGACAAACCTGCAAACACCACCCCGTTTGAGAGGTGTCCTCACGCCATCGTTGGCGTGCATGCCATCTTCCGTGCAGAACACAATCGTACGGACATCTGTTGACAGTTTGTATGTTTATATCGTGAATTTAACACAGAACCTGTTTGTTGCATTAATTTTGGAAACCAGTGTATTTCTTGGTAGCCCCAGTAAAGCTCCATTGTGCTCTTCACCCAAATTATCGGACTCATATTGTTTGTGATTTCCCGAAAAACTATGGTTAAAAACCTTATGTTCTAAATCGTTTTCAGCTTAAGAGTTCATATTGGCATCTATATTTATCACTTTGGCACCACAGCGGACCGCCTCAGAGAGGTGATAGTCAGAGAACTATACTCTGCTCCAAACGCAGACACCACACTGTCCGAAGCACTTCATCCACACACTTTCGTGGGTTCATTAAGGTGCCTCCCATCAGCGTGACACGTGTATCCGCATTGTCCCGCCTCCGCTTAGTCCGGGCAGTGTCTCAGACAATATTTTGTCGTGAATCACGGAGATTCTTTAACTTGTTGTACTAAACTTGTGTCAGTGAGCAGCGCTTGAACGTCACTATCGCCCCCTCGCCCCCCGCCCTTTTCTCTACTCCTTGATACTACAGAACCCGTTTTCTTCACAAAATTTGCTCAAGTCTAAAGAGCTGCTGCTGCTCCGTTAGCATGTTTATTTTACTTATCTAAATGATTTTCCAGCACACACCACTGAGACATTAGGCCTTTTGTTCTATGTTATACGTATTAACTTGACTCAAATTTGTTTTCATAAGTATTTAGAAATTACGTTCAGTATAAAAGCTAGTAACTTTGTTTACAGGAAAAAAGAGATGAAATCGTGCAGTGGTCATCAGCAAAAACGAGTGAGTTCGGCCTAACCGATAGTGAATGGGAACTGCTGTCAAATATAGTGCAAGAAGTTGTGGCGGAGATGGACGAAGCAGAGGTAAGCAAACCAAGATGCTAGTAATCGAGGTAGATTTTGGCATGACAACTTGGACAAATACGTTGCTGACCATCAAAATTGCAGCCCCATAAGAGCTCCATGCAACAAACATCAAACTGACAGTTAGTGATATACCTGTTTCCATAGTAAATGGTTAACATTTCAGGACAACGGCACAAACCAGGAAGGAGTAACGCCGTCTACAGTCTGTATTTAAGAAAAATTACACAGCATGTTTCTCATTCAGAAGTCGCATTTGAATGCTGGTTGTTCGTGAGACGATCGTGTCATGCATCATATAGGGAGGATGAACGCCAATTAGCAAGTGTTGGAATAGATAGCGGTAGGATCGTGGGCTACAGACACCGCGCTTTATCGTTCTGCGATAGCGCTCTTAGAGTTGCTCAGGATCCCATGATTTCCATGTAAATATAGAATAGGTGGGTTCAGATGGGCCATACACAACACGATGGAGGGGAGTCTTCATACGTAAAAGTGACTTCAGACATACCCCAAGGGAGTGTGATAAGCCCATTACTTTTCACAATGGCACACATCAATAAAAGTTTTGCATCAGCCAGTTATTTCGAAATTCACGGCACAGAAAACAAACATTTTCTCTGAGCGATGCGTATTTATTGATTTTCAGTGTGTCCACATTACCAAATCGGTAAAACAAACATGTGTAACGAAAAACATCGTCTGTTGCCCACAGTTTTTTCTTTCACAGCACTCCTGAGCAACGCCTATACATGGAAGAACGTTCCATTGCTCAGCTGCAGGTTTGAATGGGTTGTGGCATACCATCGATGAGGTCATCAAGCCAACCCTGGCCCTAATTGACTTACTCTTCAATAGCGTAGCGCAAATCCTCCCATTCACAGGCTGATGAGTCGACTAAACGCCACTCCCACTCCCTGTCCCCTATGAGTAGGCCGCCAACCTGGCTGATTGTGTGTGGGCACACCTGCCTGCGCCCAGTCACCATACCGAAACAGAAGAGAAAAGGATGGAGGGTTGGGTGGCAGGTAGAGATTGGGGCTAGCAGGAAGTGGGTCACTGGTGGAGCCGACGCACTCGGAGCCAGGACCCGACCACTATAAAGTCATACACCACAAAGTCGAATGTGTCAGTGCAGGCCAGTTGGGTTGGGAGGAGTGGAGAGGGGGGGGGGGGGGGTAGCCAACTGGTCGTCCTGTGAATGGGTGGCATGCTGAACCACCATCTTATTGCACATGTGAGGCACAGTGTTGAATGTATTTGATATTAGTAGATTGTATCTAATCACGTTGTCGGTGATTATCAGGGTACAAAGAGATGCGAATTTCGTCCAAAAACAACACCTGACGCTAATCATGGGGCATGCATTCTGCATGATTTCTTGCTCATCTCTGAGACAATGGTATTGTGGTGAACGATGTGGTGCTCATCATGGTCGTCAGAAATTGAGATTCGCATCATGGAACTATCTCCTAACAGTTCGATGCAATACATGACATCCTGTTGCTTCTTCGAACACTGAATTCAGTCCTGAAGCATTCAGCCCATGGTTCCTTTAACTCAAAAGTTGTAGATACCGATCATTCTGTGCACCTGGGAACGTGGATGTCTTGTGCTGTGTAAATTATATTCAATATCTGTCAATTGGAACCGATTTCAAGTCTGCGACAAATCACTTTGATTCTATTGCATGTATAGTGCAACTTCTCTGGTGGACAAGCCTTCTGCACGTAACGTAATGATTCGGACCTGAGCACTGGTCGCAATTGTTCTTCTGGTACTTTACCCTCAACTGAAATGCTGCAATCTATTCCCGAGTGCGGCGTTCTACCCGCAGACAGCACTCACGTTAACAGTGCGTATGTTTGCTAACAACTTCGGGGATGACCTAACGATTGTGGCAGAACACTCTCAATAGCAACACACTTGGCGACATATCGGACTGATGCAACACTTTTTATTGGTGTGTTTATATAAATGACAATGTACACACCATCATAACTTCTATGAGGCTTTTTGCGGATGATGCTGTAGTATACAGAGAATTCGCAAGACTAGAAAACTGTTGCATAATACAGGAAGACCTACAGAGGATCAACGCTTGGTGGTTTGGCAACTGATCCTCAACAAACAGATGTACCATTTTTCGTATAAAAACGCAGGAGGGCCCATTACTGTTGTTGTAGTTGTGGTCTTCAGTCCAGGTACTGGTTTTATGCAGCTCTCCATGCTACTCTATTCTGTGCAAGCTTCTTCATTTCCCAGTACCTACTGCAACCTACATCCTTCTGAATCAGCTTAGTGTATTCATTTCTTGGTATCCCTCTACGATTTTTACTCTCCACGCTGCCCTCCAATACTAAATTGCTGATCCCTTGATGCCACAGAACATGTCCTACCAACCGATCCCTTCTTCTAGTCAAGTTGTGCCACAAACTCCTCTTCTCCCCAATTCTATTCAATTCCTTCTCATTAGTTACATAATCTACCCATCTAATCTTCAGCATTCTTCCGTAGCACCACATTTCGAAAGCTTCTGTTCTCTTCTTGTCCAGACTATTTATAGTCCATGTTTCACATCCATACATGGCTACACTCCAAGAAATACTTTTAGAAAAGACTTCCTGACACTTAAATCTATACTTGATGTTAACAAATTTCTCTTCTTCAAAAATGCTTTTCTTGCCATTACCAGTTTACATTTTATATCCTCTCTGCTTCGACCATCATCAGTTATTTTGCTCCCCAAATAGCAAAACTCATCTACTACTTTAAGGGCCTCATTTCCTAATCTAATTCCCTTAGCATCACCTGACTTAATTCGACTACATTCCGTTATCCTCATTCTGCTTTTGCTGATGTTCATCTTATATCCTCCTTTCAAGACACTGTCCATTCCGTTCAACTGCTCTTCCAGCTCCTTTGCTGTCTCTGACAGCATTACAATGTCATCGGTGAACCTCAAAGTTTTTATTTATTCTCCATGGATTTTAATTCCTACTCCGAATTTTTCTTTTGTTTCCTTTATTGCTTGCTCAATATACAGCCTGAACAACATCTGGAATAGGCAACAACCCTGTCTCACTCCCTTCCCAACCACTGCTTCCCTTTCATGCCCTCGACTCTTATAACTGCCATCTGGTTTCTGTACAAATTGAAAATAGCCTTTCGCTCCCTGTATTTTGCCCCTGCCACCTTCAGAATTTGAAAGAGTCAAAAGCTTTCTCTAACTCGACAAATGCTAGAAACGTTGGTTTACCTTTCCTTAATCTACCTTCTAAAATAAGTCGTAGGGTCAGTATTGCCTCACGTGTTCCAACATTTCTACGGAATCCAAACTGGTCTTCCCCGAGGCAGGTTTCTACCAGTTTTTCCATTCGTCTGTAAAGAATTCGTGTTAGTATTTTGCAGCCGTAGCTTATTAAATTTTCACATCTGTCAACGGGATTAGAATTATTATTTTCTTCTTGAAGTCTATGGGTACTTCGCCTGTCTCATTCATCTTGTTCACCACATGGTACAGTTTTGCCTGGTCTGGCGCTCCCAAGGCTGTCAGTAGTTCTAATGGAATGTTGTCTACTCCCAGGGCTTTTAATCGTCAGGTTAGGGCGAACGCAATCCCGACTTCCAAAAATTATGCGCCAGAGGGACGCGCATAAGTCTTTCAGTGCTGTGTCAAACTCTTCACGCAGTATCATGTCTCCCATTTCATCTTTGTCCACATTCTCTTCCATTTCCATAATATTGTCCTCAAGTACATCGCCCTTGTATAGGCCCTCTACATACTCCTTCTACCTTTTTGCTTTTCCTTCTTTGCTTAGAACTGGGTTTCCATCTGAGCTCTTGATATTCATACACGTTGTTCTCTTTTCTCCAAATGTCTCTTTAATTTTCCTGTAGGCAGTATCTATCTTACCCCTAGTGAGATACGCCTCTACATCCTTACATTTGTCCTCTGGCTATCCCTGCTTAGCCATTTTGCACTTCCTGTCGATCTCAGTTTTGAGACGTTTGTATTCCTTTTTGCCTGATTCATTTACAGCATTTTTATATTTTCTCCTTTCATTAATTAAATTCAATATATCTTTTGCTACCCAAGGATTTCTACTAGCCCTCGTATTTTTAACTACTTGATCCTCTGCTGCCTTCACTATTCCATCCCACAAAGCTACCCATTCTTATTCTAATGTATTTCGTTCCCCCATCCCTGTCAGTCGTTCCCTAATGCTCTCCCTGAAACTCTCTAAAACCTCTGGTTCTGTCAATTTATCCAGATCCCATCTCCTGAAATTCCCAACTTTTTGCAGTTTCTTCAATTTTAATCTACAGTTCATAACCAATAAATTGTGGTCAGAGCCAACATCTGCCCCTGGAAATGTCTTACAATTTTAAACCTGGTTCCTAAATCTCTGTCTTACCATTATATAATCTATCTGAAACTTTCCAGTATCTCCAGACCTCTTCCATGTATACAAACTTCTTTCGTGATTCTTGAACCAAGTGTTAGCTATGATTAAGTTATGCTCTGTGCAAAATTCTACCAGGCGGCTTCCTCTTTCATTCCTTACCCCCATTCCATATTCACGTACTACGTTTCCTTCTCTTCCTTTTCCTTCTGTCGTATTCCAGTCACCCATGACTATTAAATTTTCGTCTGCCTTCACTATCTGAATAATTTCTTTTATCTCATCATACATTTCATCAATCTCTTCGCTACTCCTCTTCAGGAACCACACGTTTGTCTGGCCTCTCAACAGATACCCCTCCGATGTGGTTGCACCTATGGTACAGCTATTTGTATGGCTGAGTCACGCAAGCCTCCCCACCAGCGGCAAGGTCCATGGTTAATGGGGGGACCCATTACTGTATGACTGCATAATTGTATAACAGCTATCAGACACAGTCACATACATAAAGTATCAAGCAGTATGCGTAAGGAGTGATTTAAAATTGAACAACGATATAAAACTAACCACAGATAAAGCAGGTGCCAGACCGAGACTCATTGGAAGAATCCTCAGGAAGTGTAACCTATTTACATAGGATGTAGCTTACATAACTGTGATGTGGTGATTACTTAAATATTGCTCTTCAGTCAGCGACCCATACCAAATAGAACTGACTGATGAAAAGAGCAGCGTGTTTGGTTATACAGAGCGTTTGGAAATTCCCTTTACAAATTTCAAAGACTTGTAAAGTTGAGAGAGTACACAATATTTTGAATATGAAACTATGTCTTGAAGCTTACTGTTTCCACTCTACGACGGTTTCAGTTCAGATGTTGCAAGCCGTCCCTTGCTTTAATTATAAATACGAGGGTTGGAACTTTAATAGTGGCTGGTCGTAGGTTGTGTTCCAAAAATGAACAGCATAGGACAGAAGTGATGACACTTTCTGCAGGACCTGACCATCATTTTACAGGACAATGCTCAAGCATGTACAGTGCAAGCTGTTACTGATTTGTTTGACTGATGGGGCTGCTAAGTGCTATACCACCTACTGCACTCCCCTGACGTAAGCCCTCGTGAGTTCAACTCGATTTCTAAACTGAAGGAAACACTTCAAAGCATTCGCTTCAGAACTGCTACAAACTCATCGGGCAATAGACCGTGCCACTCAAACTGTCAACACAACAGGCACTGCCAAGAGTATCCTACGACTTCCACATCGCTTGCAACAGGTTATACACAATGCTGGTGACTACTTTGAAGATCAGTAAAACTTTGAAACACGTATCTATTTTGTAAGAGGCGTAAATAAATAGTTGCCACTATCAAAGTTCCAACCCATGTATATGTCTGAGTGAATCTAAGTGTTATTATTTTTACATAAAGAAAAGTATAATCCTCTCAACAACCTTAAAATCGTGAGCTACACCCCCAATTTTTATATATGAAATAGTGAATTTACTCACGGCTCATTTGTTGCTTACGTCTGAGGTCACTTTCGGAACGCAAATTAATAATCACATTAATTAATTTTATAATGTTGAGTCTTAAATTGCTGATTCACCAATGACCACTGTAAGGTGGCGTGGTCTCCTGACCATTTCTTACATATTCCGTCCTCACAATCGTATTCTGCACATCAAGACGCTTCATTCGAACCCAAACTCGATAAGGTAGAGTCAATTTACTATGAATTCATGTAAATGATATGCAAATCTGATAAGTAAATTGCAAGTGCGCACCGAGGTTGAAAAAGTCGAGGCTGGCGTACACAACCTGGCGGCCACAGGAATTTTCGTTCTAAAGAGCCAACCAGCCCCCTGGGATGCCAATCCCTTCAGAGGGGTGAGCCAACACACACCTACTTCGGCCAGTGCGACCGCTCAGAGAGAGGACAGCTTTTGCCGGAGCAAAGGGATGACGACCCCCATGTTCGACTTAAAAGCAAATTCCGCTACATTGTGTGGGAGTGCCCAGAAGACGCATTTTTTGACGGACCGACTTAGTAGTTACGGAATTCTCACAGGAGGACAGTATACATCTAACAGAGATGCTACATATTTCCGCATTGGCCGACTTAAACGAAAGGTCGTTCTCCCATTTAAAATAGCAACGCTGATCGGCGGAAAATTTCTGACGCAAAGAGCCAGAGGAGTGAGGGAAGACAGCAAATGATATTCCCTTGCAGTTTTTCCAGAAAAAGTGGCCGTTCCATTGTTGCTCTTGGAACGGGAACATGTAACAAGAGCGAGTGTACTCGTGCGTGTACGCAAAGAGCAAGGAAAAAAGTCTCTTCTCAGTACTTCACTGGGAGAGCACCTCTGTCATTAGCGAATTGGGGTGATACTCTATATTGAGTCACTCGCGATTAAGCCTTGTTCACTGTGTTGGCCACCACACTTATTGTGCCGTCTGAACATGGACAGAGTACTGGTTAAACGTCTGCGAGCGAATATTGAGTGGCATCGCGGTGGACTGGTTACCATAACGGTGTACCATGCCAATAGTTAGACTAGGGGCGGATAGGAGTTCTTGACTTCATCAAGCTGTAGGGAGAGTTTGACTGGCGAAGATCAATCCAGATAGAAAGAGATAGTTGTGTTATTTGTCAGCAGCGAGCGACGCAGGCAGCAGTCGTCGCAGCTCACAGTATTGTGCGAAGCAACAGGACAGCTTCTGTGAATTTTGGAAGGTAGGAGACGAGGTACTGGCAAAATTAAAGCTGTGAGGACGAGGCGTGAGTTGTGCTTGGTTAGCTCAGTTGGTAGAGCACTTGCCCGCGAAAGGCAAAGGTCCTGAGTTCGAGTTTCTGTCCGGCACACAGTTTTAATCTTCCAGGAAGTTTCATATCAGCGCACACTCCTCTGTAGAGTGAAAATTTCATTCTAGAAACATTCCCCAGGCTGTGGCTAAGCCATGTCTCCGCAATATCCTTTCTTCCAGGACTGCTAGTTCTGCAAGGTTCGCAGGAGACCTTCTGTGAAGTTTGGAAGGTAGGAGACGAGGTACTAACGGAATTAAAGTTGTGAGGACGGGGCGTGAGTCGTGCTTGGGTAGCTCATTTGGTAGAGTACATACCTGCGAAAGGCAAAGGTCCCGAGTTCGAGTTTCTGTCCGGCACACAGTTTTAATCTTCCAGGAAGTTTCATATCAGCGCACACTCCGCTGCAGGGTGAAAATTTCATTCTAATAGAACGAGAACACACAGTTCAGCAGAAGGCAGTGTTGCAGGACAGGACGCGATCATGGAGATGTTACAAAAAATGAACGGTAGTATAACGAAACAGAATATACAGATGACGAAACGGAATCAGGATATTAATACACAGATAACGAAACAGATGCGAAACAGCACCAGCAATTGAAACAGGATAATCAGAACTTGAGACAAGAGATGAAGAGACAGATTCAACAGGTTAAAATCCAGATGGAAGAAGGTATCGCTAGAATTGATAGTCAGATCACACGGATAACCCAAGACGCGAAAGAAGCTAGAGAAATAATTCAGGTACTAACACAAAGTCAACAGCAATTTACGGACTGACGTGGACAAGGTCCAATTGGACATCGTAAACGTTGACAAAAAGGTGGAACGTTTTACGAAAAAAGCCACTCGAACAGCAATACAAATTTCGGAAGAACAAGCAATTCAAAGCAAGGTCGCAAAAGTTGCACTGAAAAAATATGATCAGTGGATCAATAAGATAGAACTTAAAAACAAAGATCAATTTGAAAAGCTTCGAATATAGTTGATACAATCTATTGAAGAAAAGATCGAGACGGATTACACCTGTAGCGAAACAACTGATACGTCAAGCATTAATTCAGTACACGAACACGCGCCGTCTAAGAAAGTTCTAGTAGAACTAAGGCCAAACGTAACACTCGCGCAGAAATCGAAACAGAAAACCCCGATTAAAGTAATACATGACATACCACAGAACCAGGCACAGTATCTAGAAAAACAGGACACATACAGTCAGCCGATACCAATAGAAAGACAGGCGACTGAACCAGTAAATCCAATGACACAATATAACAGTAGTGCAGGTACAGTACCGCGAATGACGAGAGTAGAGACAAACGAACAACACTTTTGTTCACCAATGTTACGATATGATGCAATTATGGGGCAGGAAACTGGTTCTGAGCACTATGGGACTTAACATCTGAGGTCATCAGTCCCCTAGAACTTAGAACTACTTAAACCTAACTAACCTAAGGACATCACACACATCCATGCCCGAGGCAGGATTCGAACCTGCGACTGTAGCGGTCGCACGGTTCCAGACTGAAGCGCCTAGAACCGCTCGGCCACACCGGCCGACGGCAGGAAACTGAGCATATGCAGACAGGCAGTAGATTACCATAGAATAGGCAAGATGACACAAGCAGTGGCAGATAATTTGAGTCCATGAATCAGCCACAAACCGGATTTATGGGTAGATATGATACAGACCACTTCCTAACAGTTAGACAATTTCAACATTTCAAGGAAGAAGGCGGTAGCTTGCATGCACGCACACGCATCGATCAGTTCCAAGTAGGCTTGCCAAACCATTGGAGCTTGGCTGACAAACTTGACTTCATTTGTGCACACATGTCAGGAACAGTAGCGGAGGTGATGCAAAAGATTACTGCTACCTGTACGTCTTACCTACAGTTCAGAACAGCATTTCTCGAAAGATACTGGTCAAAGGAGGCACAAAACAAAATTAAATACGAGTTACTTCTGATGACACCATATGAAAACTCAGGGGAGAAAAGTATGGTAAAATTCCTTGACACAATGTACAAAAATAATAAATGCCTAGACAAACCATACAGTAACGGAGAGCTGATACGTCTATGTAGAATGAAGTTACGGGTAAAATATCAACAGGCGACAGTAGAAAAAAATGAAAATACCGAAGCATTCAAAGAGGTCTTAAGGGAACTTGAATTCATGTTTAAAGAAGACGAGGTGAAAAAAAAAGAAAGGAGAGGGAAAAGCAAAAGGAGAGGATTATGAACGAATATTCCAATAATAATAATCGTAATCCTAATACCAATAATTTCAGGCAATTTAACAGACCAGGACAGTGGCATAATGAAGGTAATTGGCACAGAAATGAGAACCCGAATAATTGGTACCGATATAGGAACGATAATGGACACTCATACAGTGGTGGATATTGGTTTAGGAATCAAAATGCCAACGGTCAAGGGTACTTTGAAAGAGGTCACGATGTCGGAAGCAGCAACTGGCGAGACCAAGGCGCGAATAATTACAGAGGAAATTATGGTCCACAGAGACAAGACAACACAGCAAAGAGAAACCAGAAGTAGAAGTTAGGCCACCGAATACTGCAAAACGTAAAGATTGACGTGAAAAATGCGGAAGAGGTTAGGCGAACTACCGTCCACCCTCTCTTATACTAACCACTAAATAAAAGTTAAATTAATAGATCAACAGCACAACATAATTTAAAGAAAAACAGGAACAGAAAACAGACTAACAATTTCTTGTAGTACTGAGTATCTTGCAACATGCACACAAACAAGAAATGACACACAACACAAAAGGATGAAGAAGTGGTAGGACGTAATTAGAATAAAGAAATCATATATATATATATATATATATCCACTATCAGAAAATTTTTGCATTATATAAGATCGGAGTCTTTTTTGTAAATAACAATAACAAATATATGTAAAACAAAAATTGTAAATATTTCTATGCGTCAGACGGACATCACCACCAACATCAATTGCCAGCTGCCTCAACATCAGATGCTTCGAGATAGCGACAGAGAGGATATAGACATGTTGAGAAAGCACTTTGGGCAATGACAAAAACATGCAGACCAACGCCACACTGGAAATGCAGGTTGCAACAAGGTTGGACTTCAGAAGAAGAACGCATAGCATGGACATGTCATATGCCACGATACTGCTACTTCATGGACAAGTGTGGCGAGAATCATGATACGACGAGACTACAAAGAAGGTACAAGAAATAAACTCATCAATTTATATTTGCAAAGGCAGTCAGATCCTACAAATCCTATATCTCTCCCACATTAAAATTCACATATTCCTAGCACAAGAAGAACAGAAGAATGCAAGAAAGAAGAGAAGAACAGAAGATTCAAGACGAAGAAGGGCAGAAGACAGCAAGATACCGTTCTCTCCTATCATACAAAGAAAATTGTTACAAACGTCTTTCCATGAACTTTGAGGCATGGTAACTACTACAACCACCTCTCCAAATATAAACCTTGAACAGTCAAAGAAATACAAACGAACAGCAAACGGAATATTAAGTGGTACTAACAAACGTTATCCAGAAATGGATTCAGCAAAATGAACATAATTCTCCCTACCACATCACCAAATTGCCATACAGAACCAGGAGTGGAGTACCAAGACGTCACAGCACATATATTAGGTGACGATCGACGGTAATAACCAACTTACTACAATCTCTAGAACTGTCACACCACCCCAGGTGTGACAGCAAAGGAGTACCAAGACATCACCATATACTCAATAAACCCCATTCATCATCATCGGTTAAAAAAAACCATTTTATGATGACAACATCAAGAAATAAGACCTGGCATCGCATGCTAGAGTGCTTCTCACATGATTTGTGACACCCATATATATGAGTTGACACCTTCCAGCACTTCCATGGGAATCATCGAACAAAGAAACAGACAGAGTAAATACAACCAGCGTAGATTATAAAAATTAGACATATGCGAATAATACTTACCTTCTTTCTATTTGTAAAAGTAATTATTTTATTAAATATGTAAAGTCTCTAATTTATACATACCTCAAAATTTTTGAGAAAGAAACTAAATTAGGATAGTCTTATTTTCTTTATATGTAGAATTAGAAAAAGAATTATGTAGTATTTTACTTCTGTAAAGAATGTTCATAAATACATTTTTGTTGCAATCACAACATTAGTACCAAGGATAGAACTAAGAGAAAAGTTTCTTCATTCTCAAAAAAAAAAAAAAAAAAAAAAAAAAAAAAAAAAAAAAAAAAAAAAATCAGTGACACATAAAAGAAATAAACGAAACAAAGTGACACGACACAGCTTTTGCGGACATTCACGCAAAGCTTAACTAAAGAAAAGAAATAATCACACTAAGACATGATACACTGTACACTAACGAGTTCAGAAAAATTAATATTGTAAAAACAACTTCTGGAAATGGAAAAGAAAAACAGAGACAAGTAATGGCAATGACAAAGAAAATCAACCTTTGTAAAGGCTATGTCTGCCTAACAGCAAAACGTAAATTGTATAATTAAAAACTAGAAACAATAGCTATAAAGAAATATTTACAAAATTGTAAGAAAGTCTGAGAAAGTTTATTGGAAAATCTAAAAGAACAAATTTGGATGACTTTGTCAATGTTTTCCTCAGAATTGACAAACCCCAGACAAACATTTTGCCACAAAGGGGGGGGGGGGGGGGGGGGGTGGCGGTATGTAAGGTGGCGTGGTCTCCTGACCTTCATTTCTTACACATTCCATCCTCACAATCGTATTCTGCACATCAAGACGCTTCATTCGAACCCAAACTCAATAAAGAATAGTCAAATTTGTATGAAATCATGTAAGTGATATGCAGATCTAATAAGTAAATCGCAAGTGCGCACAGAGGTCGAAAAAGTCGTGGCTGGCGTACACAACATGACGGCCACAGCAATTTTCGTTCTAAAGAGGCAACCCCTTCAGAGGGGTGAGTCAACACACATCTACTTCGGCTGGAGCGACTGCCCAGAGAGAGGACACCTTTTGCCAGAGCAAAGGGATAACGACCCCCATGTTCGACTTAAAAGCAAATTCCGCTACGTTGTGTGGGAGTGCCCAGAAGACGTATTTTTTGATGGACCGACTTAGTAGTTACAGATTTCTCACAGGAGGATAGTATACGCCTAACAGAGATGCTATATATTTCTGCATTGGTCGACTTAAACGAAACGTCATTCTCCCGTTTAAAAGTGCAACGCTGATTGGCGGAAAATTTCTGACGCAAAGAGCCAGAGGAGTGTGGGAAGACAGCAAATGATATACCCTTGCAATTTGTCCAGAAAAAGGGGCCATTCCGTTGTCGCTCTTGCAGCGGGAACACGTAACGAGAGCGTGTGCACTCGTACGTGTATGCAAAGAGCAAGGAAAAAAGTCTCTTCTCAGTACTTCACTGGGAGAGCACCTCTGTCATTAGCGAATTGGGATGATACTCTATATTGAGTCGCTCTCGATTAAGCGTTGTTCACTGTGTTGGCCGCCACACTTATTTTGCTGTGTGAACACGGACAGAGTACTAGTTAAACGCCTGCGAGCGAATATTCAGTGGCATCGCGGTGGACTGGTTATCTGACCGGTGCACCATGTCAATTGTTTGACTAGGGGCAGATAGGAGTCCTTGACTTCATCAAGCTGTAGGGAGAGTTTGATTGGCGAGGGTCAATACAGATAGAAAGAGATAGTTGTGTTATTTGTCAGCAGCGAGCGATGCAGATAGCAGAGTAAATAACATTCTTAAAGAAAAGGGAGAAAAGAACTTTTCCATACATTGTAAAATAATAGCATTCCTATCCATAAGAAAATCCTAAGAAATTTTGGTCTTATGTCAAAGAGGTAGGTGGCTCAAAACAAAATGTCCAGACACTTTGTGACCATAATGGTACTGAAACAGAAGATTGCAGACTAAAGGCCGAAATACTAAATGTCTTTTTCCAAAGCTGTTTCACAGACGAAAACTGCACTCTAGTTCCTTCTCTAGATTGTCGCACAGATGACAAAATGGTAGATATCGAAATAGACGACAGAGGGATAGAGAAACAATTAAAATTGCTCAAAAGAGGAAAGGCCGCTGGACCTGATGGGATACCAGTTCGATTTTGCACAGAGTACGCGAAGGAACTTGCCCCTCTTCTTGCACCAGTGTACCGTAGGTCTCTAGAAGAGCGTAGCGTTCCAAAGGATTGGAAAAGGGCACAGGTAATCACCGTTTTCAAGAAGGGACGTCGAACAGATGTGCAGAACTATAGACCTATATCTCTAACGTCGATCAGTTGTAGAATTTTGGAACACGTATTATGTTCGAGTATAATGACTTTTCTGGAGACTAGAAATCTACTCTGTAGGAATAAGCATGGGTTTCGAAAAAGACGGTCGTGTGAAACCCAGCTCGCGCTATTCGTCCACGAGACTCAGAGAGCCATAGACATTGGTTCACAGGTAGATGCCGTGTTTCTTGACTTCCGCAAGGCGTTCGATACAGTTCCCCACAGTCGTTTAATGAACAAAGTAAGAGCATATGGACTATCAGACCAATTGTGTGATTGGATTGAAGAGTTCCTAGATAACAGAACGCAGCATGTCATTCTCAATGGAGAGAATTCTTCCGAAGTAAGAGTGATTTCAGGTGTGCCGCAGGCGTGTGTCGTAGGACCGTTGCTATTCACAATATACATAAATGACCTTGTGGATGACATCGGAAGTTCACTGAGGCTTTTTGCAGATGATGCTGTGGTGTATGGAGAGGTTGTAACAATGGAAAATTGTACTGAAATGCAGGAGGATCTGCAGCGAATTGATGCATGGTGCAGGGAATGGAAATTGAATCTCAATGTAGACAAGTGTAATGTGCTGCGAATACATAGAAAAATAGTTCCCTTATCATTTAGCTACAAAATAGCAGGTCAGCAACTGGAAGCAGTTAATTCCATAAATTATCTGGGAGTACGCATTAGGAGTGATTTAAAATGGAATGATCATATAAAGTTGATCGTCGGTAAAGCAGATGCCAGACTGAGATTCATTGGAAGAATCCTAAGGAAATGCAATCCAAAAACAAAGGAAGTAGGTTACAGTACGCTTGTTCGCCCACTGCTTGAATACTGCTCAACAGTGTGGGATCCGTACCAGATAGGGTTGATAGAACAGATAGAGAAGATCCAACGGAGAGCAGCGCGTTTCGTTACAGGATCATTTAGTAATCGCGAAAGCGTTACGGAGATGATAGATAAACTCCAGTGGAAGACCCTGCAGGAGAGACGCTCAGTAGCTCGGTACGGGCTTTTGTTGAAGTTTCGAGAACATACCTTCACCGAAGAGTCAAGCAGTATATTGCTCCCTCCTACGTATATCTCGCGAAGAGACCATGAGGATAAAATCAGAGAGATTAGAGCCCACACAGAAGCATACTGACAATCCTTCTTTCCACGAACAATACGAGACTGGAATAGAAGGTACTCAGGGTACCCTCCGCCACACACCGTCAGGTGGCTTGCGGAGTATGGATGTAGATGTAGACGTTGCAGCTCACGGTACTGTGCGCTACAGCGTATGCGAGCCTCAGCTGTCCTCCATAACAATACACTCCACTACATTTCTCACATGACAGCCTTGACCGCACCTAGAAAAGTTATTCAAGTTGTGTAGGCGCGGCTCTCAGCCATTCTGCCGAGTAAATAACATTCTTAAAGAAAAGGGAGAAAAGAACCTTTCCATACATTGTAAAATAATAGCATTCCTATCCATAAGAGGCAACCTACTATTCCAAAAAGAAACCGGAAATTTATTATTTTATAAGAAAAAGTTTCACTTGATTTCTCAGAATTTTTTTGCAATAAATAATATTTTTCGTTCGTTTAATGTTTTTCTTACACTAACTAGCAATACTCCAGTACCCAAGTATTCCACTAGTTACGTAAGAATATAAAATATTTTTGTGTCTTTTCCTTGCAGCGGACGACTCCAGAAGATATTTGTTGCTGGATGTTTTCCAAGCAGTTCTTGTTGGTATATTGGGAGCTTCTGTCTGACTTCTGTAGTAGTGTGAGGTGGAAATTTTTTATTGCAGGAGCCAAAGGCTACTTGTTGTATCAATCCATTGTGCAACTTGACAAAATAAAACCCACACACTCACACCACCACAATAAAATAAATACAGTGGATAGCTGAGAGAATATGATTGAGAAAGTCTACAGAATAATGACAAGTTTTATTAATCCTTTTGTAACTACAAATAGCTGATAAATATTACACAAAAATAACAAAAACATATCAGGAAAGGAATGGTTTTTGATTGGCAAAGCATACATTTGGGTGGAAGCTATAAGAAGTCTCCTCTGAATTAACTCTTTTTACAACGCAATCTGACTTTCTTTACATGAATCCACCTTGTGCCCCGACTCTATTCAAATGGAACCAGCTAAAAAAAAAAAAAAAAAAAAAAAAACTGAAAGCTAAACTCCTCCTGAACAGGCCATTAAAACCCAACGGTACTGACCGGCCGCCGTGTCATCCTCATCTAATAGGCGTCACTGGATGTGGATATGGAGGGGCATGTGGCCAGCACACCGCTCTCCCGGCCGTATGTCAGTTTCTGAGACCGCAGCCGTTACTTCTCGATCAAGTAGCTCCTCAGATTGCCTCACAAGGGCTGTGTGCACCCCGCTTGTCAACAGTGCTCGGCAGACTGTATTGTCATCCATCCAAGTGCTAGCCCAGCCTGACAGTGCTTAACTACGGTGATCTGATGGGAACTGGAGCTACAACCAAGTATACCACAAACTATGGTTCACGTGAGAAGAGTGAGCTGTTAATATCATTTAACAACCCTACGCCAGTGCAGCAGTCTTCTAAAAATTGATTCACATGTGCCGAAAACCTGTAATCACCTCACCCTGATTTCATTTCATGATCATCTCCCACTGAGCTACAGGAGTATGTCCACGTCAGTTTTGTGGGACCATTCCTTAAAAAGACCATGTTTCTTAGAATACTTGATTACTGTCAAATTTCACTTATGTTACTTATTTAACTGGCGATCGGGGACCTAGCAGAACTTGTACCAACCTTACAAACTGCTTCCAGCAGATCCTGTCCTAAACAGCTTTCATTACAATGTCGTATGAGTCCTAGATGTTTTAGTTTCTTCTCGAGTCGATCATCTCATCTTGTTCTTGGTGTTCCTGGGGACACTTCCCCTCTAGCCTTCCTACCAACACTCCTTTTGGGACAGAATCATCTATCATCCTCTCAGCATATCCAATCCATTATAGGCGCATAACCTTTGCATTTTCTATAATATTGTGTCCCTTCATCCTAGCATATATTTCTTCGTTTTTCAGTCTCTTCCATCCTGTTTCCGCCTTCACTGGCCCAAACATATTTCTCATTATTTTTCTCTCAGATACAATTCAGTTTTGGAACTTCATGTTTACATGCCATATAACAGCATTTGGGCAATTATTGTATGATATTCCCTCATTTTAACTTCCATTAAGATTACCTTTGATTTCATGATTGATTTTAAGCTGTTGTCCGGAAACATTATCAGTTCATAGGTTTACTTGTAACTGGACACTGTTCAGCCAGTTGAAGTATAATCCCAAATATTTGAAGTTCCCAGCGAACTACAACTTCATGTCTGCCATCGAAAATCGCCAGGCACATCTCTCTACTTAGTTCCTTCGTTTATACCTTTTCTAGGTTTATTCTCAATCTCAGCTTCTCTGCACTGCTGCTCAGGTCCGCCACTGCTTTTTATCATTTCTTCTGGTGACTCAAATATAGCTGTCATATCGTCTGCCTATGTTAGCATTTGCACATTTCTGTTCAGATTGATGCTGTTTCATACCCTTCGTCTTCGGTTCATTGATAGAATTTTGGAAAGATGTGGTTCATCTGTAAAGGAAACCGCTTATAAAACACTAATACGACCTATTCTTGAGTACTGCTCGAGCGTTTGGGATCCCTATCAGATCGGATTGAGGGTGGACATAGAAGCAATTCAGAGGAGGGCTGCTAGATTTGTTACTGGTAGGTTTGATCATCACGCGAGTGTTACGGAAATGCTTCAGGAATTCGGGCGGGAGTCTCTAGAGGAAAGGAGGTGTTCTTTTCGTGAATCGTTACTGAGGAAATTTAGAGAACCAGCATTTGAGGCTGACTGCTGTACAATTGTACTGCCACCAACTTTTATTTCGCGGAAAGACCACAAAGATAAGATAAGAGAGATTAGGGCTCGTAAAGAAGCATATAGGCAGTCATTTTTCCCTCGTTCTGTTTGGGAGTGGAACAGGGAGAGAAGATGCTAGTTGTGGTACGAGATACCCTCCGCCACGCACTGTATGGTGGATTGCGGAGTATGTATGTAGATGTAGATGTAGATGAACATGCCGTCCCCAATTTGTACTTCCACTTCCTTTGACATTCCTCTTTGATATCTTACTTTAGATGTTGTTTGTATAGTACACTCTTACACCAGGTAGATTAATTTCTCAGGTACTCCAAAGTCTCTTAGAATGCTGCATAGGCTACCTTATGGATATTAACGCGTGTCTTTGAAAAGTCTACGAAGGTGGGTGAATACTGGTTTTTAAATTCCCAATATTTTTCCCATACATGCCTCATTGTAAATATATGGTCCATTGTACACAACTGGCCATTAAAATTGCTACACCAAGAAGAAATACAGATGATAAACGGGTATTCATTGGACAACTATATTATACTAGAACTGATATGTGATTACATTTTCACGCAATTTGGGTGCATAGATCCTGTGAAATCAGTACCCAGAACAAACCACCTCTGGCTGTAATAACGGCCTTGATACGCCTGGTCATTGAGTCAAACAGCTACAGGTACAGCTGCAGATGCAGCTTCAACACAATACCACAGTTCATCAAGAGTAGTGACTCGCATATTGTCACGAGCCAGTTGCTCGGCCACTATTGACCAGAAGTTTTCAATTGGTGAGAGATCCGGAGAATGTGCTGGCCAGGGTAGCAGTCGATCATTTCCTGTACCCAGAAAGGCCCGTACAGGACCTACAACATGCGGTCGTGCATTATCCTGCTGAAATATAGGGTTTCGCAGGGATCGAATGGAGGGTAGAGCCACGGTTCGTAATACATCTGAAATGTAACGTCCACTGTTCAAAGTTCGGTTAATGTGAACAAGAGGTAACCGAGACGTGTAACCAATGGCATCCCATACCATCACGCCGGGTGATACGGCAGTATGGCGATGACGAATACACGCTTCCAATGTGCGTTCACCGCGATGTCGCCAAACACGGATGCGACCATCATGATGCTGTAAACAGAACCTGGATTCATCCGAAAAAATGACGTTTTGCCATTCGTGCACCCAGGTTCGTCGTTGAGTACACCATCGCAGGCGCTCCTGTCTGTGATGCAGCGTCAAGGGTAACAGCAGCCATGGTCTCCGAGGTGATAGTCCACGCTGCTGCAAACGTCGTCGAACTGTTCGTGCAGATGGTTGTTGTCTTGCAAACGTCCCCATATGTTGACTCTGGGATCGAGACGTGGCTGCACGATCCGTTACCGCCATGCGGATAAGATGCCTGTCATCTCGACCTCTAGTGATACGACGCCATTAGGATCCAGCACGGCGTTCCGTATTACCCTCCTGAACCCACCGATTCCGAATTCTGCTAACAGTCATTGGATCTCGATCAACGCGAGCAGCAATGTCGCGATGCGAGAAACCGCAATCACGATAGTCTACAATCTGACCTTTATCAAAGTCGGAAATGTGATGTTACGCATTTCTCCTCCTTACACGAGGCATCACAACAGTGTTTCACCAGGCAACGCCAGTCAACTGCTGTTTGTGTATGAGAAATCGGTTGGAAACTTTCCTCATGTCAGCACGTTGTAGGTGTCGCCACCAGCGCCAACCTTGTGTGAATGCTCTGAAAACGTAATCATTTGCATATCACAGCATCTTCTTCCTGTTGGTTAAATTTCGCGTCTGTAGCACGTCATCTTCGTGGTGTAGCAATTTTAATGGCCAGTAGTGTATATTTTCCTGACCTGGAACTTGCTTGGCCATTCCCTACCCTATCCGTAATATGTGGCTAAGACCTTTTTAGCTCGTATTCAGCAGTGGGGCTCCTCTGTAGTTACTATATTTCTCTTTTATTTCTGTTCTTATGGATTGGTACAATGACAACTTGCTTCCATTTTGTGGATATCTCTTCATTCTTCTATATCATTTTGATTCGTCTGGTCAACTCTGTAACGAGATCTTCTCCTCCTTCCTTGATCCCATCTGATGTCATTTGAACTTCTTCTCGTGCCTTCCTCTTCTTCAGATCCCTTTTTATCTTTCACACATCCTCTTCAGTAACGAGAACTGTTTCATAGTGTTTTTCCTTGTGCTGTTTAATGGAACATCTCTTCTCGGTCTTCCGTATTTAATATACCAGCTAAGTGTTTGGCCCATATTACTAGGATCACTTCTTAGTCAACTATCATCTTCCCATCTTTACCGCTAATTACTGGAGACTCGCCTTTTCTACTGCTTCGCACTTGCTCGATATTTTGGAACATCTGTCTACTGTTGTTTCTTTGACCTGCTTCCTCAATTTCTTTTAGCATGAAAGTCAGGTATTTTCTCATTACTGACCTCTGTGTGCTTTTTGTCTCTCATTTCACTTTCATGAATTCTTCATGACTGTTTTCTTTGTTTATGTTATTTATCCGTCTTTCTCTTGCTTTTCTTCTCACTTTCAATGCTTTCTCACATGTTTCATTAAATCAATTACTTTTCGACTACTTCTTTTTACCTCCTTTACTGCATCTGTCACCCCTTTCTTTATTCTGGTCCACTTCATATCAACATCCACCTCTTCCCCATTTTGTTCTGTTGTCTTAAGTGTCTTAAACTTATTTTGCACAGCCACATAGTATCTTCGAACTGTGTTAGTGTGATATGCTGTTTATCTACATTAAATGTTGTGCTGCTGTTGCCTATTTGTTTCCTTCAATATTGCGTTTGTAGTCTGACCTTCCCAACCAGTAGAAAGTGATCTGTGATCCCATGTGCTCCTCTATATGACCTTACATCTGGTATATGCTTCATCTCTACCAACAGGTGGTCAATTTGATTTATAATTTTCCAATTTTGTTATTTGTAAATCCTCTTAAGAACCTTCTTCGGCGGGGAAGATTGTTGAGCTGGTTATTAGATCTTGAGTAGTCACATAACAGATCAACCTTAACCCATTCTCATTCGATTTCTGGTGTAAACTCTCTTTCCCAGTGTCCATCTGTATACACTTTCCTGTCCCACTTAATCATCGAAACCTCCAAGTACAAGTTTTACATATGTGTTACTCGCTCATCCCACAGCGTTTCCCAGTTCCTCATAAAACTTGTTCTTTTTCTTCTTCACTCACTTCTGTCAGGTCACCCGCATTCACAAAAGCTATGTCCCTATATTTGTGTTTAATAATGAAGCATGATAATCGTTAAGTAACTGCGACAAAACTCTTCACTTGTGTTACCAGATGGTCAGCTATTACAAAGCCTGTTCCATACTCATGTTTGTCATTTTCCCCACATGCGCCATAGAATATTATCGACTTACTCTTTCTAAGGATGCCTTCACCATTCATCCTTATTTCTTGTAATGCAATCACATCAAGTTTATACGTCTTTATTTCTGATATTACTCCCTTGGTAGCCCCGAGCCTATATTAACTTTTAATATGCCGTGCCCCAACTTGTTTACCAGTTCGTTTAACAGGTCTTGTTTTACGGGGTAGCAACCTGTTCTGATGCTCATTTGTACAGTTTTTAGTGATAGGGTTATTCCCCTGATTGCGTTCCTTGTGCTGTGGAGGGTAAGCTTAGTAGTGCGACTGCCATTTCACTGCTTCTCTCCTAGTAGAATTTGTAATCAGCGTTTTCTCCCATTGGAGAACAGACCAGGTTTCACCTCGTCTCTGGAGGCAGCCCCCCATCCTCCACCTTCTAGTATGATAAAAAAAATTATTACTATTAAATATATCTCAATTCTTTCAATTTAAATCTGTATTTCATACTAGAATGCCGTGTTCCCAGTTTGGCACAGCTTTGCCACAGGACACACGAAAGCGGTCGAAGACGTCCGTCTTCTGATCGGCTCCTGATCGTTGTCAGAAGGAGGCTAGTTTTTGATTACGCAAAGACTTCTATTATTTGGAAGAGAACAACCCGGATTTCTTTACGTAATCAGTATGAATTTTATAATTACCTAAGGGACCTTTAACCATGAATAGCAAAAAAAAATTGCATTTGCAAATGAAATCATTAATAGATGGGGCAGCTATGAGTTGTATAGAAGACAAGGTGCGGCCTTCTGTCTACGGCCAGGATGCCGCAGTATTCTCTGCTGTAGTAAAGGCTGTTTGACATTTATAAAAATAATATGGCACGGAGGATAAAAAAGTATAAAGGAAAAGAACAGAATAAGAAGTCTGGTAAACACTAAATATATTCAAACAATTCTCACTAGCAAATTAGGACTTATTTTTAAACAATACAACTTACATAATTACTTTTCTAACAGTATGGTGCGCTCAGATTTCAGCCTGTCCTGTGCTGTCTCCTTGGTTCACGTTTTTTTTTTTGTCACAAATTATAGTCACTACTTTTCTCCTTTCGTTGAAGACAATTCTTGCACTGTTCAACACCTCCGATAACAATAACTTGCTGATTTACAGTTTCGAACATGAATTACTTTAATTTTATTAATTAATAATGTTGTCTGCACACTAGCAAGACCGCTCACTTTTTTAACTTAAAGTCGACCTCCTTTACGTTTTCACATAACAAGCAGAAGCACATTAAAATCTGAAGATCTACAAACGTTTTTTACTGTCATCTTTTATTTAGATCGAAGCGGAACGACAGTTCAGCTTCTGTTAAAATGTTTCTTTGACTGCGCAATCGATGTATTAGCGTCCGCGCTAGATGCGCATCTTTACAGTTATGTAAATTATACAAAACAAATGTCTTTCAGAGGGTACTCAAAGCTTTCATAGGACGGAAATACCAATAATATTACATCGCTTCCCGCGTGAGGAGTAATGAGTCTGAAAGATCGTTACGACTCACGCGCAGTCGTAATATTATTGGATTCACGTACTTAGTGAATGAAGTATTTAAGGATCTCTCCTTGTAGGGAGCAAAACAAACATAACATAAGGCACATAGAATTATATACGTTTCACACTAAGTCGTCAAAGCTACTCACAGTTGCTTGATCATTAACAAACTTGGTTGTGGCATGATGCCATCATAAGTGTTCAAGGATTCCTTTTTTTTTTGCGTGTTCTCAAGAATTACTCTCATTCAGTCAATTGAAACATTGAAATACTAACATAGATACAAGTACAAATTAAATACACATACAGATACATATATACATAAATATTGACAAGAAGAAAAAAAAATCGATTACAGTATTGGTGCATTTCCACCAATTTTGAACAGAACATAAAAATTTATCAGTCTTTCTCGTAGCGACGTCACTCTTCACTTTGTAGTTGGGAGTATTTCCCATGAACTCGGGTGATTTTCACAGGGGAATACTTTCCTCGCTTTTCACTTTTCACTGCACTACAACTGGGGATCACCTTTTCACATTCTGGTGGAAAACACTGGGAATTTCACTATGTGAAGGGGAAAGTGATATTTCTTGACTCGACGATCCATCGGGTCATGTCGGGAATCAGGAAAGTTGATGACTGGTTCAATGACGAATGAGTCAGTTTGGTGGCTGTCTTAATCGCATCCCAATTCATGTTTCAGCACATGAAAATATAGAAAAAAAAAATCTGTATTAGGACTTGATCATTAACTAGCATCTTAATCTAAGGGAATATAGAGTAAGAATTTAAGACAATAAAAATTACTACATAGACTATGTACATATACATTATATATTATTCATATTTTGTGTCTAGGTTTTACATTCTTTCGTTAGCAAATATTAGCAAAACACGTTTCGTCTTTTACAGGTCTTTCTTAAGCAATGTATTTAGCAATATTTCCGTAGCAATTTTCACAGTTAAGGAAAAGTCATCATTAGTGTCCTTTTAATGTAAATATAGTAAAATCGTGCGTAGTTTATCAACGTTTTATTATTTTTATGTCCATTTTCATCTCAAATCTGGAGCACGCTCGCGCCCGTTACGGAGAGGAATGCTTATTGTTGAGTACGGGCCGGCGAGCAGTCATTGAATGTTGCCAGAGTGCTTCACAGTCACGTGGTAACGAACTGACGGTTTAACAGCGTTGGCAGTCCGCGTCCTGCACGAGGCAGATAGTTCAGTGGCTACCAACCCTTCTTTTTTTTAAATTTGTGCATTTTGTTGAATCGCGGGTACTGGAGCAGCCCGTCAAGGCGACATGGTCAACCTGGACGGTAAATTGACTGCACCAGCGACGAAGAACAGTCATCAATGAAAATGACTACTGTCACCTATTGCAGTGAGTACAATAGCTTGTCTATCCTTTGACTGATAGTCACTGTATCGTCGTTGCAACGTGAGAATACTTGTAATGCTACTTCACACGCGGAACATCACTCGTGTCCATAAGTTTATTACAGTTGTGATTCACACAAGGGATAACTAGTTTTTCGTGCCCGTACATGTGTCAAATTACGATTTTACACACGTGTCCATCATTATGTCACTGAGTCACACGCAGCAATCCATACGTGTCCATATAGGTGTCTCTATACCACAGAGTAGCACAGGTAATGCTAAAATTACTTATCATAAAAGGATCATTTACAAAACAAACACAGTTTTTTTTAATTACTGTCCAAGACCTAACGAAAAACGTGTTTGCTATTTTGAATGGTGCTTCTGATGCACGTTAGATTTTACATGTATTTTAAATCTGATTCTTTTCCTTTTCTTACTATTCTATAACAGCCTTTTTTTTTCTCGGTTACATCAATAATCAGTAAAATATACCCACTTTGGCGTGCCGAACAGTTCACGTTCAAAACTTCATCTACTAGAAATCGGCAAAATTATTCCTATTTCCTAGGATGCTTTTGCTCACAGCAAATCAGATTTACATCACATTTCGATAAGTAACTGCAGATACGCATTAACCAACGAGCCACGATCGTCAATACACACAATATACACACGTCAAGTCTTTTGAACCAATTTCCAAATTTCTTCCCCTAGCAGGTAGGGTAGAAAGGTAAGAATGCTAAAGAAGAAAACTACAATAGGATAGTTAAGGAAATGAAAGCTACGAAGATAAATAATGGGTGAAATAATCAGTTTAGCAAATTCATTCTTCGGCTCCACCGTTTTTAGTGTCATCCACGTGGCATAACTTGACTTCAGTATTAAAAATGTCGCACAAATCTGCTTCCAAAGCACCTTCAAATATATTTCAAAATCACGGCATGCGGACATAGCAGAAGAATATAAGCAGACTATCTCAGTCCTCAACTAGGTGTCTTAATATCGAAGGTTTCTGTATAATACTCGTGACATAGGAATAGTCTCTCGAAGTTTCTCCAATACAGGACCTAATTCTTATTATAAATGCAAATTTCTTAACTGGTTGACTCATAGTAATAAATAAATTAAAGTTGCTCTCCAGTTGCGGGTACCATAATTCATTTCTTTGTACATTAACTATATGTTGCTGCTTATACTCGGTGTAATCTACAGATTACAATGTATCAGTTTTGCATCGTACATGATTCTAGCGACTTAAAATATCAATCCTTTGAAAGCTTAACTTAGATTAATACTTCACATATACGGACATTCTGGTCTGAATGAGGGATTTAAAGAAAACCTTTACTACTTGGTAAAAAGGAGATTTGCCATAACTTAAAACTAAAGCAGCAGGTGGCACTTTGACACATCCCTTACTCAATTCAACGACTGCATTCTTCTCGTGCTCAAGAAACTTAAAACTACCTTAAAACTAAAGCAAATCTTATTTTTCAAATCCGTAGAGTACCTTCTTCAATCACTTCATATCTTTCAAGCTCCATCATTACTTTGTGTCCACCTCACTCAAATGATTACGTCACCTGCAGAATACATGTACATGCTGTTGATTCACATACTTTCTAAACAGATCACACTCTTGTTTCAAGTTGCAGCTTAACATAATAAATGATATATTTTTTAATGTTTTTCATGGTACTTCTTTAGGTCTACATGGTGGTAAAGTCCTTTTATTCGTCCACTAACTGGATCTGCCAACTCGTAACAACCAATATGTGGCTTTCTGACTATAACAAACGGTCTTTCGTATAGGTGTTGCCACTTACGATTTTTACGTAAGATGAGAGATGGTTTGAAGTGTGTCCTCAGAAGAACACGCTCGTTCAGGCGATACGAGAGAACTTTATTGACATGCTTGTCAAATGCTTTTTTTCTTAAATTGGCAAGAGTTGTGAGAGAGACCAGGGCTTGTCTTAACTTATTATCTAGGTTGACTTCTGGACCTTGTATCTTGGGGATAGGATCAGTCCATTCATTGCTTTCCTTTTGCCTGGAGATTAGTTCTGAAGGTGTGAAACCGGTAAAAGTGTGCTTTTAGTTTTCCGCATGTTCATTAGATTGAATTTCGCTCACAATTACCTTTGAAGTACCGGGCGGTACGCTCGGTACGAAGTTTACTTCCGTATTCCACTTAAGTTCCGAGCTATTTGCCGGAATTTCAGTCGAGATGGTGTGTGTTGGCGGGTTTGCTCGGGCATAATAGATGCGAGAATTTTGAGGTTCATGATTTTGACTTTGATAGTTAGTAAAAGGTGGAGGACCATTCCTAAAGTTGGGAGCATACTGTTGTTTGTATTGCTTGGAAGGATCTGGAGCATTTCTCCCTTGAGAACAGTGCTGGAATCTAGGCTGGTTACCATACTGCTGTTGACTGTTGATGTTAATCCAACGTCCTTTTCCATTGAAATTATTATTATTTTGGCGATCGTTATTGTAGTGATAGCGATCATTATAATTAACTGGTGAATTACCGTATTGCTGTTGTGTTGTCTGGTATATGGGGTGGTACCTGTTTTGATCCTGGAATTTATGTTTCTGCTTCCCGCTACGGCGATAGTAATTGTTATTATCGCACGGAACGTCGTGTCCTTTACTGTTGTTGGGTTGGTATGACATACCTGAGTCTGCGCCTACACCGTGCGGCTGTGTAGTGTGCGGGCCAAGATCACAATTACTCCGCGCACTAGCACGCACGTCTTCTTGAATCATGTCAAGGTTGTCAAGTACTGTCAGAAAAACCTCCGTGTCGTCGTCATTGACATTTACTAACTTCTCCCTGATCGATACCGGTAGCTTTGACTTAAAGATCATAATTACGTCCTTCGTGGAAATGGGCGTGTCCCAATATTGTATTTTTCGCAGGTATTTCTCGAAGTACCTACGGAGACCAGCACTTCTCGTGTTAAACGGTTCAGCATTATATACTTCCTTTCTAAGGCGTTGTTGTATACCTGAACTCCAGAATTTGTTCAGAAATTGCTTTTCGAAGTCACCGTAATTATTACATCTGTCAATTACTTCTGTTCCCCAGACAGAACCCTCTCCTTGAATGTAACCTACTATAAAGCGCATACGTTGCTTGTCATCCCAGCTCTCAGGAAAAACACCATTAAATGACTTCAGAAAAACCATTGGGTGGATGTTGCGTTTCTCTGGCAGAAAAGGCTGGAACACGCGGTGCTTGAGAACGCTTTCTTCTTTCATTAGCTCGACAAGAGTTACTTGATCATTCTGGTTGCGTACTAACGGATTCTTACTGCTGTGTCCATGTACAAGTGGAGAGAATTCTACACGAGACACGGGATTATTATTGTATTCATGTTCTGAAGAAAGCAAGTGTAAATGCTCACTTCGATTGTCATTAGGAAAATCATTGACTTGTTTCAACTGCTCGATTTCCTTAGTGAGGTGTCGTTTCCACTCGGGAAGATCTCGGTGAAAAATTCTACGAATCTCTCCTAATTCAGTGAGAATCGTATCTCCTGATGTACCTGGAGCAGCTAAAACTTCAACTGTGGCTGACTTAACGGCTTCTTTTAAGTCGTGTTGAACCTTGTTTTCTATGTACTGTTCCTTATTCTCGACCCATTCTACAAATTCTGTTCTTATCGTGGAACGTACGTTTGCTGCAGCATCATTCACCTTCTTTTCAATGTTAATTTCGGATAGCGCCTGTGTCAGGTCATTGACCTGGCCTTGCAGAGTGACGACATTGTCTGCAAGCTTGTTTACTTTAGTTCCGACCTCAACGGACTTTTTTGAAACTTCTGTTGTAACTGCCTGGCAACTTTCGATTTGTACTTTGATGTCTTTGTGCACGTTACCTACTGTGCTCTCACATGCATCTACCTTCTGCAGAATACCTTCTATCCTTTCAATAACTTTAGTACTTAATTCCGAGATATATTCCACCGTGACTGTCCTTATTCTTGCCTCTAAGTTGGCATCAATATTATCTAACCTATTTTTCATTGTACCAATCATGGTATTCAGGTCAAACCATTTTCGCTCTGTCTCCCGTTCCTTTTCCCTTTCTTTTTGTTCCCTTTCTTGTCTATCTCGTTGTTTTTGTAATTTATAAGCTTCACTTTCCCGTTTCTCCTGTTCTCTATCACGTTGTTCTTGTAATTTATAAGCTTCCCTTTCCAGTTTCTCCTGTTCTCTTTCTTGAAAAAAAATTCTCATCATTTCAACGATCGAATTTTCTCCCGCTAGCTGTGACGATGATTGCTGTGACGATACGTCACGCACACCATCATCGTCTGCCGTTCTCTCCATTCGCGAATCGGGTCTGCCTGTTCCCGTTCGCGAACGTAGTGGGTATGACTTGACAACTGTGTCATCGACGTCATCCACACTGTTTGTCGGTTTTCCTTTGTCATCTGCCACGTTTATTTTCAAGTATGTGACGTAACTGCTCAAAGAAATCTTTCGCAGCACGCCGATCGTCAACTCTCAGATGCGCACGCTGCGACGCTTCCCGATACTCAAACGTCACACCGCGGTAGGTGACAATTGCAGAGCTACACCGGGTACAAGACAAGATGGCACCTAACTTTGAAAATAAGTGACAAACACCTACTAGACACTGAATCCTGCTATTATGGCATCCATCTTGTGTTCTTAACCGTAGCAACAATGAAGATGCTGATAATACTAACAAATAAACTTCGCATGAAGAGATGATCAGAAATGAATTCTAACTACGTAAATAAGCAATTCTGCAAGGAAATAACAGCGATAGGGTAAAATGAAGCAGTAAGGAAAGAAATTCCGGAAATCAGTTTTTTTTATGCAAGACGCGATATTTTATGCGTAATGAAAACCGTACTTACATCAGTCGTTTTGCGCACTGCTGTTATTTTTCGAATTTGTTTTTTTAATACTTCCTCGGTTTCGTTCAGTACTTCCTTTACGGCTTCCCGATGTCCATCGGATGATGTCATGAAACAATATCAGAACAGATTAAAAATTTTTATCAGGTCCCTGTTCGGGCGCCACATGTAGTATGATAAAAAATTATTACTATTAAATATATCTCAATTATTTCAATTTAAATCTGTATTTCATACTAGAATGCCGTGTTCCCAGTTTGGCACAGCTTTGCCACAGGACACACGAAAGCGGTCGAAGACGTCCGTCTTCTGATCGGCTCCTGATCGTTGTCAGAAGGAGGCTAGTTTTTGATTACGCAAAGACTTCTATTATTTGGAAAAGAACAACCCGGATTTCTTTACGTAATCAGTATGAATTTTATAATTACCTAAGGGACCTTTACCCATGAATAGTAAAAAAAAATTGCATTTGCAAATGAAATCATTAATAGATGGGGCAGCTATGAGTTGTATAGAAGACAAGGTGCGGCCTTCTGTCTACGGCCAGGATGCCGCAGTATTCTCTGCTGTAGTAAAGGCTGTTTGACATTTATAAAAATAATATGGCACGGAGGATAAAAAAGTATAAAGGAAAAGAACAGAATAAGAAGTCTGGTAAACACTAAATATATTCAAACAATTCTCACTAGCAAATTAGGGCTTATTTTTAAACAATACAACTTACATAATTACTTTTCTAACAGTATGGTGCGATCAGATTTCAGCCTGTCCTGTGCTGTCTCCTTGGTTCACGTTTTTTTTTTTGTCACAAATTATAGTCACTACTTTTCTCCTTTCGTTGAAGACAATTCTTGCACTGTTCAACACCTCCGATAACAATAACTTGCTGATTTACAGTTTCGAACATGAATTACTTTAATTTTATTAATTAATAATGTTGTCTGCACACTAGCAAGACCGCTCACTTTTTTAACTTAAAGTCGACCTCCTTTACGTTTTCACATAACAAGCAGAAGCACATTAAAATCTGAAGATCTACAAACGTTTTTTACTGTCATCTTTTATTTAGATCGAAGCGGAACGACAGTTCAGCTTCTGTTGAAATGTTTCTTTGACTGCGCAATCGATGTATTAGCGTCCGCGCTAGATGCGCATCTTTACAGTTATGTAAATTATACAAAAAATGGTTCAAATGGCTCTGAGCACTATGGGACTCAACTGCTGAGGTCATTAGTCCCCTAGAACTTAGAACTAGTTAAACCTAACTAACCTAAGGACATCACAAACATCCATGCCCGAGGCAGGATTCGAACCTGCGACCGTAGCGGTCTTGCGGTTCCAGACTGCAGCACCTTTAACCGCACGGCCACTTCGGCCGGCAAATTATACAAAACAAATGTCTTTCAAAGAGTACTCAAAGCTTTCATAGGACGGAAATACCAATAATATTACAACCTCCAGCCCTATATTGTGGAATACTGTAGGTTATGTTGGACCTCTTGCTAATAATAATGACCATTTATTTAGAAAAGGCACTTCTGACAGTCAGTCGTATTCATAGTAGAGGTAGAATCGTAACCGTCCCTTAAGTACAACCTGTTGATGTTTTTTAACCTCAAAAGTCTCTTTTCTAAATAAACAATATTTACCATTAGCAAAAGACGCAACATAACCTATACTGCCCTTGGCCTGATACTGCGAAAAGACGTCTGCACTCTTCACCAACACCAGCTGTGTAAATAATCAATTCCCCATCTGAATATTTTGTTGTGAACGATCGAAACGCATAGTGGCTAAATATACAAGTAACTGTCGCAGAAACTGTTTGTTTTTGTATTAATCAACAGTAGCAGCTACGGACGAAATATTTATTAATGTTTTTGTTGTTCTGCGAGCAGGCAGACAGTGCTGCCCCGAAAGTGGCCCCTAGATGTTGTATGTGATGACCAGACAGGTGTCTGATGTGTTCTGTTTTGCCACTGCTGTAGATAGAAGGCGTGACAATTGTATGAAGTGGTAATGAGTGGCGTTACAATAAGATACACTGACAGAGAGAGAGAGCTATGTATGAATGCAGTAATAAGGTCGTATTGACGGTATGAGGACAAGAAGCATATCCTGCTACTCTCTGTTTTTCTGCCCAGCAACGCCATGTAAGGTGTATTTGTTCTTTACGACTTGGAGTACTACACTGAAGCAGTTTGGTTCCTCAGATCTTCTTGTCGAATGAATACCAGACTAGCACTAAGGACTACGAACAATATGTGGCGGATCTTGCTCTGTTTATGAACTTATTTAACTCATTATCGGGTGTAGTAAGGCGGTACTTCATTCACCAAATAGATCTTGAACGTCTGATACTCTTTTTCAAACATGCATAAGGGGTCAATATTTGTACGACAATGCCGAGAGCTGCGGGTGTTTGTACACCAAGTAGTTGAACTGTGTAACACATTTGTACTTTTTGAAGTACAGTAATAGTTATAAAGTTAGTGCAAATCTCATCTCTTTGTTCCCAATTTGCACCATTCGTAAGTTTAATTAACTGAAGCATCACTTTTGTCAGATAGCAGAAGAGAGCAAGCAGTAGGTGTAGCCCAGTGCCTAAGTGGAATTACTTCAACTAAATAATCCCGTACCTAATCGAAGTCGGTTTTTTCAACCAAAAACCCCATTTCTGCTCGTAATAGGAACTTACAAATAACATTGGGCCTTACTCATTTTCGAAAGGAAACTGACAGAACAAAATTAATTAATGTAGAGTAATGAAATTTCGGGAGTACATTTGTGTAGGTAACATATTTCATTTATTGACATTGCAAGATCACATGTTCACGTAAGCGCGAGATGTGCCACTGCAAATGTAAAATGCTTCCACATTAAGCCGGCCGCGGTGGCCGTGTGGTTCTGGGCGCTTCAGTCCGGAACCGGGCGACCGCTACGGTCGCAGGTTCGAATCCTGCCTCGGGCATGGATGTGTGTGATGTCCTTAGGTTAGTTAGGTTTAATTAGTTCTAAGTTCTAGGCGACTGATGACCTCAAAAGTTAAGTCCCATAGTGCTCAGAACCATTTGAACCATTTGAACTTCCACATTAATAATCGGTGTAACCACCAGAATGTTGAGTGCAAGCATGCAGACGGGGATGCATTGTGTTGTACAGGTGCCGGATGTCAGTTCGTGGGACGGAGTTCCATGCTTGTTGCACTTGGTCGGTCAATGCAGGGACAGAGGACGCTGAAGCTCTCGTCCGATGATGTCCCATGAGTGCTCGATTGCAGACAGATCCGGTGATCGAGCGGGCCAAGGCAAGATGTCGACACTCTGTAGAGCATGTTGGGTTACAACCAGTGTGTGTAGCACGCAGAAAGGTGGTTGTAGGACTTCAACTGGCCTCCTTCTAACCGACACACCGCCATCACTGACGCCAAGGCAGAACCAGCTTTCATCAGAAAACATAACAGACCTCCACCCTGACTTCCATTGAGCTCTAGCTTGACACCACTGAAGTCGCAAATGGCAGTGGTTTGGGGTCAGTGAAGTGCACGCTACAGGGCGTTTGGCTCGGAGCTGTCCTTGAAGTAAACGATTTCTTACAGTTCGTTGTGTCGCTGTGTGCCAACTGTTGCTCAAATTGTTGCTTCAGATGCAGTGCGATCCGCCAGAGCCATACCCCGAACACGATGGTCTTCGCTCTCAGTAGTCCCACCTGGCAGACTGGAGCCTGGTCTTCTTGCGACCGTATATTCCCGTAACCACCATTGCCAGCAATCAGGTACAGTGGCTATATTCCTGCCAAGTCTTCCTGCATTATCGTAGAAGGAGCTTCCAGATTCTCATAGCCCTATTACACGTCCTCGGTCAAACTCAGTGAGGTGTTGATAATGGCGCCTTTGTCGCCTTTAGCACAGACGTTGGTGTCAGACAGTGGACCCGAATTCATGTCACAAGTATTTTACGAGGGGTGGCCACAAAGTTTTGTTATCACCTCGGAAAAGTAAAGTTACGCAATGAATTGTTTGTTGGTATGCAAGTACATGCCTACAGTCGTGGCACACACTGAAATGTCGGCGCCATAGTAGCATAGCTGTCCGTTTCAGGAGCCAGAACAAAATGACAAAGCTCATTTATAAAGTGGGGTGTGATGGAGCAATCGGCTTACAGCATTTGAAGGGAAATAACGATACAATAATTTATTCAGAATCGGTGGAAGTGAGCATCAACAGTGACACAGTAGTTAGCTGGCGCAGACGCCTCCAATGTGATCAAAAAAGTCTGAGTGTAAGAGTCCATCCCCCTGTAATGAACAGGGAAGACAAGAGGGGACTCTGGTGCTCAAAGAGGATGCATCACAATCGAGGCGGTAGTGAAAAAAGTGAAAACCAGTCATGGACCTGCTTTCAACGTCTTGCATGACATTTTGATCGTGACAAAGGTCGTCGCCAGCTGGGTTCCGCTGTTTCCCATATCGCTGAACCTAATCAGGAACAAAAATGTTGCGAATATGTCATTTCAGTTCAGATGACTTCCTTCTTATGAACCACGGACGATCGCTGGGTGAATCACTGTCACCTAAACAACGGAGCAAAGTAAGCAGGGGAAACATGTGGATTCACCACCGTCAAAAGTGGCGAGGGCCCAATCGTGACCAGGCAGGGTGATGTCGAGTGTTTTTCTTTTTTTTGAGAGGGGGGGGGGGGGGACTGCTATCGTGTAGGACTTATAAATTATTCTCGTTGTGTGCGCAATCGTCACATGAACATATCACCAAATTCTCCTGAAGAGGTTGGGGAGACAGTGAATATGCAGCGTCGTGAGAAGCTGACCAGCAGAGTCTTTTTGTTTCATGACAACGTCCCAGCTCATTCTGTACAGCACAGTGTCACACATGATGGTCTTTGGGCTGTCATATTTTGTCACATGCTCTTTGCTCTCCTGGAATGGCACCCAGTGACCACTGTTTCTGTGGATGAAAATACCTCTGCAACCCAGGCATTTTCGCAGTGACATGGTGATTTTCGAGGTGAAACATTTCCTGATAAGCCAAAATCCATACTTCCGTAGCAAAGGTCTCCGTCAAGTCGACCACAGAAATATGTGTGCCAAGTAAATATACAAAGAAACGACTTACACCACTACCAGATTTTACAGTTGCAGTTTAATTTTTTCAAGGTGACAATTGTAAACTGTATGCTTAAACCCCCCCCCCCCCTCCCCCGAGCGGTTCTAGGCGCTTCAGTCTGGAACCGCGCGACCGCTAGGTTAGTTAGGTTTAAGTAGTTCTAAGTTCTAAGGGACTGATGACCTCAGATGTTAAGTCCCATAGTGCTCAGAGCCATTTGAACCATTTGAGTTCTCCGAACAGAATGGAATAGTTCATCTGAAATCAGTACTTTTTCATCAGCAAATGAAGGTAAAGATGCACCTCATAGTTATTTCTAAACCCAAGATGACTAAAACAAACGTAAGCATCCACATCACTCATGTGTCACAAATCTTATTTTTAAAATCGCACAGCATATCAGCGAACTGCAAGAACCTGGTAAAGATACTCCATAGCACGCAACCACATATACAGGCGTTGCTGTTGTCTCCAGCAATCTAGCAGTGTATTCTCCCGCACTTGCCACCTGTTCCCCCACCAGCCACTGGTGTGGTCACTGATAAGGGCAGTATCAGTGCTACCAGAACCTTCTGAGGCCACGTTGGCTGCACCAAACGCCACCACCGTCACCAGCGGTAAGACCACAATAGTCCAGAATTCGAATCACGAATAACTGTCAGCATGAATTACTTAGAAGTAGACATCCTCGGTGTAGCAAAGCAGCTTCAAACAATTGAGAGAGGCAAGGCCTCCACTCCAAATTGTATACCAATCAGGTTCCTTTCGGGATGCGCTGATACAATTGCTCCATACTTAGCCATCGTATACAAACGATCGTTCGTCGGAAGATCTGTACGTGAAGAATGGAAAATTGCACAAGTCACACCAATACCCAGGAAAGGAAACAGGAGTAACTTTTTAATGTGTGTGAAATCTTATGGGACTCAACTGCTAAGGTCATCAGTCCCTAAGCTTACACACTGCTTAACCTAAATTATCCTAAGGACAAACACACACACCCATGCCCGAGGAAGGACTCGAACCTCCACCGGGACCAGCCGCACAGTCCATGACTGCAGCGCCGTAGACAGCTCGACTAATCCCGCGCGGCAGAGGAGTAACCCATTGCATTACAGACTCATACTGCATCACTAACGTTGATTTGTGGTAGGATTTTGGAACACTTACTGTGTTCGAACATTATAAATTACCTCGAAGAAAACGATTTATTGACAAACAGCCAACACGGATTCAGAAAATATCGTTCCTGTGAAACAACTAGCTCTTTATTATCACGAAGTAATGAGCGCTATCGACAGGGGTTGTCACCTGATTTCACGGTTTTAGACTTCCAGAAAGCTTTTGACAGTGTTCCTCACAAGAGACTACAAATCAAACTGCGTGTCTGTGGTTGTTGTGCAATAGAATTCGTGATTTCGTGTGAGAAAGCCGCGTGGGATTAGCCGAGCGGTCTAGGGCGCTGCAGTCATGGACTGTGCGGCTGGTCCCGGCGGAGGTTCGAGTCCTCCCTCGGGCATGGGTGTGTGTGTTTGTTCTTAGGATAATTTAGGTTAAGTAGTGTGTAAGCTTAGGGACTGATGACCTTAGCAGTTAAGTCCCATAAGATTTCACACACACATTTCGTGTGAGAAAGGTTATAGTTCGTAGTAATTGACGGAACGTTATCGAATAAAAACAGAAGTAAAATCTGGTGTTCTCCAGTGAAGTGTTACAGGCCCTCTGCTGCTCCTGATCTACATAAACGAGTTAGGGGACATTCTGAGCAGACCTCTTAGATTTACAGATGATGCTGTCATTTTGCATCTCGTAAAGTCACCAGATGACCTAAACCAATTGCAAAATGATTTAGACAAGGATATCTGTATGGTATGAAAAGTGGCAATTGACTCTAAATAATGAAAAGTGCGAGGTCATCCATATCCGCTAAATTTCGGTTACACGATAAATTGCACAAATAAAGGCTCTAAATTCGTGTAAATACTTAGTTATTACAACTATGAATATATTTAATTGGAAGGATCACGTGGGGAGAAAGCAAACAAAAGACTGCGATTTATTGGGAAAACACTAGGAAAATGCAACACGTCTGCTAATGGAACTGCTTACACAACGCTTGTCTGCCTCTTTTGTACTATTGCTGTCCGACGCGGAATCCACATCAGAGAGGATTGAAGGAGGACATCGAAAAATTTTCTATGTTATGGGACTTGCAGCACATAATATCTCACAGTAGGGCGTTATGCAGAGAATTCTCTCTCTGCATAACGTCCTACTGTGACATTGAAAAAGTTCAAGGAAGGACAGCTCGTTTTGTATTATCGCGAAATCAAGGTACGTAAACTGGAAAGGTAGGCCATTCCGGCAAGTACGCTGTCATCGGTCAGCAACATGCTACGTCACTGTCAAGGCTGGCACAGTCGCGCACTCGCTAGCGGGAATCTCATACAGTAAAACAGTTTTTCATGTCTTTTTTCATTCGATTTTGAGAATCTCGTCGCTGACATGCAATATGATTAAAAATAATTACTATTTGAAATATTCGAAAGGAAATATTAAGCGCCAAAAGCACTGATGACAACTTTTGTCAAGAACCAAAACTAGCTGTAGATGCTCGTCACTAATACTAACGGTTTAAGAACGTGACTGTGCTGAATATTTTACAGTTTTACTTGCTACTTTAGTTGAGATAAATTTAGAAAATATTACATACATCAAAAATAGTTTTGCATCACCTCGGTTCCGAGAGTTCCGGAATCTGTACAAAAACCGGCATACAGATCACAATAAACATCATTTCCACCCTTTTTATTGCTCATGAAAACCACACATTGCATGTTGTACCACCATACACCGAGACATTCAGAGGTGGTGGTCCAGACTGTTGTACGCACCGGTACCTCTAATACCCAGTAGCACGTCCTCTTGCATTGATGCATGCCTGTATTCGTCGTGGCATACTATCCACAAGTTCATCAAGGCACTGTTGGTCCAGATTGCCCCACTCCTCAAAGGCGATTCGGCGTAGATCCCTTAGAGTGGTTGGTGGGTCACGTCGTCCATAAACAGCCCTTTTCAATCTATCCCAGATATGTTCGATAGGGTTCATGTCTGGAGAACATGCTGGCCACTAGTCGAGCGATGTCGCTTTCCTCAAGGAAACCATTCACAAGATGTACACGATGGAGACGCGAATCGTCGTCCATGAAGACGAATTCCTCGTCAATATGCTGCCGATATGTTTGCACTATCCGTCAGAGGATGGCATTCACGTATCGTACAGCCGTTTCGGCGCCTTCCATGATCATCAGTGGCGTACGCCAGCCCCACATAATTCCACCCGAAAACAGCAGGGAATCTCCACCTTGCTGCACTCGCTGGACAGTGTGTCTAAGGCGTTCAGCCTGACCGGGTTGCCTCCAAACACGTCTCCGACGATTGTCTGGTTGAAGGCGTATGCGACACTCATCGGTGAAGAGACCTTGATGCCAATCCTGAGCGGTCCATTCGGCATGTTGTTGGACCCATCTGTACCGCGCTGCGTGGTGTCGTGGTTGGAAAGATGGACCTCGCCATGGAAGTCGGGAGTGAAGTTGCGCATCATGCAGCCTATTGCGCACAGTTTGAGTCGTAACACGAAGCCCTGTGGCTACACGAAAAGCATTATTCAACACGTTGGCGTTGCTGTCTGGATTCCTCCGAGCCATAATCCGTAGGCAGCGGTCATCCACTGCAGTAGCAGCCCTGGGGCGGCCTGAGCGAGGCAGGTCATCGACAGTTCCTGTCTCTTTGTATCTCCTCCATGTCCGAACAACATCGCTTTGGTTCACTCAGAGACGCCTGGACACTTCCCTTGTTGAGAGCCATTCCTGGCACAAAATAATAATGCGGACGCGATCGAACGGCGGTGTTGACCGTCTAGGCATGGTTGAACTAAAGACAACACGAGCCGTGTACCTTCTTCCTGCTGGAATGACTGGAACTGATCGGCTGGCGGACCCTCTCCGTCTAATACGCGCTGCTCATGCATGGTTGTTTACCTCTTCGAGTGGGTTTAATGACATCTCTGAACAGTGAAAGGGACTGTGTCTCTGATACAATATCCGCCGCGCGGGATTAGCCGAGCGGTCGGGGCGCTGCAGTCATGGACTGTGCGGCTGATCCCGGCGGAGGTTCGAGTCCTCCTTCGGGCATGGGTGTGTGTGTTTGTCCTTAGGATAATTTACGTTAAGTAGTGTGTAAGCTTAGGGACTGATGACCTTAGCAGTTAAGTCCCATAAGATTTCACACACATTTGAACATTTTGATACAATATCCACAGTCAACGTCCATCTTCAGGAGTTCGGGGAACCGGGGTGATGCAAAACTTTTTTTGTTGCGTGTATAATAGGGATGACGAAACTTACCTTATGATCTTGATGCGAAAAATTGAACTCGAAATTACTGAAGTTGACGCAGACCAGAAAAGATTTCTTTTCGCTAAAGCCCGCTTCGTTGCATCCCATTTGACTCTATTATTCAAAAATCTACTTCGGATGGACGTCCTCGTTCTTACATATAAATCCTTATTTTCTTTTCGATTGCGAGAAATCTTGAGTGTAGTAGTGCTGCTAACGGCCTCATCATGCGTTTGCAATATGAAATATTTGCTCCATGAAAAGATGCAAAAATAATTTCGGATTCTGGTATTGTAGCAAACTATTCAGGTGATGGAGAAGTAAGCCTATCTTTCGAAAGTACAATTATCCTTTCTTGTTTAGCTCTTAATTTTGCATCGACATGGGATTTTGTTGTTGTAATTCCTAATTCTTTAGTAACCTCTTTACTGGAGTTCGCTGAATCACTAAGATCGCAATCTCGAAGCAAATCTTAATCTGAAATATCGTAACGTGACGTGTCAGCTAGCCGGCTGCTGTGACCGTGTGGTTCTAGGCGCCCTAGTCCGGAACAGCGCTGCTGCTGCGATCGCAGGTTCGAATCCTGCCTCGGGTATGGATGTGTGTGATGTCCTTAGGTTAGTTAGGTTTAAGTAGTTCTAAATCTAGGGGACTGATGACCTCAGATGTTAACTTCCATAGTGCTTAGAGCTATATGAAACAGTTAACGCAGAACAGCGGTTACTGCATCAATGATTTCGGCCGTAAGCAGAAATATTTAAAAAAGTAGGAAGATTTTTCTGTTTAGCAAAAGTGACAAAAAGCAGATTTCAGAGTATCTGACGGGCTCAACACAAAATTTTTGTCTCAAGTACAGATAGTGTTGAGGATCAGTGGACAAAGTTCAAAACCATCGTACAATATGCGTTAGATGAGTATGTGCCAAGCAAGATCGTAAGTGATGGAAAATAGCCACCGTGGTACAACAACCGAGTTAGAAAACTGCTGCAGAAGCAAAGGGAACTTCACATCAAACATGAACATAGCCAAAGCCTTGCAAAGAAACAAAAATTACGCGAAGTGAAATGTAGTGTGAGGAGGGCTATGCGAGAGGCGTTCAATGAATTCGAAAGTAAAGTTCTATGTACTGACTTGGCAGAAAGTCCTAAGAAATTTTGGTCTTATGTCAAAGCGGTAGGTGGATCAAAACAAAATGTCCAGACACTCTGTGACCATAATGGTACTGAAACAGAGGATGACAGACTAAAGGCCGAAATACTAAATGTCTTTTTCCAAAGCTGTTTCACAGAGGAAGACGGCACTCTAGTTACCTCTCTAGGTTGTCACACAGATGACAAAATGGTAGATATCGAAATAGACGACAGAGGGATAGAGAAACAATTAAAATCGCTCAAAAGAGGAAAGGCCGCTGGACCTGATGGGATACCAGTTCGATTTTACATTGAGTACGCGAAGGAACTTGCCCCCCTTCTTGCAGTGGTGTACCATAGGCCTCTAGAAGAGCGTAGCGTTCCAAAGGATTGGAAAAGGGCACAGGTCATCCCCGTTTTCAAGAAGGGACGTCGAACAGATGTGCAGAACTATAGACCTATATCTCTAACGTCGATCAGTTGTAGAATTTTGGAACACGTATTATGTTCGAGTATAATGACTCTCCTGGAGACTAGAAATCTACTCTGTAGGAATCAGCATGCGTTTCGAAAAAGACGATCGTGTGAAACCCAGCTCGCGCTATTCGTCCACGAGACTCAGAGGGCCATAGACACGGGTTTTTTATTTTTATTTATTTATTTATTGTTCCGTGGGACCAAATTAAGGAGAAGTCTCCATGGTCATGGAACGAGTCAATACATGGAATTATAACGATAGTAGAAACAGATAAAATGAAATATAAAAAAACATATTCAGGCGATAAGTCTTAAGTTTAAATAAAGAAAATCAACAATGTAACACTGGAACCCGGTTAATTTTTTAGCTCTTCCAGGAGCTCCTCGACAGAATAGAAGGAGTGAGCCATGAGGAAACTCTTCAGTTTAGACTTAAAAGAGTTTGGGCTACTGTTAAGATGTTTGAGTTTTTGTGGTAGCTTATTGAAAATGGATGCAGCAGAATACTGCACTCCTTTCTGCACAAGAGTCACGGAAGTGCATTCCACATGCAGATTTGATTTCTGCCTAGTATTAACTGAGTGAAAGCCGCTAACTCTTGGGAATAGGCTAATATTGCTAACAGCAAACGACATTAAAGAAAATATATACTGTGAGGGCAATGTCAGAATTCCCAGACTATTGAATAGGGGTCGACAAGAGGTTCTCGAAATTGCACCACATATAGCTCGAACAGCCCGTTTTTGAGCCAAAAATACCCTTTTTGAATCAGAAGAATTACCCCAAAAAATAATACCATACGACATAAGTGAATGAAAATATGCGAAGTAGACTACTTTTCGTGTTGAACTGTCACTTATTTCAGATACTATTCTAATGGTAAATAAAGCAGCATTTAGTTTCTGAACAAGATCCTGGACGTGGGATTTCCTCAACAGCTTACTATCTATCCGAACGCCTAGGAACTTGAACTGTTCCGTCTCGCTTATAATATACCAATTCTGTCTGATCAAAATATCGGTTCTTGTTAATTGTGAGTTAGAAACTGTAAAAACTGATGTCACTGTTTCCTTCCCTTTCCTTTCCTTTCTCCCCCTCCCTCCCTCTCGCCCTTCAATTTACATAATACGTATCACAGCTGCTTGTGCCTGTTCTTTCGGACATGACGCATTCGTATAACCAGCTCGCTCTGTTCGTACGCGAGACCCAGAAAGCAGTAGATACAGGCGCGCAGGTTGATGAGGTGTACCGTGACATCCAAAAGGCGTTCGAAACAGTTCCGCACTGCCGCCTAGTGAACAAAATATTGGCATACGGAATATCAGACCAACTGCGTGACTGAATTGAAAAGTTTCTAACAAACAGGTCACGGCATGTCATATTTACCGGAGAGAAACCTTCAGCCGTAAAAGTAACTTCGAGCGTACCCCAAAGGGGTGTTACAGGACCATTACTTTTCACACAATATATAAATGATAACGTCGGAAGCGCCACGAGATTTTTCGCGGAGGATGCTGTTGTATACCGAGGAGTTGCATGGCTAGAAAACTGCAGTGTAATACAGGAAGACCTGCAGAGGGTAGACGCTTAGTGGGCGGAGTGGCAACACACAAGTGGAATGTATTGCATACAAGAAAGACTTGTTACTACATGATGGCAGGATTGCAGAACAGTCACTGGGAAGAGTCACATCCATAAAGCATCTAGGAGTATGCGCACGGAGCGATTGAATGGAACGACTATGTAAAATGGTTCAAATGGCTCTGAGCACTATGGGACTTAACATCTGTGGTCATCAGTCCCCTAGAACTTGGAACTACTTAAACCTAACTAACCTAAGGACATCACACACATCCATGCCCGAGGCAGGATTCGAACCTGCGACCGTAGCAGTCACGCGGTTCCGGACTGAGCGCCTGAACCGCTAGACCAGCGCGGCCGGCCGACTATGTAAAACTAATTGCAGGTAAGCAGGTGCCAGACTACGATTCATTGAAAGAATCCCCAGGAACTGTAGTCCACTCACACATCAGATAGCTTACAAAACGCATTCCTATACAATTATGCCGACTGTTGATCTGGACGGTGAATCGGTAGGAAAGTGATTTATTGTGCTGCGAGAGGTTGGAGGTGCCCTGCCCTCTACGATTCTTTCCTGTGTGCGTGATCTTGCAAGTGCAGTAAGGAATATCTACGCCAGAGCAAGTAAGAGTGGGAAAATAGGCGTAAGAGAACTACGACTATGGATGAACACTCCTTTTGGCCAATAGCTGGTCAAAATAACTTGCTTTTGCTTGATTCCTGATCTGTGTATAAAATCAGAGCAAACTTGCTTACTGAAAAATGTGTGACATTGCAGTTCATACCACCTGGAACCACTGGACAAATTCAGTCTCTGGATGTTTGTTTTTTCCGTGTCTATAAAACACATTATCGCATTCTCTGCAGCTACGCCTTAAACGACAGCCAGTTTCACGGTAAGCTACACGACATGGTTTTGAATTCGGTTGCTTGCCATCGCATTTCATTAGTTATCGTCACCCCATTACACCAGTATGGTTCTATATTTAAGAGAGGATACCTACCTGAACGTCCTGTACGGTGTGTAACTCCCAAAGAGTTCGCCTTCCTTACTGACGGTGCGAACCTTTGTGATCACAGTGGCGGGGCATTTTTCATTCAGTGTTCAGGACGCAAGTTAATGGTTTGTTTTGGACATTTCTTGAATGTCGACGATGTCCATTTTGTGAAGTGTAATACATACATCCCATAGAAGGTTGATCTCTGCACCTCCCGTGACACTCGTTTTCTGTCGCCCTTCTGACGCACATGGTGAGTCATTAGCAGCTAATATTTTTCATGTTATAATTGTTAACACAACATTTTCAAATGAGCCTTAGTAAAGATTGAACTTGCCACCTGACACTCATAATGTTCCTAGTTAGTTCCTGTTCATTGTGCACTCAACACCTTTCCTTTTCTGATTTACCCCTTTTTAGCCTTTCAGAATCTCCTACACTTTTTAATCACAACTTGATAAACTGTATAAAACTAGACAGAAACTTTAAAATTAAAACGAATACAGAAATAAACTTAAAAAGCGTACAGATAAAACAGCAGATTAAGGAGCACAGTGATGCGAACAGGTGGCAGTAGAGTAGTATGTCAAAAACGCGTGCGTGATGAGCTTGATTGAGACGGACACGTGCTGTGGCGGGAGTAAAGAGCGATCGATAACACTGGCATGCTGTTCGTCGCCGAAATCTTCTACCTCTTTCCTGTCAGTGTATCCATTATAAAGGATCGTATTGCTTGATGTAAGTATGAGATGAGTGAACAACAGCACAACATCGGTAGAGGACGATCTAAAAAGAAGAATTATTTCCATCTTTTAAGTGGCCATCTTATGTCGCCTGAGTAAAGGAATCAACGACAAACTTGAACGGGTATCATGTGACGTCTGCCCTGACTAAATGCAACGGTAAAAAGCGCAGTGAAACGGGGCAATGCCGTGGGGGAACGGATATGCAGATTTGCCATATTCGAGTCGTATTCGTGACAAACATTTTTTTCTTCAGTTAAAGTATCAAACTTTATCAAATTTACACCTCCAGAATGCGGTATTTCTTTCTGTTACTGTCTTTGCTATTTAAAAATTTAGACGTAATATGAAATCCTTACAGACTAACGACCTTTTTGTTTTGTTCATGACATAAATAATAGTGGATACAGTAAGATAGTCTGTATCCAATGAGGTGAAAAAAAAGATAGATACACTACTGGCCATTAAAATTGCTACACCAAGAAGAAATGCAGATGATAAACGGGTATTCATTTGACAACTATATTATACTAGAACTGACATGTGATTACATTTTCACGCAATTTGGGTGGATAGATCCTGAGAAATCAGTACCCAGAACAAACCACCTCTGGCCGTAATAACGGCCTTGATACGCCTGGTCATTGAGTCAAACAGAGCTTGGATGACCTGTACAGGTACAGCTGCAGATGCAGCTTCAACACAATACCACAGTTCATCAGGAGTAGTGACCCGCATATTGTCACGAGCCAGTTGTTCGGCCACTATTGACAAGAAGTTTTCAATTGGTGAGAGATCCGGAGAATGTGCTGGCCAGGGCAGCAGTCGAACATTTCCCGTATCCAGAAAGGCCCGTACAGGACCTACAACATGCGGTCGTGCATTATCCTGCTGAAATGTTGGGTTTCGCAGGGATCGAATGGAGGGTAGAGCCACGGGTCGTAACACATCTGAAATGTAACGTCCTCTGTTCAAAGTTCGGTCAATGTGAACAAGAGGTGACCGAGACGTGTAACCAATGGCATCCCATACCATCACGCCGGGTGATACGGCAGTATGGCGATGACGAATACACGCTTCCAATGTGCGTTCACCACGATGTCGCCAAACACGGATGCGACCATCATGATGCTGTAGACAGAACCTGGATTCATACGAAAAAATGACGTTTTGCCATTCGTGCACCCAGGTTCGTCGTTGAGTACACCATCGCAGGCGCTCCTGTCTGTGATGCAGCGTCAGGGGTAACCGCAGCCATGGTCTCTGAGCTGATAGTCCACGCTGCTGCAAACGTCGTCGAACTGTTCGTGCAGATGGTTGTTGTCTTGCAAACGTCCCCATCTGTTGACTCTAGGATCGAGACGTGGCTGCACGATCCGTTACAGCCATACGGATAAGGTGCCTGTCATCTCGACTGCTAGTGATACGACGCCATTGGGATCTAGCACGGCATTCCGTATTACCCTCCTGAACCCACCGATTCCATATTCTGCTAACAGTCATTGGATCTCGACCAACGCGAGCAGCAATGTCGCGATGCGAGAAACCGCAATCGTGATAGGCTACAATCTGACCTTTATCAAAGTCGGAAACGTGATTTTACGCATTTCTCCTCCTTACACGAGGCATCACAACAACGTTTCACCAGGCAACGCCGGTCAACTGCTGTTTGTGTATGAGAAATCGGTTGGAAACTTTCCTCATGTCAGCACGTTGTAGGTGTCGCCACCGGCGCCAACCTTGTGTGAATGCTCTGAAAAGCTAATCATTTGCATATCAAAGCGTCTTCTTCCTGTCGATTAAATTTCGCGTCTGTCGCACGTCATCTTCGTGGTGTAGCAGTTTTAATGGCCAGTAGTGTAGGATACACTAGATTGCACTGCACAATAATTCTATTCTGTATGACGTCTAGGCTTCTGTTCCCAGACCGGATATATACACGGACGAGGAACGTTCACTTCAGGGATGATGTTCAAAGCGACCACCTTTCATTTGTAAACAGTTCGCCACTCGCTGGATCATACTTTGCTGGGCTCTACGCAACACAACTATTAGGTCGCGTACAACCATGGGTGGAGCAATACAAACTTGTCCCACAAATAAAAGCCTCGTGGATTAAGGTCCTGGGAACGTGGAGCCCAGAACACTGGACCTCTGCGACAAATCCATTTCCGTGGAAACGTTCCATTTAAATGATTACGCACATTCAACTTGAGCCGGCTGCGGTGGTCGAGCGGTTCTAGGCGCTCAGTCCGGAACCGCGCGACTGCTACGGTCGCAGGTTCGAATCCTGCCTCGGGCATGGATGTGTATGATGTCCTTAGGTTAGTTAGGTTTAAGTAGTTCTAAGTTCTAGGGGACTGATGACCATAGACGTTAAGTCCCATAGTGCTCAGAGCCATTTGAACCATTCAACTTGACTGGCAATAGCTAAGGGCCCAAAAGTACTCTGCCAACGATTCCAGCCCACAGGTTTATGCTAAAGCGTGCCTGAGAGCCACGTTCACGGGTGACATGTGCGTTGTTTTCCGAGCTCTAATGGCTGTTTTGGAGGTTCAAAATACCTTCATGAGTAAAGCTGAATTCGTCGGTCCATATCACGTTATTTATAAAATGTTCGTTATCTTCCACTTGGTGCGAAAGCCATTCACAAAACTGTACTCGTCTTCTGGCAGCTGCTGCTGAGTTTCAGTTCTTCATCGTGCGAAACTTGAACAACCAGTCTTTCAGATATCTCGCACGACCTTGCAATATCACGGGTACTTCACCGAGGTGAACAGTTTCAAGAATCACGTCCTCTTTTTGTGGAGTACCTCTAGTCCTAGGACAACCTCTGTTCATTACTTGCGGACGATGATTACCGGTTCCTTGAAGGTGTTGCTCCAAGCGACGAAAAACATTCTTATAGGGATGGCGCGTTTGAGCGTACCGTGCAGTATACGCAGTAGCAGCTTAGCTATCGGATGCATCCAGCACCAAAAGCATATCGACGTATGCGTCGTTTGTGTACTCCATCGGGAAACTGCTCTACATGAACTTGACAGGACCAGTTACGATTGTGCGCTGAGCGGTTACTAGACACATGCATGCACATCACGTTAAGAGAAAGTTTTACACATCGACCACGACCTGTTAGCCAGGAAGTTTTAAGTTATGTCAATACCGGCGGTGAAAGTTTACATTGTTTGATGCCAAGCATGCTGTTTAATGGATACCACTGTCATGTGATAGGCTATTGTAACGTGACAAAACGATGTCCTGTTTATAAACGATGAGAACTAGAGATCTGACGTCTAAAATATAAAAAAGGAACTTGACGAGGATTCGAATCACTGATACTAAAATGTAAACTTTCACGGCCGGAAATATCATGTCCATTATAATTATCCGGGCTGTTATGCCGTGGTCAGTTGATGAATTCTGTGGTGATTCCCAACGTTTCGTCTCCGACTGCGGGAGACATCTTCAAGGGGGTCCGTAGCTTGATGGAAGGTCCAACACACACACTGGCTCGCTACTGACTGGCGCATGACCTGGCTGACCAACACTTTCGATCTCATGAAGAACTCACCAATTGTATCGACGTGGGATTTGTACACTGGCCGAAAGATGGGAGAAACTAATGGCCAACGATGGAAAATACTTTGAATGATTCATGTGTAACGAATTTGTTTCATTAAAGCCTAAAATGTTTGGGAAAAAACGGCGGAAGCAAAGTTGTACACCTTATAGAATAAAAATTTAATAGAGATTTTATTACTGTTACATTCTGTCATCATCATTTGATTCTAACAACAATTCACACATGAGTAATTCACCTGGAACAGGTAAGTTTTAAGAGACTGTTTTAGAGATATAAATGCGAGGGCCGCCCACAAAGTAAGTTCCGTTTGGTTACATAAAACAAACGTGTAGAGATACAGAAAAATATTTATTGTACAAAAATCTACAACTCTTAAACTACTTTCTACATAGCTTCCGAAATTTTGTAGGCACTTGTCATAGCGTGGCACCAGTTTTTGTAAGCCTTCCTCATAGAAGGTTGCCGCCTGTGTATTCAACCGTGCGGTAAAATGTTCTTTCGGCTCATCATCGTTAAAGTATTGACCAGCAAGGACAGATTCTAGGTGTAAGAAGATATGAAAGTCGCTAGGAGCGAGGTCCGGGCTGTACGGAGAATGATCAAACGCATTTCACTGAAATGTCCATAAGAGTTGTTTGGTCGCATTCGCCGCGTGGGGTTGGGCAAAGTTTTCGAAATTCCAGTTTTTCAGTAACATTTCATGAATTAGTTATCGTGAGATTTGCAGAACTTCCAAAGCGAGGGCACTAAGTGTAAACTTACGGTTGCGCTTCTCTTCAGTTGTGTGAACCAGTTCATCAGTAACCACAGACGGGTGTCCACTTCGTTCTTCATCGAGCACTTGATCAAGTTCTTCATTGAACAGTCTAACCCATCTTCTAACCATTGAATCACTCATAGCATTTTGTCTGTACACCTCGCAGATTTGTCGATGAATTTCGTTTGGTTTAACTTTCTTTGCATTTAGAACGAATCACAGACCTGATTTCACATGCAGCGGCATTTTCAATTACGGCTGACGTAATAAAGAAGCACTACTAAGCACACGTCGGCAGCAGCGATCTGAAAATGGCGTACATATCTTCTCCTTCAGTCAGAGTAACTGCCGCGCATGCTTGGAACTGCGATCGTAGCTCTGCCGCAGATAGAAATAGAAACGGAATTTACTTTTTGGAAGAACCTCGTAGTACATCTTTCTTTCTCATTTCAAGTGATGAATTACTGAATTTTGTTGGACATGAAATTTGTAATTCATCGATATTATATCTTTTTATCTCTGTTTCAAAATCAGTTGGTTACAGGTCACCATTTACATTTGATTCAAATAAAATATTTGTGTTTTGAACATACTCAAATGTGTATTTCAAGATTTCATCACTCCTAACAAAATGAAATTTCAATTCAAGTTTCTGATACATCATTTCTGAAGATCACTTAATGACTTAGGTACTGTTTTAAATCTGCCTTTCAGAAATAATCTGTAAAAGCTTTGTCTATTTCCTTTTTGTAAAGTACTTTGTTATATCAGTTTTATTATGTTCATTAATTTTATCATTAGGAAGTTTTGTAGTGATATACTTGCTGAATTGTGTTAGATTACTTGTATATTCAGGTTTTGTAACATATTCTTTATTTAAGTATTGTTTAGTAACAGTATCAAAACCATTTACTGGATCTTTTATATCTTCTATTGTTGTACCTTTAAAATCAATATATCCTTAAGTTGCTTCAAAATGTTATGTGATTCCTTATGCAACCGATTAATAATATTTTCTATTTTTGGGTTAATTATTGTTCTACATTTACTGCTTCAACTAATGCCAATTACTTTTTTTAACCTCCATTAATTTGTTTATTTATCTTATTTCCAAATATGTCCATTTATTAAATCCAAAATAACATTAAATTTATGATTATCTGATAATGGTTTTAAAACAAACAGACACAAATAACCACAAATTATTTAATTAATATTTTGTATTCTCTCAGTATTGTAGTACAGAACAATTTTTCCCAAATAGTTAACTGCTTGTTTAGGTATATTTCCTCCAAATGCATCAAAAACAGATTTTGTATCTTTATTATTATAATAACAAATCCAATGACTATCAACACAATTGGATGTGCCTAAATTTACTATTCACATTAAAGATTCTTTGGTTTATTGGGTAGTTCATCATCATGAATATACCACAAAAGTTTTAATTGTTTAACCATTTCTTATATGTCAAAATTGGATAGAAGTTTATTAAATTTTTGAATAATTTTTCAAATTTTCTGTTACATTTTGTACTCCAATTTCTTTCTTTTCCATTGCTAAATTATTCATATTTTGTTCTTCTAACTCTTTATCAGGTTTTTTTCTTGCTTATTACTGCATTTGAAATTGCAGCAGATCCACCAGCTAATGAATCAACAGCAGCCAATGCTGGTTTTTTCTGATTTTAAAAGATATTCCTATGACTCTTTTGCAATGAGTATAGGTAATGTTAGAAGTAAATTACTGCCTTTTTAAATTTTAGTATTTTTCTGCTTCTTTTGAGTATCATTTAAAAATGTATAAAAAAAACTGTATTCTTTTAATTCTACATTTGGAATCGTAATTGAAATTCCTTTTGCTTTAGTTTTGCCACTTGGTAGCCTTGTGTGATCAAAGTTGAAGTTATTTATTTATATAAGGATTAATATTTTTATACTCCCCAACTATTTTCATCCACACCTCAGCCAATGCCTAATTTCTGTTTCCCATACATTATTCCTCTAACTTCAATTGAAGCTAATTTTTCAACTAATTAAGTGTCAGAAGAGTGCATTCTTTCATTAGCAGCCAATTTAAGTTATTTATCTGCCTCATATCTTTTTTCCAAACCTCCATTATCTATATAGGCAATATCGTGTTTTTTACATTCCTCATATAATTTATTTATTCCTGGACCACCATGTGCTAGTCTTTCTTCTAGTTCAGTAAAAGGTCTGCAGTATGCCTGGTAGATGCATCTCTGACATTGGTAAACTACTTGAAACCCCACTGACTAAACCTTTACCATCCTTTTTACTTTTCCAAAATGTGAGAGGAAGATTATCCAAAAATCTAATTAAAATGGAATTCCTTTCAGATTGTTGATTATGAAATAGATGTGTGAGGAAGATTATCCAAAAATCTAATTAAAATGGAATTCCTTTCAGATTGTTGATTATGAAATCATTTAATTTATTTGTTAATATCTGCGTTATTCCGACTTCTAATTATGGTAATTTTTGTTTCCAGATAATTATTCCCCATGAATTACTTCTAATCTATCTATTAATTGATGGACATTGTTCATCCAAACACATTCAGCTGGTTTTTCTGTACATTTTTAAATTAAACCTTCACCTGTCTTCTCATCTATATGTGAGTCTCACTCTGTTGCTAATTCTAGGAAATAGACATCCACAATTTCTTTTATCAAGCCATTACATTTAGCACCACTACTTGATTTTATTTTATTCAGATTATTTTCAGAATATAATGCTACAGAATGGTATAGTTTATCTGCATTATGAGATAAGTTAAGAGCATCAAATTTTTCACCCATATCATTCATAGCAATGTGTTTCTTAGTTAAAAGATTCATCATCCATCTCTACCTTCATATGTCCTATCACCAATTCCTGATTTATCCCAATTGAAGTTGTTGTTGTTGTCTTCAGTTCTGAGACTGGTTTGATGCAGTTCTCCATGCTGCTCTATCCTGTGCAAGCTTCTTCATCTCCCAGTACTTACTGCAACCTACGTCCTTCTGAATCTGCTTAGTGTATTCATCTCTTGGTCTCCCTCTACGATTTTGACCCTCCACGCTGCCCTCCAATGCTAAATTGGTGATCCCTTTATGTCTTAGAACATGTCCTACCAACTGGTCCCTTCTTCTTGTCAAGTTGTGCCACAAACTCCTCTTCTCCCCAATTCTATTCAATACCTCCTCATTAGTTATGTGATCTACCCATCTAATCTTCAGCACTCTTCTGTAGTACCACATTTCGAAAGCTTCTATTCTCTTCCTGTCTAAACTATTTATTGTCCACGTTTCACTTCCATACATGGCTACAATCCATACAAATACTTTCAGAAACGACTTCCTGACACTTAAATCTATACTCGATGTTAACAAATTTCTCTTCTTCAGAAACGATTTCCTTGCCATTGCCAGTCTACATTTTATACCCTCTCTACTTCGACAATCATCAGTTATTTTGCTCCCCAAATAGCAAAACTCTTTTACTACTTTAAGTGTCTCATTTCCTAATCTAATTCCCTCAGCATCACCCGAGTTAATTCGACTACATTCCGTTATCCTCGTTTTGCTTTTGTTGATGTTCATCTTATATCCTCCTTTCAAGACACTGTCCATTCCGTTCAACTGCTCTTCCAAGTCCTTTGCTGTCTCTGACAGAATTACAATGTCATCAGTGAACCTCACGGTTTTTATATCTTCCCCATGGCCTTTAATACCTACTCCGAATTTTTCTTTTGTTTCCTCTACTGCTTGCTCAACACACAGATTGAGCAGCATTGGGGAGAGGCTACAACCCTGTTTCACTCCCTTCCCAACCACTGCTTCCCTCTCATGTCCCTCGACTCTTATAACTGCCATCTGGTTTCTGTACAAATTGTAAATAGCCTTTCGCTCCCTGTATTTTACCCCTGCCACCTTTAGAATTTGAAAGAGAGTATTCCAGCCAACATTGTCAAAAGCTTTCTCTAAGTCCACAAATGCTAGAAATGTAGGTTTGCCTTTCCTTAATCTATTTTCTAAGATAAGTCGTAGGGTCAGTATTGCCTCACGTGTTCCAACATTTCTGCGGAATCTAAACTGATCTTCGCCGAGGTCGGCTTCTACCAGTTTTTCCATTCGTCTGTAAAGAATTCGCGTTAGTATTTTGCAGCTGTGACTTATTAAACTGATACTTCGGTAATTTTCACATCTGTCAACACCTGCTTTCTTTGGGATTGGAATTATTATTTCTTCTTGAAGTCTGAGGGTATTTCGCCTGTCTCATACATCTTGCTCACCAGATGGTAGAGTTTTGTCAGGACTGGCTCTCCCAAGGCCGTCAGTAGTTCCAATGGAATGTTGTCTACTCCCGGGGAGTTGTTTGGACTTAGGACTTTCAGTGCTCTGTCAAACTCTTCACGCAGTATCGTATCTCCCATTTCATCTTCATCTACATCCTCTTCCATTTCTATAATATTGTCCTCAAGTACATCGCCCTTGTATAGACCCTCTATATACTCCTTCCATCTTTCTGCTTTCCCTTCTTTGCTTAGAACTGGGTTTCCATCTGAGCTCTTGATATTCATAGAAGTGGCTCTCTTTTCTCCAAAGGTCTCTTTAATTTTCCTATAGGCAGTATCTATCTTACCCCTAGTGAGATAAGCCTCTACATCCTTACATTTGTCCTCTAGCCATCCCTGCTTAGCCATTTTGCACTTCCTGTCGATCTCATTTTTGAGACGTTTGTATTCCTTTTTGCCTGCCCAGTTGAAGTCCATTGGTAATTTTCCAACAAATTTAAATGTACCAATGTCTCTTAATCCAAAAACTGTATTGTCACCATGGTTGATACATTCTAGCATTCTTTCACTTATATTTATTTTTATAACAACACCCTCCCTTATTGTTTCATCCATCTTCCAATGACGAAGCAAAATGTATGGTGTGTACATTTAAACAGCAAATGGTAAAATCAGTGGGAACGACCATCACCATAGCTGTGCTCACGATGTTACTGAGCACATAAATGACACTTCCATAGCACAGCAGGCGTCCTCTATGTGCACAGGCCTGTACACTCTTCCATTTCCAACCAGACTTGGAGAGCCAACCTTTGCCAGTCCCAGAACCACACGTTTATAATTTGTACTCCAGAACATGTGTAGTCGTTTCTGTGGACATCAGCATGGAGGTGGATGTTTCCATGCAGCCTCCACAACTTCAGCCACCATGGCCCACATCGGTTGCACCCAAGTAGACTGCAAGAAATTCCAGGTTTCTCAGCACAGCTGGGAGGCTTATGTGACAGGACACCAATCGTGCCACCAGTTCACCATCTGATCCGTGTTCAGGACAGGCCCAACAGTACGCGACCATTTCAGGTTGGAGGGATGTGGTATCCCAGTCCAGCGATCTTGAAACCCCCCCACCAGAAGACATGGAATTAGATCTTGGTCAATAGACGGCACCGTTAAAGCCAGGAGCGCTTTTCTCGGCGTCTGCACCACTGGCATCAATGCATTTACAGACAACGCCCTATTCACCAGCCAGTTACGGCTCGCTGCAGCACAACTGCATTTCAGTTCTGCTTCCACAGTGCTCTCATATTATTTTCATTACTCAGCGTTAATTTTGTCTTAGAAGTTTACTACACCTTAGGTTTTCGATCTTGGTTCACCCTCCTGGACTTGTCATTCTGTCGTGACATCTCAACTGTCTGTTCATCTTACTGTCTGCGCACTTAGTAACAGCTGTGGACCCTTGTCAGTCGGTCCAGTGTAGTGTAACGACGTAAGTTTTGTATAAATGATTTTCTTTTGACATATGACCATGTGCAGACTTCGCCACCAACGTTAGTTGCAAAACACTTCAAAATTATTTAAACTTCTTTTAAAGTTGTCTCTAAATGGTTCTTGAACGAAACTGTAATTAAAACATCTTCATTTGAGTCGTATGCGCAGAATTACGTCACTCAGTCCAATTGGTTTGCGCAAACTTTTTCCAATTTAGATGTCGTTTGTTTCTTCTCAGAAATTATATTAATGCAAGTTATCTGCTTTAATATATATTAAAACCATATTGAATAAACTTTTAAGACTCAAACTCGTGATGAACGTTGACAAAAATTAATAATCTTGTCAAATAAATCAGTAATGCTTCCTCCTTAATATAATTCTCCATAAATAAATTCTCGGAACACGTATTTAAACTTTTGTAGTACACACTAGTTTATTATCTTCCTATATACTACATATAGACGTGAACCTGAACCTTGACAAGATAGGACTGAACATTTACAACCTGATTAAACTTTCTATGACGTCATTGTTGTATAAACATTACAAATTCTTATTTTTTCAGTTTTTAGAAGCACGACACAACAACTCGGTTTCAGGATCTTCTGTTGCTCTTTGGCTGTCGACCTGCGACATATAGTGCCCAGCAATTTTTTCTCTGGTCCCGGCAGTGAAGATACTGTCTCCATTCGTTGCGCCGCCCTCTCCGTACATGAAACATAAAAATAAATACAAAACTTTAGATAATTCACAAATATTACAAAATACAGAAACAAAACACTAAATTAAACTTATATTCACCTGCAAACTGGGCTGACACTGGTGGATGGGTGATGCTTCAATTTCGCGTCCCGCTACACCAGCCTTTTGTTGTACCCAGCTGTCTGCTAAATCTCAGTCAGTACAGTTACAACAGTGAATGGTTCATTTTATTCATCCTCAGAATTTCTCGAGAGTTAGAAAAGGGAACTAGGTCATGGTTCAACGACCTGTTGACGAAAAGGTCATTAGAGAGCCCAAGGAAGGACAGGGAAGAAACCGGCCGAGTTCTGTTGAAACCAACCATTACCGCATTTGCCATAAGTGATTTACTGAAACTATGAAATATAAAAATCGGGATGTACTGAGCGGGTATTTGGAGGTCAGTCCTCACTAATGTAACTCCAGGGAGTGGACTACTGCGTCACCTTGTACATTACCTCGACATTAGTCATTTACATGCAAATATATGCTTCACGAGAAGTCCAGCGCATAATTTTGTTTACATGTGTCACCTTCTCTGTACAAAAATAAAATGAAACATTTGTTCATATTGTCCTTAGATAAGTCACTGTGTCGCTTGAAGTCTCTCTCGAGGCTGCAGCTCAAATCCACCAGTAGTTTGGGGCATGAGGCAAATTACACTGTACATTGTGCAGCCGATACTTTTACAAGAGTCTTAAAAAAGGTCGCCACCTCTTTTTGACCCGTAGGGTAGGATTAAAACTGGCATTACTCCCAAATCAAAAACTAACATGTAGTGCAGCAATCTAACTGCAATTATAGTTTCTGGGGTCCAACAACTGGACTGGAAAACTTGCTCCGCTAATAGTCACTACAACATCTCCAACTAGACCGTTCAACGTCAGTAGATAATCTCCACAAATAGTTGATGAGGGTAGCAGTTCAATCTTAATAAGTCTGAGGCCACAAGAAACACCACACTCTCGAAGGAAATACATAGACTGATGAGCCAAAACATTATGACCACCTGCTTAAAAGCTTGTTTGTCCATATTTGAAACGAAATACAACACTGATTCTGCGTATCAGGGACCCAACAGTTTGTTCGTACCTTTGTGGAGGTATGTGGCATTAGATGTCTACACATAGGTCACGTAATTCGCGCAAATAACGGGCTGCTGATTGCGTACGCGATTATGGCGCCCAGTAGCGACCTAGATGGGATCTATAGGATGTACATCAGGCGAATTTGGCCTCGAAGACTTCAACGTGGTTTCACTATAATGCTCCTCAAACAACTATAGGACAATTCTGGCTCGGAGGCACGGACAATTACACTGCTGAACGATGTCATCGCCATCGAGGAAGACATCAAGCGTGAAGAGATGCAGGTGGTTTGCAGCTATCAGCGTGTCTTCGGTTACTACCACAGGCCCCATGTTAGTGCAGGAGAATGTTTCCCATACCATAATACTGCTCCCAACAGCCAGCATCCGTGCCGCACTGCATGTTTCGAGCCACTCTCCCATACCATAGTACTGCTCCCACCAGCCTGCGTCCATGCCGCGCTGCATGTTTCGAGCCACTCTCCCATACCGTGATACTGCTACCACCAGCCTGTGTCCGTGCTCTTACATACCATAATACTGCTCCCACCAGCCTGCAGCCCTGCTGTGCTGCATGTTTCGAGCCACTCTCCCATACCATAATACTGCTACCACCAGCCTGCATCCATGCCGTGCTGCATGTTTCGAGCCACCCTCCCATACCGTAATACTGCTACCACCAGCCTGTGTCCGTGCTCTTACATACCATAATACTGCTCCCACCAGCCTGCATCCCTGCTGTGCTGCATGTTTCGAGCCACTCTCCCATACCATAATACTGCTACCACCAGCCTGCATCCGTGCCGTGCTGCATGTTTCGAGCCACCCTCCCATACCGTAATACTGCTACCACCAGCCTGTGTCCATGCTCTTACATACTGTAATACTGCTCCCACCAGCCTGCATCCCTGCTGTGCTGCATGTTTCGAGCCACTCTCCCATGCCATAATACTGCTACCACCAGCCTACGACTGTGCCGCGCTGCGTGTTTCGAGCCACTCTCCCATACCATAATACTGCTACCACCAGCCTGCGTCCGTGCCATGCTGCATGTTTGGAGCCACTCTCCCATGCCATAATACTGCTACCACCAGCCTTACCGTGCCGCGCTGCATGTTTCAAGCCACTCTCCCATACCGTAATACTGCTACCACCAGCCTGCGTCCGTGCTCTTACATACCATAATACTGCTCCCACCAGCCTGCAGCCCTGCTGTACTGCATGTTTCGAGCCACTCTCCAATACCATAATACTGCTACCACCAGCCTGCATCCGTGCCGCACTGCATGTTTCGAGCCACTCTCCCATACCATAGTACTGCTCCGACCAGCCTGCGTCCGTGGCGCGGTGCATGTTTCGAGCCACTCTCCCATATCATAATACTGCTACCACCAGCCTGCATCCGTGCTGTGCTGCATGTTTCGAGCCACCCTCCCATACCGTAATACTGCTACCACCAGCCTGTGTCTGTGCTCTTACATACCGTAATACTGCTCCCACCAGCCTGCATCCCTGCTGTGCTGCATGTTTCGAGCCACTCTCCCATGCCATAATACTGCTACCACCAGCCTACGTCTGTGCCGCGCTGCGTGTTTCGAGCCACTCTCCCATACCATAATACTGCTACCACCAGCCTACGTCTGTGCCACGCTGCGTGTTTCGAGCCACCCTCCCATACCGTAATACTGCTACCACCAGCCTGTGTCTGTGCTCTTACATACCGTAATACTGCTCCCACCAGCCTGCATCCCTGCTGTGCTGCATGTTTCGAGCCACTCTCCCATGCCATAATACTGCTACCACCAGCCTACGTCTGTGCCGAGCTGAGTGTTTCGAGCCACTCTCCCATACCATAATACTGCTACCACCAGCCTACGTCTGTGCCACGCTGCGTGTTTCGAGCCACTCTCCCATGCCATAATACTGCTACCACCAGCCTATGTCTGTGCCGCGCTGCGTGTTTCGAGCCACTCTCCCATACCATAATACTGCTATCACCAGCCTGTGTCTGTGCCACGCTGCATGTTTCAAGCCACTCTCCCATACCGTAATACTGCTACCACCAGTCTGTCTCTGTGCTCTTACATATCATAATACTGTTCCCACCAGCCTGCATCCGTGCCGCACTGCATGTTTCGATCCACTCTCCCATACCATAATACTGCTCCCACCAGCCTGCGTCCATGCCGCGCTGCATGTTTCGAGTCACCTTTCACCTCGATGATTGCATTTTTGAAGACGACCATCGACCTACTGTAGTAAAAATGTGATTTGCTCGGAGAGACAACACGTTTCCATTGAACGACGGTCGAATCCTGATGGTCCCGTACCTACTTCAATCGTAACTGTCGTTGTCTTTGGATCAACATGTGATCACGTATGGGTGATCTATTGTGGAGCTTCATGTTCAACAATGTACGATGAACGGTGTGCTCCAAGACACCTTCGCGCGCACCAGCACTATGCAGTTTAGCCAGAGATGTAACAGATCACCGTCTATCCTACTTTACAAAGCAGATAAGCCTTCTGTGAAGAATCATGGATGTCCAACCACTAAGCGTCTAGTGGTAGTTCCAATGTCCTTCTACCTCTTTCCATAATGTTCACTACAGTAGCACGTGAACATTCGACCGATTTCGCCATTTTAGATATACTCGTTCACAGCCTTTGCATAATAATAATCTGTCAAAATCGCTCATGTCAATATATTTCTCCATTTGCAGCTCATATCTCCGCTAGGGGGAGCCTCCGTCCTTGTCTGTTCCTCTTACATACTTTTGTTACTGCGTCACGTGTCCGCAAACGCCACCAGGCGGCATCCGACGTCGCGGGCGGGTTGTGGTCATAATGTTTTGGCTTATCAGTGCATGTTTTATTGACTTCAATTAGGGCTCACTATTTTCATCTCTTTCATTACACGAGAGCTCCAATTAGGTGGTGGCTCAACGATCTGATATGGGACATTTGCCACACTCCCTCAGAAATCCAGAAAATACCTACTCGGGATTCCACACCCCCGAACGAAACGCTATTTGAATTCTTGGTGGATCTGCATATTAGAAAAACAATTTTTTTCATCACTAACTACTGACTTCAGAAATTTTTAACACTTTTAAATACAATCTCTGCTACAAAGGGCCAGAGAACTGCCTCCTTCAGCCAGGAGCGCTGCCTATCAACTCCTGGAGCTATCAATAACTCCATAAAATGTTTAAACGTTACAGCCTTTGCACCAATCAGTTCAATCACCTTGGACTGTCCATTAAGTAGACTGCTCGGTCTGAAGTTTCTCGGAGATAATGCATCTTTCCCTAATATGAGGGCGGTTCAATCTTTGTGTGATTACAGGCTGTCAGGTATTGGGCAGTTTCCAGCACAACGCTCACAATGCGGGCACCAGATAGACGACAGGGATAATCGGCAACTCTTGCATCACACGGTTGGTGACAAGTTCGGTGCCACCGGAATTCTTCGAGCTAGGTGGCTAAGCCGGCGCCGGACTTTTCCAGCAGTAATCGGCAGCCTCTGCGTGACTAAGCCTGGTTCCATGGGGTCTCCATTGGCATAAAATTGTCACCAAAGACGTCAGCCGTAAAGATTGGCTCGCTGAACGTGTCGCCCATCTTGAGTGCAGTCGAATGCGTTAAACGCCGCACATGTGACATTCCACACAGCAACTCTGTCAAACCATGTTTGATTTATGAGGTTCTCGACCTCTTTTACGTATCTCACCCCGCATCCTCCATAGCAGGCGCTTCGTTGCAAGCATTCTTGTGAGCTGCCACTCACGAAAATTCTGTTTTTCTCGACTATGGCGACTCTCAACTGTGGTGGGAACCGGCTGATTAAGAAGTTTGGGACATAAAAATCAGGCAACTATGCCTTTCGGGCAGCGTTCAGCATGCTGGCGATTAGTTTTAGGACTGCTGCTTCATTGCCAATCTCAGCATGACCAGGAGAATTTCCGAGTTCAGTCAAAAGCTGCGCTCGAAAATCGTCCCCATTGGTATAGTTTGTGTTGATGCCAATACTCTGGACTAAGGTGACGTCGGCGTCTAGGGTGAAGAGCATTGGAATGCATTCCTGGCTTCAGCGGTGATGATGTGTTCGATTGTCAGCCGTGCGACTGCATTCGTGATTTCGTGTTAGAAAGGTCACAATTCATTCTAATTAAAGGGAGGTCATCTAGTACGGCCAAAGTTATACCTTGGGTATCTCAGGAGGCATTATAGGACCTCTGCTGTTCTTAATCTACACTGTCCGCTCAAAAGTATCTGGACACCTATTAATGTACAATAATATGGGGTGTGCCCACACTTCACCTTGATGATGGCTTGACGTTTGATAGACACTTTCAGAGAGCTCTCTGAATGTTCGTGGAGGAAAGGCAGCCCATTCTTCCTCAAGAACCGAAAACAGAGAAGGTAATTGTGTCGGATGCTGCGGGCTGGAGCGAGGTCGATGTTTTAACTCATTCCAGAGTTACTCCATTAGTTTCAGGTCGGGACTGTGGGAGGGACCAGTCAACTTCAGGAATGTTATTGTGCATAAACCATAGACGCTACTTTATGACAAGGTACATTGTTATGCTGCAGTCTCCAAACTTTTCCTCTACTCTACAGATATCACTATGCCATAAAATGTGTTCGTATCGTTCCGAAACTAGCGTCTTGTGAAGCCCAATAGTGGGTCCTAACCATGAAAAACACCCTCATATCGTAACACACCTGCTCCATACTTCACCGCTGGCACTACACATGGTAACAGGTAACGTTGTCCAGGCATTCGCCAAACCCATACCCTTTCATCAGGTTGCCACTGGGTATAGCGTGGTTCATCACTCGTTTCCAGTTAAGCACTGTCCAGTGGCGCTAAGCATTGACTACAAAAATGTGTGGCTTATGAGCAGGTGTTCGACTATTGTACACGGACTTTTAACTCCCTACACACATTGACTGTGCAAGCTGGACTGTTGGTAGCACTTGGTAGCTCATGAGTTATTCCTTCCATGATGATACGTATAGGAATAATTATCATAAGTGGTTAGAAGGAAAACTGATTCACAACAGCCCATATGGCAGTATTGTTGTTATTGATAACGCTTCTTGTATGAAACCCATTGCTCCCCCAGCGAGGGCAATAATAGCTCTTTAGCCTCCACTGCTATTAGTTGTTATTCCGAAAACTTCTTCAGGCTGCCAACACTTTTTCATGGTATAATGCGTGTGCACCCACGTTTTGTCAGTGAATAATATGATTATCTGGCCGCATTTCATTATTGCTCATTTGCTCAAGTATTCAACATGCACTGCAACAATGTCTCAAAGTTGAGTTAGGATGGATCTCTTTTACATTTTTTGAATCGAACTAACATATCTCCAAAAAACTTTCCGAAATATTTCCTCCCTCCCCTCGCTCCCCCCACCCAAAAAATAATCTCAGTTTTTGAAAATATAAGCAGTTTTCTCCACGTTGAGATTTCTGTTTCTGTTCGTAATATTTTATCGCAGTCTTTGCTAGAACGCCTTTGTTTTCTAGGAGTTATAATTTTTTCGCCGGTTTCTTCCTCTTTCTTAAAATCTTTCGAAATGTATTTTGGTGTTCTTTCTCTCTTCCCTACCATTTTTGCCGCTCGAAAGACTGCTCCCTTTACAGGTGTCATTACCTGGTTTTGCTTTTTCTTTCTTCCAGGCAATGTTCACCTGGATATGTCTACTACATCTTCTGCCTCCGTTTGCTACTCTCAGAGGCATTCAGCATTATGGATGACACCACATTGCATTATGGACGGTAGCTGATGAGGAGACATTCAACCACTTCACAGTTAACCTAAAAGAACTGACGGTGCAATGAGTTATCCTTAGTCAGCACTGTACTTGTTTACTATACGTCATCGCGTGTTTATGAGAAGAGCCACGGGAACCAAGTGCAATAATGTCATGGTTCGATGGTACGAAATAACGTTGATGAGCCAAAACATGATGACCGCTGCCCACTGCTATATTGAACGCCACTTGATGGAACTGCAGACACGTGACAAGACAAAGGAAGTACATTAACGGGAAGAAAATAGCAACACCAAGAAGGAGTTACCCGACATAAACGAAATTTGATATGCGTGTTTCTACATCTCAAAAATGATGTCTATTCAAAATTCGCCCTGGTCGCATAAGACTGGTGCTAATAGCGCCACTATGAAGACGCAAATCAGGTTTGCTTTGAATACACACTGTAACAGCTGTGAGTGGTGGGACAATTCTGTACCACCCCACTCTCAATTGCTGCCAAATTTATTTAAGTTGAAAGATCCTAGATGGCGGCGATAGATATGGCAACATTGTAATGACATCATGGCAGGAAGTTCAAATTTTAGCTGGAAGATAGGTTAATTGGGCTACCTATACTAAACTAACCCCAATGCCCCCTGCCCACTTCGGTATCCTACAGATCGTGGAGATGTCCTAATGCCACAGTGGAAGATGAGTGATGGCATCCACACCAGAGATGGTAGGTCTGCTTCAACTTGTCTCTGAACACTTGCTTTCTCAGAACTTTCCATAGGTACTTCCTTCCATCTTGTCTGAATCAGTTTATAGACGCTTCTACATCCCGACACAAAGGTAGTCTTGTGAATGAATGGAGCGTTATGATTGGCTCTTACTGAATTTACCCGCTGAATTAATGATACAGCTAGTGTGGAAGCACTGTCTGCCTTTTTTTCTTTCTGCAGATGAGACTTTTCAGTGGCAAAAATCTATTTTGCACAGATCACCATATTGCACCGACAATTAAACCCAGCGAAGTGGCCTACAGATATTCAAATAGGGAAAGACTCTTACTCAGTTACACTGCTCTGCCACTGAGGATGGGAGCTTGAATATTAGAGCGTTAAACAGGTCTCCAACCCAGCAATATATTACCACATACTGTGTCGATGTAGTAAACGTACAGCTCGTACCCTACACTGTACATAATCGCTCCTTTTACATTATTCGTACCGTTATCAGCCGCCAGGCACTCGTACATATACCGCAAAGACAGATAGCATAAGCACATGCACTGTAGGTATATTCCACGCTGCACTAAATATTTCCCTCAAGGTCGGACAGTCATCCACTCCCGACACGTGTCAGAAGGCCCTCAGTGGACTGAAGTCATTCTCAGAACTGTTCTACAAAGGCTGGGTAGGTTCCCCTCAGCACAAAGATGTTACAGCTTCCAGTCCCGATCTGCTTGCTTGCTTTTCTACACCCATCTGCAGACTCTGGGATTACAAGAACATATATATTTTTTCGCATGGTTTGCCAGAATATTATACCATTTACGTGATACTTCTCGATATCAAGCATATAGCTATATCTCTCATGCAACATACTTCTGAAAATATAAACTGGAAATTATTTCTCTACAAACCCGAAATATAAGCGAGGTGGAGTGTGCTGCAAACCATTGAGTAACTAGAAACTTATCCTGTCTGCAAAGACCTTAACAAGAAAACTCGAAAAAGAAAATAAAGGAACCTAATATTTCCACTCGCGAATACCGATGTCGGTGACGTAACAGGTCCCAAATCATCCCTATAATTTACAAAGTCAACGAAGTTATTTCTCATGTCTAGAGAACCAGCAAACATGTCTTCTACCTGTCTTTCACCTGCAAGATGTACACACCACAATGAATGTTCCGTCATCTAAATAAAGGTGCGAAATGTGCAGAAGCAGTCAACCAGACAATTTACATGGGAGGGAATAATAGTCCAGCGCCAGCACACGTCCATATTGAATCTTCTCAAATTTTCACACAATCACGAAAGCTTTCCAACACTTACGTAGTATTTTTTCGCTATTCGGCCGTCTAGAGGACGACATGGTTAAATCAGCTACATTCCTGCACCCAACAGACCTCTCCATTCGGACACATACTACCGTTAGCCGGAAACGTGAATCATTCCCGCCACAGATCACCAGCACTGCACGACAAGCACACATAGGCAAAATCATCCTAGAAAACTGGTCACACATATGTTTTATCACTGTACTTACACTTAAAAGTTACGACCGCGGTTTCAATTGGACGTCATTCGGCAATGAGTGAAGTATCGGAAATTCACCCTACTGACGGCCGTGGCTCTGGAAATAGAAATATTTGTGCCATTCTTATGACGTGACATACTCTTCCCTTTGCTGTCACAGTATTCCACGTCAAATCCGTAACTTTCTTATGACTGGACATGGTCATTACCTTTGCACATGTCAGAACACACACACACACACACACACACACACACACACACACACACACACACACACATACATACACACACACACACACACACACACACACACACTTACTTTACAAGCCTGATGGTCAAGGCGAACCTACCATGCATCCCATACTACTTAGTATAATACTTCACTAATGAACAATTTCCAGCGATACAAAATAATTCTGACCGAGAATCAACGAGTGCTGGACATGTCTCAAGTTTTTCTTGTGAGTGGTACCACTTTGTCTTTGAAGGAGAGACGTAATCGTCTTACAAACCACCAGATGTTAAAAAACCTGATCACAACAACTACTGTATATTACTGTCACAAGCGATCTTGATTCTACAGGTGTTAAAAGCTATACTGGCTATATACATCGAGAATGAAGTGGTTTTCTGCAGACATATACTGTGACACTGAATGTAGACGGTGATCGTAGGACTGTATATTATATCAGCAGTGCGGCTGCACGTCATCGACGCTGCCCCCTCGTAATAAAATTACCGAATTTTGAAAGTGATTTGGGTAAGGAGTGTGGCATGAAACTGGTATTTGCAACTCCTTCACGCCACCGCCACTAGATATTTCTCCAGTATTTGTAACACATTCTGTCTTGATGCCATGTCAGAGTTTCTACTGAGCTACAGGACGATGGCTGTTTGAGAAGGACAACAAACAGTAGTAGATGAAGTGATGATTGAGGTCGTATGAAATGTACACTAAGCTTTTCAGATCTCTAGTGCAACGCTTTCGGTAGAAATTATGTCTACGATTTAGAATCAATTCTTTCCATTCAACCATATACCTGCGTTGGATCCTATGGAGAAGTCCTTTAATGAATACACCCACCAGTGAATCACATTTCTGGCACTCTCATATCTCGAAACGAGTCACCTTCCTCGAACCTGTCTGCTACAGTAAAATTCCAACGTGGTTTAGGTAGTCCCGACGCATCTTGCAGCTGCAGCCATTTCTGCAACTTTGTGCATGCGATTGTTCCACTTTAAGTCAGAACTGAGCAGAAGACGGAGAGAGCCATTTCCACCACCTTCTGCAACCCATGTAGAAACAGAGGGACCTGAGTTAGTGCGACAGGACCGTGTTTTGACCATTCGGTGGAAATGGGAACAAGTTGTTATAGCTCTGCCAACAGTGTACGACGTGTAAGGTCAGCGCCAGACGAAGCTTGCTCCTGCAACACTAGATAGTGTAAAAGACAGTACGGCAACTGGGAGAAGGATGAGGATTTTGCGACTGCATTCTGGTGTGTCCCCAAGCTACATACAGATACTACAGTCCGAAGCAGATCCCTCAGGGCCCATTCACGTCTATCACCCCCAAATGCTATCATCGTCATTCTGTACCGTCCCACAGAGACCCTCCCTTCTGTATTGTTGTATGAAACATTGTTTTCTTTCTGCTGTAACACGCTTTGTACACTGCCATACATTTTGTTTTTTCTGCCACGACTTCGAGGTCTGCGTCAGGTGCTAAACTGACATTAACACGTTCTGATCCATTGTTTCTCACAGAAAACTAGACGTCGCACGGTATAAGTCATGTTGTTACTGCTGCTACCATAACACGCCACACCCACTGGTTGATTTTAAATAAGAGACAGTTACAAGTCAAGGAAACCGGAAGAGTTTGGTGGTGTTGTGAAGAGTTCCAAACTGCAGTCCGAAGGTGATTGACGACCTTTACATTTAAACTCATCTGTCACAGTGACGGAATAGCTGATGGCTCTGCGCTCCGTTTCGACTAATTCCTGATACTGCAATCATCTACACGATTACTGTTTCGCTGCTAGCCATCCCCAGAAGGTGTTGCGCCTCAGCGTGGTAACCAACAGCTTACCAGTGGACAGATATGATGGAAAAGACACCGTCGATGTAGTGTAATAATAAGCATCACAGTTGATAGTGCAAATAATTTTAGTAATTTTACAGTAATTTCAACACTGACCAATGATGCAACAGCGTGTTTCCCCACTTTCAGTATCATAGCTAAACCGCCCCTTCTCTACTTTGCGAGTATCATTGCGAATGTAGATAGATGACTGCGGTACGTCCGTTCATTGTTAATTCTCGAACTCATACACCATCAAAGTATACCATATTTCTAACATACTATATCTAAAATATACATATTTCTGATACCTCGAACATAGTGAATAATTCACGATTTACCTCTATGCTGATGGGAGTCACAGAGCATTCTCGCAGTCTTAGGATGAAATTAGAGACCGAAAGACCCCCTCGCATTGTCTTTGACCAGCCCGCCTGCAGCACCATTACCTATTTAGTCTGCAGCTGACCTGAAGTAGGCCGCTATGTTTCACGTCTCGTGAATGAATGGAGCTTGCCGAGTGCTCGCCCATCCAAGTGCACATGAACCACCGAATATGACTTCTACCGAAAGATTAAACTAGATCCGGTCACCGAAAGCCTTCCTAGGATTACTGGAGAGGATGAGGAGGACAGGCATCATTTTAAAGTGGATGTACTGATGTATAATGATGATTTGGGTCCAAGGGATGGCCGGCCGCAGTGGCCGAGCGGCTATAGGCGCTTCAGTCTGGAACCACGAGACCGCTACTGTCGCAGGTTCGAATGCTGCCTCGGGCATGGGTGTGTGTGATGTCCTTAGGTTAGTTAGGTTTAAGTAGTTCCAAGTTCTAGGGGACTGATGACCTCCGATGTTAAGTCCCATAGTGCTCAGAGCCATTTGAACCATTTTCTAAGGGAGGAACTGGCTGAAGAAACTCCTTACAATTCGAATAAGTGTGGACGAATTTTGCAGGCAGTAGTCCAAGCATTAATAAATGGTACTGATGTTGAAATTTTGATTGATACTGGAGCAACTATTAGCGTAATGACACAAGATTGTTTTATATAGATTAGTCGAGGAGCAAAAGTGCTTACATTTCCTGTTACTGGATGTACTGTATCTGGAGCATTTAGTCCGAAAGTGCAAAAGGTCTCAAAGCAGGCAAGAGTCAACATTATAATGTGGGGGGCTTCAGTAGAAAGTACCTTCTTGATTGTTCCAAGAATGACCGTACCATGTGTTTGGGGTCTAAATCTTTTGTGTAATGCTGGAGCAGTCATCGATTCAAAAGAAGGAACATGTACCTTCGACTATGAGGACGACGTTTTGACAATCTCTATGATAAAAGGCAAAATAGTCCCGGATCAGTATTGCATGAAGTTAATGGTTAGCTATATTGGTATTGACTGAAATTTAGTTGGTGATATTTTCTATATTGAATATACTGGAGAAGAAATATGTCTTGTTACATTGTGGAGAAAATCTCCGAATCCGAATACCTATCTGCAAGTCAACGAGAATATTTGTATTGCTTGTTAAGTAATTATCTGCCCGTAATACCAAATATCCCGGAATAGTCAAAGGTTTTGAATACGACATTGAGACGTATCCACACGAATCATTTGGCCACACTTCCTATTCTGTTCCTTGGTCAAACAGAGAGGCAGTCAAGAAAGAAATTAACAAAATATTAGAGTAGGAAATTACGGAGCCCTCCCATTCTGAGTATTTTAACCCTCTTTTGGCGGTCCTCAAAGCGAACGGTGACGTCAGATTAATTCTAGACGACAGAGAGATAAACAAGATAATCATACCGGTACAGACAAGACCTGAGAATTTGGATGAATTAATTCAGAAATTCTGTGGTGCCCACTTACTTGATATGAGAAGTTGATAATAGCAAACGAAAATCTCTGTTGAATCTCGAAAGTAAACTGCTTCTATTTTTATGTCCAGAAGTTATCAATTCACTGTTATGCCGTTTGGACTAAATATTAGTGGAGGTATATTTATATCGGCGCTAGACACTCTACGTGAACGAGATTTGCTCGAAAGAGTTACCTTGTATGTGGCCGAATTATTGATCGCTACCGAAACATGGGAGGAGCATCTCGATCTGCTTGAAAAAGTGTTTACGAAATTCTTAGAGTATGGAGTAACAGTAAATTTCACGAAATCTAGATTCGCCAGGAGTCAACTGAAGTTCTTAGGACATATAATTAAGCCGGACGGTAAGAAAATGAGTGCTATCAAATAGTGTCCCTATCCTAAAAATTAAAAAGAATCAAAATCTTTCATGGGATTAGCCTCATTTTTCCTCCGATTTTGCCTAATCAATTAATCAGCCAAGAATGTTTATTACAATTATTGCGAAAGAACATCATGTGGAAATGGACCCCTGAGTGTAGTCAAGCGCTTGACAAAATCCGAGACGCTTTAGTTAACGCCCCGTTGTTACATCATCCGAAACTGGAACAAGATTTTTGCATTGCCACTGATGCTTGTGAAACAGGTATAGGCACTACGTTTTTCCAAACGGATGATCCACAAGATATGAATACCATTAAGACTATAGGATTCGCAAGTAGAACGCTCTCTAAATGTGAAAGGGCATACTGTACCACAAAGTTAGAGGTACTAGCTGTGGTATGGGCGCTTAACAAGTTTAGATATTTTGTCTATGGAAAAAGAATAACCGTATTTTGTGACCATAAAGCTTTGTCTTATATTTTAACGGGAAGAATGTTTCACTCAAGGTTAATCAGATGGGCCTTGTTACTTCAAGAATATAACATTTCAGTGTAATATATAAAAGGGAATGACAACGTTGTAGCAGATGCTCTATCTCGTTTGCCTAGAAGACAGGATAATGAAGAATTTGAGGAACAGGCTTTATATTTCAAAGTAATGAATCTGTCTATTGCATTTTGTGAGAAACAAATTTCAAAGTTGTGTCACAATATGTCGCAGTCGCAAGAACAAGATCGTTATTGGAAATCTATTAAAGATGTAATCAGCCAAGGATCCGGTGAACGGCGGGCCATGGTATGGTGCCTCGACGACAAATCCACCTGTCATGAAATATGTTATTCAATGCCGCTTCAACCGCACGCGAGCTATGTGCCGGACATCCATCATGTTGAAAGTACATCGCCATTCTGTCATGCAGTGAAACATCTTGTAGTAACATCGGTAGAACATTACGTAGGAAATCAGCATACATTGCACCATTTAGATTGCCATCGACAAAATAGGGGCCAATTACCCTTCCTTCCATAATGCCGCACCATACATTAACCCACCAAGGTCGCTGATGTTCCACTTGTAGCAGCCATCGTAGGTTTTCCGTTCCCCAATAGTGCATATTATGCCGGTTTACGTTACCGCTGTTGGTGAATGACGCTTCGTCGCTAAATAGAACGCGTGCAAAAAATCTGTCATCGCCCCGTAATTTCTCTTGCGCCCAGTGGCAGAACTGTACACGAGGTTCAAAGTCGTCGCCATGCAATTCCTGGTGCATAGAAATATGGTACGGGTGCAATCGATGTTGATATAGCATTCTCAACACCGACGTTTTTGAGATTCCCGATTCTCGCGCAATTTGTCTGCTACTGATGTGCGGATTAGCCGCGACAGCAGCTAAAGCACCTACTGGGGCATCATCATTTGTTGCAGGTCGTGGTTGACGTTTCACATGCGGCTGAACACTTCCTGTTTCCTTAAATAACGTAATTATCCGGCGAACGGTTCGGACACTTGGATGATGTCGTCCAGGATACCCAGCAGAATACATAGCACACGGCCTTTGGGAATTTTGATCACAAAATCCATACATCAACACGATATCAACTTTTCCGTAATTGGTAAACGGTCCATTTTAACACGGGTAATGTATCACGAAGCAAATACCGTACGCACTGGCGGAATGTTTCGTGATACCACGTACTTATACGTTTGTGACTATTACAGCGCCATCTATCAAAAAGTGAAAAAAGTGGTCCAACTAAAACATTCATATATCTTTACGTACTACACGAATATGTATTAAAAATGGGGGCTCCTATTTAAAAAAATGCATTTGATACCCGTTTGACCTATGGCAGCGCCATCTAGCGGACAAACCACAGCGCCATCTTGTTTTCCCCTTCAAGCTAGACGAGTTTTGTTCTTTGTAGTTTTTTTGTTTGATGTTTATTTCGTGAGATATTTGGCCCGGTCACTATCAATGGACCAACCTTTATATACTTTACAATCTCATATATTATTTCGAAGAAAAACTCATGACGAACCATGAAAAGTATGCGTTCCAAAGATCTGGAATCTTTACTGTGGTATAAACATCTCAAGTCGGGACACTTTGGATGTGTAAAATGCAAAGCCAAGTTGGCCCATGTTGCTACCATCTGAACTTAGAACGCTTGGCTAGTGACATTCTAAAGAAATGTAAGATTTGCCAGAAAACTAAACCCATCAACTATTGCCGATGAATTGAATTACATCCAATCATACCACACCAACCTTTGGCAATGATATCTTGTGATGTGTGTGTACCATGTCCTACTATTCGTGGAAGATTTAAGCATATTCTAGCATTCTACGATATTTTTTCGAAGTATGTGAAATTGTATCATTTGAGGAATCTACAGGTGCGTCCTATGTTAAAGAAATTTGTCAATGATTTCTTAACAGAGATTGGAAAACTGAAGATGATATTGACAGACAATGTTGCCTATTACACCAGCAGAATCTGGAGAGAAACCATGAAGGAATACAGTATTAAACATATATACAGGGTGAGTCACCTAACATTACCGCTGGATATATTTCGTAAACCACATCAAATACTGACGAATCGATTCCACAGACCTAACGTGAGGAGAGGGGCTAGTGTAATTGGTTAATACAAACCATAAAAAAATGCACAGAAGTATGTTTTTTAATACAAACCTACGTTTTTTTAAATGGAACCCCGTTAGTTTTGTTAGCACATCTGATCATATAAACAAATACGTAATCAGTGCCGTTTGTTGCATTGTAAAATGTTAATTACATCCGGAGATATTGTAACCTAAAGTTGACGCTTGAGTACCACTCCTCCGCTGTTCGATCGTGTGTATCGGAGAGCACCGAATTACGTAGGGATCCAAAGGGAACGGTGATGGACCTTAGGTACAGAAGAGACTGGAACAGCACATTACGCCCAGATGCTAACACCTTTTTATTGGTCTTTTTCACTGACGCACATGTACATTACCATGAGGAGTGACGTACACGTACACACGTGGTTTCCGTTTTCAATTACGGAGTGGAATAGAGTGTGTCCCGACATGTCAGGCCAATAGATGTTCAATGTGGTGGCCATCATTTGTTGCACACAATTGCAATCTCTGGCGTAATGAATGTCGTACACGCCGCAGTACATCTGGTGTAATGTCGCCGCAGGCTGCCACAATGCGTTGTTTCATATCCTCTGGGGTTGTAGGCACATCACGGTACACATTCTCCTTTAACGTACCCCACAGAAAGAAGTCCAGAGGTGTAAGATCAGGAGAACGGGCTGGCCAATTTATGCGTCCTCCACGTCCTATGAAACGCCCGTCGAACATCCTGTCAAGGGTCAGCCTAGTGTTAATTGCGGAATGTGCAGGTGCACCATCATGCTGATACCACATACGTCGACGCGTTTCCAGTGGGACACACTCTATTCCACTCCGTAATTGAAAACGGAAACCACGTGTGTACGTGTACCTCACCCCTCATTGTAATGTACAAGTGCGTCAGTGAAAAGGACCAATAAAAAGGTGTTAGCATGTGGACGTAATGTGCTGTTCCAGTCTCTTCTGTACCTAAGGTCGATCACCATTCTCTTTGGATCCCTACGTAATTCGGTGCTCTCCGATACACACGATCGAGCAGCGGAGGAGTGGTACTCAAGCGTCAACTTTAGGTTACAATATCTCCGGATGTAATTAACATTTTACAATGCAACAAACGGCACTGATTACGTATTTGTTTATAGGTTCAGATGTGCTAACAAAACTAACGGGGTTCCACTTAAAAAAAACGTAGGTTTGTGTTAAAAAACATACTTCCGTGCATTTTTCTATGGTTTGTATTAACCAATTACACTAGCCCCTCTCCTCACGTTCGGTCTGTGGAATCGATTCGTCAGTATTTGATGTGGTTTACGAAATATATCCAGCGGTAACGTTAGGTGACTCACCCTATATATATATATATATATATATATATATATATATATATATATATATATATATATATATATATATATATATATATATATAACGTTTTTATCCATCCAATCAAAAGATTGTTCCACGGACTAAATCGATTTCTACGAACCTATACCACACACCAACATTAGAAATGGTTTGTGTGGTTATCGGAATTTGAAAGGATTTATAACGACATGCCTCATACTTCTACAGGATATTCGCCCAAACAAGTGATGTACGGCATGGATAATTCTCAAGACTGGCTAAAGGGATGGCCACAGATTGAAGGAGACAATCTCACTGAGGAGGACATCTTGAAGAAAATTTACTTAAATTTAGAACATCAAGCTCAATTACAAATGGCAAAATTCGATAAAAATGTGAAGAAGTTAATAACCTATGCTAATGGAGAAGAAATATTGGTGAAAAACCATCCAAAGGCCTCGATAAAGAAAAAGTTAAAAAAGAAATGGCAATATTTATATACTGGACCATACAGAATAAAACAAATTCCCCATGAAGCAAGTTATATACTTGCTGACTGTAATTCTGATGTGATGAAAGGTTTATTCCACCACACAGGGATAAAGAAATATTATCAATGAAAACATATGTACCATTTATGAAGAGAAAATGAAGGAAAAGAGAATGAGAAGCGTATTTTCTAACAGGACACCGATATTAGACTTGAAGCACAGGATGAGGTACAAGATGCATTATTTTGTTCGTTATTTTACATATAGTTATGAGGATTATTTTATTCAATTATTATTAAATATAATGTATGTGTTATGGCGAACATACCACAATAATATAATTTAAGAAGATTAAAATAAAAAAGTTCACAGAAAAGATAATTTCAGGAAAGAGAAAGAAGCAGTTAATAGATTGAAGAACAAGAGAAAGCAAGATTAATGGACTTCAACATGATTGTTTACGTTTAAATGAATGCTACCCTAGAGGCATAAGTATTTTGTGTTTATGAATTGTTGAAGGAATTTTATATATATTAATGGTAGAAAGTATATTTCATCTATGTGTAATGGGCACGATCAAAGCTAAAGGAAATATGAGAAAGTAATGAAAAAGAAGCTAATGTAACTGTCTAATCAACGTTATAATCTGGAAAACCTAATAAGAAGAAAACATGTGCTGAAGACAATGAAAGTATGATACAAAACATTCAGAAATAATTATTTGAATTTCATGATGAACCAATAACCATTATGGTAAGGAAAATGAATACAAATCTCATGAAGGTACGATGGTAGGAAGATGAAAGGACTATTGTCTAACATAAACTGAGGACAATTATGTGACAGAACCAACTTCAATATTGGATGACATGTATATGACAAAAAAAAGCACCAAAGCAAGCACAGGTGAATAATACTCACAGTATTTATGATGAAGATGCAAATCAGCACACTAAGGGAAAAACGCATAAGCAAATCTGTAGCACACTTTTACAAGAATAAACCAGCACTTGACGGTTAATGAATGAAACCTTTTAAACACAGCAGTACATCACGATACACACATCGACGAGAATATTCCCAACCTGCAGTGAGCAACATCAAGCCGTGAAACAGACAACAAATGCTGTAATACAAATTTCAAAGCAATAACCTTTATTAAACAAATTGTGAAACACATTCGCCGAATAACTGGAAGAATTGCGCACTTACTTCCTTTTTCTTTTGACGAAACAATATCAGAGGAAGACACAACACTTACTGCAGAGAGAATCGCAAGACACACGCTGGAGAAGCAGAGATGATGTTACCAGCTGGTATGTCATTCGACCCGACACTGTACGTGGCTCGTTTGAAAAGCAAGAAAGAAGAAGATGACCGAGCCGACTATAGCTGCTTTATACGGCTCAGTGGAGGTCGCAGTTCTATCCATTTTCTATCGGAACTGGCTGCAATCCCTGCACTGTACAGCCAGTTGAAAGGGTTTCTCACTAAATAGAGAAGTGTTGTGTGTGTGTTGTGTAGTGAGTGTGAAGTGTATCGTTTCAGGAAGTGAAATTCGAACAAATTCATTGACTTTTGGAGATTCATTTAAACGGGCAATTTGTGTTAGGCCCCCATTAAAAATTATTCATGTAAAGTGTGTGTTACAACTTGTGGTATGAATCTTGGGATGGCTGAACTAAGATATAACAGCACAGTACACAACCCTAGCACGATGCAGTGAATCCTGTAACGTCTTCGATCTTTTCGCGACATTACAGATTGGGGGAGCAGTGTAACGATGCAAGGGGCACCAAATTTGTTATAAAAAACCGTAAATTACTCCACGGACAGTATTTTTCAGTAAAGGTATTTCGTTCATTCCAAGCAGGTGCCGATTCGTGACATCATCGTCCAGACACCAGTTGACTGTAATCTGAATCCGTTATAGCAAACTAATAATTTCTCTCAGGCGATAAAATTTTATTGATTATGAAATTTCAGAATCGGAAATGTTTAATTAGCAATTACATGCCATAATTTATTTTTTTAATATAAAGGTGTTTTGAATTTTGTATGCATAAAAAAGAAGTGTGAATTTATGTGTGGCTTTTACTCTGAAATGAGTTATCACTTAGAGTGCTAAAAATGTGCGTGTACAGTTCGCTGATCTATGTGGTGAATTTTATTTTGTGATCTTGACCCGAATGGAGAGTAAATCCAGTTTCATTTAAACTACACGTGAGATAGACACATCACGTTATTACAAAAGAGTCGTTTAGCCCATTTGGGAAAACTGAAACCTGCGCGCTCGATTTGAAATTACATTATACGCCAGTGCGTGATCGGGCTATCCAGTGATTCGCGTACAACAGTTGCAAATGCGTTTGGGCTTAATGCACGAAGTTGGAAATTAATTTTGAGACAAGCGCTGATTTCCACAAAAAATGAACCGAAAGTTTATTCAAAATATCGAGGTCCAGTTTTAATTGAGACATGTATCACCTTGTTGATTACATTGGCTAGCAACAACGTAAAGCAGATTTATTAATTCATTAGAACGATTTGCGACGTAGTAAGGCCCATTTCACACACAAAATGTTACACGACGTTTGCTGACCGCATGAGAGTATGAGAGTGCTTTTCTTTCCATACATGCCAATAAACCGGCAGTTTCAAAAGTTAAATTATTGACTGTTGTGTAACTTCATTGATTGCCCTACACCACTACGGAACTTGTTGTATTGTGTCTCTTCACAAGAGATCTCAAGAAGCCGGGATAAATAAGAAGAAGAAAAAGACTAAAGAAGAGGCATCGGATCTTCTGCGGGTCCTGGGAGCCACCTGCGACTCATACACATACACAGACATACAGAAAAAAGAGCAGACGCTCTGCAAATGTGGAATATGTGGTGTGGAGGCGAACGGATACAATCGAGTACAGTGCTATACTATGCCTCCCGATCAGTGCGTTAGCCCTAGGTGCTGGCAGCTGTATTACATTTACAGGCAAGTTTAGAATACGGAAGGAGAGGTTATGTCGTGATCGCATGGGTACAACTGACATAAAATCGATAGAATTGCGAAAAATACGTATAAATTGAGGGAATATACACAGAAATGTGGGAAAATCGAGGAAGTACTTGCGTGTCTTCTGGCTGGCGCAGAACAATTTGTACATGAGAACAAGTATGCTACAGGAAGACGAATCCGAGAAAACGTCGACATGGAAGCGAAGAGAACCAGGCAGCATTCTATTGTATGTCTATCGAGGTAACAGTGAAACACGCTAGTTGACTACGGTATTTATGGTTTTTTAGAGCGACCATGAACCATCTGCCTCTAATCTTACTTGCATCTGCAGTAAAGGATGAAATAGAGTGGATGGAGTGGTCGGTTGAGATGGAGTTGTAACGAGGTACGATTTAATGGTAGACTGATGATGCATTCTAGAGAGAGACAGGGAGGAGTTGTTGCAGGTCATTTGACCATTTTTTCCTGATGTTCAGTCAGGACGCATCAGTTGTGTGACATAGCCTGCGTTCGACTCGTATACAACCGTGTATTCTGTGGGGGTCTTAGAGTTGTGTCTACTTGTGATCGTTAACACTAAACCTCTCGATCAGCAGAGGACTTCCATCTCATATGTGATAGAACGTGACACGTTCCTCTAAACGATCGAAGATTTATGCGATGTACTCCATTCCCCTGTCGCATCTTGGGTGTAAAATCGATACTTGAGTTTCATAACTAAGTTAGCGATAGGTGTTAGTGAGACACTGCAATCCCCGTGTATACATCTGCTTGACAAATGTGCTGTTCACAGAGTTGGTAGCGGCATAACTTGTAATTTCACATGTCGGACGCTGCTGCTATGCGTTTATCTGTTTCCTTGTAAGAGGTATTCTCTGTTACTAACAATCATTTTATATAGGACTGATGTGGGCATAGTATAATTATTGAACCGTGATCTGATGTGAACCGTGGACGCTACACATCTCTGCATGTATCATACAGAGTCACTGTTTCAAGAAAGTAGTTTTTTCCTTTTACAGTTTCTTACCATAGTTTATCGTAGAGAAACACATAAGAAAGATGTATGTCATGCGCTGAAGATACATTTCTTACAATGGAAAATTAACAGCGGTACATTCCACATGACTGATAGGTCGGAAACTGAAGCGATCTAATATTATAGCTTGTCTTAAGTGCAGATACTTGTAGCCTTAGGACTACGTGTGTTTGTGTTCTCTCTTGCCAATACCCCCCTGGTACTGCTCTCAGACACTAGAACACTAGTTTAAAATTGATAGAATAGTTGATTTACGTAAAATGCTTCGAACTCCATCTGTCTGGAGCTCCAGCATGCATAAAAACCACACGTTTCTTGTTCTTCTTAATCATCTGCTATTACATCAAAACGCATTCAAAACTGTTACTATACATCGATAAGGAGAGCTAACCCCCTCGAGATGGGCGCATCTGGAGAAATCTTGTGCGCTTGGAGGGGCGAGGACTCGGCAAGCTCCATTCGTTCATGAGATGTGGAACGTAGCGGTCTACTTCTGATCGGCTGCAGACTAAATCGTTAACGGTGCTACAGGTGGGCTGGTCAAAGACAGTGCGAGGGGGTCTTTCGGTCACTAATTTCATCCTAAGACTGCGAGAATGCTCTGTGACTCCCATCAGCATACAGATGGATCGTGTATTATGCACTATGTTCGAGGTGTTAGAAATATGCATAGCGCTGTCTTATATACTTTGACGATGTATGTGTTCGAGGATTAACAATGAATGGTCGTACGACACAGTCATCTATCTACATTCGCAATGATACTCGCAAAGTAGAGAAGGGGCGGTTTAGCGATGATACTGAAATTGGCAAGCATGCTGTCGCATCATTGGTCGGTGTTGAAATTACTGTAAAATTACTAAAATTATTCGTGCTATCAACTGTGATGCTTATTATTACACTTCATTAACGGTGTCTTTTCCATCATATCTGTCCACTGGTACCCTGTTGGTTACCACATAATGATTGACTGACATCGCTTGTTTGAGCTGGAGAAAGAATTTCTGGCGAGGTGCAACTCATTCTGGGGATGGATAGCACCGAAACACTGGTCGTGTAGATGACTGAAATATGAGAAATCAGTCGAAACGGAACACAGAGCCATCAGCTATTCCATCACTGTGACAGATGAGTTTAAATGTAGAGGTCGTCAATCACCTTCGGGGTGCAGTTTGGAACTCTTCACAACACCGCTAAACTCTTCTAGTTACCTTGAGTTGTAACTGTCTTTTATTTAAAATCAACCAGTGTGTGTGTTGTGTTATGGTAGGAGCAGTAACAACATGACTTATACTGTGCGACATCTAGTTTTCTGTGAGAAGCAATGGATCAGAACGTGTTAATGTCAGTTTAGAACCTGACACAGACTTCGAAGTCGTGGCAGAAAAACCAAAATGTATGGCAGTGTACAAAGCATGTTACAGCAGAAACAAACAATGTTTCAAACAATGGTACAGAGTCACAGGGAGGGTCTCTTCGACTTATAGTATAGTTTGCTGGGTACAGTCATCCTCCTACAGTACAGATGATGAAACTTTAAACTGGCCTGTGTAGTGGAGCAGTACCTGTATATTTAATAGGATCGTCAAATGTGCTTGATGCCGGCATGCAGATGGTTTTTGTTTTCGATATATGGGACGACAGACATGCAGTAAAAATCTTACTGAGTTCTATATTGGATGAAGATAGTGGAGCTTTTATAGTTCGTAACATTTCTCTGTTGGACGGTACAGAGTAACGATGATAGCATGTTGGGCTGACACACGTGAATGGGCCCTGAGGGATCTGCTTCGGACTGTAGTATCTGTATGTAGTTTGGGGACACACCAGAATGCAGTCGCAAAATCCTCATCCTTCTCCCAGTTGCCGTACTGTCTTTTACACTATCTAGTGCTGCAGGAGCAAGCTTCGTCTGGCGCTGACCTTACACGTCGTACACTGTTGGCAGAGCTACAACAACTTGTTCCCATTTCCACCGAATGGTCAAAACACGGTCCTGTCGCACTAACTCATTTCACTCTGTTTCTACATGGGTTGCAGAAGGTGGTGGATATGGCTCTCTCCGTCTTCTGCTCAGTTCTGACTTAAATTGGAACGATCATATGCACAAAGCTGCAGAAATGGCTGCAGTTGCAATAAACCACGTTGGAATTTTACTGTAGCAGACACGTTCGAGAAAGGTGACTCGTTTCGAGATATGAGAGTGCCAGAAATGTGATTTACTGGTGGGTGTATTCATTAAAGGACTTCTCCATAGGATCCAACGCAGGTATATGGTTGAATGGAAAGAATTGATTCTAAATCGTAGACATCATTTCTACCGAAAGCGTTGCACTAGAGATCTGAAAAGCTTAGTGTACATTTCATACGACCTCAATCATCACTTCATCTACTACTGTTTGTTGTCCTTCTCAAACAGTCATCGTCCTGTAGCTCAGTAGAAACTCTGACATGGCATCAAGACAGAATGTGTTACAAATACTGGAGAAATATCTCGTGGCGGTGGCGTGAAGGAGTTGCAAATACCAGTTTCATACCACACTCCTTACCCAAATCACTTCCAAAATTCGGTAATTTCATTACGAGGGGGCAGCGTCGATGACGTGTAGCCGCACTGCTGATATAATATACAGTCCTACGATCACCGTCTACATTCAGTGTCACAGTATATGTCTGCAGGAAACCACTTCATTCAGAGGTAATACCATATCTCGATGTATAAAGCCAGTATAGCCTTTAACGTGGATACTTGTATGCACCTGTAGAATCAACACCGTTTCTGGCAGTAACATACAGTAGTTGTTGTGATCAGGTTTTTTAATATATTGTGGTTTGTAAGACGATTAGGTCTCTCCTTCAAAGACACAGTGGTACCACTCACAAGAAAAACTTGAGACATGTCCAGCACTCGTTGATTCTCGGTCAGAATTATTTTGTATCGCTGGAAATTGTTCATTAGTGAAGTATTATACTAAGTAGTATGGGATGCATGGTAGGTTCGCCTTGACCATCAGGCTTGTAAAGTAAGTGTGTGTGTGTGTGTGTGTGTGTGTGTGTGTGTGTGTGTGTGTGTGTGTGTGTGTATGTGTGTGTGTGTGTTTGTGTGTGTGTGTGTGTGTGTGTGTGTGTGTGTGTGTGTTCTGACATGTGCAAAGGTAGTGACTATGTCCAGTCATAAGAAAGGTATGGATTTGACGTGGGATATTGTGACAGCAAAAGGAAGAGTATGTCACGTCATAAGAATGGTACAAGTATTTCTGTTTCCAGAGCCACGGCCGTCAGTAGGATGAATTTCCGATACTTCACTCATTGCCAAATGATGTCCAATTGAGATCGCGGTCGTAACTTTTAACTGTAAGTACAGCGATAAAACATATGTGTGACTGGTTTTCTAGGATGATTTTGCCTATGTGTGCTTGTCGTGCAGTGCTGGTGGCCTGTGGTGGGAATGATTCACGTTTCCGGCTAACAGTAGGAGGTGTCCGAATGGAGAGGCCTGTTGGGTGCAGGAATGTAGCTGATTTAACCATGTCGTCCTCTAGACGGCTGAATAGTGAACAAATATTAAGTAAGTGTTGGAAAGCTTTCGTGATTGTGTGGAAATTTGAGAAGATTCAATATGGACTTGTGCTGGCGCTGGACTATTATTCCCTCCCATGTAAATTGTCTGGTTGACTGCTTCTGCACACTTCACGCCTTTATTTAGTTGATGGAACATTCATTGTGGTGTGTGCATGTTGCAGGTGAAAGACAGGTAGAAGACACGTTTCATGGTTCTCTAGACATGAGAAACAACTTCGTTGACTTTGTAAATTATAGGGATGATTTGGGACCTGTTACATCACTGACATCAGTATTCACGAGTGGAAATATTAGGTTCCTTTATTTTCTTTTTCGAATTTTCGTGTAAAAGTCTTTGCAGACGGGATAAGTTTCTAGTTACTCAATGGTTTACAGCATGCTCCACCTCGATAACGTTTAGTGTTTGTAGAGTAATAATTTCCAGTCTATATCTTCGGAATTATGGTGCATAAGTGATATTGCTATGTGCTTGATATCGAAAAGTATCGTGTAAATGGTATAATGTTCTGGCAAACCATGCGAAAAAATATATATGTTCTTGTAATCCCAGAGTCTGCAGATGGGTGTAGAAAAGCAAGCAAGCAGATCAGGACCGGAAGCTGTAACGTCTTCGTGCCGAGGGTAACCGACCCAGCCTTTGTAGAACAGTTCTGAGAATGACTTCAGTCCAATGAGGGCACTTTTACATGTGTTGGTAGTGAATGGCCGTCCAACCTCGAGGGAAATATTTAGTGCAGCGTGGAGTATACCTACAGTGCATTTGCTTATGCTATCTGTCTTCGCAGTATATGTACGAGTGTCTGGCGGCCGATAGGGATACAAATGATGTAAAAGGAGCGATTATGTATGACGTAGGGTACGAATTGTACGTTTACTACATCGACACAGTGTGCGGTAATATATTGCTGGGTTGGAGATCTGTTTCACGCTCTAATATTCAAGCTCCCATCCTCAGTGGCAGAGCAGTGTAATTGAGTATGAGTCTTTCCGTATTTGACGATCTGTAGGCCACTTTGCAGGGTTTAATTGTCAGTTCAATATGGTGATCTGTGCAAAATAGTTTTTTGCCACTGAAAAGTCTCGTCTGTAGAAAGAAAAAAAGGCGGACAGTGCTTCCACATCAGAGGTACCAGTAACTCAGTGGATAAATGCAATAACAGCCAATCATAATGTTCCATTCATTCACAAGACAACCTTTGTGCCAGGACATAGGAGAGTCTACAAACAAGATAGAGGCAAGATATCTATGGAAAGTTGTGAGAAAGCAAGTGTTCAAAGACAAGTTGAAGCAGACCATCCATTTCTGGTGACGATGCCATCACTCACCCGCCACTGTGGCATTAGAACATCTCCATACCTGTAGCTGTTGGACACCGAAAATTCGCGCCATTTTTCTCTTCTGTAGGACAGTGATTCGAAGTCTGTTTGTGTAATTGTTTAGATTTCCCCTCAGTCTGTGCTTAGACAGTGCTGTGTTTCCAAACAATGAGAATGCTTTTATGATTAATGGCTTTTTCACGAGCATGCACAGACATGATGAAGGCCTTTAGCAGTGAGAATGTTTAACGTTTCTGAGACACATGTTGACAGCAGGACAAACATTTCCCAGCGACGTGTCAGTCACGCTGGGCAGGTAAGCACACTTGTACGGTTCGACGTTGCTCACATGTTCCGTTAGGATCACTAGGAATAATGCATCTTGTGCTATTCTGGGAACCATTGGAATAGATTTCTATAGCATGACCTGCGACGTCAGTGCCCACAGGTAGATAGAGGTTTCGTGCAAGCCGCCCAGAGTGTGAGTTGGCGCTTATTTAGATACACATGTGACATCAGTATTACATTCCGATATTTTAGCTGCTATGCAAACATCTCTCTCGGTGTTTGACCTGTACCGCAGCTATGCACCATCGCATCAGCAACGGTGCCTACGTGAACACATATTTCGACAGGAAATTCTCAGGTGACAAGTATGAAACAGGTCCCACCGCCTGATGCTTGCAGGACCCGAACGGACACCTGTACATGGCTCAACAACTGACGGCTGCGTCGTCATTCCCTGGGGCCGCCGATGCATCCCGACTGCTGGGAGCGTGTACGGTAATGTCCTGTGTGGTCCGGTGGACAAAGGGCGGCTGGCAGTGTGTGCATGTGTTGGAGCCTTTTTTGTACGAGTTGTTTGCGTATCTGTTGCATTATTTTGCGAGCATGTCTGCAGGCTGTTCTATGCATTACTTGGACAGTTTACGAGTAGTGAGCGTGTCTGCAGAACGTTTTACATTCGTTATTTTGATAATTTACGAGTTGTTTTCGTGTTTGCACTTCAATGTACTTCATTATTTCGGTGATTTCGGAGTAGTTTGCAGATCTGTAGACTGTTTACTGCATTATTTCAGTAATTTACGAGTTGTTTGCGCCTCTGCACATCAGTGTACTGCATTATTTATGAGTAGTTTGCAGGTATGTAGGCTGTGTTTTGCGACCCCGAGCATGTCAGTGCTTTCTCTGAAAATTGCATTGAACAATTAGCTCATAAGCCCACATGAATTGTAAATGGTTGCGAAGACAGACTCGACTTATTAGCCACAAATAACGCTGGTCTAATAGAGAGCGTCATGACGGATACAGGGATTCGTGAGCACAAGGTCATTGTAGCAAGGCTCAAAACCATATCAACCAAAACCACTAAAAATAAACGTAAAGTATATATATTTAAAACAGCAGATAAAAATTCGCTTGATGCCTTCCTAAGAGAGAGTCTCCATTCCTTCCAAGCTAATTATGTAAGTGTATAGCAGATCTGGCTCAAATTCATAGATACAATATCGACAGCAATAGATAGATTCATTCCGCGTAAGTTAATAAGAGACGTGACTGATACACCATGGTACACAGAACACATCAGAACACTGTTGCAGAAGCAACGAAAAAAGCATTTCAAATTCAGAAGAACGCAAAATCCCCAAAACTGGCTAAGTTCCACGAAAGCTCGAAATTTAGTGCGGACGTCAATGAGAGATGCTTTTAATAGTTTCCACAGTGAAACATTGTCTCAAAGTATGGTAGAAAACCCAAAGAGATTGTGGTGGTATGTAAAGAACATCAGTGGCAAACCAAAATTACAAAAGAATCACGAAAATACATGGCTTTCATTTATTTAGGACGAAGTTATCAATTTAAAGTAATGGCATTTGGATTGAATATTAGTGGTGGTGTTTTTACAACCGCGCTGGACACAGTACTTGGTCCGGATTTGTTGGAACGGGTCACTGTTTATGTTGATGACTTATTAATTGCCACAGAAACGTGGGCAGAACATCTTGAGATACTGAACCGTGTATTTGAAAAATTTCTAGAATATGGGGTAACGATTAATTTACTAAAGTCAAAATTTGGGAGAAATCAGATTAAATTTTTAGGTCACATAGTAACACCTGAAGGAATAATTCCAAATCCAAAGAAGTTAGATGCCAAAAGAAACTGCCATTATCCGATAAATAAGAAACAGTTAAAATCATTTTTAGGTTTAGCATCTTTTTTCAGAACGTTTATATCCCATCAATTGTTAAATAAAGACTGTCTGTTGCAATTGTGAAGAAAAAATGTACCGTGGCAATGGACAGAAGCTTGCAGTAAAGCATTCGACGAAATTCGTAGTGCTTTAATAAATGCTCCGCTATTGCATCATCCGCAGATGGAAAGAGATTTTTTCATAGCGACGGATGCAGCAGAAACCGGACTAAGAGCTACTGTATTTCAAATGGACGATGAGACAAATATAGACACCATAAAGATAATTGCTTTTGCCAGTCGAATTTCATCGAATTGTGAACGCTCACATTGTACGACTGAGTTAGAAGTGTTAGCAATAATATAGGCATTAAAAAAGTTTCGGTATTTCGTATATGGTAAGCGGATAGTGGTATATTGCGATCGCAAAGCAGTAACGTTCTACCTAATGTCAAGTCGAATGTTGCATGGCCGACTTACGCGTTGGGCCCTAGTATTACAAGAATATAACGTGACGATTAAGCATGTCAAAGGTAGAAACAATGTCGTCGCGGACGCATTATCGAGATTAATGACCACTAAGTCTGATGAGATTGAAGAAGAGCATATAATAGATTTTAAGATCATGATGATTGGAACAATTCCATATACAAAAGAGGTTAATGAAATGTGTTCGCAGATCGAGCAAATGCAAAAGGTAGACAGTAAATGGAAGGGAATCATCAATGAACTACAAACTGGCAGAAGTGATAAAGTCAAGAGTCATTATCGAGTAAAAGAAGGTGTATTGTTCTACCGGAAAAATGAAAAAGATCAGTGGAAAATATGTATTCCTTCAAAATATATTAACGCTATTTTGTGGTTCACACATGTCCATTGGGGACATTTCGGAGCTCAGAAGTGCGTCATGAAACTGCAACAATTGTGTTTCTATCCGAACTTACTAAAACGAACTCAAGAGATACTTAAAAGGTGTGAAGTATGTCAAAAGGCAAAGCCAGTCAACTATGGTATTCGAAGTGTTTTATATCCAATAATTCCTAAGCAACCTATAGCTATTGTATCATGTGATACGTGTGAGCCATTCCCAACAGCAAAGGAACATTTCAAATATGTGTTTGCGATGTACGATATCTTTTCAAAACATGTAAAATTGTATCCATTAAGATCCACTAGAGTTAAAACAGTGCTAAAAAAAATCAGAGATGACTATCTAGATAAAGTAGGTAAAACGACGATGTTAATTTCAGACAATGCCTCGTATTTTAGAAGTAGTACGATAACTTTGACAATAATATAACATCTTAAAGTTTTGATGAACTCCAATTTCAATAAGTACTAAGTATGTCATGATATAAAGCCAGAAAGAAAGGTTATTTTTAATCAGCTATCAAACATTTTAGTGATAACTGCAAATCAGTACGACGAAAGTTAAGTCGAAAGTAATGTGTCGGTCAGAGTTAACATTTATTGTGAAAAAAGGTTGTGAACGCGGCGAAAAGGAAATTCAATACGTCTACAATGCTCGATCAGGGAAAAGTTAGTCAAGTCGAGAGAGAGCACCGTTTGTTATAGTACTACAAACGAACGCTACGAGATTGTTTCTATTCAAAAAAAGTACTATTGTGTGATAGAGATGCGCGGACTTTGTCCTCAGTTATTCTGACTTGAAAACTTGAAGTGATATTCTGATAGTGTATGACGAGTTAATGAACTTTAATTATTGGAGATATTATTGCTGGACTCAACCTTCATCAAAGTGAACAGTTACAACGATGAATGGACATATTATCGAAGACTGCAATACGTCACTGCGCGATAGCGATGGAAAAGCCACTAAAGCGGAGTTACTAAATACAGTTTTCCGTAATTCCTTCACGAAAGAAGACGAAGTAAATATTCCAGAATTCGAAACCAGAACAGCTGTTAGCGTGAGTGACATAAAAGTAGATATCTTAGGTGTTACGGAACAACTCAAATCACTTAAGAAAGGCGTCTTCCGGTCCAGATGGTATACCAATCAGGTTCCTTTCAGAGTATGCAACCACAATAGCGCCTTTCTTAGCAATCATATACAACCGCTCACTTGACGAAAGGTCTGTTCCTAAAGACTGGAAAGTAGCACAGGTCACACCAATATTCAGGGAAGGAAATAAGAGTAGCCCATTGAATAACAGACACATATCACTTACCTCAATTTGCAGTAGGATTTTGGAGCATATACTGTACTTGAACATTATGCATCACCTTGAAGAAAATGGCTTACTGATACATAACCAACACGGATTCAGAAAATATCGTTCTTGTTCAACACAGCTAGCTTTTCATTCCCATGAAGTAATGAGTGCTGTCGACAGGGGATCTCAGATAGATTCCATGTTCCTAGATTTCCAGAAGGCTTTTGATACCGATCCTCACAAGCGACTGTTAATCAAATTGCGTGCATATGGAGTATTGTCTCAGTTGTGTGACTCGATTTGTGATTTCTTCTCACAGAGGTCACTGTTCGTAGTGATGGACGGTAAATCATCGAGTAGAACAGAAGCGATATCTGTGGTTCCGCAAGGTAGTGTCATAGGCCCTCTGCTGTTCCTGATTTACATAAATGATCTACGTGATAATCTGAGCAGCCCCCTTAGATTGTTTGCAGATGACGCTGTAATTTACCATCTAGTAAAGTCATCAGACGATCAATTCCAATTACAAAATGATCTAGAGAGAATTTCGGTATGGTGCGAAAAGTGGCAATTGGCGCTAAACAAAGAAAAAAGTGCGAGGTCATACACAGGGGTACTAAAAGAAATCCGATAAATTTTGGGTATACGATAAATCGCACAAATCTAAGGGCTGTCAATTCGACTAAATACTAGGAATTACAATTACGAGCAACTTAAAACCGAAAGACCACATAGAAAATATTTTGTTGACATCCAACTACGTAGGGAGAAATGATCATCATAATAAAATAAGAGAAATCGGAGCTCTAACGGGAAGATTTAGGTGTTCCTCTTTCCCACGCGCCATTCGAGAGTGGAATGGTAGAGAAGTAGTATGAAAATGGTTAGTTACCTTTGAGATTGGACATGGTGAGTTGATGTTAGGGACGAATGCCTTTAAGGCACCTTTATAAACGACTCACTGAATTTGAACGATGTGATAGTGCAGAAAGACTTAGCAGGAATGTAGCCACTGTACAGGATTACTGCCAATGATGGTCACGAGAATGTACGGTCTCAAGAAAACAGGGCTCAAGATGGTCACGAAGCATTGCCGAGAGGGAAGACAATCGTGTTCGGCATAAGTTTTGACCCATCTTACTGCATCTGCAGCAGCAATCTGAGCATCAATTAGCACGGTTAGTGACACAACGAACTGTCACAAATGATTTACTTCCAGGATAGCTCCGAAACGGACCCCCTATAGCGTGCATTCCACTATCCCCAAACCACTGACATTTGCGACTTCAGTGGTGTAAAGCAAGAGCTCATTGGAGGACAGGATAGAGGTCTGTGATGTTTTCTGATGAAGGCTGGCTCTGCCTCAGTGCCAGTGATTACCGTGTGTTGGTTAGAAGGAGGCCAGTGGGGGACCTGCAACCAACCTGTCTGCTACCTAGACACACCGGAGTTATGGTCTGTGGTGTAATTTCCTATGACAGCAGGAGCACTCTCGTGGTTATTCCACGCACCCTGACAGCAAATTTGTATGTCAATCTGGTGAATCGACCTGCTGTGCTGTCGTTCACGAACAACATTACAGGGGGTGTTTTCCAACACGATAATGCTCGCCCACATATCGTTTTTGTAACGCGAGATGCTCTACAGTGTCGACATGTTGCCTTGGCCTTCTCGATCACCAGATCTGTCTCCGATCGCGCACATATGGAACATCATCGGACGACACCTCCAATGTTATCCGGAACTATCATTTACTGGCTTTATTGACCGACCAAATGCAACAGGCATGGCGCTCCACCCAACAAACTGACAGCCGGCACATGTACAAGACAATGCATGCACCCCTGCCGGTTATACCAGTTGTTAATGTACCATTATTTCACATTTGCAATGGCTCATCTGGCGCTTGCATTAACCTGTGATCTTATGATGTTATTCACTTCAGTATGTTGCCTAGACAGGTAGATTTCCGAAATTTCGTTACTCGACATACTTGTGTTTTGTGCTGGGATTTTTTTCCTTTAGAGTGTATATGTGGAGCAGAGACGAATGAGGAGGAATCATGCTAACGACGATATGGGCCGGAAATCGGTAAATCCAGTGACAGAAGCCACTTTTCCAAGGGGTACGTCATTATGCCTCAGGGTCTGATAATAAGCGTCTCGGAAACGGCGAAGTTGGTCCGCCATTCGCGTGATACTTTGTAAGCGTCTTTGTAAGGACGGTGAAACAACGGTTAGGCGACAGGGTGTTAACGTCCACGCCTCATCGCAGAACGTGGAAGTCGATATGTGTCAGATCTGATAATGGAAAGCGATGCTGGTGCAGGCACAAGTCTTTCAGAGCATGCTGTTCAGCGCACATTACCCAGCAGGTTACCCCTACGATTTCCTGTGTTGACCCAACGACAGCATCAGTGTGCACAGGATCTTTGTGGACTGAACCATCAATCATTGGAAACGTATCACCTGGTCGGATGAAACATTTTTCTGGATGCGCCATCATCCACACGAACGGCTGTTCACTGCTCCACGGTCGCAGGCCGGTGGTGGCAGTATTATGCTATGGCGGAGATTCAAATGGTACTACTCAAAGGCATCATGACCGTTGTGGAATACGTGAATAATATTAGGAGCCACCATAATGCTAAACTCTTCCCTGAAGGGGATGGCTGACGGCCCTTGTCATGATCGTATTACAGCTGCTTGAAGAGATGGTAGTGAAATAAGTTTCCATTTAGTCACCAAATTCGCCTGATCTGAAAACTATGGGGTACGCTAACGGGGGTCAACTCCACACCAACAAACCAACGGCTCATAATTTACAGGAATTACGTGAGCTCTGCGTATACATGTGGTGCCACATACCTCCGGAAGTCAACTAATGACTTGTCGAATTCGTGGCACGCAGAATCGCTGCTGAATTGAGTTTCAAAGGTGGACCAACAACCTATTAAGCAGGAGGTCATAATATTTTGGCTCAACGGTGTATGTAACTACGGTAGGCATATCCCACCACGACACATTTACATTTCAGATTTTGCTTATAATTTGTGTGTATAGCAATGAAAGTTGACTGTTAATGAAGCTCTGTTTCGTGTGTGGTTCTTTCATTAATCCTATAAATCAGAGACATGTTTACGGTACGCTACTAATATCTTGTAGCATCACAATAAATATTGTTTTCCCCATGCAACTGCCATTAATTTTCAGTCCTTGAATCTCGATACGCAGCTAATTTCTAGAAGAGGCTATTGATGTATGATAATAATTTTTTCTGAATTGCTAGGGCGTTCTAATTTCTTTCTTTGTGTTACATGGCAGTTTGTTGAAGAGTACATAACACAGTACCCTAGGTAGAGAAACTGAATTTACATCAGAATAATTTGTATTGTGATTTTGCTTATCACGGTTACGCAGAAGTTGATTTTTGTTGTCAACAGTAAATACCATTTACGAGTAAATGTACTGAGGAGTGAGTGTAAGAAGTTATAATCTGGAAAAGGCTTTGTCATTGGCGGCTACATCGTGTACCAGCGACGTTGCTTCATTCGTTTATGGCGTTTTCAGTCGCGCTACTGTCCCTACTTAGTAGACTCCTTGCTTCAGTCCGTCTTTGAGTTCAAAGACAGCTTGAACTGGATGCCACGGTTCATTATGTTAATAATTTTTCCAGTACCGTAGCATGTGTAAAGAAGTTGATTCCACACTCATGTATGACGGCAGCGTCCTTGTGACGTTCTCCACCATTCCAAACAGAATGTTGAGTTTGGACTTTGACCGTAAACTGGCGCCATTACACCGTTCCCTTCTTAAAGCGGAAGCAAGCCATATAATAAACAATGAACGGCAGGAATTTTGGTAACGGGGACGTTCTGCTTGCTGTTAGTGTATTACTGCTGTATCATGTCTTGTTGTAAGCAGTAACTGCAAATGGAGCTAAAGAGTTGTTGGTAGCTGTTGGGGGAATGGCTGTGAGCCTGGTAGTACGGGTTGTCTCGAGTGGCAGCTCGAATCTTTCATCATCAGGAGCTAGAAGGTGTTTGGTGTGGCTCACTCGTCAGAAACTTTCTGTAGTAGTAGTAAAGCTCCCTCGCTGTTAGATTCAGCAGTGAGCTCTGATTCATTTCCATGCAACACGAATAAATGGGCCCAAGTCTCGAGTACGACAAACCTCCGCGAAACATCACGGAGCCAACTCTAACCTGAAGTGCACCCTCCACCTAATGTGGCCACATGCACTCGAAAGCTTGCATCATTTGAAAAGAGACAAAACTGTGACTCGTCGGACCGTACAATGCGACTCTGTCAACTACTGCTCTCTTGAGGACCGTCGATGGTCGTACCCGGGACTCCAGATGGCCGAGCTGAAGCCGGGACCCACCGCGCCGTATTTCGTCAGGACGCCAAGCACGTTCAATAGCGTCAAGGGACAGTGCAGAGTGATACAGCAGTATTCGGAAGTACTCCTTTATTCAGCTAGTTTACAGAAGTGCGAGTCCGGCCGTTTCAGCACTCCTCGACTGCCAACACCGCTGCTGCGGTTATCGAGGCCGCCCGACGATGAAAGTCAGCCGCGCTCGCCCGGTCGTCGCCCCCGGGGTATAGCAACTGGCGCCGCCCTACTGCCCACGATTCCGAAGACTGCTACAGTCCCTGGTCCCCACCAGTCATGTGAAGTTAGCACCCCTTTTTCGAGAAATATACATTTTTTTCACAGTTCTTGTTAGAGGTGCAATAGTTCTAGAGTTCTTTCCACAAAATTTCAATAGTTCTGCAAAATGTAACGAAGAAAACAACAATACTCGAAAAAATTTTCGTATCGAAAACATTCTCTGACAATTTCCGCAAAATGTAAATAAGTACAAGATTTCTGAGCACAGTTCTGAACAGAGCTCGAAGAGTTCTTTCGAAAATCCAAGTAACATTTTTTTGTGCAGCTAATAGCTTACGAGATAATTGCAATTTAAGAGAAAATCTTTTCACTTACTGTGAAGTTGGCACCCCTTTTTTCACAAATATATACTTTTTTCAGATTTCTTGACAGATATGGCATAGTTCTAGAGTTCTTTGTAAAAAATTTCAATAGTTCTGCAGAATTTAGCGACGAAAACAATATTCGAAAAAATTTTCGTATCGAAAACATTCTTCATCAATCTTCGCAAATTGTAAATAAGTACAACAGTTCTGAGCACAGTTCTGAACAGAACTCCAAGAGTTCTATCGAAAACCCAAGTAACATTTTTTTGTGCAGCTAATAGTTTACGAGATAATTGCAATTTAAGGAGAAAATCTTTTCACTTACTGTGAAGTTGGCACCCTTTTTTTCACAAATGTATACTTTTTTCAGATTTCTTGATAGATATGGCATAGTTCTAGAGTTCTTTGTACAAAATTTCAATAGTTCTGCAGAATTTAGCGACGAAAACAATGTTCGAAAAAATTTTCGTATCGAAAACATTCTTCGTCAATTTTCGCAAATTGTAAATAAGTACAATAGTTCTGAGCACAGTTCTGAACAGAACTCCAAGAGTTCTATCGAAAACCCAAGTAAAATTTTTTTGTGCAGCTAATAGCTTACGAGATAATTGCAATTTAAAGAGAAAATCTTTTCACTTACTGTGAAGTTGGCACCCTTTTCTTCACAAATGTATACTTTTTTCAGATTTCTTGATAGATATGGCATAGTTCTAGAGTTCTTTGTACAAAATTTCAATAGTTCTGCAGAATTTAGCGACGAAAACAATGTTCGAAAAAATTTTCGTACCGAAAACATTCTTCGTCAATTTTCGCAAATTGTAAATAAGTACAACAATTCTGAGCACAGTTCTAAACAGAACTCCAAGAGTTCTATCGAAAACGCAAGTAACATTTTTTTGTGCAGCTAATAGCTTACGAGATAATTGCAATTTAAAGAGAAAATCTTTTCACTTACTGTGAAGTTGGCACCCTTTTTTTCACAAATGTATACTTTTTTCAGATTTTTTGATAGATATGGCATAGTTCTAGAGTTCTTTGTACAAAATTTCAATAGTTCTGCAGAATTTAGCGACGAAAACAATGTTCGAAAAAATTTTCGTATCGAAAACATTCTTCGTCAATTTTCGCAAATTGTAAATAAGTACAACAGTTCTGAGCAGAGCTCTGAACAGAACTCCAAGAGTTCTATCGAAAACCCAAGTAACATTTTTTTGTGCTGCTAATTGCTTACGAGATAATTGCAATTTAAAGAGAAAATATTTTCACTTACTGTGAAGTTGGCACCCTTTTTTTCACAAATGTATACTTTTTTCAGATTTTTTGATAGATATGGCATAGTTCTAGAGTTCTTTGTACAAAATTTCAATAGTTCTGCAGAATTTAGCGACGAAAACAATGTTCGAAAAACTTTTCGTATCGAAAACATTCTTCGTCAATTTTCGCAAATTGTAAATAAGCACAACAGTTCTGAGGACAGTTCTGAACAGAACTCCAAGAGTTCTATCGAAAATCCTAATAACATTTTTCTACGGCGATAACAGTTTGTGATAAATTGATTGAATGTGGGACACACTTTCTCTACAGAAAATATAAATATATTCGTACAACAGTTCTGATGACAGTTCTGGACACCACGTGAAGAGTTCTATCGAAATTCCTAGTAGAATTTTTTAGTGCAGGTAATAGTTTAAGAGGTAATTGCAACTTAATTAAGAACCCCATAAGAGCTCCTACTGTGAAGCTGGCACCCTTTTTTTCAGAAATATATATATTTTTCAGAGTTCTTGATAGGTAAGTCATAGTTATAGAGTTCTCTGTACAAAATTTCAATAGTTATGCAGAATTTAGCGAAGAAAACAACATTGTATAACAAAGCTAATTCAGGAACCCTTTCCTTCTGATACAGTTCTTACTGTTGCCACAATAAATCACTTGTGCATAGATTCCAACTGTACTGATCATTACAAAAATACAACCATTGACCAGTGGCGCACATTTCTTGCAGCGTTGTACAAAGCATTCGGCTTATCCGCTGTGAAAATACCACACTTAACGCTATTTTAAAATTTACGGTGGATGGCTTCCGTTTATCTACAATGTCAGCATCTATCGAATTATCTTCATGCAAACGTGATGCCTGGATCACTCACTTCCCCTTTTTAGGTACGGAGGAAACTAGAGTTCAGTCTTGTGGAAGCCAAAAAAGGAAATGTGGGCAGCCCTTCTTTTACTGATAGCAAACTCTAGAGAAATCTCCACGCTTGTCTTTCTTCATCATGCCAACAAAAGAAAAATTCTCCCTTCATAGCTCTATTATCATTCCAGTACTAGTAAACCAGTTGTCCGCTTTCACATTTCGACCTGACTGATATATAGGTTTACACAGTCACAGAACAAAATCAAAATGTTTATTGCTCAGTTGGTAAATCCTTCTGGTTGCAACACAGCTTATATTTCCAAATTGTACAGGTAAAATACTTAAGAATCCACACTTAAGAATCCATACTCGTTTGTTTTGATTGATACATATTGGCAAAAACTGTACCTTCCACAGAATCCTTCCAGCTTCTTGTCTACTGTAACATTTTCTCCAAGGATGTAAGATTTGTGGTAGTTGCGTACAAACACAGTAAATATTTCCCGAATAGCTGTTAGCTTGTCTGATTGTCTCCTTTCATCACGAATAGCGCGACTGTAAAATCTAAGGCTCTCCAGAATAAATTTGAAACGTTTTATGTTCATTTGGCAGGTGAAATTTTTCAATGCCATCACCATCAGTTCCACACAGATCTTCCAGGCTTTATCTGTTACTTTTGTTAACAACAATTAAAAACAAGAGACTGATGAAGGCTTTCAATTCAATATCATCTATTGATTTTACCCCTCTCTCACGCTGAAATGAGGCTTTGATGCTCTCAGAATTCTGATTGGAATACAAAACTACACTAGACAAATATCGTTATCTATGAGGTAATTACAGCATCACAAATGCTGCTTTGGCTGCACCTATTGGTACAGGTAAATTTCGAATAATATTATGCTCATCGAACAATATGCTTTGGATTTCTTCAACATTATCTAGTACTTCCCACTTACAATAATAAAATTCCTATAAAATAACGCAACCAGGCGCAGTGTATCAATCTGAAATTTGACGTTCAGATAGCGGACACTGACTATTAAACAGTTCAAACAGAATTTAAGTGCAGTTTACATTCTGGATTAGCTTTGTACTACTTACTACGTTGATAAACAAATAAATTAATCGCTGAAATGAAATTCGAAAGGGCACAGTGGATAAAAACGAGCAATCGGCTCATATCTCATCAAGAGAGCATTAGCGTCGATACTGAATCATACAACATTGAAAGGCACACATGAAGTGTATATTTTTAGAATCAGGAAGAACCAGATGAATTTTATTACGTAAAACAGTAATTGTTTTGAGCTCTCATGACATCCAGGACCCACTAACAGCTAAAAATATGCCCAGCACCCTCGTGGATGAAAGTTATGTGGCAACACCACCAGCCGCTAGGATACATAAAAACATGTGCTGTGTGTAACGAATAAATTTGAAATTGCTGTCGTTAATATTGTTGCAAACATTTGTTCTAATTAGAAAGGAAGTGTGGAAGTTTGATGAGTTACACTACAGCGAGAGTTAAAAGTCTTTACAATGTATAGAAATGTAAGTATATTTACTGAATATATCGTACAAACGAACTAAGTAGTATGTTTAAATCCTAATTCAATGCATGACTGATAGAGGTGTTATAATGTTGAGGGGATACAGTATTAAAGTTATTAAGAAGTTCGAAATTTGTAAATAAGAACCTCGTTTATTTGGTCCTCAGTATTCCGGATTTCCGGTTTATCCGGATTCATATTTTGTTTCCCTTGGTATTTTTCTCTTTTTTTCTTATAACACAAAGATGTGTAGTCGGTGAGGTACATAGGCTGCTTATCACTAGGCCGGTAATTTAGTCTAGTACTGAGTGATAAGGAACTCGGAGTGTGTGAATGACATTGTTTCTCAAGTATTGTACATTAATATAACGGTGTATTGATGCCCATCAAGTAAGTTGCATAGTAACCACGCCAACAGCACTCCACCACAGCTCATTGTACCTCTGGTGCGATTCTCGACAGGTGTGACACCATCTGGTTAGTGGCGCGTGTGAATGTATCTGCTCGCTCAGCCATCTGTTTGTTTTGCACTGACGAGCCTTCTCTCCTGGAATCATCTAAGCGTGCACATCCCACGCTTCCACCTACAGTTACTACAGTCAGTCTTAAGAAGGTGTACTGGCATTTGTATAGTGCTGAACATTTAGACTTTTTGTATTTAGTAGAATATACATCCGGGTTTTCGATTTTCGGTTTTCCAAAATAAAAGTGAGAATTTACGATCGTCCTCATAGCTGTACTTCCAGCAATACCTCATCTCTTGCGTTCCCAATTTCGTAGAAGTTGTCCAACGAAAATTGCAGAAGCACTCTTGGACGAAAGGATATTGTGACGATATTCTTTCGTCACAGCCTGGGGTTAGAGACCCGGTCCGGCACACAGTTTTTATCTGCCAGTAAGTTTCACATCGGCGCACATCCACTGCAGAGTGAACACACAATCTATTTCATAATCTACTGGCACCATAAAAATGTTATGAGGGTTTTTAAAAGAACTCATTCGGTGCTATCCAGAACTGTCAGCAAAAGGGTTGTGCCAATTTATTATAATGTAGACGAAGTGGGTCTCTCGAAAATGCTATTATCTCATTAACTGTTATCCCCACAAAAAATGTTATTACAGTTGTCGGTAGAACTCTTAGGGTCGTATTAAGAAATGCCATCAGATCTTTTGTACGAATTTATTACTTTTACATGACAAAAGTAAGTCCCACATTAATTATCTCATATAATGTCATCGTCACAAATAATGTTATTATAGTTTTTGGTAGAACTCTGTGGGTGATATTCAGAACTGTCATCAGAACTATTCTACGAATTTTGCTATATTAGATAAAGTGAGTATCAGATTAAAACAAATATTGTATAAACTATTATCGCCACAAAAATGTTCTTATCATTTTCAATGCAACTCTTCCGGTGCTATCCAGAACTGCCAACAGAACTGTTATACAAATTTATTTTTTCTAAACTGACAAATAATTTTTTACCATACCAAAATTTTGCCGAGTTATTGTTTTCTTCCCGAAATTCTGTAGAACATTCGTGTTTTGAGCAGGGAAATCTAGAAGTATTGCATATATATCAAGAACTGTGAAAAAAAATTATATTTATCGTAAAAGGGGTTCAAACTGCACGGGAAATGCTCATAAGCATTCCTTAATAAAGGCAATTACTACATAAACAATTACCTGCACAGACTATGTTACTAGTATTTTCGATAGAACTCTTACAATGCTATCCAGAGCTGGCATCAGAGCATACGAATAAACATAATTTTTTTTTGAGTAAGTGTGCCCCACAATTAATCAATTACCATACAAACTATTATAACCACAAAAAATGTTATTATGATTATCGATAGAAGTCTTGAGGTGTTAACCAGAACTGTTCATCAAAACTGTTGAACGAATTTTCTTTTTCTGTGGAGAAAGTGGGTCTAACATCAAAGCAGTTACCGTATAAACTATCATCGCCACAAAAATATATTATTAGGATTTTCGATAGAGCTCTTGCTGTTCTGTTCAGAACTGTTGTACGAATTTACTTTTTGCGAAAATTGACAAAGAATGTATTCGATACGAAAAATTTTTCGAGTATTGTTGTTTTTTTCGCTAAATTCTGCAGGACTATTCAAATTTTGTACAAATAACTATAGAACTATGACATTTCTATCAAGAACTCTGAAAAAATATATGTTTCTGAAGAAAAGGATTCCAACTTCACAGTAAGTGAAGAGGTTCCCTCCTTAAATTGCAATTATCTCGTAACGTGTTAGCTGCACAAAAAATTGTAATTAGGATATTCGATAGAACTATTGGGGTTCTCTTCAGAACTGCCCTCAGAACTGTTGACCGAATTTACTTTTTGCGAAAATTAATAACCAATGTTTGCTATACGAAATTTTTTTCCAGTATTGTTGTTTTCTTCGTTAAATTCTGCAGAACTATTCAAATTTTGTACAAAGAACTCTAGAACTATGGCATACCTGTCAAGAACTGTGAAAGAAATATACATTTCTGAAAAAAAGGGTGCCAACTTCACAGTAAGTGAAAAGATTTTCTTCTTAAATTGCAATTATCTCGTAAGCTATTAGCTGCACAAAAAAATGTTACTTGCGTTTTCGATAGAACTCTTGGAGTTCTGTTCAGAACTGTGCTAAGAACTGTTGTACTTATTTACAGTTTGCGAAAATTGACGAAGTATGTCTTCGATACGAAAATTTTTTCGAATATTGTTATCCTCGCCAAATTCTGCAGAACTATTGAAATTTTGTACAAAGAACTCTAGAACTATGGCATATCTATCAAAAAATCTGAAAAAAGTATACATTTGTGAAAAAAAGGGTGCCAACTTCACAGTAAGTGAAAAGATTTTCTCCTTAAATTGCAATTATCTAGTAAGCTATTAGCTGCACAAAAAAAGTTACTTGGGTTTTCGATAGAACTCTTGGAGTTCTGTTCAGAACTGTGCTCAGAACTGTTGTACTTATTTACAATTTGCGAAAATTGACGAAGAATGTTTTCGATACGAAAATTTTTTCGAATATTGTTTTCGTCGCTAAATTTTGCAGAACTATTGAAATTTTGTACAAAGAACTCTAGAACTATGCCATATCTATCAATAACTCTGAAAAAAATATATATTTCTGAAAAAAAGGGTGCCAACTTCACAGTAAGTGAAAAGATTTTCTCATTAAAATGCAATTATCTCGTAAACCATTAGCTGCACAAAAAAATGTTACTTGGATTTTCGAAAGAACTCTTGGAGCTCTGTTCAGAACTGTGCTCAGAACTCTTGTACTTATTTACATTTTGCGGAAACTGCCAAAGAACATTTTCGATACGAAAATTTTTTCGAATATTGTTGTTTTCGTCACTAAATTCTGCAGAACTATTGAAATTTTGTACAGAGAACTCTATAACTATGACTTATCTATCAAGAGCTCTGAAAAAAATATATATTTCTGAAGAATAGGGTGCCAGCTTCACAGTAGGAGCTCTTATGGAATTCTTAATTAAGTTGCAATTACCTCTTAAACTATTACCTGAACAAAAAAATTTCACTAGGATTTTCGATAGAACTCTTCACGTGGTGTCCAGAACTGTCATCAGAACTGTTGTACGAATATATTTATATTTTCCGTAAAGAAAGTGTGTCCCATATTAAATCAATTTATCTCAAACCATTATCGCCATAGAAAAATGTTGTTGGGATTTTCGACAGAGCTCTTGGGGTTCTGTTCAGAACTGTCCTCAGAACTGTTGTACAAGTTTAATTTTTGCGAAAATTGACAAAAAATGTCTTCGATACGAAAAATTTTTCGAATATTGTTGTTTTCTTCGCTAAATGCTGCAGAACTATTGAAATTTTGTACAAAGAACTCTAGAACTATGCCATATCTATCAAGAACTCAGAAAAAATATGTATTTCTGAAAAAAAGGGTGCCAACTTCACAGTAAGTGAAAAGATTTTCTCATTAAAATGCAATTATCTCGTAAACTATTAGTTGCACCAAAAAATGTTACTTGGATTTTCGAAAGAAGTCTTGGAGCTCTGTTCAGAACTGTGCTCAGAACTCTTGTACTTATTTACATTTTGCGGAAACTGCCAAAGAACATTTTCCATACGAAAATTTTTTCGAGTATTGTTGTTTTCGTCGCTAAATTCTGCAGAACTATTGAAATTTTGTACAAAGAACTCTAGAACTATGCTACATCTATCAAGAACTGTGAAAAAAATGTATATTTCTCGAAAAAGGGGTGCTAACTTCACACGACTGTCCCCACCGCCCTGTGCCCTGTTTGGCCGACCACGGGACGAAGGCGGTTGTACTGGTCGCCCGTGGCCCGCGGCCGCTTGTGCTCCCAGCACAGGATCGGACTCGAACCCGCGCCCTCCTGGACGCCGTGCCGCAACTTGTCGCTAGTGGTGCTTGCTGGATGGCAACACCCGCTGCTTCAGCACTGCGGCGTCTCCCGCAGCATGCACCTCGCCCGGACCCCGGTACGTCAGGTGGGAAGCGAACGTGGCCCGTCCTGGACCCGCTGCAGACCGCTGTCACTGCCCTCCTTCAGGCAGACCGTGCAATCTCCAAGTACCCAGCTGCCAATCTGTCCCACCCGTGTGTTATGTCCCCAGAGGCGGAATACAGCCCGAACAAGTACATAGAAACAATGTACAGGTCTACACAGAATATTTACAACATCGCTACCAGACTGGCCACTAGAAGCTTAGACCAGCACAGGTCCGACCCGGCTCTCGACTGACCTGGCACACCACCTCAAGCTAAAAGTGCCTGACTGTTTATACTGCTTTTCCCCGCACTTCTGACGCGGTGTCAGAGAGAGACAGAAACTGTGGCAGGGGTAAATTCCCGTACGTCAGCCACTTACACGTCGCCACTCCCGGCTCTGGCCTACTGCCTCGCCACATACATCGCAATAACTTAAAGCAACGCTGCAGTTCCCTGCCTCGCTGTTGGTTCACTCCAAACAAATCGTACGTGCAATACGCCGCTTCGGCTCCGCGCCATTTTTATTCTGCCTGGCCTACTGACTGCCGACTATTACCCCACACTGCCAGCGGCCCCAGACTTCATCGCCCAACCGCGCCTTTACTAAATTTGAACAAAATTCCTCTTTCCTAAGACTAAGACTAATACTAGCGCAGCAGTTCTATTTCTGTATTGTTTGACCCACCGACGACGTTCATCATTATGTGAGGCTATGAGCTATGGCCTTATGCAAGGTACCAATTTAGAGAAAATCACCCCTAAAGATTATGACGAGCGATCGACTCAAAGTTGGCGGGATCGATAGAGAATTGTAAATAGAGCGTTTTTCTTCACCAGGTATGGGGCCCGAAGATGCATACTTTTCCATAAATCGAGGTAAGAAACGTTTGGAACTGCCGCTTCTGTACCCACATGGACAACGCTTTTCGCCGACAGTACCGACAGCGCAACGGCCAAGGTAACTGGCTGCGAATCTCGAAGAAACGTAGTGGATGTTATTCTTTTGGTTTGTATTTTTCCATATTTCAATTGATAGGGATAGGAGGGTTAATAAGGTAAGTAAATCAACAAGCAATGATAATGAGGTAGGCAAATAAATTACTCAATCCTCTTGGAATAGTAAATAACTAAAATGTTACTCCAGGTCACTTTACAATGGCTCTTCCAGTCACTGTTACGTGTCCTCACTTTTCTTCGAACAACTAGATGGATAGCACTTGTCATATAAATATTAGAAACAAATATACTCACGGCACCAAGACCATCTAATGAATGCAATCTTCCGACAGCTACACAGTTCCTTCCCTATGATATGACGAAGAGGCAACTGGGACAACATAACTCTCCCCGCGCGCATTCTATCCTGTGCCTCGCTGTAAACAAGCGTCGCACGGTTGGCTACCTGCGATCCCTCGTGAGGAAGTCGCAGCACTTTTTCTCGGAGTTCAAAAAATGGTTCAAATGGCTCTGAGCACTATGGGACTTAATATCAATGGTCATCAGTCCCCTGGAACTTAGAACTACTTAAACCTAACTAACCTAAGGACATCACACAACACCCAGTCATCACGAGGCAGAGAAAATCCGTGACACCGCCGGGAATCGAACGCGGGAACCCGGGCGCGGGAAGCAAGAACGCCACCGCACGACCACGAGCTGAAGGTCGCTCAACGACGAGTGGCTCTGGAAACTGGATATTGGACGAACCAGTAGAAAAACGCGATTAACGGCAACAAGCACTCTAAGGAAATCTCAACATTAACAGCAAATCACCAGTAATACCATTGTTCTCGCAACACATCAACAGCTACGTGTACACAAATTTGAACTTTAAATGACATGACCAACGTTGTCGTTCTGGACCTGGATTCAAACCCAGCACCTATAGCCATTGCTAACTAAGCTAAGCTTTATGCCTTATTGAGACGGGATCACTAGAGATAAAGAGACGTGAAGTATAGGCGTTTGCACCAGTATGTTATCAATTCAGATCCTGATAATAAATAACGAAAATGTTTGTACTGAACTGAGAATCCTGTCATAACAGTTACAGTCCTGGGAGCTACCCCCCAACGACGTTTAATATAGTGTCATTCACAAGGAACAAGGTATGCTCATGTTTAAAATTGAAATGCCATCATACAAAGCTTGTGACAGGGATGCGAACCCAGCACCTAATCGGATTGTCAACGAAGTACAGTCATGCTTAAAAGTATCCGAACGACCTGGATTGCATATCGCCTGATTCCCATGCAACCCACATAACGCAGCTGTCTAGCAGGTCCTCTAATCGCTCCTTGATACAGTCGTTTGACTATTCAAAATGGTTCCAACAAGTCACCACGAGAAAACACTGCTCTGTATCGCAATAACTCAGCATGTAAAGTAATACCACGATACTAAATTATCAGGGAACATCTCATCACAGATAAGACTGTCCTTAAGGCTTGTAAGCTCGCATTTACTGCAATAACTGACATACCTGAAATGTTACCACTCTCATTATTACGTCAGATAGGTAATGCAAGTAGTAAGTTCGTCGTATTCATGATTTACTCTTCAAAGTAACATACCATACTTGTTATTTAACACAAAAGTCATTAAAAATTTACGTTATTCACGAGCAGCTAGTTGAGAATATGTATGAACTTCAAATGACACGACGAACCGACTCGTTCTGCATATGGATTCAAACCCAGGTCATGCAAACTAAGATTTCGTAACTGACGGAAATTAACAGTCATTTCTGACTAGGCATAAAGAGAGTGATATACCTCGATTTTAGACAGTATCAGTTAACAAATATCAAATTTAAATCACATAACATAAACATTTTTAACGGACGCGAATTCCTACCCAGCATCTATTGCCCTGTTAACGAACTACGAGAGATGTTAAAAACTGCTTCTTCACAAGTAACTTACTTGAAATGCAGTGAGGTAAAGCTTTCTGTTGGACAGGGATTCGAACCCAGAACCTAATCGGATTGTTATCGAAGCACAATCAACTTTGACGTATCGGATTTTCTCGGCAGTAGCTAGATGTACACTCCTGGAAATGGAAAAAAGAACACATTGACACCGGTGTGTCAGACCCACCATACTTGCTCCGGACACTGCGAGAGGGCTGTACAAGCAATGATCACACGCATGGCACAGCGGACACACCAGGAACCGCGGTGTTGGCCGTCGAATGGCGCTAGCTGCGCAGCATTTGTGCACCGCCGCCGTCAGTGTCAGCCAGTTTGCCGTGGCATACGGAGCTCCATCGCAGTCTTTAACACTGGTAGCATGCCGCGACAGCGTGGACGTGAACCGTATGTGCAGTTGACGGACTTTGAGCGAGGGCGTATAGTGGGCATGCGGGAGGCCGGGTGGACGTACCGCCGAATTGCTCAACACGTGGGGCGTGAGGTCTCCACAGTACATCGATGTTGTCGCCAGTGGTCGGCGGAAGGTGCACGTGCCCGTCGACCTGGGACCGGACCGCAGCGACGCACGGATGCACGCCAAGACCGTAGGATCCTACGCAGGGCCGTAGGGGACCGCACCGCCACTTCCCAGCAAATTAGGGACACTGTTGCTCCTGGGGTATCGGCGAGGACCATTCGCAACCGTCTCGATGAAGCTGGGCTACGGTCCCGCACACCGTTAGGCCGTCTTCCGCTCACGCCCCAACATCGTGCAGCCCGCCTCCAGTGGTGTCGCGACAGGCGTGAATGGAGGGACGAATGGAGACGTGTCGTCTTCAGCGATGAGAGTCGCTTCTGCCTTGGTGCCAATGATGGTCGTATGCGTGTTTGGCGCCGTGCAGGTGAGCGCCACAATCAGGACTGCATACGACCGAGGCACACAGGGCCAACACCCGGCATCATGGTGTGGGGAGCGATCTCCTACACTGGCCGTACACCACTGGTGATCGTCGAGGGGACACTGAATAGTGCACGGTACATCCGAACCGTCATCGAACCCATCGTTCTACCATTCCTAGACCGGCAAGGGAACTTGCTGTTCCAACAGGACAATGCACGTCCGCATGTATCCCGTGCCACCCAACGTGCTCTAGAAGGTGTAAGTCAACTACCCTGGCCAGCAAGATCTCCGGATCTGTCCCCCATTGAGCATGTTTGGGACTGGATGAAGCGTCGTCTCACGCGGTCTGCACGTCCAGCACGAACGCTGGTCCAACTGAGGCGCCAGGTGGAAATGGCATGGCAAGCCGTTCCACAGGACTACATCCAGCATCTCTACGATCGTCTCCATGGGAGAATAGCAGCCTGCATTGCTGCGAAAGGTGGATATACACTGTACTAGTGCCGACATTGTGCATGCTCTGTTGCCTGTGTCTATGTGCCTGTGGTTCTGTCAGTGTGATCATGTGATGTATCTGACCCCAGGAATGTGTCAATAAAGTTTCCCCTTCCTGGGACAATGAATTCATGGTGTTCTTATTTCAATTTCCAGGAGTGTATTAACTGAAATGACGAGACGTAACATTAATTTTTTCCTTCCTAGGACTCCAACCCGGCACATATCGCTGTTATATTCTAGAGAAAAGGAACGTTAAGTATGGGTTTGTTACACCAGCAGCGACATGTGAGCATGTTTGAACTAGAAATAACATGACAAAGAGTTCAGTGCTGACTAGGAATCGAACCCCAAACATATCGTTGTGGACTACACACAAAGAGACGACACTTACCGAATTTTTCTCCACAAGCAGCTCGGAATAACATCCTTAAACTTACAGTGGTCTCGCAAATAGTTCTGTGCCTCACTGGGAGTGAAAAACGTCAGATATCGTTAGTGTTGACAACGAATGAAAATGCATTAAAAATAAAAGTTATTATCCACCAGCAGGTAGGTGTTCTCATGCTAGAGCTTGATAATACATAGTGGAAAGTCTAGTGCTGGGCCAGGATTCCAACCCATTCGTGCGCAATATGTGGAGATGTTGATTAATCTGCAGTTTTGAACAAACAAGTTGTAGTCGAGCTGTATTGTCACGAAGGGATCAAATTCCGCGTTAAGGGCGGTCTGAAAATGGTTCAAATGGCTCTGAGCACTATGCGACTTAACTTCTGAGGTCATCAGTCGCCTAGAACTTAGAACTAATTAAACCTAACTAACCTAAGGACATCACACACATCCATGCCCGAGGCAGGATTCGAACCTGCGACCGTAGCGGTCACGCGGTTCCAGACTGAAGCGCCTTTAACCGCACGGCCACACCGCCCGGCAAGGGCGGTCTGAGTTGCATTCCCAGTTCAGAACCAATTTTATCGACAAACAGAAACTCATATAAAAGATGGAATAAGTGTCCTGTGACCATACACAGGGTTTGTTTCGTCACTAGAAATAAATAACTAGTATAAGAAAGGTTACAGGTGATAGAGTTTCTACATGTCACCACTCCAGACTTTATTGTGGCTCGACCTAACGTCTACTTGGTAGAGAAGAAATATCATGTTTAATGTGATTTTCAGACGACAGTGCCATTATACTTTCTTCACTTGGCGTAGCCAGGAGAGAATAGAATCTACCTCTCCCTATCAAAAAACATCAGCAGAAGTTGGAATCGAACCCAAATCATCAGCATATGAAACTATCCTGAATCCAACAGACCACCAAACCCTCTTCTCTACGACTTGTTTCTCTATCATAACACCGTTGCGGCACACAAGATGAGAATTCTGACACACAGGCTCCCTGTAGTGGTTTGCAGGATGTTCAGTACATTCATTTACTTGGTTCACCGAATCGCCATGAACTAGCTGCCTTGGCTACCCAGTGCATACATTCGAGTCTATGTTGTAATCACCGAAATAAAGTAACGTAACTGCCACCTACATAGAGCTGCCAACAGTGGGGTCTAGTGTAGCAGGGGATACAACCCGTCGGCTTTGGACAATGACGTCACAAGTCGCCAGAGAGCAGTTTACCATTTTCGCTTTTGCTGTTATGTTTCAGTTTCGTTTTTTTACTGATTGCTTAATAAAGTGGATCTGTTTATTCTATCTCGTGAGATTTTTTTTTAAAGCCAAAAAACACTGATCAGCCACTGAAGGGAGCTACAACACTAAGAAGAATCGCTTCTCGATTGGCCACTTGTGACGTCATTGTCCAAAGCCGACGGGTTGTATCCCCTGCTACACTAGTCCCCTACAGTGAAGGATGCAGAAATTTAAATAGGAAGTGTTCATTTCCATTTGAGGTACTGTATTGCGCTATCTGTTTGTTGAAACCATCGTGCAGTCCAAAAGAAATGCTATAACTGTCTGTCTCTCAGAAGTCTATATCTGGCCATATGCATTACCGCACAGCACTGTGGAATGCCGAAGTTCTGGAGGAACTGTTGTTCATTTCCATAGGTACTGTAGCTGCGTCACAACTAGTAGCGTAACGGTAAGCGTCGCGCACTGTTAATAAGACGTCGCGTGTTCCATTACATTCGCTAATAGTTTTTTTTTTTTAAACGCAGTTCTGCTGTGTGCTGAAGTTATCAATTTAATGGAACTTTGAACATAATTCTCTTCACTTCTCAACCCAAAATAGTCGCATGTGGAAAAAAGGCTAACTTCCGCGTCATTTTGTTCTTTTCAGGTTTAATAGACGGTGAGGCAGCAGATGCGCTCGAAGCTTTTGTATTATGCATGGGAAGAGTGCATCGTGCCAAAATAGTCAGAAAAGTATTTTCTACATTAGCTGTTGTCTGGTAGTGGCATTTTATTCTTCTTCAAACCTTGTTTGACAGCTTTAACTCAGAACAAGTTTTCTACATGCATGTAATCAATAAACAGCATGTGCATTGTCAGACTGTTATAGATAGCATCAGAGAATTCGCATGTATCGTTGATGATTAATTTCTCTCTCATGTTTAGTATTGTTTTAACAACACAAAAAGAAACCTTACGAAAACTGTGCACTGTATTGTGAGAAATGAAATAAAACTACCCACGATAACCTTACGACGAAAGTAAGTCTCTTTTAACAAACTGAGTATCTGTACACAAGCGTGCCTCTATCTGCACGAATTAGTGAAACACTACTCACTTAGATTTCGATTGGGCCGGTGTTTAAATGGTATGCTGTGCCATACTCAACAGATATGCAAACGTGGCATTACGTATTCCTAGAAACCCAAAATTTGCTTGTCAGCAGCGGAAAGAGGCATTACCTGTTGTGCTGCATTGTAAGTTTTTCACCATTGCACTATGAGCTGAAAGTATTTTCTTACGATTTGCTTATCGTTGTTTGATCTGACTGCTTGCAGCTCTTACACAGAACTTTGCATTCAGCGAGGCTGGAACCGCGAACCATTAACAGTCGCCTTTCTACAGGTCAGCACGTCTACACAGAGCTAGCGGATAGATATGGTTTGCGCTTTCCTCTTACGAGGCCAATAGTGACTAGAACTCGTAAACCGCTATTTACAGGACGAGATTAGTTGCGATTGCCACGTTCAGTGACTTTGCTGGGCTGAAAACCGTAAATTTACAATCTTCTGTTACACCTCAAACGATAACAACTCAGGTTATTCAAAGGAAATGACACGAGAAATCTAGCGAACTTTGAGGCTTAATTCCGTGCACACCAGGAAGTAACTCGTCGATCACAGAGTTGCCAAACATACCTTGCGTTGTTGCCAAATCTCAGTTCCATTACCAGCAGGAAGAAGACGAACCAATGTGATCCTACAGCGGGCTGGGAAGTGACCATAGCTGGCGCCTCAAAGACGCGGCTGCTACGGCCTGGAATACGTAATGCGTCTGATCCGCATTTCTGTAACTAGGTTTAGGGACTGGAGCTTAGTTACTAATAATACTCAGAACTGACTGCTACTAAGCATCATAAATCAGTAACTCTCATAGTTGTTTTTATATTTCTTTCGTAACTGTACTCAAAACTAAGAAAATCATTCACGGACGTTTTCGCGCCTCGCCGATAGTCGAGCACAACAAACACATAAAAATAAAAATAGAATGCGTGTGTGTGTGTGTGTGTGTGTGTGTGTGTGTGTGTGTGTGTGTGTGTGTGAGAGAGAGAGAGAGAGAGAGAGAGAGAGGGTAAAAAATTGTTGTAAAGAAATTGAATACTGGTATGTAAAGAAATCTTTAATTAAAATGACTCGTTCCACACCATTACGAAATGTCGTATTCATGATCTATAGAACAAGTATTAATCTAAGCTAATCATATTGCTTACTCTCCATGAAGAGTCATGAAGTACCGAAATTTTCGCCTGTATCAGTAACCAAATCTGAACTTGAAACTAAAAGACGACAGTTTTTGTAATAAACTGGGACTCCTATCAAGACCCTTTCATCCCTGTTAACTAACCGTGAAAGATGTCTGATATACCTCAATTCAGAAGTAACGAAGTGTGTATGAATTTAAAGATGAAGCGCATGATGTGAGTTCTGCGACGGAGATACGAACTCAAGACGCAATCGGATTGTTAACTAAGTAAAATCAAATGTTACGTATCGTTTTTTCTTGCCAGCTGCTAGGTGTTTAATCTAAAATAAGGACACAAATTTTTGTGCCTGAGTGATAATCGAACCGCACTCCTATCGTTCTTCTTTATTGTCCACGAATATTGCTTAAGTATCAATTGCTTACTCACCAACAGTAAGATGTGTGCGTGTTTGTCCAGAAATTGTTGGCAATATGAACAGGCATTAAAAATGCACGTTAATTTTCACTAGCAGGCCGGTGTGCACGTGATAGGGCTTGAAATGAAATTATGAATACTTATGTACTGGATCAGGATTCGGACCCACATATTTACCTTTGGAGGAGACCTAGAGAAGACTGCAGTCTTGGGAAACGGAACAAAATGATTTAACTATACTGTTCCGAGAGATTCAGATCCTCGAAAGAGGTGATACGAATTTGAATCACAGTCCAGCACCAAATTTTTCAACGACACTAGTTCAATCAAGTACAAGTAAAATAAGAGCCCTGTTCCTTTAGACGGCTATCAGTTCATCAAATAAAATAAAATTTTCTAATGTAAGTAAGTTTACTGATGACAGTATTTCTGCTTACCCTGACCTCCACCTACGTCATTTTCCAACGTAAACCGGCTCTGCCCAGTTTGGAATGAAAGAACGTGATGTATAATGCGGATTCTGGATTATAACAGTTTTCTCTTGAGGTTACCAGAGTAAAGTAAATCTGTTTGTGCCTCTTAAAAGTATATGCCTGAACCCACGCATTGCACTTGTGATAGTTCGTTCCACCAGACCATTGTGGGCACATTTCCCAGCCCCAGGAGTGTTCTGTAATGGATGATGTACTTAGCTTACTAAACTATTCACGGTGGAAAAAAACGCGAGTCTATTAAATGGTTAAGTAGAAGCAAGCTTCTGACGTGGAGATTAAGCTATTCTCATGTCAGCAGGATGTAAAGACTCTCCTAGGCGTCATAGCCTCGATTTGAAGCCATTTTGAAATTTTCACTAATTCAGGAAATTTCTTAGTTCGAGAAAATCCACTGTGAAGTGTGAATTTAACGGATAATTCGATTATCACCGTCATTATTACTATCATTTTCTTCATACCGCTGCTCGAACACACGTGCTTGAAGATCATTTAAGTCCTTTTGGTCATTATAGAAGTAGTTGCCCAAGAACAAGTTCTTTCCCTGTGTACGGAATCCTTTTCATGTTACTATCAAACTTCAGCAATTACTCGTAGATCACATTAAAACTAAAGTAATTGATGAAGACGTTACTTGATAACGAAAAAGCGCTTCCTTTCTTCATTTACTTGCGCCTAGAAATGGCTGTCGTATACTGCCAAACCAAAAGGCAAGGGATCTTACTGCCTTCCAATATACGTCGCTGTCGGTTCTTCCATATGATTTGGTCGACGTGACCTGTTTCAAGTTGTGTGTGACAGACAATGTTTTAGAAAATCAGTTGTTTTCCTTTGCAATAAACAGAAATATTTTCGTTCTAAGCTATCCAAGTCCAAAATTTTCGCAATATTAGTTCAAATTTAATATTCGCTTCCATAATGTAAGGAAAGTATTTCACAGTTGCAAAACCCGCATCCGACTCACTGTCCTTACACTTAGTCGCTGGCCATAAATTCTAGCTCAAAGTGACGCCAGTTTAAGTAACCTAATGTAAGGAAGACTGTTTGCCAGTGCTCTTTCTCACCGGAAAATAAGCAATTCACTCATTGGGCTCCATAAGTACACTGTAACAGTAATTTCTGTGTGTATGCAATGCATACGGATTGTAGAATTTAGTGGTGGTCTCTCTTCCACTTCTGTGTACAATATGCCTGACCTAAACGGGCCCTTTATCATTACAGGCCCTGGGCGGTGCAACATCATATTGACAACAGTATTGTGCCTATACTGACAACCTCATCGTTCGTTTTACCCGATTTTGTAATCATTTAAGTAAAACAACATGACCTTCGAGTGGCAGACATTTCGTCCCTCTTTTCCTTCTGTGAAATTTGTTAGTAAACTTTTTGCCTTCGAACCAGCGAAATGTGGCAGAGTACCGCTGTTAAACGATTTACAAACCACGATTTAGTGCCGTTAATACGATTTCTTTAAACATTGGCGTAGCTGAAGGAATTTAGTTTCTTCTTAAATCGTCTTATGCAGCAACTTTCACAGATATCTCAAATAGAAAAAGCTCTTTATGCAGGTACGAAGGTTTCAAAACAAACTTCCCACAGTTTGTGTCAAGTTGATCTTTTCGTCTGATAGCACTGCGTAAGTATTTTGTCTAAGAGGTATTAAAGTAGTGTTCCTGTAGCTGTGGGAATCAATGGTTGAAAACGAGTTTCACACCAGTGGGTACAGTACTGATAAATATTCAAAATGATTATCAACATAAGTCTGCGTTCATCCACAAACTGAGGCGTATTTGTAATACTGAAGCTAGACTATGTATCCTTGTCTTCCTTGAGTGGGCATTGGAAGGCGTTTAGACACACGTAGACGGGGGTACTCCCTAAGGTAAGGTGTCCTAAGGGACACGTAAGTGCCAACGCAGGCACAAACGAGAGATCCTTAATTTTACTGGCAAATAGTACCGCAGTGTTGGCTGCATGGTGGCAAGGTGACAAAGAGCAAGAATATGGATGCGAAGGTCTCAGGTTCGATCCCTCACCTGTCCCACGATTTTTATGTGTCGTTTTACACGTATTTCCACTGGGGCAGTGTTTGTTGATGTGAAAAATGCCGAGTTGCACTGTGGTCCGAAAGCCACATAAAACTGTAGGTTCCCCTATTAACTGGCTAGGTACGTCAACTCAAAGGTTGGATGAAAGCAACAGCATACCACCCCCAACAGGACCGTGCCTATTAAAGCACTGTAGTGTTCCAACCACTCTTGCGACTGATGACTGCTTTGCTTTCTATGGGTTCCAAAACTAATGATCCTCGGGTTATTAAAATTTTTGTGTTTTCATGCTGTAGCTTTGATACCAGTAAACGTAAGTAACCGGCCGAACACTGTCACCGTTCGAGTTGTCAGGGTTGTAGACGACGATGCTGTCGACCCCAGTTACAATTTTGGTCATGGCTATGTTTCGGTCGAATACCTCTATGGGCTTTTCTGCGTATTTCAAGATATACTTTTATACACTTGGTACGCTTCCAAATTGATATCTGATAGAGCTGTATTTAGCAACATGAATCAGATATGTTTTCCGTGCAATATGTCGGACAACACGTCAGTGCAGCGAGATTTCGTTTATGTGCTGCGCATGGTGCAAGAAATATTTGTGTTTTGCTTGCTTCTGTGATAGGCTTCACCCCACTGAATGCGAGCACGAATAGACCGTCAATAACTGGAATTACGCAATAACACACTTAAAAGTTGTATTTTTGCATTATGTATCCCGATGAAAATAACTGTAAACAGGTTATATGCCTACTTGCTTATTATCGCGCTTCTCGATGCTTTCCTGAAAAAATTAAAATAAAAATAAAAAAGAGAGACAGAGAGACAGAGAGATAAAACAGAAATGTATTTCACATATCAGCTCAGTGACGCCATGTTCGTCTCGTGATGTAACGGAAGGATAGGTGATAGGTAATATCTCGTTGTACTAGCGATATGTATGGCTACGGGGTTCTTTGTTTTCTCTCTGCAAACAACTAGAACAGAATTCAGTAACAAAGTGGTAAGAACACCTACTCAGTGCGCCAATTAAACACTCAGCCATTCTTGGTTATTTTGTTAATCGTCTGTAATGCAGTAAACATCCTTGATTATTGATTTGTATTACTACCATTGTTATTGTTATTCGTCACCCCACAACAGCTTTCCTATCACTCATTGCTGCTGATGCACGTAACGAATGGATCAGGATGAATGGAATGTGGGATGTTTCGTCACGGAGAATATACACATTTATCTCGGCGTCTTGTATCAGTGCGACAATAACACCCAACTATTTCTGTCCACTTAACACCATGATGACAGACAAATTGGCGTCTCACTGTATTTTGATTATAGTTCGTTAGCCTTTTTGCGACCTCATTTTAATACCTCGTGGGATCTGGCATAACATTTTGCTTTTTGAACACCGAACAATAACACACAAATATAGTACACTCCTGGAAATGGAAAAAAGAACACATTGACACCGGTGTGTCAGACCCACCATACTTGCTCCGGACACTGCGAGAGGGCTGTACAAGCAATGATCACACGCACGGCACAGCGGACACACCAGGAACCGCAGTGTTGGCCGTCGAATGGCGCTAGCTGCGCAGCATTTGTGCACCGCCGCCGTCAGTGTCAGCCAGTTTGCCGTGGCATACGGAGCTCCATCGCAGTCTTTAACACTGGTAGCATGCCGCGACAGCGTGCACGTGAACCGTATGTGCAGTTGACGGACTTTGAGCGAGGGCGTATAGTGGGCATGCGGGAGGCCGGGTGGACGTACCGCCGAATTGCTCAACACGTGGGGCGTGAGGTCTCCACAGTTCATCAATGTTGTCGTCAGTGGTCGGCGGAAGGTGCACGTGCCCGTCGACCTGGGACCGGACCGCAGCGACGCACGGATGCACGCCAAGACCGTAGGATCCTACGCAGTGCCGTAGGGGACCGCACCGCCACTTCCCAGCAAATTAGGGACACTGTTGCTCCTGGGGTATCGGCGAGGACCATTCGCAACCGTCTCGATGAAGCTGGGCTACGGTCCCGCACACCGTTAGGCCGTCTTCCGCTCACGCTCCAACATCGTGCAGCCCGCCTCCAGTGGTGTCGCGACAGGCGTGAATGGAGGGACGAATGGAGACGTGTCGTCTTCAGCGATGAGAGTCGCTTCTGCCTTGGTGCCAATGATGGTCGTATGCGTGTTTGGCGCCGTGCAGGTGAGCGCCACAATCAGGACTGCATACGACCGAGGCACACAGGGCCAACACCCGGCATCATGGTGTGGGGAGCGATCTCCTACACTGGCCGTACACCACTGGTGATCGTCGAGGGGACACTGAATAGTGCACGGTACATCCAAACCGTCATCGAACCCATCGTTCTACCATTCCTAGACCGGCAAGGGAACTCGCTGTTCCAACAGGACAATGCACGTCCGCATGTATCCCGTGCCACCCAACGTGCTCTAGAAGGTGTAAATCAACTACCCTGGCCAGCAAGATCTCCGGATCTTTCCCCCATTGAGTATGTTTGGGACTGGATGAAGCGTCGTCTCACGCGGTCTGCACGTCCAGCACGAACGCTGGTCCAACAGAGGCGCCAGGTGGAAATGGCATGGCAAGCCGTTCCACAGGACTACATCCAGCATCTCTACGATCGTCTCCATGGGAGAATAGCAGCCTGCATTGCTGCGAAAGGTGGATATACACTGTACTAGTGCCGACATTGTGCATGCTCTGTTGCCTGTGTCTATGTGCCTGTGGTTCTGTCAGTGTGATCATGTGATGTATCTGACCCCAGGAATGTGTCAATAAAGTTTCCCCTTCCTGGGACAATGAATTCACGGTGTTCTTATTTCAATTTCCAGGAGTGTAGATGGAAGGATACAAATAAAAAATCAGACTCATGGGTGTGGATCCAGTTCATCATAAGAAGACTAAACATGAGGGAAACATTACGAAAGTAATGAATACGCTGGTTAGTGTACATTATTTGTATAGATCTGAAGATGAAAAAGCGCAGATCTACACAGTGCCCACATCTGCACTTTAGTTTCTGTCTTAATGGGCATAATTTTTAGTTTCTTCTCTTCTGAATTATCAAATGAATTGATTGTTACGTGGTACAGAATAATTAGGTAACTGAGTTTCTTTCAGCTTCCATTCGCACCAACATTTTTCTACATTCTCGTGCAATTCATGAAATTCTACTTGTATGATCACAAGACTGCACATAGATGCAATCGATTTCAAGGTGCAAAGTGTTATCTTACTTTTCGTGACAGGTTGGCAAAGTTGATTTCCAAAGACTTTTTATTGTACTGAAATAATCTTTTGTAACAAAGTAACAAGGTAAGTGTTTTATTCGTATATATTTTGTGGGAAACTGTAATCGTGATGGAAGATTACACACCTGAATGTTTGACACAGCTGGTATGAGAAAACGCTGCATATTAACCAAACCCCGCGCCTCCTCTCCGTATCCTCCTATGAAACGAGCAGAGGATTCTACTCCTATAACGCTACAGAGCTGTTCCTAGCACAGCTGAGAATTGGCAACATCGTCACAAGCATTTGGCAACACTGTGACAGTGCAATCACTTCCGCGTATGGTACTGAACTGACTCGCTAAATTCACTTGATACTCCCTTTCCATTTGAATGACTCGTGGTACATAATCCTCACGTAAACTAAGACACTGAGACCGAAATTTCAATTTTTTGGCTAAAGAAATGCTATTCTTCACATAAGTGACAACTTTTAATATCTTTCTCGATGCGTTATGAGGCTGAGCGACCAATACCACGACGAGAGTGGCGCTCTGGCAGTAGTGTGTTTGTAGCCATGTAGTACCGCGCGTGTCTCTTGTTCTAACGGTTAAGAAAATCGTCAGTTATAACCGTGGTAGAGGCAGCGCGTGCGATTTTCTTTTTTTTTTGTGTATTATTTCATGGAGCTGCTAATTCTCAGAAAAAATTCGATAACAAAATCAGAAGAAAACCTTTACTCATCAGATCCTCTTGGCAGCTCGACTCAGTAAGTTGTGTTAATGGTCGTAGATCTCGGCTTTCTGACTGCCTAGCTGCTATACAATACAAGCGTCTCTGAAGAAATTCGAATCGACCGTCAATGATACGAAATTCAATAATGTTCTTCACTTAAGACTCCCATGCCAGGGTGATAAGTATGAAGGAAATAAATTGATTAGCAAATCGCAAGAAAATACTTTCAGCTCATAGTGCAATGGTGAAAAACTTACAATGCTGCACAACATGCAACGCCTCTTTCCACTGCTGACAAGCAAATTTTGGGTTTCTATAAATACGTAACTTTATTTGTGAAATGCCACATTTGCATACCTGTTGAGTATGACACAGCATATCATTCAAACACAGACCCAATCGAAATCTAAGTGAGTAGTATTTTACTAATTCGTGCAGATAGAGGCACGCTTGTGTACAGATACTCAGTTTTGTTAAAAGAGACTTACTTTCGTCGTAAGGTTATCGTGGGTAGTTTTATTTCATTTCTTACAATACAGTGCACAGTTTTCGTAAGGTTTCTTTTAGTGTTGTTAAAACAATACTAAACATGAGAGAGAAATTAATCATCAACGATACATGCGAATTCTCTGATGCTATCTATAACAGTCTGACAATGCACATGCAGTTTATTGATTACATGCATGTAGAAAACTTGTTCTGAGTTAAAGCTGTCAAACAAGGTTTGAAGAAGAATAAAATGCCACTACCAGACGACAGCTAATGTAGAAAATACTTTTCTGACTATTTTGGCACAATGCACTCTCCCCATGCATAATACAAAAGCTTCGAGCGCATCTGCTGCCTCACCGTCTATTAAACCTGAAAAGAACAAAATGACGCGGAAGTTAGCCTTCTTTCCACATGCGACTATTTTGGGTTGAGAAGTGAGGAGAATTATGTTCAAAGTTCCATTAAATTGATAACTTCAGCACACAGCAGAATTGTGTTTTAAAAAATGTAGTAGCGAATGTAATGGAACACGCGACGCTTACCGTTACGCTACTAGCTGTGACGTACCTACAGCACCTCTGGAAGTGAATAAAAGTTCCTCCTGAAGTTCGGCATTCCACAGTGCTGTGAGATAATGCATATGGCCGGATATAGACTTCTGAGAGACAGACAATTACAGCATTTCTTTTGGACTGCACGATGGTTTCAACAAACAGATAGCGCAATACAGTAGCTCAAATGGAAAGGAACACTTCTTATCTAAATTTCTGCATCCTACACAGTTGGCAGTTCTGTGTAGGTGGCAGTTACGTTATTTTATTTCGGTGATTACAACATAGAGTCGAATGTATGCACTGGGTAGCCAAGGTGTAAGTAGGCTGTTTAGGTTCTTATATTGGTAACGCCAACGCAATCTGACTTTCAAAAATCCCTACAAAAGATTGGCCCTGACTGACATTAACCTATACGTTTCACAAATCACTTACATCACAAAAATCTTCGTTACTCGAACTACTGCAATACAGCGAGCGCCACTACTGCCAGCTAAATAAAAGATACAAAATACTGAAGGCACCGACTACTGACAGGCACAGTTAGCAAAAGAAAGATTTTGATAGAGAACAAACAATGCATTTACCTTAATATTGTTCAAAAGTCATATTATATGTATCAGTTCATGACATCCAGTCTTACGAATTTACTCTTTCTTAATGAGACATGTCCAGAACCCCCGCTATCAAAATTCCGCCATCTCTCCCCCCACATCCACCACTGCTGGCGGCTCACCTCCAACTACGCAACACTACGCGCTGTTAACATCCAGCTGCCCAACACTACAATGGCAGACAACAATGCAAACTAGCCACAGACTGCACACAGCACAGCCAGTGATTTTCATACAGAGCGCTACGTGGCGTTGGCGTTACCAATATAAGAACCTACACAGCCTACTTACAAAGGCAGCTAGTTCATGGCGATTCGGTGAACCAAGTAAATGAATGTACTGAACATCCTGCAAACCACTACAGGGAGCCTAGCCTGTGTGTCAGAATTCTCATCTTGTGTGCCGCAACGGTGTTACGATAGAGGAATGAGTCGGAGGGGAGAGAGTTTGGTGGTGTGTTGGACTGATGATAGTTTCCTATGGTGATGATCTGGGTTCGATTCCAACTTCCGCTGATGTTTTATGATAGGGAGAGGCAGATTCTATTCTCTTCTGGCTACACCAAGTGAAGAAGGTATAATGGCATTGTGGTCTGAAAATCACATTATACATGATATTCCTTCTCTACCAAGTAGACGTTAGGTTGAGCCACAATAAAGTCTGGAGTGGCGACATGTAGAAACTCTATCACCTGTAACCTTCCTTATACTAGTTATTTATTTCTAGTGACGAAACAAACCCTGTGTATGGTCACAGGACACTAATTCCATCTTTTATATGAGCTTCTGTTTGTCGATAAAATTGGTTCTGAACAAGCCGGCACGGTAGCTCAGCGTGTTCGGTCAGAGGGTTAGCTGCCCTCTGTAATAAAAAAAAAACTAAGTTAATGGATCAACGACGAACTGAAACGGGTGTCTTGCGACGTCCGCCCCGAGCAGATGCAACGAGCCAAAACGAACAAAACGAGATTAAAAAAAAGAAAAAAAAAGAACTGGGAATGCAACTCAGACCGCTTTGATCCCTTCGTGACAATACAGCTCGACTACAACTTGTTTGTTCAAAACTGCAGATTAATCAACATCTTCACATATTGCGCACGAATGGGTTGGAATCATGGCCCAACACTAAACTTTCCACTATGTATTATCAAGCTCTAGCATGAGAACACCTATCTGCTGGTGGATAATAACTTTTATTTTTAATGCATTTTCATTCGTTGTCAACACTAACGATATCTGACGTTTTTCACTCCCAGTGAGACACAGAACTATTTGCGAGACCACTGTAAGTTTAAGGATGTTATTCCGAGCTGCTTGTGGAGAAAAATTCGGTAAGTGTCGTCTCTTTGTGTGTAGTCCACAACGATATGTTTGGGGTTCGATTCCTAGTCAGCACTGAACTCTTTGTCATGTTATTTCTAGTTCAAACATGCTCACATGTCGCTGCTGGTGTAACAAACCCATACTTAACGTTCCTTTTCTCTAGAATATAACAGCGATACGTGCCGGGTTGTAGTCCTGGGGAAGGAAAAATTAATGTTTCGTCTTGTCATTTCAATTAATACATCTAGCTACTGCTGAGAAAATCCGATATGTCAAAGTTTATTGTGCTTCGATAACAATCCGATTAGGTTCTGGGTTCGAATCCCTGTCCAACAGAAAGCTTTATCTCACTGCATTTCAAGTAAGTTACTTGTGAAGAAGCAGTTTTTAACATCTCTCGTAGTTCGTTAACAGGGCAATAGATGCTGGGTAGGAATTCGCGTCCGTTAAAAATGTTTATGTTATGTGATTTAAATTTGATATTTGTTAACTGATACTGCCTAAAATCGAGGTATATCACTCTCTTTATGCCTAATCAGGAATAACTGTTAATTTCCGTCAGTTACGAAATCTTAGTTTGCATGACCTGGGTTTGAATCCATATGCAGAACGAGTCGGTTCGTCGTGTCATTTGAAGTTCATACATATTCTCAACTAGCTGCTCGTGAATAACGTAAATTTTTAATGACATTTTGTGTTAAATAACAAGTATGGTATGTTACTTTGAAGAGTAAATCATGAATACGACGATCTTACTACGTGCATTACCTATCTGACGTAATAATGAGAGTGCTAACATTTCAGGTATGTCATTTATTGCAATAAATGTGAGCTTACAAGCCTTAAGGACAGTCTTATCTGTGATGAGGTGTTCCCTGATATTTGTAGTATCGTGGTATTACTTTACATTTGAGTTATTGCGATACAGAGCAGTGTTTTATAGTGGTGATTTGTTGGAACCATTTTGAATAGTCAAACGACTGTACCAGTTAGCGATTAGGGGACCTGCTAGACAGTTGCGTTATGTATGTCGCATGGGAATCAGGTGAAATGCAATTCAGGTCGTTCGGATACTTTTGAGCACGACTGTAAATAAAATCAGAAGTTAAATATCAAATGTTTTCACCAATTGCGAAATGCTGGAATCTTAATTGACGATAGAATTGTTTTTGCCTGACTGGGATTCGAACCCAGCATCTAGCACCGTCGTTTCCTAGCCAGGAACAGACGATAAATAGCTATTGTTGGTTCACTAGTAGCGAGATGGGCGCATGTTTAGCTAGACATCAGGCGACGAAAAGTTCTGTGCTGAATGGAATTCAAACCCCGCACTCGTGGTCGTGAAGAAACTTTCACTATCAAATTCTTTTCCAAGAATAGCTAGGAATGGCATGTTTGTACTTTCAATGATGTGATGGAAAATACTCTGCTGGCTAGAAGTTGAATCCACAACATGTCGTCGTTGGTGATCACAACGAACACAACGTCAAACCCAAATCCGTTTTCGCCAGTAGGATGGAGAGGAATGTTTGAACTTGAAAAGATGTAAGGAAACTTTTGATCTTGTAATGCTGTGATACAAAGCTCATCATGTGGCTGTGAGTTGAAACGAACACGTTACAGCTGACAACGCACGAAGAGACGTTGAAAATGCAACTATTTTTCACTAGTAGTTCGGCTTGCACATGCTAGGGCTTGAAATGAAATAATGAATATTTTGTGCTGATCAGGATTCGAAACCAGATAGGTGCCTTTCGAGGACGCCTAGAAGAGTTTGCCATCTTCTGGAACACAGTTAAATCGAATTCTAATCCCAGTCCAGCACGTTGAACGTCTCAGTTTCAAATAAAGTAAGAGTCTTGTTAACTTACATGGCCATTGGTTCATTAAATGAAATACGTTTTCTAGTTTACGACGGCTTGCTGGTGACAGAGTCTCTGCCTTACGGGGTTTCTCCATCTGTCACAGCTCAAACGAATGCCCAGTCGGCAGCGAAGGGATGTTATCTTTACTGCGGATATTGAACTACGGAGCTTACAGGCGTTCTGCACTTGGCGTTACTAGGGGTGAAGGAGAGCTCCTTGTGTGTGTTAAAAATCCACGCCTGACGTGAGATATGAACCTACAGGTTTTACACATCAATACAAGATTAATCCACCAGACCACGGAACCCCCTGCCAAGCACATACTTATGAATTGCAGAGTATTCATTTGGATGCAGATGTAGATGTCAAGGGACGCGTAACAGGAAGGACGGCGGGATCTGGGAATGGATAGAAGTGCAGAAGTGCAAAATATAAGCGTGTAATGCTTGCAAAGTATTGCTTACTTAGATGTGTGCCACAGTTCGTTTTATCTTAGGACAGAGAGATAAGGAAGGACTGTTCTCAGAACGAAGAATGGGTTATAGGGAAGGGGAGATCAAAGAATATGGTTTTATACGTGGTGAGAGGAATGACAGAGAGTAAAGACAGCAGCAATTAAATGAGAAAATGTAGCGTCATTGGAAACCGCTAGATTTGTTTACAAAGTTTTGGGGGAGTATAACAGAAGGGCACTTGCGGCGATAGTGTCAGAGAGAGAGAGTGTGAGAGAGAATAGAAGAGATCTTAACAACGAGTAAACATAAATGTTCAAATGTGTGTGAAATCTTATGGGACTTAACTGCTAAGGTCATCAGTCCCTAATCTTACACACTACTTAACCTGAATTATACTAAGGACAAACATACACACCCATGCCCGAGGGAGGTCTCGAACCTCCGCCGGGACCAGCCTCACAGTCCATGACTGCAGCTCCTTAGACCGCTCGGCTAATCCCGCGCGGCGAGTAAACATAATATGAAATCGTTGGCGTATTGTGTGGAGGACGGAGGGTGTATTCATGGATGGCGTGGAAGAGAGAGACGTATTTGAAATAACAAAAACTGCTGTGACAGAGTCCACCTACGCTGATTAGTTTGTAAGTATGTAGACAGGGTATAAATGAAATCAAAATAGAATACTTAACAAACTGTATATTCAAAAGAAACCCACTTGAATTAAAAGGGCAACTCAAAGGAAAGCTAACCCATATTGTATCTTTTCTGTTGCCACGCGATCTTCCACTAGCTCACAATGAGGAAAAATGACGAAAAAGAAGACATAACAAAACATTTTAAGAACTCTAATATTTTATCCAGAATCCTTCATTATTTTGTACTTCTGTCACGCGTCTTGGCATAGAATGTGTAAGCCGTCGGACGTAACAGCCTGAAGAAGCAACTTCCTCCCAGGCTTCCAGGACGCAGTCCCAAAGAGCGTCCGCAGTAGTTGGTTGGTTTCGTGGCCAGTTCCCTGTTAATGTTCTGGCGACCTCAGCCCACATGTTTTCCATGGAGTTCATATCAGCCGCCCGTGGCGGCCAGTCCATGACGTTGACGCCAATCGTGGAGAGCCGCTGCTGAACAAATGCAGACTTGTGAATGGGAGAATGGTCCTCTTCCAATGTGACGTACCCTTCTGCGTACAGCATTCGCACTGACGGAGGCATCACATTTTCCAATATGTGGGCATACTGCGCGCTGTCCAGAGTTCCTTCTATCCTGTGAAGAATTCCCGCCCCTCTAGCAGAATTCCAACCCCAGCAGGTAACAGATAGCTGGCCACTTCTTCTCGTCGTGGTTACATATTCGCGTCGATGGCGAGTCCCTTGCGGCCTGTAAACGATTCGTGGACCGTCGTTATTGGAGGAAAACACCTTCTCATCAGTGAAAATGACGTTGTCCCACGACGCCCTCAGATGCAGCTCCGCAAATGCTAGCCGGTATAAAACGTTGTCTTCGCTGAGCTCTTGTTTCACGGCGGATCGTCGTGCATGCAGTCCAGCGTCCCTCAGCCTTTGGCGAATCGTGTCACTGGAGCCGGGGAAGTTGGTCTCCCGCCGCAACTGCTTCGCGTTCAGAAAGGGATTTTCTCTGCTCCTTGACACTAGGTCCCTGTCTTCCTGCTGTGAGATCACTCTCTTACTGCCTGAGCCTGGAGCCCTGTTGGTGGTGCCTCTTTCAAGGCAGATCCTCCACCATCTCGTTGCAGTGGTATGTGGTACGCCATACCGCCTGCCAGCTTCTCTGATGGAACAGCCTCCTTCCTCAATGAGAGCGACGACTCTACCTCGGCCAGCCGGAGTTGCCGAGCGGTTCTAGGCGCTTCAGTCTGGAACCGCGCGACCGCTACGGTCGCAGGTTCGAATCCTGCCTTGGGCATGGATGTGTGTGATGTCCATAGGTTAGTTAGGTTTAAGTAATTCTAAGTTCTAGGGGACTGATGACCTCAGATGTTACGTCCCATAGTGCTCAGAGCCATTTGAACCATTTTTTGACTCTACCTCTAATAGACCTCTCCCAGTGAGCCATTATGGCAGACAGCCTGATGTGTATTTTTTTTTAATTTTTTTCTTTATTGTGATTTTAAACACCTTATACAAAGGCGGGCTGTCAGCAGCACAATACGCCGCTCTTCAGCCTTGAGTTTGACAACAAGTAGTACATAAAGGTGGCACAGGGTAGACAGTAAAAACGGTGGGCAAAAAATGTAGACACTAAAAATCGAAAAAACATGGAGCCGTTCACGCTGGACGAGAAACATCACTAACACGAGGCGACACGGTGCACAGAACATGGATGATGGCGACGGGACGTGAACGGTGGTGGCGTGACGGCGAACAACACTACACACAAACGAAGGCACACACACGAAACACTGACGGCGATGATCTCCGGCGCGTGAATGTTCACTGAGCGTGTACGAGTCCGTGGACCTGCCAAGAGAGGAGGTGGAGGAGGAGGGTTGGGAAGGGGAATGGGAGAGGGGAGAGCAGAGATGCCATGGGCAAAGGAGAGAGGGGGAGGGAGGAAGGGGGAGGGGGAGCCCAGGGGAGAGGGGAGGAGGGAGGGGGAAAAGAAAGAGAAGGGAAGGGAAGGGAGGGAGGGAGGGTGCCTAAAGGAAAGGACACAGAAGGTGGGGGGGGGGAGGATCAAAGTTGATAGGAGGGGTAGATGCAGGGGAGGAGGACATCATCAGGGAGGGGGAGCTGGCGGAAGCCACCTTGGGAGAGGGTAAGGAGGGTGGAGAGATGGAGACCGGGTGGGACGTGCGAATACAGGCACGGCAGCGGGCGGGGGTGGGAGAGGATCGGGGAGACGAGCGGGTGAGGAGGATCGAGTTTGCGGGAGGCGTACAGGATCCGTATCCTTTCAAGGAAAAGGAGGAGGTGGGGGAAGGGGATGAGATTGTACAGGATCCGCGTGGGGGAGGGGAGACGGATGCGATAGGTGAGGCGGAGAGCATGACGTGATGTGTATTTCTGCTTGCCGCTCTTATACTGATTCCAGGAGAGGAGGTAAACATATTTACGTCAAACGGAGCGGCAGAGGCAGAGGCATGCGGCGCAGCCGTGCTGGCTCGTCCCGGGCTGTTGACCCACCAACGTCACCGCCAGTTCGCTCACTTCGTCTCGCCTCGGCCAGCCTGGCTGGCCCGTAGCTCGCGAGCCGCGGCTAGTACAGACCCGGGCCGCAAGGCCACGATCACCCCTTGAAGGATCAAAAGTTACACCTAACCTACCCAAGTCTGTAGTACAAACTAACGCAGCTACAGCTGTTATGCTATAACATGTGCAGGCACACCTACAGTTGACGATTTATTCAAATATTTGACGAACAATACTTTCAAAAATACATTAATTTTAAACATAGCTACCACAAAATATTTCACCTAGCTAGCAATAGCATGACGCAGGAAACTATACATTCTTGTAAGCACTGTGCATTAGATGTAGCCTTAAGAAAACCTGTATTCAACCACGACAACCAAGCGGCATTTAAAAGTAAACCGGTCTGGCAGCAGCTTCTTCAAATAATAGTATATACGTAGTATATAATACACGTTTTGTGCACGTATAACACGTTCTCAGTGTCTTTGAAACAATACGTGCTGCACGACGGAAATAACTTTCTGATGAGGCACTTCATTTACATATCAATGATCCACGACTGCCGGCCGCGGTGGTCTCGCGGTTCTAGGCGCTCAGTCCGGAGCCGCGCAACTGCTACGGTCGCAGGTTCGAATCCTGACTCGGGCATGGATGTGTGTGATGTCCTTAGGTTAGTTAGGTTTAAGTAGTTCTAAGTTCTAGGGGACTGATGATCACAGATGTTAAGTCCCATAGTGCTCAGAGCCATTTGAACCATTTTTTGATACACGACTACTAGAGAACATTGCTATTTACGGCAGTCAATACACTTGTAAATTAACATCATGATATCGCAGATGGTAGGCAACACGTTACTAGGGATGAGAAATGCCTTAAGGTTTGCAACTAAACATGCTACTTCTAGCTACTACTGAATAAGAATTTGATTATTAACGTGTCTTCATAACCATGTGTGCGGTGTTCGACTCTCAGTCAGCATAGACGTTTTCGTCGCCTTATTTCTAGTTAAACGTGCTCACATCTCGCAAATGGTGGACCAACATTAGACATTTCTCGTCTGTTCCTGGCTAGACAACGACGGCGGTAGCGCCGGGTTCGAATCCCGGTCAGGCAATACAACTTCAGTCGTCATTTAAGGTTCCAACCCCACTACTGGTGACAAACTGTGATATCTACAATCTGATTTTACGTACTTATTCAACAATTCGATTAGGTTCTGAGTTTGCATCCTTGTCCCCAGCATTACATGATGACATTTCAATTTTAAACATATGCATCCTTTATTCCTTGACAATGCAACATTATACAACGTCTTTCGAAGTTAATTACCAAGAAGGTAATTGTCATTTTAGGGTTCCTGCTTTCGTACTAACATTATCGTCATTTACGTTCAAGTTGATAACTGATACTGGTGCAAACGTCAATATTTGACGTCTCTTTCTGCTTAGTGATCGAGTCTCGATAAGGCACAAAGCTTTGCTTGGTTAACAATGGCTTTACGTTCTGGGTTTGCATCCGGATCCAGAATGAAGACGTTGGTCATGTCATTTAAAGTACAACTTCGTGTACGGGTAACTGTTGATGAGTGATGTGAACAATGATATTACTTGTGATTCGCTGTTAATGTTTGGATTTCCGTAGAGTGGTTGCCGCCGTTAATCACGTTTTCTTTTAACTGCTTAGTATTACATAAAGATGATGTGAAACCACTCCCCACTGAACGTTGAACGACGTTCAGCATGTTTTGGGTAAACCTTTTAGACAGCAAAGAACTTGTTTCCAATTGCCATACAACTTTATAAATCCATATACTGTCTCAATTATTTAATTTTGCCTAAGGATTACTGAACGATTTATGTGACAAAACTAGTTGTCCCATAACATTTGAAATGTCACTTATTGTAATTAAGTGTAGTTTACAAACGTTAAGGACTGTCTGATCTCTTCTGTTCTGTCGTGTTGTTACTTTACATCTGGACAGACTGTCATAAAGACTGGTGTTCTCTAGTAGTCTCTAGCGGTACTCATTGTGTATCTTACAACGACTGGACTGTGGAGGGTTGCGACTATGTGCAACACAAATATGCTATGTTGGTTGCATACATTCAGGTGCAGTCTACACATTGGAATTCAGGGGTGACTCACTTTTTTTGCTGTCGAGTGTACTTACCTTGATAACCCTCCTATCCCTATCAATTGAAATAGGGAAAAATACAAACGAAAAGAATAACATCCGCTAGGTTTCTTCGAGATTCGAACCCGGGTTTTCCGATTCCCAGCCAGTTACCTTGGCCGTTGCGGTATTTATTTTTTATTTATTTATTTTTTGTAAATTTCATTTTGTTCGTTTTCGTTCATTGTATCTGCTCTGGGCGCACGTCGAAAGACACCAGATTTAGTTCGTTGGTGATCCATTAACTCAGTTTTTTTATTACAGAGGGCAGCTAGCCCTCCTACCGAACAAGCTGAGCTACTGTGCCGGCAGCTATCGGCGCTGTTGGCGACAGGCGTTAACCATGTGGGTACAGACGCGGCAGTTGTAAAAGTTTCTCACCTCGATTTCTGGAAAAGTATGCGTTTTCGGACCCCATACCTGGTGATGAAAAATGCTCTATTTACAATTATCTATCGATCCCGCCAATTTTGAGTCGATCACTCGTCATAACCTTTAGGCGTGATTTTCTCAAAAACGCGGGGGTGTTGACCGAAAATATCTTTGATTCCTTCGTTTTAGGTTGTACACAAGCGACCTGCCAAATCTCAATCGAATCGGTTGGCCATATCTGAGGCCTTCCCCTTGTGAGATGAGACTCACTTCAGGTGTTGAAAATCTGTTGTGTTCCTTCTCAAGGGAAGAAAAATGCAAAATCGTTAGTGTCTATTAATCTTCGGTAATTCAAACGTATTGGATATAATATTACCCTTTAGGGAAATGGCTGGAAAGAATGGGAAGGATCACTTTTTGCACTCTGCGAGTTTCCCTGGAGGTGTCATTCAGCATATCAAAGGGCGAGGGTGTAGGGAGCCAGTAACTGCAGAGTATGGCGAACATAGGAACGGACGACACCGAGTTCACGCTCGGATCTTACTTGCGACTTGAAGAGAAGGTTGACAAGACTAGCTTTGCTCGTGGAATTTCAAGGAAGCTCATCATCTGTTATCATCATCTCCAGAACTCATCATGACTCCCTAGTTCTGAGTAGAGTGGAAGGCACCAAAAGTTCTGTGACGAGCTAGACTGTCACTTCCTCATCTTACATAACAGAGTAGAGAAATGTAGGATCCCCGTAAATAGATCAGGTGCGCACTACTATACAGGTAAGCTATATGTGTGGTGTCCATAAGATTTTTGATTATATTAGCCGACTTTCCATCGATCCCAGATAACAGTAGTTTTAGGACACTTTGAAATATTGCTGTGCCATCCGAAGATACACGGGGTGTACAAAAATATGCAAACACCAAAAACACAACACATAACCATACCTAATGCTGTGTAGCAAAACTGTCGGTAGAATAATCAGCTTTCAGTCGTCTCTGAATGGATAAATGTAGGTCCTTATGGCTTTCGAGGGAATCTTATATTATTCTTCCTGAAAAACAGGCCTACTTCAGGAACCGATGATCGAGGTCTATGGTGGTCACGCACCCTTCTCCCCAAAGTAGACCACAAAGGCTAAATAATATTGAGATCTGGTGGTTTTGGTGATCAGGGGAGATGCAACATTTCATCCTTGCGCTCACAAAATCAGTGCCGGATGGCGCTAGTTGTCTGAATAGGGGACCTGTCTATTTGGAGCCCAAGCATCACCACTGGGGAACAAACATTGTACCATGGGATGTACCTGATCAGCCAGAATAGCCAGATAATCCTTGCCACTAACGCGTCCTTGCAAATTACCCACGGGGCCCACGAAATACCACGACACGGCTTTCCAAATGATCACTACGCCAAGATGTTTCACTCTCGGGACGTAGATTCAACCAGAAATTGCAAACTGGAAACACTGTGCAACAAGACTCGTTTGACCAAATGACTGTCTTAAATTGCTCCATAGTCCAGGTTTAGTGGCTTCGTTAGCACGTTTTCCTGTTATGTGGATTTTCTTAATTGATGAGTAGTTTTCGAATCCCAGCTCTCACTGCAGTTCCCTGCTTATGAAGGCCCCTTCGTGTTTTTTGGTGCAAACAGAGTTCGTGATTATAGGATCCTCTTATTTTGCGTCACAATCCTCTTCACTGACCGTCGGTCACTACCACTCAAAAAACATTTTCGTCTGCGCTGTGGCTTCGCTGCTGATATTTTCCCGCTCACTATGTGTGTTATAAATTCTAGATATTGCATCTCCTGAAACACTAAAAACTTCCTTTACTTTGTTTACGAAAGCACCTACCATACAAGTAGGAACAATTTTGCCACTTTCGAGTTCACTTAACTCCGAAGCAATGCGCTCGCAACAAAACTGAACACTATTCTGACCGCGACTGACACTGCACAGCTACCGTTCCTGCATCACAACCTGCAGGCTTAGCACAATCTGCATTTATATTCGAGGATATATTTCCCGCAGAGTTTATATATTTTTGACCAAGTCCAGTTTGTCCTTGCAGGTGAGAGTACTGATATTGTAGTTATCAACTGCTAACGCATTCGCACCAAAGTGCAAGAGTTTGAAGTGCCCCTAAAAACCAGTAGAACTCTGTACTAGGAATGGCAAACGGTTCAAATACGAAATTGATGAGAGTGACAGGCAGCTAACAACTGGGCTGAGTAGAGTTCTGCAAGTGGTGGGAGTCACGAAACACACTGCGCATAGTACTAAATGCCTTCCTCCGAAAATAGCTAGAAAAAGTAATTCAGAAGCCCACTCGTGATGGAAATGTATTGGATCTAAAGGCAACTGATATACCTGACCTCATTGACGACGTACAGGTTGCAGAATGAAACGCGTTTTCTCTTCGGAGATCAATACATGATGCCTACAACGGCTACCGAGATAGTTCAAATGGTTCAAATGGCTCTGAGCACTATGGGACTTAACTACTGAGGTCATCAGTCCCCTAGAACTTAGAACTACTTAAACCTAACTAACCTAAGGACATCACACACATCCATGCCCGAGGCAGGATTCGAACCTGAGACCGTAGCGGTCACGCGGTTCCAAACTGACGCGCTTAGAACCGCACGGCCACACCGGCCGGCCACCGAGATAGTTAAAACCCTCACATATCCGTAATAAATTCTGGTTACATGTAAAGACTCTTGGTAGCACCAAAAATAGTGTCCAGACACTCGTGGATGGCACTAGAACTGTAGTTGCGTTAACAAACCAAAAGCCTAAATGTTTAAGTCCGATTTCAAACGGCCGGCCGGAGTGGCCAAGCGGTTCTCGGCGCTACAGTCTGGAACCGCGCGACCGTTACGGTCGCAGGTTCGAATCCTACCTCGGGCATGGATGTCTGTGATGTCCTTTGGTTAGTTAGGTTTAAGTAGTTCTAAGTTCTAGGGGACTGATGACCTCAGAAGTTAAGTCCCATAGTGCTCAGAGCCATTTGAACCATTTTGAACCGATTTCAAACGTTGCTTTACAAGAAAGATTCTAAGGAAATAACCCGAATTTAAATCACACGTCACTGCAAAGGCGAGTGAAATAGGTAATTAGTGTCAACGGCGTTGAGAAACTGCTGAAATCGTTAAAATTCAACCAAGCTCCACTGCCCGATAGAATCCCTATCATATTCTACGCTGAATTAGCGACTGAGGTGACCCGTCTTTCAACCAAAATATATCGTAGATCCCTTTAACACAAACTGTGCCAAGTAGTTAGCAAGAAGAAAAGGTCACACCTGTCTATAATAACGGTAGCAGAAGTGATCCAGGAAACTACTCTCCAATATCCTTCATACTAATCTGTTGCAGAATATTGTACCATATTGTGAGCGGAACGTAACGAGGTGTCTCGAACAGAATTACCTCCTCCATGGAATCCAGCTTTGTTTCCAGATGCGTCGTTAAACCGAAACCCAATTCACTGTATTCTCTCACGATATCTTTAATGACAGATCAGGTAAATGCAGTATTCCTTGACTTTGAAAAAACTTTTGACTCCGTACCACACTTATGCTTACTATCGAAAGTACGATAGCGTGGGGTATCAAGCAAAATTTGTGACTGAATTGTAGGTTAATTTGTTGAGAGGATGGAGAGTCGTCATTAGATGTAGAAGTAATTTCAGATCATTTGTGTAAAAATTGTTCTACATTTTGTTTTATAGAGGTTGAGATTAATTCACAGACGATTGTGAATTGTCGTGGATGACATCTGTACATATTAAGAGTTTATTTTGTATCAGTTGGTCTTTCTTTCTATGGGTATAAATTCTGCGAGGCGCTCTGTGTAGTGATAAACGTGAAATTTCAAGAGTTCCCAAACGTGATAAACTGCATAGTATTTGAGTAAGCATTGAAAATCATTAAGCACCGTGTGTGTCCACAAACTACGATACTGACAGAAGCTGAAGAAATGAATTAAAATTTGTGCCACGGCTGAAAATTGAACCCAGGTTCTAGTCCAGGCCGTGGCACAAAATGTAATTTATGTCTTCAGCTTCTATCATTATCGTAGATGAAGTTGAGACTCATATGTCTCAAGGAAAATTTAATTATATAGGGTGATGATAAATTCGCGAACTCGAACTTCACAGCGCGGTTCTTCACTTACTAGCAATACAAAAACGTCTGTCACACAATTTAGTCCTGCGCATATTTCCGACAGAAAACGGACGTTAAAAATTTGTAATCTGGCAACACTGTAACAGCACATGCTGTAACTACCTCTGTGAGCATACAGTAGTTGGTGCAGTGGACAGCGTTTTCGGTTAGCACGCAGCAGGTCGGGGATTCGATTGTGGGTTGAGGTGTATTTGTTTCTGTTTGCTAAATGTAGTCTGCGTGGTATGGTATCTGGTGTCTTAACCATCATACAGTGATTACAATGGGTCTTCTGCGGAATATTTACGGTTACTTACTACGAAGGCAGAAATGCAAATACAATGGTTTTCATTGGTAAGCTTTTAAAAAACCTTTTGCACGTCGTGGGAGCGAATTGTTCGGCACCACTGCGTCTACTAGATTCCAAACCTGGTTTCTTTGTACCCTTCCCCAATGGTCCCATCGTTTAGTAACAATTATTATTCTTGCCACATTCAGGTCGATTACATTTTTTTAGGTCCTTACGTCAGCAGCCGGGTTAGTAAACTGCTTTGCAAATAATTTCCAAACTAGGTTACCATTAGTAAGTATTATCAACAAGGAACCACTAATTATGCATTTCAACATTGAGACTGATAAGCGCATGCTGCTTAGTAAGTATCTTCAAGCATTACTATTATTATTATCGTCATCGATTTGAATGTGGAAACACCACGTCAGTTGCTGTCAGGGAAACAGTGTAATTCGAAAACAAACATTTCACAATTGCCAGTGTCCGTATGAATTATGGAGAACAAAAGCTGTAAGAGAGGCGATGCGCATTAGGTGGATCAGCCCGCTGCGAATGATGTGTTCATACTGTATGCGCTGTTCACCAAACAGGGACCAGTTGCTAGCGGAGTAACGCGCCCCTGGCAGACTCTATGTACATTCGTAAACATATCGCATTTTCATCTTGTGTGGCACAAGTGTGACATACATAAACGATGAATATGTGGATATGCTTCTGTTCCTGGGTGTATTTGATAACCGAGATGGTGTTGCTGTTTGTGTATTTTCTGCTAGATATCTTGATCGATGTCATCCAGGCAAAAATGTTCAAATGGTTCAAATGGCTCTAAGCACTATGGGACTTAACATCTGAGGTCATCAGTCCCCTAGACTTAGAACTTCTTAAACCTAACCAACCTAAGGACATCACACACATCCTTGCCCGAAGCAGGATTCGAACCTGCGACCATAGCAGCAGCATAGTTCCGGACTGAATCGTCTAGAGCCGCTCGGCCACAGCGGCTGGCGATAAAAATGTGTTTCGCCGTCTGGAGCCTTCCTTTAGAGAGACAGGATCCCTCCTCACATCATCACATGACAGAGGTCATCCACGGACTCGTCGTACTGTAGCTACTGAGGAACTTGTTCTGGAGGTCGTACAAGAAGAACTCCAGCGAAGTACACGTAGCGCAGCAAGGCAGCTGCGTGTTTCGCAACCCACGATCGTTGACGTTCTGCATGAGCTTAAGCTTATCGTTATTCTTTAACGCGTCACCTGCATCCCGCAGATCGCCGTCTGCGGATACGATTCTGTGAATGGTTCCAACAACAACAGGAAGACAACGACGGCTTCATAAACCCTGCAATATGATCGGATGAAGCAGCGTTCACTCGTGATGGTTTCTTCAATAAGCTCAATGCTCACAACTGCTGTGACGTTAACCCGCATGTCACACGTGACCGTGGATGTCAGGTTCGCTTTGACATCAACGTCTGGGCCGGAATATTGGGAAACAGGAATTTTGATCCCTACTGGTTGACTGACTGGTTGACTGCCAAAGGTGCTATGCATTCCTCACAAACTACCTGTCTGGCGTACTGGAAGATGTTCCACTTCATGTTCGGCAGAAGTATGGTTCCAACATGATGGTGCACCTACACACTTCGCAATTAATGTGCGACGGTATTTAGACAGAACATTTCCAGGCTAGGGAGCCCCAGTAGTACGGTCTCCGCGTTCACCCTACCTAAATCCCCTGGATTTCTTCCTGTGGGGACACTTGGAGGAGCACGTGTATTCTAGTCCACCGACACATGTGGAAGAAGCGATAGCGCGTGTCAATGTTGCTCTTATACACTATGTGATCAAAAGTATCCGGACACCTAGCTGAAAATGATTTACAAGGTCGTGGCGCCCTCCATCGGTAATGCTGGGATTCAATACGGTGTTGGCCCACTCTTAGCCTTGATGATAGCTTCCAGGTGCTGGAAGGTTTCTTGGGGAATAGCGGCCCATTCTTCACGGAGTACTGCACTGAGGAGAGAGATCGACGTCGCTCGGTGAAGCCTGGCACGAAGTCGGTGTTACAAAAAATCCCAAAGGTGTTCTGTAGGATTTAGGCCAGGACTCTGTGCAGGCCAGTCCACTACAGCGATGTTACTGTCGTGTAATCATTCCGTCACAGGCCGTGCATTATGAACAGGTGCTCGATCGTGCTGAAAGATGCAGCGGCCATCCCCGAATTGCTCTTCAGCAGTGGGAAGAAAGAAGGTGCTTAAAACATCAATATAGGCATATGCTGTGATAGTGCCACGCAAAACAACAAGGGGTGCAAGCACGCTCCACGAAAAACACGACCACACCATAAAACCACCGCCTCCGAATTCTACTGTTGGCACTACATGCGCTGCCAGGCGACGTTCGCGGGGCATTCGCCTTACCCACACCCTGCCATCGGATCACCACATTCTGTGCCGTGATTCGTCGCACCGCAGAACGTTTTCCCACTGTTCAATCGTCCAATATTTACGCTCCTTACACAAAGCGAGGCGTCATTTGGCATTTACAGTCGTGATGTGTGGCTTATAGCAGCCGCTCGACTATGAAATCCAAGTTTTCTCGCCTCCCGCCTAACTGTCATAGTACTTGCAGTGGATCCTGATGCAGTTTGGAATTCCTGTGTGATGGCCTGGATAGATGTCTGCCTATTACACATTATGACCCTCTTCAACCGTCGACAGTTTGTTCAAAAATGGTTCAAATGACTCTAAGCTCTGTGGGACTTAACATCTGAGGTCATCAGTCCCCTTGACTTAGAACTACTTAAACCTGACTAACCTAAGGACATGACACATATCCATCCCCGAGGCAGGATTCGAACCTGCGACCGTAACAGCAGCGCGGTTCTGGACTGAAGCGCCTGGAACCGCTCTGCCACAGCGGCCGGCGCGGCTTCTGTTACTCAACAGACGAGGTTGGCCTGTACGCTTTTGTGCTGTACGTGTCCCTTCACGTTTCCACTTCAGTATCATGTTGGAAACAGTGGACCTAAGGATGTTTAGGAGTGTGGAAGTTTCGCTTACAGACGTATGACACAAGCAGACACCCAGTCACCTGACCACGTTCAAAGTCCGCGAGATTAGCGGAGCGCCTCATTCTGCTCTCTCATGATGTCTAATGACTACTGAGGTCGCTGATATGGATTACGTGGCAGTAGGTGGCAGCACAATGCACCTAATATGAGAAACGTGTGTTTTGGGGGGTGTCCGTGTACTTTTGATCACATAGTGTATCTGTGGATGCAGCCATGTTGCGAAGAGTCCAGAGCTGTATGATTCAACGGGTTGCGCAATGTTTGGACGTGCAGGGACGCCGCTCTGAGCTCTGGTTGCTAATGTGTTACAGCTGAGCGAACGTACTACATGTATTATGAATGACTCGTAGATGTTGAGTTATTTACGTGTACAGTTATGTTTTAGGAACTCGAAATTGATATTGTTTTTGTAGTTATGCAAGTCATTTGTTTCAACAGTCTATTTCAACTTATCTGACCAAGTTTTGCTAATGTTTACCGTTAGAAAACACTGTACCATGTAACTGTCGGATACGTATGGCTCAAAAAACGGATTGTACTACAGTATGAAATTGGCAAATAAAAACAAGTATACCTCGATGGAGAATAGGACCCTCGACCTCCTGCGTACTAGCCCAAAACGCTATCCACTGCACCAGCTGCAGAGCAACTCCTGCATGTGCTGACAAAGGTAGTTATCGCACATGAGATTACAGTGGTGCAAGAAATCCAGTCTTTAACATCCATTTATTCGCACAAATATCCGCAGGACGAAATTTTGTGGGGGATATTTTTGTATTGTTAGTATGTAAGGAATCACACTGTGAAATGCGACTACGCGAATTTTTCTTCGTACTCAATATCTGAATAAAAGTGCGGTTGTTTGCGTAACAAGTCATGAGTTCAAATTTCAAGCTGGGTGCTCGTGGAAGTAGCACAAACTAAGATTATTTTCGTACTTTAATTTCTGAAACTCTGTGTAGCAAAATTTTTGCACTCAAAGTGATGATAAACAACAGAATTTTTCTTCACTTACTACTTACAGCTGGATCTAATAAACTGAACACTATCTACAATAAATTTACAATAAATTCGATACACCCTGTTGCCACTTATAGTGCAGCCAGATTTTATCGCAGCCGACGGACACTGTACGTTTCTTCCGGTAGGCCGTAACTCAGCAAGGTGAGTAAGATCGAAATTAGCAGAGTACCGCACCTACAAACTAAAGAGCTATTATTTCAATACTAGCACGCAAGCTATACACATGCAGGCGCTCCAATTGCGGTACGGGTGTCCACGTATAAATGAAAGTCGTACTATTCGTTGCTACACTGCTTGACATCACTGACAACGGACCTAAAACAAAAACTGTATGCACATGTGCGTTTAAAGGCCCCCTCTGATTTTTTAGTAAATTTCTGTCCAAAATGTAAGGAATTTTTATGTATGCAACATTGTTTAATATTTTCATGTGAACTATAAACACACTTGTTTTCTCATATACTTTTGAAATTATCTTTAGTATGATAAATACATTTATTTCGCAGTTTGTGGAAGAGAACGGTGAAGAGATGCACGTTGCACAGGATCAGGCCATTGGGGACAGCAACCGTTCTGTTGATATCGATATTACTGTGCTTAATGGAAGAGAAAACGAATCAACTGAAGACTCTGATGAGGTAAGGAAACCAGACTGTTAATAAACAATTTAGATGCTGGAAAGAGCTGATGCCTTACACCGGTGCGATACATCTGATGATTTTATATATATATATATATATATATATATATATATATATATATATGACAAACGAATTGTTTATACCTCACTCCTCTTATGTTTGACAAGCACTGAAGCACTTCTTCCATACGTCAACAATGAGAAGAAAAGCCTATTTTCTTCGTTCTAAAAACATCCATGCATGTTCCATAGTGTTCAAACGGGATGATTTGGTGGATCATCTCAGGTGTCGTAGATCATCATCATGGTCTTCAAGTCACGCTACTGTTTACTGTGGGTATAGGTCTTTTAGAAACTGTCGTCCTTGTTTGAAGATAACATGTGGGCCATAAGAATTAGTTGGTCACTTTAGATGGTTACATAACTCCTCGCCGCAGCTAGTCCCTGGAGTCATTAACAACAGGACGGCTTTTCCACGAAGCTGTGTCTCCACGTTATTCAGGGGCCATTTTTAACTGTTGTAAATAGGCAGTAGGATACTGTATATCTACGGCATCCGTAACATACCGACGGTAAAAAATCGCAGGGCAAAAAGGTAATAGATGTTGAGTAATGAAATTTGGGGAATACGTTTGTCTAGGTAACATACTTAAGTGACTAACATTGAAAGATCACAGGTTAGTGTAAGTTCGTGATAAGCCACTGCAAATGTGAAGTGCTGGTAGTTTACTAACCGGTGTAACCGCCAGAATCTTGAATGCAATCATGCAAAAGTGCATGCATTGTGCTGTACAGGTTCAGCATGTCAGTTAGTGGGACGGAGTACTATGCCTGTTAAACTTCTTTGATCAACACAATGCTAGTTGCAGGTGATACTGGAGTTATCGTCCAATGATGTTCCATATGTGCTCGACTGGAGACAGTGCTGGTGAGTGAGCAGGCCAAGGCAACATTTCGACACTCTGTAGAGCATGTTATACTACAGCAGTGGTTATGTGGTCGAGCGTTATCCTGTTGGAAAACACCCCCTGGTATGCTGTTCATGGACGGCAACACAGCAGGTCGAATCACCAGATATATTCGGCTGTCATACGAAATCGCACCCTGCACAATAATGCCAGGTGTAGGTCCAACGCGTCTAGGTCGCGGACTGGTTTGTTGCAGGCCCTCAACTGGCCTTTTTCTAACCAACACTCGGCCGTCACTGGCACGTAAGTAGATTAAGCTTTATTAGAAAACTCAGCAGACCTCCACCCTGCCCTCCCACGAGTTTTCGCTTGACATCAGTGTAGTCGGAGATGGCAGCGCTTTGGTGTCAGTGAACATACGCTGGTTCGGAGCTCTCCTTGATGTAACGATTTGTAATAGTTCGTTGTGTCAGTGTGGTAACAACTGCTGCTCAGATTGCTGCTGCAGATGCAGTATGACGCGTCACAGCCACACGTTGAACATTACGGTCTTCCCTCTCGGTAGCCACGTGGCCGTCCAGAGCTCGGTCTTGTTGCGATAGTACATTCTTGCGACCATTCGTGCCAGTAGTCATGTAAATTTGCTACATTGCTGCCAAGTCTTTCTGCAGTGTCTTTCAGCTTCTTGTAGCCCTATTATACAACCTCGTTTGACTCAGTGAGGTGTTGATAATGGCGGCTTTGTAGCCTTAAAGTCATTCTTGACAAACGTCAACTCACGACGTCCAATCCCAAAGGTAACTAACACTCACAACAGTTACAGCGCGTATTTAAAGCAAACCTGATTTGCATTTTCATAGTGGCGCTGCTAGCGTCACTTTTATACGACTGGAGCGAAATGTGAATAGACATCATATTCAGACGTAGAAACACGGGTACCAACTTTCGTTTATATTGCACAATTCCTTCTTGGCGTTGCGATTTAGTTTCCCGTCTGCGTATGTGCAGTGATCTGGAAAAGCCTTTGTTCAAATGGTTCAAATGGCTCTGAGCACTATGGGACTTAATTTCTGAGGTCATCAGTCCCCTAGAACTTAGAACTACTTAAACCTAACTAACCTAAGGACATCACACACATCCATCCCCGAGGCAGGATTCGAACCTGCGACCGTAGTGGTCGCGCGGTTCCAGACTGTGGCGCCTAGAACCGCTCGGTCACCCCGGCCAGCGTAAAGCCTTTGTTGTTGGTGGCCATGGCGAGTACCTGCGACGTTGCTTCATTCGTTCATAGCCTTTTCAGGCGCTCTATTCTGCACATATCTTCGACTTCCTGCTGCAACTCTTCTTTCATCTCGTCTATAGACATCTTGCCACGGTAAATGACATTAATAGCTTCTCCAGCGCCGTAAAATGTGTAAGGAAGTGTATTCCACAATCGTGTATGACGTCATTACAAACAGTACCTTGTGTTTGAGCTTTCCATGTGTTCTAACTGTAAACTTGGGCCACTACACCCTTCGATTCGTGAAGCAGAGGCGAGCCATATAATCAACTTTTGGGAACTGTGACTTTTGCGTATTGTTATCGTATTTTTGCTCGATAGGCCTTCTTGTAAGCAGTATCATGATGTGGTGCGAATGCTGCTGCATTCAGCACTGAGCTAAGTTTTACTGTCCATGAGTTTTCATTTAGCTCTGAATGTTCTGCCCTGCCCCGTGAACACGGATGTTCTCCCTTTGGAAGACAGGAGTGTCCACAGCAAACCCATCTTGAGGACGTAGAAGAAAGGGCAACACTGGCTCACCGAGAATGTTTGAATAAACACTCTGATTCATTTCCACGGCAACGTGAATAAATGAACCCAAGTCTTGGTACGACAAACCTCTGCAAAACATCACAGAGCCAATTCCAGCCTGAAGTGCACCCTCCACCTAATGCGGACCTACACCACATTGGACCCTCAGTGCACCGAAAGGCTTAATTCACCTGAAAACTGTTTCACCCACTGAGGACGTTTTTCTCCATGTGAAGCGATGACCTATGGCTTTTGCAAAGCATCCGTTTACAAATGTCCTTTGCATGCAGTTCGCTTCGCAATGTTCGCTCTGAAACAGGTTGAAATGTACGTGCATTCATCGAAGAATCTCTCTAACTTATGAAGAAAAGTGTACCTATATCAACAAATGAAGCCATTAGTAAGTGAAAAAATTATGAAATTTAGCACGTAAAAAAATTTATTTTGTTATGTTTTCGAACTTCCACTGCAATGAGTGTGAATCCTGAGTCCTTCCTTGTGTTGCTGACAAAGCTTTATGAATTCATTTGTAAAATTATAGACACTGGAAATTAAAATGTCCTGTAATGCCTCATCTGCTCCAAGTCGTCCCGTTTGACGTCCTACCCCCCTAAAGATGAACTCGCGGTTAACACGAAAAATATTATGGCCCTGGCGGGAATACATTACGTCTTATGGGAAGTTTTATTGGTTAACACGAATTTCAGTTACTGCGAATTAAGAACTCTTTCTCAGTTCTTAGCGTAATTAAATTTCGTTGAAACACAAAATTCCGACATTGCAGTATTTTTAAGTCTTAATTTTTACCGAAACGCTACGGTCGCAGGTTCGAATCCTGCCTCGGGCATGGATGTGTGTGATGCCCTTAGGTTAGTTAGGTTTAAGTAGTTCTAAGTTCTAGGCGACTGATGACCTCAGATGTTAAGTCCCATAGTGCTCAGAGCCATTTGAACCATTTTTTTTTACCAAAACGAATGCAAGAAATGTAACTGTGGTGTCACCGCCAGACACCACACTTGCTAGGTGGTAGCCTTTAAATCGGCCGCGGTCCGTCAGTATACGGCGGACCCGCGTGTCGCCACTGTCAGTGATAGCAGACCGAGCGCCACCACACGGCAGGTCTAGAGAGACGTACTGGCACTCGCCCCAGTTGTACAGCCGACGTTCATAGCAATGGTTCACTGACAACTACGCTCTCGTTTGCCGAGACGATAGTTAGCATAGCCTTCAGCTACATTTGCTACGACCTAGCAAGGCGCCGTATTCAATTGATAATTAATATTGTGAAGCATGTATCATCAAGAGCGATGTTCTACAAATGTGGATTAAAGTTAAGTATTCCAGAAGCTACGTACTTTTCTTTATAGCATTCATTACGTATCCTGTTCAGACCTCACGCCAACCTGCGTGAATTTAAGCGCGTGCCTTTCGGCTTCCTCTCATTGTGTCTAGGCTGTCTTGTCTAGACACAACAGTAACTACAAAGCTAACTACCCATTGTTGACTCGTTACTAAAGTATTTTAGGTCGGTAGCCGCGGTTATAACCTCACCTTTCGGTACATTTAAATAAATTTAATAATGTGTATATTAACTTTTAGAAATGTTTCGATGCCAGATGTTCTTTTAGCAATAGTGGAAGCGTTAGAATACTGAATAAATATCTTCAAACAGCAGCACACGAAACAGGTGAAAGATGAAACAGACAGCTCTAAATGTACAGGAAAAACTTAAGATTCTACATGAATTGGACCGTGATACAAAGAAAACAGCAATTCCCAAATCTGCTTTATCTACGATCATTAAGAATCATGTTCCGGAAAAAATTTGGAAATTTGTGGTAAGGTCTTATGGGACCAAACTGCAGAGGTCATCGCTCCCTAAACCTACATACTACTTTTTCTAACTTAAACTGACTTACGCTATGCACAACACACACACCCATGCCCGAGGGAGGACTCGAACCTCCGACGTGGGGAGCCGCACGGACCGTGACAAGACGCCCAAGACCGTGCGGCTATCCCGCGCGCCTCACGTTCCGGAAACAAATCTAAACGACTTCGTAACGCTAAGTATGAAGACATCGAGACGTTACTGCTAGAATGGTTCAATCATATGGGTGCAACTAACATATCTGTAAGTAGCTCTGTGATACAGTCAAAAGCAAATGAAATTTCCAAAAATACGCACAGGCATCGAAGACTTCAGTTGTTCTGCTAGTTGTCTGTCTCGGTTCCGAAACAAACATTAAATTTCGTCTGTAGAATTTTATGGGGAAGCGAATGAAGTTGATGAAGAAAATGCGAACAGCTGGTTGCATGAATTCGACTGAGTGAGGGAAAAGTGTGTCTCGTGTGATGTGTTTAACATGACCGAGACTGGACTTTCTACAAACTTTTCCAAATCGCACCCTGGGGATAAACGGTGGCGTCACCGTGGAGCACGCAGCAAACAATGTGTAATTGTTACCCTCATATGTAATACGGACAGCACTAAGGAGTTTCGTTCCTGCGTTATCGTTAAGTCCGACAAAACACGTTGTTTTGAAAACATAAATATGGACACCTTATCTTGCATCTATGCTCACTATAAGAAAGTTTGAATCGACGGCATATCGTTTCGCAAGTTGCTTCTTCGTTTCAACAATCGAATGGTTGCCGAAAACAGACATGTTCTTCTTCCATTGGACAGATGTACTGCCCATAACGTACAGGACCTGAACATAACCAACATAAAGGTTCAGTTTTATCCACCTAAAGTGACAAGCCGCCTTCAGCCAAGGCGTCATTTCTCTCACGACGACAACTTATCGTAGCGACTGGTAAGAGATGCAGTTCGTGAACCCCAAACTGGAATCTGCTTGACACCATGAAACCTATCGCAGCAGCCTGGAACTCACGTGTCGCCACATCATATACAGAAGTGATTTAACAGAGCCTGGAGACTCAGTAACACTGAAGATGTCCACGAGTTAGACGGTGTCACTTCACCTGATGAATGGACAGTTCTGCAAGACGTTGAAAACCCTGAGATTAGTTTTGAGGAATTTATCAGTGCAGGTGGCGGTATTTCCGTATGTGCGCTATGGAATCTGATGTGCCAAAAGCTGTGACAGAGGTGCAAGTAGGCTCATCAGAAGAAAGTGAGGAGGAGAATACAGATACCATTCCACCACCCTGTGAGGAGATTTTTACGGCCTTGGATAATTTAAAACGACTTGCTTCAACATCCGACGTCACTGCTTGGTTTATGGACGCTATAGTTACAACTGGTCGTGAAATTATAAGACATTGTCGTTCCCGTGAACGTCAGCGAACCATGCTTGTATTTTTCCGAGAAAATAATGTAATTTGAGAGTACTTGTATTTTTACAGTCACTTTATAGTGTTGTAAGTCTACAGTAATGTAAAATGATTCATACTGTAGTGTATTACGCATTACTGTGTTAATATATATGCATACGTGTTAAAATCACCAATTTTTTGACACGAATTGTTTATTTTTCGGTCCCTCCGGATTCGTGTTAACGAGGTTATGCTGTACTTCCCTAGTGTGAGATCAGAATTTTTTTAAATCGATTTTAAGCGTGCAAAACTAATTATCTTCCCCGAACTTTGCCAAACTAATTTCACTGAATTAGTTGTAAAGTGACTGCGTTTTCTTCTTTTCTTTGGTAGGGGAGAGTGATGTACATTTCAATAATTTTCAAACTTTCCCTGTAGCCTGCTCTGTAATAGATGTTTAATATATTTTGTTATCCCACTTTGAAATGATAGCATTCACTTTATGTGTGCCGCATACTTTCTTTGAAGTTACCAAAATTATTCCGGACAAGTAAGGTTTTTCCCAGGTACAACACGATCATATACTTAGGGGCAAATATTCCATTCAAATTTAAATGTGTTGCAGTCGACAAAATTCTGTTCAATACTGTATTTAACAGTCTTTCGTTACATTATTACTCTACTACACACTAATAATCAGTACGTGAAGTCAAGTTAAGAAGTGTTGTCAAAACCCAGTCACAAGTTAAAAACATTTTGGAATAGCAGCTATTAGCAACAAACACAAGTTTCCATTTTCAAGAAAGAGAATTCGTCAAGTTGCTAAATAAACTCAGTCAGTTTTCAAATATTACGCGTTCCACGGTAGAAGACCTTCTCGCGTTTGAAGGTACAAGATGGTGGGCGACCGACGAAATATAGCTTGACCATCCAAACATTGTGCAACCAGTTTAAAATATATACGAAGTTTTACTCGTTATCAAACCCTCTAAGAGAAGAATTAACAATATCGTACTACAAATAGCTTTACCGAGCGAGGTGGCACTGCGATTAGCACACTGGACTCGCATTCGAGAGGACGACGGTTCACACCCGCGTCCGGCCATCCTGATTTAGGTTTTCCGTGATTTCCCTAAATGGCTTCAGGCAAATACCGGGATGGTTCGTTTGAAAGAGCACGGCCGACTTCCTTCCCCATCCTTCCCCGTAATCCGGTAGGACCGATGACGACGCTGTTAGGTCCCCTCTCCCCCCCCCCCCCCCCAAATCAACCATCCAACAAATAGCTCTAATACACTTCAATATGTGGAATGGATAATGCATACAAGGGATACTTCCCATCGCATCCCCTCTTATTTAATGGTAAATGGCCCAGTGGATAGCCCGTCAAAAAGTGAACACAGATCAATCGTGAAAATGTACCGAACTATGAAAAAAGAAGCCAAATCGAAACAGTAAACGGTCTTAGCTCGAGACGTACAACTTCGAGCAAATCCGAGTTGTCAAGACGTCATGGTTATGTGGTTACGGTGTCGGACTGCGCAGGGGGAGTCCTTGTTCAAATTTTCTTTGTGCTCACTTTTCTATATCACAAAATTATGAACTGTCCGTCCGGCCATCGGCCATTGACGCTGTGTTTAAATTTGTGTCTGTGTCGTGGTGTAAGGTCCGTTTGCAACAGCGAGGTGCAAGGAAGGGACTTCCAGACGTACGTACCTCCTATCTGATCTACAGAAGTTCCATATATTATGACTCTTGTGTTCCGTTTTGGAAGTTTTGAGCCTCGAATTACTTTGTTGTAACATACTTCATACTCATTTATTTGTTGTTTTCATTTCTGTGAGAGGTCTATGCGGCATCTCGCCCGATCTCACTATTCGTCACATTTACTTGCGACGGTAATATATTCTTACCGTATGGCTCATATTCTATAACCAATGTATATTATGACAGTTGCCAAGAATACAGAGGGAGAACAGAGACGTCAGTGAATGGAGGGAAACTTCATAATTTTTGAAAAAAAAAAAAAAGAAGCAGGAGGGAGATTTGAATACGGGTCTCCAGCTTTGTAGACCAATGATGTGACCACACAACCAAGACGCCGTGATTGTTGTGATTCGTTCGATGTTGAACACTTGAGCTTGGACCGTTCATTGTTTCTATTTTGCTTCTTTTTCAAAGTTTAGTACACCTTCTTCCTGTTTTCGTGCTCGACCTGTGTTCAGTTTTTGATTGGCTAGTTGCTGGACCATTTTACCTCTATATCTGAGGGTGGTGTAATGGGAAGTTTCCCTTGTTAGAAACGCTACGCAAAACACATGTCTCATAAAAATGGTAGTAAAGAACAGTACAAAATGCCGGAAACTGCATATGATGGCTCGGAGTGTGCATTCCTAGATGCAATTCTAAAATGAGTCACTAGGTTGAAATTCCGCCCAGGAAATACCACGTGTTTCTAGGTACATCATCCTCCAGGTACAACACGCTCCTCTACTTCATGTCTTAATCTCAGAATATAATACTACTTGTAGATTCTACGATCTCTATATGTTAAGTCACACTTTCCTATTTGAATGGTAGCTTACGTCTATAAGGGCAGTCAAATGAAAACGACACATGGAGAAAAAGTAAGTAAACTGTTTATTGTTTCAAAATAATCCCAATAATTTTTGATACGTTTATCCCACTGTGAGAGAAGGCAGTCAATGCCTACATGGAAAAATGTTTGCGGCTACCTACGGAAACATCATTGAACCCAGGCGTGTACGTATTCGTCTGATTTATGTGAAGTTGGTGCCCGACTTTCGGGATGTATATATATATTTGTCCCCTTGATAGGAATACTACAATTCTAGAGTTCTCGGTACAAATTTGGCTACTTCTGCTGGATTTTACGAGAAAAGATTGTGATCACAATTCTTAACCCGGCAGTGGTGTGGCTTGGAATTCTTACACAAGTGTAATGGTGTGTGGGGTGTAGTAAACCACATGTGTTTTTTTTTAAATATTTTGAATATTTCAACATTGAAATCAGCGGTTTAATCAATTGTAAGTTATTACTATCTACTAACATTATTGTGTATTATTAATATACAGTTACAATAATGAAACTGAATTTATTGATTAATTACTACTCACATACGAGTTGTGAATATTGAGTCATACAATACCGACAATTTTTTATGTGCAAAGCTATTGTACTGAAATAACTGAATACATCAGATTAACAAAAAAGATCTATATAATCTAGGAAAACATAAACATTCTAAATTAGTTGACATACATTTTCTCTTATACATTACAAGGTTACCGTCAACAAAATATGCTTTGTGTGTAGAGAGTACCACACTATGCAAAAGCATTTTCATGACTCGTCATCTAATTTCTCCCTATTGACACAGTCATCACACATTACTAAGAAATGGTCCATACATAAATATCTGTCACATTTCTTCCAAGTATACTTTGTTTTTTCGTCTTTACTCCGTGGCCATTTGCCACACGACTTTGTTTTTTTTTTAACTTTGTTGAGAGGTCCATGAGGCAAAGGTTCTTTTGAATGTCGTCCAACACTTTCAGCGAGCTCTCTAGGGATATTCACATTTTGCCTCTGATTCACTTGGCTCCTAATAAGCTGAAGAGACAAATTCTTCAAGAACTTCCGACGTATATGTTTCGTTTCTGTATTAGAAACAAAAATTATTTGGGCATTAATTCCTGCCACATTCATTAGAGCAAAGAAGAAGGTCAGTGGCCACCGTCTTGATACATCATATGAGGAAGAAAGTTCATCAACAACATCAACACCACGTTTCATAATATTGTAGAAAGTACTGATCTCCAGTTTAGCAGTATCACCTGTGGAATCGTCAATGACAGCATCATGGCACATTGTTGAAATCATTAATGCCACGTTATTCTTTTTCAGTACATAATGAAACCAAAGTCTTGTCCTCATGAAAACCGAAAATGCTGGAATGAACTCTTCAACCTCATTCGTTTACAAATGATGGTGGAGTCTCTCTCTTGTTTTTGCGCATTGTACCAACCATTGTAAGTTTATGTTCCTTTAGAAGTTTGGAGGCAAGGCTGGAACTGGTGAACCAGTTGTCCGTCGTAACATTCCTACCAAAATATATAATAGAGAACAGGTTTTTTCTTCGTTTACTAGCTACAGCTAGACCTAACAATATCAACACTATTTACAATCAGAGACAATTAGTTCTGCGTACCCTCTTGGGACTTGTAGTGCAGCTACTTAGTATTACACCCGAGGGACATCGTACATCGCTTCAGCTGGGTAAGCTCGAAATAGCAGAACGCCGGGACGCCGGAGCTACAATCGAAAGAGCGATTATTTTAATACAAGGCAACAGCACTTAAATGTTTTCAGCCTTAGAGTTGAAACGATAACTGCACGCAAGCAGCAGCAGCAGTTCGTGTACCGGCTTCCACATTTAAATTAAAGTCTAACACTTCTGAAATACGCTACTCGACATCGCAGACGACAGGCGTAATACACAAACTGTACGCACCTCTACATGTAACAGCCTATCTACATTTTTCATTAAATTCACCTTGGAAATGTAAATAAATTTCACGTATAATTTACTAAAGCATAATTTTTCCATAATTGCCATGGCAAATACATAATAATTGTTTTCTCAAATTTTTCTAATTATATTTAGTATGATAAATTTTTTTCGCAGAGCACAGATGACGACAAAGAAATAATGTCTATAGGATCAGGTCAGGCCACGGACGCAGATAATGAAACACAGCTTAATGGGGCTGCAACGGAGTCTGGGGACGAATCCGCAGAGGTCAGTATACACTCTAAAAAGCGAAATGACTAGAATCATGAGTAACAAGGTAGGTGTTTGAATGAAAATCCTACAAATAACCAAGTGGTAGAGGCTGAAAATAACATTGATTAAAAGACTTATGTCACTGAAATAATGGTTGTGTTTGGTCTTTCATCCATAAATGGTAGATATGTAGTGCCACCAAACTATGAATTAGCCTTAAGTCATAAGAGGTAGTGACGTCCATTTTTTTAGATGTACAATGACATTTTCCTCTGTGCATTAGCGTTATACACAGCCACATGAAGGCTGAGAGGCAAAACTAGCGCAATGGCTTGCGAAAACTGTCACTAAATAAATAGCATATCCGATCTGGTCGGCGAAGTCAGATTATTTCAGAAATAAAACGATGTTCATGGTTAACGCAACTTTGAACCACCTGTAGGGCGCCTTAATGCAGCGATACGTCTTATAGTGTAAACATATACCTAATGAAGCGTTTCCAAACGACTGCTGTTACGTTTCTCAAATACTGAAACACTTACGTCCGTCAACGATGAGACGAAAAACCAGGATTTCCGCCATAAAAACATGTACGTATATTCCCTAAAGTTCAACTCCGATGATGTGGTTAGCGCCGGTCGCGGTGCCCGAGCGGTTCTAGGCGCTTCAGTCCGGAACCGCGCGACTGCTACTGTCGCAGGTTCGAATCCTGCCTCGGGCATGGATGTGTGTGATGTCCTTAGGTTAGTTAGGTTTAAGTAGTTCTAAGTTCTAGGGGACTGATGACCACAGATGTTAAGTCCCACAGTGCTGAGAGCCATTTGAACTGCTAGTTTCCCATCTTTTTGGAGGAGGTAGTATGGGCCAAAACACGGAAAAATTGTCTAGTAAACATTGTATCTACGCTCCATAACTCAAGAGCTATGAACAGATGTTCAAAAGAAGATATGTGTTTCACGATAGCAAAGACGATCAAGTGGCCACAGCTCTTAACGTATGCACTGTAGAGCTCATGTTTACTGGACTTTATTCCTTGTTTTGGTCCATACCCTCACCTCTCAAAATATGGAAATCAAAAAGGTTGCAGCAGAAAATATCCACTGTCAGTAGTGTCAGAACGATTTTCGCTTATGAATTTCAAGCTGGTCTTTTTCGGACTAGGATACCTTGCCTCAGGCTGATATATTTATCGTTGTCCGTCATCCCTGAACGTTTGTAGCAGTATCACGGAATCATACTGTATATGTACATCTACACAATATGTGAGCGTGCACTGCGTAACAATAACATGCTCGAATAACTCGGGAACTACACATTTCTGGAACAACGTTGACACAGCATCTATTTCTTCTTGGTACATCTGGTATCTATTCCTGAAGTTTGCCATTGAGATTTAAAACGCCCTGTCTATCTCCGGGCATCCGCTCAGAAATAGGTTGTTCGCGAGGGTCACTTAGGTCTGACATCGTTTGATTTTCAGTATGTCTACGTTATTTGTGTCACTTCTACCCAATATTCGATGATTCATGTAAGTGGTGTGAGGAGAATCGTCTATCAGTACTCTTTCCTGACGAATCCACGAACGTTGTTTGCTTCGTGGTCCCTGTTACTCTTGATATACCTAGCGCGACAAAGATATCCACAGTCTTCTTCCGTAGTGACTCATTTACGATTCACCATTTGTGCTGTAAGACACCGCTTACCAAACTCAGACCAGCTTCCTTAATATCAATTACAAACTACAGTCGCAGAGCACACGCTGCAGATACACCTTTTTTTTATTTCAGATTGGACGATTTATTCAAGAGAAAGAGCTTCACAATTTAAGCAAGTAAATAAAACGATGGTCCACCTCTGACCCTTATGCAAGTAGTTATTCGGCTTGGCGTTGATCGATAGTGTTGTTGGACGTCCTCCTGAGGGATACGCGACAGATTCTGCCCAACTTGCGCAATGCCGACGTGGTTGGAGGGTCCTGCTCCTGAAATTCTCAATTGGGAAGAGATCCGACGACCTTGCTGGCCAAGGTAGGGTTTGACAAGCACGAACAAGAGTTTCTACAACTCTCGCGGTGTGCGGGCGGCCATTATCTTACTGAAATATAAGCCCAGGATGGCTTGCCATGAAGGTCAACAAAACATAGCGTAGAATATCGTCAACTTACCGCTGTACTGTAAGGATAACGCAGATGACAACCAAAGGCGTCCTGAAGTGAAAAAAATGACATCCTAGATCATTACCCCTGGTTGTCGACATGTCGAGCGGTATGGCAGGCGACACTCAGGCTTGTATTCTACCGCAGTCTGGTGCGTCTCCAGACACGTCTTGGGCCTGTAATGTCACGGACTGGAGTAGAATTGTCTTCAGTGGTGAGTCCCGCTTCGAACTGAACCATGATGAGTGGCACTTGGAGCATTACGGGCAGCGCCTTCAACCGTGTCGGGATTTTGGCGATATTACGCGCCAATTGGACTGAATTTGGCCCGATACCACTCAGCAGGACATCCAACAACTCCACGAATGAGTGTCAAGCTGAATGACTGCTTGAGGACCAGAGGCAGACCAACGCGTTAATGACTTGCTCAGTTTATGAAGCTCTTTCTCTTGATTTAATCATCTAGTTCTCCTAAAATTGCAATTTTTTGTTTGTCTCTACATGTACAGTCATGCTCAAAAGTATCCGAACGACCTGAATTGCATTTCACCTGATTCGCATGCAACCCACATAACGCAGCTGTCTAGCAGGTCATCTAATCGCTCCTCGGTTCCAACAAGTCACCACTAGAAAACACTGCTCTGTATCGCAATAACTCAAGATGTAAAGTAATACTACGATACTACAAATATCAGGGAACACCTTATCACAGGTAAGGCTGTCCTTAAGGCTTGTAAGCTCACATTTATTACAATAAATGACATACCTGAAATGTTAGCACTCTCATTATTACGTCAGATAGGTAATGCACGTAGTAAGTTCGTCGTAGTCATGATTTCCTCTTCAAAGTAACATACCGTACTTATTATTTAACACAAAATGACAATAAAAATTTAAGTTATTCACGAGCATCTAGTTGAGAATATGTATGAACTTCAAATGACACGACGAACCGTGTCGTTCTGCATATGGATTCAAACCCAGGTCATGCAGACTAAGCAAAGATTTCGTGACAAACGGAAACTAACAGTCATTCCTGATTAGGCATACACAGAGTGATATACCTCGATTTTAGACAGTATCAATTAGCAAATACCAACTTTAAATTACATAACGCAAACATTTTTAACGGACGCGAATTCCTACCCAGTACCTATTGTCCCTGTTAACGAACTACGAGAGATGTTAAATATTGCTTCTTGACAAGTAACTTATTTGAAATTCCGTGAGGTAAAGCTTTGTGTTGGACAGTGATTCGCACACAGAACCTAATAAGATATATATTGAAGCACAATCAACAGTGACATATCGGATTTTCTCGGCAGTAGCTACATGTTTTAACTGAAATGACGAGACGAAACATTAATTTTTTCCTTCCCAGGACTCCAAGCCGGCACCTATCGCTGTTATATTCTAGAGAAAACGAACGTTAAATATGGGTTTGTTGCACCAGCAGCGACATGTGAGCATGTTTGAACTAGAAATAATATGACGATGAGTTCAGTGCTGACTGGGAATAGAGCTCCACACATATCGTTGTCGACTACACACAAAGAGACATCAGCTACCCAATTTTTCTCCACCAGCAGCTCGGAATAACATCTTGAACTTACAGTGATCTCGCAAATAGTTCTGTGTCCCACTGGGAGTCAAAAACGTCAAATATCGATAGTGTTTACAACGAATGAAAATACATTAAAAATCGAAATTATTATCCACCATCAGATAGGTATTCTCATGCTAGAGCTTGATAATACATAATGAAACCATTAGTGCGGGGCCAGGATTCGAACCCATTCACGCGCAACATGTGGAGATGTAGAGGAATCTGCAGTTTTGAACAAACAAAAAATTGTATCCTAGCTGTATTGTCACGAAGGGATCAAATTCCGCGTTAAGGGCGGTCTGAGTTGCATTCCCAGTTCAGAACCAATTTTATCGACATACAGAAGCTCAGATAAAAGATGGAATAAGTGTCCAGTGAGCCTACAAAGCGTTTGTTTCGTCACTAGAAATAAATAACTAGTATAAGAAAGGTTACTGGTGATAGAGTTTCTACATGTCGCCACTCCAGACTTTATTGTGGCTCAACCTAACGTCTACTTGGTAGAGAAGGAATATCATTTTTAATGTGAATTCCAGACCACAATGCCATTATATCGTCTTCACTTGGTTTAACCAGAAGAGAATGGAATCTGTCTCTCCCTATCTAAAATCATTGACCAAAGTTGGAAGCGAACCCAGGCCATAGATATATGAACCTATCATCAGCCCAACAGACCACCAAACCCTCTTCTTAGTGGCTCATTTTTCAATCCTAATGCCGTTGTACCACACTGGCTGAGAATTCTGACAAACAGGCTCCCTGTAACAATTTGCAGCATATTCAGTAAATTCATTTACTTGGTTGACCGAATCACCATGAACTAGCTGCCTCGGCTACCCAGTGCATGCATTGAACTTTATTTTGTAATCACAAAAATGCAGCAGTTCTGGAGGAATTGTTGTTGACTTCTGGAGGTGTTACACCTACGTGTCAGCTAGTGGCGTAATGGTAAGTATCGCGCACGGTACATCAGGTGCCGCGAATTCGAGTAAATTCACTGCTACATCTTTTTTTAAACGAACTTCTGCTGTCTGATAAAATTATCAATCTACTGGAACTTGCAACACAATTTCCTTCACTTCTCAACCCAAAATAGTCGTATGTGGAAAAAGGGCTAACTTCTGCGACATTTTGTTCATTTCAGGTTTAATAGACAGCCAGACAGTACATGCATCTCGAAACTATTGTATTATGTATGGGTAGAGCGCATCGTGCCAAAATACGTAGGAAAAGTATTTTCTACATTAGCTATCGTCTGGTAGTGGCATTTTATTCTTCTTCAAACCTTGTTTGACAGCTTTAACTCAGAACAAGTTTTCTACATGCATGGATTCAATGAACTGCATGTGCATTTTCAGACTGTTATAGATAACATCAGAGAATTCGCATATATCGTTGACGATTAATTTCTCTCTCACGTTTACTATTGTTTTAACAACATTAAAGGAAACCTTACGAAAATTGTGAACTGTATTATAAAAAATGAAATAAAAATACCCACGACAACCTTACGACGAAAGTCTGTTTTCATAAAACTGAGTATCTGTATACAAGCGTGCCTCTATCGTCACGAATTGGTAAAATATTACTCACTTAGATTTTGATAGGGTCTGTGTTTAATTGATATGCTGTGTCATACTCAAGAGGTATGCATATGTGGCATTTCACAAATAAAGTTATGTATTCCTAGAAACCCCAAATTTATCTTGTCAGCAGCGGAAAGAGGCGTTACCTGTTGTGCAGCGTTGTAAGTTTTTCACAATTGCACTATGAGCCGAAAGTATTTTCTTGCTATTTCCTTATCGATGTTTGATCTGACTGCTTGTAGCTCTTTCATAGAAGGGATAAAAACACTACACTCAGCGAGACTGGAACTGCAAACCACTTCAGGCGCTTTCTCACAGGTCAACACGTTACCACAGAGCTGGCAAAGAAGTATGTGTCTCAGCTTCCTCTTACGAGACCAATAGTGGCTAGAACTCGTAAACCGCTATTTGAAGGACGAGATTAGTTGCGATTTCCACATGCAACGACTTTCCTGGACTGAAAACCGTAAATTTACAATCTTTTGTTACACATCAAGCGATAATAACTCAGATTATTCAATGGAAATGACAGGTAAAATCAAGTGAACTTTGAGGCTTAATTCAGTGCACACCAGGAAGTAACTCGTCGATCACAGAGTTGCCTAACATACATTGCCTTGTTGCCAAATCTCAGTTACAATGGTTGGCTCTGAGCACTATGGGACTTAACAGCTGTGGTCATCAGTTCCCTAGAACTTAGAACTACTTAAACCTAACTAACCTAAGGACATCACACACATCCATGCCCGAGGCAGGATTCGAACCTGCGACCGTAGCAGTCGCGCGGTTCCGGATTGCGCGCCTAGATCCGCGAGACCACCGCGGCCGCTCAGTTACAATACCAGCAGGAAGAAAACGAACCGATGATCTTACAGCGGGCTGGGAAGTGACCATAGCTGGTGTCTCCAAGTCGCGGCTGCTGCGGCCTGGAATACGTAATGCGTCTGATTCGCAGAGAGAGAGAGATAGAGATAAAAATCAAAAAGAATGAGAGAGAGAGAGAGAGAGAGAGAGAGAGAGAGGGAGAGAGAGAGAGAGTAAAAAATTGTAAAGAAATGCTGCGTAAAGAAATCTTTCATTAAAATGACACGTTCCACATCATTACGAAATATCGTATTCATGATCTATGAAACAAGAATTAATCTAATGTAATCTAATCATATCATATTGACGACTAGCCATGAAGAGTCATGAATTACCGAAGTTTTTGCCAATACCAGTAACCAAATATAAACTTGAAAATAAAAGACGACAGTTTTTGTAATAAACCGGGACTTCTATCAAGACCCTTTCGTCCCTGTTAACTAACCACCGCCGGCCGCGGTGGCCGTGCGGTTCTGGCGCTGCAGTCCGGAACCGCGGGACTGCTACGGTCGCAGGTTCGAATCCTGCCTCGGGAATGGATGTGTGTGATGTCCTTAGGTTAGTTAGGTTTAATTAGTTCTAAGTACTAGGGGACTTATGGCCTATGATGTTGAGTCCCATAGTGCTCAGAGCCATTTGAACCATTTTTGAACTAACCACCAACACGTAATCGGATTGTTAACTAAGTAAAATGTTACGTATCGTTTTTTTTTACCAGCTGCCAGGTGTTTGACTCTAAAATAAGGATACAAACTTTTGTGCCTAAGCGACAATCAAACTGCACACCTACCGTGCATCCACGAATATAGCTTAAGTATCAGTTGCTTACTCACCAATAGTAAGATGTGTGCGTGTTTGACCAGAAATAACACCTATTGCGATTTTTGGCAACACATGAACAGACATTAAAAATGTACGTTAATTTTCACTAACAGGCCGGTGTGCCCGTGATAGGGCTTGTAATGAAATTATGAATATTTTTGTACTGGATAAGGATTCGGACCCATATACTTACCTTTGGAGGAAACCTAGAGAAGACTGCAGTCTTGAGAAAAGGAACGAAATGATTGAACTATACTGTTCCGAGAGATTCAGATCCTCGAAAGAGGTGATACGAATTCGAATCACAGTCCAGCACCAAATTTTTCAACGTCTCTAGTTCAATCAAGTTCAAGTAAAGTAAGAGCCCTGTTCCTTTAAATGGCTATCGGTTCATCAAATAAAATAAAGTTTTCTAATGTAAGTAAGTTTACTGGCGATGTATTTCTGTTTACCATGACTTCCGCTATGTCATTTCCCAACGTAAACCGGCTCTGCCCAGTTGGTAATGAAGGAACGTGATGTTTAATGCGGATTCTGGATTATAGCGACTTTCTCTTGATGTTACCAGGGGTAAAGTAAATATGTTTGTGCCTCTTAAAAGTAGATGCCTGAACCCACGCTTTGCACCTGTGATAGTTCGTTCCGCCAGACCATTGTGGCCACATTTCCCAGCCCCAGGAGTGTACTGTAACAGGTGATGTGCTTAGCTTACAAAATTAGTCACGGTGGAAAAAACGCGAGACTATTAAATGATTAAGTAGAAGCAAGCTTCTGAAGCGGAGATTATGCTATTCTCATGTCAGCAGGATGCAAAGACTCTTCTAGGCGTCATAGGCTCGATGTGAAGCCATTTTGAAATTTTCACAAATTCGGCAAATTTCTTAGTTCGAGAAAATCCACTGGGAAGTGTGAAGTTACCGGATAATTCGATTATTACCGTCATTATTACTATCATTTTCTTCAAACTGCTGCTGGAACACTGTACTGGGAGATCACTTGATGCCTTTCGGTCACTATAGAAGTAGTTTCCCAAGAACAGGTTCTTTCCTTGTCTACGGAATCCTTTTCATGTTAATATCAAACATCAGTAATAACTCGTAGATTACATTAAAACTAAAGTAATTGATGAAGACGTTTCTTGATAACAAAAACGCGCTGCCTTTCTTCATTTACTTGGGCCTAGAAATGGCTATCGAGTACTGCCAAACCAAAAAGCAAGAGATCTTACTGCCTTCCGATATACGTCTCTGTCAGTTCGTCCATATGATTTGGTCGACATGACCTGTTTCAAGTTGTCTATGACAGACAATGTTTTAGAAAATCAGTTGTTTTCCTTTGCAATAAACAGAAAGATTTTCATTCTAAGCTATCCAAGTACAAAATTTTCGCAATATTAGTTCAAATTTAATATTCGCTTCTATAATGTAGGAAAGTATTTCACATTTGCAAAACTCGCATCTGACTCATTGACCTTACACTTAGTCGCTGGCCATAAATTCTAGCTCAGAGTGACACCAGTTTAAGCAACCTAATGTAGCCAAGACCCACAGGTGAAAAGCTGCACAATATCAAAATGAAGCAGAGTCCATACTGCGATCATTGCCATACGGTAGATACCTTGGCACACATTCTCATTTGCCGAGACCAATACCACATATGGATCTGGACTAGAAAAAAACACGCAATAATTACTAGAACTACAGACTCTGCTATAACACTTAAAGATGTACTTCAACCAGAATGGCATTTCTTTCCTGCAAAAAATGGTTCAAATAGCTCTGAGCACTATGGGACTCAATTGCTGTGGTCATCAGTCCTATAGAACTTAGAACTACTGAAACCTAACCTAGGGACATCACATACACCCATGCCCGAGGCAGGATTCGAACCTGCGACCGTAGCAACAGCGCGGCTCCGGACTGGAGCGCCTAGAACCGCACGGCCACCGCGGCCGGCTCTTTCCTGCAACAAAGCACAATAGCTACACTTGGATTATCGGCCAGTTTGCATATTTTGCAGTTACGAATACGCATGCGAGTATAGACGAGTACATACAGTATATAATGGAAGAGCACCACAACCTTAAAACGAGTCGAAAATACAAAGTTTTGTTTCAAAATTTCTTACTTCACACTTTGCCATAATGAAGCGGCAATTTTTGGTTGATGCACAACACTACAGCGAGTCGATACTAATTTTGCTTCGATATAATTAAGTTGGCATTTATTTATTTATTTATTTTTGTAGTACGGCAATCAAAATGTCTCAGGAAAACTAATTTTGCCAGAAGCTGTAACATAAAACAAACCAGAAGTGCTTGCTTGATTTCGTGTTCTTCTGTTTTACGGGTATTGGACAGTTTGTTACGGAAAGGCGATTTATTCAGTTTCTTTTAATATAATTTTAAAAAAATAAAAAAACAAAAATTAAAAAAATAAAAAGAGAGTAGGTTAAGTTAGGGTGAAAGTGGCGGTGGCAATTGGTTTTTTTTATGTTAGATAGGATTTTGGGGGTGATATGGGTGATAGGGGCCATCGCCTGAAGTGGAAGAGGTCTAGAAAAAAAAATGTGGTTCGCAGTTCCAGTCTCACTGAGTGTAGCGTTTTTATCCCTTCTATGAAAGAGCTACAAGCAGTCAGATCAAACATCGATAAGGAAATCGCAAGAAAATACTTTCGGCTCATAGTGCAATGGTGAAAAACTTACAACGCTGCACAACAGGTAACGCCTCTTAGCGCTGCTGACAAGATAAATTTGGGGTTTCTAGGAATACATAACTTTATTTGTGATATGCCACATTTGGATACCTCTTGAGTATGACACAGCATATCAATTAAACACAGACCCTATCAAAATCTAAGTGAGTCGTATTTTACCAATTCGTGACAATAGAGGCACGCTTTTGTACAGATACTCAGCTTTATGAAAACAGACATCCGTCGTAAGGTTGTCGTGGGTAGTTTTATTACATTTTTTATAATACAGTTCACAATTTTCGTAAGGTTTCCTTTAATGTTGCTAAAACAATAGTAAACATGAGAGAGAAATTAATCGTCAACGATATATGCGAATTCTCTGATATTATCTATAACAGTCTGAAAATGTACATGCATGTAGAAAACTTGTTCTGAGTTAAAGCTGTCAAACAATGTTTCAAGAAGAATAAAATGCCACTTCCAGACGACAGCTAATGTAGAAAATGTTGTGGTTGCCAGGAGAGCCAACACCGTGTTATTAGAGGAAGCCGAAAGGCACGCGTTTTAGCTCACGCAGGCTAGCGTGATGTCTGGAACAGGACAAGGAAATTAGAATTTAGAAAAAACGGACGTAGCTGGTGGAATACTTAACTTTAATCCATTAATGGTGAACGTCGCTCTTGACGTTACATGATTCACAGTATCAATAGTAACTGGTAATGGCGCCTTGCTAGGTCGTAGCAAATGACGTAGCTGAAGGCTATGCTAACTATCGTCTCGGCAAATGATTGCGTATTTTTGTCAGTGAACCATCGCTAGCAAAGTCGGTTGTACAACTGGGGCGAGTGCTAGGAAGTCTCTCTAGACCTGCCGTGTGGCGGCGCTCGGTCTGCAATCACTGGTAGTGGCGACACGCGGGTTCGACGTATACTAACGCACCGCGGCCGATTTAAAGGCTACCACCCAGCAAGTGTGGTGTCTGGCGGTGACACCAGAGAAAATACTTTTCCGACGTGTTCTGGCACGATGCGCTCTACCCATACATAATACAAAAGTTTCGAGATGCATGTACTGTCTGGCTGTCTATTAAACCTGAAATGAACAAAATGTCGCAGAAGTTAGCCATTTTTCCACATACGACTATTTTGGGTTGAGAAGTGAAGGAAATTATGTTGCAAGTTCCAGTAGATTGATAATTTTATCAGACAGCAGAAGTTCGTTTAACAAAATATGTAGCAGTGAATTTACTCGAATTCGCGGCACCTGATGTACCGTGCGCGATACCTACCATTACGCCACTAGCTGACACGTAGCTGTAACACCTCCAGAAGTCAACAACAATTCCTCCAGAACTGCTGCATTCCACAGCGCTGTGGGATAATGCATATCGCCAGGTCAATACTTATGAGAGACAAACAGTTATACCTTTTCTTTTGCACTGCACGACGTATCCAACAAACAGATAGCGCAATAGAGTAGATCAAGTGGAAAGGAACACTTCTTATTTAAATTTCTGCATCCTACACTGTTGGCAGGTCTTTGTTGGTGGCAGTTACGTGATTTTATTTTGGTGATTACAAAATAAAGTTCAATGCATGCACTGGGTAGCCGAGGCAGCTAGTTCATGGTGATTCGGTCAACCAAGTAAATGAATTTACTGAATATGCTGCATATTGTTACAGGGAGACTGTGTGTCAGAATTCTCAGCCAGTGTGGTACAACGGCGTTAGGATTGAAAAATGAGCCACTCAGAAGAGGGTTTGGTGGTCTGTTGGGCTGGTGATAGGTTCATATATCTATGGTCTGCTTTCGCTTCCAACTTTGGTCAGCGGTTTTAGATAGGGAGAGACAGATTCCATTCTCTTCTGGTTACACCAAGTGAAGACGATATAATGGCATTGTGGTCTGGAATTCACATTAAAAATGATATTCCTTCTCTACCAAGTAGACGTTAGGTTGAGCCACAATAAAGTCTGGAGTGGCGACATGTAGAAACTCTATCACCAGTAACCTTTCTTATACTAGTTATTTATTTCTAGTGACGAAACAAACGCTATGTAGGCTCACTGGATAATTATTCCATCTTTTATCTGAGCTTCTGACACCACAATCCCTGCAACCTCATGTCACCCAAATATTCATAAACAGGCAGCTTACAGGTCAATGCTGCATAGGGCAACAAAAATACCATTGAACCAAGAAAATATACAACAAGAAATAAACACAGTGAAGAAGATTGCAGTTGCCAATGGTTACAATGCTTCCATGGTTGACACAATCTTAGACAAAATGAAGAGAAACCCAGGTACAAACTGCACCACAGAAGAAAAAGAGAAAAACAAATATATATCTAGCATTCCATACATAGGCAATGTATCACAGAAGATTGCAAATATTTTCAAAAACCACAGAGTAAAAATTGGGTTTTCTACATCCAATAAACTACACCAAAAACTAATACATAATATAAAGTGTAATCATGATCCATATTCAGACTCTGGAATATACAAGGTAACATGCCAGGAATGCTCCAAGTTCTACATAGGACAAACAGGCCGAAATATCAACACCAGGTACACAGAGCACATTAGAGCATACACCCACAACAAACACGCTACATCAGCAATAGCAACACACATACATAATACAGGACACCCATTTGGAAAAATAGAGCAAAATGTCAAAGTACTCCACCGACTAGATAAAGGACATAAAATGGATTTGCTTGAAGAACTGGAGATATATTCACATTACAGAAAATATGAAGATAAAATATTAAATGAAAAACTTGAAAGTGAATCAGTGAATTTCTTCAGATGTTTCGATAATATACTTAAATAAAAATAGTAAAACATAGAAATAAGCACAATTGTAAAATCAGTATAAGTAATTCATGAGCCAAATTGTAAAGATAAATTAACCTCTGTACAAAAGCATATCATAATCTGTGGAAGACCTATAATGTTATCTCTGTGAACTACCTATAAGAAGATCTTTGTAACTGTTTTGTATATATATTTTCGATGTGTAAAATGTACAAGTTGTGTGTGATGTTAAGTGTGTGTGACTCTCTACACAAATGGACCATTAGAAAATTGTAAGTACAAATTGTTCTCAAACCTTAGCCACTAACCTCACAGAAAATATTGATACCCAACTAAAAATCGCGTTTCTTATGTATTACAGTAAAAGTCAACAAAAAGAAGTAGACTCACACACACTGACAACATCAAAAGAAATGGCTTAACACACATCATAAAAACGCACTTGAAAATGGGAATTATTTCTCGAAACGCGTCGTGCAAATAGTAAAATAAAGAAAATCGTGACTGGTAGCAGAAGATTTATTTATTTATAAACAAACCTATTATATTATTCTACGCTATGTTTTGTTGGCCTTCATGGCAAGCCATCCTGGGCTTATATTTCAGTAAGATAATGACCGCCCGCACACCGCGAGAGTTGTAGAAACTCTTGTTCGTGCTTGTCAAACCCTACCTTGACCAGCAAGGTCGTCGGATCTCTTCCCAATTGAGAATTTCAGGAGCAGGACCCTCCAACCACGTCGGCATTGCGCAAGTTGGGCAGAATCTGTCGCGTATTCCTCAGGAGGACGTCCAACAACACTATCGATCAACGCCAAGCCGAATACCTGCTTGCATAAGGGTCAGAGGTGGACCATCGTTTTATTTACTTGCTTAAATTGTGAAGCTCTTTCTCTTGAATAAATCGTCCAATCTGAAATAAAAAAAAAGGTGTATCTGCAGCGTGTGCTCTGCGACTGTAGTTTGTAATTGATATTAAGGAAGCTGGTCTGAGTTTGGTAAGCGGTGTCTTACAGCACAAATGGTGAATCGTAAATGAGTCACTACAGAAGAAGACTGTGGATATCTTTGTCCCGCTAGGTATATCAAGAGTAACAGGGACCACGAAGCAAACAACGTTCGTGGATTCGTCAGGAAAGAGTACTGATAGACGATTCTCCTCACACCACTTACATGAATCATCGAATATTGGGCAGAAGTGACACAAATAACGTAGACATACTGAAAATCAAACGATGTCAGACCTAAGTGACCCTCGCAAACAATCTATTTCTGAGCGGATGCCCGGAGATAGACAGGGCGTTTTAAAACTCAATGGCAAACTTCAGGAATGGATACCAGATGTACCAAGAAGAAATAGATGCTGTGTCAACGCTGTTCCAGAAATGTGTAGTTCCCGAGTTATTCGAGCATGTTATTGTTACGCAGTGCACGCTCACATATTGTGTAGATGTACATATACAGTATGATTCCGTGATACTGCTACAAACGTTCAGGGATGACGGACAATGATAAATATATTAACCTGAGGCAAGGAATCCTAGTCCGATTTCGGGAATCACGATTTATTGAGGGAAGAGGAGTTCATTTCTGGTTTCTATTTTTTAGTCTTACTAACGTGAACTGTGCACTTCAGGCACTGGTATGCAATTTTTGCTGCAATCTAATTCTTGCTTCAAAGAGGATTTCTTTCCATCCTTTGATGGTGTTGGGACAGCAACCAGCTAGAAATTTATTTTAAGTGCCTTTATCCGAAAGGTACCGTTACCGGTTTCGAATCATTACAATTCATCGTCAGACGGCTCTCATGCTTTCATTAGAACATGTGGTGTATTCTTTACTGATTAGTTGTCCTAAAATATAAATCAAACATAATTATAAGCACGTCACACAGATGGTTGCGTTACCGGTTTGCATTGGGTTGTTAATCACGTGATATGCCGGTTTAGATTACTTGTTTTCATGGTTTTCATCCAGTAGACGGCGTTCGTAGTTTTCGCTATATTCCCATCATTGTATTCATAAGCTTGTATATTTGGGCGCTTCAGATTTGTCATTGAATACATCTCCATCACATTCCTACCGCTGCACACGTAAATTTGTATCACTGAGCACTTCACATTATTCATAGAACAGATTTCTAACATGCACCGCATGTTTTGATACATGCAAATAGCTCACAAACATATGAGTGTCAAAGGTGCAATGATATATCGTAACATTACAAAGATGCTCCATGTTTGGAAAAAGATCATATATTCACTTACGTAACTGAAACTCCTTCTACACCAGTACAGAGAGATATTAATTTTGTGAATATTAGAGCAAATACTGCTACACTACGTATATTTTTGGATGGGATCCGCCTTCAGCAAAACACAATTTTGTTTTTAACCCAAACATGTTTCGCTGCAGTTGCAGCATCTTCAGTGGGCTTTTCTTTTCCATCTGTTAAAGATAAACATTGTTCCATAGTGTCTGTATAAATGTAACTATTATTTTTATATCGTAATTACAGATATTTGAAAAACATATAAATTATGAATTCATACCTTTTTACCACATGGTGTGGTTTTTCTGATGTGTTGGGTTTCTACAGTGATTGTTTTGCTGCACAGTTTGTCATCTGCAACCACTTATACCTTAAAGTAGATAAATTTGTAAGCCAAAAATTACGACTTGAAAAATTGTTATTTCTATGCCTGAGATTATTTAATTCTGTGTGTGTCTGTGTCTATTTATGTAATATTTCACTTACATTTTCTTTTTCTTCATCTTCATCACTCTCAAACACTATATATTGAGTAATCACTGTCACTGTCACTGTTTCACAGTTTACCTGCTGTAAAAACAAACATGGCTGACAGTGGAACAGTTGAAGGTGTTCCTGGCGGTTGTTCTGAATCTTTCAGAAGTTTAACATTTTGTCGTGTTCTGTTTCTATGAATTTTATTTTAGGCTCTACTTTGTTTATATCACTGTGGAGTTGTTGGCTGAGACTTGGTGTTTCATCTAAACTTCCTTGATCTCACAATGTACAGACACAACAACCAACACCAATTATCTATATTCAGGAAAGTGACCACCACCAGCACTGCCACTCACAGAGACTCTAATTATGCGATTACATACAAACTAGCTGGCTTCCAATATATGCTACACAAACTGAACAAAATCCCACTCACTGAAAACAACTACAAGAATGAATTGCAGACAATCAGACAAATAGCAGTAGGGAATGGACATGATAAAAACACTATAGATAAACTGAACCACAAAATTAAAACAAAATTGAAAAGGACACCCAACACACAAAAACAAAAGCCTCCTCATCAACTTAAAAACACACAGAAACCACACATGAGCACACACGAACAGGAAACACGAACAATGACAAACAGGTGACTCACTCTCACCTACACCAACAAAGCAGGCCACGGATTAGGCAACATGCTCAAAAAACAAGAGGTAAAAATAGCCTACAAGACAGGCAATTCAACACAGAGAAAACTAAGGACAACTAACACAAGCACAGACAAACACAACACATCTGGTATTTAATAAACAACATGTCAGGACTGTGAAGCAGTTTATATAGGGTAGTCAAGCAGAAACTTTAATACCAGATACACAGAACACAGAAGAGCATTAACACCTCATGGACAAGAAACATAACCCAACAAACATCAACATAGATTTGAAAATACTCAAATACAGCAACAGCCCCCCCCAAAAACTAATAACTGAAGAAAATTATCAGATTAAAAAAGCCATAGTGGAAGGCAAACAAGTGATAAATGAATACACAGCTCTCTGCAATGGTACTCTCTTCTCTGCCCTCAAATAATTATTAGACACGACCAACCTATAATGCTCTAAACCCCCCCCCCCCCCCACACACACACACAAAGTAAAATAATAAAATAATAATAATAATAATAATAATAATAGTCCCTAAAACCTACTCTCGAACTTACTCTTTCTCTTTCCCTTTTCATACACACACACAAACACAAACACACACACACAAAATCATAGATGCCTCTGAAAGACTCATAACAACCGCCAGGAACACCTTCAACTGTTCCACTGTCAGCCATGTTTGTTTTTACAGCTGGTAAACCGTGAAACAGTGACAGTGACAGTGATTACTCAATATATAGTGTTTGAGAGTGATGAAGATGAAGAAAAAGAAAATATAAGTGAAACATTACATAAATATACACACACACACACACAGAGAGAGAGAGAGAGAGAGAGAGAGAGAGAATTAAATATTCTCAGGCATAGAAATAACAGTTTTCCAAATCGCAATTTTTGCCTAAACAATTTATCTACTTTAAGGTATAAGTAGTTGCAGATGACAAACTGTGCAGCAAAACAGTCACTGTAGAAACCCAACACATCAGAAAAACCACACCATGTGGTAAAAAGGTATGAATTCATAATTTATGTGTTTTTCAAATATCTGTAATTACGATATAAAAACTAATAGTTACGTTTATACAAACAGTTTAGAACAATGTTTATCTTTAACAGATGGAAAAGAAAAGCCCACCGAAGATGCTGCAACTGCAGCAAACATGTTTGGGTTAAAAAACAAAGCTGTGTTTTGCTAAAGGCGTATCCTATCCAGAAACATGAGTATTGTTAAAGCAAACACGGAAAAAAGAGCTTCAACCCCAAGATGATTACTGCTACACTATTTACAAAGATCTTCCATTTGAAAGATTTACATTTAGCATCATGAGAATTGTTGTAACATATAAATTTGCTACTTGATCTACAGATAGGTGTAGGAATACTATTTTCTTTTGAGGGTGGAAAATAATTTTTGGAAATTTTTGAGGAAAGGGGTGTTAGACAACTCAGTTTGTTCATTAAGGGTATAGTCTGGGGTGCTGTTTTTTTGTATGTGTATTTCTATTTCTTCCAATATATTCATAGTGGCCCCCTTGCTAGATGTAAATTTTTAAGTACTTCTCTATGTTTCTCACTGAATGGTTTTCTGCATCAATATGGGCTGCAAATGCAGGTTTGTAAAAGTTGCCAAGCCTTAAAGCATCAATGTGTTCTTTGTATCTAATTTCAAAACTTCTGCCTGTTCGTGCAATTCGGGCATGCATCACATTTGAGCTTGTATATTCCTGACTTACTGTAGGGGCCCTTGGACGTGTTTACATCATGGATTACTTTTTGTTGTAATTTATTATTTGTGGAAAAGCTGATTGTCATATTTTTCTTTTTAAATAATGTACTGTCTTACTCATATATATATATATATATATATATATATATATATATATATATATATATATATATTATTCACAGCACACCCGGCTTCTGGCACCAGATAGAACTGATCAAAGAGATAGAGAAGAAGGCCGCGTTTCATGACTGTGTCATTTAGCCGACGAGAGGGCGTTAGAAAGATACTCAACAAACTCCAGTGGTAGACGTTGCAAGAGAGCCGTTGTGCATCAAGGAGTAGTTTACTATTGATCATTCCTGAGAGTACTTTCAGGGAAGAGTGGGACAACGTATCACTGCCTCCCACATACTTTTCACGAAATGGTCATGACGGGAAAATTCGAGAAATTAGAGCTAATATAGAGGCTTACCGACAGTCATTCCTAAGAGCCATTCGCAAATTGAGCAGGCTAAGGGGAATCAGTTAGTGGTAGCAGAAGACCCTCCGCCACGAATCTTTAGGTAGCTTGCAGAGTATGAAGTAGATGTACAGGTAGAAATTAATGAGACCCTCCTATTTTAGCAAAGATACAATATTTAGGTTCATTCCGTTACCCAAAAATAAGTTGGCACTTATCTGCCCCAACAGTGTGTTTTTATATCTTACCTGATAAAGTCAAAAATGAATCATAAAAAATTACATTCTTTGGCGAAACAGAAGAAATCATATTCCTATCATTATTTCTGGAACGACCATTAATACTGAATATTGCATTTCAGAGGACGATCCTTACACTCTTTGGCGAAACAGAAGAAATCATATTCCTATCATTATTTCTGGAACGACCATTAATACTGAATACTACATTTCAGAGGACGATCCTTACACTCATTTCCTCTGTGTAGATGATTTCGTTAACGTGGTGTAACCTCCCCACAAAAAATAAAATAAATATTGTGGATAATGATTCTAATTTTTGTGTAATCTCAAAACAAAATTCTTTCACAGTGTAACCTCCCCACAAAATTCATTCACATTTAATCTCCCCACAAAAATTCTTTCTGATTTAATCTAAGCTCAAAATTCATTCACATTTAGCGCAACCTCGAAACAGAAAAATTCCTAAACCTCTCAACAGTAAAAATTATAATTATGTCGTTCACATTCAGTGTAAGGTCCCAATAAAAGAAATAAATTCAGTAACCTGGTAATAAAACAATGTAACTAACCTCTCAATTAAATTGTCGCTCACTTATGACTTTTCAATAATTCACTGTGAATTTAGCCTGGTAAATTTTGGACGACAGCAATGCTGCGTCATGGCCCTGAAAGATCATTATGAATAAAAAAAGGAAAAAATTCTTACCTCAATGAAGTCCCCGGATATATCTGCTCGTACAATAAATTTTTTTCGGCACAGCTCTGTGCAATGCTGGCCGACCTATCTGTTATTTATGAAAGGAAGCAACTGATTTTTCTATTGCAATAATCGGGATGATCATGGATGGGAGAAATTGGTAAATTATTTAAATTGAAATGAATGGTTGTTAAAAGTTACTTTTTATGAGCAAGATTATTATTACGAGAGTTTTAAAACATTTACATGCGACTTGAGATAACATTAATACATATGCACGAGGCTGCTTTTTACCTTATACAATAATACTCAGGCTCCAGCATCACTGCACCGCGACCAGGCCAGCCAACATGATACACCGTACCAGACCAGAGCAGACTCCAGACCAGACTAGCAACAACTTACTGCTACAGCTACACAGTTCCTACTGCAGTCAACACTGCTCTCTGGTCAGAGCTTGCATATCGCAGGCAGCGCATGAGCACTACATCGAAATTACATCTGTTCGGACCTCTTACATAACCCTCCACTGGGGGGGGGCAAAAATTTGGCAGTGATGGTGATTAAATTGGACTTGCCATGAGCAACAAATTTTTCTAAAATCTACTTAATTAAATAAGTTTACAGACACAGAGTATATACATATATATATAAGTGCAGAACATGAAATGAAATAGAGTGCACATGCACTGAGTACAGAACATATCAAGCAATGACAAAATGTATACGCAATGAGTACAAAACACATTAACAAATGACATAAAGTGCACACGCACTGTATATGTCTCTACCATTTTACAAGAACTAGGATACGCAATGAGTACAAAACATATTAACAAATGACATAAAGTGCACACACACTGTATATAATTTTTGCCATTTTACAAGAACTAGGATACGCAATGAGTACAAACATATTAATAAGTGACATAAAGTGCACACGCGCTGTATATACAGGGTTATTACAAATGATTGAAGCGATTTCACAGCTCTACAATAACTTTATTATTTGAGATATTTTCACAATGCTTTGCACACACATACAAAAACTCAAAAAGTTTTTTTAGGCATTCACAAATGGTCGATATGTGCCCCTTTAGTGATTCGGCAGACATCAAGCCGATAATCAAGTTCCTCCCACACTCGGCGCAGCATGTCCCCATCAACGAGTTCGAAAGCATCGTTGATGCGAGCTCGCAGTTCTGGCACGTTTCTTGGTAGAGGAGGTTTAAACACTGAATCTTTCACATAACCCCACAGAAAGAAATCGCATGGGGTTAAGTCGGGAGAGCGTGGAGGCCATGACATGAATTGCTGATCATGATCTCCACCACGACCAATCCATCGGTTTTCCAATCTCCTGTTTAAGAAATGCCGAACATCATGATGGAAGTGCGGTGGAGCACCATCCTGTTGAAAGATGAAAATAGCTCCCTGCTTGCTTTATTCGTCGACTTCTGCGGGCTATGCGTGAAACTTGCCCGCACGCGTTCAACCGTTTCTTCGCTCACTGCAGGACGACCCGTTGATTTCCCCTTACAGAGGCATCCAGAAGCTTTAAACTGCGCATACCATCACCGAATGGAGTTAGCAGTTGGTGGATCTTTGTTGAACTTCGTCCTGAAGTGTCGTTGCACTGTTATGACTGACTGATGTGAGTGCATTTCAAGCACGACATACGCTTTCTCGGCTCCTGTCGCCATTTTGTCTCACTGCGCTCTCGAGCGCTCTGGCGGCAGAAACCTGAAGTGCGGCTTCAGCCGAACAAAACTTTGAGTTTTTCTACGTATCTGTAGTGTGTCGTGACCATATGTCAATGAATTGAGCTACAGTGAATTTATGAAATCGCTTCAATCATTTGTAATAGCCCTGTATATATATTTTTTTACCATTTTATAAGAACTAGGAAAGGAAAGGGAAGGCTTGCATCATGGTTGTAGCACAGTAGGTTGCACATAGCTGCACTGAAAGTCCATATCTTTCTACAGAAGCACAACACCAAGTGAGACAATCTGAAGTTCTCTTCCCTGAAGTATTAATCAGTGTAGCCAAGACACTGAAATGTCGTATTAATATTCAATGTTATCATTTTGGTAGTACATTAGGTACACCAAACAGTGGGACCATAATAACATCTCCATCGTTCAAGGTGGTGGACAGCATGATGTGTCAACACCACATTCTTGTAAGGTACACAAAAGTAGAATTAGTGCAAAAACCAAATATAGTGCTCCATGATCACGAGGATGGACAGGACAAACGGATATTGCAATAATTTCTGGTAATTAGGTCAGAAGGTGAAGGACATTAAGTCTTATGCTAGTCATCATAGAGAATTACACTAGTCTATTAACCGAGTTGAGTAATTGTTGGCACTCATTGCCTAGTTACTAAATATTTCTGTACTATGTATGGAGTATTACAGAACATTATTCATAGGTCATCTAATTACAGTAAATATTGGCACTCATTGGCCAGTTACAAACCATTTTTATGCATTATTCAAAAGTGATCATTCAAAACAAGAGTTAATGAGTGTAGCATCAAGCTACTGGTATTCATATATAATAGCATGTAAGTGACATAAGACAAATTTAAAATATAAGAAACAGTGTCATTCATTGGCCAGTTACAAAGTATTCATATAGTTATATAAAACATTATTCAGTATTATTCAGAAGTCATTATTCAAAATAAGAGTTAATTATTGGCATAGCATTTATAGAGTATAACAAAAATATTATTTACAGAAATTATAGCATTTATGCATTATTACATAACATCATTCAGTATTACTTAGAACTCATGATTCAAGTGACATAGGACATATTTAAAATGTAACACACCGAAACTATTACTCAAGATCTGTGGTTAGAAAACATCATTCAGTATTACTCAGAACTCATCATTCAAGTGACATAGGACATATTTAAAATGTAACACACTGTAACTATTACTCAAGGTCTGTGGTTAGAAAACATCATTCTGTATTACTCAGAACTCATCATTCAAGTGACATACGACATATTTAAAATGTAACACACTGTAACTGTTACTCAAGGTCTATTTTTTTTTGTGCTAGCAATGCATTGCGTTGGGATCGATAATTAATTGCTGGGGGATGAAAATATTTGCTTTTGACTTATTGCTGCAAATAAGGATTAGTAACATCATTCGTCATTAGTCAGCTGTAGCAAGGTTATGAAACAAGTAGAGTATTTGTGATCACATTCATGAATGACACACACAAATGGGTAATAAAAATGCAAGTACTAGAACAGGTTTAATAACTAACTGCGTATAGCACATTAATTTCATGAATAGCTTCTCCTGGAAAAAATACAAAATGGATTATTAAACTGAAAGAAGAAACGCATATTATGCTGAAAAGTAGTGAACTTCGAATTAACAGCTAATGAAACGTGTACTCAATATGTATGTACTCTAGCTGTCCTTTCCAAAACATTCAGTCATTATACCATGCGATATAAGACATACTGTCAAAACGAACTGCAACAAATACTTAAATAACTACATAGCATCTCTTAACTAATAGTAAATATATAAACTTCATCATTATTCTCATCTGCAAAGAAAAACTTAAAAGTGGTGCGTTAAGTGGCCATATAAAATTTATCACTATCATCACCTGCAAAGAAAAACTTCATTATTCATATTAGCATATTCTTCATATAACTATTCATCATCATTCATTATCATCTGCAAAAAGACACTTCATTATTCATTATTCATATTACCATTTACTTCATACAACTATTCATAGTATAGAGTTTCTTATTTCTAGCATATTTCATCACTAAAACTAAGATGTGTAGTTCTGTCTGACAGCCTGCATCAATCGCCTCGTATTCTGAAAGAAATATAGTTAGTTAAGACTGCTATCATACTATGTGTATGGTATATTCTTGTTAATACTTGTTAATTCTGATCCATTTACTCTTCATCACAAGGTATTCCATTTTCTTTCCTTCATTCCGAAGGTCAAATTCCCATTTCATAGTAATCCACTGTGGTTTGTTTAAGTTATTTCTTTTACACGTTATTGTTTTCTGAAAATGATGAAAAAGGATTAACATCTTGCATTTAAATCATATACCCATTAAATAAAAACTGGTTTCTAGTGATATAATTAAGCATACAGCATAGCATAACAGAAAACGTATTGTCAAAAACATAGACAGTTTTCAAGTGCAAAAAAAAAAAAAAATGGACACAGAGTATCATAATGTAGTAGCAAAAAAAAATGTAAAATTGTCAAGATATTGAGATATCATAAGGAAAAATGTCGAAGTCAACTGGTGTTTGTTACTTCTTAAACATTTCATAGTGCATACAGACAAAACAGGAAAACAATCATACATACACGAAAAATGGAAAATGTGCACGGTCTGGTATATAACGACAAGAAAAGCGACCTGCTAACCTTACCTTGCCGGGCACTTGCCAAGAAAAAATATGATAATCATCAGTAAGTAATCACATACATAGAATTGCATAAGTGGTCATAAAATATGTAAGTTTATCTGGAAAAATGTGCACGGTCTCATGTGTAACGACAAGAAAAGTGACCTGCTAACCTTACCTTGCCGGGCACTTGCCAAGAAAAAATATGATAATCATCAGTAAGTGTTCATATAAATATCTCGAAATGGCATTACAGTGTGATAAATCGTAAAGTATGTTAATTCAATAAAGAGTTTAATATTGGAGTCATGGTGATTGCCTTTGCTTTTTCTGGTTCTCAAAGTTTCGACGTGTACTACATTGGGGTGAGGAATGCTGCGAATTCGATATGGACCTGAGTACAGAAGCTCAAATTTACTGCATCTACTTTTTCCTTTGTTGGATAAATAGTGTGTACGTACAAATATCTTCTGTCCAATGTGAAAGTCACGGCGTGTACAAACCTGTTTTTGCTGTCTTCTCCGACGCTCTGCGACACGTTGGATGTTGTTGAGCGCAATGTCAATTATTTCATGGTGGCGTAGTCGACGAGATGTAGGAAAAGATACTAGTTCTTTAATTTTGTTGGGTGGTTCAACATTTTTCAGTATAACAGTCGGAGATAGCATAGTAGATTCATTTGGTATCGAGTTAATGACATCCTGGAATGAGAGTATGTGTGTATTCCAATCAATATGTTTTTTATGGCAGTATATTCTACATAGTTTACCAATTTCTTTCATTAGTCGTTCACAAGGGTTCGAAGAAGCGTGATACTTGGATATATAGATCGGAGAAATGTTTCTTGTTCATAACATACGTGTCTATATAGCAGATCGAAATTGTGGTCCATTGTCGGAAATTACTTTCAATACATGCCCTACATGAAATAGAAAATGTTTTACAAATGCATTCGAAACAGATTTAGCAGTAACTTTGCGTAACGGAGTGAAGGTAACAAATTTCGAAGTGAGTTCAACAGCGACAAAGATGTAACAAAAACCTCTGTTATATCTGGGAATCGGACCAAAAATGTCTACAGCGGCCATGTGTCTCAATTTAACAGGTACAATGGGATGTAACGGAGGAATATGTGAAGTCGTGTCTGACTTAGCTTTCTGGCAGATTTTACATGACGCTAAAACTCGTCGAATACGTTTCTCCATGTTGGCAAAATAACAGTTCTGTCTCAGTATAAGAAAACATTTTCTGGCTCCGTAATGTGCGTAACTTAAATGAGTATACCAAATTAATTTGTTAACAAGCTCGTCAGGAATACATAGTAACCAATTGTTGCTGTCAGGGTGAGAGCGGCGAAACAGAATATTATTGCGTACAGTGTAATGGTTTCTGATGGTAACATTATTCCTATCTTGCCAAAGGTGTTTAATTTCTTTCCATACGTTGTCTATACTCTGTTCCTGTGCTATATCTCGTAATGACGACGAAATGAAATTTTCAAATGCAACTTGTTGAATATACATGACGCTAAAATTTGCTTGGAAGAAGTTGGTTGCGATGTCTTGCTGATTGTTGCTGAGAGATCGGGATAGTGCGTCTGCTACAACATTTTGTGTACCTGGAATGTGAACAATTGTAAAATTAAATTCCTGTAAATAAAGTTTCTATCTGCTTAATCTGTCGTGTGTAAATTTTGCTGAAAGTAAAAACTGTATCGCTCTATGATCTGTGTAAACTGTAGTGTGTCTTCCATAAAGAAAATGCCTAAATCTCGTAAATGCCCATACAACACATAGTGTTTCAAGTTCTGTAACGGAATAATTGCGTTCAGCAGGTGACAGAATGCGACTCGCAAAGCCGATGTTTTTAATTACTGTAGTACCGTCTTCTTCAATTTCCTGAAAAATGTGTACGCCTAAAGCGGTGTTAGAACTGTCGGTGGCAATGGAAAAATTTCTGGTAAGATCTGGATGTGATAAAAGTGGTGCATTCAACAAAGCTTGTTTCAGACTGATAAATTCAGACTGCGCTTGGCTATCCCAGGACCAAATAGTGTTTTTACCCGTCAATTGACATAATCTAGGGGTGTCTAAAGCAGAGTAATGGATAAATTTACGAAAAAAGTTAATTAATCCCAAAAAGCTGCGTAGTTGTTTCTTCGTCGTAGGTACAGTAATGTCACGTAAAGCTTGAAGTTTTTCCGGGTCAGGCGCAATGCCTTCTGCTGAAATTACATGTCCAAGAAATTTTATTGAAGTTTTGCCAAAGTGCGATTTACTGAGATTAACTGTGAGTCCTTGTGCACGAAAAGTTCGTAACAGTTGTTCAAGAATCAAATTGTGTTCAGACCAGCTAGCTTCTGCAATAAGAATGTCGTCTACATACGTCGTGATTCTGTCTTTTAATTCTGTCGGAAGTATAGTATTCAAACCTCGAATAATTGCTACTGAAGAAATAGTTAAACCGAATGGTAATTTAGAAAATTGGTAACAGTCGCCAAAACAGAGAAAAGCCGTGTACTTTCTGCAGTCCGGATGGAGCTGAATTTGCCAAAATCCCGATTTCAAATCTAATGAGGAATAAATAGCAGTACCATGAAATTTCTGTAGAAGTTCTTCTAGTGTTTGAGGGCGATCTGTTTCATTAATAATAATGTCATTGATGTGACGCGAATCAAGTACGAGGCGAAGTGAACCATCCTTTTTCTTAACAATATGGAGCGGGTTTATGTACGGACTAACTGCCGGTTCAATAAGTCCTTGGTCAAGCATAGCTTGCAATTCTTTCTTAACTTGTTCTCTGTAAATATACGGAATGGGATAACGTTTGGCTTTAAACGTGTCGTGCTGTTTAACTTGAAATTCATACATAATACCGGACATAGTACAAGGGACGTTGTCAAAAACTGGAGCTTGCTGTAAAAGAATTTTGTGTAGTTGAGTACGTTCGTCGTCTGTATTTGCACTGCTCTGTTTAACTCTATCAGAAATCATCTGTATAACGTCATAGTCGGCTTCGTCTGGAGTATTATAGTTGTGTACGTACGTATCTGTGAACAATGTCAAATGACAGTCTATGTTACGTGATGCAGAAATGACCTCTGTACGATTAATTGTTTGCTCTTCTGCAGATAAAGAGTGCTGAAATTCTAATGCCAGTTGTACATTTTCATACTTTAACATTAAATATGAATTTTGAAAGTCAATAATTGCGTCGTGTTGTACCAGAAAATTCGTACCTAAAATAACGTCTGTTGTCAATAAGGGAACAATCCAAAAAATTCAGTGAAACGTATGACCTGCAATACAAAACGATAAGTGTGTCTGTAATTTTACATCTACTCCTTTACCAGATACTGCTCCTTTTACTTTAGTTTTGCCTAATGGTAACGTAGGATAGGTATTCTTTTTGTTACATTCGTTGAAAGTTTCTTCATTTATAACTGACATAGGTGATCCAGAATCGATTACTGCTGAAAATTTGGATGATCCAATCTTTACTTCAATGCCAGGGTGTGAAATGGTTTTTGAATAACTGGTTATTCCTGCAAAAGAGTGTCTCGGATGTCGTCAAAAGTAATAACATTTACGTGAACAAGATTCTGTGTGTCAAAAGTATTGCTTGCGTTGCTGAAAGATGCAACCTGTACTGTATCTAGTCAAAGTCTATCTGACCTGCTATTATTTGCGGGAGGATGCTGTGGCATTTCAACTATTTGTACTGTTCTGTTATTTCGTCCTGACGTATTACGTTCGGGATGATACTGACTGTCTGGTTCATTCATGATAATCTGTTGTTGCGGATGATTTTGCTGCTGGTAAGACCGACTGTTATTAAACGTACGCTGAAAATTGTGCTCACTACATTTACGTCTGTCATAATAATCATTGCCATACGGCGCATTGCGATAGAAATTGAAATGTTGTGTTTTCTGTACGTAGTTATTTCCATGTTGCTGTGCGTTACTACTTGGCGAAGCCGACGCTATACTTGTAGGCGGCGAAACATTAAAGTTTGGTTGACCTTGCACATTACATTGTTGGTTAGGTATGCTAACCGGCTGGTTTTGTTGCTGTTGTAGGGAAAAGCCTTTATTGTTGTCAAAATGTGTCTGCTGTTGCTGATAATTTTGACGATACTGATAATTAAAAATTTTGTCACTTATTAAAATTATGCTGGTAGTTCTTGTCATCTCGAGAGTGTGTAATGAAAACTGTCACTTTCAGATAAAACTCGTCATGTCGGGTTTTCTTTATACATCCTTAATCCTAGATAGATCGATAGTTGAAGAGCTGTTTTGATAGATATAAAGGATAGTAGAAGAGAAGGCAGCAGTGCAGAAAACTAAAGAGGAAGTAGCACTATTACGGCTCGGGGCCCTGTGCACACTACGGCACATATTCATCGAAGTGTAATGAATCCCCTGAGGTCAATTACGCTCTACAAATAAATTTTAGTTTCTGCATGACAGGCAATGCTGATGAAAATACAAAAGCAAATTGTCGTATCCAGTCCAAAGCGTGTACCTGTGCTCTGTCACTTTTAAATACCTTAAATTTTTTCACGGATAAAAATTGCTTATAATCAACGTTATCGTCTCTGAATGTGTGAACAGGTTCAGGATTGCATGAGAATCTATTTATCTGTGTCTGTTCGGATTCTAAGTCACGTAGTCTCTGTAAATTACCTAAGTTACACTGGCTGTGTGAGTGTGACAAATGTTCGGAATGTGGTGTATGCTGTGCCGTGTTAGAGGCTGAAACATTTTTCATCTCTGTCACTTCTTGCTGTAAAGCTGACAATTTTCTACGTAATGTATTACTGGACGAACCTATCTCACTGATTGTCTGCTGTAAATTTTGGAATTCGGGTTTTTGATTAAGCGAAACTGGTGACGTATCGTCTGATTTGGTGTCATTATTATTTTCGATAACACCAACACGACTGGCCAATTCATCGTATTTTTCAGTCAGTGCTTTTACGTGATCGTCGTTTTTAGTATCACAAACATTAATTTGTTTTTGTATTTTACGTGTGGTTTTGTTCAATTTCTTAACGTCTGCTTTGATGGCATCGGGATCCTGTATTAGTTCCAACTTTTCAAGTCTGTTGGTCATTGTCTGAAAGTCTAATGTGTGTGTGTCTGTTTTTGTTTTAAGATCGGAGATTTCATCATGCAATTCGGTGTTCAACTGATTGATTTCGTCCGATACTGTAGCAATATTGTTGTCTACGTATGTTTTTGCTTTCGTAAATAGTTTACGCTTATCTTCCTGTCTTTGTACAGTAATTGTTTCCATGACATGTTGCTTTACTTTATTCTGTTCCTGTATAAATTTACTGTAACGCGTTTCACTGTTTTGTAGGTGGTGATTAAAACGTTCGTCAATTTGGCTGTTCTGTTGGTCAAATTTCGCGTCTACTCTCGCATCCAGTGTGCGTGAAAGTTCTGCTTACATTAATTTAAACTCGTTGCGTAACTGTGTTGCGTTTTCAGAACATTGTTTAGCAACTGCACTAATTTCATCTCTAAGTAATTTAGTTGTGGCTGCATGTATATTACTTAATTCTTGAGCCACAGATCTAATTTCTTCACTATTGCTCCTAGCATAAGCCTTAATTTCCTCACGTAATTGTTCTTTAGTATCGTGACATTGCACGGCAACGGCTGTAATCTGTTCACTAAGTTGTTTCTTCTGTTCATTAAGGTTGTCTTGTTTTTCATGAAGTTGTTTGTTCGATTCATTAAGTCGTTTGAAATTGTTGTCTTGTTCTTTCTTAGACTGTTTGAGATTTTCATTAAGTTGTAGCAATACTGCCATAACTTGATCCATTCCAAAAGTAGCGATTCTATTTTCTATGCTGTGTTGGTGTATCTGCATTTGTCACGTTTTGTGTAACCATTTGGTCATTCTCTGATTCTTGAAAAGGTTCGCCAATTGGATGTGCACTGTGGGTTACTACCTCAGAATCAAATAAATGTGACGTATTTTGACTACATTGTTCATCTTCGTGAGAAAAATTTATCTGTTCACTATGCAAATTTTGCAAATCAGGCGTGTCAAACTGGGCAGCGATCATTGTATTGGAACGTGCCGCGTCACCAATTGTTACATTTACTGTGGACATAATTGAATTTGTTTGTTCATCATTAGGATTTAACTCAATGCTATTGATCGGTAGGTACTGATTATCTGTAATTAGAGGATTATCACTATTACTCTGAGTGTCGCAAGTATTATCGGTCAAATTATTCGAGTGGGCTATTTCACTCATTGCACATCGCGATGTACTGTTAACAGTATTTCGCGGCATTTTTTATAAATCAAAATTAAGCACAAAATGAAACAAAGTCAAAGCAAAAATGGAACAAATATAATTACAACAAAAAGAGCAATAAATTGCCGATGAACTGTGAAAGAAAGAGTGACACATTAGTAAATGCATTGCGCCAGATGCAAACTACATTTAAGTAAATAAGAGCAGATATATGACTACTTCTCAGAGATTCACAAAGAAATACGATCCTGGCCGGTTGTCGCCAAGTGTAACCTCCCCACAAAAAATAAAATAAATATTATGGATAATGATTCTAATTTTTGTGTAACCTCAAAACAAAATTCTTTCACAGTGTAACCTCCCCACAAAATTCATTCACATTTAATCTCCCCACAAAAATTCTTTCTGATTTAATCTAAGCTCAAAATTCATTCACATTTAGCGCAACCTCGAAACAGAAAAATTCCTAAACCTCTCAACAGTAAAAATTATAATTATATCGTTCACATTCAGTGTAAGGTCCCAATAAAAGAAATAAATTCAGTAACCTGGTAATAAAACAATGTAACTAACCTCTCAATTAAATTGTCGCTCACTTATGACTTTTCAATAATTCACTGTGAATTTAGCCTGGTAAATTTTGGACGACAGCAATGCTGCGTCATGGCCCTGAAAGATCATTATGAATAAAAAAAGGAAAAAATTCTTACCTCAATGAAGTCCCCGGATATATCTGCTCGTACAATGAATTTTTTTCGGCACAGCTCTGTGCAATGCTGGCCGACCTATCTGTTATTTATGAAAGGAAGCAACTGATTTTTCTATTGCAATAATCGGGATGATCATGGATGGGAGAAATTAGTAAATTCTTTAAATTGAAATGAATGGTTGTTAAAAGTTACTTTTTATGAGCAAGATGACCACGCTGTTTAGCGCCCGTAAACCTCAAACACACACACACACACACACACACGAGAGTTTTAAAACATTTACATGCGACTTGAGATAACATTAATACATATGCGCGAGGCTGCTTTTTACTTTATACAATAATACTCAGGCTCCGGCATCGCTGCACCGTGACCGGGCCAGCCAATACGATACACCGTACCAGACCAGAGCAGACTCCAGACCAGACTAGCAACAACTTACTGCTACAGCTACACAGTTCCTACTGCAGTCAACACTGCTCTCTGGTCAGAGACCTTGCATATCGCAGGCAGCGCATGAGCAATACATCGAAATTTCATCTGCTCGGACCTCTTACAGTGGTAACCACCTTAAATCTCACGCGCATCTTGATTATGGCACAATGTTATCTGGTATGTTATGTGGTAACCATCTCTAATCTCACACACATCTTTATTAGGGCACAATGTTATCTGACTACGATTTAAAAGTTATGTATCACACATAGTAAATTACGAGGGTAGCCTACTTTGCATTCAAACTGGCAGTAACTACCAATGTTTTCTATTGTAAAGCAATGGTCTTCTGAAAACACTTGTAAACAGGAAGGAAATCTGTCCACAGTCTTGTATTTCGAGTGTCATTCTCCTTATAGTACAGAAAAGACTTTCCTTTTACTAACTAGCAAGGCATAGTATCGTAGTTCAAAGTGATAAGTGTGAAATTATCACAAAACTTTGATTATGAACATGAAGTAGAAATGCTAAAAAGTATAAAGACATATATTAATTATAAGTTATTTCATTACAATTAGTCACTTTCACATTCTCGGTAGGATGTTAATACGCAGTAAAAATTAAAGGAATGACACTTAATTACAAATACATTGGCGTGAAAAATTTAAGAACGGAAGTTACTTTCGCATGATATGTTAGTAACAAGTAACGTAGCTCCACAAAACTTTGATCATACATACAACGAAATACTGTAGTACAGTATAGAACGTAACTGAAAGAAACATAGAATGATACTACTAGAAATGACGCTTGTATTTAAGGACAATAATTGCTCTGCAGTCACGGCAGTTCACGTTGATTCCCGAGACATTACAAATGGACACGGATCTTAATAGTATATGTGAATAATGCATGCTCTGCAACGTGCTCCCATGCTAGCCATAAGGGTGGTAAGGCGTTCTTGTGATACGGCGTTCCATTCCTCGGCCAGCGCGGTTGACAACTCCTGTATCATCGTCGATGTGTGCATGTGAACGTGTTGCCATACATCTCATCAACGTATCGATGGGGTTTAAGTCGGAGAAATGGGCTGGACAGTCCATTCGTTGAATATCCTCTCGCTCCAGTAGGCCCCCAATCTACGCTGGGCGATGCGGTCGTGCACTTTCATCCATGAAAGTGTAGTCAGGGCCCAATGCAACCCTGAAAAGATGCATACGAAGAAGGTGTATAGAGCGACAATGACGGTGCCCGATGAGTGTACCATGTTCAAAGACTTTGGATTTGGAGGTCAGTACGCCAATGCAACATTGTGCCTACATACCTGGATCACCAAAGGATTATGTTTGGCAATGTCCTCGATACATTTCGTGTTCCCACCTCTAGTCGTATGAGAATACGTATAGCACTATTTAATGTGATTGTTTTGGTTGTCCAGGTGTTATGGTGTACGACTGTCGAACATCATTGTTTTGGTTGTTCATGTGTTATCGTGACGGGAGGTATATTGTTGTATGGGAGTCGTGACCACCAAATCTTTGAAGACAACACACTCACCGGACTGGCATCACATTGACTCGGATGTCGGTTATGTCGTTACAGCGTTTATCCTCTATCTGAACTATTGTAGATTGTCTTTTTGTGCTAGGTTCGGACTGACAACACTAAACCTCGTAACCCTCGATGTTTCTTTTTACCAAAAAAGAATTGTCCACATTTAGCATTTCAATTAAGTCGGAGTAGGTAGCCACCCGTCGTTGCCTTTTTTCGCGAGTCAAGCTGAGCGGGACAAAACGTGTGCACAGTTTTCTTTTCTTCAAAACATTCTGGAGACTGGCTTCAGCACCTGATTTACAGATGTGGCTACAACGTGATTTATGATACAATAACGCTGACACACCATGGTCCGACGACGTCCACCGCCTAACACTGCTGACTAGTCGGATGCACATCTGTTGTCTACAGTTGATAGTTTAAGCTGCCACCGTAGTCACTGTGCTGACTTCGCTTTTGTGCCGTGGATAAAATCAGCGTCGGTACTTTTTGGACAGAACGTGTGTGGTGTCACCGCCAGACACCACACTTGCTAGTTGGTAGCCTTTAAATCGGCCGCGGTCCGGTAGTATACGTCGGACCCGCGTGTCGCCACTATCAGTGATGGCAGACCGAGCGCCGCCACACGGCAGGTCTAGAGAGACGTCCTAGCACTCGCCCCAGTTGTACAGCCGACTTTGCTAGCGATGGTTCACTGACAAATTACGCTCTCATTTGCCGAGACGATAGTTAGCATAGCCTTCAGCTACGTCATTTGCTACGATCTAGCAAGGCGCCATTATCATTTGCTATTTATCTTGTGATGCATGTACCGTCAGACCGATGTTCACCAATTATGGATTAAAGTTAAGTATTCCAGAAGCTACGTACCTTTTTTGCTAGTCTCAATTCCTTGTCATTTTCCAGACCTCACGCCAGCCTGCGTGAGCTTAAACGCGTGCCTTTCGGCTTCCTCTCATAGTGGCTTGGCTGTCTTGCCAAGTCACAACAACGTGTATACATTTTCCCTTACATCTTACAATAGTTCAGTTACTCAAGTGTTTCTCGACAGATACGAAAGAAAATAAGATTATATTTCAACGATCCGTTGACAATGAGCTCATGATAGAGTCCAAAATAAGAGTAGGAAAGGCCGAAGGAAGAAATAGGCGGAGTTCTTTAGAAAACAACCATCACCTCATTTGCCTTAAGTGATTTAAGAAAACCAGATAATACCACAATCTGGAAGTACCGAGCGGGTATTTGGACATCAGTCCTTCAGAATGCGAGTCCAGTGAGTGTTCTGCCACGTCACATTGCTAACATCGTCGACATCAGTTATTTATACACGAATATGATTTACATGAGAAGTCCAATGAATACTTTTCTTTACACGAGTCACTTTTTGTGTACAAAAAAGGAAATGAAACATTCGTTTGTCTCGTCCTCAGTGGTGTCAGTGTGTCGTGCGAAGTCTCTATCACGGACAGAGCCCGAATCCACAAGTTGTTTGGAGCGTGAGACAAATTACGCCGTGTATTGTGCCGCTCATACTTATAAGAGTCTTAAAATGGCCGCTATTGTTATTTTGACCCATGGGATCAGATTAAAATTATCACTACTCCCAAACCAAAAACTAAAATTTAATATAGTAGTCTCACTGCAATCACAAAGCTTGCGAAGTCCAACAACTGAAATGGCGAACTTGCATCGCTAATAGTCACTAAATGTCCAACTAGTCTCTTCAGCCTCCGTAGATGATCTTCTACAAATAATTAATGAAGGCAACGATTCAAAATGAAGCCGCAAATTAACAAACAGTAACCTTTGACACAGGATATCTTTCTGCCGCGGCATAGTTAACTCACACTGGATAACGATCAGAAAATATTTACAACCAACTCTCTGTTCTTAATTAAACAACGATATACACTTTCGGAGATGTTTTCGACACGGAAATCAGCTATTGATATCTCCGATTCCGCTTAACAAACAAGTCCTTTAACTGGATTGTCTCACATAACAATATTAATAGTCGATTGAGGTTTTCCGACAAACTTATGCATTTGCTCGAAAAAACCAAGGGCACTCAATAGACCTGAAAGTTTTTCGTCTTCGTAAAAATATTAGTTCGCTTAACATAGCCTACTCGGCAACCTGATCAACTCCAGATCCAATGTCAACTAATACAATAACTTCAAACAACCCTTCTGACCTAGCATTAGAATCATAAAGGACAAAGGAACATCGTTATTAAAGCTTTTAACAATAGTGATGTAGTATGTATTTGCTGTCGATTCTTCATTAAGCGTCCAGCTTAGATTCTGCAGGCGTCCATTAACATCCATGGTGTATGTTCGTGTCTTGCTTTCGTCTCAACAGTATCAGCATTTTCGAACCTTCTTTGTATTTCCCTACGACGCCATCACTAAACCTTTACATATAAAATTACATTAAATAAAAAATATAATAGTTTCACATAATAGCGGAGCCCGAGAGAAATACGGACCTCCCATAACGGACTTGTGACTTCACACTAGTCGTCTTGACCGACGTACATCGAAAATGCGCTGGGATTCTCCCTTGAGAATCCATGGCGCGAACAGCCCGATCGAGGCGGCTCACAGATTCTCGTTTGGCTTATATCCGGCGAGTTTGGTGACCAGGGGAGTACGGTAAACAGCCTGATGCTCTTGGAACCACACACGTACACTGGGACCTATGTAAGAGGTTGCATTCTCCTGCTGGTAAATGCCAATGAGCCGAATAAACAACAAAGTGCATATAGGTGTGGACATGGTCCCCAAGGATGGATACATACTTTTGTTGCGCCATTGTGCCTTCCAGAATGACGAGATCACGCAGGGAATGCCATGAGAACGTTCTCCATACCGTAACACTACCTCTTCCGGACTGCACCCTGGTGACGATTGTTCATGGGGGTCTGCTTTCAGACTCTTACGGTGGTTAACCTTTCCAGCCACATCTTAAGCAATGCAGCCACACAAATTCTGGCTAAAGGGATGAATTTCGTAGTCGCACCAAAACGAGTCCCGAAAGAAGTCATCATCGAATCTGTCGGGGCTTCGATTCGTCATCCACCGCAAGCTGAGGCGGAGAAGATTATACAAGAAAGAGTACGGGTCCTGACCCACGCAAAGCCTCCGAAACCAAATATCAGGAAGGAGGAACATCATGCTATCGCAGAACTGAAGAACAGCTCTCATTTAGTGATAACACGAGCAGACAAGGGAAATGCGACCATTGTATTGGACACAGAAGATTACAAGAAAGGAATGAAGGATCTTCTGAATTAACCCATTTATAAGAAACTTAAGGGAGATCCGACGGCCAAGATAATCAAATCGACGCAAGCACTGCTAAAGCAGACTAGAATGAATTTAGACACGGCCAGAAGACTCATCCCACAATTTCCACAGGCACCAAAAATATATGGTGTTCTGAAGGTCCATAAAGAGGCCTTTCCTTTACGACCGATTGTGAGTACCATTAATTCACCGACGTACAGTCTAGCAAAGGAACTGGCTCCAAAGCTCCGACATTTGGTGGGCCACACAAATTCGTACGTTAAGGACTCCACCCATTTTGTGGAACTTTTAAAAGAAAAGTGTATCTCGGCCACAGACATGAAGGTTAGCTTCGACGTGAAGTCTTTATTGACGAATGTACCGGTACATGACACCATGAACATATTAGAGGAACGCATGGCAGCCTGTAGCTGCAATCTTGTGCGCCACTGTTTTACGACCACCTATGTTAGGTGGAAAGGGGAATTTTATGAACAGACAGGTGGTGTAGCTATGGGCTCCGCTCTCTCACCTATTGCAGCAGACATCTTCATGTAAGCCAGAATGTTGGCTCCGATGTGTTGACGATACTTTCATTATCTGGCCACATGGAGAGGAAGAGCTACGAAATTTCCACCAACATCTCAACCAGCAGCACAGCAGAACCCAATTCACTATGGAGATGCAAAAGAACGGGTTGCTGCCTTTCCTCGACGTGGAAGTTAATGGTAAACTTGGCCATAGAGGATACAGGAAGCCAACCAGTACTGACTGGTACCTGCATGCCTCCTCCCATCATCACCCTACGCAGAAGAAATCAGCCCTGCGTACTTCAACCAAGAGAGCTCACAGGATCAGCGACGAGGAACATTTAAAGGGTGAACTACAAAACCTCAGGTCAATTTTTTGTATCAGTGGTTATGGAACAACAGTAATAGATAAAACTATGGCGACAATGAAGGCAATAGAGGAGAGAAAAAGGAAGCACAAAACATCGCTCTGTTACCATGTGTTCACGGTGTCACTGAACGGATAGGCAAAATTCTTCGCCGAGCAGGCATCAAACCTATTTTCAAATGGTTCAAATGGCTCTGAGCTATGGGACTTAACATCTGAGGTCATCAGTCCCCCCAAACTTAGAACTACTTAAACCTAACTAACTTAAGGACATCACACACATCCATGCCTGAGGCAGGATTCGAACCTGCGACCGTAGCGGTCGCGCGGTTCCATACTGAAGCCCCCGGAACCGCTCGGCCACTCCGGCCGGCAAACCGATTTTCTGAAGCAGCAACAGAATAGAAGATGTTTTTCGCACGACGAAAGATAAAGTTGACAAACTACATGCTGCTGGAGTTTACGAAATCAGGTGCAAATGTGGATTAGTATATGTAGGCGAGACGGGGCGACCGATCAGCACACGAAAGATATATCCGACTGAGACAGCACACAAAGTCAGCGGTGGAAGAACACCAAGATGAGTGCGGCAAACAGATTGATTTTGGTGAAGCTCGCTTACTGGAGAAAGAGCCTCTTAATTTCAGGAGGAAGATAAGAGATGCAATAGAAATAGCCAAGCGCCGGCCAACATGAACAGACAAGACGGCTACCGACTTCCGACGCCTTGGCTGCCAGCAATAACAGCGGTACGGGAGGCCGCAGCGGCCGCAGGTACAGTCTTAGGCATAAAAACTGACCGCCGGCCGGCCAACAGAAACTAAGTCCCAGTCGTTCACTTAAAAAATTGTTCAAATGGCTCTGAGCACTATGGGACTTAACATCTGTGGTCATCAGTCCCCTAGAACTTAGAACTACTTAAACCTAACGAACCTAAGGACATCACACACATCCATGACCGAGGCAGGATTCGAACCTGCGACCTTAGCAGTCGCTCGGTTCCGGACTGAGCGCCTAGAACAACGAGACCACCGCGGCCGGCTCGTTCACTTAAGGTGGCCAATAAAACTGACCGCCCCTGACAGAGAAGTCCGGCCATCTGCACAGTCTGGCAACGCTGTAAGATGCGGAAGTGTTACGAAGAAGTGTTGTCTACTTCCCAGACGTTATAGGATTGTATGAGCCCGTGGTCTAGTGGTAATCGTCGTTCATTCTAAACTTATAGTCGCCTGCTCGCGTCCAACTGATTTTTTTTTCTTTTTTTTTTATCACATGAGACATGAGTCTGATTGAACATCGAAGATAATTCAAATGGTTCAAATGGCTCTGAGCACTATGGGACTTAACATCTATGGTCATCAGTCCCCTAGAACTTAGAAGTACTTAAACCTAACTAACCTAAGGACAGCACACAACATCCAGTCATCACGGAAGATAATTCGTTTAACATTCTACACACGAGCAATAACAAGTACATCCAGAAACAATTCCGCAGGACAGCTCGTAGCTGTGTCGCAATCATAACAGCTTACGCTCGAGCGTTTCCTCGCGCTGCAGCGGCTACCGGCCACTGGCCAGACGCCACCCGCCGCCTGAAATCCGGCGCAGCCCATGTGAACGCGGCGCCACGCTGTCAGTGTATGTATGAACTGACATTTTCGAATTTGAAGTTCTACTTATCATCTTGCAATGAAAAATTGAATTTTGCATACTTGAAAATCATGAACTACAGTTAAGCACTGCAAAATTGATCACAAGTGGAAAAAGGTGTAACGTCTGCAACACAACGTTTAACAGAGGGGTGAACGCAGAGGAGGCAGCTAGAAAGATTTGAACTGTGCGTGGAGCGAGTGCTTTCGGGAAAAATACGTCAGAAAAAGATATTCTTGTTTCAACAGAGATCGTTCTGCCATGAATGATTTTCCACATTAAGGAAGTCTCGACTACTGATATATGTGATAGATTACCATTTAACCATGGTGCGACATTTGCATTCAACAGGAAAAGTTCAGAAGTCTGGTGTAGGAGTACTGCATGCTCTAATTCGAAACAACAGAAATCAACGGAGTGACTATTATTGAACGTCATCAGGTCGCTCATTGAGCATTCCTATGCAGTACTGTCACTGGTGACGTGTTATGATACCTTTATCGTTAACTTCCTAAGAAGAAATGAAAGGCTGAGCTCCACCAAAATACGTAAACGCGAACATAGAGTAGTGTGAACATAATATTTTACATCTGATAGCTCCAAAAGTGTGTTTTGGGCTACGAATTCTGCCCCAAGGGGTGTGTGCAACACAGCTGGAATTTGTTGCTAACAACTGAGACACCTTTCGGTCGCAGTGTAAGAAAATCGAGCAACAAAACTACATCACCTGTACTACTGCATGATAACGCACTCTGTTGATCTGAGAAACAAAACTATCCAGGAGATTGATAGGAAAGTCGTCTCTCAGGCACTTGTCCCTCTCGTCATATATTTGAAAAGTTTTACGTTTCCCACTCTTGATTGATCAACCGTCAAGGCTATTCATTGCTAGACGGAAATACTCTTAAAACTACTCTGGTTTAATGACATCGTTAGAACCAGTAGCTTTCTACGGACGTAGAATTTGTAAACAACATTAGCATTGTCAGATTGTTTTAGATATCGTGAAAGAAAATTCTGCTGCTGAGTACGTTCTCTTTGATGATTACTGTTGCGTTTAGTAAACTAATGGAAAATAATATTGAAATATTCACTGTACTAACACAAAATAAATTCAGCATGCTATAGAAACATCACGACGGCAGTCTTTCTTAATAAAGCATTAAGTTTCTGTAAGACGATTGAGCCTATTTTGACACAAATTAGTAGGATATTACCGACCTTTGACTTCGAAATAATTTGTATTTACTTCACTTCCTGTATCATTCGCAAGTATTATGAAAATGTGGCAATTCATAGATAAAATTATGTATTCACAACACAAAAAATATGTCGGCAGAAAACAAAAGCGACATAATGAAATTGGCTGTAACGTAAGATTTTCGCTCTGACACTAAGGGTTACTGAAAGTAGCAAGACGAATTTTGCTCGAGCGTTGTCTCACGATTCCCTTATTGAGTTTGTATCTGCCTGCTTGCAGTTCTGCTACAAAAGAATTAAAAATCTGGCTTTCAGCGAGTCTCGAAAGGCGAACGAAAGCAGCTTGCACCTGGTAGCCAAGCATGTTACCTGAGAAATGGTTTTTTCCTAAAGTGGGAAGACATCCTTTTGTGGGTGAATTGTTGGCAAATGTCAGTCAGACGTGTGCCGTTGGTCTGAGCGTTTCGGTGTGTTGAATTTGTACCACTGATTTTTGTACAGGTTTTTTGTGTGCCAAATAGAGAGCTGAAGTCTCCCATTAGTATTTTCACGTGATCTAGGTTAATTTTGCTCATAGTATTTTCGGGTGTGTTCCAGAATTTTTCGACATTTTCGGTGTTTTTATTTTCCATGTTGGTGGCGCCATGTGCATTGATGAGTGTATATTTTTTACTGGGGCTCTGAATGCGCATAGTCATAAGTCTATTGTTGATGGGCCGGCCGCGGTGGCCGGGCGTTTCTAGGCGCTTCACTCCAGAACCGCGCGATTGCCACGGTCGCAGGTTCGAATCCTGCCTCCGCCATGAATGTGTTTGATGACCTACGTTCTACGTTCTAGGCGACTGATGTCCTCCGCTGTTAAGTCCCATAGTGCTCAGTTCCATTTGAATCATTTGATTGTTGATGGGTGTGATTTCTTTGACAGAGTTGATGATAGATCTGCATTCGAGAAATGCCATGCCGAAGATTGGTACGCCTTTCGTTACCTTTTGTTGGATTTTTCTCTTGAAGATGCAATGGTTCCGTGATGCAAGGTTTCATTGTCAGTTAGTCGTGGTTCTTAAAGAGCAATGATGAGAATGTTTTGTCGGTTGATTTCTTTTGTGAGATTATTTAGTTTTCGTGCTTGGATCAATGTATCGATGTTTAGTTTTCAAATGCATGTTTTTTGCTTGTAGGGAAATTTACCAGAGATCTTCGATATTTTCTGCCGTGCTTACCTAGACTTCCCAGAATCCGAAAATCCAACTGCCTCCTGTCGACAGCCGGGTTGTGTACCACCTGGGGTAAAGTTGACTTTGCTTGCACAGTTCATGTTTGCTTGTGTTCCATTGGTGTGGCTTGGGTGATACCATGACCGGACAGGACCAGAGGGTGTTGAAGCCTTTGGAAGCAAATATTTGCAGCCGAGCTCATTGAGCTAACAGACGGTGACCAGAGTAGCGGTGATTTTCACTCAGACGTGTCTGGATTTTGGATTCAACGGATTGAGTGGCCGTTCAGGATTTTGTTAGTATTTGGTTCACCACAAGTATTTGATTTCTCGGTACCACCCATATGGGGGAGGGTTTCCCCTATCGGGCACACGGGATTTTTATTATTATTATTATTGTCATTGTCATTATGTCATCAGCAAATACGATATGGTGTATATAAAGGCACATTTGCATGCCGAGCGTGAGTTTCCTCGGAAACGCGAGATATTAATTAAATAAATAATCAGTGACAAATAAATAAAGCCTATGGCACACAACTGCAGCGCTGTGTCGCTGATAAAACAAAAGCACAATTACGTTACTCGTATGTTTGATTAAGAAAAGGAGAGGTCTTGGATAAGTGGTGCGGGAAGCACGTATATTTCATTGACTGGCACACCGCCATATTTAATGTTATATAAGATCACTGCGAGTTGCAATCTTACTAGGCACTCGAATCTGTAAAGAATTTATATTTATGAAAGTAAGTAGAATTATTTAACTGTAGGCTTATTCGTTGAATATATCTGATTTAACTAACTGTGTAAACTTTTTATGTTTAGTAGACAGTCACCTCTGTACGACGTATTGACATGGCTGGCAAATTATTCTAATATTGAGATTTAGATTTGAGTCCGCACCTACCGCAGCAGTCTTTGGAAACGATTTAAATACGAAGTCCGATTATTTGAGTCTTATTTCACGGTCAACTACGAATAACATTACATTTACGAAAAAGCCATTGTCAAGCGTCTGATACCGAATAATTAAACGTCACGCAAATATTAAGTACAACCAATCACTATCATACAATAATACATAATTAATATTTTATTTTATTTTATTTTATTTATTTTATATTGGCGACCGTGACAGGACTTGTTATTTTGTCATTTGTTACATTGTTCACTTTGTTTCATGTGAAAAATTAACTATCTGGACCTGGACGTGAATTTATGAGAAATAACAAAGATCTGAAGATATTTTCCAATTCTAAAATTTTGCGGGAAGACGCAATGAAGCTTCCAGCAAAATAAGGTAAGACGCAGCATCTTTGCATTGGCAGGCTTGACCAGACGCATAATTCAGTGTATTAGCTCTTCAGTAGATTCTGTAGTATTTCTTTCGCGCGTAGCAGTTTTCAGTGATAAATTTCATTCTCCGTACTTTTCCTTAAACAATAACTTTTGCAACAATACCAATACACGAGTGTACAATATGGCCGACTTCTGTACGATACGTTGTAACATGGACAGCAGCCATTAACAATAATCCCATATTCAGTTTACATTTTTAAATTAACAAACAGCCATTGTGCTACGAACGATTCATGCTCAACTGCATTTTATTTTAAAACCAGTGTCAAACATTAATTTCTTGAAATATATATCACGTGTGGCATGGTCATAACTAGAAAACAATACGCAAAGATGGAACAGCAAAGACATACTATTCAGACGCAATCCGACTCGGACGAGAGACAAGTGTTAGAAAATGACTTTACGACAGCAACCGGTAGTGACGATTCATCAAATATTGACGCAAGTGTTAACGGAAGTTTTGACAATAGGCCGTCCACCACAAAAATTTCAAAGTCTCAGTCAGAGCCCATGTTAATACATGACGTCACGTCTAATGACGCGGCGGGGGCAGAGACCTTGCAAACAGTAAACATTGCCAACATGTTACAAGTGCTAATGAAACAGAACGCGGAAAACATGGCAACCTTAAAGACACAAAATGACGAAATTAAATCTGACCTCATAGCAATCAAGGCATGTAATGACACTTTGTGTAAACGTGTGGAACTTATAGACGCCACACTGACCAAACAGATGACTGAACTCAGTACGAAATTTTCCAAGCTTAATACGAGACAAGAAAAGACTACAAATGACGTAGCACTTTTACAGACACAATTAAAAAACCTTAATGTCACGTGTGAAGCTCTTACTGAACAAATTCAAACATATCCTTCAGTACACGACAACCTTGAAAAACGAATTACTGACGTGCAGAATAAATTTGACGATGTTGAACAACACCTGACTGACATCTTACAATCTGATGCCACAGCTCATTTTCAAAATATTAATAAAGAATTTCATGATTGGGTAGAGAACAAAGACAAACATTTTGATAGATGCATACGTGAAAATTTACCAACAATTGTGCACGACTCCGTAGCGGAATACATCACTAATAACAAACAGCTGATTAGTGATGCAGTACAATCCGTCACTGCACCCATGAGACAATTCACCGATCAACCACAGTCTGAATGTAACGAAAATATCAGTCAAAATGTACAGTTCAGAAATCAATATACATTCGAGTATGACGCACACATACCGCACACGACAAACACACAAGAACAAAACACACCACGACTACAACACATACCACGACGTGCAACCACAAACACAAGCTATTATCATGGTAAACCACAGCAACATTATCGTAATTACTCGCCAGCTGAGCATTGCAGTAATTACAGTGGAACAAATCCATATCATAATGCAAAGGAAGAAGAAAGCTTAATAAAACACAGGCAATTTCAGGCTTTTATCCCAGAAAAACGAACCATTCATCCGGTGATTTTTCTTAAATCTTTTAGTAACGCATTTCCACGCACTTGGAGTGACCGGAAAAAGATTTCATATATTGTCGGTTACATCCAAGGCGATGCAGCTGTCTGGGCATACAGTCAAGCTGACGTATGTACCACGTACAGTGAGTTTGAGCGTGCTTTTCTGAACAAATTCTGGTCGCAATCCGTCCAGGAGCGACTCAGAAGACAAATTTTAGAACCTGAAACTTTTAACAGTAAAAATGGTAACTTACGCAGATATTTTGAAAAATACTTGAACATGGGACATTTTTTAGACGAACCAGTCGCAACGCGTGATATACTCCGAGCGTTGAAGGCCAAATTGCCTTTCAACATTAAGGAAAAACTTCTACATATCCCGGATGACGATTCAGATTATTTTTTAACAGCTTTAGATTCGGTTGACATGTTACTTGAAGATCAGCGCTTCGCGCGGCAAAACAGCAGCCACAATGTTTACACTAGTGGTATGCAAAACATGCAGGCTTGCCAACACAATTCTGGCGCGCCCACAGTTGGATACGCGGTACAGCAAAAACAGCAAACTCACATGCCGTCTCAATACGGAAATCAAAATCAACACGCGTATTCCAATACAAACAACAATTACAACAGTAATAACACTTCATGCGGCAATCCATACAAAAGGCACCGCGGTAATAACAACAACGGTAACAACGGATACAAATGTAACAACAAAAACACAAACAGAAATAGAAATAATAATAACTACGAGCCAAGACAGCATCAAGGCTGGACTCGTAGCGATCAATACTATCATTCAAATACTGCTTTACCACAGCAGCCACCAGGACAAAATTGGAGCATACCTTACGACCGACAGGTAAGTTATAATGCGCAACAGCAACAACAACCGCAAAAGTTTGGAGATCATAATAGGCAATATCCGAATGTGAATATAATAGAAATGACACCTGATGCACAACCCCAATCTGTGTCAGTACCTAGTACAAATGATAATCCAACAAACTAGAAACAGTCACTACTTTGCCCCAGGTCGTGGCTGAAGAATTCTTGGGGGGTGACTTCAATGTTAATCAGTTATTTGACACCACACTTGAACAACAGAATAATGATATGCCGAGTAATTCTAAACAAAAACTACCTGTTTTATTTATAAGATACAACCACAATAACAATATATCAGATGAACTTTTACAAGACAGTACACAATGTCGTTTAAACACAAATGAAATTGTTTTAGCATCTACTACTGGTGTAGTAGGTGGGATTCCAACTACTATTATCCTAGATACAGGTGCAGCTGTGAGCGTTTTGTCTTTTAATTTCTATAAAAAGATGTGTGAATTGGAACCTGTGCCTGAGTTTCCTGCCCAAAACTGTAAAATAACTACTGCACTAGGTAATAAGTCATGTAGGGTTACAAAGCAAGTTTTTGTAAACGTTAAAATAGGTAATGGAACCGTACAATGGCCATTCCTGGTTGTACAAAACCTTGTGACAAATTGCATATTAGGAATAGATATTATGAGCGAGAAGGACTGCATTATAGACTTCTCCAAAGGTAAATGTATTTTAAATGATAAAGGCAGTGTAATTATTATTGATTTGGACAGGAGAACTCTAAAGCATGACAAACACTGTACAGGGTACAAGGTTCAGTTAGTACTTGACAAAGACATTCAAGATATGCAAACACACTCATCTGACACAGAGCTAATGGACTTGAAAACATTGCTTGATCATAAGATAAGTGAAGCTACAGCTCTCAGTGTACATGAACGTATAAAACTACAGGAAGTGTTATCCAAATATTTACAAGTTTTTACCAAACGATTAGGTGTTATCAACACGTATGTGTACAAGATTGAAGTTAAGCCTCACAAGATCTTCTACCATAAGACATATAACGTACCGTTATCTCAACGACCTGCTGTGTGGCAAGAATTAAAACAAATGTTAGACTGGAAGGTCATTGAACCATCCACCTCACCTTATTGTAGTCCTCTACTTGTTGTCAAAAAATCAAATGGAAGCATTAGGTTAGTGTTAGACGCACGAGCTATTAATGAAATAATTTTACCGGTTCACACAAAACCTGAAAATTTAGAAGAGCAATTACAGAAATTTCTAGATGCAAAATATTTTTCCACAATAGATCTCGCTAATTCGTTTTGGCAGGTGGGTATCACTCCTGATTCTCGGAAATATACTGCATTTATGTTCGGGGGGCGAACCTATCAGTTTTGTGTTCTACCCTTCGGACTGAATGTCAGCTCTGGGGTATTCATTACAGCCCTGGATACCGTGCTTGGCGACGATTTAGTTGAGACAGTCACACACTATGTAGATGATATACTGATAGCTACACAATCTTGGAATGAACACGTTGACACTCTTCAAAGAATTTTAAAAAAATTTGCACAAGCTGGAGTCACAGCCAACCTAAGAAAATCAAAATTTGGTTGCAGTGAGATAAAGTATTTAGGACATATCATTAATTCACAGGGCATACGTCCGGATCCCAGTAAATTAGATGCTATCAGAAACTTTCCTAGCCCTCGAACTAAAAAGCAGTTAAAATCATTCCTTGGGCTATGTTCATTTTTCAGGCGTTTTTTGCCACAACCACTTTTGAACAGTAAACATCTGCTAAATCTACTCAGAAAGAATCAAGTTTGGATCTGGTCGGAACAGTGCCAGAATGACTTTAATACAATTAAACATGCTTTAGTGAATGCTAACATTTTGAGCCATCCAGATTTCAATTTAGATTTTTGTATGACTTGTGACGCTTCACGTACTGGCTTGGGCTGTTGCTTATTTCAAGTTGTAAAGAATAAAGAGGAGGAACAGATAAGAATTATTGGGTTTGCGAGTCGCACTCTAACTGAATGTGAGCGTACATACTCCACTACTGATTTAGAAACACTTTCCATAGTATGGGCATTCAAGAAATTCAATTATTATTTATTTGGAAAACATACGGTAATTTACACCGATCACCAGGCCCTGACATTTTTGTTAACTTGTAAACTTGTACATCCTAGACTATCACGATGGGCAGTAACACTTCAGAACTACTGTTTTGAAATTAAGTACATAAGAGGTAAGGACAACACCATTGCAGACACTTTGTCTAGACTTCCACAAGGTATGAATGATACCAACAGTGACTTAGAAAATATAAATGACTACAGGATTCTCTTAATGCAAGACAAGCAGTATCACCAATATTATATTGATATGTGCAGAAACATGGCTGAATTACAAAAATCTGATCCTCACTGGTATAAGATAATAACATTACTGGTAGAAAAACACAACCATCCTTTGACTAAGTATTACAAGTTACACAATGATGTGTTATTTTACCGCCGACATCCAAATGCTACTAACTGGTGTGTATGCATTCCCAAAGAGTCTGAACGTAATCTAATTTGGCACACACACTTAGTTTGGGGTCATTATGGGACAAAAAAGTGTTTAGCGAAGCTCAGTACATACTGTTATTTTAGCAATATGAGAAGAAAAATTTATAGGGAACTAAAAACATGTGTCATATGTCAAAAATCAAAACCTCAGAATTTATCCACAAAAACAGATTTACATTCTATTTTACCTAGTAAACCCCTGGAAATTCTGTGTACTGACATCAGTGGACCGCATCCAGCAAGCTCTGGAGGCGTCAAATATATCTTAGCTTTTTACGATATATTTTCTAAACATGTAAAACTTTATGCTTTAAAATCCGCCACTGCAAATGCTATAATACGAAGATTCTCAAGTGATTACTTGACGCACGTGGGAAAACCTAAAGCAATTCTGTCAGATAATGCAGCATACTACTCTGGGTACAAATGGAGAAATTTCTTGAAGGACAATAACATTAAAAGTATATTTATTTCAAAGTTTAGTCCACAATGTAACGCGACTGAGAGACTTTTCCGAGAACTAAACCGATTCATGAGGACCTATATTTCATCAAAACATACTAATTGGGTGTCCTACCTAAGTCTTTTCGAGGACGTACACAATAACTTAAATATTTACAATACAAATTACACACCTAACGAGATCATGTTCAATTGCAAACAGAATGATCAGTGGATAGAACCATTACCTAAGTTGTCAGACAAGGAAATCACACCTGAACAGAAAATAAAAGAAGTATTGACTACATTGACACATCACGCACAGATACGAAACAAACATCACACAAACATAATAAAAAGAAAACAAAAATTCAAGGTAGGAATGCTTGTACTACTTCGTACTCATCATAAATCTGTAGCACTCAAACGACGCAACGCTAAGTGGCGTCTGCTATATGAAGGACCTTATATAATTGTTAACATACCGCATCCTGGTGCGTATCTGTTACAACATCCTAGAACTAACAAAATTATTGGGCTATACGCACACCGAGATCTTAGAGCATTTCATGCCAAATAATGTCAAAGTCATACCCATGAAAACATTGCTAAGCAACTCGCAAAACTCTGTTTGCTACAACACAGATAATAAGCAGTATAGAAATTTTCATTTCAGCGGTTCCAGTGACGCAGTTGAAGACAGAAGAACTTTTCTTTCAACACCGCGGCACCACCGAGAAGACTGAATATTAAAGTAAAATTTATGATTACGTAGCAGTGAATGATATATAAATTTTTCACGGAACATTTGTGACTGTAGGTACCACTGACTTGGTATGACACCTGACGAACCGACAGACGTCATCTGTGAAGCGATCTTTTACTTCGAGAAATAGATTAGACGCACATCTCTCAGCAAGAAAAGCATCTACCAGTAGCCAAGGCCACACAGACACTATACACACACGCACGAAACGCGAGGAATCTAACAGCTTTCCGTCTCTTATTTTGAATATTTATTGAGTAGTGAAAACGCCTGGTCTTGCCTACTGATGTAATGAATGTTGTGTCTAACCTATCTTAATTTCAGATGACATCACAAAAAACATCGATAAAATCCCAGCAAAACCGTTAAAGAGGACGTAAATATCTGCAATCCATGTAATCAAATGTGACACAATGTTATAACCTATAGCGATGTAAAGATGATGTAAACATGTTTATGTGCAACTGTATTATGTTTATACTAAGAAAATATGTGACGTGTGTATGTATGATTACTTATGTTTTTTTTTAACTGATGTATAATGTAACTGTTACTGTGTGAAAATTTGAACGATAACGAGTGCCAAAATGTGAAAAACTTAAAAAAAAAAAAAAAATGCGTAGTGAACCACTGTTCACGGACATTAACGTACATTACTAAGTCTGCAACTACGCAGAAACCTATGTGAAAGAAACTGTTAATGACATTCATGATGCATCGTACCTTTGTAAACGCGATGAACGATTTCTTCGATGAGTAACTACGAACATTTAGGTGAGCTATATTTAAAAAAAAAAAAAAAAAAAAAAAAAAAACTGAATATGTGAAGTGCATAATTCGTGCATCGTCTAGTGACATTTCTACAGACTTCAAGATGTTAACTGGATTAAATGGACACAAAGTGCCTGTCCAGAAAACAACACGACGGGTGGAAGAATTCTGGTTGGAACTTCAGGGAATGAAATGTTCTCGAAATGTGACGGACACTCTTACCTGGACTGTCCAAGGATCGACGCCAGCTATGTGCCGTCCGAGGTTCTGCAACCAAGCTTCCACGGAATGTAAAAAATGAACTGCACGTGGACCAATTACTCGACGAGTCACGTCTGATCTGTAATAAGCAATGCTTTTACTCACAACGAACTGCATCACAACGACTATAATGGAAATAGGAAATGGACACGTTTATGTATTAATCACGTTGTTATACAACGATGTTACTCTGATCAAAAAACTTTACCACGACGATACTAACCTGTAAAAAATTATTGTGCAGCAGATGAATATGAACTGTGATAACGACACGATGTGTATAGGTCAACGCACCTGAAACATACGGACATTTTTCTTTGAAGTATTTCAAAACAATACTATGTAACTAAGAACATTCAACAATCTAAGTTGTATTGTGTTATAACAAATATTGTAATTTTAAAACTAAGTTACCTGTCATAGAATGTAGTCTTCATATGTAATCTTGGTGGAATATTTTCTTTGTGCAACGACTAAGAAATGCGCGCGCACACGAACAATATGAACTGCAATACTGTGCCGCGTGATCTAAATTTACGAAATAACGGCAGTGCCGTAGTTACACAGACGCTTCTGCGCATGCGCGCACTCTGTTTTGCCAACATAAGAACTTTTACGGCGCACCCGCGTCATTCAAATTTTGTATATAATGTGTATAATGTATAATGTAAGTCATGTAAATAGTTGTAGATAACTTAGATTTTCTTGTGCCTTTAGGTGAATTGCTCGCCTGCAGGTGTGTCCTTTCGCCTCGCAATTCAGGGGGCAATATAAAGGCACATTTGCATGCCGAGCGTGAGTTTCCTCGGAAACGCGAGATATTAATTAAATAAATAATCAGTGACAAATAAATAACGCCTATGGCACACAACTGCAGCGCTGTGTCGCTGATAAAACAAAAGCACAATTACGTTACTCGTATGTTTGATTAAGAAAAGGAGAGGTCTTGGATAAGTGGTGCGGGAAGCACGTATATTTCATTGACTGGCACACCGCCATATTTAATGTTATATAAGATCACTGCGAGTTGCAATCTTACTAGGCACTCGAATCTGTAAAGAATTTATATTTATGAAAGTAAGTAGAATTATTTAACTGTAGGCTTATTCGTTGAATATATCTGATTTAACTAACTGTGTAAACTTTTTATGTTTAGTAGACAGTCACCTCTGTACGACGTATTGACATGGCTGGCAAATTATTCTAATATTGAGATTTAGATTTGAGTCCGCACCTACCGCAGCAGTCTTTGGAAACGATTTAAATACGAAGTCCGATTATTTGAGTCTTATTTCACGGTCAACTACGAATAACATTACATTTACGAAAAAGCCATTGTCAAGCGTCTGATACCGAATAATTAAACGTCACGCAAATATTAAGTACAACCAATCACTATCATACAATAATACATAATTAATATTTTATTTTATTTTATTTTATTTATTTTATATAATCACACCTGAACAGAAAATAAAAGAAGTATTGACTACATTGACACATCACGCACAGATACGAAACAAACATCACACAAACATAATAAAAAGAAAACAAAAATTCAAGGTAGGAATGCTTGTACTACTTCGTACTCATCATAAATCTGTAGCACTCAAACGACGCAACGCTAAGTGGCGTCTGCTATATGAAGGACCTTATATAATTGTTAACATACCGCATCCTGGTGCGTATCTGTTACAACATCCTAGAACTAACAAAATTATTGGGCTATACGCACACCGAGATCTTAGAGCATTTCATGCCAAATAATGTCAAAGTCATACCCATGAAAACATTGCTAAGCAACTCGCAAAACTCTGTTTGCTACAACACAGATAATAAGCAGTATAGAAATTTTCATTTCAGCGGTTCCAGTGACGCAGTTGAAGACAGAAGAACTTTTCTTTCAACACCGCGGCACCACCGAGAAGACTGAATATTAAAGTAAAATTTATGATTACGTAGCAGTGAATGATATATAAATTTTTCACGGAACATTTGTGACTGTAGGTACCACTGACTTGGTATGACACCTGACGAACCGGATTTTTATTATTATTATTATTGTCATTGTCATTATGTCATCAGCAAATACGATATGGTGTATCTTCCCACCACTGGAATAGATGTGTATTGTTCGATTTAGTATTTCCAGCAGATAAATATGGGTTATAATTACGTCACATTGCTGCTAGTAGACATATTTCTCTCTTTTTCTTAGACAGTTGCTACCTGTTGCTCCATCATAGGAATTTATTTGCGCAGCATTGTTGCTATACAGACGTTCAAATTATACGATTTCTGTAATTTCGTTTCGATACCAGATCGTTCTAATCGGATTGAGCCAGTCAATCTTAATGTGGATATCCGACTACGGCTCTCATCATTTGATAGACTGGGTAAACCACGTTCTTAATCGGACTGTTGAATCTAGATCACTTATCTATGACAGGGCCTGAATTCTTAAACACTGTGGAAAATAATAATAGAAAGTGCTCATTACACATAGGTTATTTAAATATAAATATATGATCTAACGAGATAACAGTTCATTTACAGGAGCAGAGCCCCATCCATCATAGCAGAGCAGTGCGAGATTGGTTTCAGGGCCAAGAGAGGATACAGCTGTTGCCGTTTGTTCCACGATAGCCGAACATCAACCAGATACAGAATATGTGGGCAGAGGTAACAAGGTCATTGCCATGTAGATCTACAAATGCAAGCGACCTTTAGAAAACGTATTGTGGGAAGTAAACCATCACGCTACACTGTCGACGACTTAATGAAATCAATGCCCCTACGCCTTCCAGAAATCTTACGTAATGATCGTGGGTGGGTTGGTTACTAAAAATATACTCGTCCACAAAACCCATGTGGACAGTTATCTGACAATCGGTCAAGCTTTGCTTTGTCGCAGTTCTTTAGCATACAAGTCCATTTACTTTCAGTCTCCTCCTTACAACTGTTGCAATGCAAGGTAATTGAAAAATCTCATCCACTCGACGGCAACTGAGGAATTGACTGGTGCATGTGTTGTTCAACACACAGTAGTTGTCACCCTCACTGGAATCAATTACTGTGCGTGCGTATGTGTGTGTGTGTGTGTGTGTGTGTGTGTGTGTGTGTTTTCGTGTTCACGCACAATCTGGATCAATAGTATTAACATTAGAGATACAACCAACAATAAATATTGCATCAAATATGACTGTAAAGTATTTTAATGCGATGGTAAGTTACAAACTGAATTTTTACCCAACCCACGACCTGCATATTGCGTTAAGTAAGATGTATTAACTCCATAGTATCGTTAGCAGAGACAGTGCGCTCTTGTTGTCGAGGATCGCGACAAGTGGAGTGATTAGCAGTGCCCAATGCCGCCACAATTTGTTTACGTTGGCTGAGCGTGGATACTGCAGCAGACACTTCGCTATAAACAGAAAGAAATCACCTTGGCTCTGACTGCAATGAGCGGATATCACTGCCTGAGTGTTCTTCTAGTAAGTGAGACTCTACTCACAGGTGCCATGGAGCAATTGCAACGGGTATCATGTCATTAGTCATCAGAATATTAACCAGTAATGAAATGTCCACTCTATTTGAATCCCAAGAAAATAGGAACCTTCTCACAAAGGAATGTGAGGTGATATCAAAATTTATCCAACGTACAAAAATTAACTGCAGGGCTTTCAGGTATGAAGTAGTAGCACGCAAGTAAATATTATGTCTTGGAAGCGTATATTTCATTTCCTCTTCTCATATTAACGCCCTTGTTTTAGTATGAAGTGAGAAAATAAACACGAAAACTAAAGTTCCTGAGAAGCATATCAGCCGTTTCCTCTTCTCAAATCATAACTTTTGTTTTAGTATGAAATAAAAAAATAAACAGTTTAGGGTTGGGAAGCTTAATATGACACCAGATTCTTATCGTAGGCGCTATCGGAAACGCAAAAAGCAGGGAGTTGTCCATTCTTTTGTCCAACAGTCTGTCTCCTTTCATGCATTACTCCCGGTAGGAGATTCTTATTTAAGGACTTGTGGGCATCAGGTTCTTCAGCAGAACAAGCCTTATGTCATTGTGCTAATCACTGTGTGGAAGAAATGCAACAAAGACGATTTCCCCTAGAGCAGTGGGGATATTTGCACGTGTCTGTATTCAGCAATGACTGCCAGCTGCCACAACACTTCACAGAATCCATGCGGCTGGCAACACAAATGTGCGTGCACTCCAGACTTCGTTCAGTAAGACGTCAGGAGATAGATGGAAACGACAAATTAACGTCGCTTTCCGAGTCGTATTCAATCCAGAACGAGGTGTTATTAAGGTAGCCGATAATTCCCGTATGAGTATTCCGATAGCCAAAAGGAACCCGTTAGAGTGAAACCATTGAGAACTGCATTAATATCAAACTGCAAGAAATTGAGACAATACGTGGACCCTTATCTTCGCTGGGTGACCTATAACTGTTATTTAGGATTCTCTCCGTCCTAGGCGTAATGCAAATGGAACTCCAGAGGCGCCTTCCGCTATTCTTGACAAATATCAGCAACTTGTAATCACTGTGAGTCACAACTGCGTGATGATATGGTTCAGGTTGTCAGTAGTTGTGGTGATATTATGCTGTGAAACTGCTTACAGTAACGTTAACGGTGGCCCACATTATTTAGCGCTGACTACCTACATAAGTAAAGATAGTGTTGTGGCGTCGTCGCTTCTCTTTATTTGGCTTCAGCTTGAGTAATCCGATTTAACGAACGTAGCACTCCATTCGCGGGTTGCTAATGATACAGTATGACTACAGAGATCATCGTGCGGGTATTACCTTAATTTGGATTGGATTGTTTGGGGGAAGAAACCAGACAGGTTTAGGGAAGGCCGGGAAAGGAAGTCGGCTGCGAAAAACAGCATGACTGCGGATGTGGCAAGATTTAGCTAGGACCCTGCGACAGATTATACCCGTTACGCCAGGAATATTAATAGATGCAAAAGCAGCGCATCAATTGGTTACCACATGCTATGCTAGAGACTGTGGATGCAACAGGAGTTGATTATGACCGTGCCCTTTCAAAGGAACCATCCCAGCATTTGCCGGGAGTTATTTTAGGGAAATCACGGAAAACCTAAATCAGGATGGCCGGACGCGGGGTTGAACTGTCGTACTCCCGAATGCGAGGCCAGTGTGCTAACCACTGCGCCACCTCGCTCGGTATTACATTAATTCTGCAATGAATTGCTTAACAAATATTACCCTCAGATATGTAGCTGTAAAGACTCATTACACAGGTACTCTATGTTGCAGTTGGTTAATTGTTCAGTTCGCTACAATTCTGCTTCTACTGTTCGTAAATACTTGTATACTTCAATGGTTCTAATGGCTCTGAGCACTATGGGACTTAATTTCTGAGGTCATCAGTCCACTGGAACTTAGAACTATTTAAACCCAACTAACCTAAGAACATTAGACACATCCATGCCCGAGACAGTATTCGAACCTGCGACCGTAGCGGTCGCGCGGTTCCAGACTGTAGCGCCTAGAACCACTCGACCACCTAGGCCGGCATACTTGTATACTGACCATTCGTTATTTGACTAAATATGAACTACAATCTGATTCGCATGTATATGACATGGGTTAGCGCCGGCACAAAGCAATGACTAAGGGTTGGATGCCGTTGAAGTCCCGTTACATTGATGGCAAGACAAATGTTCGCAAATCACCTCTATTGCCTCAAAAATCAATTGCACCTTAAATATCGAAGGACCGACGTACACACTGCCACAGCGTGTTCAAATACAGCAACGACGGCAGATGAAAATTTGTGACCGACTTGGCTTCGAACCTGGACCTCCTGCTTACTAGACAGACGTGCTAATCACTGCACTATTATTTTTTTTTAAGTTTGAGAGGACTTTCAGCACCAGGTAGGAGCAGGCAAAGAGGGCAGGTGTCGAAGATCCGAGGCCTGGCCACAATGCCTCCCCCATGCCTGTCACTGAGCAGCTGCATTATTCCCGTATATTCCTTTAAATTGTAGAACAAATTTGAATTAGTAATTAAAGTAAAATAAATTACAGATTGTCGCCTCCAACGGCGTGCGTTCCTAGCATCACATCAATTATAACAGTGAAAAGGGTGACGGAAAAATACATAACAAACATTCATTCAGAAATATATTCACAATTTAAGTTATTATGCACTGGATGCATATGAGGTCTGTAAGGAAGCCATATATTTTTCAACAAATGAAAAACTTTCGGAGCCGGAGGGGTTTTGCCAAATTAGAACTGTTCTGGTTTTAGAACCAACGTAAAAGAATATTCCAGGAATAAAAAAAAGTGAAAGAATAGTATTCTGTTTCTAATAAAAAAACTGTCCACCTCTGCGTAGCCCACATAAAGCAATAGATAAAAAATTTTGAAACCATTCCTTATATTTGTTATTCTTCTTCAGCGTAAAATGTTCTTCTGCAGTATAAAACATGTACTCTTCTAAGTTCTAAGTTTTGTTTGTTACGACGTAAAACACAAACTGACCCAAAAGCCTCGAATTACTGTTATTCTTTGCGGACGATTAACATTTCCAGTCGGGTTGTAAAGCTTCAGTTATCGGTATATGACTTTCTGCGGTTCTGTTGATAGTGCTAATTTCTTATTAGTGTAGTTCCAAATTCTGATTCTATTTTCACATAAGAAGATGTGCGCTACAGCTACTACAAGCCGACATTTGTCACAGTATGCTGATGGTCTCAATTTGATTTTCCGTAATCGTTCCACTGAGGGTATGGTTTCGTTTACAACGTCGCACCATACGGCACTGACTCTAGTTGGTAGAATTTTATTGTTGATATTTTTCCAGACGTTCCTCTAGTTTTTTGTAGTTTAATTTATCGGAATTGATTTGTGAAGACGATGTTTGGTAATATAATCACAGACAGTTCTAGTGTTGGTTTGTGCTGGTGGAAGTCTTATAGAGCTCCAATCGCCATAGTACTTTCGGACGTAATCTAGGTTGGCATGCTACATTAACAGGAGCGTTCCTATCCCCAGGATCTAACGAGAGGAACAGAAGTTTCGTGATGCCTGTCTTAGTGGCCTGTATTAGTTTAAAAGCACGTCTTTAATTCCAAGTCCTCCGTTTTGCCTCTGCAAAGTCGCCGTGTGGAAGGATACTTTGAAGATACTTTGTTCCCACACATACCAAGAGGCAACAGCTAATATTTTATAGGCGGAGACTAGCAGTATCGGTAAGACTGCTGCGCCATGATATATTTTGCTAAGTATGTTTGTCCTTATAAACTGTACTTTCTGCAGTCGGTCTAACGATCGCATGTCATGGTCCTTCAACAAGGTTCCGATGACATTAAGTTTCCGCCCCCAACTGTTCGTGGCCATGCGCTTGGGATTCGCCCTTAACCACAATCCGAGTTGGAGTCTATCTTCAGTTACATCTAACCAGTGCGCACCTATTGCACTATTGTAAGAACCGAGATGCAGGTTTATTTGGCTACAAGAATGCGTATGTTCCTCCAGCATTACGGTATTCCTGCACATTCTAGTCGTCAGGTGACACATTATCCAAACCTAACATTTCCCGGAAGGTGGATCATTAGATATAAGCACTTTACTTTTCCTTCAAGGTCCCCGGTCCTTATCTCTTTGGATTTTTGCCTGTGGGGATGGTTCAAGGCGAAGTCTACAAAGAAAAAGTAAACCCAAGAGTCGATTTGATCGTTCGGATTATGAATAGTGCATCCCTCATAAAAGAACGCAAAGACGACCTCAGTAGAGCTATACGTGGTGTTATCAAGAGAAGTCAAATGTGCATTGAAGTTGGTGGCTGAGTTTTGAAAATCAACTTAGAATGTCCTCATTTTCCTTTGTTTTGAGTGTGTTAGTGTTACGTACTAACAGCTGTATCTCTGTACTCAATAAAAAGTGGACGCATTTATATCAAACTTTTTTCGTCTGTACTACCACCTGCTGAAATATCTACTAGTCCTCCTGAAACACTCTGTATATGGATATATGTCCGAAAGAAAATGCTTCATGGCATTCTGCAACGACCTTCGGTCGCAGGGGCTGATAGATATTTCAGAGCTGCTTGGCTGTCTGAATAAAAGTAGAGGCTACGATTTTTGTAGGGTCTACTCTAATTCTCCTCCGTGCACATGCTGATAGAAAAAAAACTTGCAATACTCTGGCCATCTTCCCTAAAGAGATTCTAGGCAGTACACCAGACCCGGTACTTTCATCTGTTTTCGACCTGTCAGTAAACCACTATATTATGTCTCCTGCACGGTGTAGTGGTTCGTTTTTCCACTGCTCCCTGCTTCCAGCTGTTACATGACAAAGTTTATTGAAACAGCTAGAAGTTATTGTATAGTCAGTCGGCATTTTCCCAGCCATCGCCATATTGATTTGGTATTCCGTATATTCTAAATATATCCAGTTATTTCCAATTTTTAGCCTTGATATCCCTGCCGCTGCCTCCATTTTAAGCCACAGGTGTAAGGCGGGCATGTCTAGCATAATACCCATTCAAAGAGTGGATGTCCTGCTAATTCCATCTGTTTGTGAAAGCAGGCCAGTCTCTGCACTTTGCCAGACTCCCTAGCAGCCACCTTCTGTTCGACTTTGTTCATATTATAGGCCAATATATTATCACTGGTCTCTTTACAGGGGTGTATATCCAGTACGTACTGGGTTTAGACACCAGTTTACCGTGCGGCAGCTTCTAGTGCTTATAAGATTATCTTTCAAATTGGAACATATTCTTTGTGTAAGGTGTTCATAATAGTTTTCCATCCAGGGCTACATGTAGATACACTACAAGCCTCTCCAAAGGCCGGCCTTAGTGGCCGAGCGGTTCTAGGCGCTACAGTCTGGAACCGCGCGACCGCTACGGTCGCAGGTTCGAATCCTGCCTCGGGCATGGACGTGTGTGATGTCCTTAGGTTAGTTAGGTTTAAGTAGTTCTAAGTTGACTGATGACCGCAGCAGTTAAGTCCCATAGTGCTCAGAGCCATTTGAACCATTTGAACCTCTCCAAAGTTTCATCGAGAAACACAATTTTTCAGTATGTGTGCTGGACATGCTTCCCCATAAATAATACTACACCAATTTTCGTGGGGCTCGTCTATAAATCCTTTTTCACGATGTTCAGTGCACATAGGTTTAACAGTACTAGCAAATTGTCTAAGTCTTACTGTGAATAAATCGTCTACTTATTCTTTTCAAGAGTAGTCTCCCGCATTCAGCTCATCTATGAGTTCATTCACCACTAGGTTCTTCATCTCTAAACATTTACTCGACATCCAGGAAGACACAGAGAGCATCCAGAAAGGGTAGTGCTTTCTCCACCTTCCCAACAAGTTGGTGAAGTGTTACTTCACATGATTTGCTTCGCAAGTATCATGAAAGTCTGGCAATCCATAGATAAAATTATGTATTCACAACAACAAAAAATATGTCGGCAGAAAACAAAAGAAGCATTATGAATTTTTCGCTTTGCACTAAGGGTTACTAAAAGTAGCAAGACGAATTTTGCTACAGCGCTGTCTTACGATTCCCTCATTGAATCTGCCTGCTTGTAGTTCTGCTACAAAAGAATTAAATATCCGGCTCTAAGCGAGTCTCGAAAGGCGAACAAAGGCATAGTGCACCTGACAGGCAAGCACGTTACCTACGAGCTAGCGAACAGGTGCGGGTCTTTGACGTACTTATTGGCTCAGTACCCGCTATGGCAGATAAATCGCAACATAAGAGACGAGAGTAGTTATATTTCCCGTGTGGAACCACTTTCGTTGACTCAGAAGCATTAACTGATATCCTTATGTCACATCTCAAGAGAAAATCACTCACAGTATTCAACTGAAATGGCACGATAATATCAAGTTAATTTAGCAGGATAGTTCTGTGCCATCAAGGAAGTAACTCGTCGGACACAGAGTTGCCAAACATATTCTGCGCTGTTGCCGAGTTTCAGTGATACTGCCAGGAAGGATACCAGCTGATGTGTTCTGTGAGTGACCTCGGAAGTGACTATAGCTTCGTCTCTAAGTTGCGGGTGGCAAGGGCCGCAAGATCCTCATTATATGTCAATGAATCATATTCGCAATTCTGTAACTAGGTGTAGGGGCTAGAGTGCAGTTACTTGTAATACATCGACGCACTGAATGCAAACTAAATGTCATAAATTAATAACTGCGACAATTATTTGTGTTTTACTGTCTTTATCGGACCGAAACCTTGAAAGTGTATTCACCAGACGCGATACACAATTTTGGAGCTTCTCCAGTGGCTCAGCTGGCAATGTATCTTTGCTGTATAATATTGGTATTGAGATCTATAATATTGGTATTGAGATCACTGTCAATGGCACATCCGCCAGAATACAGGCGTGGCTTGGCTTTTTATTGTCGGCTTTTCTGACGGATATTCTGCCTTTGCTCGAAACGTGAAGACTTAAGGCGAATTCGAACATTACATATGGCGAAAATTTGATGTTTCTATTCTTCAAGCTCTAACATTCAAAAAACAGTTACAATAAGCGGCAGAAAAGCGCCTGTGAACCGACAGTTAATAATGCAGTAATAATTAGTGGAATCTGACAAATTCCATCCATCATCTGATAATTGTGAAAAACCACTTTTCTACGGTCGCAGGTTCGAATCCTGCCTCGGGCATGGATGTGTGTGGTGTCCTTAGGTTAGTTAGGTTTAAGTAGTTCTAAGTTCTAGGGGACTGATGACCACAGATGTTAAGTCCCATAGTGCTCAGAGCCATTTGAACCATTTTTTTTTAAACACTACTTTTTTCATCTTCACAGCACCACAGTATGAACTCAAGCGTTTCATAGGATACCTATACTTAATTTCGTTGTGATCGTTTTCAATGACAGTAGGGGAGGAGCAAAACCATCTGACTTGAAACATACTTCTCCAGCGGTATTTTAATCTTTGGCTACAGTTGCAGTAGCACGTCCAGTGAGATATCAAGAATGTGAGCAATCACTCATTGCTATAGTATAGGCTAGGGCAGAAAGAAGCAGGTTTCCGACAAAGTAAACGATGAGAGGCACTGTCGCTGTCACTTGTTAAACTGGAATCGTTCAGAAAATTACAACAATATCTAGTGAAATGAGTAGGTTGATGCAGCTCCAGTCCGGCACTATCACTGAGTTGCCAAACATTTTCCGAACAGCACTTAAGATAAAAATGTATGTGTGTGTGTGTGTGTGTGTGCGTGTGTGTGTGTGTGTGTGTGTGTGTGTGTGTGTATGTGTGTATGTGTGTTCTTTCGGACATTTCCGAAAGAACAGACACTACGAATCGAAATAGACAGCATTGTTAATCAATTAAAGGTTGAAGGACAGATGTCCAGGCTGTCATGGGCATTAAAATACATAGAACAACAGTGTCAGACGAAAGTTTGTGCCTGTCCAGGTTCGAACCCGGATTCATAGTGTCTCTTTTTCCGGACATTTTCGGGAGAACAGACACCACACATATATCCATATACAGGGTGTTAAATGGCATTTCTTCTACAATTTGTCTATACTACCACCCCCTACAATACTTACTATTCCTTCTGAAACATCCTGTTTTCAGTGATAGACGCACGACATCGTCCGAATCCTCGCGGGTATACAGTGTGGCCGCGAGCGGGCACACTAACGGATTCTTTTGGCTATCGGAATACTCATGCGGGAATTATCGGCTACCGTAATAACACCTCGTTCTGGATTGAATACGACTCGGAAAGCGACGTTAATTTGTCGTTTCCATCTATCTCCTGACGTCTTAACATTTGTGTTGCCAGCCGCATGGATTCTGTGAAGTGTTGTGGCAGCTGGCAGTCATTGCTGAATACAGACATGTGCAAATATCCCCACTGCTCTAGGGGATATCGTCTTTGTTGCATTTCTTCCATACCGTGATTAGCACAATAACATAAGGCTTGTTCTGCTGAAGAACCTGATGCCCACAAGTCCTTAAATAAGAATCTCCTACCGGGAGTAACGCATGAAAGGAGACAGACTGTTGGACGAAAGAATGGACAACTCCCTGCTTTTTGCGTTTCCGATATGCTTCACAACCCTAAACTGTTTATTTTTTTATTTCATACTAAAACAAAAGTTATGATTTGAGAAGAGGAAACGGCTGATATGCTTCTCAGGAACTTTAGTTTTCGTGTTTATTTTCTCACTTCATACTAAAACAAGGGCGTTAATATGAGAAGAGGAAATGAAATATACGCTTCCAAGACATAATATTTACTTGTGTGCTACTACTGCATACATGAAAGCCCTGCAGTTAATTTTTGTATGTTGGATAAATTTTGATATCACCTCACATTCCTTTGTGAGAAGGTTCCTATTTTCTTGGGATTCAAATAGAGTGGACATTTCATTACTGGTTAATATTCTGATGACTAATGACATGATACCCGTTGCAATTGCTCCATGGCACCTGTGAGTAGAGTCTCACTTACTAGAAGAACACGCAGGCAGTGATATCCGCTCATTGCAGTCAGAGCCAAGGTGATTTCTTTCTGTTTATGGCGAACTGTCTGCTGCAGTATCCACGCTCAGCCAACGTAAACAAATTGTGGCAGCATTGGGCACTGCTAATCGCTGCACTTGTCGCGATCCTCGACAACAAGAGCGCACTGTCTTTGCTAACGATACTATGGAGTTAATACATCTTACTTAACGTAATATGCAGGTCGTGGGTTGGGTAAAAATTCAGTTTGTAACTTCCCATCGCATTAAAATACTTTACAGTCATATTTGATGCAATATTTATTGTTGGTTGTCTCTCTAATGTTAATACTATTGATCCAGATTGTGCGTGAACACGAAAACACACACACATACACACACACACACACACACACACACACACACACACACACACAGTAATTGATTCCAGTGAGGGTGACAACTACTGTGTGTTGAACAACACATGCACCAGTCAATTCCTCAGTTGCCGTCGAGTGGATGAGATTTTTCAATTACCTTGCATTGCAACAATTGTAAGGACGAGGCTGAAAGTAAATGGACTTGTATGCTAAAGAACTGCGACAAAGCAAAGCTTGACCGATTGTCAGATAACTGTCCACATGGGTTTTGTGGACGAGTATATTTTTAGTAACCAACCCACCCACGATCATTACGTAAGATTTCTGAAAGGCGTAGGGGCATTGATTTCATTAAGTCGTCGAAAGTGTAGCGTGATGGTTTTCTTCCCACAATACGTTTTCTAAAGGTCGCTAGCATTTGTAGATCCACATGGCAATGACCTTGTTACCTCTGCCCACATATTCTGTATCTGGTTGATGTTCGGCGATCGTGGAATAAACGGCAACTGCTTTATCCTCTCTTGGCCCTGAAACCAATCTCGCACTGCTCTGCTATGATGGATTGGGCTCTGCTCCTGTAAATGAACTGTTATCTCGTTAGATCATATATTTATATTTAAATAACCTATTTGTAATGAGCACTTTCTATTATTATTTTCCACAGTGTTTAAGAATTCAGGCCCTGTCATAGATAAGTGATCTAGATTCAACAGTCCGATTAAGAACGTGGTTTACCCAGTCTATCAAATAATGAGAGTCGTAGTCGGATATCCACATTGAGACTGACTGGCTTAATCCGATTAGAACGATCTGGTATCGAAACGAAATTACAGAAATCGTTAATTTGAGCGCCTGTATAGCAACAATGCTGCGCACATAAATTACTATGATGGAGTAACAGGTAGCAACTGTCTAAGAAAAAGAGAGAAATATGTCTACTAGCAGCAATGTGACGTAATTATAACCCATATTTATCTGCTGGAAATACTAAATCGAACAATACACATCTATTCCAGTGGTGGGAAGATATACCATATCGTATTTGCTGATGACATAATGACAATGACAATAATAATAATAATAAAAATCCCGTGTGCCCGATAGGGGAAACCCTCCCCCATATGGGTGGTACCGAGAAATCAAATACTTGTGGTGAACCAAATACTAACACAATCCTGAACGGCTACTCAATCCGTTGAACCCAAAATCCAGATACGTCTGAGTGAAAATCACCGCTACTCCGGTCACCGTCTGTTAGCTCAATGAGCTCGGCTGCAAATATTTGCTTCCAAAGGCTTCAATACCCTCTGATCCTGTCCGGTCATGGTATCACCCAAGCCACACCAATGGAACACAAGCAAACATGAACTGTGCAAGCAAAGTCAACTTTACCCCAGGTGGTACACAACCCGGCTGTCGACAGGCGGCAGTTGGATTTTCGGATTCTGGGGAGTCCAGTTTAGCACGGAGAGAATATCGAAGGTCTCTGGTAAATTTCCCTACAAGCAGAAAACATGCATTTGAAAACTAAACATCGATACATTGATCCAAGCACGAAAACTAAATAATCTCACAAAAGAAATCAACCGACGAAACATTCTCATCATTGCTCTTTAAGAACCACGACTAACTGACAATGAAACCTTGCATCACGGAAACCATTGCATCTTCAAGAGAAAAATCCAGCAAAATGTAACGAAAGGCGTACCAATCTTCGGCATGGCATTTCTCGAATACAGATCTATCATCAACTCTGTCAAAGAAATCACACCCATCAACAATCAAATGATTCAAATGGCACTGAGCACTATGGGACTTAACAGCGGAGGACATCAGTCGCCTAGAACGTAGATCGTAGGTCATCACACACATTCATGGCGGAGGCAGGATTCGAACCTGCGACCGTAGCAATCGCGCGGTTCTGGAGTGAAGCGCCTAGAAACGCCCGGCCACCGCGGCCGGCCCATCAACAATAAATAGACTTATGACTATGCGCATTCAGAGCCCCAGTAAAAAATATACACTCATCAGTGCACATGGCGCCACCAACATGGAAAATAAAAACACCGAAAATGTCGAAAAATTCCGGAACACACTCGAAAATACTATGAGCAACATTAACCTAGAAGACATGAGAATACTAATGGGAGACTTCAACTCTCTATTTGGGACACAAAAAACCTGTAGAAAAATCAGTGGTACAAATTCAACACACCGAAACGCTCAGACCAACGGCACACGTCTGACTGACATTTGCCAACAATTCACCCACAAAAGGATGTCTTCCCACTTTAGGAAAAAACCATTTCTCAGGTAACATGCTTGGCTACCAGGTGCAAGCTGCTTTCGTTCGCCTTTCGAGACTCGCTGAAAGCCAGATTTTTAATTCTTTTGTAGCAGAACTGCAAGCAGGCAGATACAAACTCAATAAGGGAATCGTGAGACAACGCTCGAGCAAAATTCGTCTTGCTACTTTCAGTAACCCTTAGTGTCAGAGCGAAAATCTTACGTTACAGCCAATTTCATTATGTCGCTTTTGTTTTCTGCCGACATATTTTTTGTGTTGTGAATACATAATTTTATCTATGAATTGCCACATTTTCATAATACTTGCGAATGATACAGGAAGTGAAGTAAATACAAATTATTTCGAAGTCAAAGGTCGGTAATATCCTACTAATTTGTGTCAAAATAGGCTCAATCGTCTTACAGACACTTAATGCTTTATTAAGAAAGACTGCCGTCGTGATGTTTCTATAGCATGCTGAATTTATTTTGTATTAGTACAGTGAATATTTCAATATTATTTTCCATTAGTTTACTAAACGCAACAGTAATCATCAAAGAGAACCTTTTCAGCAGCAGAATTTTCTTTCACGATATCTAAAACAATCTGACAATGCTAATGTTGTTTACAAATTCTACGTCCGTAGAAAGCTACTGGTTCTAACGATGTCATTAAACCAGAGTAGTTTTAAGAGTATTTCCGTCTAGAAATGAATAGCCTTGACGGTTGATCGATGAAGAGTGGGAAACGTAAAACTTTTCAAATATATGACGAGAGGGACAAGTGCCTGAGAGACGACTTTCCTATCAATCTCCTGGATAGTTTTGTTTCTCAGATCAACAGAGTGCGTTATCATGCAGTAGTACAGGTGATGTAGTTTTGTTGCTCGATTTTCTTACACTGCGACCGAAAGGTGTCTCAGTTGTTAGCAACAAATTCCAGCTGTGTTGCACACACCCCTTGGGGCAGAATTCGTAGCCCAAAACACACTTTTGGAGCTATAAGATATAAAATGTTATGTTCATGCTACTCTTTGTTCGCGTTTACGTATTTTGGTGGAGCTCAGCCTTTCATTTCTTCTTTGGAAGTTAACGATAAAGGTATCATAACACGTCACCAGTAACAGTACTGCATAGGAATTCTCAATGAGCGACCTGATGACGTTCAATAATAGTCACTCCGTTGATTTTTGTTGTTTCGAATTAGAGCATGCAGTACTCCTACACCAGGCTTCTGAACTTCTACTGTTGAATGCAAATGTCGCGCCATGGTTAAATGGTAATCTATCACATATATCAGTAGTCGAGACTTCCTTAATGTGGAAAATCATTCATGGGAGAACGATCTCTGTTGAAACAAGAATATCTTTTTCTGACGTATTTTTCCCAAAAGCACCCGCTACACACACACAGTTCAAATCTTTCTAGCTGCCTCCTCTGCGTTCACCCCTCTGTTATACCAAAAGTAAACGGTGTGTTGCAGACGTTACACCTTTTTCCACTTGCGATCAATTTTACAATGCTTAACTGTAGTTCATGATTTTCAAGTATGCAAAATGCAATTTTTCATTGCAAGATGATAACTAGAACTTCAAATTCGAAAATGTCAGTTCATACATACACTGACAGCGTGGCGCCGCGTTCACATGGGCGGCGCCGGATTTCAGGCGACGGGTGGCGTCTGGCCGGTGGCCGGTAGCCGCTGCAGCGCGAGGAAACGCTCGAGCGTTAAGTTGTTATGTTTGCGACGCAGCCACGAGCTGTCCTGCGGAATTGTTTCTGGAAGTACTTGTTACTGCTGGTGTGTAGAATGTTAAGCGAATTATCTTCGATGTTCAATCAGACTCATGTCTCATGTGGTAAAAAAGAAAAAAAAATCAGTTGGACGCGAACAGGCGACTATAAGTTCAGAATGCACGACGATTACCACGAGACCACGGGCTCACACAATCCGAAAACGTCTGGGAAGTAGACAACACTTCTTGGTAACACTTCCGCACCTTACAGTGTTGCCAGACTGTGCAGATGGCCGGACTTCTCTGGTCAGTTTTTATGTCTAAGACTGTACATGGAGTACTGGCAAGCCTCGGCCGGCGCTAGAAAGCAGGAAAACAACGCCACGGCACAGCTACCGCCTGGTTTTCCACCAATCACGAGCAGTAATGCCAATACCAATCAAAATGTCTGGTTTCCATCAATGAAAACAAATAATAGAAACACCGATAAAGACATCTAACATCACTCCCCTTCATCCTTAACAGGCTATCAGAATTTTATAACAGCCATGTCTGCAGGTATATAAGAATCAACGAAGTTTTCTAATTCTGCCGGCCGCGGTGGCCGTGCGGTTCTAGGCGCTCCAGTCCGGAACCACACGACTGCTACGGTCGCAGGTTCGAATCCTGCCTTGGGCAGGGATGTGTGTGATGTCCTTAGGTTAGTTAAATGGCTCTGAGCACTATGGAACTTAACTTCTGAGGTCATCAGTCACCTAGAGCTTAGAACTAATTAAACCTAACTAACCTAAGGACATCACACACATTCATCCCCGAGGCAGGATTCGAACCTGCGACCGCAGCAGTCGCTCGGTTCCAGACTATAGCGTGTAGAACTGCACGGCCACTACGGACGGCCAAGGTGAGTTAGGTTTAAGTAGTTCTAAGTTCTAGGGGACTGTGACCTCAGATGTTAAGTCCCATAGTGCTCAGAACCATTTCTAATTCAGCAGTAAGCAAAAACACACTGCAGAAGATCGCTTGCAACAAGGACCGAAATGTCTGTAGTTTTATATATATATTGACAATGTGGTCGCAAACCTAGAAAACTTTTATTGAACGTGTCAATGGCTGCGGAAGCCTACGTTTATATAAAGGTTGCATTGTTCTCTCCAAAGAAATGCCACTCACATATCAATCAAAATCATCGTTATTGACCGCTGAACCTTTCACAACAACGTTAAACAGTTTGAAGTTATCCTAAATGGCAGAGGAGCTCACGTATAGAAAACTGATTAAAATCAAAAATTGACAGCAGTGAACGTTTTGGAGGAAGTACATGTAAAATTGTGTAATCGAAAAACTAGGTAATGGGAAATGGGGTTGGTTGGTTTGTTTGGGGAAGGAGACCAGACAGCGAGGTCATCGGTCTTATTGTATTAGGGAAGGATGGGGAAGGAAGTCGGCCGTGCCCTTTCAAAGGAACCATCCCGGCATTTCCGTGGAGCAGTTTAGGGAAATCATGGAAAACCTAAAATAGGATGGCCGGACGCGGGATTGAACCGTCGTCCTCCCGAATGCGAGTCGAATGTGCAAGCCACTGCGTCACCTCGTTCGGTGGGAAATGGGGATTGTGCATTTGTCATACCAGTATAGAAACGCAAATACACCGAAAGAAAAGTTGAAGTTGCATGTGAGACTATGTGTGTAATAGTCAGTATTTTTGTGTCGTCTCGTTGTCACTGTAGGCTTATACCATGGAAAGCAAGGAGAGGATGTTGTTTAGTGGCCGTTATTCTCTATTAGACAAACTGCACACATGAATTAAAATGGCTCTGAGCACTATGGGACTTAATTTCTGAGGTCATCAGTCCCCTAGAACTTATAACTACTTAAACCTAACTAACCTATGGACATCACACACATCCATGCCCGAGGCAAATTCAAACCTGCGACCGTAGCGGTAGCGCGGGTCCAGACTGAAGCGCCTAGAACCACTCGGCCACAGCGGCCGGCAACCCATGTTAACCTCATTGCTGGTAAAGTACCAGTCCGCTATGTACACGACTCTGGTCGCTAGGTACTGACTGGCTGCGTGCTAGAGGCTGAGCTAACTGCGACTGCGCCGGCCGCGGTGGTCTAGCGGTTCTAGGCGCACAGTCCGGAACTGCGCGACTGCTACGGTCGCAGTTTCGAATCCTGCCTCGGGCATGGATGTGTGTGATGTCCTTAGGTTAGTTAGGTTTAAGTTCTAGGGGACTGATGACCACAGATGTTAAGTCCCATAGTGCTCAGAGCCATTTGAACCATTTTTTTTTTTTTTTTTTTTTTTTGAACTGCGACTGCGACTGCGACTCCCACTAGGCTGGGACTGATTACTCGATTCGTTGGCTCGCTAGTTGACTGACTGGGCCCTCCGGTCCACGGCGGCAATGTAAATTCTGGCTACCGAGAGGGCGTTGCGGCACGTTTCTTGCAAGTTTGTCTTTGGCCTCTCTCCCGATAGGTTCGCTTACTCCGGGGCCTACTATCGATCTTCTCGCAGCCTCTTTGCCGCCTGGAGTGATGGCGACAGTTTACGTCAGCCCAAATATCGAGGCTGGGCATAAAGTTTTAATTGTATAATTCTATCTAACACCAGATGCACGCCCTGAGATGACCGAAATCTCCCGAGATAACCTCGGTAGACAAGTACAAATGTTTCAAATCATACTATCACCAGTGAAGGAGACTTAAATATCAATCATCTGTGATAATTTGTTTTGCAAGTGGGTGTGACAAGACATTCTGAAAAAATATACTAAATGCATGATCTGGAAACTACCTAGGACAGATAGTTTGGAAGCCCACTCATGATGGAACTATATTGACCTAGTGGCAACAAACAGACTTGTCCTCTTTGAGGAATTGTGTGTCGGAATTTGTACCAGTGACCACGAAGCAGTTTTAGCAACAAAAATTACTAAAGTACAAAGGGCGACTGAAACAAGTAAAAAAATTTATATATACGGCAAACTAGATAAAGAGGCTGTAGTGTCATTTTCAAGCAGGTACTTGAAACATTCGTCTCTGGGCGGGAGCATGTAGAAAAACAGTGGCTCAGCTGTACAAGGGTGGCTGACAATGCACTTGATAGATATATTCCTAGTAGCACCGTTCGCGGCGGGTGGTCCGTTCGTGGTATATAGTCACTATAAATAAACTCCTAACCAGAGCCTGGTGCATAACAGGTATAAAACAAAGCGGCATAGATAGAGAAATGTTGACTGCAACGCTTTTGGCAGTTGAGGGAGCATGTGTGAAGCCTTCAGCGATTACCGTATTAGGAAAATCACTCACAGGCTGTTAGTGGCACCTAAAATAGCCTCCAGACACTTACGAATGACTTCTCGGGTTTGTGTAAATCCCACAGTAATTCAGCGATGCAGCTGTTCCACATCATCGTCGCTACTGTCACAGCAACAGCTGCCACCACCTGATCATGGTGAGCGGTTGCATTGATTAAAAATTGTGGGATTTACAAAATACCATCTGGCGACAAATCCGAGAAGTGTATTTGCGACAGATCCGTTGGGAAAGCCTGCAACGTCACAACTCACGAATGACTCAGAAACTGAAACTGACGGTAGCAGAGGAAAAGCCAAAATGTTAAATTCAGTTTTCCAACATTTCTTTACAAAGAAGATTATAGGAACGCTACCCAATTTAAATGTCATATCACTGCAGAGACGAGAAAAATAGGTATCAGTGTTGGTGGCGATGATAAACAGCTTAAATGGCTAAAAAATTCATCGAAGCTCCCAGGCCCGATGGAATCCCTATAATTTTCTATAGCGAATTTGAGGCTGGACTAGACCTTCTATGAACCAAAATAGACCATAGATGCACGGAGCACAAACTCTGCCAAGTAGTTGGGAAGAAGAAGAGGCCATACTCGTGCTCCACGAAACTACCTCCAATATCCGTCATTTTTTCCTTTTGCAGGAATGAAAGTATCGACAGGGATGCCGACTCCAGTGGTGTGGGCAGCTGGGCGAGGTTTCGTGGCTGAGGATCCATGGCGCTAACAGCCGGATCCCACGGATAGCCGATTCATTTTAAATCCGGGGGTTGGTGGCCAGGGGAGAAGGGTAAACTCATCCTGGTGCTCTCGGAACCACGCACGTACACTGCGAGCTGCTTTGCCCTGATTATAGATGGTATCGAGCCGATAAAAGCAGACTGTATGTGGGAGTGAACACGGTCACCGAGGATAGATGCATATTTGTGTAGATACATCGTGCCTTCCAGAATGGCGAGATAACGCAGGGAATGCCACGAAAACATTCTCCAGATCACAAAGCTGAACCCTTCCGACGCTTGTTGCAAGGTGTTACTTTTCAGACGTTTCACGCCGTTCATGCCAACGGCCATTTATCCGACGGAGCTTAACCGTAATCCATCTGGAAGGGCCACAGGACGTCACTCAGTGAACGTCCGACTGTGTTTCTCGACCATGAACAGCAATCGGCATGGATACGTGAAGAAGTAGATGGCCATACGCAGCAACGTTCGCTGAACAGTCGTTGGGAAGATACTGCCGATAGCCCCTCGGTTCATTTTGGTGGTCGTTTGCTCAACAGTTGCACGTATATTCGCCCATTCACATCTCCGCAGCTGTCATTCGGCCCTGTCATTTATGGTCCGTGGTGCATCACTTTTTTTTTCTTTATTGTATTTCAATTTCCCATCAGGGCGGGCTGGCAGCAGCATAGGCGCTGCTCTTCAGCCGAAAGACATAGAACAAAACTATAGAAGACATTTAAAAACAGCAAAGGAGAGAATAAGGTGAACATAGATATAAAAAAGGGGGAACATCATGGAAGGCAATAGACAAAAAACGGGGTGACTGTAAAATGGAGATAAAAAACTGTTTACAAGTAGCACACACAAAAAGCCACACACTGGGACGGTTAAAAGAACACAAGGCACAGTACGACAGGAGCATAAAGGTAGCGACGGATGGCATAGCACATAACGTAACACTGACGGCGAACCTCAAGGCAGTACACAATTAAAATCACACCTCTTGACGCACACGAGAAACAGCACTAAACACAACACTGATGTGGCACACTGATGATGATCAATACAGAGGATCTGCCAGGCACTAGGAGATGAGGGAGACCTGAAGAAGGGAGGGAGGGGAAAAGATAGGGGAGGGGAGCGGGGGGCGTGCGGCAGAGGGCCAGGTAGGGAGGGATGTGGGAAGGAGAGAGGCAAGTATGGGATGCAAGGTCTCAGGGGAGGGGGGGACGGAGGAAAATCCGCTCTGGGAGAAGGAGGAAAGAGGAAAAGGGGGTCCTGGGGAGGGGGGGAACAAGGCCAGGTTATAGTTGGAAGGAAGGGTAGATGTCACGGCGAAGTTCGTCATCCGGGAGGGGGAGGCGTTGGAAATTGCCCTGATGAAGGAGATGGAGAGTGTGGAGGTGGAGAGAGGGAGGGATACAGCGATAGAGGCGCGGCAACGGGTGGGGGGTGGAGAGGAAGGAGGAAACCAGAGGGTGGGGGGGATCAAGCCTGCGAACAATGTAAAGGATGCGGAGATGTTGGAGGAACAGGAGGAGGTCGGGGAAGGGGATCAGTTCATACAGGAGCCGTGTGGGGGAAGGAAGGCAGATACGGAAGGCAAGGCGGAGCGCATGGCGTTCAAGGATTTGGAGGGCCTTGTAAAAGCGGGTGGGGGCGGAGATCCAACCGACGCTGGCATAACAGAGGATAGGACGGATGAGGGATTTGTAGGTGTGGAGGATGGTAGAAGGATGCAATCCCCATGTCCGGCCAGACACGAGTTTCAGCAGGCAGAGGCGGGAATGGGCTTTCTGCTGGATGGTCAGGAGATGAGGGGTCCAGGTGAGGTGTCAGTCAAGGGTGAGGCCAAGGTATTTCATGGTGGGGGTGAGTTGGATAGGACGACCATAAAGGGTGAGGTAGAAATCATGGAGGCGAAATGAGCGAGTGGTGCGGCCTATGATGATTGCCTGGGTTGTGGAGGGTTTGAGACGGAGGAACCATTGGTTACACCAAGTGGTGAACTGGTTAAGGTGGGTTTGGAGGGTACGTTGAGACCATTGAAGGGTAGGATAGAGAGCCAGGATGGCGGTGTCATCAGCATATTGGAGAATGTGGACTGGTGGGGGTGGCTTGGGCATATCAGCTGTATACAAGAGATAAAGGAGAGGGGAGAGGACAGAACCCTGGGGGACGCCAGCCATGGGATAAAAGATACGGGAGTTGGTGTTGTGGAGGGTGACATAGGAAGGACGGTGCGAGAGGAAGGAAGCGACCAGACGGACAAAATTGATAGGCAGGGCGTAGGTTTGGAGTTTAAAGAGGAGACCGGGATGCCATACACGGTCGTAGGCATTTTGGAGGTCAAGGGAAACAAAAATGGCAGAGCGACGGGAGTTGAGCTGGAGGGACAGAAGATGAACAAGGTTGAGGAGTTGGTCGTCAGCAGAGAAGGAGGGTCGGAAGCCACACTGGGTAAGGGGGAGGAGGTGGTGTTGAGCAAGGTGCTGATGGATACGGTGGGAGAGGATGGATTCAAGGACCTTACTGAAGATGGAGGTGAGGCAGATGGGACGATAGGAAGAGGTGGCAGAAGGGGGTTTGTTGGGTTTGAGGAATAAGAGGACGCGGGAGGTCTTCCACAGGTCAGGATAGAAGCCAGTAGAGAGGACGACATTATAGAGATGGGCGAGGACAGTCAGGAAGGAATAGGGGCTTTTGCGAAGGTGATAGTAGGTGTGTCGTGACCAGGGGCCATGTTGCGTTTGGACCGGAGGATAAGTTTAATGTCTTGTGCTGTGATGGGAGTGTTTACGTCGGAGGGGGGCAACTGCCCCAAGTACTGGAGACTAGGAGCAAGTGGAGCGACTGAGGTATCGGCACGTTCCATGACTGTGGGGAAAAGAGAATAATCAAAGTGGGGATCATCGGGGATGGAGAAGACCTCGGAAAGGTGGGGAGCAAAGTGGTTGGCCTTACTGAGGTTGTCAGGAAGGGGGCGATCATTATGGAGAAGGGGGTAGTGGGAAGCGGAAAGGGAACCAGTAAGACGATGGAAGGCGGACCAGTACTTGGAGGAGTTGATAGGGAGGGTGGCGTTGAGTCACGTGCAGGTCTGGCGCCAGTCGCGGCGTTTTGTTGCTGTAATAAGGTTCCGTACGTGTCGCTGTATTTGCCGGTGGCGTTGGAGTGTATCCCTGTCACGAGTGTGCAGGAAGGAGCGATAGAGGCGGCAGGATTCACGGAGGCGGAGGACAGCCCGCGGAGGGAGAGTGGGACGGTGTGGTTGGATGGTTTTAGTAGGAACATGGGCCTCCACGGCGTCAGTAATTACCTTCTGAAGGAAGGACGAGGCGTGGATGATGTCGTCAGGATGGCGATAGGTAAGAGGGTGGCTTTCGACCTGGGTGGAGATGGAATCCCGGTAGGCATCCCAGTTGGCACGGCGATAGTCATGGACGACCTTGGGAGGGGGTGCAGGGTGCGAAGCCGGAGGGGGGCGGTGAGCAGACGTTATGGTGAGAAGGACAGGGAGGTGATCGCTGCCTGTGGGGTCAAGGACGGCGACAGCGATACGCCCAAGGAGGTTGGCGGAGGCAATGACAACATTGGGGGTGGTGTCACTTTCGGGTCGGGTGTGCTGTGGAAGGGGAACAAGGTCACCTTGGATTGTGGAGAGGAACTGATGCCACCGCCGCAGGGCAGCAGAAGTGCGGCTATGGATGTTGAGGTCGGCAGCAATCACATAGGTGGAGAAGGTGTGGTCAATGTGTGAGATGAAGTCATAAGGAAGAGGAGCAGTGGAGCGGACATAGATGGTAGCACAGGTAATGGTGAGGGAGGGGAAGAAGACACTAAGGATAAGGTGTTCAGTGGGGTCATTGAAGAGAGGTTGTGGCCGGACGGGGATATGCTTAAGGTGGCCAATCGCGACTCCACCCTGCGCACGAGGACCAGGAGCATCAGTGCGGTGGAGGATGGTGCACCACTGTTGCCTCAGCACTTGTATTGGATAGCGCCATTTTGCTTTGCACGTGCAATTTTAACCACGGCGGCACACGGACAGTTTATAAACTTTGCCGTTTCTAAAATGCTTCCACCCTTGGCTCAAAATCCTATGATCGTGCCCTCTTGGACATCAGATAAATCGCTCCGTTTCTTCATTAAGATAACGACTGCTCTGTTTTTGTATCGCCCGACTCGTTGTGTGTACCTTCCCCCGCTAGTGGTGCCACCTGCTGTCTTCACATAGAACATAGGTGGTGGTTACATTAATGTGACTGAACCGCGTAGAATACTGTAACGTACTCAGAGCTCAAATGTAACGAGGTACCTCGACCAAAATTACCACCTCGATTGAGTCCAGCTTGTATTTGAGACACATTCTTCAACAGAAACCCAACATGCGGTTTTTCCATGTTACATCCTTAATGACTAATCAGGTAGCAGCAGTATTTTTTGAATTTCAAAAAGCATTTGATTCTGTAGCATACCTACACTTACTATCGAAAGTACGATCGTGTGACCTAACAAGCGAAATTTGTGACTGGATTGAGAGTTCATCTTTACGGAGGGCGAAGCATGTTCCCTTGTATGGAGAGTCATTAACAGATGTAGTAGTTCAGAAATTTGCCGGCCGGAGTCGCCGAGCGGTTCTAGGTGCTACAGTCTGGAACCGCGCTCGGGCATGGATGTGTGTGATGTCCTTAGGTTAGTTAGGTTTAAGTAGTTCTAAGTTCTAGGGGACTGATGACCTCAGAATTTAAGTCCCATAGTGCTCAGAGCCATCTGATTTCAGAACATTTGTGTAAAAATAGTGCTAAATCTTGTTTTATGAAGAATAAGATTAATTCTTAAAATGTTGTGACTAGACGTGGATGACATCTACATACATTACGATTTTTTTTAATTAATTTTTTTTTTAGTCTGATCTGAGGTGTTCTTTTTATTGGTATAAATTCTGCGTGGCGTGATGTGTATGGATAATCGTGGAGCCTCAGAGCCCAAACGCGATGAATTGCACAATACATGAGCCAGCATTGAAAATCGTTAACCATCGAATGTATCCACGAACTACGTAACTAAATAAAATAAATCTATTTTTTGAATAATAGGCCGTGAGTTGAAATATATGGAGCATGCATAGACAATGAGTTCTATGCACTCTACTGGCACTTGTTGTGCAGCTAGTTAGCATCCCACCCGAGGGGCATCGTACATCGCTACCTACCAAGCTGAGTAAGCTCAGAATAGCGGATCGCTGGGGCGCCGTAGCTACAATCAAAAGAGCGATTATTTTAATACAAGACAATAACACCTAAGTGTTTCCAGCCTTAGAGTTGGAACGCTAGCTGCACTCAAGCGGACGCAGCAGTTAGAGTACCGGTTTTCACATTTAAATTAAGTATTATGCAATGCGCTACTCGACACCACGGACAACAGGTGTGATACACAAACTGTATACACGTCAACATGTAACAGCTCAAAATGTTCAAATGTGTGTTAAATCTTATGGGACTTAACTGCTAAGGGCATCAGTCCCTAAGCTTACACACTACTTAACCTAAAATATCCTAAGGACAAACACACACACCCATGATATAGGGAGGACTCGAACTTCAGCCGAGACCAGCCGCACAGTCCTTGACTGCAGCGCCTCAGACCGCTTTTTTTTTAATCAAGTGAACTTTGAGGCTTTTTTAAAAAAATGTAGCAGTGGATGTATTTGAACACGCGAAGTTTTGTCTACGGTGCACTACACTTACCATTTAAAAAAAAATTTTATCCTGCATCACTTAATAATAATAATAATAGTAATAATAATAATAATAATAAGACATTAGACCATTCTTGCATAGTCCACCAATTAATCCACAAGTCGAAACAACAAAAACTATCAACACAATCATACACAACAAAATAAATGAAAATACAACTATGGAAGAGTTACAACTACTGGTTTATATAGGAGCACTCACTACACTAAATATACACACTAGGCTGAGATCAGAACCAACCAACACACAGAAGAAACCCACAAAACCAGCATAGCAACACAGGCTACAGACCAGAATAGAAAAACTGAGAAAAGACATCGGACAGCTAACACAATTTATAAGAAATGATGTGTCAGACAAAAAACGAAAAAGATTAGGTAAAATCTCACAACAAGAAGCGATAGAGCAATTAGATGAAAAGAAGCAGAAATTACAAGCATTGGCCAAACGACTTAGAAGATACAAAAAAAGTGAAAATAGAAGGAAACAAAACCAGACATTGAACACAAACCAAAAGAAACTTTATCAAACAATAGATAACACACACATTAAAATAGACAATCCACCAAACATAACAGACATGGAACACTTCTGGAGCAACATACGGTCAAAGCCGGTACAGCATAACAGGCATGCACGGTGGATACAAGCAGAAACAGACGCATACAAGATGATACCACAAATGCCTGAAGTGATAATTTTGCAACATGAAGTCACCCAAGCAATTAATTCTACTCACAATTGGAAAGCCCCTGGAAAAGATAAAACAGCAAATTTCTGGCTAAAGAAGTTCACCTCAACACATTCACATCTAACTAAATTATTTAACAGTTACATTGCAGACCCATACACATTCCCCGATACACTTACATATGGAATAACTTATCTGAAACCAAAAGATCAAGCAGACACAGCAAACCCAGCTAAATATCGCCCCAAACATGCCTACCAACAATATACAAAATATTAACTTCAGTCATTACACAGAAATTAATGGCACATACAACACAGAACAAAATTATAAATGAAGAACAAAAAGGCTGTTGCAAAGGAGCATGAGGATGTAAAGAGCAACTGATAATAGATGCAGAGGTGACATATCAATCTAAAACTAAACAAAGGTCGCTACACTATGCATACATTGATTACCAAAAAGCTTTTGATAGTGTACCCTACTCATGGTTACTACAAATATTGGAAATATACGAAGTAGATCCTAAATTGATACAGTTTCTAAACATAGTAATGAAAAATTGGAAAACCACACTTAATATCCAAGCAAATTCAAATAATATCACATCACAGCCAATACAGATTAAGCGTGGAATATACCAACGAGACTCATTAAGTCCTTTCTGGTTCTGTCTTGCTCTGAACCCACTATCCAACATGCTAAATAATACAAATTATGGATACAATATTACTGGAACATATCAACACAAAATCACATATTTGCTATACATGGATGATCTAAAACTACTGGCAGCAACAAATCAACAACTCAACCAATTACTGAAGATAACAGAAGTATTCAGCAATGATATAAATATGGCTTTTGGAACAGACAAATGTAAGAAAAATAGCATAGTCAAGGGAAAACACACTAAACAAGAAGATTACATATTGGATAACCACAGCGACTGCATAGAAGTGATGGAAAAAACAGATGCCTATAAATATCTAGGATACAGACAAAAAATAGGAATAGATAATACAAATATTAAAGAAGAACTAATAGACAAAGACTAACAAAAATACTGAGAACAGAATTGACAGCAAGAAACAAGACAAAAGCTCTAAATACTTATGCTATACCAATACTGACCTACTCATTTGGAGTAGTGAAATGGAGTAACACAGACCTAGAAGCACTCAATACACTTACACGATCACAATGCTACAAATATAGAATACATCACATACATTCAGCAACAGAAAGATTCACATTAAGCAGAAAGGAAGGAGGAAGGGGATTTATCGACATAAAAGACCTACATTATGGACAGGTAGACAATTTAAGAAAATTCTTTCTAGAACGAGCAGAAACTAGCAAAATACACAAAGCAATCACTCATATAAATACATCGGCTACACCACTGCAATTTCATAACCACTTCTACAACCCTTTAGATCACATAACATCAACAGATACGAAGAAAGTAAATTGGAAAAAGAAAACACTACATGGCAAGCACCTGTATCATCTAACACAGCCACACATCGATCAAGACGCATCCAACACATGGCTAAGAAAAGGCAATATATACAGTGAGACGGAATCAAACAATAAACACCAGATATTACAGCAAGCATATTATTAAAGATCCCAATACCACAACAGATAAATGCAGACTTTGCAAACAACAAATAGAAACAGTAGATCACATCACAAGCGGATGTACAATACTAGCAAATACAGAATACCCCAGAAGACATGACAATGTAGCAAAAATAATACATCAACAACTTGCCACACAACATAAACTAATAAAACAACACGTTCCCACATACAAGTATGCACCACAAAATGTACTGGAGAATGATGATGACAAAGTATACTGGAACAGAACCATTATAACAGATAAAACAACACCACATAACAAACCTGACATCATACTCACCAATAAAAAGAAGAAATTAACACAACTAATCGAAATATCCATACCCAATACAACAAATATACAGAAGAAAACAGGAGAAAAAATTTAAAAATACATCCAATTGGCTGAGGAAGTCAAGGACATGTGGCATCAGGATAAAGTTGACATTATACCAATTATACTATCAACTACAGGAGTCATACCACACAATATCCACCAGTACATCAACGGAATACAGCTACATCCAAACTTATATATGCAACTACAGAAATCTGTAATTATTGATACATGTGCAATTACCCAAAAGTTCCCAAATGCAATGTAACATATACCGTACAGTTAAAAGGAAGTCACGCTTGATCAAGGTCCGCGTCACTTTCCATTTTTGACCAGACATAACGTCTGAGAAAAAAAAGAATGATAATAATAATAATAATAATTTCATGTAGCTCAATTTTTTTTCTTCTTTTCTTTTTAATTTTTTGCTTTCTTTTTTTATTATTATTTCTTTTTATTATTATATATAAGTACTGAAACCACTGCCATGTCCGTGCAACGAGCGTGGCAGGCAGGTGGCGGCAAGGAGGTCAGGGGTCAATTAGTCCGAGGCCTGGCCACGGTGCTGCCCCCATACCCGTCACCACTCACTTTGACTGTAAAGGAACATTGATTTTTTGAGCCAGACTATTCGCTTGATACATAAACGGGGGAAGGTTTGAGAGCTCGAACAGCTATCCAATCCCTGTTCTATTGAATGCAGTATGGAGCATATTAACGTACTTGCGACGGTGATCCGCGTAGTTTTTAATTTTAAGATATTCCGTTACCATGTGTAACAGAAATTCGCTGTAATCATCGCCAGTCAGCCGATTGAATACATGACTTGTATAGTGACCCAACAGCCACATGACGGCATTGTTTTTAGTTGGCGGAAAATATTTGAGCCCGGTCTGTGCAGTAAGTTCATGTCTATGTTATTTTCAGAAGTCCTAATTATAAGGGCGACTTGTTGACGAACCCATTGCCAATTGCGCATGCGGTGACTGCAAGTATATCTGTGGAGAACAGTATCCACTTGGTGACAATCTGGACAATGGGCTGTGTCGCTTAGCCCAATCGCATGCAGTCACTCATTTGTGCTGATAATGTTGTGACCGTTTAGTACCACGTCAACCTGACCAAGGACGGAAGTACACTGCTGCTGATGTTCGCTCACAGGACATCCCAAGTGACATCAGTATGCTTTTGTTCTTGCCCTCATATTGTTTCCTGTGCTCCAGAATGTCCTTGGCAGTTAAGGGACGATGTTGGAGAAGGACCTCGCTCAAGTAGCTCTTTTCCAGATAATATGTGCGGATGTGGGAGAGCTGGTAGTCGATCGTCTGCACATTGATCGGCGGTTCTACACTTTTCGGTGCGACTGCCTCAAACAACTTAGCCGTAAGGGTGTCAGAGTAGCTTTGGATTAAGGATGTCATCCGATTAATCTACAAAGTCGTTGCTTTGGCGTTCAGATCGGTTGGACCCATACCGCCATGCAGAGGATCGAGGGTCACAGTCTTCACGTCAACTCAAAATATTTCCCCCCGCCACAGAAAATTGGTCAACTTGCTCATTATCTGTTTGGCTATGACGGTGGGGAGTGGAAAGACTTGTGCCACATAATGGTCCATGCTGCGATGGACGTTATCTATTAAAGCACCCTTGACTTTGAGCGAGGCATCCCGCCAATTTGCCGTTATCATCCTATGTGTGGGGACCGTCAGTATCGTCCCAAAAGATTTGTGTTCCGTAACATGGTTAACCCATTCTAGGCCGACATCGTGAAGACCCCTTATACGGAGAAATTTGCTTTTAGTTTCATTCATTTTTGCGCCAGAAGCGGAACAATAGCTTCTAAGGTCTGCCTCCAGTTGAATCACATCTTCCCTGTTCCTCACGAGGATGCCGACATCATCAGCATATGCACCAACTGCAGTTTTCTTCCCGGCGATCGTTATGCCCGTCATGTGCTCTTGTACTAGCCACAGCAATGGTTCTAGTGAGATGACAAAGAGCAACATGGAAAGGGGGCTTCCTTGGGGGACACCCCTTGCGATGGTAATTGGTCTTGTGAGCTGGCAGTTGACGGAGATCGTGGCGGCCAGACCAGTGGTCATATTGCGCCCGATAGCGATGGAGTCCTGCCGGAAACCCATCCTCCGCATCGTTTCGAAGAGGTATTTATGGCTGACACGGTCAAATGCTTTGTAAAAATCGACAAGAAGGAGGCCGCAATTAATGGTGCTGGCAGACGACGGAGTGACGATATCTCTATATTGTGCTGTAGTCTGAAATATTGATCGCCTGTTTGCACAAGTTTGCTGTTGCCCAATTATGTTTGCGGTCAACGGCATCATTCGTTTGTTTAAAGCTCTCGCAATAATCTTATAATCTGAATTAAAAAGAGAAATCGGCCGGAAGTTGTTAATATTTTTACATCCATTATTTTTAGGAATCAGCACGATTTTACATTCTTTAAGTTCTGGTGGTACAAACTTTCCCAGCAGGACGTCGTTAACGGCTTGTGTCAACTTATCACCTATGATACTCCAATATCGTTGATAGAATTCGACCGGAAGGCCATCAGGGCCCGGTGATTTCCTTTTAGGGGAGCCACGAATTATTTCAAAGACGTCATCTGGACTTTTTGTGGCGGCGTTCGTAGCGACAAGCAATTCGCTGTAGAAACGGCTTACGAAGTCACCGCCACACTTTTAATAGCGGGCCGACCGGTCCGCTGGAACAGTGAACAGAAAGATGAAAACCCAAACACTCTGATTAAATAAAAGTCGGTACTTATCTTTATTAACGAAGATACAGAAACACAGTAGTGAACTCCGTGTCTACAGAGATCTGTCTAGTTCGAGTCGGAGCGGCTAGGTCAGCGTCGGCTGACGACAAACAACAACTCTGCTGCGATGAACACACAACTGACTAGCAAGTACACAATTCGGTGGCGAGTATACAACTGAGCGGCGAATACAGAACTGTCCTAGCGCTCGCGACTCCAGCGCTTAAGAAACCAGAAGCCAACGGTGGCGCGCGCAGACTTGCGGCGATTTCCTGTCTCGCTGGCGCTGCTTATGCGGACGGCGTCCGGACTTTGATGCTGCCAACCTTTTGGCAGCGGGCTCGGGTGGCATTACTGGCTAGGATATAACACTCCTCCCCCCCAAATCGCCGCACCGTCGTTGAATAATGACGTGGCGAGCGTCGACGGCGGGGGAGGGGTCTGGCCGCAGGCGTAGCAGAAGAGACCGGGGCGGAGACTGTTGTCGGTGGCAGTCCCCGGCCTGCACCCCAGCATTGGCTGCACGGGGCCTCGGGAAACACCGACTGAAAACCGAGGTCAGGGTGCACGCCTGTGACCACGGGCGCAGCTTCTGGTACTGGACGCGACGGGGCGTCGGGACCCACGAAGAGAGGCAGCGTCTCCTGACGCTGCGTCGACGGCTGCTGAGTGGGCGCCGGACAAGGCGCTGCGGTGTCAGACTCCTTGGGGGTGCCCAAGGAAAGCGGCTGCAGGACAGGCTGCACAGCCACCGCTTGGGAAGGCGGCCCGGCTGAGGGGTCGACGTCCATCAGCTCCGAAGGCGGTGGCGACTGAAGAGGGACAGCAGGCGCCGGAGCGACCACCTGGGGCGCTCCCGGATGAAGCTGCGCGGGAGGCATCAACGGGACGGGCTGTCGGCGTGGTAGCGGCGACGGCTGCTGCTGCTGCCCTGGGGGCGGCAGCGAAGTCGGAAGGCGCGGCTGGAACCCGCCGCGGACCAAATCTGTGGACAAAGAACGAGCGGCAGAATCCGGGCGGCCAGCGCGGCGCAACTGGTTCTGATGCCTCCTGTGCACCCCAGTAGCACCTTGAACAGTATAAAAAACGCGACCCTGGACACTTAACACGGTACCACGTTCCCAACAACGGCGACCGTGATAAACTCTGAAACAAACGGCGTCGTTGCGCTGAAAACGCGTGCGATGCTCAGAAGCGGCGGGTCGATCCGGGGGGTGCAACAACCGTAGTAGGGTGCGATGACGACGGCCGTGGAGAAGCTCCGCAGGCGAAGGGCCGTCGCGTGGCGTGGTCCGGTACGACGACAGGAACGTGATGAGGGCCTGCTGACGAGAGTGCGTAGCACGAAGGCGGTCCATATGATCCTTGAATGTGCGTACAAAACGTTCCGCTGCACCATTCGATTGAGGGTGGAACGGCGGAGTAAGAACATGGCGAATGCCATTGGCAGAACAAAAACTGTCAAATTCAGCAGAGGTAAATTGTGGACCATTGTCAGACACTAAAACTTCTGGAAGACCCTCAATACAAAAAATTGAAGTCAACGCCTGTATAGTTTGTGCAGACGTTGTAGACTGCATGGGCACAACAAACGGAAAATTACTAAATGCATCTATCACGATGAGCCAACGAGAATTCCAATATGGACCAGCGAAATCAATATGTACTCGCTGCCAGGGACCGGCAGGGCGTGCCCACTCAAAATAGCGTTGAGGCGGAGCAGCTTGGTGTTCGGCACACGTCGAACAATCTGTAGACATCTGCGTAATCTGCTTATCAATGCCGATCCATGTACAATGACGGCGGGCAAGCTGCTTGGTGCCGACCACTCCCCAATGGCTTTGATGCAACAAGTCGAGGACCTTGGATTGGAGCACTTGGGGAACCACTACACGAAGCTGGTCATTCTCGGTGCGTAACAGCAAAACTCTGTGCGAAACAGACAACAGATGACGTTGCGGATAATAGCGACGAACCACAGGATCCGGTATGTCCTTTGCCTTGGACGGCCAACCACGTTGAACAAAACGTAATAGTAAACTCAGATGAGGATCCGTAGCTGTCTCACGTGCCACCTGACGATAATCAATCGGAAAATCCCGGAGGGATTGATGCTCATCGGCGTCAATCTGATGGCAAGAGTCGTCAGAGGAATCGAAGACATCATCCGCAGCAATCGGCACTCTAAAAAGTGCGTCAGCGTTTGCATGCTGAGCTGTAGGGCGATACAGTATCTCATACTGCTATTGTGATAACAAAAGAGCCCAACGTTGTAGTCTCTGAGCTGTCCGCTGAGGAACTGGTTTAGACGGATGAAACAGTGACGTCAGGGGCTTGTGATCTGTTACTAAATAGAATGGTCTACCATAGAGGTAGTGATGGAATTTTGTGACACCGAACACAATAGCCAACGCTTCCTTGTCCAATTGGCTATAATTACACTGAGCTTTGTTTAACAATTTAGATGCGAACGCAATAGGACGTTCGGTGTTACCGACTCGGTGAGACAACACAGCACCGAGGCCGAAAGAAGAGGCATCACAAGCTAACACCAGAGGCTTGTTAGGGTCGTAATGGACCAGACAACGATCATTCAATAAAGCCTCTTTAAGCTGCTGAAAGGCTGATTGGCAATCAGCTGACCACACAAACGGAACATACGGCGGAGACGATGCAACGGTGCAGCAATCTGTGATGCATTAGGTATAAACCTAATATAATATGTCAATTTGCCAAGAACTGCTTGCAATTCATGCAGATTGCGAGGGGCGGGCAAATCACGAATAGCTGCTAAATGTGACTGGGAGGGATGAATGCCTTGAGCATTAATAACATGTCCCAGATACTCCATCTCCGTAAGGAAAAATGAACATTTATCGATGTTGCAACGTAGGCCTGCCTGAGACAACACTGTAAACAAACACTCCAAATTACGGAAATGTTCAGCAGGCGTCCGACCGGACACAACAATATCGTCTAAATAGTTGCAACACGATGGCACATTAGCCAGAAGTTGTGACAAAAAACGCTGAAATACAGCTGGAGCTGACGCACAACCAAAAGGCAAACGCAGAAAACGGAACAATCCCAACGACGTGTTTATGACAAAATACTGTGGTGATTGCTCGTCGAGGGGCAATTGCAAATATGCTTCACGGAGATCAATTTTGGAAAAGAAACGAGCTTCCCCTAACTGATCCATCAGCTCGTCCGGTCTAGGCAAAGGAAAAGAATCAATGACAGTCTGAGGATTAACTGTCGACTTAAAACCAGCACACAAACGTAACTTGCCAGACGGTTTCTTTATAATAACTAAGGGAGAAGCCCACTGGCTCGCTGAAACGGGTTGAATAACACCGTTGTTTTGCCAACGACGAAGTTCATCTGCTACAGGTGCCCGGAGGGCGTGAGGCACTGGACGAGCACGAAAAAATCGAGGCTGAGCATTATCTTTTAACGTAATATGAGCGGCAAAGTTCGCAGCACAACCTAGTTCGTCTTTAAATATATCACTGTATTGTTTACACAAATCGGTTATGCGGTCTTGAGGAACAACAACAGAATTAATTTGCAACACATTGTCTTGGATAGACAGGCCAAACAAGTCAAAACAGTCTAATCCGAAAATGTTTACACTGTCTGTAGCACGGAGCACTGTGAATGAAACTGTTTTTGTATTGCCACGGAATGTGGCTGGCACGCTACATACACCTAACAAAGGAATTTGTTCTCCACTATAAGTAGCCAAAGAATGTTTTGCCGCTGAAAGTGTAGGGCGGCCGATAGCCGCATACGTAGCACTATTTATGAGAGTCACAGACACACCAGTGTCTAATTGAAAATTGAAGGTCTTATCCTGGATGCGTAGCTTCACAAATAGTTTATTACACTGTCTCTGGATCGGTGCAGTGGAGGCGGAAGACACAAAATCAGCGCGTTTAGCGCGTGTTCGCTGCTTACGACAACTCGTGGGTTGGGCGGGTGGAACAACAACTCCCGCTTCACTTGCAGTGAACAGAAAGATGAAAACCCAAACACTCTGATTAAATAAAAGTCGGTACTTATCTTTATTAACGAAGATACAGAAACACAGTAGTGAACTCCGTGTCTACAGAAATCTGTCTAGTTCGAGTCGGAGCGGCTAGGTCAGCGTCGGCTGACGACAAACAACAACTCTGCTGCGATGAACACACAACTGACTAGCAAGTACACAATTCGGTGGCGAGTATACAACTGAGCGGCGAATACAGAACTGTCCTAGCGCTCGCGACTCCAGCGCTTAAGAAACCAGAAGCCAGCGGTGGCGCGCGCAGATTTGCGGCGATTTCCTGTCTCGCTGGCGCTGCTTATGCGGACGGCGTCCGGACTTTGATGCTGCCAACCTTTTGGCAGCGGGCTCGGGTGGCATTACTGGCTAGGATATAACAGGACTAAAAGCCGAAAATGAGCTGGCGTTGTCGTCGGCCGTAATTGTGGAGGTTGTAAACGCAAATAGCTCATCCGAATCGTCCTCTTGCGTTGCTTCTGCCTCATACAGGGCACTGTAATACCTGTGGATTTCTCTGATTATCTCGTTTTGCACAGTGAGGACAGTACCGTTTTCTAATCTAAGTTCGTCCATGAATATCCGTCGTCGGTTCTTGCGGTGTTTAATCAGATGATATAGCGCAGCCGTTTCGTCCTCGCTGACAGATCTGGCTTTTGACTTAATTTTAAGACCCTCCAGTTGTTTTCTCTTTAAGCTTAATAATGTCGCTTTAATTTTCTTGATGTCGGACAATCGCCTGTCTGAGCCATCTGCCTGATCATACAAGTCCCGTAAAACCATATAGTAAAATTCCATTGTACGGTGAACTGCCCGAGATCTCTCTATACTGTAAGATATAATTACTTTCCGTAATTTTGTCTTCCCCTTGCGGGTCCACCACTCCAAAACACTCGGAAAGTTGTGTACAGAGCGCAAGCAAAAGTCCCAAGCTGTCGTTAATTCGGCCTCTAGCTCGTCGTCTGTTAAAAGGCCGACATTCATGCTCCACTGATTCCTATACCAGTGAGTTGGTTGCCGGTCTGAGTTTATGCAGGCACTCACACTACAGTGGTCAGAAAAGCTGACTGGAGTTACTTCCACTTGCAGCAAATTCCTCACTATGTGACTCGACATATAGATTCTATCAATCCTGCTGCTGGAATTATGTGAAATGTGCGTGTATTTCACAAGCGTGGGATACTTAACTTCCCACGCGTCGCTCAGTTTCATTTGGGAGACAAGAAAGTTTAATTCATGGGAATAATTAAAATTGGGGGACTGATCTTTATGGTGTAATACACAATTAAAATCGCCTGCAATGATCAAGTTCGCAGAGTCTCTCCGCAATAAGTAAATGATATCCTCCTTAAAAAACTTTGATCTGTCAGCGCGCCGTGCACTTCCAGATTGTGCATACAGATTGATTACAGTGACGTCCATGATATTCACGCCTATCCCCCGTCCAGAGTCTAACTTTCCGACATCGGTTAGAGGTATTCCTTCCCTGACTAAAATCGCAGTACCAGCACTCAATTCGGGAGCGAAATTGATTATTGCAACATAACCGGGAATGTTGATTTGCCATGTTGCGACCTCTTGTAAAAGGGCAATATCCGTACCAGAGTCAAACAAAAATTGTTTTAATAAAGCAAGTTTTAACTCTGACGTAATCCTATTGATATTAAGGGAGGTGATAGTGTAGGCCTGTAGCATATAGATAATGAGATGTAAAAGTATAACAAAACGGTGGCATGGAGCTCAAGAGTGCCGTCTGCAGGATTAAAAAAGGTATAATGGGAGGATTATTGGATCAGGAAGCTAAATAAAGATACACTGTGAATCATAGGCCGGTTGAAGCAAAAACGACACAGTGAATGCTGCGAACCAGAACCGGATAAGAGGACAGAAAGAAACACGAAAAAGCTTTGCAACCTTAGGCGACAGCACGGAACAAACCTTGTACCAACGGAATTACTACTGTGCGGGATGGGCTTCGCCGAGTTCTTTGCTGTTGTCATCACCGAATCCTTCCCTTACAATTTCATAACTAATATTTCGGGGTACTACATCCTATTGCGACGAAGTGGAATTGCCCTTGTTGCGAGCAACGGAGAGATTTGGCTGTGGATTGAGCCTTCGTCGTGGGGCGTTTTGGGGTCCCGGAGTTTTTGTGGATTCTTTGAGACGCGGTGGTGTCGTAGCACTGCCGCCCGGCAGCTGGCAGGTTGGTAAACACTTTCGCTTGTGTACTTCCGCCCGGAACTTGTGGTCGGGCGTCAGCTGTAGCGCGTTGTTGACACAACACTTCTTCACTGTGTGCGCGTTGTAACGGCTGTTGTCCATCGGGCGCGGCACGCAAAATTGGAGGTTCCTGTTCATGATCTGGCGTCTCAGAATTCGGCATCCCCTCAAGTCCATCCGCACTGGCTTCAAAGTCGACCCGCATAACATCATCTAGTACAAAATCCTCCGCGATTGGTGGTTTTGGTTTCCAGGCTGCAGGAGTCGAGTGAGATACTTCCTCATCTGAATGCTCATCACTATGTTCCAGCGGCCTTTTCTTTTGCTGAGTTTCACTTTCAAGACAAACTGGTGCAGCAGTTTGCCGTCCTACGAGTGGTGGAAACGCATCATCGGTTATGGGCGGGGTCTCGGAGGTAGTTGCCTGGGGAGCATCAACATCAGGGTGTGCATAAGAACCAGAAGTATCTATTGCCATTACCTACGCCGCGGCTGGAGACTATTTTTCAAGACAAAAACTCGGCGGGGGCAGTCCTGGCGAAGATGGCCTAATTCATTGCAGATATGGCAGGTGGGGGCCTGACCAGAATATATAATGTGAGCCTTATAACCATCGACCGTGATGTGAGAAGGAATGTTCATTTTTACTTCCATGTCCACAGATCTAATCCCATTGAAACATTGTAATTTGTAGCGGGACGACCACTTTTAGTTGACAATTTCTTTAACCTTGTAAGTAGGCTGTTTATGTTTTCTTTATGTAAGTAGGCTGTTTAGGTTCTTATATTTGTAACGCCGCCGCCACGTAGCGCTCTCTGTATGAAAATGAAATCACTGGCTGTGCTGTGTGCAGTCTGTGGCTAGTTTGCATTGTTGTCTGCCATTGTAGTGTTGGGCAGCGGCAGCTGGATGTGAACAGCGCGTAGCGTTGGGCAGTTGGAGGTGAGCCGCCAGCAGTGGTGGATGTGGGGAGAGAGATGGCGGAGATTTGTAATTTGTCATGAACTGCTATATTTATATATGATGATATCAAGGTAAATACATTGTTTGTTCGCTATTAATATCTTTCATTTGCTAACTATCCCTATCAGTAGTTAGTGCCTTCCATAGTTTGAATCTTTTATTTAGCTGGCAGTAGTGGCGCTCGCTGTATTGCAGTAGCTTGAGCAGCGAAGATTTTTGTGAGGTAAGTGATTTGTGAAAGGTATAGTTTAATGTTAGTCAGGGCCATTCTTTTGTAGGGAATTTTGAAAGTCAGATTGCGTTGCGCTAACAAAATATTGTGTGTCAGTTTAAGCACAGTCTTATGTATAATTGTTCAAAGGGGACGTTTCATATGTCGACCCTGCCAGGATACCTCACTGGAATCTTCTGATTTTTTCTTGTAGTTTGTGTATTTAGTGTAGCTTTTGTTTATTGCTAGTGCGTAATTGTAGAGAGAACCCCCTTTGTAGTTGTAGCCTTTCATTGTTGTACAGTAAAACAGTTGTGGCATGCATATAGATCTGCACCAAGTATTTCGCAGCTACGCTTGCAATTAACTAGATATTATTTTCAGTGCTATGTTAATGTGTTCTCCTATTCTTGCACTTCAAATTGTGCTTTTCTGTGTTATCGTGTGAAATATTGTGACAATTATGGCGTGTGAAAAACGTAACACTAGGCTCCAAAGTAAATTGAGAAATGATAGTGACGACGAGCGTAGCTTGCCAGCACCACTGGGTAATGAATTAACTAATGTTCAAAGTAGTAATTTGGTAATTGCGCATAGGGAAATGGAGCGGGCGGCAAACAATGGTGTAGACAGTGAAACAGGTAGTGAACAGGGAAGCGTTATCGATCGATTGGTCGGCAACAGCTCGCCTCAGGAATCGGGAATGACAGAACACAATATTGCAAATACTGCAGACTCAGGTTTTGGGTTCTCACCGTTTTCTCAAATGAGTCAAGACACATTTTCCGCTTGTCAAAATGTGAATGTTGCCGGTGCAAATTCACTGCCGAAAAGCACTGAGGAACATGTTTCAGACACCAGTGCATTGTTATTACAATTAATGCAACAAATGGGACAAAAGCTTGAAAAGTTAGACACAATGGAACAAAATCAGAGACAAACACAGCAAAAGTTAGACACAGTGGAACAAAATCTTCAAAAGTTAGACACAATGGAACAACACCAGAGACAAACACAGCAACAGTTAGACGCAATGGGACAAAATCTTCAAAAGTTAGACACCACACTTGAACAAACACGTGAAGATTTAACTAGTGAGTTACATAACATTGAATCGAAATGTCAAAAAGTCTGTAATGACATAAAAACACAAATTTGTGAGCATTTTCAACCCATTTTTTCGCGGCATGAAAATGTATTACAGAATCACGAAGCAGCCATAAAAGAACTGCAAACCATTGTTCATGAAAATCATAACACCTTGCAAGCTAAAATTGACTCAGTTGCATCTACCGATTCGGTTACGCAACTTGCAAAAACTCAAGAAAACTTAAAGGACACAGTAGATACGATTTCAACACAAATGGACACTCTGAAACTTGGTTCAGAAAAACACTCTGAGGAAATGTGTTCACTATCGGAGAAAGTAGCCGAACTTTCGGATAAGGTCACTAACTTATCTACAAAGGTAGATGATGATCTGAATGACACAAGACCTGTAGCCTTCACTGACACAGAAGAGTATGAACAAATTAGAAAATTCAAACAGAATCAAAATCAAATCAATACACAGTACAAAAGAGAAATCCGAGAAGTACAAGATCAGCTGACACAGGTAATACAAGAATTACGTATTTCAGAGGATACTCGCGCCCCAATACGGGAAGAGGGACACAGAAATACGGAACAGCCACAAAATAATAACACAGGGCATTTCGGAAGTTATGAAAGAAATTGGGAAGGTGCACCGAATTTTGAGATGGAACGGCCGACACGACCTAACAGTGACCGATGTGCGACTCGCCGACATGATGATTTTGACTATAAGCTGTTCATTACTACACGTAAATTCAAAACATTTAAGAATTCTGGCAACGACATTCATCCACAAGCATGGCTTCATCAATTCTCGCATTGTTTTCCTCCCAACTGGTCGTTAGAACACAGATTAGAATTTATGTGTGGCTACTTGGAGAATGAACCAGCTGTAAGAATGCGATCGGTAATTCACGATTGCCACAGTGAAGGAGAGTTTTACCATGCCTTCCTCTCAGCATATTGGTCTCAAGCCACACAAGATCGAGTAAAACATAGCATCATAATGATGAAACGTTTCGAACAATCTGAATTTTCCAGTCTTGTGAAATATTTTGAAGACATGTTGCATAAGAATCAGTATCTTTCAAACCCATACAGCCCCTCAGAACTCATCCGCATTTGCTTAATCAAACTGCCTGAACATTTACGACATATTATTTTGGCAGGACGTTGCAAAGACGACATCGAAGCATTTCAGGGACTGTTGCAAGAACTGGAAATTGACACTGACAATCGCGGAACGCAGGAGCACAACAATTACAGATCACATCCGTCGCAATTCCGCGATGAAAGAAGTAATAACTTGACACGACAAGGCTATTCTCACAACACAAATCGTGACCAAAACAGACACCACCCGTATGACAACCGTTGGCAGAGTAATACTAGTTACAGAGAAAGATCGCATTTCCGTAGTAATAAATATGACAGAGACTACCATAGAAACAGACAATATGGGAACAAAAGCAATTATGATCAAGGGAGACAGAATAACTTCAGATGCTACAGTTCAGCGCGCAGTTACGATTCCGCGAGAAATTCGCCACCACATGACCGACAGACAAGAAACTACAGGAACTACCGACATGACGACAGATGATGTGATCGTAACGACAGACCTGAATTTCATCAGAACTGGCGGGATTTAAACAGGGCTGGGCCCTCTGGGCAAGGTGAATTTGTAGCAGTTAGGTCTCCAAATCCCAATAACGGCGCGCGCCAACAAAGAAACAGACAATGACTCTCACCGCAGGCAGCCACCAGCGCTGGCTGGCTCAGGGAAAAATAACATAGACGCTAACCTTGAGAAAAAAAGTTTCAGTATTCTTTACCGACGTATACCAAATGACAATTGCATTCAAGTTCAAACTCTGAGTACTAGGAAGAGTAAAGGTTTACACCACATTTCACATGTAAAACCATTTATTGAGAGATAATCTGCTTTTTAACTTCGTCTTTGCCATAAAACTTTTCACTTCACATTTCTAGTATGCTTTGTCAGATTTAGAATCTGTTAACATGTAACAATGTTTGAAGTTAAATATCCAATCAAGAACCAAGAGAACTTATTTAAACAGAAATGACGAATGCATTGTTATAGTGAACAGACGACACAGTGTTGTATTTGTACATTCTTGCTTGTTAGTTGCACGATTACGTAACGACTATAAGGCTTACATACTTAGAACATTTACCAGTACTGCTAATGAGATTTTAATGCAACATTTTGGTTTACTTGAAAATACATTCTGAATTAAAGTACTTTTTGAGAGATACCAGATGACACAGTGGTTAGTTTATGTGACAGCTACACGATTTTATCACGACGCTGCTAATGCGTGGCAATTTACAATGTTGCTTTTGCGGTGTATCTGTTTTATATCTGCACAGTTTTTTCTGAATTCTTCTATAAAGTGAGACATGTTTTAGTGGTGACTTTTGTGCTATTGCTACAAGGAGACAGCCTTTTCCGCAGGACAACAATACGTTACAGCACAGTACTTTCTTCATCACGGCAATGAGCGTAATAACTAAGACATTTATACGCAAAGCATTTCACTTTTGTGTATCATGAGGTAAGTACATTGGCTTCTGCAGAACTTAGCTTTTGGAGGACGATAACTACGACACTTCCACAGAGATTATCTTACAGCAAGACGCATATTTAGCGCTACAGGACACGTATTTGTGTGATTAATTTTGTACTTAAAACATTTATTTTTAAAGATTTTTGAATTACAAAGAAAGTTTTTCGTGATACATTTCATTCCATTGCTGTAATCTGTAACACCTGAGGGTATAATTACAATAATCCTCAGGGGGGTACACGCCTACTTTGTGTACCATGTGTGTGGCAAGCACAAGGAGCCCTAGCTAATATGGTATTTGCTTATACAACTTTACACATCGGTACCATGTTTCTCTCACACACAAATTACACAGCTATCTGATCATTTAACTGAGTGAGACAAACTTTTTTATTACGTCAGTGACAGATGTTTACGTAATTACACCGTTGGGTAACTTCACACTTACGAAATTGTATTCTGTCTGTACTGTGTGAACTTTCATATTTTTTCGGAACCATTGTGATACTATGAGAGCTTTGAATGATGTATTTGGTATGAGACCATGATTTTTAAAGTACGTTTGAGGTAGATGACACTACTGAAATGAGCAGAGAATTTTCTTTAGGTTTTGAAATTATTGCAGAAAGCTATGACCTTTTTGAGATTTGACTGAGGTGTTATGATGTTATTTTTATGACGACGATGTGTATTATGCTGTTGAGGTATGTTTATGATTAATAGGCTGATGCTATATGAGTTATTTGATTATGCTACTTATCTGTTATGATGCAATATTGAAGAAGTGTCGACGAATAAGGTAAGGAGTAATGAAAGAAGTTAAGGACTCTTGACTTGTGAAAAAGGATGTTGGAAACCGAGAATCGTACTTTAAGAGTTATGAGATGTGTGTAAATGCGTGAATGTATCACAATGCCGCCGAAATTTTTTTGGACACTGTTATATTCATAGGATTTTGTTTCTACACATTTGCAACGCAAATTCTTGACCTGTGAAATATTTTTATATGAGACTGTCACTGTAGCGGAAACTGCTGTCGTAAATATTTCCGTACGAAAGTTAAGTGACCGCCTGCACATAATGCGTCGTGGGCACCCAGGTGTGTCAGACGCCTGGAGAACAAGCCATTAGTGTGAGTGCCTCGTCAGAAGCACAGGTAAAAAAAAAAAAAAAAAAGAAAGGGAAGGCCATTGTCCGCGCTACTGACATCTCCTTGTTGAAAGCATACTGTGGAGCTCGTAATTTATGATATTTACTGAAATGCCTAATGAAACGATGAGAAACATTTCACAGCTATTGCCTTGCTAGTTAAGAAAAATGCCATATGGCTTGCTTTATGTATTTATTTACACATTTTGTTTAATATCAAGTTTCTAGCTGCACTGCAGCATTGGTTAAAATAAAATTTAATATATGTACTAATATAAATATTTTATGCCTACAGATCCAGTAAATAATTTTATGATCTATCCAAAACAAATGAGGGAGCACAAAAAGACATTTCCCTTCACAGGAATTGCATAAATAATTTTTTTACGATTTGGTAACTTATCTACTAGCGTAAGTTTTTCTGATGCATCACTCTAATGTTAAGATGTGACATAGGTATTAGACATGTCCATTTTAGTGTAATATTTTTTCTGCTTGCGCTATGTCATGTTTAGGTATAAGTTGCTGCTGTTTGCCAGGCATAGTGTTATTGAATTTGACTTCTGCTAATTTATGCTGCTAGCTTTGCCAATTTGCATTTTTTGCATTGCTGTTTGTGTTGATTTGTTATGTGATGCTGCATTGCCTTGTCCCTTAGTTTAGCATCTGAACTCAGTAGATTTAAGTTAGCTTAAGAGGGGGTAGACTATATAAGAAACTAACTATGATGACTTGGAAGAAATGTGTTGAGAAGCTATATGAAAACGGGTTGGGCGAAAAAGAAGGATACTGTACAGTGGAGAAAAACTATTTTTGACAGAGGATGTGAACAGAATACAGAAAGCAGGTATAGATAGGACTTTTTGGGAATAATGATGAACAAAGGGAGATCTCCATGCAAAATACTGCAGTAAAACAAACCCTGTCCTTTCCCTTTTGTGTTATCCCACTATATGCTTGTGTACCCTTGTGTATTTATGTTCTTCCTGTATTTATAAGTGTATCTGACAAGATTTATGTTGTAGAATTTTTTCTTCTTCTAATACTAAGCTACATTCACTATGATGAGGAATACAGTTATCTTCATATATAATTGGCATTAATAACATGTTATTTACCTTGTAAATATGCTTAGACATTATTTATTCTGTTTTGTTTTAATGCTCATGTGTAAAGTTGATGTTTCAAAAGTTATTCTGATCTTTTATGTATGTACTCATGTTATAATTCCTGTAACACTGATGTATATGTTTATTTCTATTCTTTTGTAAAGCCTGTACTACAAATGTTATCTGTATTATTATGTTCTTTAATGATGTATTTTGCACCTTTGTTATTGTATTTTTATGTTACCAAATTGTAATTGTTACCAGTTCTTCAAATTAAGTAACATTTCACTGCACACGTCTCTGTTGGTCATAGTATATGGACAATATGTGAGAAGTAGAGACTGTTAGTGTTTGCACGTGTGTTAATAACTCAGCAAGGGACTGGATAACAGCATTGCTCGTTCTAAGGACAATTCCAAAAAACTTTGTGAGTGCACAAGTGGTGGTTTATGGACTTGCTATATTCTCCGCAAGACTCTTCAATGGTGATTGTGCACCCGCACAGTCACAACAGATGGCTGCTGGCCATCTCTACCAGGACTACAGTGGGTCTGCTCTGTGATGACCTACCTACCTATATTCATCAACTTCGAATGACTCTGCTGTGGGTTTGCTCTGTTGTGGCCCATTACCTGTCAGCATGTCAAGAGTCAGCACTGTCTTTCCGTTGGAAGGACAACACTACTTCTTCAAGACTGTATGGAAATCCACTACTTCTGTGTGCAATTTCTTTTACTAATGAGAAACTGTAATTACTATTATGATGAATGATCAGGACTATCTTTATGGACTGTGAGAAAATTTTAGCTTTTGACCAACATTGTATCAATAAGTGTGTGCATTTTATATCTTTGTTACTGTAATTGTGAAAATTTTTGTCAAATCTGTATTGGCCAATGCCCAACACCATTTGTAAAAATTTTTTGTGGGGAGCATGGGGGCTATGTAAGTAGGCTGTTTATGTTTTCTTTATGTAAGTAGGCTGTTTAGGTTCTTATATTGGTAACGCCGCCGCCACGTAGCGCTCTCTGTATGAAAATGAAATCACTGGCTGTGCTGTGTGCAGTCTGTGGCTAGTTTGCATTGTTGTCTGCCATTGTAGTGTTGGGCAGCGGCAGCTGGATGTGAACAGCGCGTAGCGTTGGGCAGTTGGAGGTGAGCCGCCAGCAGTGGTGGATGTGGGGAGAGAGATGGCGGAGATTTGTAATTTGTCATGAACTGCTATATTTATATATGATGATATCAAGGTAAATACATTGTTTGTTCGCTATTAATATCTTTCATTTGCTAACTATCCCTATCAGTAGTTAGTGCCTTCCATAGTTTGAATCTTTTATTTAGCTGGCAGTAGTGGCGCTCGCTGTATTGCAGTAGCTTGAGCAGCGAAGATTTTTGTGAGGTAAGTGATTTGTGAAAGGCATAGTTTAATGTTAGTCAGGGCCATTCTTTTGTAGGGAATTTTGAAAGTCAGATTGCGTTGCGCTAACAAAATATTGTGTGTCAGTTTAAGCACAGTCTTATGTATAATTGTTCAAAGGGGACGTTTCAACCTCACCAAACTTAGAAAGTGCATCCTTAATTTTAGCGTTGTCAATCTCTATGGGCAAGTTAAGTACTCGAACAGCCTGAATCGAGGTATCGGCACGTGTTACAGTAACCATACTAGTGGTGCCGTCGCGATGAACAAAAGGGACTTGTTTACCGATTTTTTCAATGAGTCGATCAACTGCTACTGGACTGAGAAAGTTGACAAACACGCAATAACGATCAGAATCTAGTTGGGTGGTGTGCACAGAATCAGAAGTGATGCCTATTACCTCGGTTAGCCAGTCATGAATCTCGAGGGCGGTCGGTTGAACTCGACAGGTATCCTTGTCAAAGGGTGTTTTTCCGGATGGTGGTAGCCATGGCGCTCCAGCTGTAGGGAATCCGGTCAAGCCCGAATCCCGTACAAAATCGGCAAGTTGCTGACGAAAAGGACGACCACAAAAAAGTACAATACACGTGAATCACTCGGAACACAGGAACACACAACGGCAAACAGTAAACACTGGCAAGGACACCGACGATGCGGATCAACCAGCTAGCACGTCCGACCGCGGCGACAGCGAAAGCCGGAATTGTCGGCTAATCTCGCGCGGCCCTGTAACAGCCTCTCTACATTTCTCATTAAATTTACTTCGGAAATGTAAATAAATTTGCCGGTCGGTGCGGCCGAACGGTTCTAGGTGCTTCAGTCTGGAACCGCGCGACCGCTACGGTCGCAGGTTCGAATCCTGCTTCGGACATGGATGTGTGCGATGTTCTTAGGTTAGTTAGGTTTAAATAGTTCTAAGTTCTGGGGGACTGATGACCTCAGATGTTAAGCCCCATAGTGCTCAGAGCCATTTCAACCATTTGTAAATAAATTTTATCTTTAAACTCCTGAAACATAATTTTTCCATATTTATTATAACAAATACAAACATACTTGTTTTCTCAAATATTTTGTTGTCACATTTGGTATGATAAATATTTTTATTTCGCAGAACACAGATGAAGACGAGGAAACAATGTCAGTAGGATCATCTGAGTCCACAGACGGAGATAATGAAACAATACACCTCAATGGGACTGAAATGGAGTCTGGGGAAGAATTCGCAGAGGTCAGTACACAATCTAAGAAGGGAAAAAACCTATAATCATGAATAACAAGGTAGGTGTTTGAATGAAACTCCTGAAAATAATATCCATAGTGGTAGTGGCTGAAAATAACATTGGCTGAAAGGCTTATGTCTCTGAAATAATGGTTGTGTTTGGTCTTTCATCTATAAATGGTAGATATGCAGTGCCACCAAACTATGAATCACCCATAAGTCATAAGAGGTAGCGATGTTCATTTTTTTGGATGTACAGATGTACAGTATCATCTCCTTCTTCCAGTAGCGTTATACACAGCCACATGAGGCCTGAAGGACAGAACTATTCAATAACTTGCAAAAACTGTCTCTAAATGGATAGCATTTTCGATTTGGTCGGCGAGGCCAAATTATTTCCAAAATAATAAAACGATATGCATGATTAACGTATTGTTGAACCACCTTTAGGGCGCCCTAAAGCAGTGATGTGTCTTATAGTGTAAACAGATGCCCAATGAATCGTTTCCAAACGACTGCTATTGCGTTTCTCAAACGCTGAAATACGTATGTCCGTCAACGATGAGAGGAAAAAACATAATTTCCGCTATAAAAACTTGTACATATATTAGAATGAAATTGTCACTCTACAGCGGAGTATGCGCTGATATGAAACTTCCTGGCAGATTAAAACTGTGTGCCGGACCGAGACTCGAACTCGGGACCTTTGCCTTTCGCGGGCAAGTGCTCTACCGACTTTTTTTTCATTTTGTTCGTTATTAATCGTTGTGTGTGGTCGTTGCGGACGTCCCAAGACATCCTGTTCAAGTTCGGTGGTTGATCCTTCCACTCAGCTTTTTATTACAGAGGCCAACCGTCTCTCTGACCGAACACGCTGAGCTACCGTGCCGGCTGGACCGAGAATCGAACTCGGGACCTTTGCCTTTCGTGGGCAAGTGCTCTACCGACTGCGCTACCCAAGCACGACTCACGCCCCGTTCTCACAGCTTTACTTCTGCCAGTACCTAGTCTCCTACCTTCCAAACTTTACAGAAGCTCTCCTGCGAACCTTGCAGAACTAGTACTCCTGAAAGAAAGGATATTGCGGAGACATGGCTTAGCCACAGCCTGGGGGATGTTTCTAGAATGAAATTTTCACTCTACAGCGGAGTGTGCGCTGATATGTCTCCACAATATCCTTTCTTTCAGGAGTGCTAGTTCTGCAAGGTTCGCAGGAGAGCTTCTGTACAGTTTGGAAGGTAGGGGACGAGGTACTGGCAGAAGTAAAGCTGTGAGGACAGGGCGTGAGTCGTGCTTGGGTAGCTCAGTCGGTAGAGCACTTGCCCGCGAAAGGCAAAAGTCCCGAGTTCGAGTCTCGGTCTGGCACACAGTTTTAATCTGCCAGGAAGTTTCATTTACATGTATTCGTTAAAGTTCAGCTAGTATTATCTGGTTAGTGACTGTGTTATAGTTCATCCTCATGCCGGCCGAAGTGGCCGTGTGGTTAAAGGCGCTGCAGTCTGGAACCGCAAGACCGCTACGGTCGCAGGTTCGAATCCTGCCTCGGGCATGGATGTTTGTGATGTCCTTAGGTTAGTTAGGTTTAACTAGTTCTAAGTTCTAGGGGACTAATGACCTCAGCAGTTGAGTCCCATAGTGCTCAGAGCCATTTGAACAATTTTTTTCATCCTCATGGTCGCAAGCCACGTTACTACGAAATCCTATATAACAATGTTGGAACACCCTCTTTAGTGTTGGAGGTCAAAATGTGGAACATAAGATTTACTTGGTAACTCAATATGATTACATAACGTCTGGACGTGTATTCTCCTTGGAGTCTAGCAATTTATTACCAAACTGTGTGTCCACGGTATTCAACAGACTACGTCTAAATTTTGGAAATAGGCAGTCTACCGTCTGTGCAAAGTGAATATTAATAAAACTGACAATCTGCTGGGACTGTTTCCTGACTGGAATTGGAGGAAAAAAGGTCCTATGAACATGTGTCCCGAAACACATCTTTGCCACCGCAGATGGCGCTGACGAATGAAAGTTCCTTGTGTGCTGCAGGCTGTGTGACACGCACCGTACTATAAGCAGCAGAATGGTCCGGGAACAATCCGAGAAAGTGTTTATGTACGGCCAAGCCGGTGGAAACGATCGAGAGACAGAACGGCTATAGCAAAACAAGTACCTTCACAGACACCAGCCACATCACACAACATTTCAAGCCATTTTTAAGCGTTTGTGTGATGATTGATCCTTTCAGATAAACGAATGTGGAGGGAGCCGGTGGACTGTGCGTACACCAGGTTTGGAGGACCGGATTGTACAGGATATTGAAACGAACCCTAGTGCAAGCTCCAGGCAAGTGGCTCGCAAACATGGTACAAGCCAAAGTACGATTACGATACAACGGCTACTATCCCTGTCACCTGCAACGCACAAGGAACACACGGCACGTGGTCAGACGAACTGGCATTTGTCAGCCGCATCTATCGTGTCCCGTCACATGTCCGTAAGTCCCTTTTTCCTCCATTTCCAGTCACCGTGCTCTAAGTACACAGGGTACTTCGCAACTCTACAGAAAAACTCCAGGACTGGATTCCTCATGTAACAAGAGGAAGAAAGAAGGCTCTGTCGGCCGGCCGAAGTGGCCGTGCGGTTAAAGGCGCTGCAGTCTGGAACCGCAAGACCGCTACGGTCGCAGGTTCGAATCCTGCCTCGGGCCTGGATGTTTGTGATGTCCTTAGGTTAGTTAGGTTTAACTAGTTCTAAGTTCTAGGGGACTAATGACCTCAGCAGTTGAGTCCCATAGTGCTCAGAGCCATTTGAACCAAGGCTCTGTCAACATGGGTGCAGAAAACCATAGTTACCGAGTTATTCGAGCATGTTGCTGTTACGCAGTGCACAAATTAAACAGATGCGGATTTACAGAACGATTTCGTGATGATGTTACAAATTTTCAGGAATGATGAACAAGGATAAATCGATCAATTTCAGGAAAGGGGCCGCGGTCCGGAAACGAGAGGAGAACACGGTAAGTACCATAACCCTATTTCCCAGAAACTTAGCTGTGTGGAAGAGGGCTTATACGTATATACTCGACCCTTCCTGAGAAAAGAACGGTCAGAGTTTTCGAGCGACTGTACGTGGCTTTTAGAGAAAAAATAGTTCAGCGTAAACTTTATGGTAACGTGCTGACCTACGAAAATGCGTCTGTTATGGTTCGCGGTTCCAGTCTCGCTGACTATAACGTTTTTATCCCTTATGTAAAAGAGCTACAAGCACTCAGATCAAACATCGATAAGGAAATCGCAAGAAAATGCTTTCGGCTCATAGGGTAATGGTGAAAAACTTACAATGCTTTACAACAGGTAATGCCTCTTTCCGCTGCTGACAAACATATTGTGGGTTTCTATGAATACATAACTTTGTTTATGATATGCCACATTTGTATATCTCTTGATTATGACACAGCATAGCAACTAAACACAGACTCAATCGAAATCTATGTGAGTAGTATTTTACTAATACGTGCCGGATAGAGGCACGCTTGTGTACAGATACATAGTTTTATTAAAACAGACTTTCGTCGTAAGGTTATTGTGGGTAGTTTTATTTCATTTCTTATAATACAGTGCACAGTTTTCGTAAGAATTCCTTTAGTGTTGTTGAGACAATAGTAAACATGAGAGAGATTGGTTGGTTGGTTGGTTTGGGGAAGGAGACCAGACAGCGAGGTCATCGGTCTCATCGGATTAGGGAAGGAAGTCGGCCGTGCCCTTTGAAAGGAACCATCCCGGCATCTGCCTGGAGCGATTTAGGGAAATCACGGAAAACCTAAATCAGGATGGCCGGACGCGGGATTGAACCGTCGTCCTCCCGAATGCGAGTCCAGTGTCTAACCACTGCGCCACCTCGCTCGGTCATGAGAGAGAAATTAATCATCGACGATATATGCGAATTCTCTGTGTTTTCTATAACAGTCTGACAACGCGCATGCAGTTTATTGATTACATGCATGTTGAAAATTTCTTCTGAGTTAAAGCTGTCAAACAAGGTTTGAAGAAATATAAATTGCCACTACCACACGACAGCTAATGTAGAAAATACTTTTCTGATGTATTGTGGCACGATGCGCTCTCCCCATGCATAATACAAAAGTTCCGAGATGCATCTGCTGCCTGGATATCTATTAAACATGAAAAGAACAAAATGGCACAGAAGCTAGCCCTTTTTCCACATGCGACTATTTTGAGTTGAGAAGTGAAGGGAATTATGTTCAAATTTCCATTAGATTGATAACTTCAGTTGACAGCAGAATTGCATTTTAAAAAAATGTACCAGTGAATGTACTCGAACTCGCGACGTCTTATCTTCGTTGTGCGACGCTTACCGTTATGCTGCTAACTGACACATAGTTACAGCAGCAGCTCCAGAAGTCAACAACAATTCCTCCAGAACTTCCGCATTCCACAGTGCTGTGAGATAATGCATATGTCCGGATCTAGACTTCTGAGAGACAGACTGTTACAGCTTTTCTTTTGCACTGCACGATGTTTTCAACAAACAGGTACCACAATAGAGTAGCTCAAGTGGAAAGGAACACTTACTACTTAAATTTCTTCGTCCTACTGTGTTGGCACTTCTGTGTAGGTGGCAGTTATGTGATTTTATTTCGGTTATTACAAAATAAAGTCGAATGTATGCACTTGGTAGCCGAAGCAGCTAGTTCATGGCGATTCGGTCAACCAAGTAAATGAATGTGCTGAACATACTGCAAACCACTACAGGGAGCCTGTGTGTCAGAATTCTCATCCAGTGTGGCGCATCGGCGTTATGATAGAAAAATGAGTCATATAGAAGAGGATTTTGTGGTGTGTTGGATTAGTGATAGGTTCATATACTTATGGTCTGGGTCGATTCCGACTTCCGCTAATGATTTTTTTGTATGGAGCGACAGATTCTACTGTAGGCATAATGGCATTGTGGTCTGAAATTCATATTACATGATATTCCTTCTCTATCAAGTAGACGTTAGATTGAATCACAATAAAATCAGGAGTGGTGACATGTATAAACTCTATCACCAGTAACCTTCCTTATACTAGTTATTTATTTCGAGTGACGAAACAAACGCTATGTAGGGTCACAGGACACTTATTCCACCTTTTATTTGAGCTTCTGTATGTCGATAAATTTGGTTCAGATCAGGGAATGCAACTCAGACCGCCCTTAACGCGGAATTTGATCCCTTCGTGACAATACAGCTCGACTACAATTCGTTGTTTGTTCAAAACTGCAGATTCCTCAACATCTCCACATATTGCGCATGAATGGGTTCGAATCCTGCCCAGGGACTAAAGTTTTCATTATGTATTATCAAGCTCTAGCATGAAAACACCTATCTGCTGGTGGATAATAATTTTGATTTTTTATGTATTTTCATTCGTTGTCAACACTAACGATATCTGACGTTCTTGACTCCCAGTGAGACACAGAACTATTTGCGAGATCACTGTAAGTTCAAGATGTTATTCCGAGCTGCTGGTGGAGAAACATTTGGTAGCTGACGTCTCTTTGTGTGTAGTCAACAACGATATGTGTGTGGTTCGATTCCCAGTCAGCACTGAACTCTTCGTCATATTATTTCTAGTTCAAACATGGTCACATGTCGCTGCTGGTGTAACAAAACAACATTTAACGTTCATTTTCTCTAGAATATAACAGCCATAGGTGCCGGGTTGGAGTTCTGGGAAGGAAAAAATGAATGCTTCGTCTCGTAATTTCAGTTAAAACATCTTGCTACTGCCGAGAAAATCCGATATGTCACAGTTGATGGTGCTTCGATGACAATCCGATTAGGTTCAAAAAATGGCTCTGAGCACTATGGGACTTAACATCTGTGGTCATCAGTCCCCTAGAACTTAGAACTACTTAAACCTAACTAACCTAAGGACATCACACACATCCATGCCCGAGACAGGGTTCGAACCTGCGACCGTAGCAGTCAATCCGATTAGGTTCTGGGTTCGAATCCCTGTTCAACACAAAGCTTTACGTCAAGGCATTTCAAGTAAGATACTTGTGAACAAGCAATGTTTAACATCCCTCGTAGTTCGTTAACAGGGATAATAGATGCTGGGTAGGAATTCGCGTCCCTTAAAAATGTTTACGTTATGTAATTTAAAGTTGATATTTGCTAACTGATACTGTCCGAAATCGAGGTATATGACTCTCTGTATGCCTTGTCAGGAATGACTTTTAGTTTCCGTCACTCAGGATATCTTTGCTTAGTCTGCATGACCTGGGTTTGAATCCATATGCATTTGAATTTCATACATATTCTCAACTAGCTGCTCGTGAATAACTTAAAGTTTTAATGTCATTTTGTGTTAAATAATAAGTACGGTATGTTACTTTGAAGAGGAAATCATGAATACGACGAACTTACTGCTTGCATTACCTATCTGACGTAATGATGGGAGTGGTAACATTTCAGGTATGTCATTTATTGCAATAAATGTGAGCTTACAAGCTTTAAGGACAGTCTTATCTGTGATAAGGTGTTCCCTGATATTTGTAGTATCGTGGTACTACTTTATATCTTGAGTTATTGCGATACAGAGCAGTATTTTCTAGTGGTGACTTGTTGGAACCATTTTCAATAGTCAAACGACCGTACCGAGGAGCGGTTAGAGGACCTGCTAGACAGGCGCATTATGCGGGTTGCATGAGAATCAGGTGAAATGCAATTGAAATCGTTCGAATACTTTTGAGAATGACTGTACATCACTTCTGCTGTTTTCAGTCGCATTCGGATAATTCCTTCTTGGTGCGTCGGTTTTTCTTCGCGCTATCAAGACTGATGGCAGAGGCAGGGATTCGTTTGACGTTATTCTAAATACCTTGTCCGAAAATTTCTTCGAGTAGATAATTAGAGAACCATCTTGGGTGACAGGATACAAATTGCACAGCACCTGAGTAGTGATAAGGTCAAAGATGTGGAGCACAAATAAAAAAACGTCAAAAGTTTCGTTCGATATGCCTTAAACAATGATGTTCCGAGCAAGGTCTTAAGGAACGAGAAAGTCCCACTGTCGTTTAATAGCCGTTTTATAAAACTGATACATAGGGATAAAAACAAAGAAAGTACGTTACAGATTCAAGAAAAGTCAAAGCCTAGCTAACAAACAGAAACTGAACGAAGCGAAAGTGAGCGTAAGGAGAGCAATGAAAGGAGCGTTCAGTTACATTGGAAGTAAGATTTTCTCAATCCACCTGAGTAAAAAGCCTAAGAGGTTTTGTTCTTATGCAGAATCAGTAATCGTATAGAAATTTTCTATTCATTAAATTAGTGACATTACTGGCACCGAAGTGGAAGATAACAGAGAGGCAGCCGAAATACTGAATACGATATTCCGAAACTGTTTCACCGCGAAAGATTGTAATACGTTCCCTCCTTTAAGTCATCGTACGAACGTCGAAATTTCAGGTGTTGAGATAACCGATCACGGAATAGAAAAGGAACTACAATCTTTTAGTAATGGAAAGCCACCACGACCAGATTCTCAGCTACGAAGATGATAATAAAGTACCTTCTCCCATTCTAGCGGCAGTTTATCGTAGATTATTTGAGCAACGAAGAATACCTAGCGACTGGAAAGAAGCGCAGGTCATTCTCGTTTTCCAGCAGAAACGGTAGACAGATGCACGTAATTACAGACCTATATCGCTGACACGAATGAATTTCGGTCTTCGTTGCAGATAAAACTCAACACGTCGCTCTTAACGGAACAAAATCGACTGATGTAGAGGTAATTTCTGGAGTACCCCAAGGAAGTGTTATAGCACCGTTACTGTTAACAATGTATATAAATAATCCAGTAGAAACTGTCAGAAGCTCTTCAAGGTAGAGCGGTGGTCTGTAAGAAAGTAACAACGCCAGGAGACAGTATCGAATTGCAGAATGACCTGCATAGGAATGATGAAGGGTGCACACTCTGGCAGTTGACCCTGAAAGTAAATAAATGTACTGTAACATATTGCGCATACGTAGGAAAGGATATCCACTACTGTACAACCACTCTACTGATGACAAACTGCGGGAAACAGTATCTACGAGGGTCATTCAATAATGAAAGAGACAAATTGGTTTGGGGAAAAAATTGTTTGTAGGGCAAGTTTGGTACTTTCATGGCTTTAAGTTGGCATCACTGGGTTGAGCCCTCATCAGCTGATGTATCAACATTGTTTTGGTTATAACCTCAAAAATACATTTCAAGATGGCGAATCCGCTTGAAACGTCCACATTAGTTGAGCAATATTCTGTTATTCGTTTTTTACTTGCTGAAGGCGAGAAACCAGTGAATATATACTGTAGAATGTCTAAAGTTTATGGTGAAGGCTGTATGAATCGTGCAAATTTTTACAAATGGGTGGAGCAGTCCAAAAATGGTCGCGACTCATCAATATGGAATCCTTACCAAGTAGGACTGATAGAAGAGATAGAGAAGATCCAACGAGGAACGGCGCGTTTCGTCACAGGATCGTTTAGTCGGCGCGAGAGCGTTACAGAGAAGCTCAACAAACTCGAGTGGCAGACGATACAAGAGAGGCGTTTTGAAATTTCGAGCGAGTACTTTCCGGCAAGAGTCGGAGAACGTATCACTTCCTTCACATTCGTATCGCGAAACGACCACGACAAGAAAAATCGAAAAATTAGAGCTAATATAGAGGCTTTCCGACAGCCATTCTTCCCACGCGTCATTCGCGAACTGAGCTGGAAAGAGGGAGGGGGGAATCAGTTAGTGGTACCAGAAGTACGCTCCGCCACACATCGTTAGGTGGCTTGCGGAGTATGAAGTAAATGTGGATGCACATATTAATGAGATCCTCCTATTTGTGCAAAGGTAAAATATTTACGTTCATTCTGTCATCCAAAAATAATTTGGCACTTATCTCCCCCCCCCCACCCCCCTAACCATGTGTTTTTATATCTTACCTAATAGCGTTAATCAAGATAAAATTTGTGTTCTTTTGCGAAATAGAAGAGAATATCATATTCCTATCATTATTTTTGGAACGGTGGTTATTACTGAGTACCGCATTTCAGAGGACTATCCTTACAGTCATTTCCCCCGTGTAGAAGATTTCTCTACTCTGGTAACCATCTGTAATCTTACACGCATCTTCATTAGGGGCAGTGTTATCTAATTACGATTTAAAAGATGTATATCATATACAGTAAATTACGAGGATAGATACTTAGCATACAATTTGGCAGTAACTGCCAAGGTTTCTTATTATAAAGCAATGGTCTTCTAGAAACAGACTGTAAAAAGGAAGAATATCAGTCCACTGCGCTTGTATTTTGTATATCATTCTGCTTGCAGTATGTAAAAGACGTTTCTTTTGCTAATTAACTAGGCGTAGTATCGTAGTGCAAAGTGATAAGTCTGAAATTTTGATGAAACTTGGAAACTGGCCCTTAAAATAGACAAATGTAATGTATTGCGAATACATAGGAAGAAGGACCCTTTATTGTATGATTATATGATAGCGGAACAAACACTGGTAGCAGTTACTTCTGTGAAGTATCTGGGAGTATGCGTACGGAACGATTTGAAGTGGAATGATCATATAAAATTAATTGTTGGTTCGGCGGGTACCAGGTTGAGATTCAATGGGAGAGTCCTTAGAAAACGTAGTCCATCAACAAAGGAGGTGGCTTACAAAACACTCGTTCGACCTATACTTGAGTATTGCTCATCAGTGTGGGATCCGTACCAGATCGGGTTGACGGAGGAGATAGAGAAGATCCAAAGAAGAGCGGCGCGTTTCGTCACAGGGTTATTTGGTAACCTTAGCGTTACGGAGATGTTTAGCAAACTCAAGTGGCAGACTCTGCAAGAGAGGCGCTCTGCATCGCGGTGTAGCTTGCTCGACAGGTTTCGAGAGGGTGCGTTTCTGGATGAGGTACCGAATATATTGCTTCCCCCTTACTTATACCTCCCGATGAGATCACGAATGTAAAATTAGAGAGATTCGAGCGCGCACGGAGGCTTTCCGACAGTCGTTCTTCCCGCGAACCATACGCGACTGGAACAGAAAAGGGAGGTAATGACAGTGGCACGTAAAGTGCCCTCCGCCACACACCGTTGAGTGGCTTGCGGAGTATGAATGTAGATGTAGATGTAGATGTAAATGTACACGTTAAGTAGCAAGTTTCAAACCAAAAAGACATATAGTAAGTGTAAGTTATTTCAGTACAGTTTCTTTCACCTTGGGTACATGAGTTTCCCGGTAGGATGCTAAACGCAGTAAAAATTAACTGAAGGACCTTTAATTACAAATTCACTTGCGTGGAAAACTTAAGAACAAAAGTAACTTTCGGATGATGTATCACGGGCAAGTAACATAGCTCACTAAAACTTTGATCATACATATAAAAAAATACTGCAGTATAGCATAGAACGCAACTGAAAGAAAGACGCAATGAGACTACCAGAAATGGCGCTTGTTCTCAAAGACAGTAATTATACTGAAGTCACCGCAGTTCACGTTGGTTCCCGGGACTCTATAACTGGACGTGGTTCTTTATGGGATGTGTGATCACAACAGACAGCAATGCTGGCCACAAGGGTGGTAAGGATTTTTTGTGGCAGGACTTTCCATTTCTCCAGCTGCTGGATCATCGTCGACGTGTGCATGTGAACGTGTTGCAATACGTCTCCTCAACGCATCCCACACGTGATCGATGGGATTTAAGTCAGAGAAATTAACAGGCCAGTCCATTCGTCGAAACCCACTCGTTCCAAGTGATCCTCTACCTGCGCTATTCGATGCGGTCGTGCATTGTCGTCTATAAAAATGTAGCACTGCCAAATCCAACCCAGAAAAGATGCACGTGGAGAAGGAATACAGTGACACTGTTACGTTGACCGATGAGTATTATGTTCAAAGATTTGGTGGCCAGTACGCCCACACAACGTTATGCCTGCCCACCCCGTAACACCAGGACCATCCCAATGATCATCTTCAACAATGTTCCTCGGCGCGTTATGTGTTCCCACGAGAGATCGTCCAGCATTGACGAATATAATTGTTTTTAGGTCCATGTGGGGTGGGATTATGTTGCATGGACGTACTGACCTCCAAATCTTTGAACATAATAAATTCTTCAGACTGGCGTCACATTGGCTCGGAAGCTGATCCTCTATGTAAATTTCTGCACTTTATCGTTTCGGGAACTTTGCATCGTATTCGGAGTAACACAAGCACTGCAGTAACGTATTTATCCGCCGACACCGGGCAAGCGACTCAAGTCAAATGTCTCGCCTGTACGGGAATATACATAATGGATATACGAGTACAGGTTGTCGACACACGGTTGACGACCTATGGAAGTTTGGGTGTGCCCGTCAGTCGCTCACGGACAGCCAAACGGTAAGGCGATCGCTCGCGATAAATGGGAAATCTGGGTTCGAGTCCAGGTCCGCACAAATTTTCTTTGTCGCCATTCCATTGTACAGCTGATGGGTGTCCAAATTCCCAATTGCGAATACAATTAATGTATATGATAACACTAAGTCTCGTAACTTGCGATGTTTATTTCCAGAAAAGAATTTCCCACATTTTGCATTTCAGTCTAGTCGCAGCACGTGTCCACCGTCGTTGCTTTTGTTCGCAAGTTACGGTGTGCAGTAAGAATTTCGTACACACTTTTCTCTTCTTCAAAACATTCTGCAGAAGGACTTTAGCACTTGACTTAGAAATGTTGCTCCAACGCGATTTGTAACACATCAACCTTGACACGCTACGGCCGCACGCCAACTGTCTGTTAACAACTGACTAGTCGAATGCACATCTATTTTTCAGAGAAGTCCTATACATACTTTTGTTTAAATAAGTCACCTTGCCTGTACAAAACATAAAATGAAACAGTCGTTCGTCTCTTCCTTAGAAAAGTCACTGTTTAGTGCGAAGTCTGTCTCGCGACAATGAGCAAGGGGGCGCAGTTGTTAGCGCATTGGACTCGCGTTCGAGAGGACGACGGTTCAAATCCGCGTCCGGCCATCCTGATTTAGGCTTTCCGTGATTTCCCTAAATCGCTTCAGGCAAATGCCGGGATGGTTCCTTTGAAAGGGCACGGCCGACTTCCTTTCCCATCCTTCCCTAACCCGATGGGATCGACGACCTCGCTGTTTGTTCCCCTCCCGCGAATCAACAAACCAACGAATCTCTCGCGACCGCAGCCCAAATAAACGAGCTGTTTGAAATGTGAGAGAAACTGCACTGTATATTGTGCTGTCGATCCGGAAGGAAAAGTTTATTGTTCATATGTATTACTGTCACTGTGATACTTTTAGAATGTTGAAAAGGGTCGCCAGTTTCACTTTGACCCATAAAATAGAATTAAAACTGTCACTACTCAAAAATCAAAAACCAAAAACCAGTGTAACAATCTAACTGCAACCGGAAGAGGTGCCAAAGTCCAACAACTAGACTGAAAAACTTAAACCGTTAACAGTCACTACAACATCTTCAACTAGTCCCTCGAATGTCTGTAGATACTCTTCATGACTAATTAATGGGAATAACGGTACAAAGTAAATACGTCACAATCTGCAGAAAAACTTCACATTCCAAAGACTTACATATATTTTATTCGCTTCAATTAGAACTCGCCATTTCCATCTCTTTCATTAAATACCACCTCCAGCTAGCCGGTGGCTAGCATCTCCCACGCCCGCCAAAAACCCAGAAAGTGCCTAATCAGAATTCCGAGCTCGTGAACCGGACGATGTTTAGAATACTTGGTGACTTTCCATAATAGAAAATAATTTTGTTCTTCACCAACTACAGACTTTAGAAATTTTGAGCACTTTTTAACACCACTTCCTCCGCAAAGGGGCTGGGAACTGCTTCTTTCATCTGGGAGACCTATGTACCAAGTCCTTCAGTTATTAACAACTCCTAGAAATATTTAAATGCTCCGGATTTTTGAATAAATCAATTCCATCACCTCGGACTCTGGAGAAAGTAGACTGATTCGTCTCTAGCTTCCTGGAGATAGCGAATCTTTCCCTAGCTCGGTGGTGGTTCGAGCTCTGTGTGGTTACAGGCTCTGAGGTATTCGCTAGTTTCCAGCACAGCGCTCAAGAGGACTCGAATGCAAGCTGTACCCAAGCGAGCGCTGTAACTTTGCTTCACATCACAAACGATAGACAAAAAACACAACCTGTGCACGTGTACAATAACCGCAGATTTGCATCTTTATTAAATTTTTTGACAACAAAAATCAAATCCACGTATACTCAACCATAAATCCGTATTTTTCGTGCATACTGTAAGCGTACTAGTTTTCTCAAATATTATAATTAGTGTAATAAATACATTTATTTCCTAGAACATGGTATACGAGGAAGAGCAGGAGGACTCGGCCGCAGATAACCACGCGATCGTGCTCGATGACAGCGAAATGGAGTCTGTGGAAGAATGGACAGACACCACGGAATCAACTGTAGAGGTAAGCAAACAAGAATCGTAATAAACAAGGGAGGTGTTTAGATGAAAAGTCATACAAACAATATCCGTAGTGGTAGCGAGGGTGTTGGTAGCTGAAAATAAGACTGGTAAAAAGGCTTACGAATCTAAAAAAAGGGTTACGCGTGATCTCTCATCAATAGATGGTATATACGCAGTACCGCCAAACTACATTGCGCGACAGAATTAGAGGATCACTTTTTCGGAATCCCATAATTCCCACCCATCGTGTCGCTTAAGTTTGAAATCTGGCTGAAAGGCGCTCTCAACCTTCCTCTGTGAAGGTGCGAAAGAGTAGCACCCCGCGACGGACTCGACGACGCTTCAAACAGCAACGTGTCGACAAACGCGAAAAAAGACCAAAGCTCAGAAGTTGATGTGACGTCTAAGGTGGGTTAATGATGTCACAAAATTCTGCCCAACGCCGCCGTAGACGTGTCGCAAGATGGGAAGGTCGTCACAGCTCCTCTTTCCCAAATTTCACGCTTTCTTTTGATACCTCTGTGATAACCGCGACCCGAGCGTTGAAATTACGCGGTTCTCTTACGAGTGGCCGAGGAAAATATTCCAGACACACCGCCGTTCAGAATCGGCACATAAAGGCCGCAGGTGCTGGCATAAACGATGTCAACTAATCAAACTTTTGCCCACGCATTTCGCAGTGGGAAACGACAGTCAGTGCGACGAACAACAGGAAGACGTCCTTCACAACCTCGCACCCTCGGACGCCACGTGTCAGTGTCGCATCCCCCCGTGATCACGCCACAGGAAGAACGCTGAAAAAGCGTAAGCACCTTTTGCTGCTTCGGACTACGTTCAAATTTCGTCGAACGATATTAAACAGTCCGTAGTGCTTCCAACCTGTACACGAGAGCAAAAATTGCGGTCGCGCTGCACTCCAAACGCGTGTGATCACCTTCGATGGGATTGCAGCCGAACGGAGAAGAACTGAAATGTCCGTGGGCGCTAGCAGTGTTCAGGGTTGTGAAGAACGTCTTCCTGTTATTCATCGCACTGCGAACTGTCGTTTTCGGCTGCGAAAAGTGTGGGAAATGACGGCCCAGGCAAAAGGGTGGCTTCATTGACGCCACTATCTGCGGCATTTTCGTGCCGATTCTGAGCGGCGATGTGTCTGAAATGTTTTTCTCGGCCACTCATTGGAAAATGGTGTGATTTCAACGCTTGGGTTGCGGTTATTACCTCCGTCACAGAGGCTTAAAAGAAGGGGTCAAATTTGGGTAAGGTGGGCTGTGACGACCTTCCCATCGTGTGGGCATAGTGTAGTCTGGTGCCAATGAGACATCTTTAATCCATCTTAGACGTCACATGAACTTCTGAGCTTTGGCCTTTTCTTCGACACTCTGTTATTTGAAGCTTCTTCGAGCCCAGGGTGACGTCGCAGGGCTCCAGGCTTTTGTACCATTACAGAGGAAGGTTTTACGCACCTTTAGGCCAAATTTCAGACTTAAGCGTCGCAATGGATGAGAACTAAGAGGTTTCGAAAAAAAGTTATCCTTTAATTCTGCCCCGCATTGTATGGCTCATCCGTACGCCATAGGAGGTAGCGGTGTTCACTTTTTTTAGATGAACAGTGTCATGTGCCTGTATCCAGTTACGTCACTTATAGGCAACTGAAGTCTGGAATGAAACTGTTAAAAAACTGTCTCTAGTGCGGAAGCATTATCGATTTTTAGGCGATGCCTTACAGCTCCGATTCGTCTAATAATGTTAACAGTAATTGTTTCTAGACGTCTATTGTTATTGACAAACATTGAAGCACATTCGTCCGTCATGACGAGAAGAAAAAACTGTATTCTCTGCTCCAGAATGAGATTTTCACTCTGTAACGGAGTGTGCGCTGATGTGAAACTTCCTGGCGGATTGAAACTGTGTGCCTGACCCAGACTCGAACTCGGGACCTTTGCCTTACGCGGGCAAGTGCTCTACCGTCAGAGCTACTCGAGCACGACTCGCGACCCGTCATCACACCTTCAATTCTGCCAGTACTTAGTTTCCTACCTTCCAAAGGTCCCGAGTTCGAGTCTCGGTCCGGCACACAGTTTTTAATCTGCTAGGATGTTTCAATATTCTTTGCTCTACAAACGTCTGTGTATCTTTTCTAATATTCAACTAGGATGATTCAGTTGGTAATTCTAGGAATTGTGATTCATCCTCATGGTGACCAAGTCACGCTAAAGCAAACTGGGGTTGTGACTGTTGAATCACTGTCTTTGTTTGAGGACAACGTGTGGACCATAAGATCTAGTTGGTCACTTTACATGATTACATTACCCTTGGCCGTGGATTCTCCTTGGAGTCCAGTAGGAAGGGCAATGGATTACCAAGAAACTGTGTGTCCACGCGATTTAACGGACCAAGTTTAAATGTTGGAAATATACATAAGGACGTTCTATATCTCTGGGCATTCATCATATGTAAACACAACGACATAGGAAGAGTTTCCCTGTCATGGCTGAGTCGTTCCGAAGGATTTTAAAACTATTCTAGTTATCATGACGTGTGTCCCTGGTATTCAAAGGCAGTCATATTGCTACTCGGTTGTCCATGTTCAGTCGAAATTATTGCGGAAAAAGTTTGAGCGCGAGGCCTACTAAGAGCTGACGTCACTTGGTTTGCATCAGATGTGCACACAAGGAAAAAGATTGGGGAGAAAACGATCCAAAGGTGACGTTTTATTGGAAGAACGTTTAGAAGGTACAGAAAATCTAAACATACTGCCTACACTACATTTGCCCGTGTTTTTTTGGAGCGCTGCTGCACGGTACGTGATCCTAATCAGTTAATCTTGATGGAGGACGTCGAAGAAGTACAAAGAAAGGCAGCTCATTTTCTATTATCACGAAACAGGAGAGAGTGGGATATGAATATGTTAAACGAGTTGTGGTGACATTCATTTAAACGAAGCTGGTTTTTGTTGCAGCGAGATATTTTCACGAAATTTCCACCACTGACATTCTCCTCTGAATGCCAAAGTATTCCGCTGACTCCTACCTACACAAGGACAAATCTCCATCGTGGTAAAACAAGGGTAATCAGAGCACAACAGAAAGCCTTAAATGTTCATTCTTCGCAAATGCTGACCATGAGCAAACGGTAGAGAAAAAGCTGTCACCAAACACTTAAGAAAATTGTTAGCTCTGAGGGCCTATGCTGACCGCCTACTACCGTTCTGCGACTTTCTTGCCTCTCGCCATTAGTATTTGTCAGTATGGAGTTCGAGGCAACATGTCTTGCACTGAGGTCCCCGCCCCTTCGCCCTCATCCTGCGTGCCTGTGATACTCACTCCAAGAAAGGACATCATCGCCGTAAAACCGGTGGTATATAAGAGACCTCATTGTAGCCTTATCACACTATAACCGCTATATTGTCACATGGGCTGTTAGTGTCAACAGCAGTCGCTTTGATTATTGACAATGGTGGTAGAGGCAGTTCGTGTATCGTGTACATAACATGTTGAGCAACAAAACCCTGTGGGTTGGTCAGTAAGGTACCACGTGTAGTTGGCTAACTACACACTGATATCCAGTCCCTATCATGCAAAGACCTCCTAAATACGCCTTTCTATGTTCAGATGACACCAGGTTGTGAGCTTCATTAGCCACGTTGTTGCTGGGTTGTTGTTTGATGGATGGCTCGGAGACCACACAGTACTGCAACTGTTGAGCTCAGTGGTTCCTTGAGGATGCTCAGCATGACGTGCATAAGCATTGTTGTGCATTCCGTACTGTGTCTGAACTCGTGGCCGTATTTTGTCATCCTATAGCTGTACATCACATGACTGACCTCCTGACAACTGGAACATTGTGGACGGACACACCTGGTGAGAAGCTTCTTCCGATGTGAGAGTAGATGTAACGATTGAGATGTAGACATACAATAATTGTGTCGAATTAGACATACAAATTTATCACAAGTTGTAAAAAACATCTCGCTGCGATTATAATGTCTGAAACTATTGCATGAATTACAGTTAACTGTGTATAACTATGATAATCTTGTTATTCTGTAAGTTGATGACGCACTGAACTGCTGCATGCAGCCACATATTTACGTATTGTACCGCGTTTTGCGGTGGTAAGGAGCATTCTCTACCAGCTTGCATGGAGAGCCAAAACGTTGTTACCACTACCCACTACAAGATTGACTGGAACGTAGTGGCAGTTTGAGGATGTATATAACGCAAGCCCCCTTCATCGCCCCCTCCCCCCAAACCGTGGACCTTGCCGCTGCTGCTGGGGAGGCATCTGTTGAGAGGTCAGACAAACGTGTGGTTCCCGAAGAGGGGCAGCAGCCTTTTCAGTAGTTGCAGGGGCAAGAGTCTGGATGATTGACTGATCTGGCCTTGTAACACTAACGGCCTTTCTGTGCTGGTACTGCGAACGGCTGAAAGCAAGGGGAAACTACAGCCGTAATTTTTACCGAGAGCATGCAGCTTTACTGTATGGTTAAATGATGATGGCGTCCTCTTGGGTAAAATATTCCGGAGGTAAAATAGTCCACCTCGGATCTCCGGGTGGGGACTAATCAAGAGCACGTCGTTATCAGGAGAAAGAAAACTGGCGTTCTACGTATCGGAGCGTGGAATATCAAATCCCTAAATCGGGCAGGTAGGTTAGAAAATTTAAAAAGGGAAATGGATAGGTTAAAGTTAGATATAGTGCGAATTAGAGAAGTTCGATGGCAGGAGGAACAAGACTTTTGGTCAGGGTGAATACAGGGTTACAAATACAAAATCAAATAGGGGTAATGCAGGAGTAGGTTTAATAATGAATAAAAAAAATAGGAGTGCGGGTAAGCTACTACAAACAGCATTGTGGCCAAGATAGACACGAAGCCCATGCCTACTACAGTAGTACAAGTTTATATGCCAACTAGCTCTGCAGATGATGAAGAAATTGATGAAATGTACGATTATTCAGGTAGTGAAGGGAGACGAAAATTTAATAGTCATGGGTGACTGGAATTCGAGAGTAGGAAAAGGGAGAGAAGGAAACATAGTAGGTGAATATGGATTGGGTGTAAGAAATGAAAGAGGAAGCCGTCTGGTAGAATTTTGCACAGAGCATAACTTGATCATAGCTAACACTTGGTTCAAGAATCATGAAAGAAGGTTGTATACATGGAAGAATCCTGGAGATATTAGAAGGTATCAGATAGATTATATAATGGTAAGACAGAGATTTAGGAACCAGGTTTTAAATTGTAAGACATTTCCAGGGGCAGGTGTGGACTCTGACCACAATATATTGGTTATGAACTGTAGATTAAAACTGAAGAAACTGCAAAAAGGTGGGAATTGAAGGAGATAGGACCTGGGTAAACTGACTAAACCAGAGGTTGTACAGAGTTTCAGGGAGAGCATAAGGTAACAATTGTCAGGAATTGGTGAAAGACGTATAGTTGAAGAAGAATGAGTAGCTTTGAGGGATGAAATAGTGAAGGCAGCAGAGGATCAAGTAGGTAAAAGCACGAGGGCTAGTAGAAATCCTTGGGTAACAGGAGACATATTGAAATTAATTAATGAAAGGAGAAAATATAAAAATGCAGTAAAAATGAAGCAGGCAAAAAGGAATACAAACGTCTCAAAAATGAGATCGACAGGAAATGCAAAATGGCTAAGCAGGGATGGCTAGAGGACAAATGTAAGGATGTAGAGGCTTATCTCACTAGGGGCAAGATAGATACTGCCTACAGGAAAATTAAAGAGACCTTTGGAGAAAAGAGAGCCGCTTGTATGAATATCAAGAACTCAGATGGAAACCCAGTTCTAAGCAAAAGAAGGGAAAGCAGAAAGGTGGAAGGAGTTTACAAGGGCGATGTACTTGTGGACAATATTATGGAAATGGAAGACGATGTAGATGAAGATGAAATGGGAGATACGATACTGCGTGAAAAATTTGACAGAGCACTGAAAGACCTGAGTTGAAACGAGGTCCCGGGAGTAGACAACATTCCATTAGAACTACTGACAGCCTTGGGAGAGCCAGTCCTGACAAAACTCTACCATCTGGTGAGCAAGATGTATGAGACAGGCGAAATACCCTCAGACTTCAAGAAGAATATAATAATTCCAATCTCAAAGAAAGCAGGTGTTGACAGATGTGAAAATTACCGAAGTATCAGTTTAATAAGTCACAGCTGCAAAATGCTAACGCGAATTCTTTACAGACGAATGGAAAAACTGGTAGAAGCCGACCTCGGGGAAGATCAGTTTGGATTCTGTAGAAATGTTGGAGCACGTGAGTCAATACTGACCCTACGGCTTATCTTAGAAAATAGATTAAGAAAAGGCAAACCTACGTTTCTAGCATTTGTAGACTTAGAGAAACCTTTTGACAATGTTGACTGGAATACTCTCTTTCAAATTCTTAAGGTGGCAGGGGTAAAATACAGGGAGCGAAAGGCTATTTACAATTTGTACAGAAACCAGATGGCAGTTACAAGAGTCGAGGGGCACGAAAGGGAAGCAGTGGTTGGGAAGGGAGTGAGACAGGGTTGTTGCCTCTCCCCGATGTTATTCAATCTGTATATTGAGCAACCAGTAAAGGAAACAAAAGAAAAATTCGGAGTACGTATTAAAATCTATGGACAAGAAATAAAAACTTTGAGGTTCGCCGATGAAATTGTAATTCTGTCAGAGACAGCAAAGGACTTGGAATAGCAGTTGAACGGAATGGACAGTGTCTTGAAAGGCGGATATAAGATGAACATCAACAAAAGTAAAACGAGGATAATGGAATGTAGTCGAATTAAGTCGGGTGATGCTGAGGAAATTAGATTAGGAAATGAGACACTTAAAGTAGTAAAGGAGTTTTGCTATTTGGGGAGCAAAATAACTGATGATGGTCGAAGTAGAGAGGATATAAAATATAGACTGGCAATGGCAAGGAAAGCGTTTCTGAAGAAGAGGAATTTGTTAACATCGAGTACAGATTTAAGTGTCAGGAAACCGTTTTTGAAAATATTTGTATGGAGTGTAGCCATGTATGGAAGTGAAACATGGACGATAAATAGTTTAGACAAGAAGAGAATAGAAGCTTTCGAAATGTGGTGCTACAGAAGAATACTGAAGATTAGATGGGTAGATCACATAACTAATGAGGAGGTATTGAACAGAATTGGGGAGAAGAGGGGTTTGTGGCACAACTTGGCAAGAAGAAGGGACCGGTTGGTAGGACATGTTCTGAGGCATCAGGGGATCACAAATTTTTCATTTGAGGGCAGCGAGGAGGGTAAAAATCGTAGAGGGAGACCAAGAGATGAGTACACTAAGCAGATTCAGAAGTATGTAGGTTGCAGTAAGTACTGGGAGATGAAGAAGCTTGCACAGGATAGAGTAGCATGGAGAGCTGCATCAAAGCAGTCTCAGGACTGAAGACTGCAAAAACAACAACGTATTCTATTTTGCCTACTTCACTTACTTCATTTTTATATTTTCTTTTTTCATCAATTAAATTCAATATATCTTCTGTTACCCAAGGATTTCTACTAGCCCTCGTCTTTTTACCTACTTGATCCTCTGCCGCCTTCACTATTTCATCCCTCAAAACTACCTATTCTTCTTCTACTGTATTTCTTTCCCCATTCCTGTCAATCGTTCCCTAATGCTCTCCCTGAAACTCTGTACAACCTCTGGTTTAGTCAGTTTACCCAGGTCCTATCTCCTTCAATTCTCACCTTTTTGCAGTTTCTTCAGTTTTAGTCTACAGTTCATAACCAATAGATTGTGGTCTGAGTCCACATCTGCCCCTGGAAATGTCTTACAATTTAAAACCTGGTTCCTAAATCTCTGTCTTACCATTATTAATCTATCTGAAACTTCGGGTATCTCCAAGCCTCTTCCACGTATACAACCTTCTTTTATGATTCTTGAACCAAGTGTTAGCTGATTAAGTCACGGTCTGTGCAAAATTCTGCCAAGCGGCTTCCTCTTTCATTTCTTACCCCCATTCCGTTTTCATCTACTACGTTTCCTTGTCTTCCATTTCCTACTATCGAATTCCAGTCACCCATGACTATTAAATTTTCGTCTCCCTTCACTATCTGAATAATTTCTTTTATCTCATCATACATCAGCAATCTCTTCGTCATCTACCGAGCTAGTTGGCATATAAACTTGTACTACTGTGGTAGGCATGGGCTTGGTATCTATCTTGGCCACAATAATGCGTTCACTATGCTGTTTACCGTATCTTACCCGCATCCCTATTTTTTATTCATTATTATACCTACTCCTGCATTACCCCTATTTGATTTTGTATTTGGTGAAACGAAGTTGTGGTGCCTCGTGTAAGGAGGAGAAATGCATACCATCACGTTTCCGACTTTGATAAAGGCCGGATTGTAGCCTATCGCGATTGCGGTTTATCGTATCGCGACATTGCTGCTCGCGTTGGTCGAGATCCAATGACTGTTAGCAGAATACGGAATCGTTGGGTCCAGGAGGGTAATACGGAACGTCGTGCTGGATCCCAACGGCCTCGTATCACTAACAGTCGAGGTGACAGGCATCTTATCCGTATGGCTGTCACGGATCATGCAGCCACGTCTCGATCCCTGAGTCAACAGATGGGGACGTTTGCAAGACAACAACCATCTGCACGAACAGTTCGACGACGTTTGCAGCAGCGTGGACTATCATCTCGTAGACCATGGTTGCTGTTACCCTTGACGCTGCATCACAGACAGGGGCGCCTGCGATGGTGTACTCAACGACGAACCTGGGTGCACGACTGCCAAAACGTCATTTTTTCGGATGAATCCAGGTTCTGTTTATAGCATCATGGCGGTCGCATCCGTGTTTGGCGACATCGCGGTGAACGCACATTGGAAGCGTGTATTCGTCATCGCCATACTGGCGTATCACCAGGCGTGATGGTATGGGGTGCCATTGGTTACACGTCTCGGTCACCTCTTGTTCGCTTTGACGGCACTTTGAACAGTGGACGTTGCCTTTCAGATGTGTTACGACCCGTGGCTCTACCCTTCATTCGATCTCTGCGAAACCCTACATTTCAGCAGGATAATGCAAGACCGCATGTTGAAGGTCCTGAAGGGGCCTTTGTGTATACAGAAAATGTTCGACTGCTGCCCTGGCCTGCACATTCTCCAGATCTCGCACCAATTGAAAACGTCTGGTCAATGGTGGCCGCGCAACTGGCTCATCAGAATACGCAGTCACTATTCTTGATAAACTGTGGTATCGTGTTGAAGCTGCATGGGCAGCTGCACCTGTACACGCCATCCAAGCTCTGTTTGACTCAATGTCCAGGCGTATCATGGTCGTTATTACGGCCAGACGTGGTTGTTCTGGGTTCTGATTTCCCAGTATCTATGCACCCAAATGGCGTGAAAATGTAATCACATGTCAGTTCTAGTATAACATATTTGTCCAATGAATACCCGTTTATCATCTGCATTTCTTCTTGGTGTAGCAATTTTAATGGCCAGTACTGTATGAGTGTAGACGAGATGTGGCTTAAATTAAAAGAAATAGTATCGGCAGCAATTGAGAGATTTATACCAATTAAATTAACAAACGACGGAGCTGATCCTCCTTGGTACACAAAACAGGTTAGAACACTGCTGCAGAAACAACGAAACAAACATGCCAAATTTAAACAGACACAAAATCCCCAAGAGTGGCTATCTATTATAGAAGCTCGAAATATTGCGCGGACTTCAACGCGATATGCCTATAACAGTTTCCACAACGAAACTTAGCAGAAAATCCAAAGTGATTCTGGTCGTACGTGAAGTATGTTAGCGGCAAGAAACAATCAATGCCTTCTCTGTGCGATAGCAACGGAGATACTATCGAAGACAGTGCTGCCAAAGCACTCCAAGATGAAGGGACAGTGTCACTGCTCACAGGGGACAAACTCTGTTACCTGGGTATCACATTTACTGGGCATACCCACCGTATGATGGCGTAGACATACCACCATTCACTTCAAACGATATGAGCACACATCCAGCACAACCTCCACTGCAACCCAAATCCACTCCAGTGAGTGGCCTACATCAGGAGTTATATCGCGTCCAAGCTTGTACACGTTGCCCAAATTTTTTCCCTGTCAATCGTTCAAGGAACACAACTCCAGGCGGCCTTAGGGTACTTCGTATCGGTGGGAACCATCTTTAAGTTCTGCTGGACACTCTCACCCGCCCCACTTCAGCAGGAGGACTCGATCTCGTCCATGTTACAGCCACGACATCCACTTTATACTTAACCACTATGACAAGGCGTTGGCACAGGCCTCCCACGTCTCTTACGTGCAGCCTTGTGGAAGTTCTTATGCCAGTATCCCGCGTCTCGTCGGTTATTGTGGCCCACATTTCCCCAACACTTTCCCACATGTCGATCTACTTTGTGGAACTCAGCTACGCATGTGATGCCTTTCCGAAAGACATTTACAAATTCTTTTCACAACGCACACCCCACAAGAAATATTACAGAACTTCCACCTATATATCTGTTGGACAATGGTGTGGAAGAACATCTATGAACGCTTCCTTAGAACGGAAGCACGAGCCATGTGGTACCGCGTTGTCAGCAGTACATACCTGACAAACCAGCGACTTTACCACACTGTACTGGTTGAATCACAGTTACGTACTCACTACCAAGGCGAGGATACTGATGAGCATCGTCTCACACCGCCGTCAAAAAATGCGCACTGTCTGGCAACTCATGCAACTGATGCTGGCATGTTACCTCTGTATCCCACCACTGTTGGTCACCCCAAAATTCCTACTCCTTCCAGAGGACACGCATTTTTCACTTGCCAAGCACCACAATATCACATGGGTCAGGGGCCTGACGATTGCCTCTTCAGCGATGGGGTGCACTCTAAACTCGACTTTTGGTTCAGTGTTTTGGATGCTCACACTGCACTTGAACGAACGCCATACTACCGCAGTCTTTTTTCCAATTACTTACACAGTCTAATTTACGACCCCTTCTCCCCCCCCTACCCCCCTCAGGTGGGGCGTACCCGACATTCAGTGAGCCTGACACTTGACGATATCCTTCTCAGAACAGAATAGGATACCAGCGTAGACTTAGGTCACTGAGCACAAGACGCGCTGTGACTCCCACCTTACCTTTCTTTGTTTTCTTCTTTATTCCTATTTTTTTCCGTTTCTTGTCATGCCCCTAGTGTTTGCACGCCTTGAGCCGTTAGGAAAGTCTACCCCTACTGAGCATAACAGGGGTAAAAATTTGCGGTTCCCTTTTAGACCGCTTTTATATATTTCCTAACGTCACACGTCGCTCACGATGGGTGATGGAAAGCTTGTGGCAAGGCCTAAGGTTGCGACCCCTGTCCACCAATATTAATAAAAAACCGGTAACATAATTAAAATAAAAAATTAAAGCTTCGTGAACTGTGATGAGAAAGGTAGCAGGTACAAGTCCACCTTATTACATTTTGTTTTCACCCTTTGTAAAAAAAAAAAAAAAAAAAAAAAAAAAAAAAAAAAATGCGGTAAAAAATTGTCGGAGCGTTTGGCTAGGAACCGAAAGGCTGCATAATCAAATTCGGGTGGGGTCAATTTTTTACATTCAGACTTTTAACCTAGCATTCACCTCTCAGTGATGTGGAGATTCGCCAAGAAACGAAACGTGGCTCGGATTCCACGTTACAGTGCAGCTTCCCTTTTCCCGGTTTGATAACTGGTTAGAGACATACAAGTCGCCTAAGTGACATCTAATTGATTGCCATCGTTTCAGAACAACTGCCTAGCGAAACAGCATGCTAGTTCAGAACCTGTGCTTTTCAACGCTGGTGCATAGAGTAAAATGTTGCATGGGATGCAGCCTTACTTCGTTTGTATGAAGATAGTTTTGCAGCAGCCCAGCAAATAAAACAACTTTAATCTTCCTGCTTTCCGTGAGTGAAACATAGATGGGAATACGATTCCCTGCGTTGTGCGGCGAAAGATATTATTTGTTTGTGCACTTTCAACTTGTACAGAAGACTGGTAAACAAATCTCCAGTGTCGAGAAAGAGATTTAGGTCTTTTAAAGATCATAAAGTCGTGGGCACTATCTTCTTGGTTGCAATTGAGCAAATTTTTGCTGATGAATTTGGAAGATTTCGAAATACTTCTACAAATGGTTCAGGGACACATTCTGAAATATGACCATCATTTCAGACTGCCAGTCTCTGCTTCCCTCAATTTACCAGCCGCAACTAGCGCTCTTCGTTCGTTGCAATTTCTTGGGAAAACGGGAGGTGGGTTACTCAGCTTTTAAGTATCGTAACAAATATGACAGATAACGAAAAGATAATCACCCTATAATCAGGCTGTGATGTGACATGCAGAATTTGAAATAATCAAATATTTTTAACCAATAATTTCCCTGCAATTGTTTGAGAACATGTGCATGGCGAAGAAAAAGGACGTTAAAGAGTGGCAATCTGGCAACACTGTAGCCAAATGTACAGTAAGTATCTCTGTCAGTGAGCCTCAGCTATGCTGTGTAGTGGATGCAGTAGATAATGTTTTGGGTTAGCATGCAGGGGATCCAGGGTTCGATCCTTCATTGGGGCGCATTTTTTTAATTTGCTAATTTCACCCTGTGTCCTAAATTTACAACATTTTGCAAATCTGAACATAACAAATATGTGGTTAGATGGTTCAAATGGCTCTGAGCACTATGGGACTCAACTGCTGAGGTCATTAGTCCCATAGAACTTAGAACTAGTTAAACCTAACTAACCTAAGGACATCACAAACATCCATGCCCGAGGCAGGATTCGAACCTGTGACCGTAGCGGCCTTGCCGTTCCAGACTGCAGCGCCTTTAACCGCACAGCCACTTCGACCGGCTGTGGTTAGACAAATGAGAAATAGACAGTTGGAACAAATGACCTGTCATAGGACAGATCACTACAAAAACAATATGAATTTCGGGATGCTATAGATGATACCACAATACAATAACACAACATCTTCTTCTGATTTATACTACATGTAATATGAGCACTCAGATGTCGGACATTAGCAACCAGTGACAATAATAATGTCCATATTAATGATAGCATGACCTTCACAACAGAATACGTTGTCCTCAGAACAACAAATGCTCCTAGCGACCTCCCAGCATGTCGAAACATTGCGCAAACCGCCGGATCTTACAGCTCTGGACCCTTCACAGCAAAGCTGCGTCAACAGTAACAAGAGCAGCATAAACACGCGCCACCAGTTCTTCCACATTCGTCGACGGAGTGGAGTACACATGCTCCTCCAGGTGTCCCCACAAGAAGAAATACAGGGGATTTAGGCCAGGTGGCCAGGTGGCCGTACAATTGGACCTCCATGTCCGAGCCATTTTTCCGGAAATGTTCTGTCCAAATACTGTCGCACATTAATTCTAGAGTGTGGAAATGCACCATCATGTTGTAACCATATTCTCTGCCAAACATGTAGTGGAATGTCTTACAGTGCGTCGGGCAGGGGTGACTTGCGGTTTCACCTCACACCAATGGTGGGCGTTATGCAGATTGATGACACCCTCACGAATGAATGCTGCTTCACCCAACCATATTATGGTGTTCACAAAGTCATCGTTGGCTTCCTGTTGTTGTTGGAACCATTCACAGAATTCTATCCACTGATGGCGATCTGCAGGACGCAGGTATTGCGTGAAAGCATGATGATAGGGGTGCAACCCATACTCGTGCACCATGTTAACGACCGCGTGTTGCAAGACACGCAGCTGCCTTACTACGCTACGTGTACTTTGCTGAGGTTCTAGGTGTATGACCACCAGAATAGCTTCCTCGGTAGCTGGAATATGGCGAATCCGTGGATAACCTCTGTCATGCGATGGTGAAATTAGAGAACATGACTCCCGAAGGGGCAGCTCCAGACGACGAAACACATTTTTATCTGGATAGCATTGATGAGGATATGTAACAATATATTCACGAGCAGTAACACCAGCCCAGTTATCAGATGCACCAAGGACCAGAAGCATATCCACATATTCATTGTTTGTGTATGCCGTACATCTGCCACACCGGTTTAGAGGTTTTCAATGAGAAAATTCTATACAACTATACATGTACATTGAAGTCTGTCACAGACGCGTTACTCCGTTCGCAAATAGTCCCTGTCTGGGTGCCTATTCTGTATCTTTCCGCCATTGTGCTGACCGTTTCGGTACTCAATAGCACCTCACGGTCTAGTACTCGAATTAGGGTCCCTGCGTTATTCAGTATGCATTTCGGTAGCGATACCGTTCGGGTCTAGAGAACCGAAGCGCTGTTGTCGGTTCGTGTCGCACAAGCGAATCAAAAGCAAGCGGCTGCAGATCCGCGCATGCGCACTGCAACGCCCACAGCGCCACGAACACAAAGCAGCTAGCAGACGACACAAGCGCGCTATTGTTCCAAGTACCGAAAATTGCGTTTACGTTGGCATAACGCATGGCGCCGCATTCCATCGAGCTGACGTGCCCGCCTTCATCGCCCTTGCCTCCTCCTTAACAGTATCAGGCACAGTATATCCATTACCATGATTCTCAACTGAAATGCATAAAAAATTTTACAGTTTCTCTGACCAGGTGTTTCCATGCATGTATAACAACGATAGCATATTTGACTGTATTCTGCAGATTGTCGTAAATACCGCATTATGTCATCTTATTCTCATTCACACTGACATCGTGTTTTGGATTTTACGTTTCGGAAAATGAGTTAGGAATAGTGTGTAGTGCCTCATTGCACCAATACATCTATAAAAACACCCGAAAAATTGGTTCTGAGAGTTTCAGAGAAAAAGAAGATAGACAGAATGTGGTTATAACACGCTCCTAGAGATCCAAATGATTAAGTAGCCCACTTCCCTATATGATGCGTCAACGATTTTGTTCTTTAAAACAAAATTGAAAATAAACGCATTTTCGAGAGCTCCTGCAGTTCGTCGAAGTTTATAACATGCATCTCATGAATGAAAATGTTTCGTATGTGGTGCTACAGTCTAAAAATATTACGGCAGAGATGTTTCATCCCTGTCTGCTGTGGTTGAGGATTCGATCGCAGATAAATACTTGTGACAAGCAAGATTATGAAGATGACTGCTGCTAGTTACATTCCCAGTAATTTATGTTGTGCTCTTAGATTACTGTCTAACCGCATACTCGGAATTCGCTACATATTCGGAAAAAAATGGTGAATTATTTCTGACAAGAAAAAATATAAAGGTTCACTCACAGCAACTTCATCCCCAACAATTTCATATTTCGCATTTTAAGCACACAGAAATGACGAAATCATTACTGAGGAGGTGTGCTCTTACATGTATGTAATACCGAATATTGCAGAAAACTCTTAATTTACAATGTCTCAGAACGTGTTGCATATATGAAGAGAAAAAAAAAATTGCATCCACCCATGCGCGAACCTGTGACCTTTCGTATCACGTTCCCGCGCGCTAACCACTTTTTTTTATCTCATTTTGTTCTTTTTCGTTCCTTGTATCTGCTCGGGGCGGACGTTGCAAGTCACCCGTTTCAGTTCGTCGTTGATCCATTAACTCAGTTTTTTTTTTATTATTACAGAGGGCAACTAACGCTCTGGCCGAACACGCTGAGTTACTGTGCCGGCAACCACTTGGTCACGCCAAGCAACAGACACGCAGTACTTATTTGTTGTAGTATTGTGTAGAGGATCTTAGGCTGACTTCGTTGCCAAACGGTGCTGCGTAGGTCTTAAATGGTACATGATTGCTTTCCATTGTTACTTGAAAGTTGTAAACACGTTTCGATAATTACCAACTAACCCATTTGTGGGAAAAAGTACACAAAGGCACTAGTAACGTCAGTTCACACTCATGTAATATACGTAAGCAGAGCCAATGTCTTGATATTTAATGATCTTTAAACGTATTTTGAGAGAATATTGACCGAAAACGTTTACTTTTTTTTATGTAATCATTCACAGTAACAACCTAACCTAACCATATTTCTAACAAAGGAAAATAGCCTATTACGATCTCACTTTCCAACTGGATGCGTCCAATAGTAACACAATCACTAAATCCAAAGCTAAAACCGCTAAATATGTTTAAAATAAATTATAGGTGTACATAAACCACAGCTCACCGATCGACAGGGCCAGACCGAAATCCAAAACCTCTCGGTAAAATTGTTGTAAAATCGGTGGGAGGACCGTTCGGTAACAAGTCTCAGAAGCTTACTGAATAGGATATTTCGATAAAGAACCGAAAATGACGTCACTACCGAAACTAACCTACTACACCGACAGGTATGAACGATACAGAATAGGGTCCCTGGCGGACAGCGCATACAGTATAGACACGCCGTCAGTCCTGCGTGCTGTTCCACCTAACATGCATTACACCTTTCACAAATATTGCTCTGCATGATTCATCCTGACACCGCTAACTGTGGAATGTTCCGTTTCGAATTGCACTGTTTCCCTAACGGTAACAGACGTGATGTTTCCGCAATCCCATCGATAGAAAAATAATAATAATAATAATCCATTGAGATACATACTAAACAGCATGCGGTTACCAGACTCAAATGTTGAAAGGCATAGTTAGTGGGACCATGGTGGTAACACATACAAATAGTAACCGAGTTTGGACATGATTCACAAAGCACATTCCCAGTCCTACTGGTAACGTAAGTCACTAACGAAATGTAATGGACCTGAACGAGGCAAGAATAATAGTTGGTATTATTCTATGGGACCATTGGAGGAGGGTATAAAGAAAACAGGTTTCGCATCTAGCAGATGAAGTGGTGCAAATAAATTCACGCTCACGATGTGGAAAGGGCTTCTTTCAAAGTTAGCCAATCATCCACTTCTACGATTGTAGTATGTAAGTGCAAATGTTTTCTAGAGGACCCGCTGCAATCGCTGTTAACGATTAAGGTGCCAGACACCTACCCACCTCTACTACATTTACCAAATAAAAAACATATACCTCAACCCAGGATCGAACCCTGACCTCCTGTACGCTAATCCAAAAGTTCATCCACTGCACCAACTGTCCAGCAACGCTGGTACGTTCTGACAGAGATAGTTACCACACATGTGGTTATAGTGTTGCCAGATTACCGCTATTTAATGCTCTCTCTGTCTCTCTCTCTCTCTGCGGATGTACTCGCTGCACGAAATTTTGCGAGAGATATTTTGTTATCGCTGGTATGTGAGGAATCGCGCTGTAAAGCCCGAGTGCGCGAATTTCGCTTCAGCTTCACCCTGTTACTGAAGCACTCGCCGGCCGAAGTGGCCGTGCGGTTAAAGGCGCTACAGTCTGGAACCGCAAGACCGCTACGGTCGCAGGTTCGAATCCTGCCTCGGGCATGGATGTTTGTGATGTCCTTAGGTTAGTTAGGTTTAACTAGTTCTAAGTTCTAGGGGACTAATGACCTCAGCAGTTGAGTCCCATAGTGCTCAGAGCCATTTGAACCATTTTTTTGAAGCACTCACACACAAATACACCCACGATTTCAAAATGGTTCAAATGGCTCTGAGCACTATGGGACTTAACATCTGAGGTCATCAGTCCCCTAGAACTTAGAACTATTTAAACCTAATTAACCTAAGGACATCACACACATCCATGCCCGAGGCGGGATTCGAACCTGCGACCGTAGCAGTCGCGCGGTTCCGGACTGTAGCGCCTAGAACCGCTCGGCCACCGCGGCCGGCCCACCTACGATTTGCATACATTATTTTCATTGGTTGTAAACATTACTTACATCGAGATGTGCTCCCGTCATTGAAATGAGATGCCACTCCAAATGCTAATTCAGTACTGAACATACACTACTGGCCGTTAAAATTGCTACACCACGAAGATGAAGTGCTACAGTCCCGAAATTTAACCGACAGGAAGAAGATGCTGTGATATGCAAATGATTAGTTTTTCAGAGCATTCACACAAGGTTGGCGCCCGTGGCGACACCTACAACGCGCTGACATGAGGAAAGTTTCCAACCGAATTCTCATACACAAACAGCTATTGACCGGCGTTGCTTGGTGAAACGAAGTTGTATTGCCTCGTGAAAGGAGGAGAAATGCGTACCATCACGTTTCCGACTTTGATAAAGGTCGGATTGTAGCCTATCGCGATTGAAGTTTATCGTATCGCGACATTGCTGCTCGCGTTGGTCGAGATCCAATGACTGTTAGCAGAATATGGAATCAGTGGGTTCAGGAGGGTAATACGGAACGCCGTGCTGGATCCCAAGGGCCTCGTATCACTAGCAGTCGAGATGACAGGCATCGTATCCGCATCGCCGTCACAGATCGTGCAGCCACGTCTCGATCCCTGAGTCAACAGATGGGGACGTTTACAAGACAACAACCATCTGCACGAACAGTTCGACGACGTTTGCAGCAGCATGGACTATCAGCTCGGAGGCTATGGCTGCTGTTACCCTTGACGCTGCATCACAGAGAGGAGCGCATGCGACGGTGTACTCAACGAAGAACCTGGGTGAACGAATGGTGTGTGTGTGTGGGGGGGGGGGGGGGGTTGTTTTGAGGGAATAGACCACACAGCGAGGTCATCGGTCTCATCGGATTAGGCAAGGATGGGGAAGAAAGCCGGCCGTGCCCATTCAAAGGACCCACCCCAGCATTTGCCTGGAGTGATTTAGGGAAGTCACAGAAAACCTAAATCAGGAGGTCCGGACGCGGGATTGAACCGTCGTCCTCCCGAATGCGAGTCCATTGGGCACGAATGGCAAAACGTCATTTTTTCGGATGAATCCAGGTTCTGTTTACACAGTATCATAATGGTCGCATACATGTTTGGCGACATCACGGTGAACGCACATTGGAAGCGTGTATTCGTCATCGCAATACTGGCATATCACCTGGCGTGATGGTATGGGGTGCCATTGGTTACACGTCTCGGTCACCTCTTGTTCGCATTGACGGCACTTTGAACAGTGGACGTTACATTTCAGATGTATTACGACCGTGGCTCTACCCTTCATTCGATCCCTGCGAAACCCTACATTTCAGCAGGATAATGCACGACCGCATGCTCCAGGTCCTGTACGGGCCTTTCTGGATACAGAAAATGTTCGACTAGTGCCCTGGCCAGCACATTCTCCAGATCTATCACCAATAGAAAACGTCTGGTCAATGGTGCCTGAACAACTGGCTCCTCACAATACGCCAATCACTACTCTTGATGAACTGTGGTATCGTGTTGAAGCTGCATGGGCAGCTGTACCTGTACACGCCACCCAAGCTCTGTTTGACTCAATGCCCAGGCGTATCAATGCCGTTATTACGGCCAGACGTGGTTGTTCTGGGTACTGATTTCTCAAGATCTATGCACCCAAACTGAGTGAAAATGCGATCACATGTCAGTTCTAGTATAATATATTTTTCCAATGAATACCCGTTTATCATCTGCATTTCTTCTTGGTGTAGCAATTTTAATGGCCAGTAGTGTATGACATTAATGCTTCCCGACAGCTGCCCTGGCGTGCTAGTTGTGTTGTCACCGCCAGACACCACACTTGCTAGGTGGTAGCCTTTAAATCGGCCGCCGTCCGTTAGTATACGTCGGGCCCGCGTGTCGCCACTATCAGTGATTGCCGACCGAGCGCCGCCACAGATGGCAGGTCTAGCCTACAGAGACTCCCTAGCACTCGCCCCTGTTGGACAGCCGACTTTGCTAGCGATGGTTCACTGTCTACATACGCTCTCATTTGCCGAGACGACAGTTTAGCATAGCCTTCAGCTACGTCATTTGCTACGACTTAGCAAGGCGCCATATTCAGTTACTATTCTGAACAGATAATATTGTGAATCATGTACCGTCAAGAGCGACGTTCATCATTAATGGATTAAAGTTAAGGATAAAACTAATTACGTCCGCTTTCTCAATTCTCATTCCTTGTCATGTTCCAGACCTCACGTCAGTATAGTCCTTCCCTCCTCGCGCCAGCCTGCGTGAGCTAAAACGTGTGCACTTCGGCCTCCACTAGTAACACGGTGTTGGCTCTTCTGCCAACACAACACTAGTTATACGGAAGTGTTTATTTCACTTACCTGTGAGTTTCATTCGTGACACCGGACAAAATGCACTATGCCAGTCAAGCCATCTGGCAGCAGATACTTAATGCTGCCCGTGCGAATCCGGGCCGGCTAGCTAGTGTCACATGTGTCCAGCAGCGTCAGTGACAGCTGAAGCTAAGTTGTAGGCATGATTCATTCATTCATTCATATAACAACAGAGACATGTTTCCAGTACGCTACCACTTAACTTAAGCCTTTACAATAAATATCGCTTTTTGTAATGCACTTAGCAGAAATTTTCCGTCTTTGTATGTAGACAGGAAGCTAATAAGTAGAATGAGGTATGTTTATAATTCTCTCTTGAATTATTAAAATTTCTTGCTGCGTGTTAAATGGCAGTTTGTTGAAGTGTACATAATATAAAGATCTTAGACCCTTGTATTGGAAATGTGCTTATCAAGGTTCATGAGAAATTGATTTTTATTATGAGAAACAAATATCGTTTACGACTACATACACTGAGAAGTGAGTGAAAGAAGTTATATAGGCAACTGTAAGATCTGCAGTGATCTGAGACTGCCCTTGTTATTGGCAGCTACAACTAGTACCAGCGGTGTTTATTCGTTCATTCGTGGGGATTCCAAGAGTGTTATTGTGTCTACCTCGTAGCCTCCTTACTGTAGCTCTTCTTTAATTAAGTCCGAAGATATCTTGAAACGGATGCCAAGTTAAAAGACTCGAATAGCCCTTCTAGCGTTTGTGAAGAAGCTGATTCGATGCTACTGACCCTGTGGTGGTCTCCACCATTTGTCCTCTACATGTGTTATAAGACAAATGTACGTTACATGGTGACCTTCATGAAGTGGACTTCACAACAGTTGGGAGCGAAGTTCTTCCGCGAGCTTTTAGCGCATTTTTGTGGAATTACGTCTTGTTGTAGGCAGTTGTTGGTAGCTACTGGGGAAATGGCTGTGAGGCTGCTCAAATCCTTCATTTTGAGCTGGAAGGAGTGTAGCAACGACGCCCTCGTCAGAGGCTTTCTGCACCGATAGTAAAGCTCCTTTGCTGTTAGAATTAGCTCTGTGCTTCTTGTTATTGACGCGTAAGTTCTCAATTATCGCTGAATATTTTCACAGTCCATATATTCTCATACTTCATTAGATGATATCTCAATGCTGCTGACCATTAGGACAGTCAGTCCGTCAGTGCTGAGAAACCTGACGTCAAGGTTCTTATTTTGCTGCTCGTTGTCCACTTCCATCACTACAATAATCGTCATTGTGGGGCTATCGGCTGTGGGCCGGAACACGTCGGCTGCCAGTCGGAAGACCCACGACTCCGTTCTCTGTAACCGAAGGCAACCACACCTGACGAAAAAATAGTCACCCCTACAGACATGAAGCTAACCCATGTAACAGGGCCTAACTTGCTGAAGAAGAGGGTCCAAAAGTTTCACCACATATGTCACACCCAACTGAAGCCATTCCTTGATAATTAAATCTCGTTGACCTAGGGGGATGCAGGGAGTAGCGGGGATGGTAGCTGACATGTTTCACTCGGTGCTCTAAATACGCGTAGAAATTTGGTATGGGATTAAAAGCGAGTGATACAGCGGGCCACACCAGATGAAATAAGATCGTCAAACAACGAACTATGCGGGCAGCCCTGTGAACGCACCTATTCTCATCTTCGAAGATGGGGTGTCCATAGCATTTTCATCATGAAGATGTAGAAGAAAGGGTCACTCTTGTTCACCGATTATGTTGAAATAAACGTCCTGTTTCATTTTCACGGTAATGAATGAGCCAAGTCATGGTACGATAAACCCCGTAAAACATCACAGCCCCACCACCAACCCGAAGTACATCCTCTGTTTAATGTGAGTACATGCCTCATTGGGACTTCGGTGCAAACGAAGGCTTGTGTCATTTGAACAGAATTAAAACAGAAATTCGTCGGACCCCCCCAACGCTACTCCAGTCAGCTACTGCCCAGTTCTGTGTTGCTTGATTTCCCTAGGATAACAGTCTGTATAGTGGTTTATTGACTCACAACAAAACATAAGGACTCCGAACACTAAATGGTTTTTCTGCTTAGCTGTAAATTATGGCCTTTTGCGAGGCACCCAATTATAAATTCCATTGTATGCAGTTACTTTCGAAATTTTCGTTCGGAAACTGGTTAAGATGGACTTGCAATATTTGAAAACAGCAGTTCCTATCGGATTTTAAACAAACTGTCTTTGACAAAGCGTGACAGTTGTCTCTAGTTCCTGTCAGTTACGATCTTTTTACCACCAATATTCTTACACCGTGTTAGTGGCTGCGAGCGGAACACCTTTCCTGATAGTAGTGTCACACAGTCCATGACGATACATCAGCAAATCGGAGAAATTCATTTACGGTGTGGTCATGAAACTGAAAGTGAGAAAATGAGAACTACTTCACCTGTTGAAAAACCGGCTGTGTCTCGTGTCAAGTGGAGACAAGTGCAAAAGGGTACGGCACTATTAATCTTCAGCACTTTATACATATGGCAAATAGTGGTATTCTTTAGCAAAATGGCAACAACGAATGAGAGGAACATTCTGTAAACCTGCCTAGAATCTGGACGTGCTGAAAAAACTTTTCTGCCAGGCGTTGAGCAAACAGGGTTCAATCAAGTGCAAATTGTAGCGGACATAGGAAGAAACAATGCCTGAACTGTGGGATCCAATATCATACTTGGATCATTCCAGCGACTGTCAGAGATGGTTGAGAAGACCAGTCTTGCTCACGGAATTTCAACAAGGTTCATCAACTGTATCCATCGTCTCCAGTACTAATTGTGGTCCCCCAATTCTGAGTCGACTAGAAGACCTGAACCAGAGACTTCGAAGCTTCTGTGACAAGCTATGCCCCGACTTAGTAATCTTTCGACACAGGGTAGAGAACTGTAGAGTCCCCTAATGTGGGTCAGATGTGGATTAGAGTACCAGAGGAGAATTTAATGACCCGTCACTCAGTGAAACAATTACAGTTTTGAAAGTGGTAAGCGTACAATGCGTTCAATGTTTGCGTTAACATCTGTCAAATTTACGATAACACCTATGATAAATAAGCCAGCGTGACACACAGTGTATTGAAATTAGAACAAATTCCCCATTGTACATAAAACATAATTGTCTTGTGAGCTAGATGATTAATAATGATTCATACGAGTAATACTACCGTAAGGGGAAAAAATCACGCGAGTACTGCTGCGACTTCTGGGAACGGCTGAGAATTTTTTACGCAGCCCTTATAATGTACATGTCTTCTAGTGGGATTTCTCAGTTACATAGCCACTCATGTATCGAAAAAGGCTGATGAATTTCTGCAAACTCTGGATGGCATATTAACTATAAATAAGTTACACACTGACAACAGGAGTGAAATTTCCATGCACACTTTTTATATTTTTCACAGTCTGAGGAAAATCAATAAATCTTAATTTAACTTTCCGAATAATATACATTGTTTTAGCAGCAAAAGTTTACTGACCTCAAAATCTTATATTTGTGCACTAGCGTGGACGAAAGTACTATTGTCACCATGAATAATAATAAATAACTCACGGGCGCCAACATTAGAAGCGAAAGCTTCACCTGGAGTCATTACAACATTTGTTTGTGTTACTACATTTAACGGTTGTATCTACATGGTAACAAGTGAACACAGTTACCCCAATGGGATAGTTGATAGTGATTAAACCTAAAAATATTTTGATGTATGCAAAACTGTATGTAAAAAGCAGTTTCTTTGGTGTTTCTACTAGAGTGCCAAGATAACTTAGGCATTACTTGAGAACTGACACAAATATGAAGAAAATTCTAACATATGGTGTTTTATGAAAGTTCAGCCTGTTCACAGATTTGAATCAGCATGAAAAACTGCGTTTTAAAAAGTAAAAATGATGTTATATATTTAAAACTTGTGTATCTGTATTACATACCATATGTTGTCACTCTCACTCTTAGGTTCATTGGTGTGGATCATAGACGAATACTGGTGTTTCATGCACAGATTTAAAATATATACTTTTTACACTATAATGAGTTGAGTCGTAGTTTGTGAGGTAAGAAGATGAGTCAAATATAGATTGAATCCCCACCTCCGAGTAGTATACTTTGATCTGATACATGTCTAACCTAGGAAATGACAGGCACGTTGCCCATGTCTGCCAGCGAATGCCCGTATACTAGAACGTAGTTCTAGCAAAATTTCATCATCTGTGACGATGAATCGTCTGTAAGTTTACTACCCCTCTCTGATTTTGGACTATCTGCCCCCAATCAATGAGTTCCATTTCGACACTGACACATTCAAATTTAGTACTAACTGGCCCACTAGAATTATCTGAATAACCCAGACTGGGTGCCTGTTCATTCGTTCTAGGCTCCATCAGTGACGCACACATTAATACTACGGCGCATATACTTAACTTATCGGTCATGCTGTCTGCTTCTGCTGCACTGGTGCTGCCGAATGTGCAGATGCAGGCGATGCTGACGAACGAAGTCGCCGCCGTCAGTCTTCGCCGCTGCTGCAGACTCGAACTCAGCACGCCTCTGTGTAACCTTCTTCTTCTTCTTCATTTGCGAGGCTCTGCACCTAACTTCCCCACAGTCACCTTTTGCTACCAATTCTCACGCATGCAGCTGCTGCATAATCTTATGCTCGAAGCCCCTACTCAAACTGCCTATCATGCAATAGATTTGCGACCTGTATAACAGAATATCCTAAAGAGTTAAAATTATAGGTGTAATTCTAAAGGGATTAAATTCGTATCCCGGGATAGAAAACTCCAATTGCGGCGGTACCTTACAGTTACTGTTAGTGTAGCTGCTCTTCCAAACAGCACCACATACGAACAAACCAGTTGCGTCTTTACCTGTGGTTACTCGTACTTTAGACACTTGGACTCTAATTAAAAAATAGCTCGATGTGCACGTCAGCTTTCACGCCCTGCAGCTAACTGCTGCATATAATAATCTGTAGTTGTGATCCTGTAGTCAAATAGTCTACGCATTGGCTAGAATTGCAAATTAATAAAATACACAGAAATATAAAGTAAAAGATAAATGAATAATTTAACAAAAAGAGTTGTGTTCTAACGTCTGTAACTGATGTAGACGATAGAAAATTATGTCGAATAATGTTTATTCATGAAAGGACATGTCAGATAAACGGAAAGTGGTTCTACGATAATCAGGTATAATACGGACATAAAATACCCTTATCAAATGTAGTAAAGTTAATGTCGAGAGTGTTACGAGAGTGGTAGCAAAATCCCCAGACTAAATAGTCATCAAAGATACGCGAAAACTAAGTCAATTTCGAACTCACAGTACACGAAATATTCTCCAGCTCAAAACAGTTCAGAGTTCAACATGATAATTCATAAATTAACACACATGATACAAAAAATAGTAACTATACTGTGTCTATTCTCAGTTCCGTAATAAAAGCATATAAAGTTACAGTCCTACTCTGGAGAACATTCAGACCTCGAAATATAAAGTCCCTTCAAAAGTTAAAGTATTATAGCGGCCGTTCATCGCTTAGAGTCTATCATCGATACGAACGAATATCACACGTTGTCGCAGGTAGGTCTGTGTTCTTACAGCACTCGACGTAAAGTGTTCCCTTCAAGATCTAACGGAAAATTATCCTCAATATTTGAAATCTCATGGTAGCTGTTCACCATACAGAACCCATCACTTGTAATTTCGAATAACTTCTTCCATCATAAACGTAAAAGTATCTAGAATCGCTCCCTTAAGTTCATCACTCGAAAAGTCCTAGTCTGCACTTGACTCCCATAGTGTTCCGCTACTGTCTGGTTTCCCTTGGCTAAAGGCTGTCCCCACCAAATATATGTTGTTATTGAACTCTGCAGATATGATTTGACTCACTTGATCACTTTACCACACTAGACTAATATGTCACAAAAATATTTAAATAAAAGAAATGTTATAAACTTTTGATACACTCAGACCATGCACACTGATTAAAAATAAGTGTTTGCTCATAAATAAATAAGCTAGTATTCTTGTGCAAGTGTGCTCATGTTAAGTGACAATGGATTGTCGTTAAATTTTGTTTACACAGTTATTTATGCCTGCATCTCAGAAGCATCTTTTGGTTCTCTTTTCAGTTGTGGTGTCCGCTAACAGATACGATTGGCCGCTTTTAAATTTGCACAGTTTTTCAATAGCATTTGCTGCCAACTTTTGAATAAGTTTACTAAGAAAATAGTAAACTGTTCATTAAATAAATACACAAGTATGACAAAATATGAGGCATTCATGCTGTTTTCATTTGCTGTGTAACTGTGGAGAATATGAGTTCTGACAACCATTTGCGTAATAATAAAACGTTACAAAAGACGTCATAAGCCAATATATAAAATAGATAAAGATGAGTAGCTCTCAGGGATGATAGCTATCATGCAATGCTATCATCTGAGATATCGTTTGTTGAAATTGCATGAAGTGTTTAAAAGTTGTTTATCCAGAGAATCATTGTGGAAATATTTAGTCACTGTAAATTATAAAAGTTCTCTGTTTTAAAGATACTGAAATTATTGCTGTGCCATTGGATATGCGTCGTTTTTCTCGGATCATCGAATAATATTTGATTGTAAATTATTACAGGCTCTTAAAGAACTGTGAGAAGCCATCTTTCACGTTGTTTAACACTCTCTTACTTTTGGAGCATCATCTGTCCTCTTAAGTGTCAGAAATTCCCACACGAGGATTTTCGCATTTCCGGCCATACGCTCCTTGTCTCTGCACCTGCACTGGTCGCTAAGCCAGGCCTGCTGCGGTGTGCCCTGAGTTCTTGGGCCCACTAGAATTTAGCTGTACAACAAATTCATGTTAGCTCGTACCAATACTTGGTGACCGATTAGCTCACTAAATCCCCATTTCTGAGTAACTCATTAGTGACAGTTACTGAAAATGTAATGCAAAGATTTATTAAAGCAAATATGCAGAAGTTTGTTTACCCCTTATCAGTTATAGACTTAACTGATAGAAACAATTTGCTTCTGTACAAACAAGTAGACTTACGATTTGGAATTAAAAAGAGTTATCAAAGATTTAAAAAACAACAAAATGACACTGATCTTATGACTTTAGATTATAGAAAAGGTGCTTTCATGGCTTTTACAGAAAAATTGTTGATGTTTATTATACAGGGTGATTTTTTCCACCATGTACAAACTCTGGAAACTAGTCGATGAGAGGACATGGAACAAAAAAGTTCTAATGAACTTATGTCTAAAAATGCATCGTTTCCATGCTGGAGACGATTTATTCAATCATACTTTGTTACAGAAATGCATCGTTTCCATGCTGGAGACGATTTATTCAATCACACTTTGTTACAGACACTAGTGTCTAATACTTGCTGTGCCTCGCAGCCACAGTTACAGTATGCATGGTTTCCTCCTTGAGGGTGGTATTGTTCTCATACGTCATGTCCTAGCGCCCTCTCCTGCCATAGTAATTGGTAATGTTGTGTCCGATTCACTTTTCTTGCTGACTCACCTTCTAGTGGATGTGATACAGCGTTGTACACATAGTTCAGTATTCGAACTGAGATCTTGCCGACATGGAGTTTACTTATGGAAAGGCAAATGGCAATGGGCAGCAAGGCTGTATCAGGAGACCTACCCGCACCACCAACAACCACAGCATTCAAAGTTTGCAACATTGCTTCCCCGTTGCTTCTGAGACAGGGTCGTTTCAGGAAGCAGGAAATCATGAAGGGCATACGCAAAATGTTTGGACACCAGACTTGGAGGAAAATGAGATTAACACTGTGGATGGCGATCGATGTTTCAGTACTAGGCAGTTGGCCCACCATTACAGGGTAAGGCAGATGACCATGTGGAACATTCTCCATAACAATTGTTACTACCGTTATCACTTACAGAGTGTGAAAGGCTTACTAGCAACAGATTTTCCACATTGAGAACAGTTTTGTAACTGGTTTCTTCACCATGCAACCACGATTCGACGATCTGTGCCATCCAGTCTAGTCACAGATGATGCCACCTTTATGCGGAGTGGTATCTTCAAGTTTCGTATCAGTCATCTGTGTGATAGCATGCACAATCCCCATGCTATTGTGGTATTGTGACAGCGAATCATCAGCATCGGTGCAATTGGAATGTATGGGCCGGGATAACTGGCGACCATATTTTGGGACCAGTCTTCCTTCCACATCGCCTAACAGGCCAGAACTATCGACGTTTCTTTCAGGTAACTTTACCTCCTCTGCTGGAAGATGTGCCATTGATGCTTTGAAGAGTTATGTGGCTGGTACATGATGGTACTCTAGCCCACTTTGCCGTTAATGTCCTGATGCATCTCAATCCTATCTTCCCTGGTCGATGCATCGGACGACGGTGTCCAGTTTCATGGCCTGGTCGTTCACCGTATCTCAACCCTTGTGATTTCTGGTTAGGGGGCCAACTCAGATTTATCGTGTATGCAAAGGCCATTCTAGATGTGGAGACACTGAAGCAGTGTATACATGCTGCCTTTGACACTGTTCAGATGCAGCCTGGCCAATGTGAATGTGTGACACAGAGCGCATACATCCATGTGTTGAGTCACATGGAAACCATTTTCACCATATACTCTAACTGTGGCTGCATGGTACAGCGCATATTAGACTGCAATTTCTGTAACAATGTATGGTTGAATAAATGGTCCCTAACATGGAAACCATGCCTTTCTGGCCATAAGTTCATTAGACCTTCTTTGTTCCATATCCTCTCATCAATCAATCCCTAAAGCTTGTACACTGTGGAAAAAATCACGCTGTATAAGCTTACTAAAAAAAGTTGTGATTCAAGTTTTATACATATTCCTAAAATCAGAAGTGGCAGATTGCAAAGTCTGCCCGCTAGTTTGAATGAAAATAGCTGGATCAGTGACATTGTGACTAATGAAATAACTCAAGATTTCAACAATTTATGTTCTCAGCTTTCAGCACAACAACTTCTCAAAAATTATTCACGTGCTAACAGTTATCTACATCATTGCTGAAATGAATTAATTCTTATGCACACCAATCTACAATCATTAATTAAACTGTTAAAGATAATTATGATTTTATCTTATGGTAATGCTAATGCTGAAAGATGTTTTTCAGTCAATTCTAAAACTTAGTTAAGAATATGAAAAATGAAACTTTAATTGCCTGGTATGACTCTATCCTAAATGGAGATGTTGCAACTCTATGTGTTCCAAAATCTTTAATTCATTCTTATCAGAACTCAGATTCAAAATTGTCAGAAGAAACTGTATGTTGGAAAAAAAGCTACAATGACTGAATCATAAATTTTTAAAAGAAAAGTGTAGCAAATGGAAAAAAAGATTTGGCATCAAAAAAAGATTAACTTTTAGTTGAGATTTAAGCTATTGATGAGCAATGTGAAATTCTTCATTAATTTGATATACAACATATTAGAATTATACTTTGTACTATTTCATACTACAAGTCATTAGGTTATTTATGTATTACTTATTTTAAATTATGCACATTTCATAAGATTGTTAAATTACTTATAAAATATTAAGTATGGCAATATGCTAAAATTAAATAAAATAAACTATTTAAATAAATGTGTCTTCTTCATTTTTGTGAGTTTTGTACCAGGTTTAATTCTTGACAATTAGAAATTAATTAAAAATTATCTTTATATTAATAATAAGATTTCAAAATCAGGATAATTATTGCAAACTTTCCTGGAAAACCTGGAAATATTAGGGAATTTTTGAATCTTTTCTTTTCTTGGTTACCCTGTTCTTCTTATCGGTGAAAATTTTATGGCAGTGTGCCTTTGTTATAAACAATAAAATTAGCAAAACAGATGTAATTGGAATGAAAAGTAACTTAGCTTTTGATATGAATAAATGTTTTATTAAAGTATAAACAATAAAATATCTCTTATTTAAATAGTTATTATATAACTGCTTGCTCATGTAACTAATGTTGTGAATGATATGAATAATGGAAACTGTTTGCTTTATATTAAATTTTGTTTATGAAGAAAATATTTTTCATACACAATTGTGTTTGCGAAAAATTGAAGGTTTTTCAATATGTTCATTATAGGATATATGCTATTTCTCTATTTTATCATTTGGAAGTTTCTAGCATATTAGAATAAATATTTATAGTCTCCATCAGCTAAACATTTGGCTTCTCAGACAGTTCTTTTACAAAGGCTATCTCCTAAAATCTTCACGAAAAATTCTCCAATGTTTACCGACTACCTCACACTCAAACAAGTAAATTAAGTGTACTGGCACATAAAGGCTACTCTTGTCCATCATAACCAACTTCAGTAATCAGTGATTTTGTCATACATTGCTAACATAACTTATTTCTAGCGTATTTTATTGAACTATATAATTCTATACAGGTATTAATTTCATAAACAAAAAATGTTTGACAGAAATATTTATTACTTACACTGAGAATAATTTATCATTTTACCAGAATGACTCCATGTTGGATGAAGAAGATGATGATGATGAGGAGGATGATGATGATGATGATCCCACTGATGAACATCAATCTGCTCGCATATTTCGACGACTGGTTGCTTTGCTTCTGAGAAATAGTCAGAGAACCTTCACTGGCTCATCTTCACTGGAATAAATAACATGTTTGGTCATACAAATTGTAATTGTGACCATCAGTATTAATATTTTTTTTTAATTTGTGCTTCAAAAATGTCATTTAGTATATTGAATATTGTTCTGCAATATATGTTTCTATACAGATATATTTTTATAAAATAAAAATATGCTCCCATAGATATTTAGATTTTATTTTGACAATAATTTTCCCAGGAATATATCTCTTTTTCAGAGGAACTCTCCTACACAGAAAAAGACTGAAATGACCTCCTAATCAAATATCATAAATGCACAAATTACTGCAAGATGAAGTTTGTTCTCTATAGAAAACCCTAAATGTATGTCCACTACTTCATATACACATAAGTAACTGAAGTGTTAATGCACACAAAATATGCTTGTGTTCATCGTATCCATCTTCAAAAATCAGTGTTTATCACACTTTCATGAAACAAGTGTTCTGTACTGAATTATGTTACCCCATACACATGTGTAAGAAAATATGTCCCCCACAACTGTTTAAAGTAGGTATTGAGAACAATTTCTGTTTATCAGGATGACTCCAATGTGAAAGAGAAAGTGGATTACCTTCTAAACATAGATCAGTGGGAGCCTAGATAGCAGCAAGACGCAGGTTCCCTTTCAGAAGAAAACTTCATTGTATATTTACTACCTCACATTCACGCAAATAATTAAGGTCGTGAGGCTCTTGGAAGAGTGCACATGCCAATCACATTAATCTTTTAGTTGGTGACTATGTCAATGGTACTTTACCTTATTTTGTAATATATTGTGCTGAAGTCTCCTGTGATCCATGGACGTTTCTGTGGAGAGTGGACTTACCCACCTAAATACTACAGACAGCCTTACCAGAGGTGCAACCACATCGGTAGGTTATCTGTAGAAAGGCCAGATTAACATATATTTCTTGAAGAGTAGCAGCTGTCTTTTCAGTCAGTGTAAGATGAACAGTCTGAATAGTTGACTCATTTGGACTTGTATGATTAGTCAACATGGTTAGCTACGTTGCTTCTGTTAATGGCTGAAAGCAAGGGAAGCTCTGTTGTATTTCTTGAGCTCTGCTGTATGGCGTCTGCTTGGAAAAATATTGCAGAAAGCACATTTTTTCCTGAAAAAAAAACAGTGAATACCTTAAAGTTGGAAATGATGGGAATTAGTAATGTGTTGTGGTACGAACAAAGGGTTCGAACTGGTGTTCGACATCTCTGCCAGGAGCCGAGATCGATAGCAACTCGGATGTGCTAAAGCTGGTGACTGACAAATACCACCACAGGTTGGTCGTGTTGTCCCAGCTGCTCACAGTCTAGGACTAGACAAGCACCATGAGTCAGTCGTACATAGTACTTCCCATGAATTACAACCTACCACCCCTAGCTGCTTAACAGATATCGACCCTGTTGTGGACATTGACTTTCTAGTCATTGTTTTTGGCATTCACTCGGTGTTCTACTCGTGACGAACTTGGCTTTGTTTACAGATTATGCATTTGTATCAAGAGCAGACATAAAAGTGGCGATGTAATCTTGCCCTCAGTTTTAAGTGACACACTTACAACCAGTGTCAGTGTTATGAATCGCAAGTTTCTGGAACTTTGCCAGCAATAGCTGTCACTGAAATAGCGGCAGTTCAAGGAACAACAGCAACAGTTGGCAAAGATATGCTGTTATGCTCATGACGTTTCTCGTAGGCAGCAAAATGCTTTCCTCTTGTCTTCTGGTTCTCATTTACACGAAGTGGTGCAGATATTGCAGCCACTGTCAGACCCAAGTGATTTATCTTTCAGTAATCTCCGTACTCTGTTCACGAATACTGTAGTCAGCAGGCGCACCTGCTGCAGCTATGTTACAGTTTAATCAGTCTCATAAACAACATGGACAGTCGTACACAGCATGGGCTGCCGACTTGCATGGCCTCACATATAAGTACAATTTCCTTTGTCTGGGCTGTAAGGTTTCCCTATCAGAGAAGCCACAACAAAAGCTTTGGCCAAGTCTAATCGTAACCTTGGTTATGTGCTTACAGTTCCTACATTTTTTGACTTTATTTCTGCCTCAGCGTGCCTCCACAAAAGAACTTCATGAGTCAATGCTCCTTAAGGAGGGATGTAACACAAAATGTAAACAGTTATTTTAAAAAATCATTACAGCCATATTTATTAATGTACAAATCTAAAATTTTGCATGTGTAAAGCAAAAGAGCTGTGTTTTAATGGAAAAATATAATAAAATATGCAGGATTAATATTTTGCCAGAAATTTGAATTTTTAATTTTCTATTGCCTTTTTTTCTATAAAAATCCATAACTCAAATTCTAATCATCTGAAATTTTTGTTGTAGTGTCCTGAGAAGGTTATAAGACCACTGAACTACAGTTGTTAATTTATGGTACAAATTGTATCATTAACAGAGTTATTAATTTAGCACATCCAAAATTAACTTTTTTTATATACAATCGTCTAAAAATCAGAAAATAATTGCAAGATTTCGTATTTTTTAGTTCCAGGGAGACAGCAACACGTTGCGAACAGTTCCTGAAAATTTCATAGTATTAGCGGGATGGACGTTTCGTTATGTTTCCTTTCGAGTTGTTACCAAATATTTGTATTGCATCACGCCAATTTGTTGTTTCAAGCAGATGTGGATGAGTTTACGACCTGAACTGAAACCGTCGGAAAAGGGAAATGGTACATTTCCTGACATGAGTGCCTGTTCAAAATATCATGTACTCACTCCCCTCTACAAGTCCCAGAACTTTGTAATGGAATTTCTGTACACCCTGCGTAATGCTTAAGGGGCCACAAGGCACAGAAAAACAATACTGCCCGTAAGTTGGCGGCAAACACACTGACAAGAAGCAATGAATAACGTCAGTTAACAGCAGCAGATTGCTTTCAGTATGGAATTACTCAGAAGGCCTACCACATAACAATCCCTTGACGCAGCCCATCCATACTACAGAACAGGAAGCTGTTCCCATGCAACACGTTCCACGAAAAGCAACGTACCATCATGTCCACGCTATATGGGCCTCGTTTCTCCCTAAACGAAGCGACTCAAAATCTCCACAGACTTTACCCCAGTAATCACTGCAAATTTCCACGTCGGTCACAGAACACCAACTGCCGTAGCCCGCGCTATCTTGTTACCGCTCCACAGTCCCCCAAGCAACAACCATCCTATCGATGGGCAAAGACGTGCCAGCCAGAAGAGAGTAACGAAATGGTTGACGTTACTGCTTATCGGCTTCGCTATAATTCAGATATTTTTCTACAAGTACATAAAATCTCAAACGAGATGTTGCCTTACGTCAGAGAAAATATCCAATCACAAAAGCTATTTTCAAAGAGTTATTCTCAAAACATAGAACCTAACGTTAAATCATTACTAATCCAGTGTAAGAAATGTTATAGATTCGTCAGGAGTAAAGATATAACTAGTAATTGTGCGCCTATAAGCAGCCATGACAGCTCTCATGAAAGAGCAGCTTTATCAAATTTGTAACACAATGTTACTGGATTACCTACTTGTCAGAAAATATTAACTGTAGCACACGAAGTTTGTAACCAAATTTTAGAAATAAATTATGCCCACAGTTCAAAGCTTTACAAAGGAATTTGAACTCAGACGTTTCTATCTCGAGAACTGAGGTAAGACAAGTTACTTTCCATCAGGAATTGCGTGCACCCAATGACTGTGATATGGCTTCCAAAATGATGGAACACAGCACTCAGTCGTCTTTTTCTTTCAGGTCTTTTTAAGCAAATCTAGATTTCGGCTAGTGCCTAGCCATTATCAATGCACTATATCATAATATCAATGCATGCCCTAGTACGTCAGTCCCCTGTTCGGGGTTCTGTCACTGTTCGTTCGTCGATTGAGGTAAGTGCAATTAATGGGCTGTTAGCTCGGTATAGTTGGTCAAACACAAACTAAACATGATGACAAAAGAATGAAAACAGGAAAAACTGTCATTTTCTGGATGCTGTGCAACCTAACACTGTGATAGTTTTTGTTACTAGTGGAGGGCAAAATACTTCATTGCATTTTGTGATCCAGTGCATGAAAACTTGCTGGCCTCATTTGAGGACACTGGGCACTTCTGTGGAAAATGTTATGTTTTTCGAACTTTTCACATTCTTTCGTCATGGTTCGCCAAGTTTTTAAAACCGTTGAAGAGGCAGTAGGATATCTATTTTCTGAAGACAAAAGCAAATATGGTAGCTCTGCATCCAGATGTAGATGAGTAGACGAATGAGGAAAATACTGAAGATGACTTGTTAAGAAATACCCATGTATACGCAGGTACTATTGCAATTTTACATAAAGGAGAGAAGAAAGACATTCCTCATGTTTCTTCCAAAGGCACACATGGTGTGATCAGGATCCGAAATTTTCATTTCCTGACTTAAGAAGAAACTTTCTTGTCTCTCATATGAATTGAACCCGTACAAGTTTTTGAAGAACATTTTTCGGAAGATGTTGTAAGCATGACTGTAGAGGAAACTCAAAGATGCGATAGGGAACGTAAAAATAATATAGATTTTTCATTTGTACCTGATGAAATTCGTGTATTTGTTTACCAGCTATCATCAATTGTCCAATGTAAGAGAATATTGATCTGAGAATGATGGTATTCGTATAGTGAAAGGCGCAATGAGCTGTAATAGGTATCTTGTATTGAAATCTATATTACATTTCAATTGTAATAAAAAGGCCAATAAAAAAAGTGACAAATCTTTCAAAATAAAATCATTAGCAGAGGCTCTGGTACGAAACTGTCACAAATGAGGACTCTTTCAGGAAAATCTAGTAGTTGATGAAATGATTGTGAAATACTATGAACATCACTTTATAAAGCAGTTCTTACTATACTATGGGAAAGACCAGAAGGATTACAATGAGGATCTAGCACGGGGTTTCAAAGTATTTTTGAAAATGTTGCCCTTTATTGATGAGTAGAGCTGCTACAAAGTATTTTTTTGCAATTACTTTACTTACCATGTCCCGGTTGTCCGACTGAAGAAACTAGGATTCCATACAAGAGAAAGCAGAACGGGAAAGTGCCACCTATCACCATATACTCTAAAGAAAAGGAAAGGGACGGTATATTATAATTTGAGATTTGAGGGAGAGAAGGAAATTTTGGTCAGCAAATGGAATGATAACGAGTGTGTTGCAGTAGCAACTAATTTTGACTCTCTGCTCCCTAAGGTCAAAGTCCAACGTTGAAATTCATCCCAGAAAGAATAGCTCAGTCTTCCACAGCCACAACCATTGAATGCATACAAGGATTTCATAGGAGGAATCGACCTTCATGATTGGCTAATAGAGAAGCATACAACTGCAGTGCGAGGTAAAATGTTGTACTGGTGCCTTTTTAGGTAGGATGGTAGATATGACTATTGTAAATGCATGCCTGGCTTTCAAGAGGTGCAATGAGGGAACTTCTCTTTCAATGAAAGAATTCAGAAAACAGACTGCCATAACGTAACTGAAGAAAGGCTTTGAAATGAGGTCAACTAAGAGAATGCCACAAAATTCGTGTCATCTCCCAAGACTACCGTACCAGATATACGATATGATCAGAAACCACATGTCATCCAGAAGTTGAGAACTATAAGGAAAGCCTAAAATATAGTGTAGAAAATGTAACGTTACGCTCTTTATGGAATACTTTACCAAATACCACAATAGGCCTTAACTAAATTTTGATTTTCGGAAGTTTTTATGTTAAAACTTTTGTAAATATGTGTTACTGTAAAATAAATAATAATTTTGAAAGGTTGGTATGAGTTCATTATTAAGAATTTCCTTATCCCTTGTCACTTCTCTAGTACGCAAGGTAAGGATAAAACAACTGCCAAGAGCTCAGCGTCCACAAACGAGGACGACCCAAAATTTCCTTACACATCAATAAGTTTCGCTGCCAGGATAAAGTTTTCCAAAAATTAAGATTACATGTTAATTAAAAATAAACTGGGCGCTAATAGGTTAAGCTAAACGTTGCTTCACGCTGCACAATTATACAGCTCCAAATCTCGTCCGTCACATGTTCCGAACTATTATTTCACTTCCCATTCCCATGACTAACGCACCTGCAAAGGATCCAATGTCAGACACTGTGAAATGTGCCTCGTAGTCCCACAAACCCCTCTATGGCAACAAAGTCCGCAATTTCTTCATCTGGTTTTTAATATTATTCAGGTCTTCGTCGTATACGGTTGATGTCTTGGACGCTAATTCTGGGACACAGTATATCGTGTGGATGTCCATGTGATCAATTAAAAACAAATTATCAACATTCTAACTACCTCTAAAAGAAAAAAAATGAGAAGGGTAAGACGAGAAAGAAGATGGCTGGATGAATGCTAATATTGTGATGAACCATAATGGCAACAATAGCAGAGCAGTGGAAAAAGTAAAAATGGCCTGTGAGAAGAGTCAATACAGGAACAACAAATTGTACATTAAGACGATAAGTTGAATCGACATTGAAGTGTGCAATAAAAAGAACATTAAAATGAATAATAAGTAATAAAAGAATTAAATGAACAATAAATGTACGCCAATAAAGCTGACTGCGTTCAAAGACACAGGCAGCAACATAATTCTTATATATGAACGTCTAAGCCATTTAGCCAAGAAACTGCAGCATCCTTCATTTGATACAAATTTGGTTTTGATGTTGCAGTTACTCACTCTGTCGAACGTGCTCGGGTGGTCGAGGTTCCTACACAGGACAGTAATGTTATGACGGCAAGAAAGGACATATTGCATGCTCTATTTGAATTCTGTGTTGGGTTGTATGAGGAACCCATTCCTGACGATACCTCATCCGATTTATTTGTTCAGGCCCTAGAGCATAGACTTACACCTACTCATGATTCTGTGTTTTTAGAAACTTTTCAATGTGACGATGTCTGTGACCTTATTGTCAGATCGCCTTCCCACAGGTTTCCGGGGTTGGAGTCTAAGGAGTTTTATGTGCGTTTTGGCCTTTATTGGGTACTATCTATATATTACTTTTGAACGAAGTGTTGAGAGGAGGGTTGTGCTCGACTCGCTTACAGTTGGCAAAATTATGTTAATTCCTGAAAGTTCTGGTCAGGCAGCAGCTGATAACTTTCGCCTGATTGCACTATCAAATTTTGATTACAAGACTGTGACGAGGGTGGTGAATAGCCAGCTGTCTGTGTTGCTAGGGAAAGTTGTAGCTGAACATCAAAGTTATATTCGTGGTCATACTATTCTGACCCCAGTACCAGGACGTCGTGATATCATATCATTGGCAGACGTTATTTCTATTCCTGGTGCTCTGGCATTTTTAGATTTTGACAAAGCGTTCGAAAGGGTCAGCCATGATTTCCTGTTGTATGTAATGGAAGCCACTGGGTTCACAAATGACACGCACAGTGCAATTTGTTTAGAGGTATCCAAGCATCAGTGGCTGTCAATGGCCAGCTGATACCCATATTATCAAATGTAGGGGTTTCCCTCAGGGAAAGCCACTTCCAGTGTCATTGTTTGTTTTATCACTTGAGACCCTTCTCTGAAGGATCATCGCTCACTTACAACGGTGGACACACTGTGGCGAAACATTCTCTGTGCGCGCATACGCAGATGATGTGATGGTGTTACTCTGATCTTCAGCTAAGGTTCCATTGCTTAAGGCTACGCTGGATGTCTATTGTCTTGTATCTGCTGCTCGCATCAATGAAGGTAAATTACGGGGTTCTGATAATCCCGTCATTTCGTAGACGACGATGGTCGATAGGCGTAGATCTTTGGGCTACACTTAAATGACTACACTTAATTAAAAATCCGTTATGGAGAAGATACAAGGAACAAGCCTGGAACATGAACGGCGTTCCCTTAACGTGCTTCAGAAAGTTCATATTCTGGATACCTACGCAAGAAAGGAGGCGGTCAAGACGATCGCTCACTTGAAGTGGAATCTGTGGGCTCTAGTCCCGGCCTATATACAAATTTTCATTGTCACCAAGGCACAGAGCAGCAAAAGTTTACCAATATTTGCAAACACGAACATGAATCTCGTATATAAAGTACTTAGTAAGTGACTATTATTAGATGCTTTAACTTACTGTAACTGTAATTTATAAATTTGATATAGTAAAATTAGTTCCCTGCATTATAAATTACCATTACTGTGGAACCAGTGGGAGTTTAGAAAATTATATTACTAATAGAAATAAAAAAGTACAAAAAGTTGACTACCCCTCTATTAGTGAATTCAAAAGATGTTATTTTCTTTACTTGTTCTTTTTCTCAATTTTCTGAGAGCCTGTCGAAGAGCCGTTGGGGACAGAAAAATTTTGAACCCGAGATAATAAAATACAAGTTAGTTTTCCTATAGTTACCTTTTCCATTGAAATTGATTTATATTAACATTTTAAGTATTACATTTCTTTTTCACTTGCTCTCTGTCTACATACTTAAAAAGTAATGAATTATGAAAAAGATTTTAAGGCTATTTTTTTAAAAAATTCATCTCTCTCTTGTACTCTATTGCTACCCATTGCGTCCTCCTAAAAATATGTAAAAGATTTCTGTTAATATTTATTCATCTTTAATTTCCCCTCCCACATCTTTCTCTCATGCTAACGAGCTATGGGCTGAGACTGGTAGGGAAACTGGATGCCTAGGTTTGTATACAGCCATTAATGATGGGAATCCGGGAATCCAATCTGATCTGCTGTACTGGATTTGATGGGACGGTGTCCCGTGACGTCATGAGAACTGTCCTGATATTTACGATGAGAGCGTTACTTGAGCTTTGGTCAGAAAGCGACACTTTGTAGGGTAGTACCTATAGGGGCACTGAAGGCTAGATCAGCATAAAGGCCCAAGGGTGCGATTAGCGAAAATGCACAAACCTTAAAAATTTCAGGGACTGTTGGGAACTCGTGGAATCGACGTGCCAGTTGGTGTCCCTCGTTGAGGATAGAAGAGAGGTGTTAGCTGCCAAGTAGGTGCAGATTTATTTCGGTAGTATATGAATTTATCAAAACTGACGTTTGGGATCCACAGGGATTGGTCAAGTTGATTTCGGGAATAGAAAGACTAAAAGAATAATTTCCGTTTCTGTGTGTGTGCGTTGAGTTTCATCACCAGTATCCGACATCTGAAGGCGAGTACTGAGAGTTAGCGCAGAAGCGCTTAACTTGACAATGGAAGCCTCACGTGATCAGCAGTTTTGTTCTCCAAAATATAGTGCATGGAGACAAAAGAAGGTGGTATAACAGACACAGGCTGCCTTGTAGAGCAAATAACTAGCTGTAGAAGTAAGAGCGCTCAAGGCGTCACTAAACCCATGCAAGCTACACTCCTGGAAATGGAAAAAAGAACACATTGACTACGGTGTGTCAGACCCACCATACTTGCTCCGGACACTGCGAGAGGGCTGTACAAGCAATGATCAGACGCACGGCACAGCGGACACACCAGGAACCGCGGTGTTGGCCGTCGAATGGCGCTAGCTGCGCAGCATTTGTGCACCGCCGCCGTCAGTGTCAGCCAGTTTGCCGTGGCATACGGAGCTCCATCGCAGTCTTTAACACTGGTAGCATGCCGCGACAGCGTGGACGTGAACCGTATGTGCAGTTGACGGACTTTGAGCGAGGGCGTATAGTGGGCATGCGGGAGGCCGGGTGGACGTACCGCCGAATTGCTCAACACGTGGGGCGTGAGGTCTCCACAGTACATCGATGTTGTCGCCAGTGGTCGGCGGAAGGTGCACGTGCCCGTCGACCTGGGACCGGACCGCAGCGACGCACGGATGCACGCCAAGACCGTAGGCTCCTACGCAGTGCCGTAGGGGACCACACCGCCACTTCCCAGCAAATTAGGGACACTGTGGCTCCTGGGGTATCGGCGAGGACCATTCGCAACCGTCTCCATGAAGCTGGGCTACGGTCCCGCACACCGTTAGGCCGTCTTCCGCTCACGCCCCAACATCGTGCAGCCCGCCTCCAGTGGTGTCGCGACAGGCGTGAATGGAGGGACGAATGGAGACGTGTCGTCTTCAGCGATGAGAGTCGCTTCTGCCTTGGTGCCAATGATGGTCGTATGCGTGTTTGGCAACACCCGGCATCATGGTGTGGGGAGCGATCTCCTACACTGGCCGTACACCACTGGTGATCGTCGAGGGGACACTGAATAGTGCACGGTACATCCAAACCGTCATCGAACCCATCGTTCTACCATTCCTAGATCGGCAAGGAAACTTGCTGTTCCAACAGGACAATGCACGTCCGCATGTATCCCGTGCCACCCAACGTGCTCTAGAAGGTGTAAGTCAACTACCCTGGCCAGCAAGATCTCCGGATCTGTCCCCCACTGAGCATGTTTGGGACTGGATGAAGCGTCGTCTCACGCGGTCTGCACGTCCAGCACGAACGCTGGTCCAACTGAGGCGCCAGGTGGAAATGGCATGGCAAGCCGTTCCACAGGACTACATCCAGCATCTCTACGATCGTCTCCATGGGAGAATAGCAGCCTGCATTGCTGCGAAAGGTGGATATACACTGTACTAGTGCCGACATTGCGCATGCTCTGTTGCCTGTGTCTATGTGCCTGTGGTTCTGTCAGTGTGATCATGTGATGTATCTGACCCCAGGAATGTGTCAATAAAGTTTCCCCTTCCTGGGACAATGAATTCACGGTGTTCTTATTTCAATTTCCAGGAGTGTATATGACTGTTTTCGGTCCTGTTGAACGCTTCAAGGGTTGAGATCAAAAAATGAGCGCTACCTAATTTCACAAGTTGCTACATAACATAGCAGTCTGTTCTAGCAGCCGCTCCTCGATGATTCTGATACAAATTTTGTGATGGCCTAGGGAAGTTAATATCAAACCATCAGGGAATAAATTAAGAAAACCGCGCTGGATGCGACGCATTACTTTGCAAATTTGCCCCACGCTCAGTTAGATTAACTTGTTAATGCTATTTCCGTGTCTTTCTGTCATAAGCCTACTGCAAACTGAACAGTTTGTTCATAAGAACATTTTCGCTTTTATGACCACAGTATCAGCAATGACTGTTTCGTAATCATTTTGACTAGGAGTACTTTGCGTTCTTAAGATTATCATAGACTGAACGACAGTTTTACTTTAATACGGGAAATTAAAACTGTGATGTCAGCTTACCGTGTTGCTTTTTACACTCCCTGCTTTAATTTCTGTACGCCTTTGCAGCGCACTTTTTCGGTAACTGCGCATGTTACGCATTGCTTCTTTGCACAGTTCACTCGGGTGATTTGAGGCCCTTTATTACTCGGAATTTCTCTGTGGATGTTCGCGCTTAGCAATCAGTGCTCTGTTATTGTCTTCTCATTTGCGTTCGTCTGTTTTGCGGCAAGCGCCAATGACAGTGTTCTTATCAAAAATGTTTTTAAGCCTATAAAGATCAAAAGATGTAAGTACGCATATTGTTTGGACTGCAACCAACATAGGCGCTAAAAAGTGAATCTGGTGAATGAGTTTCCCAGTTTGCAATACGCTTAAGAAAGGAAAACAATAATGACTGTGACAGTTATTTATTCATGATTTTCAGCTTGCAGTCAGTGCATCTGACTGTTATTAGTATCCAAGCCATAGCTCCTAAACATAGATATAGAAATGAAAGTTAAAGTCATTGGTTAGTCTTTCGACCCTGTGTCAACTCGGCAGTGTATCTTTGAGACGCAAGCTACATTCTGTATTTCCAAGCACACGCATGGAAACCATCGGCTGTGTTGTAAGTAGGCTGTTTATGTTTTCTTATTGGCAACGTTACGTAGTGCTCTGTATTGTGTGTCACTTTAGTGAATGTTTGAGTACGTTCAGTTTTGCTCAGCTGTTTGCAAAACAAACAATGTAAGAGGTTTATCAGCACAGTAATTCATAAATTTTTCGAAGGGGACGTTTCATATGGCGACCCTGCCAGGATACCTCACTGGAATCTTCTGTGCTGTGTGCAGTCTGTGGCTAGTTTGCATTGTTGTCTGCCATTGTAGTGTTGGGCAGCTGGATGTGAACAGCGCATAGCATTGAGCAGTTGGAGGTGAGCCGCCAGCAGTGGTGGATGTGGGGAGAGAGATGGCGGAGTTTTGAAATTTGTAAGACTGGATGTCATGAACTGCTATGTATATTATGACTTTTCAACACTATTAAGGTAAATACATTGTTTGTTCTCTATCAAAATCTTTCATTTGCTAACTATGCCTATCAGTAGTTGGTGCCTTCAGTAGTTTGAATCTTTTATTTAGCTGGCAGTAGCTTGAGTAGCGAAGATCTGTGTGAGGTAAGTGATTTGTGAAAGGTATAGGTTAATGTTAGTCAGGGCCATTCTTTTGTAGGGATTATTGAAAGTCAGATTGCGTTGCGCTAAAAGTATTGTGTGTCACTTTAGTGAATGTTTGAGTGCGTTCAGTTTTGCTCAGCTGTTTCAGTGTAAACGTATCATTCTTGGCTAGTAAAATTGGCAACATCGTGTAATATGTTGGGCAAGTTCTGTGACCGTCAAGTTACTTCCTGGAATGGCACAGAATTATTCTGCTACAATCAGCTGATATTTTCTTGTCAGTTGTGTTGAATAACTTGAATGACTTTCATGTAAGGTGTGACATCGGGTAATCAGATTTATGGTTTTGAGTCCAGGAAGGTAGTTCCACGGAGAAAATAAAATTATCGTCGTCCTCTACGTCGTAAATTAATCTATATTAGCTATCACTATAGCAAAGACAGAACATGAAACACGGCACTGGCTCGCTATCGTCGTGGTAAGATGATCGCTGTCGGAAAGCAATGGCTGTAGGCCAGACCGAAAATCGGAAAGGATATCAACAGAAAACCTTCGCATCGTTAAGACCTCTCATAACCTTTGTTCAGTATGCTTTAGTTCTGAAGTGAAAAACTATGAAATACCTGACTTATACTCTTGTTAATACCAGCATTTTCCTGCTTCAGCCAACAAATCTGTCAAAACATTTGAAAGCTATTGTAAAGGTAGAATAATCCCTTCGAGATAGGTACTGGTAACGTCAACTTGTCTCATACTACTCATCACTTCCCATTTAACTGAAAATTTGTGGGTCACGTAAATATAACACAAGGGAATGACAAACAGATATCGAGACGAGCAACCCCACAGCTGGAACCGCCATACAAATACGTGGTAAAGTTATTAAGAAGGCAAAAGACACTAAAGCAGATGTTTTAGACGATATGACAATGAAACAGATTTAATATTTAGGCATCAGAGGAAGTTCATTGCAGCTGTTGGTTTTTTGCCCCTAAATGACGAAAGAAAATCTTATACGCGTCATAGACGATTCTCTACTTTCGCAACTCGTCGTCGTGGTGACGAGAATTAATGCAGTACCCCTGCGATAAGGTATACAGACTCACTAAACCAGGCAATTATTCCACTACGGGAAAAATTTGTCAGCAAACCTGGATCAACTCCCAACACTTTAGTATTATTGAAACAATATGGTGTGGTGTCAAAACGAGACGAGGATAAAAACGGTACCACACATATACTACTATCAGGTCTGTAGAAAACTCATTACATTAAGTTCCAAATTCCTTCCACTGAACTGGGAACATACATCGCTACCTGTCCCCACTTACCTGACTGCCCTTAACTCCCAGCTAAAATACTTCAATATCACCAAAAATCTGAGAAAAAAAAATTCTCAAAATTATGTTCAAAGCAAGAAATATACAACAGTTAGCGCAAATCAAGGTTACGGAAACTTTAGGTACTTGAGATACTTGTAGAAAAATGTGTGAATTATCGCGAAGCCGTATGCAGTCCAGCTATTTTGTTACTCTCACACCCGATTTCATAATTTTGGTAAAAATTGTCCGAAATTTCTCGGCCTTTCCCGTTATAGTGAATTCCTAAAAAAATTAAAAAATATGGAACCGTGTAGTCTTTTTTTAAGATGGCTTTAACGGATCACGTCATGGATTGGCAGAGACAGGGTGGGCAGGGGTCGCAACCAGAGGCCTAGCCACAATGTCTTCTCCCTCCCGCTCCTGGGAATGTCGTCCCAGGGTAGAAACATTGTTTTTTTCCTTCTTTTCTTTATTTTTTGCGATTTTTAGGTGCAAAATACAACACTAAGAAACTAAAGGTGCCAGTCAACACATCCAAACGTAATATGGCACCCTACGCTGTCTATATTTAACGAATTCACTATCAAAAGAAAAACGAGAGACAGCAACGACCCAATTCGCGTATATCCACGTCGGCTTCTCGTTAACTTAAAAACGAAATATAGTTTCCTGAGTACATCGGGCATGAACATAACCATGCATGACCTATCTTCTGTCCGCCCCGGTAGCTGAGTGGTCAGCGTGACAGACTGTCAATCCTAAGGGCCCGGGTTCGATTCCCGGCTGGGTCGGAAATTTTCTCCGCTCAGGGACTGGGTGTTGTGTTGTCCTAATCATCATCATTTCATCCCCATCGACACGCAGGTCGCCGAAGTGGCGTCAAATCGAAAGACCTGCACCAGGCGAACGGTCTACCCGACGGGAGGCCCTAGCCACACGACATTTCCATTTATACCTATCTTCTCATTTCACTTGGTGTGCCGGAACACCCCAGCTAGCTGGAGGATCCGTAAATAACGAACCAAAATAAATGTCAAAACATGTTCTTTATCTCATGTGACGACGCAAGTCGATCTGATGCTCTTGCAGTATGTACCAGAAGTCTATGACGCCCTTGTCATCGGCGCTATGCAGATAATATGTCGCCATTCCCTTTATCCACTTTACGGCGTTTGTCCTGGCGGTAGGAAAGTACAAATTTTAGGTCGTAAGCTTTGATAGCAGTGGGCCTCTTATGCAACGAAAGGACCAACATTTTTTTAGTGTGAGGCCCTGCCACAAACCAAACGATGCTCGTCGGAGTCGACAACCTCGCAGTGGGGGCATATCGGCTTGTCTACCAGACGAATAGAGTGTAGTCGTTGACGGTTCGGGTATTTGCCGTCGATTACTACATACCACAAAGCACATACCTCCGTAGGGAGAGAGGGAAGATGAATCGCTCACCATACTTTCTGCCACTGAATTGCCGGGTACTTTTGTTCAACAACAAAAATGGTTCAAATGGCTCTGAGCACTGTTGGACTCAACATCTGAGGTCATCAGTCCCCTAGAACTTAGAACTACTTAAACCTAACTAACCTAAGGACATCACACACGACCATGCTCGAGGCAGGATTCGAACCTGTGACTGTAGCGGTCGCGCGGTTCCAGACTTAAGCGCCTAGAACTGCTCGGCCATACCGGCCGGCTGTTCGACAACATTGCAAGGGTGTTGTTGGAGAAAGCTTCTACGTATGTCTTTCGTTGTGGGCACTCTGGTCTCCAGCAGATCGCCCTGAATGTAACTGTAATCGACGAAGAAGTTCCGGAGTTGTGCAAGCGGTGCCGTGATGTGGCTAACATTCATTGATGGACGGAGTGGATGGGGGTCACAGTGCTCATTAAAGTGACTTGCTGGGCTATCCAAAAGCGTTGCATCGCACTAAAAAATATCGCACACACCCTGTCCCTATTGTTTACTAGTCCCATACCTCCTTCTCTCGGTGACGGCGGCAAGGTATCGTAGCGTATTTTAAAGAGGAGGTCAGTACTCACTAAATATCCAAAGGCTGACTTACATCGTACACTTCCGTGGAATACCGCTACCAAACAATTGGGACAGGGGACGTCGGTAATGAGCAATACTGTCTCTGGTGGCAGCCCTTACTTACTTCCATACATTGGGCCATTCTTACGTTAGTGACACCACCCGCCACCTGTCCATACTGCTGAAGATATCCCAGCGCCGCCAGGATTTCTTCCCCTGACTTGACCAAAAGAATGACGTCGTCGGTTGTACCGTGTGCTGGATCATGATAGGTTTGCAGATAGCACCACTCAACAGAACTCTCGAGTACGCGCCTCGAGTCGATAGCAAGATCGTTTCCATTCCATAATCGAGCGCAGAAACACAAGATCCACCTCCTCAAAACTGTGATCAAAATCCACTGTCACCAGGATTCCTCATAAGCCACATGACGAAATTATCCTATGATATCCCTGTATGCCCCTGGTGCCGTAAGACCATCCACTTCAGTGGAACGCTCGACCGTTGACATTTCTCTGAGCATATCTGTGAATCCCTCTCTATCTACTTGGTCCTCCACATACAAATTGCTATAATGGTGAGTAGATAGAGAATGGGGCTACCAGCAAATATTTTGTGTGTAACCCATTTTCTATCTACAGTCAATTGAATTCCAAATTAATTTGAAGCACACCATTTTTATTTTAACAAAAATAAAATAAAAAACTCAATATCATAAAGAAATGTAAAAAAAATCATAAAAAATATAAATTTTAAACGAATACAAAAATAAATTAAAGTCAGAAAAATCATAAATTTTAATTGAGGATAGAAATCAGTTCATTGTAAATTTTAAACTGAATGAAAAACATCACACATGAAAAGAATTAAACTTTTTGATATTAAATTTGAGCACATTTTTCGTTTTTTCATATTTTTCTAATAATGTTTTTTTATATAAATGGAAGCTATCAAATCTAAGATTTGTAAATACTTTAAGGTTGAGAAATTAACTGATAATTTTACTTCACACAAATATATCAAAGATGGTTAATGAACAATGTGTAGACCTTGATTAAATATACATTACCAAAAAAGTAATAAAAATAAAATTCTTTGTATATGTGGAAAACATGTTTCCAAATATTATTCTAAAGAACATTTAAAACCCATTCTGGTCAAGAACAAAAATTCCATAATCATTGGAAAACAAAAAGAATGATGAGTATGCTTTAGTAGATGCACATTCAAAAACGTATAAATTGTTAAGAATTAAAGATTTAAATTGTTTTTATAAGAATCGAACAACTAATGGCAACAATTCAAATAAGTGTAAAAAACGTTTTCTAGAAGACATTCAAAATAACAAAACTTCATTGTATATACATGGGTTTTTGTACAGTTTTAGAAGAGTCAGAAAATTATAACATAAAACATGTTTTAAAAGAAACATCAGAAGCGTTATTTGATAAATAGAAGAATATGTTAATTATCACCTACATATTTTACATTGGGAATTATGAGAAAAAGTTTTTCAAATTTTATTGGTGATTTGAGTTTAAAGGAAGATTATGGTAGATTGGATTATAGCTTTGGAGTCAAAGTACATATAACTGATTTATTTTAATGGAAAATATAAATATATTAAATGTAAATTTTATAGAATTTAAAATATATTAAATTTCATTATTTACAAATTACATGTATTTTATTTTCTAAAGTGTATCTATTCTAAGTACTTAATGTTTTTTATTAACACAATGAAATAAGTTTCATGTTTAAACTTTGTATTGACATTATAGATGTACATTGATATTTATTTTTAAAATAACGATCTTTATAATCTTGTTAACATATTTGACTCTTAACTATACCTTTTTGGTACCCATCTTTTCATTTTTATGACTTATCATCAATTTTATGATCATACATTTTTTCCTCTTAAACCACAAAATTCGTATATTATTGTTCCTTTATATTCATCTTCCTTCTTCTTAATACAACTTCATTGATTTGAAGTAAATTATAAAAGGTATTTTTTGTATAAGCACCAGTATCAAAATAATCAATGACTGACTTCATATCTTCATAAAAGCCTTTCATATTGTAGATATAACGATCAGTATCTTAGTAACAAAATTCAATGTTATCTTTATATCTTTGTTTCATTACATTATAGTGAAAAACATATGTAAATTCTTTTGATAAACGAGATATAAACATTCAGATATAAATTGGTTTATTGGTTTCATTCATAAGGATACAAACTAAATTTATATTAACTACTGTTCTATTTTTAAAATTTGGTTTAGCTGTTGATTTATTGTATCTTCTCTAATTTTATATCTACTCTGTTCCTTATATTTTCCATTGTTTTTCCAAATAGAGCAGTATTCATCCATTTGTAGAAAACGTTTTCGAATTTTTTTTTCTTTCATTACATTTCTGTATGCTAATCTATATATTTTTTACTAAACAGATTGTTTAGATTTTAGAACTATAGGGATTTTTGTTATTTTTATTCCTACAGACAGATACTGTTTAAGATTACTATAATGAATAACATAATTATATTTATTATCTATAGTAGTTATTAATTTTTCCATTAGTTTCTGACACAAAATTATTTTTTGCAGCTAATGGTAAATGTTTATGTAAATCATAGAGATTTTTTTGATACTTTAAATCTTTTTCAAAAGTATATAACGAATTTTTGAAGTGTCTAACATTTCACCTTTTTTTAAGAATCGAAATTTCTTAGTTCATCCCATTTCAATCCACCACATGGTAAATATTGAATAATAATATAAACATATAAATTATTTGCATCTAAGGGTGCTAAATAATTTGATATCTGTTTTACATCACATTTTTTGTGATATTTATTCTTTCTTTTAACATATTTTTACAACCTTGCCATATACCATCTCTTATCCGTTTTCAGTCATTAAAATCATCATACTCTTGTAATAATTGAATTGGTTGTTTAGTGATTGTTAAGATTGCATTACAACAAAAACCAGGCATTTTAAAATAACAAGATTGATTTAAATCATACGTTTTCCTACTTTTCCACGGCTGTCAAAAATCTGTGAATAGTAAGACATTGGTTTCGATATGTAAATCATGATATTCATCAAGGTTTTTGATAAAAAAATTTCCCAAAAATATGTGGTTATGATTTCTTCACTAATACCTCGTGCTTTTAGTTTATTATAAAATTCTTCAAATGACTGAAGTATTGTTTCTTCAAATTTTTCCCAGTTACCCACATAGTCATAAGCATAAACTCCTTTTTTAGTTATTAAATTTATTTGCTCTCCTACAGAAATTATCTAATATTTTTCATAAGATATTTTTTTTTTAATTTGAGGAATGTTTATCGGGGCTACCAGGTATAAATCTAAATGGGTCAAAAAATGTCATTTCCAAATTTTTGTTCATTTACCAAAGCTAAAATATAATTTTCAATCTTTGGTACTAAATGTAATTCTTTTTTGTGGTAACCAACTTCTTTTACAATGATATAAGAATCAAATCCTTGTAAATTATGTAAATGCCTAAGATTTTTTAATTCATGATAGATTTACAAATTTCCCACTTAAATGATAATGATGAAAAGTTTCTTTATTTTTTTATAGTGTTTTTCATATAAGGAACAAATTTTAGATGGATTATGTCTAAATTGTTCTTCACTTGTTATTGGTTTCATTTCTTCAAATTCAGAATAAATTCCACCAATTTTTCCAACTTCTTTTTCCATACATTCAACAGATTTGATATTTGAATTTTGTCCTACTTAACTGGATCTTTGAAGGGACCATTCATATATTTACTGTAATAACAAAAGCCACTCAATTCATGTTTCTGATATTTCATAGTATAAGTTCCATGATTTAATTTTAATACTTTTGTATTTATTTTTTTGTTACTAAGTTGTATCTCTCTTTCAATATTTCTTCATATAACATGTTAAGAACCTCATTCTCTGCTAATACTAGATCTTTTCGAGTTACTTCATATATTACTATATCTTTGCATTTGGATAAAAATTATGCATCTTTAATAACAAACATTCAAAATCAGCATAAACAGTGAAGGAACTTTTGAATATACTTATAATTTTTAAATTCAATGTATTCTAGTGGTTCCACTTTTACTGGTTTATTAGTTAAATAATTATTTATGTGAAGAAAAAATTTTACTTTAGTGTTCAAATGTAATAAACACACATGACAAATAAATTTCGATTTATGCTTTGCGATTTTCGGTGAAACACGCCTAGATAAACATTTTATCCAACAGCAGTGTGAATACTTTCCATCTACAAATTATAATAATAAGTTTTCTAGTTCGTTTTTTTAAAATTTCTTCTGTATGATAGATATGCTTGATAATTTTCATCAAAAGAAAAACATTTATAGATATTTTAATTTTCATATGAATTTTTAAAGTATCATCAATCTTAATTAGAATTCACAATCTCTAAAATTTTAACTAATGTATTGTCCAAAATTTCATATTTCATAATTATTTGTGGAGTTTTGTTTGTAGGATATAATGTAGAATTTATAGGCCATAATAAACATGTTTGATCACTATTTATAAGATTATTACAAGCTTTTTTCTTTTACTTTGTCTCATAACTCAATGTAACATGAACCTCTTAATTTAACATTACTGTTAAATGTCAATTCCTTCCATTAATTCTGTTTAACGTCCAACCAGAATCAAAGCTTAAAAATCTTGTTTCCCATATTCAGTTTATTAATTATATCTTTTTGGTAGTAATCCTATAATTTTCTATTTGATGTCCATATCCACAAGGTCATTATTTGTTTGCATTTTCCCTTTTATGATAAATTAAAATATATTTTTAAGCCTTCAGAAAATTTTAAATTTTGTTTAAATATTTGGTTCCACCGCCTTTAAGAAAGCATTGGGCTCAATTGAGTTTATATTATTTTTGAAAAAATATAGTTTATAACTCTTGAAATGCTTTTTCAACTATATAGTAATTAACTGTACTTCTACAAGGTTTAGTTACAAATGTTTCACCATTATTTTCAGTATAATAAAATGTAATGGATTCTCCATTTTTCTGTTTCTTGTTAAGTGTTTATTATAAATCTCTAATATCCAGATAAAATTTCTAACTTACTAAAATCATGAACTTCATATATAATGAAATTACTTTTAGGAAATTCATGTGCTTAAATCACATTGGGCATATTAGTGCATTCTAGATCGAAAAACGTATTGTTTTTAATTTCTTTACATTTTAATTTACCTATTCCTTGTTGAAGAAACTGAAACAGGTATGCATCAATTAGTTTGTTATATCATCTTGGGAAAATAATTTTAAATTATTGAGTTCCTCACAAATCGTTTTACCATATGTAGTAGTTACATATTCACAGTAATATTAGATAAAAAATTGAAATCCAGCTTCCTAATTTTGAAATATAAATTATAATAATTTATGTTGTTGATTTCTTAATTAATGATTTCATTTATATATAGAAAAATAATCTCAAAATATTAGAACTAGATATCATGTAATGTAAATATAATGTAATTCATTCATTTCTAAATTAACTGTTACAGAATCACCATTCAAGGTTATGAAATTATAATATTCATCAGTAACTGAACTTTTATATCATGAATAGTAATGAATAAGGGGTATTTTGGTTCATAAATAATAGGGAAACAAAATTCTAAATTAAGCTTAAAAGAAGCAATAGTATTATTTTCTTTGCAGAAGTATTATCTTTTCCTAGAAACATTCCATCAGCTAAATTTAAATTTAACTTCATTAATTGGGAAGACGTAATTTTTGGTAAATTATTAGCAACAAGTTTATGATTAGCTTCAATAAATTCATCATTAAAGTCAAATATTTTTCCAATACTCTCTTTTATGTCCATATATAATTTAACATCAATCTTTAAGATAGCTTTAGTTAAAATTTTATCTTCTTTAACAAGAATATTTGGTTTTTTTATGAATAATTAAGAAGATCTGGGACGAAGAAAGAATTCCTGAAGACTGGCAGTGTGCCCTGATGCACCCACTACACAAAAAGGGGGATAAGATGAATGTTAATAATTATAGAGGGATCTCGCTACTACCAGTAGGATACAAAATTTTGTCAAGGAAATTACTTCAAATCGTGGAGCCAGTTCTGGATAAAAAAATAGGTGAATATCAAGCAGGTTTTAGACAAGGTAGATCCTGTGTTGAACAAATATTTAACCTGAAAACACTAATTCGTTACAGAATCTCAAGAGGCCAGAGATTTGCAATAGTATTTGTAGATTTCAAAAAAGCATACGACTCGGTAGATAGAGAAACATTACTGAAAGTATTGGAAGAATTTGGGGTCGATAAGAAAACAATTCAAATTATCAAACAGACGCTAACAAACAGTAAGGCCAAAGTTAAATTTATGGGTGAAATTTCAAGGAAGTTCGAAATTAAAACAGGTGTTAGACAAGGTGATGGTTTATCCCCAATCCTCTTCAACTGCGTACTGGAAAAGATATTGAGAATATGGAAAGAAGAACTCAAAGGCACCAAGAATGACATCAGAATTGGAACAAAAAAAGAAAAAATAGAAGTGGACTGTTTAGCTTTTGCAGACAATCTGGTAATAGTTACAGAAAACGAAGAAATAGCTCAGAACTACCTGGAGAAACTACAAGAAGTTTCGGCCAGAGCTGGACTGCAGATTTCATTTGAAAAAACCGTGTATATGTCTAATCATAGAAATAACAAGAAAAATCTTATTACTAAATACGGCAATATTAAGAGAGTAGAAAAATTTAAGTATTTAGGTGAAATAATTCAAGTGAATGGTTTAGACAAGAGTGCAAACCAGGCGAGAGCAAGGAAAATGGAATTTGCTTTTCAAAAAACCAAAGACATATATAACAAAAAAAACATTTCGATTCAAGCTAAATTAAGACATTATAAAACTGTCATTAGACCAGAATGCCTGTATGCATCGGAGTGCCTAACTCTTAACAAAAAGGGGGAAATAGAAAACATGGAAAAGAAAGAAAGGAAAATTTTGAGAAAAATATTAGGACCGAGAAAGATTGGAGAAGAGTACAAGCTAAAAAGTAATAAGGAAATATACAAAACTATTGAGAAAGTGAGTGAGGCAATGCGTAAACGCAGACTAACGTTTTATGGTCACCTGTCGAGGATGGATGGAAACAGACTAACAAGAAAAGTGTTTGAACATAGTAACAGGAACGAAAAAACCAACAATAAATGGATACAGATGGTGAAAAAGGATTTGGCCTATTTTAATGTCACCCGTGAGTCAATCAGGGACAGGGAAAAGTTTAGACAAATAGTGAACGAAATTAAGTGTTTTCCAGAAGAAACGAAACTAAAGAATAATAACAGGAAATGGTCGGAAGAGCGGAGGAGGAACCACTCGAAAATGATGAGGAAGTATTGGGAAGAGAGAAAAAAAGATCAAAAAGCCGGGCAAGTGAATTGTTGAACGTGGTCCAAAGATGGCCGAAATCGAAAGAAGAAGAAGAAGAAATTACTCTAAACTTTTTAAACAATATTGGTCAAAAGGAATTATTATAGTTTCCCCATGGTAATATAATTTATTATATATTGAAGTAATATTTGTTTAAAAACCAACTAGTGTAACATTTATATTAATATTAATAAAACTTTATTTAATTAAACGAAAAGCAGACAAGACTGCTTTAGCTCTCCCAATAATGATTGGGAACCAAATATAAGAATTCCAGAAAGTAAATTAAATAATAAATGTGGGAACTTTTAGCAAATTCTGTTCTATATGGACTAACATGCCCAAGTTGATGTGGGAAAACGACATTAATGATGAATAATCATATTTTACCATTTTACCCCTGAAATGTTAACTTGCGATAAAGTTAACTATCTATGTATTTATTCTAAAAGATTAGATCAATCAAAATTCTCAAATTTATAAAGAGTTAAAAAAAACGAGACATTATGGAAAAGCTACTACTATTATTGAAATTAATGATTAAATTATATCCTTAGATGATTGTGATGATATTTCAGTTGTTCCATTTGATGCTTTATTCTTCAGAATGAAGGTATAGTTAAACAATAATTTACTAGAGTAAGACATCAAGGAACAGATAATTTTTATTTATGCCAAACATATTCAAAACTGCCTAAACACATATAATTTTAATTTCGTAAATTTTTTTGACAAGATGATACAAATATAAATCAAATATATCATGAATTTGTTAGTGGTGACTTACAATTTGATGATTTTAAAGAAATATGTAGTAAATGTTGGAATAATGACAAATTTGGATTCATTACAATAGATATGACTAGAAAACCTAATGAGGGGAAAAACCTATGATAATGAATAAAAGATCTTTCACAACTAATGCAAAACTAGAGGACATTGATATTTTTAATAAACATAATCATTAATAACATTTTTAACAATGTAAACAAAAAACATTAAACATAAACACTAAATGTAAATGTTAAATATAAAATGTTGAACAATAAAGCATCAACGTTCTTTATCCTTATCAAATGTTTAAAATACATTACCATAGGTAGCTAAAACAGTTAGATGTAACAGAATGCCAAAGGAACAACTAAGAGTGCAGCTTAAAAAATGGAAAAAACAACCTGAACAGAATACAAAAAATATAAAAACTTAGATCAGTGTGTTATTGATGGGACTGAAAAAGTTGCTGATAATATACTAAAAATAAAGGAAGAAAATAGAGAAGCTGAAAAAATTATTACTTATCATCAACAACAATATTATTGAGAATAATTTAATGACACCTCAGGAATCAAAGTACATGATAGAGAGTATACTTTAAGCAAATTATAAACACAAGATTTATTGTTTAAATATAAAGAAGGGGATGAATATAGAAAAATGTTACAAAATGACAAACAAACATCAAATATTAATAAAATAAATGTAAGTGAAGAGTGCTGCCATATATCAACAATGGTGAAATTAGTTTTTGAATTAAGACCTGTTGGTAAATTCATATTTGTTGTTAAATTTCCAGTAAAATTTGATATTAATATATTAACAGTTGGTGACCAAACGTATGAACGTAGAAACTGATTAATGAATCTGTTAAGTCAAAAGCAGATTATTGTAAATGACATGACTAAAAAATTTGATGCTGTTGATTCATTAAATTATATGTATATATTTGGATAATAATACACATGAAATAAAATCAAGTAGAAGTCCTAAATATAAATATTTGTTAAAAGAAAGTGTCATTGTCAATTTTTCAAAATAATTAACAGTAGATTTAGATTCAGAATCAAGTTTAGATGAAAGAATTGGTAGAAGATTATTAAAAATATTCAGAAAAATTATCGAATATATTTGGATGAATTAATCGATAGATTAACAGATAATCATGGAGAAAAATTAGCTTTAAATAGAAATTATTGTAATGAAAAACATGGAGTAATAAAAATATTAGCAAATAAATTTATTGATTGTACTATTAATAATTCAAATGGTATTCCTTATTTCATTTACAGATGTAAGTCTGGCAGTCTGTAAAGCCTGTATGCCACACCTCAGCATCAATCGTTGCCATGCAAAGCTCACACAGCACATACATTTTGTCTAGTCGACTAGCTGAATGGCTCATAAGATACATATATCCGTGGCCGTCACATTGCTAGGTTTCCCAGGTGTCATATTGTGCAATGTCCTGGACCAGCGTTTGTAATGCCTGGAAAGTGACGAAATGTGGGCATTGGTCCTCGGGCTTGCACATGGCAGTTACAGTCGCTGCCAACAATGTAATTCTCATGCCGTCCTCTAAAGTGTGATGCCATTTCCTTTGTGTAAAAGATTGTGCATTCATGTCTCTTTGTCGACCCAAATGGTGTGTAAACATTAAAAGACGTGCACTTCATTCACCATTCAGTGCTCGTATTTCATATTTCTAATCCCAGCATTCTGGTATTCCATAAAATAATAATTTAGGTAATATTAATAATTTCTATGGGTTGCCTGATTTATTTGACAGTTTTTGCAGTTTGTCTCACAGTGATCTGTGAGTGGAGGTTGGCGCTAGAAATTTTCTTTATTTATGGGCGAGAGGAGCAGTCTTCCTAGCAGCAATGATGGCTTCGCGTTTCCCATCCCTTTTCCGATCGCCAGGGTAGCATGTAGTGTCGTTTGAACATTCAGTAGTGGCCAAAGTTTCTCCTGTTCTCAGTTCCCCAACCTGCCTTACCAACCTTGTAACAGCTATTTCTGCTCAATTTTAACGTCACGAGATCGCCTCCCCGTGAAATTTCGGCCCTATGATTGGCCAGTTCAGGTGTGCGCCCGTTTTCCGCGGGCGGGCGTCAACCGCCCTCCGCGGATGGGTGGTGGACAAAGGGGCAGTAGCTCAGTTCTAGTGTGACCGGAGGTGCCGCTTCCAGGAGATGAAGTTCGGTAAGCATTAGAGCCGACGTGCACTGTAGATTCGTGCCCTGCGGCCTAGAAGGAACCTTATAGGTCATTGTGAATAATTTCGCGTCTTTCGGGTTTTATTCCTTCAGTACGGGAAGCTACCTAGCTATTTACGCACAGTAGCATCTTTCTTGGTTTTTGGCTGATTCTGGTGGTGGTCGTTGCACGCTTGCAACCCCTTCCTTTACTAAATGGGATTCTATTTGATAATACGGCGATCGTTACTAAAATTCCTTTCCTCCTGCTATCGTGGCTTGTTATGAACGTACGTTGGGGCAGGCTGCTGAACTGTAAACTTTCTTCCCCCCATCCCCATTGGTTGTATTATGTTCGATTCTCAACTGTTTAATAAATGAGTCCGTTAATCTTACATTCTTTCTCTTTCATTACGTGAGCTCGCCCCTAGTGTAATAGAACAACGCAGAACTATAACGGTTGCTATAAGATCGTGCATGTCTCGCACCATTAACGATAGGATAAAGATTTAATATCGCGCCTGGCACGACCATTGCAGGCATGGCATCGATAACAGTAGTAATCTTGTTCAATTATTCCCCATTGGTAAACTGGGAAGTGTTCACGGCTCAGTGTGAGTACATGAGCACTGAATCCACTTGATGTGGTGGAAGTAGTGGCCTCTGTTTTACCTTGCTGGTTTAGACAAAATATCAAAAAATCACAGCCCCTACAGCAAGGAATAGTAATGTGTAAAATAAAAACGAGCCACCGCTTTTAACATTCACTGTTTTGACATCCCCTACAGTCAGGGCAACATCACTGGTCGATGGCAAGTATTCCACATCTTCGAGCACTATTCCTTCTCATAGCAGTATGGCTGTGCCACTGCTACCATTTGAACCCTGTTAGACGATAGACGTTATTATCCTAAATCTGTACTGGGGTATGGTTTCGTACCTCCTGCAGAAAAACTATGTCAACGTCTGCTGCTTGCAGCATATCTCACAGCATTTGGACCTTTACTGGGGTGCTAATACCATTGATGTTAACTGTACCAAAACGGTAGATGTGGGACGTCGTATTGGTTGTGCAGTGCTAAATAGTCACACACCAACGAAATGGCTGGCTATGTAGTATTCTTCCTGGACTGGGACCACATGAGACTGCATCATTGGCCACTGCGAACAAGGTTCCCCCTCCAATGCAATGTCGATGGGAGCCAGTGACTGAACGCCCACCTCTTGTATCTCATCAGTTTGCTTCGTTTCTTGTGCCCAGTCTCCCAATGAATTGATGGGGACGCTCACTGTTGGCAGGCGTTCATCCTGTTGCATAGTTGTATCCATCGGCCGCCTTGAGATTGTGGCTCATCCCACGGTTTGTAGCACAGAGATTGTGAGTGTGATGTCGTCCATTACAGTCGGTGGAAACGGATCGTGATCAATCCCACTATTTTGTTCATCGCCTCCTCGTCTTCCGCGGACTGCTGGCGAGTCTTCGGTGTACCGAGCGAGGAGGCGCAGTTGTTAGCACACTGGACTCGCTTTCGGGAGGACGACTGCTCAAACCCACGTCTGGGCATTCTGATTTAGGTTTTCTGTGAGTTTCCTAAGTTGATTCAGGCAAATGACGTGATGGTTCCTTTGAAAGGGCACGGCCGACTCTCTTCCGCATCCTTACCAAGTCCACTGGGATTGATGACCTCATTGTTTGGTCTCCTCCCCCAAATCAACCAACCAACCATCTTCGGCGACCCATGTTTTCGCAATCGCTCCTCCACGTCTGTTAATCGATGTCGTGCACTGCGATCCTCTTGCGGATCCGCTTCTATACCTGAAGATGGGTTCGACAGGAGCGTAGGAGGACCCTGACTGCATCTCTTGTGGGGCGACTGGTTACTGGTGTGACAAGCTCATCTGCGGCGTCAATGACATGGGATCGGGGGCGATACTCATAGACTCTATAGGTAACGGCTCTAATACAAGTCGCCCACGTCGTTCCGTAGCGCTTCGAGCTTCGATGTACATGAAAGGCAACAATATTATCTGCTGTGACGGGTGGCAGGTGTTCTGGGGTAGCTGTACTAGACGTTGCTAAAGACACTCAGCTCAGACGTGACCTTCCTGCCTGCAGCCAGAGCTGGTCCTCGGTTGACCATCGTATATGACGATGGCTCTACATCCACCTATTGACACGAAAAACGATATGTGTTTATGGAGTTCAATCCTTACCTGAAACACACCTTTGAGTCCTTGAAGATGGTCCATTTCTTCGCGGCATGTTTAAGCACCGTGCCATATAGGCGAAATGCTGCGACAACCGTGTCCGCAGAAACTTCGAACGGAAGTCCGAAAAGACGTACCATTCTAACTCCGAGATCAACATGATCAACAGAAGCCACACCCACGTTTCCATCGGCGTGGCAAATACGGTAACCGCTGTAGGATCGACGAATTCTGTCACATTGTACGATTCTCTTCAGTCGTCGTTGGTCTCGTTCTTGCAGGATCTTTTTTCGGCCGGAGCTGTGTCAGAGATTTGATATTTCACTGGATTCCTGATATTCACGGTACATTCGTGAAATGGTCGTACGGGAAAATCCCTACTTCACCGTTACCTCGGACATGCTGTGTCCCATCAATCGTGCACCGACTATAACACCACTTTCAGACTCACTTAAATCTTGATAACCTGCCATTGTAGCAGTATTAACAGAGCTAACAACTGCGCCAGACAGTTGTTGTCTTATATAGACGTTGCCGACCGCAGCGCCGTATTGTGCCTGTTTACAGATCTCTGTACTTGAATACGCATGCCTATACCAGTTTCTTTGGTGCTTCAGTGCAGCTTCACCATATTGCGCATCAAACGTTCGATTTCGTTTGCTTTTGGTCTGGGTATTGTGCGTCGAACGTGAACTTGAATGTCGCCTTCTGGCAGGAAAGAGCCATCTTCATCTGTAGTAATCAATGCTTCCCTATGCGAAGCCTCACGGTGTAGACAAAGCTCGCGCTAATGGAATGCGGCCGGAGCGCTAAGTACGCCCGACGCGCTACAATGCCGAAGGCAAAATACACTCCTGGAAATTGAAATAAGAACACCGTGAATTCATTGTCCCAGGAAGGGGAAACTTTATTGACACATTCCTGGGGTCAGATACATCACATGATCACACTGACAGAACCACAGGCACATAGACACAGGCAACAGAGCACGCACAATGTCGGCACTAGTACAGTGTATATCCACCTTTCGCAGCAATGCAGGCTGCTATTCTCCCATGGAGACGATCGTAGAGATGCTGGATGTAGTCCTGTGGAACGGCTTGCCATGCCATTTCCACCTGGCGCCTCAGTTTTACCAGCGTTCGTGCTGGACGTGCAGACCGCGTGAGACGACGCTTCATCCAGTCCCAAACATGCTCAATGGGGGACAGATCCGGAGATCTTGCTGGCCAGGGTAGTTGACTTACACCTTCTAGAGCACGTTGGGTGGCACGGGATACATGTGGACCTGCATTGTCCTGTTGGAACAGCAAGTTCCCTTGCCGGTCTAGGAATGGTAGAACGATGGGTTCGATGACGGTTTGGATGTACCGTGCACTATTCAGTGTCCCCTCGACGATCACCAGTGGTGTACGGCCAGTGTAGGAGATCGCTCCCCACACCATGATGTCGGGTGTTGGCCCTGTGTGCCTCGGTCGTATGCAGTCCTGATTGTGGCGCTCACCTGCACGGCGCCAAACACGCATACGACCATCATTGGCACCAAGGCAGAAGCGACTCTCATCGCTGAAGACGACACGTCTCCATTCGTCCCTCCATTCACGCCTGTCGCGACACCACTGGAGGCGGGCTGCACGATGTTGGGGCGTGAGCGGAAGACGGCCTAACGGTGTGCAGGACCGTAGCCCAGCTTCATGGAGACGGTTGCGAATGGTCCTCGCCGATACCCCAGGAGCAACAGTGTCCCTAATTTGCTGGGAAGTGGCGGTGCGGTCCCCTACGGCACTGCGTAGGATCCTACGGTCTTGGCGTGCATCCGTGTGTCGCTGCGGTCCGGTCCCAGGTCGACGGGCACGTGCACCTTCCGCCGACCACTGGCGACAACATCGATGTACTGTGGAGACCTCACGCCCCACGTGTTGAGCAATTCGGCGGTACGTCCACCCGGCCTCCCGCATGCCCACTATACGCCCTCGCTCAAAGTCCGTCAACTGCACATACGGTTCACGTCCACGCTGTCGCGGCATGCTACCAGTGTTAAAGACTGCGATGGAGCTCCGTATGCCACGGCAAACTGGCTGACACTGACGGCGGCGGTGCACAAATGCTGCGCAGCTAGCGCCATTCGACGGCCAACACCGCGGTTCCTGGTGTGTCCGCTGTGCCGTGCGTGTGATCATTGCTTGTACAGCCCTCTTGCAGTGTCCGGAGCAAGTATGGTGGGTCTGACACACCGGTGTCAATGTGTTCTTTTTTCCATTTCCAGGAGTGTAGCTTTGAACTCAGCACCTTCAGATTACTGCGCCACTATTTTATCTATCACGCCACAAAAAAAAAAACAGACAGCAGAGGGCTTTTCTTAAAGCCTAGAATCCATAAGCATGTTGAAGGTAATTTTGTGGCTTTTATCTTCATTCTAAAACGTGCGAGGTTATCACTTCAACTTGCAAAACACGAATATGACCGATTTTAGAGAAAAATCTAGCTGCTAAAGTTGTTCTTACATTCTTAATTAAGCCTCAGCGATAGATACTGAGCCCTTATAAGAGCATTCGTAAAAGTCTTATAGCCTCTGTGCCTCATATTTGTTGGTATTCAGACGATCTCGCTGCGATTGAAACATTCAGTCTGGTCCATAATCTTTGTCTTACAGTAAGCATTTCTTAGCACAGAATGAGGGTCAGGTACCTCGCAATTCCTCAGTCAAAGACACACTTCCTCTGACGTCACATCCTTTCCCGGTTTTCTGCTACTGCTAAATGGCCCGATTTCTCTGCCGTTTTGTCTACAGAGACATAGTTTTTTTGCTGTTCAGTGTACTATGTTTGTAAACCAATGGTTATACTGTGTACGAAAACCACAGGGCCCCCTTCTCACAGCACACGTCACCCATGATTGTCTGTGCGACTGAGGAAGAATGTTTGCATCTCCCCTGGTCATCAGTAACCAGCTCTCAGTATTATTGAGCCTTTATGGTCTACTTTTGGAGAGAAGAGAGCAGAATCGCTATCCATCTCCATCATTGTTAACTCTATCCACCTGAATCATTATTACCTGAAATTCCCAGTATTTCGCAGGGAGAATGGTATAAGATTTCGTTGAAAACCATGTAGGACCGGTATTTAGCCAATCTGAGACGACCAGAAGCTGTTTTGAATGCCACTGTTATTAGGCCTGTTCATGTGTTGTTGTTTTTGCTGTTTCCTTATTTTTGTCCACGCCTGTAGCACTGTCATATCGCCCAGCGCAACATGCAGGTCCATGCAACTTGTGTCGTACAATACACGAGGAGAGAAATTTCAAGTCATCCGAAGTGCTTAAAAAATTATTTTATGTAGATGAAGCAAAGCTACATCTCTCACAGTAATTTCTTTTATTTTCGTGTAAAAAACTAAAAATGATTATTTTGGGATTCCCGCATGTTATCCACTACCCGACCTTTCTCATTGGATTATGAAGTTGCTCTTCGGTAGAAGATATTTCCGCATCTTGTGGTCTGGCATCACAGCTTGTTAACGAACTGATTTCCTTGTTGTTACTGCACATAATTATTTTGATACTTACAAGTGAAGTGCAAACACCGTGCGTATTTTGAAAAGTTTGTTGGTCATTTTATCTTTGGTGTGTTTCAAGCCATATATTGTTGTGTATAACATATAGCTAACATATCGAAATTCTTTTTAATGGGTGAAGGAGAGCGATACCTCTTACTATCCTCAACAAAACACGTGAGATATACACTGAGGTGGGAAAAGTTATGGGATACCACCTGATATCGTGTGGGGACCTCCTTGTTCGGCGTAGTGCAGGAATTCGACGTGGCATGGACTCAACAAATTCTTGTAAGTCCCCTACAGATATATTCAATCATGCTGCCTCCATAATTGTAAAGGTGCGGCCAATTCAGGATTTTGTGCTCGAACTGACCTCTCGATGTATCCCCTAAATGTTCGGAGGTATTCTTGTCGGAAAGTCTGGGTGGCCAAATCATTCGTTCGAATTGTCCAGATCGTTCTTCAAACCAGTCACGAGTAATTGTGGCCCAGTGACATGGCGCATCGTTTTTTGGGGATATAAACTCCATGAACGGTAGCAAATGTTCTACAAGTAGCCGATCATAACCATTTCCAGTCGATGATCGGTTCAGTTGGCAAGAGGACCAGTACGTCCCATGTAAACACAACCGACACTATTATGGACACACCACCAGCTTGCACAATACCTTGTTGAAAGCTTGGTTCATGGCTTCGTGAGGTCTGCGACACACTTGAACCCTACCATCAGCTCTTACCAACTGAAATCGGGACTCATCCGAACAGGCCACGGTTTTGCAGTCGTGTAGGGTCCAGCCGATATGGTCACGAGCCCAGGTGAGGCACTGCAGGCGATGTCGTGCTGTAGCAAAGGCACTCGCGTCGGTCGTCTGCTGCCGTAGCCTATTAACGCCACATTTCGCCGAACTGTACTAGCGGTCACGTTCTTCGTACGACCCACTCTGATTTCTGCTGTTATTTCACGCAGTGTTGCTTGTCTGTTAGCACTGACACCTCTACACAAACGCCGCTACTCTCTGTCGCACTTCACTTGAGTGAAGACCGTCGACCACTGCGTTATGCGTGGTCAGAAGTAATGCCATAAATCTGATACTCTCGGCACACTCTTGACACAGTGGATGCCGGAATAGTGAATTCCCTAACAATTTACGAAGTGGAATGTCCGATGTCTAGCTCCAACCACCATTCCGCGTTCAAAGTCTGTTAATTCCCAGTGTGCGACCGTTATCAAATGTATCACCTGACCACAAATGACAGCTCCGCCTTTTACACCTGGAGTACGCGTTACTACGCCATCTGTATGTATGCATATCGCTACTGTATTGGAACATGTCCACGACGATGTTGGCAGCTACATGCTGCATATAAGGCTATTCCGGCTGCTATGGCTTGCTATGCAGAATGTGGACTTACATCGTGTTTCTCTTTTACTGTTGCTCCTGATACAAGCCGAAGATGGGAATGAAAAACTTACTGAAGTGAAAAGCCACCAGGAATCATCAACTCTTACCAACTGGGTGTTCTTTCAGTCCATGTTTTCTGTTTTCAGAGAATTATGACAGGCAAAAAGAGAACTGAAAGCTAAATTCCTGTTGCTTCTGAATGAGCAACTAGACAAAGCCAAGAAGGACAGGTCGGGATGTTCCTTATCATCATACGCCTCTCAGATTTCTTTTAAAAACGCTGTCTACACGTACACAGAGTTCACCATCCACTGCTACGCCATCGAAGGTAACTAATCTCATTTCAGATACAGCAAACTGACTCCTATGGTATTCTATGAAACTGTATAGATGTAGAAATACTATTCTACCTTTATCAATCTGCAACCTTTATTTATTTATGTACGTATTTCGTGCTGGGTGGTCTTACAAAAAAATAAATATTTCATGATGGTGTCTTTAACGTCATTCACATACTTTCACCAACTTACTTACTGTAATGAGTAGCTTCCCAGTGGGAGAAACAGCAAGCAGAAAATTTGTGTCTCGCTTTGTCCGAGAAGCTGATAGTAGTTGCTCCAAAAAGTGGAAAATACCCGGACTCATTCTGTATAATTCGTGGGATTTGTGTTCGTGTTGGGAGAGCTCACGAGAAACCGCAGCTGACAACGTTTGATGTTTGTAGCAATGTACGGGTGCACCCAGTGCTTCCTTTTCTTTTTCAATTTCTTGGGCTTTAAATAATGATATGCCACAATAACGGCCACTCAGAAGAGCTCATGATTGCAACTGAAACGGAAACGTGAATCGTGCTGTCTTGTTGCTTGTCGTATGACAAGTCATATCGTATCTTCTCTGTGGGGATACGAATTTCCCACTGATAACCTTAGCATCGTGTCACCTTCGTTCCGACGGGTCATACTGCGTATCTTCGCTTTTCAGTGTGAACGGCACCTAAAGCCATCGACACATGGGACGAGGCAGCTAACGTTGTTCACGCAGGCAGGATGTCGAGCGCCACGGGACAAAGCGCCGTCGGCAACCGGGATGAGCTAATTAACGTGATTCTGCGCTCTGAGTGCTCACCAGTGGAATTACAGGCTCCATTTGACTCGTAAACAATACAGTTTGTTCACGAAACGGATGTGCGTAAAATTCCTACTTTAGCTCTATTAAAACGCACATTTCCTCTCTCATCCAGATGCTAGTCGTGTTGTTCTGTCTGTGGTATACATAAATAAAAACTTCAGTATCCGTGAACATGTAATAAGCCAAAATGAAAGATACATGTCCAGGTCAGTGAGAACATCAGGTTGTAAAAGTACACCAAATCGAAAATCTCATTCCTGACAGAAAAAGCACTTATATTTACATAACATTAAGTGCTACAGAAATCATTTGTACTAATTTCGTAAGAAAGTCCCACGATCTTTTGAAGAACGTGAAAGTGAAGAAAAAAAATTAGATACAACGCACGTCGAACTCCATACTGACCTAATCTCGGCACTCTAATACAATGCCACTCTACATTACACTAGGCTGTAGCTTCATTATGAAAGACTTCGTATTTTTCCTTATACACTTTTATGGCCTTTAATCGCCGATATGTTACTAATTTACATTTAATGATAATAAATTATAACAGAAACGATACGTTTTTCATGACTCTTTAATGTGACGATCGCCTTAAAACGGCTTACTTTGAAACACGTGAGTTATAACGCGGTAATAACGAATACGAAAATTCTTTAACCACCAGTGTGACGTTTCCCGTAATTTTATTACAACAAATCGTACTAATAAAGGCTCATTCTCGATACGTTAAATGTGCTAGTGCTTAGAAGCAGTGTATATTCACGGGATGTAAGGTATAACATAAAACCCACCGAATATGGGGGTCCGCTGAGCAAGACAAGTACAATATGGCGTCATGCTTTCTGCGGGCCTCGAGCTTTCTGCCTGTGACGTAGGAAGCGCTCTCGCTTCCTATTGGTTCTGCTTTACGTCACCGAAATATCACAGATCTTGTTTTATGTTTCACGTGACGAAATGGCTCCTCAACGTGAAATAGAGTAAGTGACGTCACAAAACTCGTAGAGCTACATGTCAACGTTGGCTGGCCCGTGAAAGACTTAAGTACGTCGATCATTATGCACCGCCACCCCCTCCCTCGACATTGAGTGACCTTTTTGCAATGTTAACAACCCGAGTTGGAACCGCCTCCCCTCCTCGCTGTTGTAACGAGCTTTACGAAAGACGAAGAATATCCAGTCCTGTCCTGGCTGTGGCAGCGCGCAGAGCGCTGTTGGGCCTGTGGCAAGTGGGGCAAGCTGGCAGCAGTGTGTCAATTGGTCTTCCGGCAGTGCACACTCAATGGAAACACCTCAGACGCGGACAACCCATTCGACTCATATCTGGTAGGTCTCTTGTGTACCACACTAAAATTAAAGATTAAAGAGTGTAAGAGACTTTGGCTCAACAAACCGCTCCCCCCCCCCCCGCTCCGCCCCCCCCCCCCCCCCCCTTCGCCGTTTTTGAGAAAACCACCCACTAAAGTTCATGATCCGACATCGACTCAAAATTGATGGCGTCGAAAGATAACGGAAAATTCGGGATTTTTCATCGTAATATATGGGAGCCGCAAGCGCATATTTTCCTAGAAATTGAGGAAAGAAACTTCTTCGACTGTCGTTTATGAATCCATAAGATAACCTCTCTTCGACGATGTGTTCGATTACCAAAAGAGCTCAGATTTTTTTCAATAAGTCAATAAGGAATAATAACAAGGTAGGCAAATAAATTTCTCAGACGAGTTCGGTAAGTAGAAAGCTAAAAATATAATCATGATCGCCTTACAATGGCCCTATCACTCACTCTGCTACATGTTCTTAATTTGCCCTGAACAACTATATGGCTAGTACACTACTGGCCATTAAAATTGCTACACAACGAAGATGACGTGCTACAGACGCGAAATTTAACCGACAGGAAGAAGATGCTGTGATATGCAAATGATTAGTTTTTCAGAGCATTCACACAACTACAACGTGCTGACATGAGGAAAGTTTCCAACCGATTTCTCATACACAAAAAGCAGTTGACCGGCGTTGCCTGGTGAAACGTTGTTCTGATGCCTCGTGTAAGGAGGTGAAATGCGTACCATCATGTTTCCGACTTTGATAAAGGTCGGATTGTAGCCTATCGCGATTGCGGTTTATCGTATCGCGCCATTGCTGCTTGCGTTGGTCGAGATCCAATGACTGTTAGCAGAATATGGAATCGGTGGGTTCAGGAGGGTAACACGGAGCGTCGTGCTGGATCTCAACGGCCTCGTATCACTAGCAGTCGAGATGACAGGCATCTTATCCGCATGGCTGTAACGGATCGTGCAGCCACGTCTCGATCCCTGAGTCAACAGATGGGGACGTTTGCAAGACAACAACCATCTGCACGAACAGTTCGCCATACTGGCCTATCACCTGGCGTGATGGTATGGGGTGCCATTAGTTACACGTCTCGGTCACCTCTCGTTCGCATTGAAGGCACTTTGAACAGTGGACGTTACGTTTCAGATGTGTCACGACCGTGGCTCTACCCTTCATTCGATCCCTGCGAAACCCTGCATTTCAGCAGGATAATGCACGACCGCATGTTCCAGGTCCTGTACGGGCCTTTCTGGATACAGAAAATGTTCGACTAGTGCCCTGGCCAGCACATTCTCCAGATCTCTCACCAATTGAAAACGTCTGGTCAATGGTGGCCGCGCAACTGGCTCCTCACAATACGTCAATCACTACTCTTGATGAACTGTGGTATCGTGTTGAAGCTGCATGGGCAGCTGTACCTGTACAGGTCATCCAAGCCCTGTTTGACTCAATGCCCAGGCGTATCAATTCCGTTATTACGGCCAGAGGTGGTTGTTCTGGATACTGATTTCTCAGGATCTATGCACCCAAACTGCGTGAAAATGTAATCACATGTCAGTTCTAGTATAATAGGAGGTGCATTCAAGTTCTAAGGCCTCCGATTTTTGTTTCTAATTAACTACTCACCCGAAATCGATGAAACTGGCGTTACTTCTCGACGTAATCGCCCTGCAGACGTACACATTTTTCACAATGCTGACGCCATGATTCCATGGCAGCGGCGAAGGCTTCTTTAGGGGTCTGTTTTGACCACTGGAAAATCGCTGAGGCAAAAGCAGCACGGCTGGTGAATGTGCGGCCAAGGAGAGTGTCTTTCATTGTTGGAAAAAGCCAAAAGTCACTAGGAGCCAGGTCAGGTGAGTAGGGAGCATGAGGAATCACTTCAAAGTTGTTATCACGAAGAAACTGTTGCGTAACTTTAGCTCGATGTGCGGGTGCGTTGTCTTGGTGAAATAGTGCACGCGCAACCATTCCCGGACGTTATTGTTGCAGTGCAGGAAGGAATTTGTTCTTCAAAACATTTTCGTAGGATGCACCTGTTATCGTAGTGCTCTTTGGAACGCAATGGGTAAGGATTATGCCCTCGCTGTCCCAGAACATGGACACCATCATTTTTTCATCACTGGCGGTTACCCTAAATTTTTTTGGTGGCGGTGAATCTCTGTGCTTCCATTGAGCTGACTGGCGCTTTGTTTCTGGATTGAAAAATGGCATCCACGTCTCATCCATTGTCACAACCGACGAAAAGAAAGTCCCATTCATGCTGTCGTTGCGCGTCAACATTGCTTGGCAACATGCCACATGGGCAGCCATGTGGTCGTCCGTCAGCATTCGTGGCACCCACCTGGATGACACTTTTCACATTTTCAGGTCGTCATGCAGAATTGTGTGCACAGAACCCACAGAAATGCCAGCTCTGGAGGTGATCTGTTCAACAGTCATTCGGCGATCCCCCAAAACAATTCTCTCCACTTTCTCGATCATGTCGTCAGACCGGCTTGTGCGAGACCGAGGTTGTTTCGGTTTGTTGTCACATGATGTTCTGCCTTCATTAAACTGTCGCACCCACAAACGCACTTTCGACACATCCATAACTCCATCACCACATGTCTCCTTCAACTGTCGATGAATTTCAATTGGTTTCACACCACGCAAATTCAGAAAACGAATGATTGCACGCTGTTCAAGTAAGGAAAACGTCGCCATGTTAAGTATTTAAGCCAGTTCTCATTCTCGCCGCTGGCGGTAAAATACCATCTGCCGTATGATGCTGCCATCTCTGGGACGTATTGACAATGAACGCGGCCTCATTTTAAAACAATGCGCATGTTTCTATCTCTTTCCAGTCAGGAGAAAAAAATCGGAGGCCTTAGAACTTGAATGCACCTCGTATATTTGTCCAATGAATACCCATTTATAATCTGCATTTCTTCTTGGTGTAGCAATTTTAATGGCCAGTAGTGTATTTGTCATACACTACTGGCCATTAAAATTGCTACACCACGAAGATGACGTGCTACAGACGCGAAATTTAACCAACAGGAAGAAGATGCTGTGATATGCAAGTGATTAGCTTCTCAGAGCATTCACACAAGGTTTGCGCCGGTGGCGACACCTACAACGTGCTGACAGGAGGAAAGTTTCCAACCGATTTCTCATACACAAACAGCAGTTGACCGGCGTTGCCTGGTGAAACGTTGTTGTGATGCCACGTGTAAGGAGGAGAAATGCGTACCATCACGTTTCCGACTTCGATAATGGTCGTATTGTAGCCTATCGCATTGCGGTTTAACGTATCGCGACATCCCTGCTCGCGTTGGTCGAGATCCAATGACTGTTGGCAGAATATGGAATCGGTGGGTTCAGGAGGGTAATGCGGAACGCCGTGCTGGATTCCAACGGCCTCGTATCACTAGCAGTCGAGATGACAGGCATCTTATCCGCATGGCTGTAACGGATCGTGCAGCCACGTCTCGATCCCTGAGTCAACAGATGGGGGCGTTTGCAAGACAACAAACATCTGCCCGGACAGTTCGACGACGTTTGTAGCAGCATGGACTATTAGCTCCGAGACCGTGGCTGCGGTTACCCTTGACGCTACATCACAGACATGAGCGCCTGCGAAGGTGTAACCAACGACGAACCTGGGTGCACGAATGGCAAAACGTCATTTTCTCTGATCAATCCAGGTTCTGTTTACAGCATCATGATGGTCGCATCCGTGTTTGGCGACATGGCGGTGAACGCGCACTGGAAGCGTGTATTCGTCATCGCCATACTGGCGTATCACCCGGCGTGATGGATGGGGTGCCATTGGTTACGCGTCTCGGTCACCTTTTGTTCACATTGACGGCACTTTGAACAGTGGACGTTACACTTCAGATGTGTTACGACCCGTGGCTCTACCCTTCATTCGATTCCTGAGAAATCCTATATTTCAGCAGGATAATGCACGACCGCATGTTGCAGGTCCTGTACGGGCCCTTCTGGATGCAGAAAGTGTTCGACTGATGCCCTGGCCAGCGCATTCTCCAGATCTCTCACCAACTGAAAACGTCTGGTTAGTGGTGGCCGAGCAACTGGCTCGTCACAATACGCCAGTCACTACTCTTGATGGAATGTGGTATCGTGTTGAAGCTGCATGGGCAGCTGTACCTGTTCACGCCATCCACGCTCTGTTTGACTCAATACCCAGGCGTATCAAGGCCGTTATTACGGCCAGAGGTGGTTGTTCTGGGTACTGATTTCTCGGATCTATGCACCCAAATTGGGTGAAAATGTTATCACATGTCAGTTCTAGTATAATATATTTGTCCACTGAATACCCGTTTATCATCTGCATTTCTTCTTGGTGTTGCAATTTTAATGGCCAGTAGTGTATAAACTTTCATACCAAAGTTTACTCACGTCATCGAGAACATCTAATGAAAGCATTCTTCGCGCAGCTGCATCGTTTCTTCCGAATATTTGGCGAAAAACAGATTTTGCTTACAATTAAAAATATTTCTTTTTTGGAAATTAATTTTGATACATACCACTCATACGATTAAGACTACCATTGCATCCGCACAGTTGTGCAGTTCCAGCTAGGTTTTCAGAAGCAGATTTCAGTACTGAAGTTTCGAAATAACGTTTTTAACTTGGTGATAAAGATCACATGGCTGGTGCACGGGTGTGCAGTTTGATGGTATTACTTCTACCGTGTAAGTTGGTTTGTCCTCGCCATCTGTAAACGTGCTGTCATACATGACGATATTGGTTTGTCCACCCCAGGAACCCAATATGAGAAATAACTTACCAGCAACGTATGGCTTTAAAATATCATCGATATATTTTTTGTAAAATGAATTTGTCAATTTCCCGACTTTGGAACAAGTAACATAAACATTTTTTAAAAAGTCCGTTAACGCTAGAACACTAAAAGAGGGAAAATGTTACATTGTTAATAACCAATCGTAAATTTTACCACTCAGAGTTTTATTCAAAGTCATAATTTTTAGTTTATGCTCTAGTTATTTACAATTATAAGGTCTGCAATGGTATGTCACTTGCAAAATAAGTACAGAATGTCACGTTTTACGTCCTATACTGACAATACCAAGTTGGCGAGAACTGCGAATTGATACCAACTGCAATCAAATTTTACTAGGGTTTAGTAATCTAGGGTGAAACGATTGACCTTTTCTATACCCAGAGAATCAAATTAATCGTTAGTTTCTTATAAGTACATGAAAACGCTGTAATGGAATCCTGTATCACTGGACCACTTTCGACCCCACACTAAAGCCTACTGGATTCGAACTTCCCCTCCGACAGTGGAACGCTCTTAACAGTCTTAGAATATCTCGTCGAGTCTGCCAGGACTTTCTGTACAAATGGGACAAATTCTCGACCCTCAGTGTGACGGTGCTGCTCTGCGTCAGAAAATTGACCATATTGTGAGTGACTGCTGCATCATATCGTACCCAGGACCAAAAACACATCTGTATGAAATGAAGGATGCTGCAGTTTCCTGGTTAAATGGTTTAGACGTTAATATATAAGAATTGTGCTTGCTGTCCTTGTCTTTTAATCCAGCCAACTCTGTTAATATAAACTTATTGTTAATTTAACCGTCTCTAAAGGCTTCGATGTCGACGGGACGTTAAGCCCTATCTTCCTTCCTTCCTTTGTTCATTTCATTGTTCTTTTTATTACTAATCTTATTTTTCACTTTAATGTTCTTTATATTGGAGACTTAAATATCCTTTCAACTTCACATTTTAATGCATAATTTGTTGTTCTTTTATTGGCTCTTCTCACAGAACATTTTTACTGGCCATTTTACAGTCCAGTCCATCACACATTGTACTGTTCATTTTTGCATATTTTATATCTATTTTATAACTAATGTACATAAAAGTTGACGTATTTGTTTTCTTAGCTCCTCATCCGGAGTAATTTGAATGTCCAATGTACCACACATGTCCATCTGTTTATACCAAACGATAAATAAACTAACAGGGTCTATCCATAGATAGATGCTGAGGAGTAGGTGAGACAGAAAGCAAAATAATGAGAAGCACATGCAATATGTTCTTAACCCTGGCTTACTTCAATTCAGCAAGTCCAGTCGCATTTCAACGGTTCCTTGGCAGCAGAGAGACGAAGCTGACTAGTTAGCTTCGAATGCGCCGAGTGAACTCCACTATTAAGATTGGGCATCGGTGTGGCGTCTTCTTATGACAGCTCAGTGGTAGCGCTACTCACAAGTGCACTAGAGGGTGTGTCTTCAAGCCGGCTCACTGATTGCCAGGGCAGTCACATGAGTTACTGCCAACCTTTTGAGGCTGACTGCCTGGGGTGGTGTCGATAAGGTACAACACCATGTTCTTCCTCCCTCCCCTCCCCCTCCAAACCACTCGCCGTCGTCATGTATTGGTACTGACGTTAACGATGGGAGGGGGGGGGAGGAATTAAGGGAGGGGGGAGTGATGTCTGAGCGTAGGTTCCACTGAGGTGGCAGGAACCGAAACTTCAGTCAATAACAAGCTCCTGTCTGCACCCCGACATTCGTTCGTCTTGTGAATAACTGGAAGCATTTGCCGAAAAACCAGCCACAAGGTGCACACCCACGCCTAGAGACGGAACATTATAATCTATGTGTAACATAACATATATACTGGAGAGGGCTCAGCCAGTTAAATTAAAATCTTAAAATCTTGAGAGCACGAAAGTATTGTTCAGCTGTGGCAGCGACGGTCCAGCCACAAGCTTGAGAGGCACTGACGAATTCCTAATCTAGTGGCAGTTAGTGAGATGATACAAATCACAGCTCACCACATGTACAAGACGGGCAATTCCGTGCTCTTTAAGAGACAGAGTAGGACATGATGCTTCGCTAGCACTGAGAACTGAGACTTTTGTTACTTTTAAAAGTGAAGTAATATTACCCTCTGCGATGCATTTAAATGTGATTTGCAGAGTATTCATGTAGATGTAGAAGTTGGAGGTGCTTTGCCCCCCTACAGTTGTTTCTCGTGTGCGTGATGTAGCAAGGGCAATAAGGAACATTTACGTCACAGTAAGCAAGAGTGGGAAAATGGGAGTAAGAGAGTTACAGCTATGGTACGAACAGCAGGTAGCAGTAGCCAACGGCGACCGACGCAGCAACAGATAAGTAACTGCATTTCTCATTTACGAGTTCCTAACCAGGAGCGAATTTTATTATATCATCTGTGTGCTTTAATAGTTTACTTTCTTGAATTTCTGCGTGTAAATTTAACATCCAATAGCCACAGTTCTCGCGTTATCTTTTGCGTCAGAAAGTAAACCGATTCTGTGACATATTACAAGTTCCAAATCAGGGTCAAATTATTTAGTTTCACCTGAGTTTTTCGGTAGTTAGGTTTTTGAATATCTGCGTATTACTAGACACGGTTCATGCGTTTTCGTCAGGTTCTGCGGTAGAGTTGCGCAGCATGTACTGATAGTCCGTTTATCTGCATAGTTTAGTTTGCCACGGTCTTTACTATGGACAGGGACTGCGATTGTTGTGTGCGGATGCGAGCCGAGTTGGTGCCACTTCGCTCTCAGCTTCAGGCTGTGATGCCTTCGGTTACACAGTTTGAGGCTGCAATGGATGGGCAGCACTGTTGTGGGCCGGCCGTGGGGATCCAATGGACGTCCAGCACGTCAGATTCCTCCGATCGGTCCTCACTGATGGTCAACCCAGTTACTGCTCGCACTGAGGCTGACCTCTCACATGTGGTCGAGTGGGAGGTCGCCCCGGGGCGAAGCAGGTGGCGAAAGACTTCCCAGGCGGCCGCACATAAGGCCTCACCGGTTTATCTGACAAACAGGTTCCAGGTGCTGTCTGTGGCTGACACTGTCGCTGAGCCAGATGCTGTCGCCTGTCCTGATTCAGAGGAAACCACTCAGCCTGCAAGATCCGGGCAGTCACAGAGGGTGGGATTATTAGTAGTTGGGAGCTCCAACGTTAGGCACGTTATGGGGCCCCTTAGGGACTTGGCTGACAAGAAGGGTAAGAAATCCAATGTGCACTCCGTGTGCATACCGGGTGGAGTCATTCCAGATGTGGCAGGGGTCCTCCTGGATGCCATAAAGAACACAGGGAGCAGCCAACTGCAGGTGGTGGTTCAAAAATGGCTCTGAGCACTATGGGACTTAACATCTGAGGTCATCAGTCCCCTAGAACTTAGAACTACTTAAACCTAACTAACCTAAGGACATCACACACATCCATGCGCGAGGCAGGATTCAAACCTGCGACTGTAGTGGTCGCGCGGTTCCAGACTGAAGCGCCTAGAACCGCTCGGCCACATCGGCCGGCGCAGGTGGTGGCTCACGTCGGTACCAATGATGTGTGTCGCTTTGAATCAGAAGAGATTCTCTCTGGTTTCGAGTGGCCAACAGAAGTGGTAAAGGCTGCCAGTCTTGCTTGCAAGATGAAAGCAGAGCTGACCATTTGCAGCATACTCGACAGGACCGATTGCGGACCTCTGGTACAGAGCCTACAGAGCCGAGTGGAGTGTCTGAATCAGAGGCTCAGACGGTTCTGCGATCATGTAGGCTGCAGATTCCTCGACTTGCGCCAAAGCGTGATTGGGTTTCGGGTTCTGCTGAATACGTCAAGTGTCCACTGTGCGCAGGAGGCGGCTACACGGGTAGCAGGGCCTGTGTGGCGTGGACTGGGCGGTTTTTTTGGCTAGAGGGTTTCGGGAAAACACAAGAAGGGCTTCAGTTACAGGCTGAACACAGGAATAACATAGATACAGGAACCATTGATAAAACAGTTGTAAATTGTCGTAGCTGTGTTGGAAAAGTACCAGAGCTCCAAGCGCTAATAGAAAGCACTGATGTTCAAATCGTTATAGGCACTGAAAGCTGACTAAAGCCGGATATAAGGTCAGCCGAAATTTTTGTGAAGAACCTAACGGTGTTCCGAAAGGTTGGCGGAGGGGTGTTTGTTGCTGTCAGAAGTAGTTTAACTTGTCGCGAAATTGAAATAGATACTTCCTTTGATTTAATATGGGCCGAGGTCATTGTTGGCCACCGGAATAAAATAATAATTTCACCGACCTCCCAGTTCAGATGATACAGTTGCTGAAAGGTTCAAAGAAAACCTGAGTTTGATTTCAAACACGTACCCGAATCATACGATAATAGTTGGTGGTGACTTTAATTTACCTTCAGTATGTTGACGAAAATACATGTTTAATTCCGGAGGTCCGCATAGAATATCATCCGAAATTGTGCTAAACGCATTCTGTGAAAATTATCTCGAGCAATTAGTTTGTTGTGTCGGTAGCTGGGCCGACACCGTGAAGTTGAGATTGCTGAAAATGAACTCTAGACTAACGCTGTAGCCGATAGTGCACGCACGGCATAAAGCAGACGGGCGTGAAGTCTGGAACATGAGAACTTATAAATGAATAAGAAGAAAAGTATGTAGATGCTTATTACTTATCTTTTTATTAGTCCTTGGAATACATCTCTCTTGAATACTCGTAAGCTATAGGCACTGATACAAATGGCGCCTTGCTAGTTCGTAGCCATTAACTTAGCTGATGGCTATTCTGTCTCTCGGCTAATGAGAGAGAAAGGCTTCGTACAACTGGGCGGTAGCTAGGTTCTCGTACAACTGGGCGGTAGCTAGGTTCTCGTACAACTGGGCGATAGCTAGGTTCGCGTACAACTGGGCGGTAGCTAGGTTCTCGTACAACTGGGGCGAGTGCTCTCTCGTATCACGAGACCTGCCTTGGTGGTGGCGCTAGGTCTGCGATTACACAGTGGCGACACGCGGGTCCGACATGTACTAAATGGACCGCGGCCGATTTAAGCTACCACCTAGCAAGTGTGGTGTCTGGCGGTGACACCACATTCCTCCCCCGCAAATCGGCGAACGGTCGTGAGATAAGGCTTCCGCCCGCCGTGGGGAGGACCACATGTTGACGTATGCGATGAGGTGGGGAGCCTAACAACAGGCGAGGCTGTGCCACCCGCACCCGGCCATTCGGTCCGAGGGGAGCTAGGAAACGCCTGCGAAACTAGTCCAGGGTGCACGTCAACATGCGGTGTATGCGCCCGTAAAGAGACAGGAGGTACCGAAGGGTCGACCTCCATTGCGTCGGGGTAGCCGACGCGCGATGACGTCATGTGGTCCGGAGCGGGCGGGAGTTCCATGGCGGAGGACAGCTGGTCACGGGAAGCGATCGGCGGCGCGTGACCCTGGGAGGCGCTTGGCGGCTGCAACGAAGCGTCGAATGCGGGCGGCGCCGGCGGGAGAACAAGCGGCGGCGGCGGCGGCTGCTGCCGCTGCTGCGGCGGCGGCGGCGCGTCGCCATGGGGCAAAATGGAAGGCATCGTCGGTAACACCTGGGGATGAGGCGAGCCAGTAGATGGGTCCCCAGGGCGCCGACCGGACGGCACCGTCGCTGAAAGCAGACGGGGAGCGGCAGAACCCGAGCGACGACAGAGGCGCAGCTGATTGAGATGCCGACGCACCTCACCAGAGGCCCCCAAAACCAAATACATCGCGCGGCCGAGGCAGCGAAGAATGCGCCCTGCGAGCCAACGCCGTGAACCTCGATAGTTGCGATAAAATACAACGTCGCCTGGAGCAAAAGCAGGAGTCTGCCGCTGCACAGGAACCTGATGCGGCGGATGCAGCAAAGACAGCAAGGTGCGATGAGGACGACCGTGGAGCAACTCAGCCGGCGAGCGACCATCTCGGGGCTGAGAGCGATACGAAGACAAAAAGAGCAACAATGCGTCCTCCCGAGAGTGCGACTCTTTCAATTTCAACATCTGTGACTTGAAAGTCCGGACCAATCGTTCAGCGGCACCGTTGGACTGAGGCGAAAACGGCGCGGATGTCAGATGTTGAATACCATTGGCCTGGCAGAATGACTGAAATTCTGCGGACATGAATTGTGGGCCATTGTCGGAAACAATAGTCTGCGGAAGACCTTCAATGCAAAAGATAGCAGACAACGCTTGGATGGTGGCGGAGGACGTCGTGGAAGACATCCGGACAACAAAAGGAAAATTACTGAAGGCGTCGACCAGAACCAACCATCGAGCATTCCAGAATGGACCAGCAAAATCAATGTGCAAGCGTTGCCAAGGGGAAGTGGCTATTGGCCACGCAAAGACTTTCCGCGGCGGTGCGGACTGTTGTTCGGCACACGCCGGGCACGAAGAACACATATTCGTAATCGCAGCATCGATTCCGAACCAAGTACAGTGCTGACGAGCAAGTTGTTTCGTTCGCACTATACCCCAATGTCCTTGGTGAAGAAGCCGTAAAACAGAGGACTGTAACGAACGTGGGACCACGACTCTGGACTGATCATTATCAGAACGCAACAACAAAACACCACGTCGAACAAAAAGTCTCTCCTTGTGAGCAAAAAATCGGCGAACCAACGGATCCGCGATCCGAGACTTTGACAAAGGCCATTGCGTAGCAACAAAACGTAAAACAGTAGCAAGGACAGGGTCAGCAGCTGTGGCTGTAGCGACACGACGAAAATCAATCGGAAACGATTCGACCACTTCATCAGTTTCCGAATCAATGAACATGCAAGCAAGTTCGGAAGAATCGAATGCTTTATCCTCAGCAACCGGCAAACGGGACAACGCATCGGCGTTTCCGTGCTTAGCAGTGGACCGATACAAGATATCGTAGCGGTACTGCGAGAGGAAAATAGACCAGCGAATGAATTTCTGCGCTGTACGTGGAGGTACAGGCTTGGACGGATGAAAAAGCGATGTCAAAGGTTTGTGGTCTGTGATGATGGTAAAGTGACGACCATACAAGAAATCATGGAACTTAGTAACACCAAACACGAGAGCCAAAGCTTCTTTCTCTATCTGGGAATAATTTCTTTGCGCAGACGAGAGCAATTTGGACGCAAAGGCAATAGGGCGATCATGGGAGCCAACTTTGTGCGCAAGCACAGCACCGATCCCGAAATCCGAGGCATCTACCATCAACAAAAGGGGTTTCTGGGGATCGAATGGCGTAAGGCAAGTATTAGAAAGCAACGCCGATTTCAACTGGCGAAAGGCGCGTTCACATTCCGGCGTCCAGACGAACGGAACACCTTTACGGCGTAAGCGATGAAGCGGAGCTGAAATGGAAGAGGCATTGCGCACATTCACTCACACCTTGTGATTCTACATTGTTCAATGTTCTTGCGACCTCCTGACGCAATGCGTGGGGAACATTGCGCGCTTTGAAAAATTTCGGTTGCGCGTTTACCTTCAGTTCTAAATGTGCTTCATAGTTTTTAGCGCAACCTAAGCCCGGTGCAAAAATGTCTGCAAATTCGTCACACAGCCGAGAAACACTGTCTGTAGGCACAGTCTGATTCACTGATAGGACCTGATTTAGAATAGACATGTTGAACAACTTAAATAAATCGAGACCAAACAAGTTCACTGCAGAAGAAGAACGAAGAACGTAAAATGACACAAGTTTTGTTTGTCCCTTGTATGTTGCAAGAAGGCTGCACTGTCCTAACACAGGAATTTTCTGTCCGGAATATGTAGTTAGCTTAACATTTGCAGAACGCAACGGAGGTTTGCCCAGTTGTTTGTACGTGTCGTGATTGAGCAATGAAACTGCAGCTCCGGTATCGAGCTGGAATGGTATCACTTTGCCTTCAAAGTCTAAGTCCACAAAAAGTTTATTGTTCTGCTGACGACAAGAGCGACTGTTTTGTGCAATTGGAACAGACACTGGTACAGAATCACTTGCTAATTGACGTGATTTCCGGCGACGTCGACGCACAGTTTTTGTGGGACGATCACAGTCACTGTTAGAGAAAGTGTCACTGGACGAAGTGAAATGAACGACATGAATGTCCATAGGCGAAGGTCCACGAGCCTGAGTGTCCTTGGTTCGATTCCGGCGCAAAGCAAAGGGCCTGGAATGATTGTGATTGTCTGATCTGAGCTTTTTCTGGCAAACTTTTTGAACATGTCCTTTCTTATTGCAGAAAAAGCAAATAGCTTGGCGTGACGGGCAATGTTCACGCGAATGTCTAGTAGCACACCGCGGGCACGATTTCACTACATTTGTGGGCTGGCACGGCACACGTGGCTTAGCGCGCGGCGGCAGCTGTGCGGACGTATGCGAGGGCAGTTGACCGGGCCGCGCAGCTCGTCCAGCGGGCCGGTTAATGTTACACACGGCTGGCGAAGTTTCAAAAGATTCCTGAGCACAGTCAAGGGTGTCCTGTCTATCCAATATGTCTATCACTTGTTGAAGGGAGGGATTAACTAGTTTCAAAATTTGCTCCCGTATGCGAACATCAGAAACGTTCTGTGCAATTGCATCACGCACCATTGTATCTGAATAAGAAAGACCACAGTCACATTCAAAGGCACAGTCCCTAGTAAGTCCTTGCAATGTTGCTACCCACTCCCTATTAGTTTGACCGGCCGTACGTTTTGTACGAAAGAATGTATACCGTTTTGCAACCACATTAACTGTTTCTTTGAAATAGGCATCTAATGCAGACAAAATTTCCTCGTAGGACAGAGTTGCTACGTCTCGTCGGGGAAACAATTTCACTATCACACGGTATGTGGACACACCGACACAAGAAAGCAAAAACGGCTGCCGCTCATTACCTTGAATTCTGTAGGCAGCAAGGTGGAAGTTGAACTGGCGAGACCACTCTTGCCACGTCTCATCGGCTGCCACGTATGGTCGAAAGGGAGGTGCAACAGCGTTTAGAGGCAGCGGTAGCGAAGAAGCGGCGGCGGCCGCATCGGTTTGAATGGTACGTTGACCCTGGACGAGCTGTCCAAGGGCATCCAGTAACGCCTGCGTCTGCTGATTCTGCAAGCGATAAAATTCGGACAGTACATCTGGAGAATGTGGCGAAGCCATGACACAATTAAATGTAAGCAATCAGAACACTTTAAATCGTCGCCAATGTTGCAAACGAATTAATACAAACTCTTTTGCTCGTCGCCAATAAATGTTGTGTCGGTAGCTGGGCCGACACCGTGAAGTTGAGATTGCTGAAAATGAACTCTAGACTAACGCTGTAGCCGATAGTGCACGCACGGCATAAAGCAGACGGGCGTGAAGTCTGGAACATGAGAACTTATAAATGAATAAGAAGAAAAGTATGTAGATGCTTATTACTTATCTTTTTATTAGTCCTTGGAATACATCTCTCTTGAATACTCGTAAGCTATAGGCACTGATACAAATGGCGCCTTGCTAGTTCGTAGCCATTAACTTAGCTGATGGCTATTCTGTCTCTCGGCTAATGAGAGAGAAAGGCTTCGTACAACTGGGCGGTAGCTAGGTTCTCGTACAACTGGGCGATAGCTAGGTTCGCGTACAACTGGGCGGTAGCTAGGTTCTCGTACAACTGGGGCGAGTGCTCTCTCGTATCACGAGACCTGCCTTGGTGGTGGCGCTAGGTCTGCGATTACACAGTGGCGACACGCGGGTCCGACATGTACTAAATGGACCGCGGCCGATTTAAGCTACCACCTAGCAAGTGTGGTGTCTGGCGGTGACACCACATAGTTCATGAGCCCACGCGAGTAGTAAACGGTTGTGAAAACACACTTGACCTCTTAGCAACAAATAATCCTGAGTTAACAACGAACATCAAAATCGATTCAGGGATTAGTGAACACAGTGCTGTCGTAGCAAGACTGAATATTGTAATCCCCAAATCCTCGAAAAATAAGCGAAAAATATACCTATTCAAAAAAGCAGATAAAAATTCACTTGACGCCTTCCTGAGAGACAATCTCCACTCATTCCAAATTAATAATATATGTGTAAACCAGATATGACTTAAATTCAAAGAAATAGTATCGGCAGCAATTGAGAGATTTATACCAAATAAATTAACAAACGACGGAGCTGATCCTCTTTGGTACACAAAACGGGTTAGAATACTGTTTGCAGAAACATCGAAACAAACATGCCAAATTTAAACAGACACAAAATCCCCAAGATTGGCAATCTTTTACAGAAGCTCGAAATTTAGCGCGGTCTGCAATGCGAGACGCTTACAACGGTTTCCACAACGAAGCTTTGTCTCGAAACCTGGTAGAAAATCCAAAGCGATTCTGGTCGTATGTGAAGTATGTTAGTGGCAAGAAACAATCAATGCCTTCTCTGCGCGATAGCAATGGAGATACTATCGAAGACAGTGCTGCCAAAGCAGAGTTACTAAACACAGCCTTCCGAAATGCCTTCACAAAAGAAGACGAGGTAAATGTTTTGCAGGATTCGAATCGAGAACAGCTGCCAACGTGAGCAACGCAGAAGTAAGTATCCTCTGAATAGTGAACCAACTTAAATCACTTAATAAAAGCAAGTCTTCTGGTCCAGACTGTATACCAATTAGGTTCCTTTCGGAGTACGCTGATGCATTACCTCCATACTTAACAATCATATGCAACCGTTCGCTAACCGAAAGATCCGCACCCAAAGACTGGAAAGTCGCACAGGTCACACCAATATTAAAGAAAGGTAGTGGGAGTAATCCACTAAATTACAGGCCCATATCGTTAACGTCGATATGCTGCAGGATTTTAGAACGTAATGAATTACCTCGAAGAAAACGGTCTACTGACACACAGTCAACATGGGTTTAGAAAACATCGTTCCTGTGAAACACAACTAGCTCTTTATTCACATGAAGCGCTGAGTGCTATTGACAAGGGATTTCAGATCGATTCCATATTTCTGAATTTCCAGAAGGCTTTTGACACTGTACCACACAAGCGGCTAGTAGTGAAAGTGCGTGCTTATGGAATATCGTCTCAGTTATGTGACTGGCTCTGTGATTTCCTGTCAGAAAGGTCGCAGTTCGTTGTAATTGACGGAAAGTCATCGAGTAAAACAGAAGTGATTTCTGGCGTTCCCCAAGGTAGTGTTATAGGCTCTTTGCTGTTCCTTATCTATATAAACGATTTGGGAGACAATTTGAGCTGCCGTCTTCGGTTGTTTGCAGATGACGTTGTCGTTTATCGACTAATAAAGTCATCAGAAGATCAAAACAAACTGCAAAATGATTTAGATGAAATATCGGAATGGTGCGAAAAGTGATAGTTGACCTTAAATAACGAAAAGTTTGAGGTCATCCACAGGAGTGCTAAAAGGAACGCGTTAAACTTCGGTTACACGATAAATCAGTCTAATCTAAAAGCCGTAAATTCAACTAAATGCCTAGGTATTACAATTACGAACAATTTAAATTGGAAGGAACACATACAAAATGTTGTGGGGAAGGCTAACCAAAGACTGCGTTTCATTGGCAGGACACTTAGAAAATGTAACAGACGTGCCTAGAGACTGCCTACACTACGCTTGTCCGTCCTCTTTTAGAATACTGTTGCGTTGTGTGGGATCTTTATCAGATAGGACTGACTGAGTACATCGAAAAAGTTCAAAGAAAGGCAGCACGTTTTGTATTATCGCGAAATATGGGAGAGAGTGTCACAAAAATGATACAGGATTTGGGATGGAAATCATTAAAAGAAAGGAGTTTTTCGTTGCGACGCAATCTTCTCACGAAATTCCAATCACCAACTTTCTCCTCCGAATGAGAAAATATTTTTTTGGCACCGGCTTACATAGGGAGGAACGATCACAATGATAAAATAATGGAAATCAGAGCTCGTACGGAAAGATATATGTGTTCATTATTTCCGCGCGCTACACGAGATTGGAATAATAGAGAATTGTGAAGGTGGTTCGATGAACCCTGTGCCAGGCACTTAAATGTGATTTGCCGAGTATCCATGTAGATGTAGATGTAGATGTAGAACACAGCTTTTGGCCAATAGCTGGTCAAAATAACTTGCCTTAGCTTGATTCCTGGTCTGCGTGTAACAATCATATTTCCTTAGAGCAAATTATCCCTCCCGAAAAGTGTGTGGCATTGAGTTCATAGCACCTGGAACCGGTGGGTTAATTCAACCTCTCTATGTTTGTTTTATTCCGTGCCTTTAAAATATATTTTCGCCCTATTTGCAGCTACGCCTTAAAGGATAACCACTTTCACGATAAGCTCCATGACACACTTTTTCGCATTCAGTTGCATGCCATCAAATTCCATCAGTTCTTTTCACCCCGTTTCAAGCCAATATGATGTTATATGCGTTATTTAAGAGTGGACACCTAGCTGAACGTCATGCGCAGTTTGCAACTCCAGAGCAGTTCGCCTTCGATCTCCATGGTGCGAAAGTTTGTGGTCACTGTGGCTCGCCATTTTTCATTCGGTGTTCACGGTGCAAGTTAATGGTTTGTTTTGAACATTTCTCGAATGTCGACGATGTCCATTTTGTGAAGTGTAATACATACATCCCATAGAAGGTTGATCTCTGTACCTTGCGGACACAAATGGTGAGTCATTAGCAGCTAATACTTTTCCTGTCGTAATATTTAACGCAACACATTCAAATGAGCCTTACTAAAGACTGAAGTTAGGACCTCACATTCAAGGGGTTCCTTGTGAGTACACCAGAATCATAAAACAGTCGTAATACTTCTATTGAAATAATATCTGTGATATCTCAACGCCTGATCTGGACAGACACTGTATCAGACCGCAGCGTTGCACTCTAGCTATCTGTCGTGAACGTTATACAGCCAGGATCAAACTACACGAAATGTATTCCCCAGTTGCGAATACGAACAACTGTCAGTTGTATAAGGGAATGGCGACAGTGAAAATCTGTGCCAGACCGGGACTCGAACCCGGATTTCTCGCTCTACGCGAGCGGTCGTCTTCAGCGCTTTCGCTATCCGTGCACGACTCGAGGGCAGCCACACCCTTATTCATGTCGCCGTTCGTGAGTAACAATCTGTACTCCGACAAACATAACGTAATTTCCTTACAGGGGAGGACATTTTAATTGAAAGTCGCTGCCCGGCATTGACGGATAAATATAGTGTTGCACAGCCTGGGTCGTTAAGAAGAAAGATACAGTGTTCCTTCGGAGATGCATGCATGTCCCAAGGAACACTGCAGCTACACAGGCATTGCAATATTGTAACTGTCAAAGTGTGTAGTATAACGTTATAACATAGATTTAGCGCATAACAGGATCAGATTTTCACGTCATCTATATGAACACAATCAATGAATCCAGCATGATACTTTAATCATCAGTCTTCCATGCACTCTAGTTGTTAATTATTTCTTTAATACCGCGCTGTGCGGAAGTATATTATTTATATGAAATTATTCGATGTAATATATGTTGTCTGATACTGTTCGGACCAGAAAGAAATGAACCCCGCGACCGCTACGGTCGCAGGTTCGAATCCTGCCTCGGGCATGGATGTGTGTGATGTCCTTAGGTTAGTTAGGTTTAAGTAGTTCTGAGTTCTAGGGGACTGATGACCTCAGATGTTAAGCCCCATAGTGCTCAAAGCCATTTTAACCATTTTGGAGACAGACTGTAGACCACTGGTGCAGACCTACTTGCGGTCGCGCTGTGCAGCCCTGGTGGGGCACCCAGGGGCCAGATGGTAGCCAGCGGACGACATGAAATGTTAGTTCGTGTTACCCGAGAGAAGGAACAGTTACCTTCAGGGAATCTTAAGAACAGTTTTCAGGTAATGGGTTAACTTGGGCGGCATGCCTTCGCACTAGATACTTCAACAATTGTCGGGACTCCGGAAATATTCGTGTCATGTGTGACTTACAAAAATTCTGCATTTGTGACATGTTGTCGCATTTGTGAGTTGTTGTTTTATTTAAACTGTTGTGGACTGGCAAGACAGCCAATCCACGAGGACGGTAGGCCGAAGGGCACGCGTTTAAGCTCACGCAGGATGGCGTGAGGTCTGGAAAATGACAAGGTCTTTATAGTAGCAAAAATAGTACGTAGCTTCTGGAATACTTAACTTTAATCCATAATTGGTGAACACCGGTCTGACGGTACACGCATCACAAGATAAATAGCAGTTGATAATGGCGCCTTGCTAGGTCGTAGCAAATGACGTAGCTGAAGGCTATGCTAACTATAATCTCGGCAAATGAGAGCGTAATTTGTCAGTGAACCATCGCTAGCAAAGTCGGCTGTACAACTGGGGCGAGTGCTAGGAAGTCTCTCTAGACCTGCCGTGTGGCGGTGCTCGGTCTGCAATCACTGACAGTGGCGACACACGGGTCCGACGTATACTAACGGACCGCGGCCGATTTAAAGGCTACCACCTAGCAAGTGTGGTGTCTGGCGGTGACACCACATAAACCCTCTCCGTTGCTGCTTACCTGTGAAAGCTGAAAAAGATGCGATGAGGGTTCTCACTTTATAATGATAAAGGGCCTTATTCACGAAAAGAATAAACTACTGTATTAAAATTAATAGATTAAAAAAGAATACTTCTTGGCCTGTCTTTGCCCGAATGCTTCTTAAAGGTAAAACCCTTGCTGTCGAACAAATGTCTGTGTATATACACTCCTGGAAATTGAAATAAGAACACCGTGAATTCATTGTCCCAGGAAGGGGAAATTTTATCGACACATTCCTGGGGTCAGATACATCACATGATCACACTGACAGAACCACAGGCACATAGACACAGGCAACAGAGCATGCACAATGTCGGCACTAGTACAGTGAATATCCACCTTTCGCAGCAATGCAGGCTGCTATTCTCCCATGGAGACGTTCGTAGAGATGCTGGATGTAGTCCTGTGGAACGGCTTGCCATGCCATTTCCACCTGACGCCTCAGTTGGACCAGCGTTCGTGCTGGACGTGCAGACCGCGTGAGACGACGCTTCATTCAGTCCCAAACATGCTCAATGGGGGACAGATCCGGAGATCTTGCTGGCCAGGGTAGTTGACTTACACCTTCTAGAGCACGTTGGGTGGCACGGGATACATGCGGACGTGCATTGTCCTGTTGGAACAGCAAGTTCCCTTGCCGGTCTAGGAATGGTAGAACGATGGGTTCGATGACGGTTTGGATGTACCGTGCACTATTCAGTGTCCCCTCGACGATCACCAGTGGTGTACGGCCAGTGTAGGAGATCGCTCCCCACACCATGATGCCGGGTGTTGGCCCTGTGTGCCTCGGTCGTATGCAGTCCTGATTGTGGCGCTCACCTGCACGGCGCCAAACACGCATACGACCATCATTAGCACCAAGGCAGAAGCGACTCTCATCGCTGAAGACGACACGTCTCCATTCGCCCCTCCATTCACGCCTGTCGCGACACCACTGGAGGCGGGCTGCACGATGTTGGGGCGTGAGCGGAAGACGGCCTAACGGTGTGCGGGACCGTAGCCCAGCTTCATGGAGACGGTTGCGAATGGTCCTCGCCGATACCCCAGGAGCAACAGTGTCCCTAATTTGCTGGGAAGTGGCGGTGCGGTCCCCTACGGCACTGCGTAGGATCCTACGGTCTTGGCGTGCATCCGTGCGTCGCTGCGGTCCAGTCCCAGGTCGTTGGGCACGTGCACCTTCCGCCGACCACTGGCGACAACATCGATGTACTGTGGAGACCTCACGCCCCACGTGTTGAGCAATTCGGCGGTACGTCCATCCGGCCTCAAGCATGCCCACTATACGCCCTCGCTCAAAGTCCGTCAGCTGCACATACGGTTCACGTCCACGCTGTCGCGGCATGCTACCAGTGTTAAAGACTGCGATGGAGCTCCGTATGCCACGGCAAACTGGCTGACACTGACGGCGGCGGTGCACAAATGCTGCGCAGCTAGCGCCATTCGACGGCCAACACCGCGGTTCCTGGTGTGTCCGCTGTGCCGTGCGCCTGATCATTGCTTGTACAGCCCTCTCGCAGTGTCCGGAGCAAGTATGGTGGGTCTGACACACCGGTGTCAATGTGTTCTTTTTTCCATTTCCAGGAGTGTAGATACTGCTCGAAATAGTAATTATACGGAATACACTGTAAATAAAATAACATTTTATTCAGAATGGCTGACGACATGTCATCTACAAAATAAATACTTTTCTTAAGGAAATATAATTTTACACTGTACTTAAGCATGTGCTCGACTTGTTTGCTATCGACTGCAGGGCTGATTTGCAGTCTTCTTCCGAGAGATAGATGAAAAAATCAAAGTACATTGGTCGATATGCCGTTTCATGCTAAAACGTTTCGAAGACGAATATCATATGAAATATTTGGGGTTCCATGTTACATTACATCTTCCAGTGCTCCCCATAGAAAGGAATCAAGAGGAGCCAAATCAGGGACCTGGCCAGCCTCTGTATTACAGCAATCCATCCTACCCAACGGTGGGGAAACTTTCCATTCATATGTGCGTGATACCATGGCAGCCGTAGTATGATAGCTCTTTTAGAAAAGCAGGTAGAATCCTAGCAAGAACGTATGCATACGTATTACCATTTAACGCACGTGGGATGAAGTATGGTCCCTAAACGGAATTTCCTATGACACCGCACCACAGTCGTTGTTGTTATGCCTGAAGGATTTTCAGCTGCCCTGTAGTGACTATCATGTAAATCAAGTCTTCCGATTTCCTGGTGTAGTGACAGATGATAAGGGTGCATTTTATGTTGATGCAAGATGCAAATGTCATTCGTCTGGCTCATCCCACATTCCTTGGCAGTACGTCTCTTTCCACCATATGTCATAACCAGAACAGTTGCTTCGTGTACACTGTCTTTGCAGTCTTCGTCCCTGTCCTCTGATGTCGAAACTGTTTGTTTCCGCCGGCCGGAGTGGCCGAGAGGTTCTAGGCGCTACAGTCTGGAACCGCGCGACCCTGAGTCAACAGATGGGTTTGCTAGACAACAACCATCTGCACGAACAGTTCAAATGGTTCAAATGGCGCTGAGCACTATGCGACTTAACTTCTGAGGTCATCAGTCGCCTAGAACTTAGAACTACTTAAACCTAACTAACCTAAGGACATCACACACATCCATGCCCGAGGCAGGATTCGAACCTGCGACCGTAGCGGCCGCTCGGCTCCAGACTGTATCGCCTAGAACCGCACGACCACTACGGCCGGCCACGAACAGTTCGACGACGTTTGCAGCAGCATGGACTATCAGCTCGGAGACCATGGCTGCGGTTACCCTTGACACTACATCACAGACAGGAGCGCCTGCGATGGTGTACTCAACGACAAACCTGGTTGCACGAATGGCAAAACGTCATTTTGTAGGATAAATGCCTCGGGCATGGGTGTGTGTGATGTCCTTAGGTTGGTTAGGTTTAAGCAGTTCTAAGTTCTAGGGGACTGATGACCTTAGAAGTTAAGTCCCATAGTGCTCAGAGCCATATTTTGTTTGTTTCCACTAGTGGCTCAAAATGACTGTGAGCACTATGGGACTTAACTTCTGAGGTCATCAGTCCCCTAGAACTTAGAACTACTTAAACCTAACTAACCTAAGGACATCACACACATCCATGCCTGAGGCAGGATTCGAACCTGCGAACGTAGCGGTCGCGCGGTTCCAGACTGTAGCGCCTAGAACCGCTCGGCCACCCCGGCCGGGGTTTCCACTAGTGACTTAATAATTCGTGCAAGTGTCTGCTACGACATACACCTAAAATCAGGATAGACATCCCTTTACCACTCTAACGTTTCGACAGTATTTCTTTGGTATCCGCTGTGTCATGTCTAACTTCTCCTCATTGGCGTACATGTCTGAATGCAAGGAGTGTTGGAGCAGAAATGGTCCGCCGATACACGACCCAGTTCCTGCAATACAGACACGTAAACAGTCGAAAGGCTTCATATTCTAACGTAGCCTTGCATGAGCCTCTTTACAACGCAATAGCCGATTCAGGTCAACTTGCCCTTCAATTTAGATAATTTCTCGGTTTCTTTTGCGAAGAAGATCAACCTCACAATTAACAAGCATTATGTGACTGTAATTGTACTTTCAAGAGCTTTCGGTAGCTGCAAAAAAAGTATATCATTCTGTTTTTAAGAAAATCATACTTATGTCAATCCTCCGATCAAAAAAGAGTTAAGACCTTTATCACATACCAAAAATACGTGTCCCTTTCCTGGGGAGAGACCGCTATGATAAATCTTTTCCATCTGATGTGCAAGATCCATGAGACGGACTTCAGGAAGAATGTAATAATTCAAATTCCTAAGAAAACAGTTGTGAATATTACTAACCTATCATTTTAAAAAGCTGCGGTTGCAAAATTGGTTACAAAGGAATGGAAACCGATTAGAAGCCTACATCGTGAAATACCAGTTTGGATTCAGGATAAATGTGGGAGCACGTGAGGCAATACTGACCTTACGACTTCTGTTAGAAGGTAGGTTGAGGAAAAGCGGCACTATGTTTGTGCTATTTGCATACAGACTTTAAAATCTTGAAGCTGATAGGGATAAAACACAGGGAGCGAAGAGCTATTTACAACTTTTTCAGAAACCAGACGAAAGTTGTTGGAGATGCAGGGCATGAAAGGGTTATATAGTCTATATTTGGGGAGAAAAGAGATTTGTTACTGAACTTGATTAAAAGATGGGATCGGTTAGTGGGACACATTGTGATGTATATCTGCAGCTGGCTGGCGTGTTTCAAACATTCTGTCACGGAGATGCATTAGTTGCATAGTAATGGATGGTTACATTTGATCACAAACTGATGCGAGGAAAAAAGTCGATACTTACGTGGAAAGTTATATGCCTGCGGCTGACTTAGCTCAATCATATCCACATGATCTTCTGCAATAATCTCCAATATCATCTCCATCGTAGCATCACCATACAGCAGGCCATCAATATCACCTACAACAACCAATCCGAATTCATTAGATTACATCGATATTCACGGACAAGCACAAGTGCACCACATAATTCATACCTTTAGCTTTGTCGAACAAACATGTCCACCTAGCGTCACCATCTTGGTTGACATGAGCTACCGCAAGCTGACGATGATGATGATCTTTTCAGAGTATATGTTACAAGTTCAGAGACCAAAACTAGGATGGTTTTCAACTGGCAGAGTTAGGATATTTATACGCAGTACTGACAAATCAGAAGTGAGGAAGAGGATATATACCAGCCAATGAGATGAAAGGATCTACCAGGTTCATACAAAAATCCCTGGAAAATATTCGAAAAGCAATAGGCAGGTGCTGCCACAGCTGGGATACATGGAAAATTCCAACAGGCAAAAATTTTCTAGGAAGCTTTATACTCCTACAGCGAATGACTACAATCCCTACGACCCTGCTGACACATCTGGGTGAAACATCGGTTCATTTTAATGTAGGATAGATGCCAGTAGGTGTTCCACCTTTAGGGCAGTATAGAAAAACGTCAGGCAAAAAATATCTTTCCCGTTTTTCTAACAAAGTAGATAATCAGCATTTTTGTAAAACATTTAGGGGGCAGAAGTGATGGGTATAGCGATATGCACATATACAGACGGCAGTAGAATCGGTTACACAAGGTATAAAAGGGCAGTGCATTCGCGACGATGTCGCTTGTACTCAGGTGATTCATTGAAAAGATTTCCGGCGTGATTATGGCCGCACGACGGGGATTAACAGACTCTGAACGCGGAATGGTGGTTGGTACTAGACGCAGAGGACGTTTCATTTCGGAAATCGTTTGAGAATTAAATATCCCGAGGTCCACAGTGTCAAGAGTGTATCGAGAAAACACACTTACAGTTATTACCTGTTACCACAGATAACGCAGTAGCCGACGGTCTTCACTTAACGACCGAGAGCAGCGGCGTTTGCGTAAGGAGGAGGAGGAGGAGATTAGTGTTTAACGTCCCATCGACATCGAGGTCATTAGAGACGGGTTTGCGTAAGGTTGTCACTGCTAACAGACGAGCAACACTACGTGAAATAACCACAGAAATCAATGTGAGGCGTGCGACGAACGAATGCGTTCGGACATAGATGCGAAATTTGATTTTAATGGGTTACGTAGCAGACAACCGACGCGAATGCCTTTGCTAACAGCAAGTCAGTTCTTGCGTGGACTCTCGTCCAGATTTCAGTTGGTAAGAGCTGATGGCAGGGTTAGAGTGTGGCGCAGACCCCGCGAAGCCAGGCTGTCAATAAATCACTGTGCATGCTGGTGGTGGCTCCATAATCGTGCGGCCAGTGTTTACGTGGAACGGACTGAGTGCTCCGGTCCAACAGAACCAATCACTGACTGGAAATGATTATCTTCGGCTACCTGGACACGATTTTCAGCCTTTCACGGTCTTCATGTTCCCAAACTAAGATGGCAATTTGATGGATGGTAATGTGCCATGTCAAGGGACCACAATTTTTCGCGGGTTGTTTCAAGAACATTCTGGACAATTCGAGCGAATGATTTTGTGGTGTCACCGGCAGACACCACACTTGCTAGGTGGTAGCCTTTAAATCGGCCGCGGTCCGTTAGTATACGTCGGACCCGCGTGTCGCCACTATCAGTGGCCACACGGCAGGTCTAGAGAGACTTCCTAGCACTCGCCCCAGTTGTACAACCGACTTTGCTAACGATGGTTCACTGACAAAATACGCTCTCATTTGCCGAGACGATAGTTAGCATAGTCTTCAGCTACGTCATTTGCTACGACCTAGCAAGGCGCCATTACCAGTTACTATTGATACTGAATCACGTACAGTCAAGAGCGACGCTCATCATTAATGGATTAAAGTTAAGTATTCTACCAGCTACGTCCGTTTTTTCTAAATTCTAATTTCCTTGTCCTGTTCCAGACCTCACGCCAGCCTGCGTGAGCTAAAACGCGTGCTTTTCGGCTTCCTCTAGTAACACGATGTTGGCTCTCCTGCCAACCCACAACAGATTTGGCCACGCAGATCGCCCAACCTGAATTCCATCGAGCATTTATGAAACATAATCGAGAGGTCTGTTCGTGCACAAAATCCTGTATTGGGAACACGTTCGCAGCAAGGCTCAGTATTTCTGCAATGGACATCAAACGACTTGTCGAGTCCGTGCCACGTCGAATTGCTGCACTACGCCGGGCAAATGGAAGTCCGACACGATATTAGGAGGTATCCCACGACTACTGTCACCTAATTGTTGATCTTCGTGTGTAAGATTCGTAAAGGGAGGTGCAGGTGTGCTATACACCGGCCTGCTGTGGGAGTACACCTGCATTTCTCTGGCACGTTTTCTGGTACGTTGCATTATTTTCGAGCCTTGTGAACCAGTTTCTTTTTCGTGACTTTGATTAGTAAAGGGAAGGTGTAAAGTGAAGTGTTCCGACACGAATGGGTGGCACATCTGATCACAGCTACAAGTATCGTGATTTGGGAAACATGTTCTGCTGTCGGAAGCGGAACGTCAGCGCGGCGCGTCAATACGTCGCAGCTGGGGTGGCTGCGAGCAGGGAGTGTCGAGCGGAGAGAGGCTCACGTGGCCCGGCCCTCTGGTGGAGCGGGGGGAAAGGACGGCAGCTGCAGCTGCGCGGCAAGCTATCCGCTATCAGGGCGTGGGCTTGGCGCCCATCAAATAAACATGTTTCCTCCTCTTACCCTGCAACAACTCCTCGTATCGTTTTGTGCCTAACTTTCTCTCATGAGAATATTAATGGCATTGTTTTTCGTAGTAACTTCTTTTTCCTTGGTGAAATTCGTATCGTAAAAACTTCGTCAGAATGAAACTTTCATTCAATTCCAGCAGAATAACGCATGACCATTTTTTTCCTAAAATGCGCAATTGCACGAATCTCTCGTCTACCGCCATTATGTGTGTGACGCGGCAGTCTGCCACCATCTTTTTTCCGCCTCCATCTTTTTCCCACTGCCATCTTGTGAGATGTCATCATGTGACCTTGGAGGGTGTGAAGGGGGGGAGTGATCTTGGCAGATACTTGGCAACAATGCAGAGTGCGCTAAGTGTTGGATGGATGTGGGGGAGGGGGAGACGGTGGAGGAGATCTGGCAACACTGCAGAGTGTGTCAGAAAATATACGGTGCTGCCCAAAATACGCAAGAATTTCATTGTACTGTTCAAACCACTAGCAGGACGACAGTCTGCTGCTAGATGTCTCAAGGTACACGTATTAACTGCTGCAGCACAAAGTTGTCACCTTTGGCGAATGCAGTTATGACTTGTAGTGGTTAGTGTCAGCATATGTTTCAGTGCTTCTGCGAACTGCGAAATGGATTACGTGAAGGAGCAACAGAATTGCATCAAATTATGTTTCAAGTAGAAGAAAACTGTAGCTGAAACCCACTGCATACTGACAGAGGCACTCAGTAAGAGTGCACTGAGTTAAGAACAACATTTGAGTGGTTCAAGCGCTTCAATGAAGGCCGAGAATCTGTCGAAGATGACAAACATTCTGATCGATCATCAACATGCATAACACTAAAAATGATCAGGAAAGTGTACGATATGATTCACGAAGACCAAAGGCAGACGATTCACGATGCTTGTAACAGACTAGGGCTGTCGTACAGTAAATGTCAACGAATTCTAGCTGGTGAAATAAACATGAGACGAACTGCAGCGAAGTTTGTCCCTTGCCTTCCCAGGATCGGCCAACGAAATCTCAAGATTGATGGATGCACAGAGCTGCAACCAAGAGTTCTAAAGTGTACAAAATTCTTCTCCAGAATCATAACATGTGATGAATTTTGGGTCTTCGGTTATGGCCCTGAAACGAAGCACCAGTCATGAAGTCTCCAAGGCCGAAAAGAGCTCGACAAGTTGGCAGCAACATGAATGGTGATCTTTTTCTCGGCATTCGAGGAATTGCGCCTAAGGAGTTTGTTCCACCTGTCAGACTGTGAATGTGCAGTTTTACTTTGAGGCGACTGAGTTGAAATGTTCACCGCAAACGGCCAGAGTTGTGGAAAAGAAAGAGTGGTTGGTGCACCATGACATCGCACCCGCACACACCTCGCTCATTGTGAAGGACTCCTGGCCAAAAACAAAACGGCAACGGTGCACCAACCTCCCTACCCGCCATACCTAGCCCCGTGCGAGATCTACTTGCTACCGAAGATGAAAATTCGTTGAAAGGGCGACGTCTTGACTCGACTGAAGACATTCAAGTGGAATCGAGCGGGTCCTGAACACCCTTCACCCTGGAATGCTTCCAAAAGTGGGGACAACGCTGGGATCATTGCATATATGCTCGAGGTGGCTACTTTCTAGGTGACGGAGGACATTGGAGCTGAGTATAGTTTTCTGATTTTTACAACGAAATTCTCGGATATTTTGGGTAGGAACTCGTACGTAGCTCCAGTACTGACTTGGACTCCCGTGGTCGCTATCGGAACCTGACAGTAAACAAGTGACTAAGAAAAACGCATCTCATTGTCAATGCTTCCAGGTCAGCTGTGTGTGTACTAGAAGGTGGTTCACTGTGTCCTCGTGCAACGTCAAGATAAAAACTCACGCTAAGCCGATAGAAGTGCCCTGACCCCCAGATGCAATAATATTGTATTCGACTAATACCAGCCGCCACGACTTGTAACGTATTATTTGATACACCATGTAGTTGCAACAGCATATTGTTTCGAGCAAATATTTCGATTTTTTGCCTAAGCCCGCATCTCGTGGTCGTGCGGTAGCGTTCTCGCTTCCCACGCCCGGGTTCCCGGGTTCGATTCCCGGCGGGGTCAGGGATTTTCTCTGCCTCGTGATGGCTGGGTGTTGTGTGCTGTCCTTAGGTTAGTTAGGTTTAAGTAGTTCTACGTTCTAGGGGACTGATGACCATAGATGTTAAGTCCCATAGTGCTCAGAGCCATTTGAACCATTTTGCCTAATTGCACCTCTTTTACGACTTATGAATGTGCTGGTCACAATTGTCTGTTACAAAGTATTGTTTGTTCAGCGTCCTGTGCTTCTGCTCGATTTCGATTTGTCAACTTCAAACACCGACTGTATGCAAATATTGAGTTTTACGGATAAATGACGTAGATGGGTGACACAAAAGACTCATTTTTATTCGTTTCTAGCCGTTAGAACTGGTTAATTTCCTTGGAGAAGATAATGTCGCTTCAGTTGTTGTCTATAGTGTGGTGTCCTAATACAGGATAGAGGAAAGACAAGGGATTACATGTCAAATTGCAGTTTCCGATCAGTTAGGAGCAAATGCAGAAAGACGAATTTCCAGTGAAGGCAGGTTGATTGCTTGCTTCAGTGCCGAACATTGGCAACGCCACCAACGAGAGGCACGGTTTTTGGGATTCGATACAATGTGCCCGCAGGAACTCACAGATCTGATTAACACTATTTATTTACAAACAGACTAACTACTACCTGAAAGCTAATTCTGGACGTTAGGAAAAGCAAAGGGTGCAACTTGTTCCACAACAGAAGTCAGTGAAGTAAGAGTTGGGCGCCTGTGACCAACCACATTCACATTCTTCTCCTTCTCCTACCCGGTAGGTAGGGACATTTCTTGCCTTTACACTAACAAACCCCAAGTTTGGAAGTTGAAAGCTAAACGCCACTTCTCCTTCCTACTATGGCTAGCAACACCAGTGTTTTACATCACTTGATGCACCCGGAGGCCCCTCTCGAGTGGGGACCGCGGTGTAGCACTGTAACCTGTGTAAACCCACTGACGTTGCGATTCTTACGTGCAAGTATCAAGTTTGCTGCGTCTGCTGCGATTTGCCTTTTTGTCACCATCTTCTACTGTGACGCTTTACAACAGCGTCTAGACGGTGGATGGAGTTATCAGTTAATTCTCTGAAGTGAAACTTCTTCCCTGGGACAACTGCTCAGAGCATCTGCAACACGCAGGGCGTTATTCTTCACCTCCGGTAACCTAAACGCTAACACTTTGCCTGCTCTCTGCATTGTGTCTCTGATTTCTTATCTTGGAGTGCCCTGGCTGGCTTCCAACAGCTTTAAGCTTAACAATGCGCAAGTAATTTATCGTCAATATATAACAGCAGCCTTTTGAGATTGCTGAATCCCTCAGTGTTGCTGAGCCTGCAAAGTACAGTGCTGCGTGCGTCATGTTATCACATAGCAAGTAGTTAGAAAACCAGTGACTCTGATGGCTGATTAGTGCAGGCGGAGTGAAACGACGGCGTCTTACTTTTTATGGCTTGTTTACGCTGTTACCACTTTCAGAATGATATTTTCATCTTCGAATGTAAGTTAAATCGATATAGCATTAATGATTGATGACAAGCTAACGTGACACAAGTTGGTAAAAAAATTAACGTAAAATACATCACTCGCGGCTGCTTACTAGTTCACACGTAATCAGCGTAATAATGTTTCGTGACTGTCTAAAATTTTTCTTCTTGTTTCTTCGGAAGCTACCGCGCGGCACGTTGCGAGTAGTACCTAGGGTCTTGGTGGTAATTGTATTTGCTTCCTAATTGTTTTGGTGGTGTTACGCGGGAGAGCTTCAAACAGGAGGAGTGCAGTAATGGATAGCAACTGTGATGGTTGTGTACAGTTGCGAGCTGAGCTGGCGACCCTTCGCTCACAGTTTCAGGTTGCGTTGGCTTCCGTCACACATCTTGAGGCTGCTGCCAGGGGGCGTCACTGTGGGGGATCGGACGCGAGGATGCGAGGGACGTCGAACACGTCCCACGTGTGCTCCGATCGGTCCACTGCTGTGACGTGTCCAGGAACTGCCTGCACTGAGGTTGACCACTCACCCATGGTCGAGTGGGAGATCATCCCAAAGTCTGGCAGGCAGCGAAAAACTTTCCGAGGGGCCGATCGTAGGGCCTCCCCGGTTCGTTTGACGACCAGGTTTCTGGCGTTATCTGTGGCTGACGATGTCTCTGGGCCGGATGCAGTCGTCCACCCCGTTCCAGAGGAAGCTTCTCGGCCCGCATGCTCTGCGCATTCACAGAGGGTGGGTTTGCTGGTAGTTTGGAGCTCCAACGTTAGGCGCGTAATTGGGCCCCTTAGGAACATGGCTGCCAAGGAGAGGAAAGAAGCCAGTGTGCACTCTGTGTGCATTCCGAGAGGAGTCATTCCGGAAGTGGAAAGGCTGCTTCCGGATGCCATGACGAGTACGGGGTGCAGCCAACTGCAGATGGTGGCTCATGACGGTGCCAATGGCGTGTGTCGCTTTGGATCGGAGCAGATTCTGTCTGGTTACGGGCGGCTAGCGGAAATGGTAAAGACTGCCAGTCTTGCTTCCGAGATTAAGGTGGAACTCACCATCTGCAGCATCGTCGACAGAACCGACTGTGGTCCTTTGGTGCAGAGCTATGTGGAGAGTCTGAATCAGAGGCTCAGGCGGTTCTGTAACCGTGTAGGCTGCAGATTCCTTGAATTGCGCCATCGGGTGGTGGGTTTCCAGGTTCCGCTTAATAGGTCAGGAGTCCACTACACACAGGAGGCGGCTACACGGGTAGCGGGGCTGTGTGGAAGGGACTGGGCGGTTTTTTAGGTTAGAGGGTCTCAGGGAACCACAGAAGGGGCGTCCGTCAGAAAGTGGGCAGGTAAAACACAGTAAGGTAGTTGCAGAAACGATTGGTATTATAGTTGTAAATTATCGTAGCTGTGTTGGGAAAGAACCAGAGCTCCAAGCCCCAATAGAAAGCACTGAAGCTAAAATAGCTGTAGGTACAGAGAGCTGGCTAAAGCCGGAAATAAGTTCAGCCTAAATTTTATCAAACGATCTAACAGTGTTCAGAAAGGATAGATTAAATACAGTGGAGTATTTATTGCTGTTAGAGGTAGTTTGCCTTGTAGCGAAATTGAGGTAGATAGTTCACCTGAAACAGTATGGGTAAAGGTTATACCTGACAATCGGACTGAACTATTAATTGGATCGTTTTACCGACCCCCGACTCAAAAGACGTGGTTGCTAAACAGTTCAAAGAAAACTTGAGTCTCATTTCAAATAAGTACCCCGCTCATACAATTATAGTCGGTGGTGACTTCAACCTACCCTCGATATGCTGCAAAAATTATACGTTTAAAGCTGGCGGCAAGCATAAATCATCATCCGAAATTATACTGAATGCTTTCTCAGAAAATTATTTTGAACAACTATTCCATGAGCCCACTCCAAGCGTAAATGGTTGCGAAAACATATTTGACCTTTTAGCAAGAAACAATCCTAGACAAATAGTGAGTGTTGTGACGATTACAGGGATTTGCGACCACAAGGCAGTTGCTGCTAGGCTGAATACCGTAACACCTACAACCATCAAAAAGAAACGCAAAGTATATCTATTTTAAAAAGCTGATAAAAATGCTATTAACGCCTTTTTAAGAGACAGTCTTCACTCCTTCTGATCTGATCATGTAACTGTAGAAAAGTTGTGGAATGTTTTCAAAGAGATAGTATCAACAACAATTGAGAGATATACACCACATAAATTAGTAAGTGATGGTACTGATCCCCCATGATACACAAAACGGGTCAGATCGTTGTTGCAGAAGCAACGAAAAAAGCATGCCAAAATTAAAAGAACGCAAAATGCCCAAGATTGGCAAAGTTTTACAGAAGTTCGAAATATGGTGCGTACTTTAATGCCAGATGCTTTTAATAATTTCCACAACGAAATTCTGTCTCGAAATCTGGCAGAAAACCCAAAGAGATTCTGGTCAGGTCATACATAAAGCACACCAGTGGCAAGACACAATCAATACCTTCACTGCGCGATAACAACGGTGAAGTCACTGATGACAGTGCCACTAAAGCAGCGTTATTAAACACGGTTTTCCGAAACTCCTTCAACTAAGAAGACGAAGTAAATATTCCTGAATTCCAATCAAGAACAACTGCCAAGATGAGAAACATAGAAGTAGATACCCTCGGTGTAACAAAGCAGCTTAAATCACTTAATAAAGGCAAGGCCTCCGGTCCAGATTGTATACCAGTCAGGTTCCTCTCCTTCATATTTAGCAGTTATATACAACCACTCGCTCACAGAAAGATACGTACCTAAAGACTGGAAAATTTCTCAAGTCACACCAATACCCAAAAAGGGAAGTAGGAGTAATCCGCTGAATTTCAGGCATATATCACTAACATCGATTTGCAGTAGGGTTTTAGAACATACACTGTATTCGAACATTATAAAGTACCTGGAAGAAAACAATTTATTGACATATAGTCAGCACGCATTCAGAAAATATCGTTCTTGTGAAACACAACTAGCTCTTTATACCCATGAAGTAATAAGTGCTATCGACAGGGGATGTCAAATTGATTCCATATTTTTAGATTTCCAGAAGGCTTTCGACACCGTTCCTCACAAGCGTCTTCTAATCAAACTGCGTGCCTACGGAGTATCGCCTCAGTTGTGCGACTGGATTCGTGACTTCCTGTCAGAAAGGTCACAGTTCGTAGTAATAGACGGAAAGTCATCGAGTAAAACAGAAGTAATATCCGGCGTTCCCCAAGGAAGTGTTATAGGCCCCCTATTGTTCCTGATCCATATTAACGACATAGGAGACAATCTGAGTAGTCATCTTAGATTGTTTGCAGATGATACTGTCATTTATCGTCTTGTAAAGTCATCAGATGATCAAAACGACTTGCAAAATGATTTAGATAAGATATCTGTATGGTGCGAAAAGTGGCAATTGACCCTGAATAAAGAAAAGTGCGAGTTATTCACATGAGTACTAAAAGAAATCAGCTAAATTTCGATTAGGTGATAAGTCACACAAATCTGATGGTTGTAAATTCAATTAAATAGTTAAGGATTACAATTAAAAATAACCTAAATTGGAACGATCACATAGATAATATTGTGGGTAGAGCAAACGAAAGACTGCGATCCATTGGCAGAACACTTAGAAGGTGCAACAGGTCTATCAAAGAGACTGCTTACACTACTTTTGTCCGCCCTATTCTGGAGTACTGCTGTGCGGTGTGGGATACGCATCGGGTGGGACTGACGGATGACATCGAAAAAGTACAAAGAAGGGCAGCTCGTTATGTATTATCGCGAAACAAGGGAGACAGTTCACAGACATGAAACGTGAATTGGAGTGGCAATCATTAAAACAAAGGCATTTTTCGTTGCGACGGGATCTTCTCATGAAATTTCAATCACCAGTTTTCTTCTCCGATTGCGAAAATATTCTGTTGGCACCCACCTACTATAAAATAAGAGAGCTCGGGGCTCGCACGGAAAAATTTAAGTGATCGTTTTTCCCGCGTGCCGTTCGAGAGTGGAACGGTAGAGAGACAGCATGAAGGTGGTTCATTGAACCCTCTGCCAATGGCAGAGTAATTACGTAGATGTAGATGTAGAGAGCCACCGTCAATAAACTTCCGTGTAAGCTCGAAGGTCTACAGTTTTTTCGTCACTGCTGTTACCTAAAGCGTATGCGCTGGTAGAAAAGGAATAATGAGAAAAGTTCAGTGTAGAGGCAGTACCGAGTGTGTGCATTATTTAATGCCTTACGTATTACGAGGTGTAACTCATTAGTTTGGCTTCGCCTAAGACAAAACTCGAGTCTTCTTTTAGTAATGTGATCTTCATTTACGGAACTTGTGTGAGGTGTCAGAAACAGATGTGAGTAGAGTACTTCTATTAAGGCTACAGTACTTAGAAGCATCATTTCGCTTGGATTAACCAAGTACATCATCCGTCCATTTAGTGAACGAAACACGTGTATTGCTCAGTGCCGTTTGGAGATGACAGTCTTACAGATTAAAAAAGTTGGTCCATTCCGTTTTTCAAAAGTTCCTGCACTGGATGGCAGTGGTTCAATTAATTTCTGAGATGTCCTTTCATGGGAGCAAGCCTATTACGTAGAAGTGTATGTTGAAGTACGGTCTACGCTGAGTACCTCTACACAGAATGTGGAGTATATTGAGTGTCTCCACAAAGAACGTCTGACGCTTTTCGGTACCTGTCTGAAGTTTACGGAGTTGAATTATGCGAATACGGAAGAATGTTTATTTATGGTCTACAAATGAGGAGGATCATTCCTGACAGCTGCAAGATTTACTGAGTAGTGATCATAGACATGGATTCAAGTCAGTCATATCTGACTTCCTTAGCAATTGCAAATCTGTTGACGAACGTGAATGTTGTGCAAAAATCTCCTCTATTCATATCTTGACTTCTTCTCCGAGAACCTACTCTCATTCAACGAAGGACACGGTGAAGGTTTTCGTCAGAACAATTCTGCGATGGAGCCATGGTATCATTGTCGATAGAGTGCACGCTTCAGGACGACATGCAAAATGCAAACCTACAGCCAAGAAATTACAACGACATGCACCTTCAATTAAGAAGTTATATGGCTCTGAGCACTATGGGACTTTACATCTATGGTCATGAGTCCCCTAGAACTTAGAACTACTTAAACCTAACTAACCTAAGGACATCACACAACACCCAGTCATCACGAGGCAGAGAAAATCCCTGACCACGCCGGGAATCGAACCCGGGAACCCGGGCGTGGGAAGCGAGAACGCTACCGCACGACCACGAGCTGCGGACTAAGAAGTTATACTCCACACAAATATGTACGTATTTTATATGTGTATTATATCTAAGGCCAAGTGAATTAGTAGTCCCTGTAGTAATCAATGATCTAGTGTGTTTAGTGCTTTTGAATCATTTGCCTGGATGTACTGTTATGTACATACACGGTAGGATAAAAAAGCGACGCACCGCGAGGGAATTATACGAACGCGGCAAAAAATCAGTAGATGTGATGTACATATACAGACAACGAATGGTTACAGTTTGAGAGAAGTTTTACGATTTATTCGAGACAAAGATCTTCACAAATTGAGCAAGTCAGTGACGCGTTGGTCCACCTCTAGGCCTCTGTAAGCAGTTATTCGGCTCGGCTTTGATTGATAGAGTTGTTGGGTGTCCTACCGATGGATGTCGTGCCAATTATGTTCAACTGACTTGATAAACAGTCAACATCCCGAGATGGTTGGAGGACCCTGTCCATAACGCTTCAAAGTTCTCAACTGGGGAGTGATACGGCAGTCTTGTTGGCCAAGGTAGGGTTTGGCAGTATGTACTGTCGCCGTGTGCTGGCGGGCATTATCTTGATGGGATGTAAGCCCGGGGTGGCTTGCCGTGAAGGGCAACAAAATGGGGCGTGGAATATCGTCGACGTACCGCTGTGCTGTAAGGATGTCGCTGATGACAACGAAACGAGTCGTTCCTGGGTGTCGGTCTGTATGGCGGGCGACAGTCAGGTTGATATCCCAACTTTAGTGATGTGTCCGGCTTCGTTAATCGGAGACGTGACTGGAGGCGCCCCAGTCAGCGGTAGCATACCAACCTCTGTTATGGTTTGTATTTCATAGCAGGACCCATAACCCCTTTGGTTGCCATCCGCGGCGGCTTTACAGCACAGCGGCACGTCGACGATATTCCACGCCCCGTTTTGTTGCCTTTCGTGGAAAGTCATCCTGGGCTTACATTTCAGCAACATAATGCCCGCCTACACGCGGTGAGAGTTTCTGCTGCTTGTCAAACTCACGTTGGCCAGGAAGGATCCGAATCGCTCCCCAATTGAGAACGTTTGGAGCATTATGGGCAGTGCCCTCCAACCAGTTCGGGATTTTTGACGATCTAAAGCGCCAGTTGGACAGAATTTGGCACGATATCTGTCATGGGGACATCCAACAACTCTTTCAATCAATTACAGATTGAACAACTGCCTTCATAACGTGTAATCGACTTGCTCTCTTGAGTAAATCATCTAATTGTTTTGAAACTGTAAACATCTGTTTGTCTGTACACGTATATCACATCCACCGATTTCCGTCCCATACGGATAATTCCTTCGTAGTGTGTCGCATTTCTTTTTTTTCTCTCTCTCTCTTAGAGTGTACAAATGGCTGACGTCACATATCAAAAGAACGGGAACAACAGAGAAAAATTGTTTGAATCAGCAGGTTTCAGTTGCCTTAAAAAGAGTGGTGGATACCGAGATACCTATCACCCTGAAAATTCTTTGTCAGTGCTATTTCACGTGTATTCTCAGTTAGTCTACTCCAGAGAAACATTAGGAATAGAAACATTAAATTGACAATGCGCAAAAATGATGTGAGGCTCAGAAATCAATTGTATGTAGTTTTGTAATTAAATTATTAGTGTTGTCTTAGCTGTTTATGAAAACTAAACAACAAACAACATTAGTGTGTGCACTGCAGCTAATAAACGATAGTTAAATAACATTTTATATTAAAAATTGAAATAATTCCCTATTTTGCCGACACGAGCACCAAAATCACGTCCATCAGAGATGCATCAACAGCAGAAATAGTAAATGTAATTATCACTAAAACGAATGACGCGCTTTCTACAACGGACTACAACTGAACCTGTAAGAAACACAGTTCACATCGCACATTACCACACAGATTTGTTACTACTAACAGTCTTATGTAGTTCTGTAACTTTGACAACTAGGGAAAGGCAATAAGTCAACCAGACTATACTACAGTTCTAGATGTAGATATCGAAAATAAACTGATCTGGAAATTACGTATTAGTGACCTTCGTGCACAAAAGGACCAGAGACTCCTGCTCTGTACATGATTGCTGATTTTGATCTTCAAAAGGACAGGCAGCTTACATTCTGGACTTACATTCGTGTGTCCTATGCGATAATATCCTGGGTCTGGATATGTATAATACGAGTAGAAATATAAATTGAAACCACTCAGCCGGCCGAAGTGTCCGTGCGGTTAAAGGCGCTGCAGTCTGGAACCGCAAGACCGCTACGGTCGCAGGTTCGAATCCTGCCTCGGGCATGGATGTTTGTGATGTCCTTAGGTTAGTTAGGTTTAACTAGTTCTAAGTTCTAGGGGACTAATGACCTCAGCAGTTGAGTCCCATAGTGCTCAGAGCCATTTGAACCATTTTTTGAAACCACTCACAAAAATGGTCAGCGCTAGCTATACACATATCAGCCAGAACATTATGACCACCGACCTACTAGCAATATAAAGCGGTCCAGGCGATAGCAGTGCACCTGGCGAGGAGTGACTTCTAGTCAGGCACACGCACGGTGCTTGTTGTATCAGTGAGTGTTCTGGCCCTGTATATAATTGGGAAGGAGCCCGGTCTACCTGAGTTTGACCGAGGTCAGATTATAATGGCCCGTAAGCTCGGCACGAGCATATCGGAAACTTCACGAATTGTCGGGCGTTCGAGGAGTGCTGTGGTGATTGTCTTTAACACGTGGTGAAATCAAGGTCAAGACGTCTTGGGCTTGGGCAACCACCCCACATTACAGATGTCGGATGTCGCAGGCTGAGCAGACAGGTAAAACAGGACAGCAGGCGAACTGTGGTGGAGCTAACATCAGACTAATGTTGGGCAGAGTACAAACTTGTCTAAACGCACAATGCACCGAACACTCCTAACTATGGGCCTCCGCAGCCGACGACCCGCGCGTACGAGTATGCCAAAGTAAACACCGCAACATCGGCAACTACGACTGAAATGGGCACGTGACCATCGGTACTGGACGTTGGCGCAGTGGCAGAGCGTTAAATGGTCTGACGAATCCAAATACCTTCTTCGTCATGCCGATGGAAGGACGCAAATCTGTCGTCTTCCAGGGAAACCTGCGCGACGGAGGCAAGCTGGCGGCGGCTCCATTATGCTCAAATGATTCAAATGGCTCTGAGCACTATGGGACTTAACATCGGAGGTCATCAGTCCCCTAGAACTTAGAACTACTTAAACCTAAGGACATATTCGAACCTGCGACCGTAGCAGTCGCGCGGTTCCAGACTGAAGCGCCTGGAACTGCTCGGCCACCGCGGCCGACACCCAATATCCTCTGGGGAACATTCAAGTGGGCATCCACGGGTCCAGTGGAGCTCGTGCAAGGCACCGTGATGGTCAAAGAGTATCGTACACTACTTCCAGACCGTTTACACCCTTTCATAATGATCATGTGTCCCGATGGCAGTGGCATTTTTCAACAAGGTAGTGCGCCGTGTCACAAGGGCAGGAGTGTGGTGGAGTGGTTCGAGGAACACAGTGGCGGGTTCTAATTGATGTTCTGGCCCCAAACTAGCCAGATCTGAACCCGAGGGAACGCATCTGGGATGTGATTGAACGTGGCGTCAGAGCTCATCGTCCCCCTCACCGGAATTTACGATAATTAAATGACTTGTGTGTGCAGATGTGGTGCCAACTCTCTCTAGCGACCTACCGAGGCCTCATAGTAAAAGATATCATATTAACGCCAGTGACTCTAACACTTTCTTCATTTCACGATTGCTATTTCGGCCTTAGGCCATTATCAAGTGCAGATTTTTGTGGCTTTAAGCACTTGATAATGGCCTGAGCCCGAAATTGCAATCGTGAAATAAAGAAAGTGTTACAGTCACTGGCGTAAATATGATGTCGTTTATAAAGTTCTACATGACTGTGAATCCCAGGTATAAAAAGTTAATTAAAGGCCTCATTGCTTCCATACCGCGATGCGTGACCGCTGTTATCCGTGCCAGAGGTGGACATACCGCCTATTAGATTGGTGGTCATAATGTTCTGGCTGATCAGTCTACATTCACACAATCATTTGCGAATGTCACAAAGATTGTTCAAGAAATAAATACCATTAAGATTACGGAAGAACTCAGTAGTCTGTAACGGCGTGCAAATCGTGTACCTATTGCAGATAGCTGTTTTATTAGTTGTTTTATCAGTTAGGCAAAGGCGCTCTGCACATTTCAGACGTCTGAGCAGAGAAGCCGATACCTCCGTTGCGGTAATCACCGCCGTGCCACGTCTACTAAAATGAAAGTCGTTCTGCAGCCCGAGTGTACCGGCGGGAGAAAAGAAAGTCTTACGCCACGACTGCCGCCGTCACCTCGCAACTGTGCGTGTTCATTCTGACCGCTAAGTAGCAGCCAGGGACCCCTTGCTCCAAGTACGACCTGCAACTGTGCGCGGCGCTGTAGCCTGCCAGAATTCGCGCCTACAGTACAGGCCACTGCTTGTTAATAGAGCGTAGGCACATCGAGGTGCATTCCGTTCGCTAGTTTTTAACGCTGCCTTTTGTTTGTCACAGTAACGCACGTGAGAGGAGTTATACATAACATCTTAAGGTCTAAGTTACTATCTAGGCACACAAAAATAAACATATATCAGACTATCATCACACCAATAGCGTGCTACGCAAGCGAGTGATTGATGGAGAAGAAGAAGGAAGGAGACCACTAGGACGGCGGAGAACAAGATGGAAGGATGATATCGTGGGAGACATGCAGATACTGCGTCTGGGAGATGAAGATGCAGCTGACAGGAAGGTGTGAAAGGCTTGAATGAGTGAGGCCAAAAGACCGACTGCGGTTTGTGTGGCCAGTATAAGTTAGTAAGGTAGTAAGTAAGAGAGCAATAAGTAAGAGAAGAAAACCAATTCTTATCGTTGTGTCATTGTCTCGCGTTGTAACATGGAATAACAGAATAACTATACAAGGAAGTGAGTATCCAGGAAGTGTAAAAATACTGATGTTTGTAAAACGTATATCACGAAGAATATAATACAAATACAAAAAGAATCGTTCTTAGCGGTAATTGTTGCTGTTTTGGGAAAATAGTAATATGGAACACAGTACAAAAAATAGAAATCAGTTCTTGGAAAACTCTGTCAAATGTTTTGTTAATACATGTAAAAAATAAATTTAAACATGTTAGTAATTATCTGCGAAGGATATATCAACGTAAAACGTCAATGTGAAACTCTTGCCTAGGAACAGATTCTTAACCAGAATAGAAGTAATGAGCAAAACTATCCGTGCTCCTTTACCGCTGTTAATTCCTTTTGCCGTGAACCCAGAAGAGTTTTCTATTGTAGCGAATGAGGTGGTGCAGTGCTTGAGTCAGTAGACTTGGTTTCGGGAAAATTGTGGCTCAGTTCCTCGTCCAGTCTTTTAGATTTAAGATTTTTGCGGTTTGCATAAACGCATTGTGGTGAATGATCCGTTTCAAAAGAGCACGATTTATTTACTTCCCTATCCTAGATTGTGTTCCATCATGAATTAGTAGACGGTGAATCTTAATGTTTCTTCCCTTTTATTGTGCGATACTCCTACGTCCGTGAGCCTGAAATAATAATTTCAGTCTGTTCTTTTCATCCGTAAATAAAACATTCTCTGCCTGACTTGTGGAGCTCATGCAGTGAGGAACGTTATGCTGTTCACCGATGTCCTTCCACTCTGCTGTGGTCAGTCAATACATGTATTTCTCTTTTAATATATCCCATACAAACTACAAGGATCTGAAATTTAGACTGAAGAAAGTCAAAATGCACAAAATGTGTCCAATTCTTGGTCCACACCATTCCCTCGTTCGGTTCTTCCAGTGCTGACAATGCGCCGTGTGATTTCTTACGGTGTTATTTGGAAACTGTATAAAGAGTCATAGGATCGGCACTGCTCTCCTTGCTGTTGTTCAAATGTTCAAATGTGTGTGAAATCTTATGGGACTTAACTGCTAAGGTCATCAGTCCCTAAGCTTACACACTCCTTAACCTAAATTATCTTAAGGACGAACACACACACACACCCATGCCCGATGGAGGACTCGAACCTCCGCCGGGATCAGCCGGACAGTCCATGACTGCAGCGCCTTGGACCGCTCGGCTAGTCGCGCGCGGCTTGCTGTTGTCGTCTTCTCAAACCTTAGAACCTCTATTTCTTAAAAGTCTCAATGCACCCTATACCAACCCTAACACCAGGCTAAAATCCCTGGCAATACCTCGAACTGAACCTCAGTCCACCACCTGGTAGTCAGACACGCTGACTGCACAGCTATGGATGTGCACTCTCAGTCATTAGATCAAGGTAAAATTACTTCATTTTAAATAGTAGCTATTAAATACACACCAGTAAGTATAAAAACCGCAACTTCCATTAACTTTTAGATAAACAGTTTATGAATTATTTGCCATATGATATGCATGTTTGCAAAAATTTTTTTTGCATTATTAGGATCTATTTCCGGTAAGTTTTCTTCTTGGCCAGCATTAACTTCAGCAAAGGATACTTAAAAATACACTGAAGCGCCAAAGAAACTGGTATAGGTATGCTCATTCAAATGCGGAGATATGTAAACAGGCAGAATACGGCGCTGTAGTCGGCAACGCTTATATAAGACAAAACTGCCTGGCGCAGTTGTTAGATCGGTTACTGCTGCTATAATGGCACGTTATCAAGATTTAAGTGAGTTTTAACATGGTGTTATAGTCGGGGCACGAGCGATGGGTCACAGCATCTCCGAGGTAGCGATGAAGTGGGGATTTTCCCGTACGACCATTTCACGAGTGCACTGAGAATATCAGGAATCCGGTAAAACATCAAATCTCCGACATCGCTGCGGCCGGAAAAAGATCCTGCAAAAACGGGACCAGCGACGACTGAAGAGAATCGTTCAACGTGGCAGAAGTGCAATCCTTCGGCAAATTGCTGCAGATTTCAATGCTGGGCCTTCAACAAGTGTCAGCATACAAACCATTCAACGAAACATCATCGATATGTGCTTTCGGAGCCGCAGGCCCACTCGTGTACCCTTGATGACTGCACGACACTAAGCTTTACGCCTCGCCTGTGCCCTTCGACACCGACATTGGACTGTTGATGACTGGAAATATGTTACGTGGTCGGAAGAGTCTTGTTTCAAATTGTATCGAATAGATGGACGCTGCATGTCAGCAGAGGACTGTTGAAGCTGGTGGAGGCTCTGAAATGGTGTGGGCCGTGTGCCGTTGGAGTGATATGGGACCGCTGATATATCTAGATACGACTCTGACAGGTGACACGTACGTAAGCATCCTGTTTGATCATCTGTATCCATTCATGTCCATTGTACATATCGACGGATTTGGGCAATTCCAGCAGGACAATGCGACACCCTACACGTCCAGAATTGCTATAGAGGGGCTCCAGGAACACTCTTCTGAGTTTAAACACTTTCGCTGCACACCTAACTCCCTAGACATGAACATTATTAAGCATATCTGCGATGCCTTGCAACGTGCTGTTCAAAAGTGATTTCCACCCCCTCGTGCTCTAACAGATTTATGGACAGTCCTGCAGGATTCATGGCGTCAGTTCCCTCCAGCAGTACGTCAGACATTAGTCGAATCCATGCCACGTCGTGCTGCAGCACTTCTGCGTGCTCGCGGGGAACCTGCACGATATTTGGCAGGTGTACCAGATTCTTTGGCTCTTCATTGTAAAAATTGCATAAAGTTACTGCAAGTTTTTCTTCTTTACTGATACATTTCTTGTTGTATAGGTTCAAATTCTTTCGGTGTACTTTTTATTTTATTCTACAGAGTATCACTGAATACCATATGTCATGCAAAATTATTCAAAAATTTCATTAATAAATGAATAATTACTGTAAACTTTTTCAAATGTGTATTCCGTTTGTCACAGAACAGATCACAGAATACACAAATCCGTATATCACCACGCAATTAATGAAAGCTGCTGCCTAGCAGGCGCACAGTTTATCAGAAGAAATACGGGAAAGCACAGTTCGTTTGGCTTCAAAAATATTGTGCTTTCTTCGATCAACTTCGATGCGAACCACACGTACACTACTGACCATTAAAATTGCTACACCAAGAAGAAATGCAGATGATAAATGGGTATTCATTGGACAAATATATTTACTAGAACTGACATGTGATCGCATTTTCACGCAGTTTGGGTGCATAGATCCTGAGAAATCAGTACCCATGACAACCACCTCTGGCCATAATAACGGCCTTGATACGCTTGGGCATTGAGTCAAACAGAGCTTGGATGGCGTGTACAGGTACAGCTGCCCATGCAGCTTCAACACGATACCACAGTTCATCAAGAGTAGTGACTGGCGTATTGTGAGGAGCCAGTTGCTCGGCCACTATTGAACAGACGTTTTCAATTGGTGAGAGATCTGGAGAATGTGCTGGCCAGGACACTAGTCAAACATTTTCTGTATCCAGAAAGGCCTGTACAGGACCTGCAACATGCGGTCGTGCATTATCCTGCTGAAATGTAGGATTTCGCAGGGATCGAATGAAGGGTAGAGCCTCGGGTCGTAACACATCTGAAATGTGGGGTTGGGACACTTGTGAGGAGCGACAGTTGTGAGGAGCGACATTTGTGAGGAGACCTGGCCGAACAGGTAGCGGGCTGTCTACAGGGACACCAAACAAGTAGCGCACCACAGTTCAGTACTGCTGTGGACACCAAGCAGGTAGCGCGTTGCATCTCAGTACAGCTGTTGTAAAGATGGAATTCACCACGACAACGAAAGGGAAGCCTCTAGTGATTTATGACAGTTGTCAGTATATAGTGGAATATACCAACAATGAAGGTATAAGTTACTGGCAATGTGCAGGAAGGCGGAGGATAAATACATTAATTTCGAAGCTTCATCCAAATTTTTACTCCTTAGCAAAAATTCTCAGAGATGACGACTAGTTTTAAATTTAGGTAGGAAAAGAAGAAAGAAGTCCGCAATTAAGGCAGATGAGATAGTTTCTAAGGTTCTGACAAGACTCCAAGTTGACGGCAATAAAAATTATTTCTTACTTGCATGCACCTATGCACAGAAATTACAATGAAAAGAAATTGGCTTAAGCTACAGCAACATATGTAAATATTTAAAAGGGGTTCAGTCCACGCCGGTCGCCCTATTGTAAAAATTGTAAATAAATAACCATCCTGTAAATATTGTAAATAAATATAATGAGGGACGAAGAAAGACTACCTCCTCGTGGTGTTCCCTGGAAACGACACAAAGTCGGCTAAATGTCTCTTGCAAATTGTAAAAGATTCACTAATGAAGTCTGAAAAGTCATAGCTTTTCTAACAATCACAATCAGCATTTTTGTGTAGAGAATTTTAGCAACAATGTCTGTTGGAGTGGACGATGAATACATCTTGTTTCAGTACATAAACTGCATTCCTTAACTCTAATTGCTAGCAGGACTCAAATTAGACCTAAGTACACTTCCCAGCGTGGTACGGGAAAATTGAGGTTTATTTCGAAATAAAAAGGAAAAAGTTTTACCGAGAACCAAATTTTTTAGTTGGTTCCTCTTAATATATGGTAATAGGTTGCCACTCCTATCATATCAAATTTTGGGTGAGGGGTTGAAAGATGGAAAACATTTTCGGTTTCTATAGTTTCTGTAAAATACATCGTTAAGTAGGAGGTTGAGCAAAAATTATGCCCTATGCAAGATTAATCAGAACAAAAATTCCAATGAAAAGGGTCTTACGCATAACTGTGCTGCAACTAAAGGTTGACATGATTTCGTGGGGGCAAAATCAGCTCCGATTTCTAATTTCACTAAGGCCACTCTTCCTTCCCCAAAAAATTCTGAAATGATGTAACCTGGCTGCACTGGAGGAGTGTGAATGTCCCTCGGCAGCTGCCCGGGCCGGCACAAGCCGAGCGCTCAGTCACACCAAGCGGCAGCAGGGAGTGTGGCCGAGCAGGTAGTGGCGCAGCATTTGCGACACACCCTATGCCAGTCCCTAAGCATCCCGGATTTCTCCCAAGTGTCGACACATTCCAGTTTCTCACATGTGTCGCTTCTCATTCCTGAAATGTAACGTCCACTGTTCAAAGTGCCGTCAAAGCGAACAAGAGGTGACCGAGACGTGTAACCAATGGCACCCCATACCATCACGCTGGGTGATACGCGAGTATGGCGATGACGAATACACGATTTCAATGTGCGTTCACCGCGATGTCGACAAACACGGATGCGACCATCATGATGCTGTAAACAGAACCTGGATTCATCCGAAAAAATGACGTTTTGCCATTCGTTCACCCAGGTTCGTCGTTGAGTACACCATCGCAGGCGCTCCTGTCTGTGATGCAGCGTCAAGGGTAGCCGCAGCCATGGTCTCCGAGCTGATGGTCCATGTTGCTGCAAACGTAGTCGAACTGTTCGTGCAGATGGTTGTTGTCTTGCAAAAGTCCCCATCTGTTGACTCAGGGATCGAGACGTGGCTGCACGATCCGTTATAGCCATGCGGGTAAGATGTCAGTCATCTCGACTGCTAGTGATACGAGGCCGTTGGGATCCAGCACGGCGTTTCGTATTACCCTCCTGAACCCACCGATTCCATATTCTGCTAACGGTCATTGGATCTCGACTAACGCAAGCAGCAATGGCGCGGTACGATAAACCGCAATCGCGATAGGCTACAATCCGACCTTTATCAAAGTCGGAAACGTGATGGTACGCATTTCTCCTCCTTACACGAGGCATCACAACAACGTTTCCCCAGGCAACGTCGGTCAACTGCTGTTTGTGTATGAGAAATCGGTTGGACACCTTCCTCATGTCAGCACGTTGTAGGTGTCGCCACCGGCGCCAACCTTGTGTGAATGCGCTGAAAAGCTAATCATTTGCATATCACAGCATCTTCTTCCTGTCGGTTAAATTTCGCATCTGTAGCACGTCATCTTCGTGGCGTAGCAATTTTAATAGCCAGTAGTGTATATGATCATTCCTGTGAAAGCAGGACTGATACAGAATTGAAGAATGTATTTTTATGGAACCTTCCCTTGAAGTGATTCCTCTATTAGTCTTCAGCAAGTTGGGAACATTTTAAATTTTTTTCTGTGTAAATTTTAACTTGCCTTTAAAAAATAAACATCACAGGGTTGACACTGAACTGTTTGTAGAGCCCTCAGTATTCGAATTTTTCTGCTACCTATTCAGGGGCACCATGTGCAGGAATAAATGAAGGCAGAAGCTAGAAATAAAAGTTGAAGCTAGAAATAATATCCTCAGCAAGATCACTGGTAGTACGTGGGACTCTGAGGGCGACGCCACTAGCAACATGTTACAGCACTGCAAAGTATGAATACCCAGTCTGATACAAATCCATCCACGCAAATAAAGTTGACAAGGCACGAAACGAAACGTGCAGGCTTACACTGAGGGGACAAAAGTCATGGGATACCTCCTAACATCGTATCGGACCTCATTTTGCCCGGCGTAATGCGACAACTCGAAGTGGCATTGACTCAACAAATCACTGGCATTCCCCTGCGAAAATATTGAGCCATCCTGCCTCTATAGCCGTAAAGTTGCGAAAGTGTTGCCGGTGCAGAATTTTGTGCACGAACTGACCGCTCGATGACGTCTCATAAATGTCTGTTGGGTGGCGAAACCATTCTCTCAAATTGTCCACAATGTTCTTCTAATTATTCGAAAACAATTGTAGCCCTGTGACACGGTGCATTGTCATCCATAAAAATTCCATCGTTGCTTGGAAACATGAATCCCAAAAGTGGTTGCAAATGGTCTCGAAGTAGCCGAATATAACCATTTCCAATGAATGATCGGTTCAGTTAGACCAGAGGACCCATTTAAACACAGCCCACACCATTATGGAGCCACCACCAGCTTGTACAGTGCCGTGTTGACGGCTTCGTGGGATCTGCGCCGCCCTCGAACTCTACCATGAGCTCTTACCAACTAAAATAGGAACTCATCTGACCATGCAACGGTTTACCAATCGTCGAGGATCCGACCGATATAGTCACGAGCCTAGGTGAAGCACAGTAGGCCATGTCGTGCTGTTAGCAAAGACACTCGCGTCGGTCGTCAGTTGCCGTAGCCCATTAACGCGAAATTTTGCTGCACTGTCCTAATGGATATGTTGATTTCTTCAGTTACGTCAAGCAGTGTTGCTCGTCTGTTAGCACTGACACCTCTACCCAAACGCCACTGCTCTCGGTCGTTAAGTGAAGGCCGTCAGCCACTGCGTTGTCCATGGTGAGAGGCAATGCCTGAAATTTCGTATTCTCGACACGCTCTTGACACTGTTAATCTCGGAATATTGAATTCCCTAGCGATTTCCGAAGTGTAATGTCCCATGCTTCTAAGTCCAACTGCCATTCTAAGATCAAAGTCTGTTAAGTCGCGTAGTTGTGTACGCGATACTACCGCCATCTGTATATGTGCATATCGCTATTCCATGAATTGTCACCTCAGTGTATTACAGGATGTTTGAAACCTACGCCACTTATAAAACTCCACCAACTCGCAGGTATAGCCCTACCAGATATTTTTCGTGAAATATCTGCCCCTGTGGAGAGAACTAATCGGGTTTATCAGGAAAACCTGCATCCCCAAGGTTGAGGTCCAGAGGAAGTTTCAACAAGACCACTACTGTGATGCAAACAATAAGAGCTACAGCAGCAGAACAACTGTCGATTTTTCGAGTTGAGAATAACTGGACCAGGCTACTCGTTTAATAAACCTTTCCAACTGGACATGGATCGGGTAGAGGTCACCCAGCCGCGTTCGATCTGGAGTTGGAAGATCTAGGAGTAGCCTCCAGAAATGGCACTTTCCTGTGGATACCACCAACTGTGACTGCGGAGAGGTTCAAAAAAATGGCTCTGAGCACTATGGGACTTAACATCTATGGTCATCAGTCCCCTAGAACTTAGAACTACTTAAACCTAACTAACCTAAGGACAGCACACAACACCCAGCCATCACGAGGCAGAGAAAATCCCTGACCCCGCCGGGAATCGAACCCGGGAACCCGGGCGTGGGAAGCGAGAACGCTACCGCACGACCACGAGATGCGGGCACTGCGGAGAGGGACACACCACTGAACACCTACTGCTCTATCAAGAATGGCCTGCATCTTGCACAGAAGAAGATCTGCTCACAACTCTGAGCGCAATTGATGTTGCAAGATTTTGGGAATCAGTAGAGTAGCTTAATAATTCCTTCTCTTTTCTGTTTTTAAAGGTAATTACATATATTTTATTTGCTTCTGACTCGAATAAATAATGAATACAGGGTCGGCAAAGTGTAGTACGTATCGGTGAGATAATTTTTGAATAATTTTGTATGGCACATACTATTAATTGCTATTCTGTACGTTGAGACTGGAAAAAAATACACGGGGCAGGCGCGAACCTAGGCCGTTGGGCCATGCACGCTAAGTGAAAATATGATTAATGGCACAGGTACACTTGGTACGCACAAAATTTCAATATTGAATTCCTCGAGAACTAGGGGGTATTGCACGAAAAGCCGCAACCCAGGCATTCACAAGGGACGTTTCTCGGTTCAAACAGGCATTTGTATTTAAACATTTGTACACAAACCCATCTCACATTTCTAACCACGCCTGCTCTTGGTTTGTACACAACAGCGTTTGCAGTCTTGGAGGAGAGAGGGGGAGGGTTACGACGCCAGTCATTTAGTTACCTAAGCAAGCAGTTGATGTGTTTAGTATACGTGTGTCACTGTTATCACTAATGTACAGCAAAAATGAACGAAACCGTTAATGTTTGGAACGTTTTAAATATCGTGGCATTATCCAACGACAGGCGGTGTGAAACAACAGGACGACAATTTCGAAACCAGAAACATGAATATTCATTTGACTGCTCAACTGAAGTTACAGTGGGTAGGACAGTGGATGAAGAAATGGCTTTATAGACAATAACGCGATTAATAGTGTTCAAGATTTTAGTGCTCGTGGCAGTAGCGGAAACAGTACTCCTCAAACAGAAGCTAACAGTTTTGGTGACTGTGAACCTCCACAAAAAAAAGGAAATCTATTACTGTTAGTATTTTAACAAATTTTTCGAAAGAACGTCTTAAATGTATTTATAATGATCATCATACATCTCCAAGTAAAGTTGCGAACTACAGTTCGTTACTGAAGAGACATACACCTACAAAAATGCACATCGAACATCAAAGTAATATTTGACTATATGAAGAAAAAAAGACGTAATGGACATCCCTTTCTAGGAAACATGGGAAACGAAGGACTACAGATAAACAATATATTCTATACCAATTTGAGACAGCAAGGTATACAGGAAAATGTGTCCTTTACTGGCACCTGAAATTTTGGGCAATCCAATAAGCAACAGAAATTGGGTGCACAAAGTTGAAATGTTCTGCACCTTTCATAGCACGTCCCATGAAAGAGTACAGAATACGCTGTAGACATGCCACTGCTCTCATGACACCGAAGATGCACAGGAAGGTGAAGACATTCGTTCTGTCGAAGAAGTAAACCACAAAACTGCAGTTAAATTTGAAAATATTCGGATGTCTGCAAAAATCTTGACTCTCGGGATATTGGGATAATTTAAGGCGTAGCATGCAAAATAAGCAAAAACGATGAAACATTTTTGACTAACGGTGCCCCACGAAAATTAAAATTTTCTTGACATCTTCAAAACCTGGCCGGATAGAACAAACTAGTTTCACATCTGAAATCAATATTATGAACTGGGTTATAAATGTAAAAATCGTGTCCGAAATCTATAGCTTATTTATAAGTTTAATCTTCCTAAAATAAAGAAATATGTATGGAATCATACGGTATAGTTGTAACAGCTGACACTAATCAGAAAAGAAAGGTTAACATTTAACAATAGGAGCTCAGAATTTCTGAATATTTCAAGAGCTGTCCCTCAAAGTTCCGTACTTGGACATTGATTATTTATAATTTACTTGATATTCAGCAGAAATGAAAATGGCTTACATAGATTGATATGTAACTGAGAAAAAGCTCTGATGATAAATTTGTCCCAGAAGCAATAAATTTTGTACCCTGTGTTCTTACTTACCTGCTAATTTGCAGGATTGGTCGATATCTGGAGTAAGAGTAGATTATTTACCTGCATCTGCATACATCATCTGACCGATGGTATTCAGAAACGTCCATATACACTCCTGGAAATGGAAAAAAGAACACATTGACACCGGTGTGTCAGACCCACCATACTTGCTCCGGACACTGCGAGAGGGCTGTACAAGCAATGATCACACGCACGGCACAGCGGACACACCAGGAACCGCGGTGTTGGCCGTCGAATGGCGCTAGCTGCGCAGCATTTGTGCACCGCCGCCGTCAGTGTCAGGCAGTTTGCCGTGGCATACGGAGCTCCATCGCGGTCTTTAACACTGGTAGCATGCCGCGACAGCGTGGACGTGAACCGTATGTGCAGTTGACGGACTTTGAGCGAGGGCGTATAGTGGGCATGCGGGAGGCCGGGTGGACGTACCGCCGAATTGCTCAACACGTGGGGCGTGAGGTCTCCACAGTACATCGATGTTGTCCACAGTGGTCGGCGGAAGGTGCACGTGCCCGTCGACCTGGGACCGGACCGCAGCGACGCACGGATGCACGCCAAGACCGTAGGATCCTACGCAGTGCCGTAGGGTACCGCACCGCCACTTCCCAGCAAATTAGGGACACTGTTGCTCCTGGGGTATCGGCGAGGACCATTCGCAACCGTCTCCATGAAGCTGGGCTACGGTCCTGCACACCGTTAGGCCGTCTTCCGCTCACGCCCCAACATCGTGCAGCCCGCCTCCAGTGGTGTCGCGACAGGCGTGAATGGAGGGACGAATGGAGACGTGTCGTCTTCAGCGATGAGAGTCGCTTCTGCCTTGGTGCCAATGATGGTCGTATGCGTGTTTGGCGCCGTGCAGGTGAGCGCCACAATCAGGACTGCATACGACCGAGGCACACAGGGCCAACACCCGGCATCATGGTGTGGGGAGCGATCTCCTACACTGGCCGTACACTACTGGTGATCGTCGAGGGGACACTGAATAGTGCACGGTACATCCAAACCGTCATCGAATCCATCGTTCTACCATTCCTAGACCGGCAAGGGAACTTGCTGTTCCAACAGGACAATGCACGTCCGCATGTATCCCGTGCCACCCAACGTGCTCTAGAAGGTGTAAGTCAACTACCCTGGCCAGCAAGATCTCCGGATATGTCCCCCATTGAGCATGTTTGGGACTGGATGAAGCGTCGTCTCACGCGGTCTGCACGTCCAGCACGAACGCTGGTCCAACTGAGGCGCCAGGTGGAAATGGCATGGCAAGCCGTTCCACAGGACTACATCCAGCATCTCTACGATCGTCTCCATGGGAGAATAGCAGCCTGCATTGCTGCGAAAGGTGGATATACACTGTACTAGTGCCGACATTGTGCATGCTCTGTTGCCTGTGTCTCTGTGCCTGTGGTTCTGTCAGTGTGATCATGTGATGTATCTGACCACAGGAATGTGTCAATAAAGTTTCCCCTTCCTGGGACAATGAATTCACGGTGTTCTTATTTCAATTTCCAGGAGTGTATAATGCGAAACTGACCACCGGATGTCATGAGAGGGTGGTGGGGGGTGGACGCGCCACTATAAAGGGGAGCAGGGAGTACTGTGTTCTCTGTACAGAAGCAGTCACAGGAGATGAGTTGGTTAGGTGAACACATTGACTTCGAACGTGGACTAGTCATTGGATGTCACCTGAGTAACGAATTCATCACACACATTTCAGTCCTACTGAAGCTGCCAAGTCGAATGTTAGTGATGTGCGACTATGAAGTGGAAACACTAAGGATCAACTACAGCTAAATATACGAACCCGTGGTGTCTGTTCTTCCGAACATGTCCGAAAGAACAGGCCGCATAAAGTCCCGATGCAGCTGACATCAATAGTTCCTTCCCTTCCCTTTCTCCCCTCTCCACCTTTAATTCACCTAACTACAGCTAAGCTAAAACCTGACAGAGCTAAATCTACATATACACTCCGTAAACCACCTCACGGTGCGTGACGGAGGATATCCTGTACCACTACCAATCATTTCCTTTCCTGCTATAACAGCAAAAAGTGAAAAGGAAAAACATCTATATGCCCCCGTATGAGCCCAAATTTCTCTTATCTTCTCGGTCATTACGCGAAATGTGTGTTTCCGGCGTAGAATCGATCTACAGTCAGCTTTAAATACCGGTTCTCTAAATTTTATCAACAGTATCGTCGAAAAGAATGTCGCCTTCCCTTCCGAAGCATCTTTGTAATATCTGCGTTTTCGAACCTATCCGTAAGGAATTTAGCAGCTCGCCTCTGATTTGGTTCGATGTCTTTCCTTTAATCCGACCCGATGCAGATCCTAAAAATTCGACCGGTACTCAAGACTGGGTCGCACTAGTGTCCTGTATGCAGTCTCCTCTACAGACTGTAATGGGACACCTTTTCAAACATCACCTTTTTTATAGAAATAACCGATACCATTTATACTATCGATTCTTTTACAGGTGAACATTATCTCAGCTGCTTAATTAAAAGAATTTCAAATGATTTTGTATAGGATGTATTATATTTCAGACTGAAATGAATAAAAAGAAATTAATTTGTTAGTACCCTGTACGTACCGTTAAAATTACTTTTCTTTTAAAAATATTTGAAATTACGAAATATATGACGTATTTAAAATTCATATTATTAATTACGCAGTCTAAAGCTAATTATTAAATTTATTTCTGGATTCATTTATAAAATAATGTTACATCTTGGTGATGATTTTTCTTTTATCAAGAAAGTTTGTAAACTCTTTTGCTTTTTAAACTCTTTGGAATATTGTGAGTACCGCAGAATGCAAGGTGTAGTGAGCATGCCTCTGATGGAGTCAGACGTATTTATATGATCGACACTAACAATGTAATTTGGAATAGTAAGTGCAAAATGAAAAAACGGTGTGATATTGAAAAATGTGACAAATAATAAAATTCAAGAATACATGCACCGAGCAATTCGAGTGAGAAACGTCAGATGCAGACCTCTAGTGGAAACAATACGTTACGACGTTTGCGCGATAACAATGGAGATACTATCGAAGACAGTGCTGCCAAAGCAGATTTACTGAACACAGCCTTCCGAAATGCCTTCACAAAAGAATACGAAGCAAATATTCCAGAATTCGAATCGAGAACAGTTAACAACATGAGTAACGTAGACGTAAATATCCTCGGAAGTAGTGAAGCAACTCAAATCATTTAATAAAAGCATGTCTTCTGGTCCCGACTGTATACCAATTAGGTTCCTTTCGGAGTATGCTGATGCATTAGCTCCATTCTTAACAATCATATACAACCGATCGCTCGAGAAAAGATCCGTATCCAAAGACTGGAAAGTTGCACAGGTTCCACCAATATTCAAGAAAGGTAATAGGAGTAATCCACTAAATTACAGGCCCATATCGTTAACGTCGATATGCAGCAGGATTTTAGAACATATATTGTGTTCGAACGTTATGAATTACCTCGAAGGAAACGGTCTATTGGCACACAGTCAATTTGGGTTTAGAAAACATCGTTCCTGTGAAACACAACTAGCTCTTTACTCACAAGAAGTGCTGAGTGCTATTGACAAAGGATTTCAGATCGATTCATTATTCCTGGATTTCCGGAAGGCTTTTTACACTGTACTACACAAGCAGCTCGTAGTGAAAATGCGTGCTTATGGAATATCGTCTCAGTTATGTGACTGGATTTGCGATCTCCTGTCAGAAAGGTCACAGTTCGCAGTGACTGACGGAAAGTCATCGATTAAACGGAAGTGATTTCCGGCGTTCCCCAAGGTAGTGTTATGGGCCCTTTGCTGTTCCTTATCTATATAAACGATTTGGGAGACAATCTGAGCAGCCGTCTTAGGTTGTTTGCAGATGGCGCTGTCATTTATCGACTAATAAAGTCATCAGAAGATCAAAACAAACTCCAAAACGATTTAGAAGAAATATCTGAATGGTGCGAAAAGTGGCAGTTGACCCTAAATAACGAAAAGTGTCAGGTCATCCACATGAGTGCTAAGAGGAACTTCGGTTACAAGATAAATCAGTCTAATCTAAATTCAACGAAATACCTAGGTATTACAATTACGAACAACTTAAACTGGAAAGAACACATAGAAAATGCTGTGGGGAAGGCTAACCAAAGGCTGCGTTTTATTAGCAGGACACTTAGAAAATGTAACAGACGTACTAAGGAGACTGCCTACACTACGCTTGTCCGTCATCTTTTAGAATACTGCTGCGAGGTGTGGGATCCTTACCTGGTAGGACTGACGGAGTACATCGAAAAAGTTCAAAGAAAGGCAGCACGTTTTGTATTATCTCGAAATATGGGAGAGAGTGTCACAGAAATGATACAGGATTTCGGCTGGTAATCATTAAAAGAAAGGCGTTTTTCGTTGCGATGGAATCTTCTCACGAAATTCCAATCACCAACTTTCTCCCCCGAACGCGAAAATATTTTGTTGACACCGACCTAGATAGGGAGGAACGGTCACCACGATAAAATAAGGGGAATCAGAGGTCTTACGGAAAGATATAGGTGTTCATTCTTTCCGCGCGCTATATGAGATTGGAATAATAGAGAATTGTGAAGGTGGTTCGATGAACCCTCTGCCAGGCTCAAAAAATGGTTCAAATGGCTCTGAGCACTATGCGACTTAACTTCTGAGGTCATCAGTCGCCTAGAACGTAGAACTAATTAAACCTAACTAACCTAAGGACATCAAACACATCCATGCCCGAGGCAGGATTCGAACCTGCGACCGTAGCGGTCGCTCGGCTCCAGACTGTAGCGCCTAGAACCGCACGGCCACTACGGCCGGCTTTACTTGAATGGCTGAAAATTTCTTGTGGGAGAAAAATTATTCACACATGTAACTGTAATACATATGATAGAATTTGTGAGCAAAGGAAACGCTGCTTGTAGTTCATTCGCGAAGACCAAATTTATGATAAAAATACACTATAATATTTGAGTAAGCCATGTACACAAGTTTAATTGTTGTGGATAAATACAAGAATCGGCTTAAAATGTTTAACGTCTACTCCGAATATAGTGGCACAAGAACACTTAAAACTAAATTTTTGAAACATCGGAAAAATAACCTTGCGAGTGAGGCAATCTGTTTGTAAGTCACTTAATTTACTGATGGTTAACTCCGTAACTGGAGTGTCTTCGCCAGACACGGTACGCAGCGTTCTCTTCGGATGACACCTCACGCTGGGTACTAACAGCGTGCAGCCTCGTATGCAGTGTGGTCAGTAGCTTCCTATATGGCGCCCATAGCAGGAATTACTTTGCTTCCTCATAAGAGATTCAGATAGACCATTCACCAGCCGAAGTTACATCTGTTACCACGGAGAGCACTGAAACTCAGAACTATTTGATGTATCCTCCTAATACACTACTGGCCATTAAAATTGCTACACCACGGAGATGACGTGCTGCTGCTATTGTGGTCTTCAGTCCTGAGACTGGTTTGATGCAGCTCTCCATGCTACTCTATCCTGTGCAAGCTTCTTCATCTCCCAGTACCTACTGCAACCTACATCCTTCTGAATCTGCTTAGTGTATTGATGTCTTGGTCTCACTCTACGATTTTTACCCTCCACGCTGCCCTCCAATGCTAAATCTGTGATCCCCTGATGCCTCAGCAAATGTCCTACCAACCGGTCCCTTCTTCTAGTCAAGTTGTGCCACAAACTCCTCCCCAATTGTATTCAATACCTCCTCATCAGTAATGTGATCTACCCATATACTCGTTTTGCTTTTATTGGTGTTCATCTTATATTCTCCTTTCAAGACACTGTCCATTCCGTTTAACTGCTCTTCCAAGTCCATTGCTGTCTCTGACAGAATTACAATGTCATCAGGAAACACAAAGTTTTTATTTCTTCTCCATGGATTTTAATCCCTACTCCGAATTTTTCTTTTGTTTCCTTTACTGGTTGCTCAATATACAGATTGAGTAACATCGGGGAGAGGCTACAAACCTGTCAAACTCTCTTCCCAAGCACTGCTTCCCGTTCGTGCCCCTCGACTCTTATAACTGCCATCTGGTTTCTGTACAAATTGTAAGTAGCCTTTCGCTCCCTGTATTTTACCCCTGCCGCTTTTAGAATTTGAAAGAGAGTATTCCAGTCAACATTGTCAAAAGCTTTCTCTAAGTCTACAAATGTTAGAAACGTAGGTTTGCCTTTCCTTAATCTTTCTTCTAAGATAAGTCGTAAGGTCAGTATTGCCTCACGTGTTCCAACTTTTGTGACGGCTCCCAAACCCAAGGTGCTCGTTGGTAATTCTGGGGCAGCCACCACAAATTTTATAAAGCGTGGGCAGTGACCAGGATGTAGCTATGTCTGTTGGCCGAAAAATAATTAATGACAAGAATTGCGCCAGCTAGAATGAAGAGATAACTTATCTTTATTTCTGACGAAACGTGCACCAGCAATACAAGTCCGGGTAATATCCAAGAATAATCCGTGTACTGAGCCTTGTCGAATACAATAGCAAATATCACACTGCAATGGCTCCGCTATAAACTCCACGAAAGGCTAGCGACAGACAATCGACAGTAGACTGTCCGTCTCGGGGCCAGCGCTCCTCCTTATATGCAAAAGGCAGAGGGCGCTGCGGACCCGAGCTCAGCCATGGCGCGACATCTCCGTCGGCGGTAACGCCCTGAGACGCGGACGGCCGTGACAGGAACTGTGGCCAGCGATGTCACGGTCAGGACGCGCGTGCGCGAGTTGGTTGGTTGGTTGCGTCCGTGGATACAACACCAACATTTCTACGAAATCCAAACTGATCTTCCCCGAGGTCAGCTTCTACCAGTTTTTCCATTCGTCTGTACAGAATTCGGGTTAGTATTTTGCAGCTGTGACTTATTAAATTGATAGTTAGGTAATTTTCACATTTGTCAACACCTGCTTTCTTTGGGATTCGAATTATTATATTCTTCTTGAAGTCTGCGGGTATTTCGCTTGTCTCATACATCTTGCTCACCAGATGGTAGAGTTTTGTCAGGACTGGCTCTCCCAAGGCCGTCAGTAGTTCTAATGGAATGTTGTTTACTCTCAGGGCCTTGTTTCGACTCAGGTCTTTCACTGCTCTGTCAAACTCTTCACGCAGTTTCGTATCTCCGATTTCATCTTCATCTACATCCTCTTCCATTTCCATAGTATTGTCCTCAAGTACATCGCCCTTGTATAGACCCTCTATATACTCCTTCCACCTTTCTGCTTTCCCTTCTTTGCTTAGAACTGGGTTTCCATCTGAGCTCTTGATATTCATACAAGTGGCTCTCTTTTCTCCAAAGGTCTCTTTAATTTTCCTGTAAGCAGTATCTATCTTACGCCTAGTGAGATAAGCCTATACATCCTTACATTTTTCCTCTAGCCATCCCTGCTTAGCCATTTAGCACTTCCTGTCACCTCATTTTTGAGACGTTTGTATTCCTTTTTGCCTGCTTCATTTACTGCATTTTTATATTTTCTACTTTCATCATTTAAATTCAGTATTTCTTCTGTTACCCAAGGATTTCTACTAGCCCTCGTCTTTTTACCTACTTGATCCTCTGCTGCCTTCACTACTTCATCCCTCAGAGCTACCCATTCATCTTCTACTGTATTTCTTTCCCCCATTCCTGTCAATTGTTCCCTTATGCTCTCCCTGAAACTCTCTACAACCTCAGGTTTAGTCAGTTTATCCAGGTCCCATCTCCTTAAATTCCCACCTTTTTGCAGTTTCTTCAGTTTTAATCTACAGTTCATAACCAATAGATTGTGATCAGAGTCCACATCTGCCCCTGGAAATGTATTACAATTTAAAACCTGGTCCCTAAATCTCTGTCTTACCATTATATAATCTATCTGATACCTTCCAGTATCTCCAGGATTCTTCCATGTATACAACTTTCTTTTATGATTCTTGAACCAAGTGTTAGCTATGATAAAGTTATGCTCTGAGCAAAATTCTACCAGACGGCTACACCCAATCCATATTCACCTACTATGTTTCCTTCTCTCCCTTTTCCTACTCTCGAATTACAGTCACACATGACTATTAAATTTTCGTCTCCCTTCACAACCTGATTAATTTCTTTTATCTCATCATACATTTCACCGATTTCTTCATTATCTGCAGAGCTAGTTGGCATATAAACTTGTACTATTGTAGTAGGCATGGGCTTCGTGTCTATCTTGGCCAAAATAATGCGTTCACTATGCTGTTTGTAGTAGCTTACCCGCACTCCTATTTTTTTATTCATTATTAAACCTACTCCTGCATTAACCCTATTTGATTTTTTATTTTCACCTGACCAAAAATCTTGTTCCTCCCGCCAGAAGTTACTATCTCCCACTATATCTAACTTTAACCTATCCATTTCCCTTTTTAAATTTTCTAATCTACCGGCCCGAATAAGGAATCTGACATTCCACGCTCCAATTCGTAGAACGCCAGTTTTCTTTCTCCTGATAACGACGTCCTCTTGAGTAGTCCCCACCCGGAGATCCGAATGGGGGACTATTTTACCTCTGGAATATTTTACCCAAGAAGACGGCATCATAATTTAACCATACAGTAAAGCTGCATGCCCTCGGGAAAAATTACGGCTGTACTTTCCCCTTGCTTTCAGCCGTTCGCAGTACCAGCACAGCAAGGACGTATTGGTTAGTGTTACAAGGCCAGATCAGTCAATCATCCAGACTGTTACCCCTGCAACTCCTGAAAACGCTGCTGCCCCTCTTCAGGAACCACACGTTTGTGTGGCCTCTCAACAGATGTCCCTCCGTTGTGGTTGCACCTATGGTACAGCCATCTCTATCGCTGAGGCACGCAGGCCTCCCCACCAAAGGAAAGGTCCATGATTCAATGAGGGGATGACGTGCTACAGACGCGAAATTTAACCGACAGGAAGAAGATGCTGTGATGGCCAAATGATTAGCTTTTCAGAGCATTCACACAAGGTTGGCGCCGGTGGCGACACCTACAACGTGCTGACATGAGGAAAGTTTCCAACCGATTACTCATACACAAACAGCAGTTGACCGGCGTTGCCTGGTGAAACGTTGTTGTGATGCCTCGTGTAAGGAGGAGAAATGCGTACCATCACGTTTCCGACTTTGATAAAGGTCGGATTGTAGCCTATCGCGTTTGCGGTTTATCGTATCGCGACACTGCTGCACACGTTGGTCGAGATCCAATGACTGTTAGCAGAATACGGAACCGGAGGGTAAAACGGAACGCTGTGCTGGATCCCAACGGCCTCGTATCACTAGCAGTCGAGATGACAGGCATCTTATCCGCATGGCCGTAACGGATCGTGCAGCCATGTCTCGATCCCTGAGTCAACAGATGGGGACGTTTGCAAGACAACAACCAATTGCATCACAGACAGGAGCGCATGCGATGGTGTACTCAACGACGAACCTGGGTGAACGAATGGCAAAACGTCATTTTTTCGGATGAATCCAGGTTCTGTTTACAGCATCATGATGGTCGCATCCGTGTTTCGCGACATCGCGGTGAACGCACATTGGAAGCGTGTATTCGTCATCGCCATACTGGCGTATCACCCGGCGTGATGGTATGGGGTGCCATTGTTTACACGTCTCGGTCACCTCTTGTTCGCACTGAAGGCACTTTGAACAGTGGACGTTACATTTCAGATGTGTTACGACCCGTGGCTCTACCCTTCATTCGATCCCTGCGGAACCCTACATTTCAGCAGGATAGTGCACAACCGCATGTTGCAGGTCCTGTACAGGCCTTTCTGGATACAGAAAAAGTTCGACTGCTGCCCTGGCCTGCACATTCTCCAGATCTCTCACCAATTGAAAACGTCTGGTCAATGGTGGCCGCGCAACTGGCTCAGCGGAATACGCAGTCACTATTCTTGATGAACTGTGGTTTCGTGTTGAAGCTGCATGGGCAGCTGTAACTGTACACGCCATCCAAGCTCTGTTTGACTCAATGCCCAGGCGTATCAAGGCCGTTATTACGGCCAGAGGTGGTTGTTCTGAGTACGCATTTCTCATGATCTCTGCACCCAAATTGCGTGAAAATGTAATCACATGTCAGTTCTAGTATAAAATATTTGTCTAATGAATACCCGTTTATCATCTGAGTTTCTTCTTTGTGTAGCAGTTTTAATGGCCAGTAGTGTAGTTCACAGGACATCATTCATACGTTAAGCGTATGATTTAAGGGACCACTCACCGTGACTCAGGAGATGTCACAGATGTCATTAGCTCCTGCACTTCCAGTTCTACAAATGGTTCAAATGGTTCTAAGCATTATGGGACAACATCTGAGGTCATCAGCCCCCAAGACTTAGAACTACTTAAACCTAGCTAACCTAAGTACAGTATTGGAAGAACCTACATACCAGACCAAAGTACCGTTATCCAAGATGGCGGCCGTGACGTCACAAATACAACCCCCGTGACGCTATCGGCGGCCGTGACGTCACAGACACTCCCACAGTGACGTCACATAAGAGGGCAGATTTTGGCGGGAAGTTTGAATTTTAGTGGGAAAGTGCCACGCCCCCCTCACGCAGAAAAATGGCGGGAAGTTCAAATTCCAACATGATACTGCGTCACACGTAAGAAAATCGCGGGAAGATAGGTCACTTGCGCTTTCGCTAACAATCTAAGAAAATTGTGGGAAAGAAAGGGCAATTTTACTAACCACAGCCGCCCGACCGCCATCTCCTCCTAGGAACTGGCGCCAAGTTTTAATTCTGGCAGTAAAGAAAGGTCACTTGGGCTTTCGCTACCAACGTAAGAAAATTGTTGCAAACGAAGCTCACCACCACCACTACTAACCTAGGTCACCAGGCCACCTCTTTCTAGGGGCGGGTGGTAAAAGGACTCAGCCTGCACTAGGCTGATGGAGGGAGGAAGGAGTGTACTTTATTTATTTTGGAGTCATTTATTTAGGGATGGAGTATGTTTCCACAGAATACACGCTGTGACATGTCCCACAGCATACAGACCTGCAAACTACTCCTACATAACTCATGTATAAGGATCTACCACATGCTTGCTAATTGTAAACCGTGAAAAATAATGCATTGCACAGGCTACAGAAATGCGAATCACTCGTAAATAATGCAATACATTCACATCGAAAGAGCCAAACAATTCTTAAATTTTCTAAATAATAATCCATGTAAAAGACACTGCAAAAATGCTTTCTAATCGTCAACTGTCGAAATCATACATCAGTCTTTATTAAAACAATTAGAGAGTCTTTATTAAAACAATTAGAGGCAGCACCACGACCAAGTGTATTCGCCAATTCGCCACTGAGTTCATAGCCCATCTGACTTAGCTCATACCGATGCCACTACAGGACGCTGTAGTGACGTCAGGTGATGACGCTAGTACCATCATCTAAGATGGCGCCACCTAGTAGGTTCACTACGAGCTCCAGACCCCAAGTGGCTTAGCACATTTCGTCGTCGCCAGAGGACGCCACCGTGACACCAGCTGATGACGCAAGTACAATTATCCATGATGGCGGCAAACAGTATGTTCTCCACGAGGTCTAGTACTCAGTACCACCAGCAGAGGACGCTGTCGTCCGTTTCCTGATGTAAACCAAAATGGATAGGAAAATAATGACAAAACGACTCAGCCTGCTCTGGACTGCTGAGGAGAGTAAGGATTGCCTGCACTCTATTTATTTTCAAACATTTTATTTAGGCACGGATTATATTTATCACACTATCACAAAACACCTACCCAGATGTGCCTGGGGTCATGTTGCACAGCCCACAGACACGCAAACAACTCCTAATTTCAGTACACAATAGTAAATTGCTCCTAGATAATGCAGTACAAATATCTGCAAACACGCTCAGTACTCGTAAACTGTCCAAATAACGCATAGCACAGACTGCAGGGCCGCTCGCAAAATAACACAAGCACAGTCCATCGCCCCCTGTCCAGTAGATTACGCAGGAGGTAGCGATAAGTGACGCATTCGTTAGATGTCAAACCGCGCACAGCCCCTGCTCGGCTTCTTCAAGTATAAGGTGGCGGCACCCCCATTCATACGTAACACATGAGAAATTCCTGTTCACTAGACACTGATGATGACGTAATCGCACTTACGGTCGATGCGGCCGTCAACTGTCAAACCACACACAGACCCCCGCCCATGTCCCGCAAGCGGTGGCATCTCATGCATATGTAACACCTGAGAAATTCCTATCCAAATACATGTTGACCTACACACACATGCTGACGTGATCAGGTGGGAGCGCAACCGCGAGCTGCAGCCGAACACAGGCTAAGTTGTATGTAGGGGCCGTTAATGACTGGGGGCTTATTTACATAGCATACACTCCAAGCAGATCTGTGCGCGTGGGACGTTCCTCACTACCCTCATTCTAACTGCGGTCTGGTGAAGACGCTGCAGAATTCCATTCCCAATAGCAGATTCTGCTTTCCCCATAGAGATTCTAATGGACCATAAGTGATGTTTGACTGATGCTTCACCGTGCGTAGCTACATACCACCGCAAAGTCAGGCAGCCTCAGATCGGGTCACACGCGCTCCGTCACAGTCCCCGAGCCGACGCCGTCGAACACTGGCTAAAGTTGCATGCCTCTACACAGTCAACGTTATACTGTCATAGCATTCCACAGCACGTTCACGCCAGGCTCATATGCCAGGCACCTCCAGGTGCCACTTGTCTCTGCCATAGAAGGCACAATAGCACAGTGCATGTTGACACACACACACCTTTAACCATAGTTAACTACCTCACATAGCTCTCGCCTCGCCACGGTATGTCTGCGTGACGACTCGCCATCTAAAACGTTCTCAACGTTATTCTTATGTCACATGGCTCTGTAAAAAAATAACACCCAAGTCAAAATCTCCGGAACTGTATACTTTCCCAGACATAGTTAACACTCACTTTCTACATGTCTCAGCTTGTATGCACGGAAATTCTTCCCAGAACAGAACCTGTTTACGAAAATAACATCGAACATGCTCTTCCCAACGATCCTAACATGGTACCCTGCCACCTCTCAACATACGCAAATGTTCTCACCGCTCCTATGTCCCACCACAATCAATCGAGCATTCTGATTGGCTCTTATCGCATTTACCCGCCGAATTAGTGATCAGCCCGTATCGAAGCAAGATCCACTTTTTCTTTCTGGGGCTTTCTGTGCTTATTTTGCACAGATCGCTAAATTGCACTGACAGTTAAACACCCAAACTTACCTACACATTATCAAATACATACTAGATTCACAAGAATGTTGGAAGCCAAGAATATATTTACCAGTCTAACTACAATTAAATATTACTACTGCTGCTACATTCTGACACCGATCAGTGTACAGTAGTAGTGGAACCACCAGTATACGATTGCACTCTGCATTGTTGCCAAATTTATTCAAGATGGCGGCGATGACTTCATCCAAGATAGCAGCGTGTTGACTTGGCAACAGTGCATGACGTCATGGCAGAGACAAGTGGCACCTGGAGATGCCTGGCATATGAGCCTGGCGTGAACGTGCTGTGGAATGCTATGACAGTATAACGTTGACTGTGTAGAGGCATGCAACTTTAGCCAGTGTTCGACGGCGTCGGCTCGGGGACTGTGACGGAGCGCGTGTGACCCGATCTGAGGCTGCCTACCTTTGCGGTGGTATGTAGCTACGCACGGTGAAGCATCAGTCAGTCATCACTTATGGTCCATTAGAATCTCCATGGGGAAAGCAGAATCTGCTATTGGGAATGGAATTCTGCAGCGTCTTCGCCAGACCGCAGTTAGAATGAGGGTAGTGAGGAACGTCCCACGCGCACAGATCTGCTTGGAGTGTATGCTATGTAAACAAGCCCACAGTCATTAACGGCCCCTACATACAACTTAGCCTGTGTTCGGCTGCAGCTCGCGGTTGCGCTCCCACCTGATCACGTCAGCATGTGTGTGTAGGTCAACATGTATTTGGATAGGAATTTCTCAGGTGTTACATATGCATGAGATGCCACCGCTTGCGGGACATGGGCGGGGGCCTGTGTGTGGTTTGACAGTTGACAGCCGCATCGACCGCAAGTGCGATTACGTCATCATCAGTGTCTAGTGAACAGGAATTTCTCATGTGTTACGTATGAATGGGGGTGCCGCCACCTTATACTTGAAGAAGCCGAGCAGGGGCTGTGCGCGGTTTGACATCTAACGAATGCGTCACTTATCGCTACCTGCTGCGTAATCTACTGGACAGGGGGCGATGGACTGTGCTTGTGTTATTTTGCGAGCGGCCCTGTAGTCTGTGCTATGCGTTATTTGGACAGTTTACCAGTACTGGGCATGTTTGCAGATATTTGTACTGCATTATCTAGGAGCAGTTTACTATTGTGTACTGAAATTAAGAGTTGTTTGCGCGTCTGTGGGCTGTGCAACATGACCCCAAGCACATCTGGGTAGGTGTTTTGTGATAGTGTGATAAATATAATCCGTGCCTAAATAAAATGTTTGAAAATAAATAGAGTGCAGGCAATCCTTACTCTCCTCAGCAGCCCAGATTAGGCTGAGTCTTTTGCCACCATTTTCCCTAACCATCTTGGTTTACGTCAGGAAACGAACGACAGCGTCCTCTGCTGGTGGTACTGAGTACTAGACCTCGTGGAGAACATACTGTTTGCCGCCATCATGGATAATTGTACTTGCGTCATCAGCTGGTGTCACGGTGGCGTCCTCTGGCGACGACGAAATGTACTAAGCCAATTGGGGTCTGGAGCTCGTAGTGAACCTACTACGTGGCGCCATCTTAAATGATGGTACTAGCGTCATCACCTGACGTCACTACAGCGTCCTGTAGTGGCATCGATATGAACTAAGTCAGTTGGGCTATGGACTCAGTGGCGAATACATTTGGTGGTGGTGCTACCTCTTATTGTTGAAATAAAGACTGATGTATGATTTCGACAGTTAACGATTAGCAAGTATGTTTGACGGGTCGTTTACATGGATTACTATTTAGACAATTTAAGAGTTGTTTGTCTCTTTCGACGTAAATGTATTGCATTATTTACGAGTGGTTGGCATGTCTGCAGGCTGTGCAATGCGTTATTCTTCACGGTTTACAATTAGCAAGCATGTGTGTAGAGCCTTATACATGAGTTATGTAGGAGTAGTTTGCAGGTCTGTATGCTGTGGGACATCTCACAGCGTGTGTTCTGTGATAAATATACTCCATCCCGAAATAAATGACTCCAAAATAAATAAAGTACACTCCTTCCTCCCTCCATCAGCCTAGTGCAGGCTGAGTCCTTTTACCACCCGCCCCTAGGAAGAGGTGGCGGCCTGATGACTTAGGTTACTGGTGGTGGTGAGCTTCGTTTGCAACAATTTTCTTACGTTAGTAGCGAAAGCCCAAGTGACCTTTCTTTACTGCCAGAATTGAAACTTGGCGCCAGTTCCTAGGAGGAGGTGGCGGTCTGGCGGGTGTGGTTATTAAAAGTGCCCTTTCTTTCCCACAATTTTGGTTCAAATGGTTCAAATGGCTCTGAGCACTATGGGACTTAACATCTGAGGTCATCAGTCCCCTAGAACTTAGATTAGTTAAACCTAACTAACCTAAGGACATCACACACATCCATGCCCAAGGCAGGATTCGAACCTGCGACCGTAGCAGTCGCGTGCTTCCGAACTGAAGCGCCTAGAACCGCTCAGCCACCGCGGCCGGCTCTAGTTCTACAGCTGCCTACAAGCCATCTACAGTGTCGACCATTTCCAGTCGTCAGACACTTTGCGCTGAGTGTCAAAAATAAGTAAAAGTGATGGTTAAAGTGTTTACTTATTGAAAGACTTGACTTAAGCTCTGTAAGCTGCAGCTCACACTGAACTTCAGTTACTGTAGATTAGTTAGTAATCATCTACCATTTGATTTGATTAGGTTCAGAACTTTCCATCAGTGCCATGCCCTCTCTGCAAGCAAAAGTTGAGTACATTATTTCAATAAAAGACTGTTATTTTTCTGATGAGTTGCTCAGTCATTTTGTTTTACACATCTACATCTACACTCCGCAATCCATTTTATGGCGTGTGGCGGAGGGTACTTTCTGTACCAGTGTCATATCCCTCTTTGTCTGTTCCACCGCAAGTGATGGGCGACAAGAACGAGTGTTGGTAAGCCTCTGTGTTGGCTCGAATCTCTCTAATTTTATTTTCGTGGTCTTTCCGCGAGATATACGTAGGAGGAAGGAATATAGTAATCAACTCTTCTAGGAATGTATGCTCTTGGGAGTTTAACAATAAATCACACCGTGATGCAGAACGCCTTTCTTGCAGTTTCAGCTGCTGGAGTTTGCTGAGCATATCCATGACTAAATGGACCTATATCGAAATGTGCTGCTCTTCTTTGGATCTTCACAACTTCCTCTCATCAACCCTTGCCCTCTGAAGAGTTTGCAGCCATCGTGCAAGCAGGCCACTTCCGTTAGCTACAGATATCTGTGGCAGGGGTTTCGTTTCGTGCTGCTTTTATGTGGGGCACCACCCTTTGGTGAATACAACAGAAACGGATACCGATCACGACATGTCCGGATGAGGTCAAAAGCGAGAACAAAGACACAAAATTTTCCACGGTAAGTACGAATGCAAGACGCAACGCGAAAAGGACACTAGTCTGCACAACCACAATACATTCGAGATTTGCAGGCATGCAAACACACTGTCGGAAAAAAAATCGCAACATCAAAAATTAATTAATGTACAGTAATGAAACTTCGGGAATACATTTGTGTAGGTAACATATTTAAGTGATAAACATTGCACGATCACAGATTAATGTAAGCGCGAGATAAACCCACTGCAAATGTGAAATGCTGGTACATTAATAACCGGAGTAACCGCCAGAATGTTAAATGCAAAAGTGCAGACTTGAATACATTGTGTTATACAGATGCCGGATGTCAGATTTTTGGATGGACTTCCATGCATGTTCACTTGGTCCGTCAATACAGGGACACTTAACGGATGACGCTGGAGTTGTCGTCCAACGATGTCCCATATGTGCTCAAAACTGGGTTGGTGACCGAGCAACCCAGGGCAACACGCCATTACTCTGTAGAGCACATTGGGTTACAATAGTGGTATGCGGTCGAGAACTATCCTCCTGCAAAATACTCTCTGGAATGCTGTTCATGAAAGGCAGCACAGCCGCTCGGGGTAGCCGAGCGGTTTGAGGCGTCTTGTCACCGTCTGCGCGGCTTCCTCGTCGGAGGTTCGAGTCCTCCCTCGGGCATGAGTGTGTGTGTCGTCCTTAGCGTAAATTTGTTTAAGCTACATTTAGTAGTGTGTAAGCTTAGGGACAGATGACCTCAGCAGTTTGGTCCCATAAGACCTTACCACAAATTTCCAATTTCCAAAGGCAGCACAACTGGTCGAATCATCAGACTACCGTACAAATTCTCCGTCAGGGTGCGTTGGATAACCACGAGAGTGCTCCCGCTGTTGTACGAAATGGCACCACAGACCATAACTGCAGGTATAGGGCCAATGTGCCTAGCACGCGGACGGGTTGGTTCCAGATCCTCAACTGGTTTCCTTCCAACAAGGGAAACTTCCCGCTGTAACCCCTCATGTTTAGAGGTAAAAGGGCCCAGTGGACAGCCGGTTAAAAACTGAACACAAATCAAGCACGAAAACATGAAGAAAGTGTACTAGACTGTGAAAAAAAATAAATAGAAACAGTGAACGGTCCAAGAACAAGAAGTGCAATATACAGGGTGAGTCACCTAACATTACCGCTGGATATATTTCGTAAACCACATCTAATACTGACGAATCGATTCCACAGACCTAACGTTTGGAGAGGGGCTAGTGTAACTGGTTACTACAAACCATAAAAAAATGCACGGAAGTATGTTTTTTAACACAAACCTAGGTTTTTTTAAATGGAACCACGTTAGTTTTGTTAGCACATCTGAACATATAAACAAATACGTAATCAGTGCCGTTTATTGCATTGTAAAATGTTAATTACATCCGGAGATATTGTAACCTAAAGTTGACGCTTGAGTACCACTCCTCCGCTGTTCGATCGTGTGTATCGGAGAGCACCGAATTACGTAGGGATCCAAAGGGAACGGTGATGGTCCTTAGGTTCAGAAGAGACTGGAACAGCACATTACGGCCACATGCTAACACCTTTTTATTGGTCTTTTTCACTGACGCACATGTACATTACCATGAGGGGTGAGGTACACGTACACACGTGGTTTCCGTTTTCAATTACGGAGTGGAATAGAGTGTGTCCCGACATGTCAGGCCAATAGATGTTTAATGTGGTGGCCATCATTTGCTGCACACAATTGCAATCTCTGGCGTAATGAACGTCGTACACGCCGCAGTACATCTGGTGTAATGTCGCCGCAGGCTGCCACAATGCGTTGTTTCATATGCTCTGGGGTTGTAGGCACATCACGGTACACATTCTCCTTTAACGTACCCCACAGAAAGAAGTCCAGAGGTGTAAGATCAGGAGAACGGACTGGCAATTTATGCGTCCTCTACGTCCTATGAAACGCCCGTCGAACATACTGTCAAGGGTCAGCCTAGTGTTAATTGCGGAATGTGCAGGTGCACCATCATGCTGATACCACGTACGTCGACGCGTTTCCAGTGGGACATTTTCGAGCAACGTTGGAAGATCATTCTGTAGAAACGCGATGTATGTTGCAGCTGTTTGGGCCCCTGCAATGAAGTGAGGACAATGTTTCAAGCGTCAACTTTAGGTTACAATATCTCTGGATGTAATTAACATTTTACAATGCAACAAACGGCACTCATTACGTATTTGTTTATATGTTCAGATGTGCTAACAAAACTAACGTGGTTCCATTTAAAAAAATATGTGTTAAAAACATACTTGCGTGCATTTTTGTATGGTTTGTATTAAACAATTACACTAGCCCCTCTCCTCACGTTCGGTCTGTGGAATCGGTTCGTCAGTATTTGATGTGGTTTACGAAATATATCCAGCGGTAACGTTAGATGACTCACCCTGTAGAGCAGCCGTGAAGAGAAATTATGTGTAGTGGTTACGGTGCGGGATTGTCAAGTGAGCAACTTTTTTTTTTTTTTTTTCGCTGTTCGCTTTATTCAAATTTGTGTCTGTGTCGTGGCGTAACGTTCGTTTGCAACAGCGAGGTGTAAGATAGTGACCTATAATGAGAGTTTATTCTGCACAACTACTCTATTAGCAGCCGAAAGGAAGTGGTTTTCGAATGGGAACCGCAAACGTTTGATGACAAGGTGGCAAATCAACCGGAAAACACGTCTGGTGTGTCATACACGGCATATGATAGGAATCTCTTATCGACGCACGTACTTTGTACAACTGGTAAGTGAGTGAGATGCGTCTCCTTGCCTGATATAGGTGTTCGTATGAATGTGAATGTGATCATTCCCAAGGAAATGATGAAAATATAATAGTTCGTCACTTAAGCTGTAACAAATAAAAGCAACAGTTTCACAATTACACAGTTTCTCTGTACCCTGTCAAAACATAAGATTTTTACTTTTTTGAAGTTGCTTTCCGTTTCGGAAATTTTTGCTCTTGAATTCCTTTATTGTAACATAGTTCACACCCGTTTATTTGTTGTTTTCGTTTCTGTGGGTTGTCTATGTGGTATCTCACCTGCTCTCACTATTCATCACATTTACTTGCGACGATAACGTATTCGTACCACATGACTCATATTCTATAATCAGTTTATAGTATGACAACTGCCAAGACTACAGAAAGAGAACAAACATTTCAACCAACGGACGCACAGTTCATAACGTTGTGGGAAAAAAAGAAATGGCACGAGGTGGCTATGAACACGGTTCGCGAAATTTGAATAGCCATCATCTTTCTGATGTAGAAACACGCGTTCCAACTTTCGTTTGTGTCGTACAACTCCTTTTTGGTTCTGGAATTTCTTTTTCCATAAGCGTACAACCCGAATACTCCGTGCGTGATGCAGTCTCACCATAGCGCTGAAAGTTGTCTGTCGTATATGACTACATCAAGTACACAAGGAAAGTATCTAAATCATCTCCATACAGTGTGTCGCCGTGGGCGGTAGTGCTCTGTGTGTAAATTGCGCGAGACGTCCAACTGAAAAATACACGCCGAGCACTCTGAGCCGGCCGCGGTGGTCTCGCGGTTCTAGGCGCTCAGTCCGGAACCGCGCGACTGCTACAGTCTCAGGTTCGAATCCTGCCTCGGGCATGGATGTGTGTGACGTCCTTAGGTTAGTGAGGTTTACGTAGTTCTAAGTTCTAGGGGACTGATGACCAGAGATGTTAAGTCCCATAGTGTTCAGAGACATTTTTGAAGCACTCTGATTGGCCCGTACCTTTTAAAACTATAGCGTCTCCCAAGAGATACCTGCCCGTTCCTTTTGCGAAGAAGTGCCTCTCTACATCTACATCTACATTTATACTCCGCAAGCCACCTAACGGCGTGTGGCGGAGGGCACTTTAAGTGCCACTGGCATTACCTCCCTTTCCTGTTCCAGTCGCGTATGGTTCGCGGCAAGAACGACTGCCGGAAAGCCTCCGTGCGCGTTCGAATCTCTCTAATTTTACATTCGTGATCTCCTCGGGAGGTATAAGTAGGGGGAAGCAATATATTCGATACCTCATCCAGAAACGCACCCTCTCGAAACCTGGACAGCAAGCTACACCGCGATGCAGAGCGCCTCTCTTGCAGAGTCTGCCACTTGAGTTTGCTAAACATCTCCGTAACGCTATCACGCTTACCAAATAACCCTGCGACGAAACGCGCCGCTCTTCTTTGGATCTTCTCTGTCTCCTCCGTCAACCCCACGTTGTACGGATCCCACACTGATGAGCAATACTCAAGTACAGGTCGAACGAGTGTTTTGTAAGTCACCTCCTATGTTGATGGACTACATTTTCTAAGGACTAAGGACTCTCCCAATGAATCTCAACCTGGAACCCGCCTTACCAACAATTAATTTTATATGATCATTCCACTTCAAATCATTCCGTACGCATACTCCCAGATATTTTACAGAAGTAACTGCTACCAGTGTTTGTTCTGCTATCATATAATCATATAATAAAGGATCCTTCTTTCTATGTTTTCGCAATACATTACATTTGTCTATGTTAAGGGTCAGTTGCCACTCCCTGCACCAAGTACCTATCCGCTGCAGATCTTCCTGCACTTCGTTGCAATTTTCTAATGCTCAACTTCTCTGTATACTACAGCATCATCCGCGAAAAGCCGCATGGAACTTCCGACACTATCTACTAGGTCATTTACATATATTGTGAAAAGCAATGGTCCCATAACACTCCCCTGTGGCACGCCAGAGGTTACTTTAACGTCTGTAGACGTCTCTCCATTGAGAACAACATGCTGTGTTCTGTTTGCTAAAAACTCTTCAATCCAGCCACACAGCTGGTGTGATATTCCGTAGGCTCTTACTTTGTTTATCAGGCGACAGTGCGGAACTGTATCGAGCGCCTTCCGGAAGTCAAGGAAAATGGCATCTACCTGGGAGCCGGTATCTAAGATTTTCTAGGTCTCATGAACAAATAAAGCAAGTTGGGTCTCACACGATCGCTGTTTCCGGAATCCATGTTGATTCCTACAGAGTAGATTCTGGGTTTCCAGAAATTACATGATACACGAGCAAAAAACATGTTCTAAAATTCTACAACAGATCGATGTCAGAGATATAGGCCTATAGTTTTGCGCATCTGCTCGACGACCCTTCTTGAAAACTGGAACTACTTGTGCTCTTTTCCAATCATTTGAAACCTTCCATTCCTCTAGAGACTTGCGGTACACGGCTGTTAGAAGGGGGGCAAGTTTCTCCCCGTACTCTGTGTAGAATCGAATTGGTATCCCGTCAGGTCCAGTGGACTTTCCTCTGTTGAGTGATTTCATTTGCTTTTCTATTCCTTGGACACTTATTTCGATGTCAGCCATATTTTCGTTCGTGAGAGGATTTAGAGAAGGAACTGCAGAGCGGTCTTCCTCTGTGAAACAGCTTTGGAAAAAGGTGTTTAGTATTTCAGCTTTACGCGTGTCATCCTCTGTTTCAATGCCATTATCATCCCAGAGTGTCTGGATATGCTGTTTCGATCCACTTGCTGATTTAACGTAAGACCAGAACTTCCTAGGCTTTTCTGTCAAGTCGGTACATAGAATTTTTCTTTCGAATTCATTGAACGCTTCACGCATAACCCACCTTACGCTATCTTTGACATCGCTTAGCTTCTGTGTGTCTGAGAGGTTTTGGCTGCGTTTAAATTTGCAGTGAAGCTCTTTTTGCTTTCGCAGTAGTTTCCTAACTTTGCTGTTGAACCACGGTCGGTTTTTCCCGTCCCTCACAGTTTTACTCGGCACGTACCTGTCTAAAACGCATTTTACGATTGCCTTGAACTTTTTCCATAAACACTCAATATTGTCAGTGTCGGAACAGAAATTTTCGTTTTGATCTGTTAGGTAGTCTGAAATCTACCTCCTATTACTCTTGCTAAACAGATAAACCTTCCTCCCTTTTTTTATATTCCTATTTACTTCCATATTCAGGGATGCTGCAACGGCCTTATGATCACTGATTCCCTGTTCTGCGCTTACAGAGTCGAAAAGTTCGGGTCTGTTTGTTATCAGTAGGTCCAAGATGTTATCTCCACGAGTCGGTTCTCTGTTTAGTTGCCCGAGGTAATTTTCGGATAGTACACTCAGTATAATGTCACTCGATAATCTGTCCCTACCACCCGTCCTAAACATCTGAGTGTCCCAGTCTATATCTAATAAATTTGAGGAAATTTATGTGAAATGTATTCCAGATTTTCTCTCAGTTGTTCTGCAACTAATGCTGCTAGTCGGGAGGTCGGTAAAAGGAGCCAATTATTAACCTAGCTCGGTTGTTGAGTATAACCTCCACCCATAATGATTCACAGGAACTGTCCACTTCTATTTCACTACAGGGTAAACTACTACTAACAGCGACAAACACGCCACCACCGGTTGCATGCAATCAATCCTTTCTAAACACCGTCTGTGCCTTTGTAAAAATATCAGCAGAATTTATCTCTGGCTTCAGCCAGCTCTCCGTACCTATAACGATTTCAGCTTCGGTGCTTTCTATCAGCACTTGAAGTTCCGGTACTTTACCAACGCAGCTTCGACAGTTTACAATTACAATACGATTGCTGCTTGGTCCCCGCATGTCCTGACTTTGCCCCGCGCCCTTTGAGGCAGTTGCCCTTTCTGTACTTGCCCGAGGCCATCTAATCTAAAAAATCGGCCAGTCCACGCCACACAACCCCTGCTACCCGTGTAGCCGCCTGCTGTGGGTAGTGGACTCCTGACCTATCCAGAGGAACCCGAAACCCCACCACCCTATGGCGCAAGTCGAGAAATCTGCAGCCCACACGGTCGCAGAACCGTCTCAGCCTCTGATTCAAACCCTCCACTCGGCTCTGTACCAAAGGTCCGCAGTCAATCCTGTCGACAATGCTGCAGACTGTGAGCTCTGCTTTCATCCCACTAGCGAGACTGGCAGTGTTCACCAAATCAGATAGCCGCCGGAAGCCAGAGAGGATTTCCTCTGATCCGTAGTGACACACATCATTGGTGCCGACATGAGCAACCACCTGCAGATGGGTGCACCCTGTACCCTTCATGGCATCCGGAAGGACCCTTTCTACATCTAGAATGACTCCTCTTGGTATGCACACAGAGTGCACGTAAGTTTTCTGCCCCTCCCTTGCAGCCATTTCCCTAAGGGGCCCCATTACACACCTGACGTTGCAGCTGCCAACTACCAGTAGGCCCGCCCTCTGCGGCCGCCCGGATCTTGCAGATTGAGGGGCAACCTCTGGAACAGGACAAGCAGCCATATCTGGCCAAAGATCAGTATCAGCCGTAGACAGAGCCTGAAACCGGTGGGTCAGACAAACTGGAGAGGCCTTACGTTCAGCCCTCCGGAATGTCTTTCGCCCCCTGCCACACCTCGAGACGACCTCCCACTCTACCACAGGTGAGGGGCAGTCTCAATGTGGGCAGTATCCCGGGCAGCCTAGCCGTAGTCCGATCGGGGGGTGCGTGGGACGAGCTGGCCGTCCCCGACAAACCCCGTCCGGACCCCTACAGTGATGCCCATTGGCAACAGCCTCAAGCTGTGTGACCGAAGCCAACACTGCCTGAAGATGGGAGCGAAGGGATGCCAACTCAGCCCGCATCCGAACACAGCAGTCGCAGTCCCTATCCATGCTAAATACTGTTGTGCAAAGAATGTCTGAACTAATCTACAGAGAGCACGAACAATTCAACACAAAATTAAAACGGTTATTAAAATACAAGATTGCCTAGTAAATGCAGTAATGCTGCTACTTGCGCACTGAAGATACAGTGCTCGGCGGCAGAAGGCTACCTGTACTGTCAGTAACGTACAGAGACTATTTGAAAGAAATAAACAAATGACAGACGACTACGCGACTTTACACGTCACAGATATTGAAATGCAAATCTGCCCCTGCTAAATACGAAACTACACAATGATTTTACGGATTTAACTAAGCAAGTGCGCTAAGAACACTCAAACAAATTTGCAACTTGACTACAACACTTATATGAACGGTAAATAAGCCACTTGCTGCTACTTGCTCACTGCTGACACACAGCTCGGCGGCAGACGGCTACTCTCCAGTAGACAGACTCGGCTAGTGTCGTCTCTAAGCTGACAAGTGAGCGTGCGGTGTGCGGATGTGCTCGCACTTAAGTGCCATCTTTCACTGTGCGGGACTAGAACCTTGCGGTTTGAGGGCACTACGTTTAACGTCTCAACTGTGCAGGCATTACTCACAGCTCCATTTCTGCCACAACATCTTTCCCAATTTCCAGACCTCAAGGAAGCTCTACTGCACATCTTGCAGAAATAAAACTTTTGGAAGAAAGGTTTAAATGGCTTAACCACAGTCTAGGGAATTATTTGCAGAAATAATCTTCCACTCCGCAACGGAGTGTGCGCTGGTTTGAAACCTACTGCCAGATTAATGCTGCTTATCAGATCGAGGTTAAAACCTGGAAGCTTGCCCTTACCGACTGACGTATCCAGGAACGCCCAGTGACCCATCAACATATCTTCAGCACTGCCATCATCAATCACCTACATTCCAAACTTAAAGCCCCACTTCGGCACACAGAAAATCGAAAATATCCAAAAAATGTGTGAATAATTACAACTGGTACCACCTGAGCTACGATAAAACTAAATAAATCTTTGGAAAGAAAATCTCATCCAGGAATTTTTAGTGCAAAGGTTTGATGGATCGAGTGAAAACACTAGGAGCTATTGGGCTTTTAAAATAAGTAATTAGATAATTTATGAGACAATTTGTGTAATATTAATGAAAACTGATAGTTTCTAGCAAGACGTAAATGAATTACGCCTCTGATGTGATATCAAATGGCTTAAGACTAACTGCCGGGGTTGGGGATGGCGAGGGGGGGGGGGGGGCGCTCGCCTGAGATCTGAGATATACAGGAGATCTTTCCTGCAGCTATCAAGCGTGCAGGGTGCAGTCGTCTATAAGATGTGGCCCACATTAGTACCAAAGGCGCCTGTCGCTTGGGTTCTGAGGCCATCGTCAGTTTATACAGTCGGTTGGCGAGGTAGTTCAGGTTGCTGGCCTTGTGCAATCAGTGTGCAAACAGAGATCGCAATTTGCACCATCGTTCCTCCGGTTGATTGTGGTCCTTTGATTTGTAGCCAAGTGGAGGGTCTCAATCAAGGAGCCGCGCGGGATGGCCGCGTGGTCTTAGGCGCCTCGCCGCGGTTCACGCGGCTCCCGCCGTCGGAGGTTCGAGTCCTCCCTCTGGCACGAGTGTGTGTATTGTCTTTAGTATAAGTTAGTTTACGTTAGATTAAGCAGTGTGTAAGCCTAGGGACTGATGACCTCATCAGTTGGGTCCCTTAGGAACTCACCACAATTTATTTCAATCAAGAGCTTCGTCGAGTCTGTGACGATCTTGGCTGCAGATTTCTAGGCCTGTGTTATCGGGACTCGCCTTAACAGGCAAGGGCTACACTACACAAAGAGAGCAGCTACTCGGGTAGCAGAGTACCTGTGGTGGGCACATGGTTTTTTTTTAGGCTAGGTGGTAGTTTGAGGTACCTGCCAAACCACGTGCAGACAGAGAAATCAGACCGTGTGCTGAGTAAAGATACTTCGACTGTCAAATTTATGTTAGTAAATTCTTGAAGTATTCGTAACAAAGTTCTCGAATTTACCGACCTCCAGGAAATTTCTCGCACTCATATTATTCTCGGAGCTGCGAGGTGCCTGAAACCTGAAGTGGGTGGCTCTGAGATATTTAGCGATCCATGGAACGTGTATAGGAAAAACAAGTGAGACGTTATAGGAGGGGAGTGTTCATTGCAATTAACAAAAATTTTGTCTCCATTGAGATCGAATTTGAGTGTGACAGTCAAGTCATCTGATCGCTTATAACAGGTGTAAATGAAATTAAGTTAATTGTTGGGTGTTTTTGCCAGCCACCCGATTCCAGTATGACAGTTTTAGAGTCATAAAAAGAAAATCTACGGTCAGTAGCGCGGAAATACCCAGATCAAGCAATATTAGTTGGGGACTACTTTAACCTACCAAGTATAGACAGGGACGTCTATGGATTCCTTGCAGAGGGTACAGATAGACAGTCTTCTCAAGTACTTTTGAACACGTTTTCCGAAAACTGTCTTGAGCAACTAGTTCGACAGCCCACATGCGATGGAAATATTTTAGACCTCATACCTACAAAGAAGCTTGACCTTATCGACAGAGAGAGGGATTAGTGATCATGTTGTCTCCATAGCGACTATTGTTACTAAACTTAGTAAATCAGTCAATAAGACTAGGAGAGTATTTCGGCTAGAAAGAGCAGATAACCAGTTCTTAGCATCCCACATAAACAATGAACTCACATTATTTAGTTCCAGTATGGTGGAATTAGAGGAATTATGCGCAAAGTTTAAACGGATTGTAAATCGTGCTCTGAAAATGTATGTGCCGAGTAAGTGAATTAAGGAAGAAAAGAACCTACTATGATTTAACAACGAAATTTGAAAAATTCTGAGAAAGCAAAGACCATTGCACTCTCGGTTCAAAAGAGAACGCGCAAATGACGACTGGCAAAAGTTAATGAAGATTTCAGATTTACGAAAATCATTTGTCACGGTGCCTCACTAAATGGTGTTAACGAAGGCACGAGCATATGGAATAGGTTGCCAGATATGTGTGTGGGTCGAAGACTTCTTAACCCTAGAATGCATATACAGGACCTCAGAGGCCCTTGTATGTCTTTATTTTTTAAAAAATTCTGTAATTTCTTGTTTGATTTCAAACTGCTTTCCAGTACTCTTTCACTAACACTGTGACATTCCTCCTATCAAGTCTGAACGAGATACCTTTTTCAATTTTTTGTATAATTCAATACGTTTACCCATACACCGTGAATGCATAAGCGGGGCTTCAGAAAAAAAAATGGCTCTGAGCACTATGGGACTTAACATCTATGGTCATCAGTCCCCTAGAACTTAGAACTACTTAAACCTAACTAACCTAAGGACATCACACACATCCATGCCCGAGGCAGGATTCGAACCTACGACCGTAGCAGTCGCGCGGCTCCGGACTGAGCGCCTAGAACCGCTAGACCACCGCGGCCGGCAGGGGCTTCAGAAGCCCTCACACATTTATAAATGTTCTTTAGCCTATATTGTCTTTCAACATTTGCTTGGGAGCAGTTATTAATTCAACAATAACTGAAGTGGTATTTCCAGCAACAGGAGTGCCAACAGCGGCATTAGCTGTAGTAGGAATAGTGTAACTAAAAAATAATACACACTACTTTCACATATTGGCGATGTCGGTGTATTATTGATCTTTTTGGTGTCAAATATTTTATTAATGCATGGTATTGTTATCCTGTGCTGCTCTTGTCAGCCTCATTGTTACTGTAGTTTGTTTGTTGCTGCGAGGCCCATATTGTTACGAGTATGACTCGTTTAGTGCTGCACAAGCTGCTGTTCGAGAGACAGGCCTTTTGCTATGGCTTCGACAGGCAAAGTAAGAGAGTCAGTACGTGCAAATGCAGCTACTTTTGAAAGTGTTGTGGCTCAGTGGTTTGAAGAAGATGATTCTTGCGAGGAAGGAAATATTTTTGAAGATGCAAGTCGTGAAGAATCAGTCAATGAACCTGCAGATGTGAATATTCAGGCAGATGTGTGTCCTTCCGATAATATTACTTCATCAGAGTCTGAAAATGAAGAACCACCACAAAAAGATATAGAAGACCACACATACATTAGTCAGAATGGAACAATTTGGAAATTAGATCCTCCAGCAACTTTTCGTACGCCTGTCCATAATATCGTAAAGAAGGCACCTGGTCCAGCCCGTGGTTTGAAAACCTGTAAACCTAAGGATGCCTGGGACTATTTCATCTCCAAGGAAATACTAGAGGAAATCATCAACTGCACAAGTATTGAAGGCAGAAGAGTGGCTGCTTTACGTGGTAAAACGTGGAAAAACGTTTCGCTTGCTGAAATGGAGGGTTTTCTTGGTCTTTTACTGCTTTCTGGTGTTGAGAAGAGTTGGGATGTCCCTATTAGAGAATTATTCTTGGATGAAAAGGCAAATACTACATATAAGGCCACCATGTCAGTAAACAGATTCAATGATATAAGGAGAATGATGAGATTTGATGACAGGCGTACCCGTGAAGCTCGATCAGCAGATGACAAACTTGCAGCTGTTCGCTATATATGGGAACTATTTCTTGACAAGTGTAGGAATAGAATGATTCCCAATGATTCGCTCACGGTTGACGAACAGCTAGTCCCATTCCGTGGAAGATGCAGATTCACCCAGTATATGCCCTCTAAACCAGCCAAGTATGGCATAAAAATATTTTGGTTATATGATGCTACATCTGCATATGCTTTAGACGGAATTGTTTACACGGGAAGGAAGCCCCAAGAACCTACTCAGAAAAATCTTGGATTGAATGTGGTGAAAGATCTTGCTAAAAGCATTGAAGGATCATCAAAAAATATTACTGTTGACAACTTCTTTACTAGTGTGCTGCTGGCAGAAGAGATGCTTCAGAAGCAAATTACAGTGGTGTGAACAATCAAACAAAATAAACCAGAAATTCTTAATGAGATGAAGCCATCTGCCTCAAGAGCGATTCATTCCTCTTTGTTTGCATGTAGAGGTGACATTACAATGGTTAGTTATGTTCCCAAAAAAGCAAATGTCTGTAGTTCTCATTAGCACAATGCATCACGACAGAAACATTGATGAAACTCATGCAAAAAGAAATCAGATATAATAAACTTCTATAACTCTACGAAGGGTGGAGTAGATCAAATGGGCCAAAAAATTCGTAATTCCAGTTGCAAGAGACAAACAAGAATATGGCCATTTGCATTATGGATGAATATGATGGACGTCGCAGCAATGAACAGTGAAATTTTATTTTCCGCCCAACGTCTGACATACCATAGTGGAAGAAGTGATAAAAGGCCTTTGTTCCTAAGAGATTTAGCAGAGGAAATGGTAAGACTGCTAATGGAACTTCCTATTTAGATCCCTAATCTTCCAAAGAAAATCGTTGATGCCATGCAAAGATGTGGTGTTCAAAAAGATGTCATATTGCCGAACCAACTACCTGTTTCAGAAAAAAGAAGAAGATGCAATTATTGTCCATATAATAAATACAGGAAAACTGTATGACATGCATTAAGTGTAAAACCAACATTTGTAAGGAACATAGTGGCATTCTTTGTGCTTCTTGTTTGTCACATGTTGAAAACTAAGAAAAAATGCAATTTTATGTGAAAAATGAATAATAACTTTTTGTCAAAATATTGGCTATGTACATAATATTGTGAATAATGAGTATGTTTTAATTGAAGAAATTGGTTATAATAAATGTTATAAAATGTAAACTGCAACTTATAAGTGAATTAATAAAATTATTTGTATCTGTTGTATGTAAATGGATGTAACTATTAAAAATTCAATCTTAGAGTATTTTTAAAAAATTAATAAAATGGTAATCAGGCCCACCAGAGCCTGTTACTGTACCTTAGGAATCTTTCAATATGACAATAAATTTGACAGAAATAAATTTAACTCCAAAGAATGATTATATGGAAAGAGGAAAATTTTAAATTAGGGCAAGGCCTTGGAGGCCCTGCATAAGCATTCATGTGTGTTTTCGGCACCATGCATCCTAGGGTTAAGTAACAGAACCTAGTACATCGTCCTCAACGCTGGCTGTTAATCAGTAGAGCTAGGATTTTTGCATATTTGCATGATAGTGCATATAAATGCCTATTTAAGGGGTTATTGCATATATAAATAACTTTTGCATATTTATGCATATACTTTACTTTTGCAGCAATGATTCTTGAAATACAAGTATTTCACCACAATAGTTTAAGAAGAAGGGTAAGCCCTGAACAAATTTCTCTTTTATTGCTCTGTTTGTGTAGAATAACTTCTCTGTCATATTTACAAATTCACAAAAGGGGCGCCTAAAAATGAGGCGAACATAGCAATCAGCAATGAGCGGTTCCTGTACTATAAATATATGTCTCTCAACAGTTTAACAAAACCTAAATAATGATCAACAATCATGAGGCAAACCTTTAAAGTTCGGTCGGCTATCGCGTCATAAAAGTCAGTATGGTTTGTATTGTGTAACAAACGAAGCCACCGGCGGCAACAATGACATTTCCAAGAATGAAAAAGTTCCATTGTCAGCTACCTATAAATCAGTAACTAGTGTGCTATTCTTCGTGATTTCTAAAGTGTGCGCAGGAGGAGACCATATCACTACAATGCCGAAGGAGAAGAACAGTAAAGCTTATTTACTTCGATAGTGGATTGATGGAAATCCTACTCTAACAACAGATGGAAATGTAGTATTGTGCCAAGTGTGTGAGAAGCACGTAAGTTCTATTTTTGCTTTCTCAAAGTTAAAAATCAATGTGATTTTCGAGTTAGTTTTTTACTTAATGAAAATAAACTCACTTTATTTTTGTACCATTATTATAGGTGCCCTATGATAAAAATAAACTCACTTTATTTTTGTACCATTGTTATAGGTGCTCTGTGATAAAAAAAATTCCAGATTACACAACATTTACAAACAGCTGCTCATAGAAATGCTGCTAATAAAAATATCTCCAACATCCAGACAACCTTACCAGCAGCATTTTCTACAAGCAGAAGTAGAAATGATGGCAATGATAACTTTTCGAAAGATCTCTGCAAAATTTTAGTTTCAATCAACATCCCTTTCAATAAATTAAATAATGTAGAATTTCGAGGGTTCCTCGAAAAATATACCAAACGAGAAGTTCATGATGAATCAACAATAAGGAAAAACTATGTTGGCAAAGTTTACAAAGAGGTAAGTTTAAACATTTATTTAATGAAATTAGTTTGCATATCAGCTACCCCAATATCCCCCAGCCTCCGCTTAAGTTTCATTAAAACTTTTCAATTTTTTTAAGGATTTTAAATCTATTACACAAAAATATTTTAAAATCGAAACATAAAATTTCGTATGGCCTGTAGCGTCAACGAGTTTACGATCAAGAAATATTTTTAATATTTTTTGTTGTACATATCCTCCCGCCCCCCCCCCCCCCATTTTACACTTGTGCTCCCCCCACCCCACCACCACCAAAAAAGTGAGACCCATATTATCATGGCTGTTCTTTACAAATTTTCAATAAAATAATTCTTTTCAGGTAATACAAGAGATCAGAAATGACATTGGGGATTCAAACGTGTGGTTATCTGTAGATGAAACGACTGACTCATGTGGGAGATATATTGCCAACGTTGTCGTCGGAAAAATGACCAAATCTGAACTAGGAACACCTCATCTCATTGTCTCCAGAGTACTGGGAAAAAAAACCATTCTACTATTTCTAGGGTTGTTCGTGATACATTACGCGTTTTGTGGCCCGCTAAAGAAAACGAGGAAAAACAGATGCAGCAGCATTATATATATGATGATTAAGGCTGCTAAAGCTTTGCAGGTATTTTATCCCAAGGCAGTTCACATAATTTGTTTAGCACATGCTCTTCACCGACTGGCTGAAGAAATTCGAGCGTATTTTCCAGAAGTAAATGCCTTAATTTCCTCTGTGAAAAAAGTGTTTGTGAAGACGCCATCAAGAGTAAAATTATTTACTGAAATTATGCCAGGTATTCGTTTACCCCCACAGACGATCATCACGAGGTGGGGAACATGGATAGAAGCAGCTCTGTATTACAGTGAGAATTTAGAAGACGTGGAAAGGGTGCTGGACGTGCTGGACAGAAACGAAGCAGCAAGTATCCCAGCTGCAATTAGTGCTTGCAATGAGGCGAGTCTCCAGAGTAAATAATTGTTTATTAGGACCTATTTCAGTATACTCCTAGCCACAATCACACGTTTGGAAGAAAAAGCAATGCCTCTATTTTCTGCCCTTGAGGTCTACGAAACAGCTGTCGTCGGAGACATACCAGGAGAAAAAGGAAAGTGTCTTCGCAACAGAATTGAGAAAACTGAAGCAAGGAATCCAGGATTAATGTTTCTTCGGGATGTGAATAAGGTGTTATAAGGAGAATCTGAAAAACAGCTTAATGGTTATTCTGTAAGTGACATAGCCTATTTTCGGTATTGTCCTATGACTTCGTGTGATGTAGAGAGATCTTTCTCTTCGCATAAAAACATTTTAAGTGACAGAAGGAAATCATTTCTGCCAGAAAACTGTGAAAATATTTAATTGTTTATTGCAATAAAAGCAACTGATGCTAAAATAGACTAAGAGAGAGAGACAAACAGACAGTAATAAATATTAACTTTGTTAATTAATGTTTTAAGACTAATTGTATAATCAGATTACTTTAGGAGGATTAAAAGTGTGAGAAAGTTGAAATAATGAATTTTATTTATTACGCATATTTTAAAGTTTTTAGAGCATAGTTATTAGATTTTTAATGCATAGATGCATGCATATATTCATACTTTTCAGTGCGTAAAAATCCGAGAACTATTAATCAGAGACAAGGGTATCGCCAGGAGTGCCCAGGGAAGTGTGGTAAGACCGCTGTTATTTTCTGTATCCATTAATGATCTGGCGGACAAAGTGGGCAGTAATCTGCGGTTGTTTGTTGATGGTGCTGTGGTGTACGGAAAAGAGTCGTCCTTGAGTGACTGAAGGAATATGCAAGATGACTTGGACAAAATGTCTAGTTGGTGTGAAAGGTAGCTTGTTCTAAGCGTAGAAAAATATAAATTAATGCGGATGAGTTGGAAAAACAAACCTATAATGTACGAATACAGCATTAGGAGTCTGCTGCTTGACAGTCATGTCACTCTCTCTCTCTTTAACAAGATTGTCAGTCAGATTAATGTTCATATTTTAGGTCACAATCTTAGTGTTCCGCAGTACTACGTTTGGTATTTGTGGTTTATGACTTTTTTACATAAGGGAACTGTGGGCAGAATGTTCTTATAACTGCGTGTGTAATGTATAGTGGAGGCGAGGGAGAAGAGGGAGAGAGATGGATTAGATGCCATAAAATCCGACCTGGCTGTATGAGTGATTGTGGGAAGCAGCACTCAGTGGATGGTACCTGCAGAGGGACTTGTGGCCGTATCACTCTCCTCCCACTGCTTCGGGTCATGCAGGAGGGCAATTCACGGCAGTCCATCACGAAGGTGGCCAGTTGGCTGAAGGTTGCTGGAGGAAGCCGTTTAAGAGACTGAGCCTTTGTGCTAGCGTTCCATTCTCATGTTACAAGCTGGAACGGTTCAGACAGAGTGGCTGGTGCACGTGTTTACTGGAGGCAATACTGTAACTCTGCTTATGCCAGGAAGTCGCCAAGTTCTTCTAGCGAGTGGCAAAAAAACAACTATATTTCATGGGCATGAATGTCAGGGGAAGCTTAACAGCCTTCTTTCAGAAACCGGAAATGATTGGCCTCAAAAGATGAGACTTCTCCGTAAACGAGGGACTGTGGTCCTGTCTAGGTAGACTTTTTTTTGTCCAAATGTGGCCATGCTTACCGTGAGAAAGACGCCCCCCTAGTCTAAAACCTTCTTTTTTTTCAGACAAGTGAGATTTGGAGTCGCCGATTGTCTTCTCTCGGGATATGCAAAGTGTGGGAACTCCGGTGCTGTTACTGGATTGGCTACCAACAGAACATTCGAGTCGGAAGATTCAATGAGTAGAAGATAGTTCGATTGGTTTGCGCAAAGTGGGGGCGGTTTCGTTTTTGTTAATTTGGCTCCTGTGCCGAGGCTCGGTGCAAAGTGGTGGTGATTATTTCCCTTTTTCATCTTCTAGTCCTCCGCTGGTGGAGAACTTCAGTTCTTTCCCTAGTGGGTGAGACTTGTGGTCCGTGTCTTCTGGTGGACTAAGAGCCAGTGGCAGTTTACAACTGTACTGACAGTGTAAATGTATGTTATCTCTGAGGTACCGTGTGTCACGAGAGTGAACTTACTCGTCCTGTGTCTACCGTCTGACGTTTGACAATTCCAACACGTACCGTCGTGACCTTGAGTCAAATTGGTGTGGCCAGACCAGCGAACGGCTGCACCTCACACTGAAATCTGCCGGGATTTCAGGGCTCTGATAGGAAAGTTTCCCGCATCCTGATAATCAGAAAAGCAGACCGCGTAGGTTGCAAATTTTCGTGGACGCGTCAGAACATGAAAGCTGCGGCAGCGCTCCGCTCCTCGCTCACAGCTGCCGCCTGAATCAAGGTGAAAGGGTAATGTATTGCTGCACAGGTATACAGTTGTTACATGCTCCCTGTTCTCAGATGAACCATAGTGTATGGTATACTTGGTCGTAGTTGAACAGAGTTGGGCCTCACAGTGGATTCTTATATTAAAGTCACACTGTGTTGTAAAAGGGATTAATTCAGGGGAGAATTTGCATAGCTTCCACCCCAATGTATGCTTTGCCATTCAAAGACCATCCCTTTTCTTATTTGTGTTTGTCACTCTTTTGTGTAAGGTTTATCTGCTCGTTGCAGTTATAAAAGGATTAATAAAACTTGTCATTAATTTGTAAACTTAAATAAGCCACTGTTCTCATTCGTACTCCTTCAGCTATTCCCTGTTTTTATTTTATTGTGGTGGTAGGGAGAAGAAGGGTAAAGCGGACAGGTTCGGAAATGTGGCCACTGCTTATCTGATGCCTCCAGCAGTGCTCCTTCCTGCCAAGAAGTGGCCACACTAACTGTAATCGACACCACTAGTGTTGTCAATGACGTTGACAAAGGAAGCTTTCTCCGATATCTTTCTGTGAAAACATTAGGTTTTTCAATCAATTGATGTAAGGTACACTCTTTGACATAAAACTTGACCGGCGACCGGCCGCTGCAGAGGTATTTCATAATCGGAACTACCTGCATTAACAGACATCAGAGCAATGTCAGGGAACAGAATGCAGCAATGCCTTGGTAGCTACTTGGGGACCTACCTGAGTCGTGTTCTAAGGAAAGGGTAGTTGCTGGTTCACATTATATTACACTAGCGAGAAGTACCGAATTTTCCTTTTTCTCTGCGAACATCCAGAACTAAATTCAGTAATAAAATGATAAGAAGATATTTGCATTGTGCCAACTCAACGATCAACCTATTTTTATAGATTTTTATTTTCACAACCATTCTCGTTCTGCATTGCAATAAACTTCATTCATTATTTGCATGTTCTGATTACGATTATTATTGTCATTCTCTCACTAGCAAGAGTTTTCACATCCCTATTTGGTATCGATGCAAATGAAGAGTGGCTATGGAAGAAGGGAATACTGAATGTTACGTCATGCAGAATACACTCCTTTTCTTCGGCACCTCGTGATCAACGCTACAGGGAGAAGTGAGATGCAAAAGTTGACAATGGGAGGTCAGATACGCTGGCACAATTCTGAAACTACTCCTGTTGATTTAACACAGTGTTACCAGATAAACTGGTGTTGCGGGATCGAAAATGTAGTACGGACTTTGCCACAGTAGCAGAGAGCTGCTAATTTCGGACCATGACCGTGGATTACCCTTGGGTCACTTGCTGGTCAGTGTGTTGCCACGGTAAATGGAAGGCTTTGTTTGATAGTCTTGTGCTGATTCTGTCTGAATAAATTATGCCAGTGGATAAAAAACGGTTTAGTTTCGAGACCTAACCCACGAGAGGGAGGGGGGGGGGGGGTGTCTGTTTCATGATTTCCAAACAAAAAAGCACAAGAAACTACGCAGGAAGGATTCGAACAACTACTTTCATTCAGAGACATGCATTTGGACTCTATTGGTCGTGTAGGGGCCAAACATGAGGATAACATTATTGAAACAATGTTCAGGCTACTTAGTATATAATAGAACATACAGATTTCAACGATTAAGCGTATAAAGACACAGACTTCCTCGTTATCCATATGTGCGGCATATCTTTCGTGTTAACGAAAGTAATATCCTGCTTTACCTCTTCTTAAATCTCAAATGAAATGAATGCCATGAAGAATCGAATATTTGTTGACAGTGCCTCTTCTTGCTTCCATCCCTACCAACATATTTCTTCATTCTCGTGGTAATCGTGACATTCTATATGTGTGCTGCAAAAGATTGCACGTGGACACATTCGACATCGAGGTGCAAAGCGTTTGATACCTTACATTATATTCATTTCAAATAAGCTTTCGATGTATCTTTACTTCATCTGTATTTTGAGATAATTATGAACTTTACGGAGAGTTATTTCACATGGTTTATGCTGAATGAGAAACACTGAATCATCCGTTTTGATTTCCCTACTTTTAAATGATATAATGTGGGCGTCAACAGTCTTCTTTCCCGCCGGAAGCTGAAACTTGTATCATTCTGGATTAATGATTATTGGATGCGTCAGATGTATACATAGCCCACAAGGCGACGTCAGAAACTATCAGGGGAGAACGCCGCATAAGAACGAAACGTTCGCGCGCGTCTCCCGTCCGAAGAAAAGTATCTGACAATCACAAGCATTTCGCTGAAGAGCTGCCTCGTAATAGAGCTGAGATTGGCAGCGTCGTAGCAAGTATTTATCAACACTGTGACAGTGCATTTACTTCCGGGTGTAGCCCGACATTACCTCGCTAAATTCACTTGGCATTCGTTTTTCACATCGAAGACTCATACTATATAATCCACTGTAAGATGAGACACTTAGAGAGTATATTTCATTTCTGGACTCCAAGAACGGCGTTTTTCACATAAGTAACACCTGTTTGTGTTTTTAATCTTGCGTTTTGAGGCTCAGTCAATATCTCAATGACTATAGGCCGCCTTTTGCCGCTAGTGTGTCGTTAGCTCATTGGTTCCCTTACGTGTTGCGATGCTAGTTCAAAAATGGCTCTGAGCACTATGCGACTTAACTTCTGAGGTCATCAGTCGCCTAGAACTTAGAACTAATTAAACCTAACTAACCTAAGGACATCACACACATCCATGCCCGAGGCAGGATTCGAACCTGCGACCGTAGCGGTCACGCGGTTCCAGACTGAAGCGCCTTTAACCGCACGGCCACACCGGCCGGCTGCGATGCTAGTGCCATATCAGGTAGCAGTTCCAATCTCGGTGAAATCCGCAGAACACAACCTTTTATTTCCCATTTTAATTAATGGAGTTGCAAACTGCTAGTAAAAATTCCTTATACGAAAGCTGAAGAATGCCTTTACACACAAATATTCGTGCAATTTCGAATTAGTAAGTTTAGTTAATATCACGGATGACTGCTTTGCAACTGCGAAGGTGCTTCCCTGTAAACTAGTTTCTGAAAAGATTCAAACCGACTGTCAACGATACGGATTTGAGCTTTGTTCGTCATATAGGTCTAATATGTCGTTGAGGTTGTTTATGAAGTGAACATGTTGATTAATATACTTCCTCTCCTCTAAATTTTTGCAACAGCATTTAACTGTAGAGATTTTCTGACACCGGCGCTAGCAATTCCTTTCCGTTCTCTGAAACGTCAAAAACGATAACTTTTTATGGTTTAAATCTGATGACCTTAACTATCACTTCCGACCAACGTTAAATACTACATGAATCCATACATGGAACTCCAAATGTGCAGTGTTCCTGCACTGCTGCAGAGCATGTATTGCAAGGTATTAACACAACTTATCGCATAGACTTACCACAAGGAATGTAACAAAAACTGTAATACACATTACACCGCAGACGCTCACTCTCCCTTGACGAAAAAATCCGAATATTGGCCAAAAGTTGCACAAATAACTGACTTTGAAAGAAAAAGAAACGAGGTATGAAGCATTTATAAATTCATCGAATGTAGGGAGGTGGTTTAATTTCGTCCCAGTCTATAAAATTAATTTCGGGCCATACTCAGCTCTTGGCGATTAATGTAATACAGTAATCTCCGTTGCTTTCGAGCGTGAATGGAAATCGCAGAAATCTTCTGTGGAGCAACATTTAATAATAATAAAGCATTTTAAATTATCAAAGGCGATGAGCGGTAGCAGGCGCTTTCGATAAAGAACGGGGGAGTGCAGCGCCGCTGCTGTCTCCACGGCCGCTGCCGCTAGCCGGCAAGTGGATCGCGGAGCTTTACCGTCCAGAGGAGGACAGTCTGCGAGAAATGGTTACTGGATAAAATTTTACTATTGGTGTGTCAGAAAGTGAAATAGATTGAATCTGCGCTACCATTAAATTCACGTCTTCAGCATTCAAACAGATGAGGCTATAAAAATCTTTTATACCAGCTGGTTTCGATCCACAGACAGTGTAGACAGAAAGAACGTATGCTACCGCTTTTTTTTATTTTTATTTTTGTTCTGGCCTCCTTACTCCCCTACAGCCCGTCCTTCCGCTCGCCATTTGTGCCTTCTTCGGCTAGCTTCTGTGCTATGTTTGTTCCACAAGAGATAGTTGACCAACGAAGTAAATGTATACAAGTAAGCAAAATCCCTTCTTTTGGGGTTGTGGAAAGAAAATAGGTCCGCTACATTCTTCCATCATTGTGCGGGAGCGATTTTTATAGGAGAGCCAGGCGTACTTCAGCCTGCTGGCGTCTCATGTTTGCGTCAGGAACCTATTAGTGCTGCTACACGAGGGCAAAGGATAAACGAAATAGCCACCTTGTTGGCGTAAAATGAATGAGAAACTTAAAAGATAATTTCATAAAGAAAAAGAAAAGGAATCCTGAGATTGAACAAAATATCGTTTGATCGTTCTTCAGCTCTGTCGGTAAGACAATGTTCGGTTCAAGAAATTTGCGTAATTTTCTTTGTATTTCTTTTGTCGTTCGAGCTTTTGATGTTCTGTCATCAGGTACATCCAATAATCTGCTTCACACTTCGTCATAGCCGTTGAGATGTAATGGACTGTCAGTCCTTTGAGCCAGTTGGCTGACCTTCTTTTAGTGTTAGGATATGGCACGTCATCAGGCAGAAGGACGTGTGTCGGTGTAATCGTGTTAGGTGACGTGCGGAGCACATGTGCTAGTTTTTGCCTGAAGAGATTCCACACGTCTTTCACATCGTCACAGACGAAGCGATGTTCTTCAGTGTCGACGACATTGCAGCTGGGACAGTTTGGTGTGTGTGCCAGACGTATCGCGTTCAATTTAGAGTTGTTGGGGATTTTTCTGTTTACTGCGAGGTACCACGTCGATCGCACACTGGATGGTAGATGGGGGTCAGATATGTTTTCTCATATGTTTTTCCAGTTATAATGTCGAAACTTGTTTTCTATTCGATTGCGCAATTTTCCTTCCAGCAAGGTGTTGTAAACCTCCTTAACCTGATATATGTCCTTCTCCGGTATTCTATGGCGTACATAACTGTATTCCACAAGAAACTGTTTATAGTGGTACAGCTCGTGGGGGATGTGATGCACATCGATTGGTGGATCACTGCTGACTGGGGTGATTTCACATAAGAGATGAGCCACTGAGGTCCGCGTCGATCGTTGCCACTGTTTATAAGTTTTGCTAACGTATAGCGCTTGCGCTTTAAGGTAGATGTCTGTCAGATGTAGCCCTCCATTGCGTGTCGGCAGCGTCAAGGAATCATATGAAACCTTAAATATCTGACCTCTGCTGACAAAATAACCAAACGCTGTTTGCATTTGGTGTGCTATGGTTCGTGGCAGAGGCAGCACTTCAGCAACATAGTTTACTTTGGAGGTTATATAGGTATTGGCTAGTTGCACTTTTTGTATTGCATTTAAATTACGCAAGCTGTGTTGTTTTATGCTTGCTCGTAATGTGGCAAGTAATTTACTATAATTGAGAGCGGACGTGCGGCGGATATTAATCGTATATTCTATTCCAAGGCATTTTATTTTTTCCACAGTGTTGATACGTCCAGCGGCTCTGATCTCTATACCCCGACCAAGATTCATAATACCATATTTATTGCGGTTGAGTTTAGCTCCTGACGCCAGTTCGTAGGTCGCCACAACTTCAAGTACTGTGTCCACCTCGCTTTCGTCAGTCACAAGTACCCCTACATCGTCAGCGTAGGCTTGACATATGATCTTCTGTCCGTGTATATGTAGTCCACGGAGTTGCCGAGTCAGGGATACTAAGAGAGGTTCAAGTGCAATCGCGAAAAGCGTCATGGACATGGGGCAACCTTGTCTTACCGAATTCTGAATATTGATCAGGTGACTGAGTTGTCCGTTGACACTGATTCTTGACGTGCTATTCGTCAGTATGTTTTTCACGGAGGCTACAATTTTCTGTGGGAAGTGCATGGATGTCATACACCGGAACAGGTACGAATGATTAACTTTAACAAAAGCTTTTTCGAAGTCAAGCGACATCAGAGCACAGCGAATGTTGCAGGCTTTCGATATCGCTATAATGTCTCTGTAGTCGCATAAGGTCTGAAATATCGTTCTATCCTTTCCCACACTTGTCTGGTAAGCTCCTGTCACTGTACGAATAACTGAATTAAACCTTTGCATCACGATACGGGCGAAGATTTTATAATCACTATTGAGAAGTGTTATGGGTCGAAGATTCTCCACGGTTTTGCCTCCTGGGGTTTTGGGGAGTAAGACCACTGTACCCTCACAGAATTCCTTCGGAAGGTCAGTGTCGGCATTTAGTATTTCATTGCAGACGGGTGTCAATTTAGCAATTATCTGTTCGCGAAAAGTTTGATAAAATTCAGCGGGTAGCCCACCTGGTCCAGGTGATTTATTCTTTGGGCTCCTCGAGATGGCAGCTTCGACGTCTTCGTCAGTTATTCTTGCTGCGAGCACATCAGCTTCTTCTGGAGTGATTCGCTCTGTCGTCCTAGCAGTGAGAGCTTGCTGCGCTGTTTCATCTGTCTGTGTATTGGCCAGCAATTCACTAAAGTGTCGATGGATCTCATCTCGTATTGCAGCTTGATCTGTCAAGAGTCTCCCGTCTGAAGTTTTGAGTTCCGTCAGAATTTTCCGTTTTTGTCTTTTGTTCTCTTGGAGGATGTGGTACATGGATGTTGTTTCTTCTCGTGTACCGTTCTGCAAACGTGTTCGTATTTTACAGCCTTCGAGATGGTGTCTCTGCAGGGTGAGCAATTTTGCTTTTATTCTGTTGATTTGCCCATAATTTGTTATGACTGTAGCATCCCGAACGCACAAGTCTCTCAGACAGCTGAAGTAAAAGTCTAATGTCCGCTTCCGCCAGGCGACTTTTTCACGGGAGTAAGTTTTCATTGTCTTTATTATTTCGGGCTTCGCGCAGTTTAGCCACCAATTCAGCGCCGTACCGTACAAGTGGAACTTCCTGTCACATTCTGCCCAAGTGGTGTGGAAGGCGGCGTGACATCCAGGATCCGAAAGATGAGCAACGTTTAGCTTCCACTGACCTCTCGCCCTGTAAGTTCCTTGTTTCTCTAAATTTATCGTACATATGTACGCGATATGATCAGAGAAAATAGTGGGCCATAGCTCGGACTGTAAAACGTGTCTCCTTAAATTGGATGTTGCGTAAATCCTGTCGATACGACTGGCAGAATGGCTGGTGATATAGGTGAAACCTAGCTTATCACCATGTTTTAGTTCCCAAGTATCAAACAGATGGAAGTCTCTGACGATGTTCTCCAGCTCCAGAGATCTGTTAAAATTTGGCGTCTGGTCTTTGGGACTCAGCACGCAATTATAGTCACCCGCAAATATTATTTGTTCAAATCGCACCGCGAAAAGGGGGGCGATGTCCTCCTTGAAAAATTCGGCCGTGCGGCGCTTGTTTCCGGTTCCTGACGGGGCATATGTGTTGATAAACCTGGTGTTGTTTATCGTGACAGCGAGACCTCTACTGTTCGGCAGTTTCGCCACGTCTGTAAGTAGGATCCCCTCTTTAGTCATAATCGCTGTGCCGAGGCTATTGTCATTGCCAGGATTGATGTCGGCGTTGTAGCCAGTGATGTCGTCCAAACGGATAGCCGTTACTTCTTGCAGCATTAAGATGTCAACATCAGCGGCGTACAGAAAATCTTGGAGATTTCTCAGATTGAGGGTGCTACTAATTTTATTTGTATTCAAGGTCGCAATTCTGTACGCCAGCAAGGACGTCATGTCGACTATACTGTGTCAGGTGGGATACTGTTTGCCGACGGTCGGGTGCCGTCCGTCCTGAATGTTGTGGTATGTCAGCCATCTCTGCATCATGGCTTTGCTCCTCCATGTCATCCGCCCAATCTCGCGTGCACGTAACTTCCCGCGTGTCCGTTTTTGGTACATGTGGAGGGTCCTTCGGACTGGAATGTCGATTCCACGGTAGGGTTCAGTGTCCTCATTTCGGGTCTTCTTTTTTGTTGTTCGATCTTCCAGAGGAGTTGCCTGTGTCGTCTCCGCCAGTTCTTGGCCTATCTGTTTCGCCTTTTCACGCAGCATTGGCGCGATTTCTGCTGCTCCCTGACGGGCTATTCGACGTTTCTTCCGTTTCTTTGGTGAAACAGTTGTAGGCTGCTGGTCATTATCCTCCGATGTTGCAACCGTGTCCTCTTTGTGTTGCCCGATTTCTTCAAGTGGTTTGCACATACCTTCTTCTGCCCTCTTAGCCTGGTCTTGTTCTGCACGCCTGTCAGTTTCCTCGTCTTGTGAGTGTGCTGAACCTGTAGCTTCTGTGCTGTTAGTATCCATGGCTACGTTACCATCGGGAACGTCGGCATAAGCAACTACCGCTCTGTCGAAACACATGTCTGGGGCGACGTCACTGCGAATTGCGGCGGCGTACGTCACGGGTAGCGTGGCCATCTGACTAGGCGGGTCTCGCTCCCCAGTCTGCAGTTGCGTCACACGCCGTTGAACACACTGCGCGCGGACGTGTTGCGTCGAACCACAACCCGAGCAGTTTCGCGGCTGGCCATCGTAAATGATGATCGCTCGATATCCACCAATCCTGAGATACGATGTGATATGTTTCAGCATGTCAATCTTAACTGCCTGACTCCATTTAATACCGGATACTTGTGCAAGCTAGACCATTTTTCGGTGACATTGCTGATAATGGCGCCATAGGCTCTCAGTTTGTTGTTATCCTCCTCGGGCGTTATTTCAAAGGGGAGCTCAAAGATTCGAACCGTTCTTATTCCCATTCCGGCACGCGAAACCGTGACCTGCCCTATGTGTCCGTCTGAATATTTGAATTTTGCCACCCCACCACATGCATCTACAATTTGGTCGCATTTGTCAGAACTGGATAACTTAAGGAACACAGTCGGACTGACAATCGACAGGTGAATTCCAATCAATTCATCCACTTTGATCTGAAAAGTTTCTTCGATAAATTCCTCAACTTCGTAAGATTTCGGTCGGGCGTAGTTCGGATCGAAAATCAACTTCAAAGTATCGCGTCGCGTTGTCTGTTCCATTATGTCATTCTAGAAATGTGATCGTGGACTATGCCTAACGCAGAAAGCGCGCACTCACCACACAACGCCGGCCACTCGCAGCGACGATGTAAACACCGCTACAGCCGCTCCGCACGTCCGCACAGCACGGCCGACGGCGGCGGAATACCGCTAGCCCATGGGCGTATACAGTCTACAATTTCTGTAGCATGCCACAAGACTTCCTCCAGGAAGTGCCGCAGTCTACAGTGTTGCCAGATTGTGCAGATAGGCGGACTTAGAGAATTAGCGAGTTGGTCAGTTTATTTGTCCCACGTCGCGATCGGCGCGGACTTAGCCTCTGCAGCGGCCGGCCGCTCCTCAAGTTTTATGTCACAGAGTGTACGTCACTCATATTACTTAAGTTGCTTGACTTTTATATACAGGGTGAGTCACCTAACAATACCGCTGGATATATTTCGTAAACCACATCAAATACTGACGAATCGATTCCACAGACCGAACGTGAGGAGAGGAGCTAGTGTAAATGGTTAATACAAACCATAAAAAAATGCACGGAAGTATATTTTTAACACAAACCTACGTTTCTTTAAATGGAACCCCGTTAGTTTTGTTAGCACATCTGAACATATAAACAAATACGTAATCAGTGCCGTTTGTTGCATTGTAAAATGTTAATTACATCCGGAGATATTGTAACCTAAAGTTGACGCTTGAGTACCATTCCTCCGCTGTTCGATCGTGTGTATCGGAGAGCACCGAATTACGTAGGGATCCAAAGGGAACGGTGATGGACCTTAGGTACAGAAGAGACTGGAACAGCACATTACGTCCACATGCTAACACCTTTTTATTGGTCTTTTTCACTGACGCACATGTACATTACCATGAGGGGTGAGGTACACGTACACATGTGGTTTCCGTTTTCAATTACAGAGTGGAATAGAGTGTGTCCCGACATGTCAGGCCAATAGATGTTCAATGTGGTGGCCATCATTTGCTGCACACAATTGCAATCTCTGGCGTAATGAATGTCGTACACGCCGCAGTACATCGACGCGTTTCCAGTGGGACATTTCCGAACAACGTTGGCAGATCATTCTGTAGAAACGCGATGTATGTTGCAGCTGTTTGTTACAACACGCAACTGAACGTCAGAGGTTTCAAGCGTCAACTTTAGGTTACAATATCTCCGGATGTAATTAACATTTTACAATGCAACAAACGGCACTGATTACGTATTTGTTTATATGTTCAGATGTGCTAACAAAACTAACGTGGTTCCATTTAAAAAAACGTAGGTTTGTGTTAAAAAACATACTTCCGTGCATTTTTCTATGGTTTGTATTAACCAATTACACTAGCCCCTCTCCTCACGTTCGGTCTGTGGAATCGATTCGTCAGTATTTGATGTGGTTTACGAAATATATCCAGCGGTAAGGTTAGGTGACTCAGCCTGTATAGCAATAGGTTTCTGCGATATCACGTCTCCTGACAGATGGCCACTATTCCCTGCAAATGCTGGCCTCATGAACTGTGCGCTGTATGTGATGAAGACGATGACAATTTCACGTGCTAATTTTGCACATGACTTAATATTGTTTCTGGGTGGATAAATAGTGAATGAATTAGACTTGAATAGTAACCCATAATTAATCGTTTATTTCTCTATCATATCATTAGAAAATGTTGACCTTCTTGTGCCAACGATGTATTCCAACAAGTTTCTTTGCAGTTTGTATTATTGTTCTCCTAATAATAATCAATGGTGAAATAAAAACTATAGGCCTACCCATTTTTAAAACTATACAATCTATTTGGGAAAGGTGGCAAAGTTTGGCCATTTTACCCCATTAGGTATGGAAAAGCGGCCACTATGTGAGTATTTAGAAAAAAGTTTATACATCCTACAAAATATACTCTTACTATAGCTATAAATATTTAGTGGGATATGTTACGGTATGTATATGCCCCAAGCTTCGCTTAATAGCCAATTTCACATAGAGTGGCCACTTTACCCCACCTTCCCCTAAATGGGTACACCAGCAACTTAAGGTTCACTCTCATGAAATTAATTAAGTTGATCATTAATTTGAATTCTGAACGTGACCCCAGGCATAGGCAACAAAAGTGTCATGAGTAAATTCACTAATTTCATATACAAAAATTAACGGTGTAGCTCACGATTTGAAGGTTATTGAGAAAATAATACTTTTCTTTATTTAAAGATAATAACATTTAGCATCACTCAGACATATATTTATGATTTATTTTTATTTAATCGTATGTGCAGACCGTTCGCGGGTGCCGGTCTTTCAATCTGACGCCACTTCGGCAAACTGCAGTCAATGAGGATGATAATGAGGACAGCACAACACCCAGTCCCTGGGCGGAGAAAATTCCCCTGACCCAGCCAGGAATCGAACCCGGGCCCAGAGGATTGACAATCCGTCACACTGACCATTCAGCTACCGTACCGGACAATATTTATGATTAAAGCAAGTGCCGTCTTGCAAAATATCTAGGTGCAACGTTGCAAAGTGATATGAAATGGAATGACTAAATAAGCATTTTAGTCGGGGAGGTAGATGGTCGACTTTGGTTTGTGTTTGGATGTGAAGTGGCTTGTACAGTTTTAATGTTGTAAAAGAACTAGTTTCAAGGCATATAGCGTGCTGTGCATGCTAGGGGATGAGTGAGTGGTGGTGACAGGCTCGTGGGTCCAGGTGGAATGCTGTTGACAGAAATGACTTTTATTGACTTCATTGCACGAAGCACTAAAGCAGGCACACCTCACCCCATTGAGCCGGCCGGGGTGGCCGAGCGGTTCTAGGGGCTTCAGTCTCGAACCGCGCAACCGCTACAGTCGCAGGTTCGAATCCTGCCTCGGGCATGGACGTGTGTGATGTCCTTAGGTTAGTTAGGTTTAAATGGTTCTGAGTTCTAGGGGACTGATGACCTCAGATGTTAAGTCCCATAGTGCTCGGAACCATTTGAATCTCACCCCATTGACCCTGACTGGTGGTGATGACTTGGTAATAGGTTCCACCTGCACCTGCTGAGTCAGCACCCTGTGTTGCTAAGGCCAGCAGCCTTTGTAGTCCAAGGCAGTTGACATCAGCAGCTCTATGTGTTTAGCTGCATCGGGGAATGGCTCCTCAGTTCCACATGCAACCGTGGTGATGGCATGTGGAGTCTGCTGTGCATGTGGTTCAACTCACTGCCCTTGGACAGGAATCACTTTGGTGACAAGTCCCACTAGGAACTCAGCATCGGTGGTGGCAGGAAGAAACGGCAGATTGGCGGGTCTGTGGCACCGTGTCACGTGACAGCAGGCACCTGGCCTAGAACCTGGGCGGCTGCTGCTGGTGAGCACACTCATCCTACTGGCGGTGCTGGTGGTTTCCGGTGATGAAAAGTCATCCCCGATTTAAAATCCAGACTTATTTGTATGCCTCTGGTGCCCATTTGTTTCACTAAAACCCGGCACCTTGTCGTGTCGCCATAACGAGAGACTCGTCCTGGTTTGGTGGCATTGCCCTTCTGGCTACACTGCGCCGTGCTGTTCACTGCTGTGATCGGCCATCTTTGCTTCACAATCCACTGCCATGTCTATTATTGTGACTCTAGTTTCACCATAAGGGCGTCACCGACCTGCGGCTGTTAATGCAACACTGTACAGCGGCTTCCATACTACTTCTATGTACTTATCTTTGTTGAAAACCTATGATTTTCTGTCCAAAAACTTCCATACTACTTCTATGTACTTATCTTTGTTGAAAACCTATGATTTTCTGTCCAAAAACTGGGTAGTAGCACTACACTGCCCTCTGATACAGTGAAGATTTGACCCATCAAGTCTTACTTTGACCAGTCTTCCACTAGGATAATTCTACCCCTTACTGTACAGACGAATACACTTATTATTAGATCAGTTTTTTTTCTATTTACTAGACAATTATTACATTCCGTGAGAACTTACAAAACTACTCTCCATCCCTTGATCAGAGAATCCAGTCCATTAGAACTCGAAATGTCCATGATCTGGCCTCTGAACCCCTCATCGTCTCAGATACATAAAGTCTAAGCCAAGCAAAATCAGAGTCATTATGGCGCTAGGTGTTGAGACACTTAAGGTCATAGTTACTTGAAGCCTGCGATCTCGATATTGACTTACATGCTGCAGCAATTTTTCTGCTATGACTCACCTTCCCTGCAGAACTGTCAATTGACTTAAGGAATGCTCCAAGCTGGGTTCCTAGATGACGTTCAGGAAAGAAAGGTTCTGTTTGGACATCATTTCTAGGCGCTCATCTGACTGATACAGCTGTGGTTGTGTTGCATTTAACAGAGTGACTCTCATTATAGTGGCTGGCAACTGGAATGTAAGTCCCATAGTATCACACTTACTCTCGTTGATCAACAATCCACTAACTTGCAGCTCTAAATGTTTTGATCCCATAGCCTTCTCTTGTTCATATCAACTGGCTACCACTACCATGTTGACATATACTGAGTATATCCAGTGTAAAATGATCTCTGAAAATACAGTTTTGGCTAGATTATGTCTTTCCTACACAGAGATCCATCCACTCTGCGTCTGAATAACTGCATGGCGCATTCATTTCCACCAGGGGGGTGGGGGTGGTTAGTGTTTAACGTCCCGTCGACAACGAGGTCATTAGAGACGGAGCGCAAGCTCGGGTTAGGGAAGGATTGGGAAGGAAATCGGCCGTGCCCTTTCAAAGGAACCATCCCGGCATTTGCCTGAAACGATTTAGGGAAATCATTTCCACCTGTGGTAGATGCCAGATATACAGGGTGAGTCATAAATGAGGAAAAATATGTCGAAGACCGCATGCTGCTATGCGTAACAAGTGACTTACATGCTGCAGCAATTGTTCTGCTGTGATTCACCTTTCCTGCACAGCTGTCAACTGACTTAACGAATGTTCCAAGCTGGGTTCCTAGGTGACGTCAAGGAAAGTAAGGTTCTGTTTGGACACCATTTCTAGGCGCTCATCTGACTGATACAGCTGTGGCTGTTAATTTCGTTCTCCTCGGTGTACTGTGTACGTAAAACAAAAACACCTGTTAACCATTGAACGAGATACCGACGACCCTCATGATCACGACATGTCATTCACTCATAGATACTACACATGGCACACCAATGAGCTGATGTGTATCTGCCAGCGCTTGAAAGATACGAGAAAGAACAAATCCCATCGTAATGTATGTGAAATTGTATCAGAACTTGTGAATCACACGTTGCCGGCGGTAACGGAGTTTACAGACCCATGTTAGGGAATGTGTGTCCTGTAAGCGGAAAGAGTGGTCAACGGCGGAAGTAAAACCGCGGCGTGCATGACGTGTTCACAACACCTCTGCGCTACTCACTCTGCCCGATACTCGCCGTGTCGACAGCTGCTAACGGCCGCGTCGCAGTGTTACTACAATACCACGGCAAATTTCACAAACGAGGAATACGGCGACATCCACCTCACCTGCGGGCTTGCAGATGGAAGAGCTGACGTTGCAAGGCAACTGTATCACGAGAGGCTTCCTAGCCGGCGCCTTCCATCAGCAAAATCGTTTTACTCTGTGGACAGGCCCTTGAGGGAGTATGGTGCATGTGTAGCACCTCCAGGATTTAGTGGTCGTGGCGGACCGTCGACGTACAGTGCGGATGACGAAGAAAAAATGTTACGAGCTGTTGCGGAGAAATAAGCGCCAGGTCTCTCGCCACTGGTGTCGGAATGTCACAATCTATTGTTATGCGAGTACTCCATAGAAACCATTACCATCCCTTTCGCATGCAGAAGGTACAGGCATTAATGCCCGAGGACTACCAGAGGATGCTGGACTTCTGCAACTTTATCCTACGGCTTAAGACCCTCGACCAGCATTTTTCACGAACAATACTGTTCACCGACGAAGCCTATTTAACGAAGGAGGGTGTAGTGAATTCGCATAATTGGCACGAGTGGGCGGAAGAAAACCCCCACATCACAGTGATACGAGGGTATCAACAACAATGCGGTGTCAATATCTGGTGTGGTATTACTGATCACCATCTCAAAGGGACACATGTGCTACCACAAAGGAGAGCTGTATCGGCGTTTCCTGGATGCTACATTACCGGAATTGTTGGAAGACGTTAGTTTGGCCTCTCGTATGAACCTGTGGTACATGCATGATGGTGCCCCCGCTCACTTCAGCGGCACAGTGCGACGCCACCTGGACAATTCCTTCCCTTCGAAATGGATCCGTCGTCGAGGACAGCAAGATCGCCAGACCAGAATCCACTGGATTTCTTTTTGTGGGGTCATCTGAAATCTGTGATTTATGAAGGAGAGGTTGTTGATGTCAGCAACCTTCAACGCAGAATACAACATACCTGTGATATTATGCAAAGAGATACAGATATGTTGGATCGTGTTGAGCAATCCTTCCTACGAAGAGTTCAACTTTGCCACACACATCGTGGCCGTTATTTCGAATAGTACTTATAAACCGCCACTGCAGCTTCTGGTCATGTGTTTCTATGTTAGTTTCGATTTTTACAGCTGTAATGTATTCGTTTGTATTAACTGCCACATACCTGTGTAGTTGTATTTTGTAATCTGCATCTATGTTCAAATGGTTCAAATGGCACTGAGCACTATGGGACTTAACTTCTGAGGTCATCAGTCACCTAGAACTTAGAACTACTTAAACCTAACTAACCTAAGGACATCACACACATCCATGCCCGAGGCAGGATTCGAACCTGCGACCGTAGCGGTCGTGCGGTTCCAGACTGTAGCGCCTAGAACCGCTCGGCCACTCCGGCCGGCTGCATCTATGTACTCGTTTGTTAAAACTAAGTCTGGGACACAGAAACCAAATTATAAAACATGCATGTACAGTAGTGCAGCCCCTCCTCAGGTTCCTTTCCTTACGCCAACTAGCCACGATACATAATACCTGCCAGCGTAACCGGTACGGGATAGATGTGGGCGCTGTCATTGCCGCAGTGTCACGCAGACCGTCGCTTGGCGCCGCGTGCCTCGCCTTCTCGTGAGCGGCCACACTATCTACAACACTCGGATGTTGTGCCCTGTTGCTGATCTGTCCCCTTGGCCAATGTCAGCTCACAGTAACACCCAAAGTCCACTTCATATTTCCAGACTTTTACCATTCAATTGCATTGTCATTTATCGACGGAAAACCAGTTTATGTTTGTAGCTCAGTGTGTGACAATTTGCACGACATATTTTTCCTCATTTATGACTCGCGCTGTATGTTAACCACCCCACTCTGGCACTGCTGAACCTCACCTTCAGTCATCCCCACTTGCCAATCCCCATCATCCGCTATCAGCAAATCCGCACTCCCCCCGCCTCTTCTGTTAATTGCACAAAGTTTCCCACTGTCACTAATTTCACCAGATAGGTGTGTACGATATGACATTTAAATAGCATATGCTTGCTCACTACCGGTACCCTCACTGACATAAACAATCATGCATTACCTGCCATCACCTCCACTGCTGCACTACAGTAGTAGAACAGCAGGTTCTGGCTATCTGTATCACCTACTACCTTCAATTCTGGTGGTAACTCTTCTTGAATCTGTGGTGTCACCGCCAGACACCACACTTGCTAGGTGGTAGCCTTTAAATCGGCCGCGGTCCGGTAGTATACGTCGGACCCGCGTGTCGCCACTATCAGTGATTGCAGACCGAGCGCCGCCACACGGCAGGTCTAGAGAGACGTCCTAGCACTCGCCCCAGTTTTACAGCCGACTTTGCTAGCGATGGTTCACTGACAAATTACGCTCTCATTTGCTGAGACGATAGTTAGCATAGCCTTCAGCTACGTCATTTGCTACGATCTAGCAAGGCGCCATTATCATTTGCTATTTATCTTGTGCTATTTACAATTTGTACAGAAACCAGATGGCAGTTATAAGAGTCGAGGGACGTGAAAGGGAAGCAGTGGTTGGGAAGGGAGTAAGACAGGGTTGTAGCCTCTCCCCAATGTTGTTCAATCTGTATATTGAGCAAGCAGTAAAGGAAACAAAAGAAAAATTCGGAGTAGGTATTAAAATTCATGGAGAAGAAATAAAAACTTTGAGGTTCGCCGATGACATTGTAATTCTGTCAGAGACAGCAAAGGACTTGGAAGAGCAGTTGAATGGAATGGACAGTGTCTTGAAAGGAGGATATAAGATGAACATCAACAAAAGCAAAACAAGGATAATGGAATGTAGTCTAATTAAGTCGGGTGATGCTGAGGGAATTAGATTAGGAAATGAGGCACTTAAAGTAGTAAAGGAGTTTTGCTATTTGGGGAGCAAAATAACTGATGATGGTCGAAGTAGAGAGGATATAAAATTTAGACTGGCAATGGCAAGGAAAGCGTTTCTGAAGAAGAGAAATTTGTTAACATCGAGTATAGATTTAAGTGTCAGGAAGTCATTTCTGAAAGTATTTGTATGGAGTGTAGCCATGTATGGAAGTGAAACATGGACGATAAATAGTTTGGACAAGAAGAGAATAGAAGCTTTCGAAATGTGGTGCTACAGAAGAATGCTGAGGATTAGATGGGTAGATCACATAACTAATGAGGAAGTATTGAATAGGATTGGGGAGAAGAGAAGTTTGTGGCACAACTTGACCAGAAGAAGGGATCGGTTGGTAGGACATGTTCTGAGGCATCAAGGGATCACCAATTTAGTATTGGAGGGCAGCGTGGAGGGTAAAAATCGTAGAGGGAGACCAAGAGATGAATACACTAAGCAGATTCAGAAGGATGTAGGTTGCAGTAGGTACTGGGAGATGAAAAAGCTTGCACAGGATAGTGTAGCATGGAGAGCTGCATCAAACCAGTCTCAAAACTGAAGACCACAACAACAACAACATTTATCTTGTGATGCATGTACCGTCAGACCGATGTTCACCAATTATGGATTAAAGTTAAGTATTCCAAATGCTACGTACCTTTTTTGCTAGTCTCTATTCCTTTAACTGTTCCAGACCTCACGCCAGCCTGCGTGAGGTTAAACGCGTGCCTTTCGGCTTCCTCTCATAGTGGCTTGGCTGTCTTGCCAAGTCACAACAGAATCCTCATCAGTTCTTACTGCTTAGGGGGCAGCAAGATGGTATTTAACTGCACATGAAGCGCATGATGCACGGCTTACTGTAAGTTTGTCAGCTCCACTCTTGCATCCCAAATGCTGTCTCCTGTTGATTGCAACAATCTTGTCAGCGTTATCCTCAAATCCAGTACCTGCATTCGTGCTTGTGTGGCTTCCTAATCTTGATTCAAAACACTAGTTGATGCCTTGGCATAATCCGTGACCTCCCTGGTAAGCTGCGGAAGCATGTGTGTGTAGAATGAGATTTTAACTCTGCAGCGGAGTGTGCGCTGATATGAAACTTCCTGGCAGATTAAAACTGTGTGCCCGACCGAGACTCGAACTCGGGACCTTTGCCTTTCGCGGGCAAGTGCTCTACCATCTGAGCTACCGAAGCACGACTCACGCCCGGTCTCACAGCATTACTTCTGCCAGTATCTCGTCTCCTACCTTCCAAACTTTACAGAAGCTCTCCTGCGAACCTTGCAGAACTAGCACTCCTGAAAGAAAGGATACTGCGGAGACATAGCTTCGCCACAGCCTGGGGGATGTGAGTCGTGCTTCGGTAGCTCAGATGGTAGAGCACTTGCCCGCGAAAGGCAAAGGTCCCGAGTTCGAGTCTCGGTTGGGCACACAGTTTTAATCTGGCAGGAAGTTTCATGTGTGTGTAGTTTAGCATCCCACCCTCCAGAGTCACGATCTGCGTGGAATGTCACTCTGCTGCTGCTCTGTTCCCCTCGGCCACTTGTTTTGCGCCTTCCACAGTTTCATTCCATCTGTTCAAGTTACTTGTGTCAGCTGTCCCAAACAAGAGCCAACCTCTCCCTTTTTTTAACCTTCTGGCCTCACGTAACGTGCCGACTGCTGACAGTGCTGTAATTACATCCTGCATGTGCTCTTTCGGAGGTGCATGTGCCCCAAGTATCTTCCTGTGTTCCTTGGCGACTTCCCTAGGCACCCATCACTACTGATTAACTGTTGCAACTGTGAGAACAACTGTTCAAGCCTCCTTACGTCCTTTCCAAACATTATGCTCTTAGCTCAGTGAGTAACTATAGTTGGACAATACTATGTCTTGTTGCCTGGAAAAATACAACTCCTCTGTTAATGTGATGATCCTGCAGCGCCCTAATTCCACCTCTGGCGAAGATGTTCCAACACTAGCATTCTTCTCCTCTGACCCTCCACCGTACGACAACCTCTCCCTTCAGAAGTCCACTGTCCCTGACAGCACGTTGCCAGATACCATAGATAAATTCTAACTAACAGTCAGTCTTAACTAAAAGAACATCAACCACCCATGCTATATACAAAAGAAAACGAAGAAAAGAATTACAAAACATAATACATAACGATTACTTCCTAGGCCTAGGCATATCGAGCATGAGGTATCGGAAATTCCTCCTCTCGTTGTCCATCCTTTGGTTTCTTCTTCCCTGACTGCTTCCTTACTTTCATTCCCTCTTCCCGTGGAATCGCTTCTGGCGCATTCTCGAATGGTCGTAAATGCCCGACAATTCTTGACCTCGTAGGCAATTGTAGGTTGACATATATTGGTGAAGTAGTCTTAATGACTTGGTATAGGCGCTGGTACTGCATTACACACTTCTTCGCTTTCCCTTTGGGGTATAATGACTAGATAACATCACCTGCTGTCCCACTCTAAACTACAGCAACGTTAACACTCGCTTCACTGCATCCCCTTGTTTGCCCAACGCCTTTGTATTTGCTTACTGGTCCCTTCCCGACCCTTCCATTACTCTTCTTGCGAATTCTCGGACTGAGTCACTGTTCCTGCTTCCCTTTTGTCTAACAATGTCGAATGGTGTGGCATCTTCTTCTTCTACACATACACCACCTCAAATGATGACAACACTGTGCTAGCGTGTACCTTGGAGTTACATGCACTCACTACAAAGCTTAAATATGCATCCCAGTCTGAATGGTGTACATTCACGTAACGACATAGCACTTTCCCAATCGTCCAGTGAACCCATTCTGTCCTTCTGTTAGCCTGAGGATAGAGTCAACTTGTTCTTAATTTTTTCACTCTTAGTAATTGACGCAACTCTTCCATCAGGTCTGACATGAAGTTTCCGCCTGGTCCGTAATTATCGTCCCCAACACCCAAACTTCAATAAACGCCTGTTCACCAATGCATATGCTAGCATGATTGACTGTTGGTCTGGCAGCAGCCCATTTTTATCTATAGAGAAAAATCGGCTATTATCGTCAGCACGAAACGATTACTTGCTGGTGTTCGTTTGAACGGGTCCAACATGTCCACCATAATGAAAGTAAACGGTTCTGTTACCTCTGGCAACCTTTGTTGTAGCATCTGTTCCCAGTTCAAATCTGTTCAGTGTGCACATTCTATGCAATTCCTAACATATCTGTCCACGTCACCCTTTCTATCCCTCCAATAGCACTTCTCTGCCATTTTCCGGTTCGATGCTGCGTAACACTCATGACCCGATGAGACATGATCGTGCATCTCACATAACGCTTCCTCTTGTAACGCCACTGCCACAGTCACCCATGGATCTAATTTTGTGTCTCTGCACAACAAATCATCATGCACGCTGAACCGTTGCTGCTTGGTGTATTGCTTACATTCCACATCGTTCCTCTGTGCAAATTTAGTTTAAATAATGTAAGAGAAACGATTGCAAGTGCATTTGGCAAGGCACCCAAAAAAATTAATATTAAAAACTTGTGCATTAACGATCTCAAAAAAGTACTTAATCTCCCGAAACTGAGAAAATAGAGCCAGTGGCCACCAGCATGGTGAACCTGGAACTGGTAGCAAACTGGTTCAAATGTGTGTGAATTATTAAGGGACCAAACTGCTTAGGTCATCGGTCCCTAGACTTACACACTGCTTAAACTAACTTATGCTAACAACAACACACACACTCATGCCTGAGGGAGGACTCGAACCTCTGGCAGGAGGGGCCGTGCAGTCCATGACAGGACGTCTCAAACCACGCGGCCACTCCACGTGGCAGCCAACTGGCTATTTACAGTTGTCTAACTGGTAGCGCTGTGCGTGGCATTCCACTGAAATACTCAGGAAGTAACTCCCAAGCGACATGTTCTGTAACGAATTCCTGTTGAGTAACCCATGTGTGAACAGTCTTAATCTATTTCCGCAGTGGGTGAGTTGTATGTTCTGTAGATATCAAAGTGAAGACCGTGGACTGCCGAAGTTTGGTGCAAGTTACAAGTATTGGGAGAAGGCAGGCCCTACCCCAAAGTACCATTATCCAAGATGTTGGTGATGATGTCATCCAAGATGACGGCTTTTGGTGAGAAGTTTGAATTTTGGCGGGAGGATAGGTCAATTGGGCTACCTCCATTAACCTAACTCCCCTCCCTTCCCCTTCCCTCCCCCCCAGAAAAGTTCAAATTCCATCAGGGTAATGCATCATACCACAGTTATCTCTAGTAACCTAGGAAAATGGCAGGAATCAAAGGACAGTTGGGCTACCTCCTCTATCCTAAGTCACCTGACCGCCACCTCTTCTTAGGGATTGATGGGGAAAGAACTCGCCCTGTGCTTGACATAAGTCTTTATTGTATTGTATGCACTATTTTGTTTAAACAATTGGAGGCACTACCACCATCCAGTGTGGTCGCCAAGGGGTCCAGACTCCAACTGACCTAGTACACAGTACTACCACCATAGGATGCTGTCATCCCTCCTGTGACATAATCCAAGATGGCCGCCATGACGTCAGCTAATGATGCAAGTACCATCATCCAAGATGGCGGGAAACAGTGTATTTGTCATGAGGTCTGGGTCGAGTACACAGTACCACCACCAGAGAGAGCTGTTATCTGTTCTGTAACGTAATCGAAGATGATGGTACGGGGTGGGCAAAATGACGGGAAAAGGACTCTACCTGTGCTGGACATAAGACCTAATTTTGCAGGCAGTCTCTCTGCCGCGAGATTTAGAATCCAACTGACCTAGTACAATGTACTGCCACCAGAAGATGCTATCTTACACCCTGTGATATAATCCAAGATGGTGGTCTGGAGGTGAAAAATGGCGCGAAAATGACTCAGCATTTGCCGGGTTGCTGGAGAGAGTATGGAACGAATGTACTTTATGTGGTGTCACCGCCAGACTCCACACTTGCTAGGTGGTAGCCTTTAAATCGGCCGCTGTCCGTTAGTATACGTCGGACCCGCGTGTCGCCACTGTCAGTGATTGCAGACCGAGCGCCACCACACGGCAGGTCTAAAGAGTCGTCCTAGGACTCGCCCCAGTTGTACATCCGACGTTAATAGCAATGGTTCACTGACAAATTCGCTCTCATTTGCCGAGACGATAGTTAGCATAGCCTTCAGCTACGTCATTTGCTACGACCTAGCAAGGCGCCATTACCAGTGTATATTGAAATGGAAATGATGTACAGTCAAGAGAGATGTACACCGATTGCGGATTAAAGTTAAGTATTCCAAGACCTACGTTCTTTTCTTTATAGGATAATTACTTTACCTTGTTCCAGACCTCACGCCAATCTGCGTGAGCTTAACGCGTGCCTTTCGGCTAGCTCCGAGTGGCTTGGCTGTCTTGCCACGCCACTACACTTTATTTATTTTCGAGCAATTTATTTAGGGATGGATTTTGAGAGATTGTATATTTATCACACTGATACAAAACACACACTCTGACATGTTTGGGGTCATGACACACAGCCCACAGATCTGTAGACTACTCATAAATAACGCTCTGCAAACAACTCATAATTACCCAAATAATTTCAGTACAGACAAGCAGACTCCTCCTAAATAATGCAGAAAACTGATCTGCAAACACGAAATCGACTTGTAAACAATCCAAATAGTGATTAGTGTGCCAGCCTAAGTGGCCGAGCGGTTCTAGGCGCTACAGTCTCGAAACGCGCCACCGCTACGGTGGCAGGTTGGAATCCTGCCTCGGGCATGAATGTGCGTGATGTCCTTAGGTTAGCCAGGTTTAAGTAGTTCTAAGTTCTAGGGGACCGATGACCTCAGAAGGTAAGTCCCATAGTGCTCAGAGCCATTTTTTTTTTATTAGTGCACCTCACAGACCCACTCGCAAAATAATGCGACATATACACAAACAACGTACGCAGACACTGCCCGCTGCCACCTATCCACTGGACCACACAGGAGGCTGTGGGAAACGCTCCCAGAGATCAGGATGCACCAACACCCCCTGTGAAGTGAAACACAGATGGCCGTTCTGGTCCCACACGCAAGAGGTGGCAACATCCATTTCATACGTGCTACCTGAGAAATTCCTCTCGAAATACTTGTTCACCTCGGCACCGTGCTGTTGCGACGGACGGGAGTGAATGTCTCTTTGCAGAGTGGGCCGACACTGCTGCGAACCATCACTCTCACTCCGCTGCCAATGGCGTGTGAAAGTTAACCATTGCTGGCACGATGACGCATAGTTGCGGTGTGGATCCAGTGGGAACACCGTTCGCCATTGTTATATGCAGATGAGACTTTAAGTGGTAAAATTATTTTGCACAGATCACTAAATTACACTGACAGTTAAACACTCAAAAGTTGTCTACGGATCATGAAATACATACAAGACTCACAAGAATATTGGAAGCCAGGAACATGTTTACCAGTGTAACTACAACTAAATATTACGATTGCTGCTACAGTCTGACACCGATCGATGTACAGGTAATGTCTGCTCTTGACGGCTGTGGTTCTGTACCGAATCTCAGTATCTATAGCACACATAATTTTCCACGTAACAAATCCCTCTCATAAGCTCACGATTATTGATTTGCTAAATCTATACATCCCTCACGATAGGGCACACACTCATCTTCTCTGGTCATGCCACAACATAAGGCACAGTAAATTTACGTAGAATAAAGAGGATATATGTATGGGTGAAGGTCCCTCCTTACACCTCGCGATCACAAACGGACATTACATTGCACACAAACCTGAATGCAGTCGGAAGACATGTCAATGACCAGATTAACAGTTCATAATTTTGTGAAAAAATGTAGGTTATGAGGGATATTGATTGATGCTGCTGCTGCTGCTGATGATGATGATAAAGTCCCATACTCCTTGACAGACTGTAAGGGACGATGCGGGAGACCCGCACTGCCCTACTAGCCAAGATCCTACCGGAGGTGGTTTGCCATTGCCTTCCTCCAACCGTAATGAGGATGAATGATGATGAAGAAGACGACACAACAACATCCAGTCATACTGAGGCAGGTGAAAATCCCTGACCCCATCGGGAATCGAACCCTGGACCCCGTGCTGCGAGACCACGAGCTGTGGTCCTTTTGATTGATTTTTAATGAAAACATAATCTACTATTAAGTAACGAATAACTCATACCAATGTCTATGTATATGATTAATAGATTAGTCATTATCATTAATTTGTCTTACAAACAGATATGCTACCAGAATGGGACAATACATTTGGAACAGATCAATACCGGTATAACTGAAGTTTGTGATACAACATCAGCTTGCTACGCCTATATATAACTTCAATATTTTGCCGTTCCCATACTTTGTACTTGAATCATTCATATAAAACAGACACTTTGGGATGTGATTAGTCAACTTACTTCGTTATCTCAATAAAATTATGAGAACGCTGTACTTAAAAAATCTTTAACGTTGCTAAGTAACGTAAACAAACGCATTCATTGATATATTTCGATTACTAACGGATGGCAATATGTGTATAAAATAATACGTAACAATATTACTGAAAAACCGTGCTGGAACATGTACTATGTAAATCATTGTTTGGACAAATAAGATATTATACACTCCTGGAAATGGAAAAAAGAACACATTGACACCGGTGTGTCAGACCCACCATACTTGCTCCGGACACTGCGAGAGGGCTGTACAAGCAATGATCACACGCACGGCACAGCGGACACACCAGGAACCGCGGTGTTGGCCGTCGAATGGCGCTAGCTGCGCAGCATTTGTGCACCGCCGCCGTCAGTGTCAGCCAGTTTGCCGTGGCATACGGAGCTCCATCGCAGTCTTTAACACTGGTAGCATGCCGCGACAGCGTGGACGTGAACCGTATGTGCAGTGGACGGACTTTGAGCGAGGGCGTATAGTGGGCATGCGGGAGGCCGGGTGGACGTACCGCCGAATTGCTCAACACGTGGGGCGTGAGGTCTCCACAGTACATCGATGTTGTCGCCAGTGGTCGGCGGAAGGTGCACGTGCCCGTCGACCTGGGACCGGACCGCAGCGACGCACGGATGCACGCCAAGACCGTAGGATCCTACGCAGTGCCGTAGGGGACCGCACCGCCACTTCCCAGCAAATTAGGGACACTGTTGCTCCTGGGGTATCGGCGAGGACCATTCGCAACCGTCTCCATGAAGCTGGGCTACGGTCCCGCACACCGTTAGGCCGTCTTCCGCTCATGCCCCAACATCGTGCAGCCCGCCTCCAGTGGTGTCGCGACAGGCGTGAATGGAGGGACGAATGGAGACGTGTCGTCTTCAGCGATGAGAGTCGCTTCTGCCTTGGTGCCAATGATGGTCGTATGCGCGTTTGGCGCCGTGCAGGTGAGCGCCACAATCAGGACTGCATACGACCGAGGCACACAGGGCCAACACCCGGCATCATGGTGTGGGGAGCGATCGCCTACACTGGCCGTACACCACTGGTGATCGTCGAGGGGACACTGAATAGTGCACGGTACATCCAAACCGTCATCGATCCCATCGTTCTACCATTCCTAGACCGGCAAGGGAACTTGCTGTTCCAACAGGACAATGCACGTCCGCATGTATACCGTGCCACCCAACGTGCTCTAGAAGGTGTAAGTCAACTACCCTGGCCAGCAAGATCTCCGGATGTGTCCCCCATTGAGCATGTTTGGGACTGGATGAAGCGTCGTCTCACGCGGTCTGCACGTCCAGCACGAGCGCTGGTCCAACTGAGGCGCCAGGTGGAAATGGCATGGCAAGCCGTTCCACAGGACTACATCCAGCATCTCTACGATCGTCTCCATGGGAGAATAGCAGCCTGCATTGCTGCGAAAGGTGGATATACACTGTACTAGTGCCGACATTGTGCATGCTCTGTTGCCTGTGTCTATGTGCCTGTGGTTCTGTCAGTGTGATCATGTGATGCATCTGACCCCAGGAATGTGTCAATAAAGTTTCCCCTTCCTGGGACAATGAATTCACGGTGTTCTTATTTCAATTTCCAGGAGTGTATTTATGCAAGTTAGCCAGCGAATTTCTGTTACATTATTATCACATACGAAACTTTGTAAAAAGTCACGTCTGCTTTCAATAATCAGCTACCCAAATCTCTAGAACCTTAATTGTAATTCGCACTCATTATTGTAGTTAAATTCTGCCTCTCGCGTAAATCACTTCGTAGGCAGCACAGCACAAATTTCCTGAAATTGCAAGGAAATGAGCTACCAGTACAATTCTTAATAGAATATCTACAAAATTTGTTGAGTTACACCACCCTTTATTCAATTATGGACACCAGTTTAAGTATTGGAGTGTTCCAATTTAACAAGATAACATATCGTGTGGTATAGATATTTCACTCTGTAATAGAATTAACTGTTTGACAACATACAAAGATGTCGATGGTTCACTGTATGGTCGCTGTGTTTAGCTGTGACTCGCTGATTGTCGCTACTCAGATACTGCCCAATAAATTATCTGCAGCTACCTAAACTATAATTAAAATTTTAGAAATGTAGGAAGAGTTTCTGAACTGACTTGCGATGACACACATTGAACACATCCTCAATAAGTCACTTGTTTTCACAAAAGCACTGTAAACTGCTTGGTGAGAGCTTAATTATGTGCACAAGACTAATAATTGCAAGTTCATCTGCATGGAAGCACCTTGCTAATGTTACCAAGTAATTCACAGGTATTTTCCAATAAATTCGGCCCTTGTAAACCAACGTCTCAGTCACTGACATATTTCTAAATCTGAAGTAGTTTACTCGATTCACATCTATGTCCAGATCACTATGGTAGATTGTTTAAGCCTCAGAGTAAGCATCCAAAAATATTTTAAAGTCTGTATGCCTTTGCAGTCTTTAAGTCCATAGTATGTAACAGTATTAGGACAAGGTGGGTTAACCTCAAAGTACCGTTATCCAAGAGGGCGGTGATGACGACATCTAAGATGGCAGTGATGATGTTATTTCTTGACGTCATATAAGATGGCGGCTTTTGGCAGGAAGTTACAAATTTTGTGAGAAGATAGGTCAATTGGGATACCTCCACTAACCTAACCTCCCCTCATCACAGAAAATAGCAGGAAGTTCAAATTCCACCAGGATAACGCATCACACCACAGTTATCTCCAGTAGCCTAAGAAAATGGCAGGAAAATATGTGAACTGGGCTACCCCCACTAACCTAAGTCATCTGACCACCACCTCATCCTATGAACTGGCGCCAAGTTTGAATTTTGGCAGTAAAGAAAGGTCACTTGTGCTGTCTCTACTAACCAAAGAAAATGGTGGGAAAGAAAAGACAGTTGGGCTACCTCCACTAACATAAATCATACCACAGTTATCTCTAGTAACCTAGGAAAATGGCAGGAAACAAAGGACAGTTGGGCTACCTCCTCTATCCTAAGTCTCTTGACCGCCACCTCTTCCTAGGGATTGGTAAGCAGAGGACTCGACCTATGCTTGACATAAGTCTTTATTATATTGCATGCACTATTTTATTTAAACAATTATAGGCACTACCACCATCCAGTGTGGTCCCAAGGGGTCCAGACTCCAACTGACCTAGTTGACTGTACTACCACCATAGGGTGCTGTCATCCCTCCTATGACATAATCCAAGATGGTGGGGGGAAATGGCGGGAAACAGTGTGGTAGCCGTGGGGTCCAGATTCCAACTGACCTAGTACACAGTACCAGGGCCAGAGAGTGCTCCCATGTGTTATGTGATCCGAGACGGGCGCCATGATGTCAGCTGATGATGCAAGTGGCGTTATCCAAGATGGCAGGAAACAGTGTGTTCGTCACTAGGTCTGGGTCTAGTACACAGTACCACCACCAGAGAGCACTGTTGTCCATTCCGTGATGTAATCCAAGATGATGGTATGAGGTGGGGGAAATGGCAGGAAAAGGACTCTGCCTGTGCTGGACATAAATCTTTGTATTGGAGGCAGTGTCTCTGTCACAAGATCTAGAGTCCAACTGACCTAGTACATTCTACTGACAGCAGTGGGTGCTGTCATCCACCCAGTGACATAATCCAGGATGGTGGTCTGGAGGGGGAAAATGATGCGAAAAAGACTCAGCCTGCGCCAGGTTGCTGGAGACAGTTAGGAACGACTGCACTTTCTTTATTTTGGAACAATTTATTTAGGGATGAATTTTGAGAGATAGTAAATTTATCACAGTGAGACAAAACACACCCTCTGACATGTTTGCGGTCATGCCACACAGCCCACAGATCTGTAAACTACGACTAAATAACGCCAAATTACCCAAATAATTTCAGTACAGACATGCAGACTCCCCGAAATAATGCAGTACACTGATCTGCAAACACGAAATCAACTCGTAAACTGTCCAAATAACGCATAGCGCAGCCCACAAACCCACTCGCAAAATAGTGCAACAGAGATGCAAACAACGTATGCATACATCGCCCGCAGCCCCCTGTCTATCGGACTGCACAGGAGGCTACCTCACATGCTCCCAGAAGTCGGGATGCACCGACACCACCCGCGAATTGATGCACAGATGCCTGTTTGGGTCCTTCAGACACGAGGCGGCGACATCAATTTTATACTTGCTACCTGAGAAATTCCTCTCGAAATACTTGTTCACCCAGGTACGGTCGCTGACGCGACCAGACGGAAGCGAAGATCAATTTGCAGAATGCACTGAGGCGAGCCAGTGCGAGCCATCACTCTCTCTCCGCTGCCGACGGCATGTGAAAGTTAACCGTTCCTGGCGCGATGAGGCATAGCGGCGCCTTTGTTTTCTGCAGACAAGACTTTGAGCGGTAAAATTATTTTGCACAGATCACTAAATTACACTGACAGTTAAACACTCAAAAGTTGTCTACGGATCATGAAATACATACAAGACTCACTAAAATATTGGAAGCCAGGAACATGCTTACCAGTGTAACCACAATTAAATATTACGATTGCTGCTACAGTCTGACACCGATCGATGTACAGGTAATGTCTTCTCTTGACGGCTGTGGTTCTGGAACGAATCTCAGTATCTATAGCACACATAATTTCCCACGTAACAAATCCCTCTCATACCCTCACGATTATTGATTTGCTAAATCTATACATCCGTCACGACAGGACACATACTCATCTTCTCTGGTCATGCCACAACATAAGGCACAGTAAATTTACAATGCAATATATACACATTATATACAAACAGTGCAGTTATCTTTTTTATTTGTACAGCACCCGAATAAATTAAGGTGTGCATACACTCACACTGGCTACATGTCTCGATTCTCCTCAGTCCCAGGGAATTATCTGACAAATTCTTACAATGAGCGCTTCTGGAATGTGCTGCATCCCGCCAAGACTCTCTCAAACAAGCGTTATGAGGGCCAGGCGTCAGGCACTAAGTGCGATAATGAATACCACACGCACAGACGTAATGCTTGGAAACACATCACCAATATGGGTTGGTGTACTGTAATCATCATCACTATCGATAGAACAACAAGGAAAATGCGAATTCGTTCTTCCTCGCGGTCCTAACGTGGCACCCCGTCGATCACGGGTTACCCTTCCTGCTTTCAACATACACAAACGTTCTCACCGCTATGTAGAGACTCCTATTTCCCAGCACAAAGGGTGTCTTGTGAATGAATGGGGGATTATGATTCTCTCTCATCGAATTTACCCTCCAAATTACTGTTGCTGTTGGTGTGGTAACACTGTCTGACTTTCCTTTTTCTTTGTGCAGACAAGACTTTCAACAGCAAAAAATCTATTTTACACTGATCGCCGTATTGCACTGGCAACTAAACGTCACAATGTGCCCTACATATCGTCAAATACCGAAAGTCTCTTACTCAATTCCACTGCCCTCTCACTGAGGACAGGAGCATGATACCAATTTCCAGCCCAGCAATATATCACCACATACTGTGTCGATGTAGTGAACATACAATTGGTATCCTACACCATACAAAAACCTTCTCTTTTACATCATTCGTACATACACCACGAAGACAGACAGCACGGTAGATATACTTGCGGCACTAGATAGTTCCCTGTGAGATCAGCGACCATCCACTCCCAACGGGTGACCAGAGCAACCTCAGTGGGCCGAAGTCACTCTCAGATGTGTTCTACAAATTGCCCTTGACACAAACATGATACTGTTTCTGGTCCGGACCTGCTTCCCTGCTTGCTTTTTTCTACACACATCTCCAGACTCTGGGATTACAAGAACAAATATATTTTCACATGTTTCCCACACAACAGCATCCTATCGATCGCTCACGCCACATAATTCCGAAGATGCAGACTGGGAATAATTTCTCAACAAACCCGAAAACTTAGCTAAGTGGAGCGTGCTCTAGAGCACTGAGTAACTAAAAACGTATCCCGTCTGTGAAGACCTTAACGTGACAACTCGAAACAAATAGAGGAAATAGACATTTGCACTCACAAATACTTATGTTGGTGATGTAACAGATTCCAAATCATCCCTATAATTTACAAAGTCAACTAAGGTGTTTCTCATATCTCGAGGAATGGCAAACGTGTCCTCCACCTGCTACACGCACACACCCCAGTCGATATTCTCTCAACTAAATGAAGATGGGAAATGTGAAGAAACAGTCAACCGAGCAATTTACATGGGAAGGAATAAAGGCTCAGTGCAAACCCATGTCCATATTGAATGTTGTCATATTTCAATTTGATCACGAAAGCTGTCCAACACATACAATGTATTAGATTGCTATTCGGCTGCGTCCATTCAATCGGTCTCTGCCGTTAGCTGGAACGTGAATCATCCCCACCACAAGTCACGCATAGATGGGATCAATCTACGAAATCGGTCAAATATATATATTTGATCGCTATACTTACAATTAAATGTTACGATTGAGGTCTCAGTTGAACGACATTCGCGAGTGAGCCAAGTATCAGAAATACACCCTGCTGATGGGTGTGGCTCTGGAAATAGAAATACCTGTACCACCGTTATCACTTTAGATACTTTTCCCTCTGCTATCACAGTATCCCACGTCAAATCCATACCTTCCTTTTTGCTCATGTCTGACCAAAAAGACACATACTTCATAAGCCTGATGCTCAAGGTGATCCTATCACGCATCCTCTACTACTACTACTACTACTACTAAGTATAATACTTCTGTAATAAATGATTGCCTACTATATGAAATAATACTGAGACAAAAACAGCGATGGGTGGACATGTGTCATAAGTTTTTCTTGCGAGTGGTATCACTCTTTCTTAGTAAGATAGGCGTAATCCGTCAGAAGGCTCCCAGGACCAGAGTTAGTGTTCAAACGTGCATCCGCCATGCATTATATCTGGAGCGTTGTAGGGATGTGGATCCACAATATGCTGGGCATGGATTAGGGTTTGAAAGTGGATTCGCCACGCACAATATACAAAGCGGTGTTGGGATGCAGATACACAATATACCATATCTGCTGAGGACTATATATCCGGAACGACGTTTGGAGGTGGTCACAACACACATCACATCAGCGATAGGGTTCGTGGGTGGACCAACCTTGCATTATGTCTGGACATGTATGCTATGTTCGAAGTTTGGTCCACCAGCAGAGGGGTCCGGGTCCTCGGAGCCGTCTGAAATACAAGCATATACACAGACATACAGAAGACAGAGCAAACACTCTCCAAACGTGGAGATGACTGGATACAATCGAGTACAGTGCTATACTACACATTTCGGGGAGGTGTTGGCAGCTTCGCTACATTTACAAGCAGTTTTAGAACACAGAACGAGAGATTGTGTCATGATCACATGGATAGAACAGACATTAAAATAATCGATAGAATTGCGAAAAATGACTGGGAATAGGTATAAATTGACCGAATATATAGCGAAAAGCGGGGAAATAGAGGAAATACTTGCGTATCTTCTGGTTCATGTAGAACAATTTGTACTTGGTGCAAGTATACGGCAGCAATGGAAATCCGAGAAAACGGCGACATGGAAGCGATGGGAATCAGGGAAGCAGTCAATTTTTTCTCCGTCGAGGTAGCATTATACTGTATGTCTATTGAGGTGCCAGTGATACACGTGAGTTAACTTCTCTATTTGACACTTTTCTGGAAGACAGAGAACATTTGCCTCTTAACTTGGTTGCATCTGCGTTAAGTGATAACAGAGTGTGGACGGGGTGATCGATTGAGATGGAGCTGTAACGAGGTACGATTCAATGGTAGGCTGATGATGCATTCTAGAGACGGAGAATTTGCTTCAGGTCAATTTTTCCACTGTTCTATCAGGATGCATCAGCCATGTGACATAACCTGCGCCAGCCAGCGTGGCCAAGCGGTTCTAGGCGCTTCAGTCTGGAACCACGCGACCGCTATGGTCGCAGGTTCGAATCCTGCCTCAGGTATGGATGTGTATGATGTCCTTAGGTTAATTAGGTTTAAATAGTTCTAAGTTCTAGGGGACTGATGACCTCAGATGTTAAGTCCCATAGTGCTCAGAGCCATTTGAACCATTTGAACATCACCTGCGTTCGACTCGTATTCAGCCACATCTTCTGTATGTGATTTAAAGCACTGTCTACTGCCCACATCTCGTGGTCGTGCGGTAGCGTTCTCGCTTCCCACGCCCGGGTTCCCGGGTTCGATTCCCGGCGGGGTCAGGGATTTTCTATGCCTCGTGATGGCTGGGTGTTGTGTGCTGTCCTTAGGTTAGTTAGGTTTAATTAGTTCTAAGTTCTAGGGGACTGATGACCATAGATGTTAAGTCTCATAGTGCTCCGAGCCATTTGGGCCACTGTCTACTAGCGATCGTTAATGGTAAACCTGTGGGTCATCAGAGGACTTCCATCTCATGTGTGATGAAACGTAACACTTTCCTCTAAACGAACTTTGATTTATACGATGTACTCCATCCCCCTGTCGCATCTTGGGTGTAAAATCGAGACTTCAGCTTCATATCTAAGTAAGCGATAGGTGCTTGTGACGTACATTAATCCCCGTGTATACATTTGCCTGACAGATGTGGTGTATACAAAGTTAGAGGTTCAATGACTTGTAATTTTCACATGTCGGACGCTGCTGCTATGCGTTTATATGTTTCCTAATAAGAGGTGTCCCCCGTTACTAACTATCATTTTATATAGGGCTGATGCAGGCATTGTATAATTTCTGAACCGTGATCGGATGTGAACACTGCACGGTATATGTCTCAGGAAAGCTATATTGTGCTCGTATCACGCAGAGCAAATGTTTTACGGAAGTAGTTCTTTTGTTCCGCTGTTTCATAACATAGTTTATCGTAAGTAATCCAGGAAGAAGGATGTATGCCATGTGCTTGAAAAATATTTCTTACATTGGAATATTAACAACGCTACATTCCATATGACTGATAGGTCGAAAACGATCTAACACTATAGCCTGTTTTAATTGCACCACGTTGTAGCATTAGGAGTGCGTGTGTTTATGTTTTCTCTTACTAATACCTTCCAGGTCCTTATCCTAGACTCTGGAATAATACTTTGAGATTTATAGCTTGGTTAACTTACGTAACAATGCTTCGAACTGTGTCCGTCTGGAGCTCCAGCATGCATAAAAATCATCCGTTTCTTGTTCTTCTTAACCATCTGCTATTACATCACGACACTTTCAAATCTGTTACTATACATCGATAAGGAGTGCTAATCTCCTCGACATGGCTGCATCTCGAGAAATCCCGTGCACTTGGATGGGTGAGGACTCGGCAAGCTCCATTCATTCACTACACATGGAATGTAAAGGTCTTTTTCTGGTAGGTTGCAGATTTAATCGGTAACGGTGCTGCAGGGCTGGTTAGTCAATGACAGTGTGAGAAGGCTTTTTCACTCTCTAATTTTACCCTAAAACAGCGAGAATGCTCTGTGACTCCCATACGTAGAGAGATAGATCGCAAATTAAGCACTATGCTCGAGTTGTTAGAAATATGTAGAGCACAGACTGATATACTTTGATGGTGTATGTGTTCGAGAATTAACAATGAATGGACTTGCTGCACAGTCATCTATCCATGTTTGCAATGATACTCACAAAGTGGAGAAGGGGTGGTTTAGTTATGATACTGAAATTGAGAAACATGCTGTCACATCACTGTCAGTGTTGAAATTACTGTAAAATTGTTCGCACTACCAACTGTGATGCTTAATATTAGAGTACATCTTTTCCATCCCATCCATGCACTGACACACTATTGGTTACCACATAAAGATTGACTGATATCGCTTGTTTGAGTTGGAGATAGAGGTTTGGTGGATGGACAGCACCTTCTGGGGTGGATAGCGCCCAAACATTGTGTTATATCCTAGCCAGTAATGCCACCCGAGCCCGCTGCCAAAAGGTTGGCAGCATCAAAGTCCGGACGCCGTCCGCATAAGCAGCGCCAGCGAGACAGCAAATCGCCGCAAGTCTGCGCGCGCCACCGCTGGCTTCTGGGTTCTTAAGCGCTGGAGTCGCGAGCGCTAGGACCGTTCTGTATTCGCCGCTCAGTTGTATACTCGCCACCGATTTGTGTACTTGCTAGTCAGTTGCGTGTTCATCGCAGCAGAGTTGTTGTTTGTCGTCAGCCGACGCTGACTAGCCGCTCCGAACTAGACAGATTTCTGTAGACACGGAGTTCACTATTGTGTTTCTGTATCTTCGTAATAAAGATAAGTACCGACTTTTATTTAATCAGAGTGTTTGGGTTTTCATCTTTCTGTTCACTGTTCCAGCGGACCGGTCGGCCCGCTATTAAAAGTGTGGCGGTGACTTCGTAAGCCGTTTCTACAACGAATTGTTTGTCGCTACGAACACCGCCGCAAAACATTGATTTACATCTACATCTATGTGATTACTCTGCTATTCACAATAAAGTGCCTGGCAGAGGGTTCAATGAACCACCTTCATGCTGTCTCTCTACCGTTCCACTCTCGAACGACACGCGGGAAAAACGATCACTTAAATTCTTCCGTGCGAGCCCTGATTTCTCTTATTTTATCGTGATTATCATTTCTCCCTATGTAGGTGGGTGCCAACAGAATGTTTTCGCAATCGGAGGAGAAAACTGGTGATTGAAATTTCATGAGAAGATCCCGTCGCAACGAAAATCGCCTTTGTTCTAATGATTGCCACTCCAATTCACGTGTCATGTCTGTGAATTGTCTCCCCTATTTCGCGATAATACGAAACGAGCTGCCCTTCTTTGTACTTTTTCGATGTCATCCGTCAGTCCCACACATCTCCAATATGGGTTGGTGTACTGTAATCATCATCACTATCGATAGAACAACAAGGAAAATGCGAATTCGTTCTTCCTCGCGGTCCTAACGTGGCACCCCGTCGATCACGTGTTACCCTTCCTGCTTTCAACATACACAAACGTTCTCACCGCTATGTAGAGACTCCTATTTCCCAGCACAAAGGATGTCTTGTGAATGAATGGGGGATTATGATTCTCTCTCATCGAATTTACCCTCCAAATTACTGTTGCTGTTGGTGGGGAAGCACTGTCTGACTTTTCTTTTTCTTTGTGCAGACGAGACTTTCAACAGCAAAAAATCTGTTTTACACTGATCGCCGTATTGCACTGGCAACTAAACGTTACAATGTGCCCTACATATCGCCAATACCGAAAGTCTTTTCCTCAATTACACTGCCCTCTCACTGAGGACAGGAGCATGAAACCGATCTCCAACCCAGTAATATATCACCACATACTGTGTCGATGTAGTGAACACACAATTGGTATCCTACACCATACAAAAAACTTCTCTTTTACATCATTCGTACATACACCACGAAGACAGACAGCACGGTAGATATACTTGCGGCACTAGATAGTTCCCTGCGAGATCAGCGACCATCCACTCCCAACGGGTGACCAGAGCAACCTCATTGGGCCGAAGTCACTCTCAGATCTGTTCTACAAATTCACCTTGACACAAATATGATACTGTTTCTGGTCCGGACCTGCTTCCCTGCTTGCTTTTTTCTACACACATCTCCAGACTCTGGGATTACAAGAACAAATATATTTTCACATGGTTCGCACACAGCAGCATCCTATCGGTCGCTCACGCCACATAATTCCGAAGATGCAGACTGGGAATAATTTCTCAACAAACCCGAAAACTTAGCTAGGTGGAGCGTGCTCTAGAGCACTGAGTAACTAAAAACGTATCCCGTCTGTGAAGACCTTAACGTGACAACTCGAAACAAATAGAGGAAATAGACATTTCCACTCACAAATACTTATGTTGGTGATGTAACAGATTCCAAATCATCCCTATAATTTACAAAGTCAACTAAGGTGTTTCTCATATCTCGAGGAGTGGCAAACGTGTCCTCCACCTGCTTCACGCACACACCACAATCGATATTCTCTCAACTAAATGAAGATGGGAAATGTGAAGAAACAGTCAACCGAGCAAATTACATTTGTGGGAGTAAAGGCCCAGTTCAAACCCATGTCCATATTGTATCTTGTCAAATTTCAATTTGATCACGAAAGCTATCCAACACATACTAAGCATTAGTTCGCTATTCGTCTATCTCCATTCAGACAGCCTCTGCCATTACCTGGAAACGTAAATCATTCCCACCACAAGCCATGCGTATGTGGAATAATCCTACGAAATCGGTCACATATATATATTTGATCGCTATACTTACAATTAAATGTTACGATTGAGGTCTCAGTTGAACGACATTCGCCAATGATGGCAGTATCGGAAATACACCCTGCTGATGGGTGTGGCTCTGGAAATAGAAATATCTGTACCATCATTATCACTTTAGATACCCATCCCTCTGATATCACAGTGGCCCACGTCAAGTCCATACCTTCCTTTTTGCTAATTTCTGACCACAAACACATACTTTATAAGCCTTATGCTCAAGGTGAACCTATCATACATCTCCTACTGCTAGTACTAAGAATCATTCTTCGCCAATAAATGATTGCCTACTATACGAAATAATACTGAGACAAAATCAGCGATGGGTAGACATTTGTCATAAGTTTTTCTTGCGAGTGGTACCACTCTGTCTTAGGAAGATAGGCGTAATCGGTCAGATGTTAAATTACCCGATCGCAACAACTACTGCATGTTACTGTCACAAGTGGTCTTTTTTCCACAGGTGCACACTAGTATCCATGTCAAGAGATATATTTGCTTTATAAATCTAGGTACGACATTACCTCTGAATGAAGTGGTTCTTCTGCCCCGACAAATACCGAGACAGTGATCGCTGGAGTGTATATTATCAGACCAGCAGTCCGACTGCAAATAGTTCACGACGCAACCTTGTGAAAAAACCGCTGAATTTTGCAAGTGATTCAGCTAAGGAACGTGGTATGTAACAGGTATCTGCAACTCCCTCACGCCGCTAGATATTTCTCCAGTATGTGTAACGAATTCTGTCTCGATACCATATCAGAGGTTCTGCGATATATCCACAGAGTTATAGGCGATGACTGATTGTGAAGGAACACAAACAGTAGTAGCAGATGATGTGCCGATTGATGTCATAAGAAGAAAAATGTACTCTAGCTTCTTAGATCTCTAGTGTTACGCCATCCGCTAGAAATGACGTCAATCATTTGGTATCAGATCTCCCCACTCAAGCACATACCTGCATCGGATCTCAACCACAAGTGAATCATATTTATGGCACTTCCGCATCTCTAAACGAGTCACCTTTCCCGAACCTAGCTGTTACAGTAAAATTCCAGTGTGGTTTTAGTCACCCCCTACGGACCTTGCAACTGATCCCATTTCTACAGCTTATTGCATGCGATCGTTCCAATTTAAGTCGCAAGTGAGTAGAAGTCGGAGAAAGCCATAGCCACCACCATCTACAACCCATGTAGAAACAGAACGACCTGAGATAGTGCCAGAGGGCCGCGTTTTGATAATTTGGTGTAAATGCACACATTGTGGTGAGCTCCAAACCAGATTCAGTCGCAAGCAGATCTGCATCCATTCACATCTATCAGCCCAACATGCTATCATCGTTCTTCTGTTCCATCCCAGAGAGAAAAATTACGAGCTATAAAAGCTCCACTAACTTCTTCGTATATAGAACTCATCTAGGCACCGATGCATAGCTGCGGAGGGGATCCAGTGCGGATAGATAGATGGCACAATGCTTCCCAGAACAGCATTCCTAACGGAATAGCTCGTCAGTCACTAAATTTACCGATCAAACTGCTGCTGCTGTCAGGCTGGGGAGATCCACTGCACAGGCCAGTTTAAGGTTTCATCACCTGTACTATAGGACGATGATCGTATCCCGCTGACTATACTGTAAATCGCAACAGACGCTCCCTGTGGCCCTGTCTCGTTGTTTGAAGCATTATTTGTTTCTGCTGTAGCATGCTTTGTAAATCGCCATACAATTTGTTTTCCTGCCATGACTTTGAGGTCTGTTTCAGGTCCCGAACTGACATTATGACGCTCTGATCCACGGTCTCTCGCAGAAAACTACATATCGCAGAATGTAAATCATATTGTTACTGTGGCTACCATAACATGCCACAAATACTGTGTGATTTTAAATAAAAGAGAGTTACAACATAAGGAAACTGGAAGGGTTTCACGGCGTTGAAGTAGGTTTCCAAACTACATTTAAACTCATCTGTCATAGTCACGGAATAGCTGATGACTCTACATTCCGTTTCGACTGATTCATCATATTGTAGTCATGTACGTGATCAGCCGAATTTTTTCAATCGATTTAACAGTGTTCAGAAAGGATAGATTAAATACAGTTGGTGGTGGAGTATTTATTGCTGTCAGATGTAGTTTGCCTTGTAGCGAAATTGAAGTAGATAGTTCATCTGAAATAGTATGGGTAGAGGTTATACCTGACAATCGGACTAAACTATTAATTGGATCGTTTTACCGACCCCCTGACTCAAAAGACACGGTTGCTAAACAGTTCAAAGAAAACTTGAGTCTCATTTCAAATAAGTACCCCGCTCATACAATTATAGCCGGTGGTGACTTCAACCTACCCTCGATATGCTGCAAAAATTATACGTTTAAAGCTGGCGGCAGGCATAAATCATCATCCGAAATTGTACTGAACGCTTTCTCAGAAAATTATTTTGAACAATTAGTTCATGAGCCTACTCGAAGCGTAAATGGTTGCGAAAGCATACTTGATCTTTTAGCAACAAATAATCGTGGACAAATAGTGAGTGTTGAGACGAATACAGGGATTAGCGACCACAAGGCAGTTGCTGCTAGGCTGAAACCGTAACACCTACAACCATCAAAAAGAAACGCAAAGTACATCTATTTAAAAAATCTGATAAAAATACTCTTAACGCCTTTTTAAGAGACAGTCTTCACACCTTCGGATCTGATCATGTAACTGTAGAAAAGTTGTGGAATCTTTTGAAAGAGATAGTATCAACAGCAATTGAGAGATATATACCACATAAATTAATAAGTGATGGTACTGATCCCCCATGATACACAAAACGGGTCAGATCGTTGTTGCAGAAGCAACGAAAAAAGCATGCCAAAATTAAAAGAACGCAAAATGCCCAAGATTGGCAAAGTTTTACAGAAGTTCGAAATATGGCGCGTACTTCAATGCCAGATGCTTTTAATAATTTCCACAACGAAATTCTGTCTCGAAATCTGGCAGAAAACCCAAAGAGATTCTGGTCAGGTCATACATAAAGCACACCAGTGGCAAGGCACAATCAATACCTTCACTGCGCGATAACAACGGTGAAGTCACTGATGACAGTGCCACTATAGCAACGTTATTAAACACGGTTTTCCGAAACTCCTTCAACTAAGAAGACGAAGTAAATATTCCTGAATTCCAAACAAGAAAAACTGCCAAGATGAGAAACATAGAAGTAGATACCCTCGGTGTAACAAAGCAGCTTAAATCACTTAATAAAGGCAAGGCCTCCGATCCAGATTGTATACCAGTCAGGTTCCTCTCAGAGTATGCTGATAAAATAGCTTCATATTTAGCAGTTATATACAACCACTCGCTCATAGAAAGATACGTACCTAAAGACTGGAAGGAGTAATCCGCTGAATTTCAGGCATATATCACTAACATCGATTTGCAGTAGGGTTTTAGAACATACACTGTATTCGAACATTATAAAGTACCTGGAAGAAAACGATTTATTGACATATAGTCAGCACGCATTCAGAAAATATCGTTCTTGTGAAACACAACTAGCTCTTTATGCTCATGAAGTAATAAGTGCTATCGACAGGGGATGTCAAATTGATTCCATATTTTTAGATTTCCAGAAGGCTTTCGACACCGTTCCTCACAAGCGTCTTCTAATCAAACTGCGTGCCTACGGAATATCGCCTCAGTTGTGCGACTGGATTCGTGACTTCCTGTCAGAAAGGTCACAGTTCGTAGTAATAGACGGAAAGTCATCGAGTAAAACAGAAGTAATATCTGGCGTTCCCCAAGTAAGTGTTATAGGCCCTCTATTGTTCCCGATCTATATTAACGACATAGGAGACAATCTGAGTAGCCGTCTTAGATTGTTTGCAGATGATGTTGTCATTTATCGTCTTGTAAAAACATCAGATGATCAAAGTTACTTGCAAAATGATTTAGATAAGATATCTGTATGGTGCGAAAAGTGGCGATTGACCCTGAATAAATGAAAAGTGCGAGTTATTCACATGGGTACTAAAAGAAATCAGCTAAATTTCGATTAGGTGATAAGTTACACAAATCTGAGGGCTGTAAATTCAACTAAATACTCAGGGATTACAATTACAAATGACCTAAATTGGAACGATCACATAGATAATATTGTGGGTAGAGCAAACCAAAGACTGCGATTTATTGGCAGAACACTTAGAAGGTGCAACAGGTCTGTCAAAGAGACTGCCAACACCTCCCCGAAATGTGTAGTATAGCACTGTACTCGATTGTATCCAGTCATCTCCACGATTGGAGAGTGTTTGCTCTGTCTTCTGTATGTCTGTGTATATGCTTGTATCTCAGACGGCTCCGAGGACCCGGACCCCTCTGCTGGTGGACCAAACTTCGAACATAGCATATATGTCAAGACATAATGCAAGGTTGGCCCACCCACGAACCCTACCGCTGATGTGATGTGTGGTGTGACCACCTCCAAACGTCGTTCCGGATATATAGTCCTCAGCAGATCCACACATGAACAATAACTTGGATCTGGTATATTGTGTATCTACATCCCAACACCGCTTTGTACATTGTGCGTGGCGAATCCACTTTCAAACCCTAATCCATGCCCAGCATATTGTGGATCCACATCCCTACATCGCTCCAGATATAATGCACGGCGGATGCACCTTTGAACACTAACTCTGGTCCTGGGAGCCTTCTGACGGATTACGCCTATCTTACTAAGAAACAGTGATACCACTCGCAAGAAAAACTTATGACACATGTCCACCCATCGCTGTTTTTGTCTCAGTATTATTTCATATAGTAGGCAATCATTTATTACAGAAGTATTATACTTAGTAGTAGTAGCAGTAGTAGTAGTAAAGGATGCGTGATAGGATCACCTTGAGCATCAGGCTTATGAAGTATGTGTCTTTTTGGTCAGACATGAGCAAAAAGGAAGATATGGATTTGACGTGGGATACTCTGATAGCAGAGGGAAAAGTATCTAAAGTGATAACGGTGGTACAGATAATTCTATTTCCAGGCCACACCCATCAGCAGGGTGTATTTCTGATACTTGGCTCACTGGCGAATGTAGTTCAACTGAGACCTCAATCGTAACATTTAATTGTAAGTATAGCGATCAAATATACATATGTGACCGATTTCGTAGATTGATCCCATCTATGCGTGACTTGTGGTGGGAATGATTCACGTTCCAGCTAACGGCAGAGACCGAATAGCAATTTAATACATTGTATGTGTTGGAAAGCTTTCGTGATCAAATGGAAATGGGTTTGCACTAAGCCTTTATTCCTTCCCATGTAAATTGCTCGGTTGACTGTTTCTTCACATTTCCCATCTTCATTTAGTTGAGAGAATATCCATTGTGGTGTGTGCGTGAAGCAGGTGGAGGACACGTTTGCCACTCCTCGAGATATGAGAAACACCTTAGTTGACTTTGTAAATTATAGGGATGATTTGGAATCTGTTACATCACCAACATAAGTATTTGTGAGTGGAAATATCTATTTCCTCTATTTGTTCCGAGTTGTCACGTTAAGGTCTTCACAGACGGGATACGCTTTTAGTTACTCAGTGGTCTAGAGCACGCTCCACTTAGCTAAGTTTTCGGGTTTGTTGAGAAATTATTCCCAGTCTGCATCTTCGGAATTATGTGGCGTGAGCGACCGATAGGATGCTGCTGTGTGCGAACCATGTGAAAATATATTTGTTCTTGTAATCCCAGAGTCTGGAGATGTGTGTAGAAAAAAAGCAAGCAGGGAAGCAGGTCCGGACCAGAAACAGTATCATGTTTGTGTCAAGGGCAATTTGTAGAACAGATTTGAGAGTGACTTCGGCCCACTGAGGTTGCTCTGGTCACCCGTTGGGAGTGGATGGTCGCTGATCTCGCAGGGAACTATCTAGTGCCGCAAGTATATCTACCGTGCTGTCTGTCTTCGTGGTGTATGTACGAATGATGTAAAAGAGAAGTTTTTTGTATGGTGTAGGATACCAATTGTATGTTCACTACATCGACACAGTATGTGGTGACATATTGCTGGGCTGGAAATTGGTATCATGCTCCTGTCCTCAGTGAGAGGGCAGTGGAATTGAGTAAGAGACTTTCGGTATTTGACGATATGTAGGGCACATTGTGACGTTTAATTGCCAGTGCAATACGGCGATCAGTGTAAAACAGATTTTTTGCTGTTGAAAGTCTCGTCTGCACAATGAATAAGGAAAGTCAGACAGTGCTACCACACCAACAGCAACAGTAATTTGGAGGGTAAATTCGATGAGAGAGAATCATAATCCCCCATTTATTCACAAGACATCCTTTGTGCTGGGAAATAGGAGTCTCTACATAGCGGTGCGAACGTTTGTGTATGTTGAAAGCAGGAAGGGTAACACGTAATCGACGGGGTGCCACGCTGGGACCGCGAGGAAGAACGAATTCGCATTTTCCTTGTTGTTCTATCGATAGTGATGATGATTACAGTACACCAACCCATATTGGTGATGTGTTTCCAAGCATTACGTCTGTGCGTGTGGTATTCATTATCGCACTTAGTGCCTGACGCCTGGCCTTCATAACGCTTGTTTGAGAGAGTCTTGGCGGGATGCAGCACCTTCCAGAAGCGCTCATTGTAAGAATTTGTCAGATAATTCCCTGGGACTGAGGAGAATCGAGACATGTAGCCAGTGTGAGTGTATGCACACCTTCATTTATACGGGTGCTGTACAAATAAAAAAGATAACTGCACTGTTTGTATATAATGTGTATATATTGCATTGTAAATTTACTGTGCCTTATGTTGTGGCATGACCAGAGAAGATGAGTGTGTGTCCTATCGTGAGGAATGTATAGATTTAGCAAATCAATAATCGTGAGGGTATGAGAGGAATTTGTTACGTGGGAAATTATGTGTGCTATAGATACTGAGATTCGTTCCAGAACCACAGCCGACAAGAGAAGACATTACCTGTACATCGATCGGTGTCAGACTGTAGCAGCAATCGTAATATTTAATTGTGGTTACACTGGTAAACATGTTCCTGGCTTCCAATATTTTAGTGAGTCTTGTATGTATTTCATGATCCGCAGACAACTTTTGAGTGTTTAACTGTCAGTGTAATTTAGTGATCTGTGCAAAATAATTTTACCGCTCAAAGTCTTGTCTGCAGAAAACAAAGGCGCCGCTATGCCTCATCGCGCCAGGAACGGTTAACTTTCACATGCCGTCGGCAGCGGAGAGAGAGTGATGGCTCGCACTGGCTCGCCTCAGTGCATTCTGCAAATTGATCTTCGCTTCCGTCTGGTCGCGTCAGCGACCGTACCTGGGTGAACAAGTATTTCGAGAGGAATTTCTCAGGTAGCAAGTATAAAATTGATGTCGCCGCCTCGTGTCTGAAGGACCCAAACAGGCATCTGTGCATCAATTCGCGGGTGGTGTCGGTGCATCCCGACTTCTGGGAGCATGTGAGGTAGCCTCCTGTGCAGTCCGATAGACAGGGGGCTGCGGGCGATGTATGCATACGTTGTTTGCATCTCTGTTGCACTATTTTGCGAGTGGGTTTGTGGGCTGCGCTATGCGTTATTTGGACAGTTTACGAGTTGATTTCGTGTTTGCAGATCAGTGTACTGCATTATTTCGGGGAGTCTGCATGTCTGTACTGAAATTATTTGGGTAATTTGGCGTTATTTAGTCGTAGTTTACAGATCTGTGGGCTGTGTGGCATGACCGCAAACATGTCAGAGGGTGTGTTTTGTCTCACTGTGATAAATTTACTATCTCTCAAAATTCATCCCTAAATAAATTGTTCCAAAATAAAGAAAGTGCAGTCGTTCCTAACTGTCTCCAGCAACCTGGCGCAGGCTGAGTCTTTTTCGCATCATTTTCCCCCTCCAGACCACCATCCTGGATTATGTCACTGGGTGGATGACAGCACCCACTGCTGTCAGTAGAATGTACTAGGTCAGTTGGACTCTAGATCTTGTGACAGAGACACTGCCTCCAATACAAAGATTTATGTCCAGCACAGGCAGAGTCCTTTTCCTGCCATTTCCCCCACCTCATACCATCATCTTGGATTACATCACGGAATGGACAACAGTGCTCTCTGGTGGTGGTACTGTGTACTAGACCCAGACCTAGTGACGAACACACTGTTTCCTGCCATCTTGGATAACGCCACTTGCATCATCAGCTGACATCATGGCGCCCGTCTCGGATCACATAACACATGGGAGCACTCTCTGGCCCTGGTACTGTGTACTAGGTCAGTTGGAATCTGGACCCCACGGCTACCACACTGTTTCCCGCCATTTCCCCCCACCATCTTGGATTATGTCATAGGAGGGATGACAGCACCCTATGGTGGTAGTACAGTCAACTAGGTCAGTTGGAGTCTGGACCCCTTGGGACCACACTGGATGGTGGTAGTGCCTATAATTGTTTAAATAAAATAGTGCATGCAATATAATAAAGACTTATGTCAAGCATAGGTCGAGTCCTCTGCTTACCAATCCCTAGGAAGAGGTGGCGGTCAAGAGACTTAGGATAGAGGAGGTAGCCCAACTGTCCTTTGTTTCCTGCCATTTTCCTAGGTTACTAGAGATAACTGTGGTATGATTTATGTTGGTGGAGGTAGCCCAACTGTCCTTCCTTTCCCACCATTTTCTTTGGTTAGTAGAGATAGCACAAGTGACCTTTCTTTACTGCCAAAATTCAAACTTGGCGCCAGTTCATAGGATGAGGTGATGGTCAGATGACTTAGGTTAGTGGGGGTAGCCCAGTTCACATATTTTCCTGCCATTTTCTTAGGCTACTGGAGATAACTGTGGTGTGATGCGTTATCCTGGTGGAATTTGAACTTCCTGCTATTTTCTGTGATGAGGGGAGGTTAGGTTAGTGGAGGTAGCCCAATTGACCTATTTTCTCACCAAATTTGTAACTTCCTGCCAAAAGCCGGCATCTTATATGACGTCAACAGATAACATCATCACTGCCATCTTGGATGACGTCATCACCGCCCTCTTGGATAACGGTACTTTGAGGTAGGACCCACCTTCTCCTAATACTGTTACATACTATGGACTTAAAGACTGCAAAGGCATACAGACTTTACAATATTTTTGGATGCTTACTCTGAGGCTTAAACAATCTACCATAGTGATCTGGACATAGATGTGAATCGAGTAAACTACTTCAGATTTAGAAATATGTCAGTGACTCAGACGTTGGTTTACAAGGGCCGAATTTATTGGAAAATACCTGTGAATTACTTGGTAACATTAGCAAGGTGCTTCCATGCAGATGAACTTGCAATTATTAGTCTTGTGCACATAATTAAGCTCTCACCAAGCAGTTTACAGTGCTTTTGTGAAAACAAGTGACTTATTGAAGATGTGTTCAATGTGTGTCATCGCAAGTCAATTCAGAAACTCTTCCTACATTTCTAAAATTTTAATTATAGTTTAGGTAGCTGCAGATAATTTATTGGGCAGTATCTGAGTATCGACAATCAGCGAGTCACAGCTAAACACAGCGGCCATACAGTGAACCATCGACCTCTTTGTATGTTGTCAGACAGTTAATTCTATTACAGAGTGAAATATCTATACCACACATGTTATCTTGTTAAATTGCAACACTCCAATACTTAAACTGGTGTCCATCATTGAATAAAGGGTGGTGTAACTCAACAAATTTTGTAGGTATTCTTTTAAAAATTGTACTGGTAGCTCATTTCCTTGTAATTTCAGGAAATTTGTGCAGTGCTGCCTACGAAGTGATTTACGCGAAAGGCAGAATTTAACTACAATAATGAGTGCGAATTACAATTAAGGTTATAGAGATTTGGGTAGCTGATTACTGAAAGCAGACGTGACTTTTTACAAAGTTTCGTATGTGATAATAATGTAACAGAAATTCTCTGGCTAACTTGCATAAATATAATATCTTATTTGCCCAAACAATGATTTACATAGTACATGTTCCAGCACGGTTTTTCAGTAATATTGTTATGTATTATTTTATACACATATTGCCATCCGCTATTAATCGAAATATATCATTGAATGCGTTTGTTTACGTTACTTAGCAACGTTAAAGATTTTTTAAGTACAGCTTTTTCATAATTTTATTGAGATAACAAAGTAAGTTGACTAATCACATCACAAAGTGTCAGTTTTATATGAATAATTCAAGTACAAAGTATGGGGACAGCAAAATATTGAAGTTATATATAGGCATAGCAAGCTGATGTTGTATCACAAACTTCAGTTATACCGGTATTGATCTGTTCCTAATGTATTGTCCCATTCTGGCAGCATATCTGTTTGCAAGGCAAATTAACGATAATGACTAATCTATTAATCATATACATAGACACTGGTATGAGTTATTAGTTACTTAATAGTAGATTATGTTTTTATTAAAAATCAATCAATAGGACCACAGCTCGTGGTCTCGCAGCACGGGGTCCAGGGTTCGATTCCCGATGGGGTCAGGGATTTTCACCTGCCTCAGTATGACTGGATGTTGTTGTGTCGTCTTCTTCATCATCATTCATCCCCATTACGGTTGGAGGAAGGCAATGGCAAACCACCTCCGGTAGGATCTTGGCTAGTACGGCAGTGCGGGTCTCCCGCATCGTCCCCCACAGTCTGTCAAGGAGTATGGGAGTTTATCATCATCATCAGCAGCAGCAGCAGCAGCATTAATCAATATCCCTCATAACCTACATTTTTTCACAAAATTATGAACTGTTAATCTGGTCATTGACATGTCTTCCGACTGCATTCAGCTTTGTGTGCAATGTAATGTCTGTTTGTGATAGCGAGGTGTAAGGAAGGGACTTTCACTCATACATACCTCCTCTTTATTCTACGTAAAAACCACATGATATAACTCTTGAGTTCCGTTTTAGAAGAATTGACTCTTGAGTTGTTTTGTTGTATCATAGTTCCCATCAGTTTATTGGTTGTTTTCATATTCGTGAGAGGTCTATGTGGTATCTCGCCTGCTCTCACTATTCATCGCGTTTACTTGCAACGGTAATATTTTCGTACTACATGACTCATATTCTATAACCAATGTATGGCACGACATTTACCAAGAATACAGAAGGAGAACAGACATGTCAGTGAAGGGATGGACAGTTCATAGCTTTGTGAAAAGGAAAAATGTGGCATGAGAGATATTTGAACACAGATCTCCCACTTCAGAATCCAACACCTTAATGATATAACTACGAGGCCATGGCTATGAGATTTCACTCAGTGCTAAACAGCTTGAGCTTGGATAGTTCACCGTTTCGATTTTGCTTGTTTTTTCACAGTTCAGTACTCCTTCTTCCTGTTTTAATGCATGATCTGTGTTCAGTTTTTGACAGGCCATGCAGTGGGCTATTTTACCACTAAATCTGAGGGGGCTGCGATGGTGGGTCTCCCTTATCACAGGTCAGCTATGACAATTCGTTTTGATGTTCAAAGATAATTAATTTTTTATAAATGGCTCACGGAAGTCCTCAGTTCACTGCAAGAACTCATAAACATATCCACGTCTCAGGTGTGTGATACGTCACCATCTAGTGTCCAACTTCTCATTAATTGCGCTCCGACCTTTTCCTTCCCAACTCATCTAGGAATCTCTGAAACACCATACTGTCTTCATTACCAAGCCTTCAGTTAGATTACAATCACAGACAAACACAAACAACACTAAATGGCCAATATACATGGGTCGGATTTAGAGTTCCTAATACCACATTATTAGAACATTCCAACTTTATCAATAAAAAATTAACTATCACAGTCCATAATGTCATCAAAAAGTACGAGTATATAGCTAATTTGTGTATGTTTCAAATACTACAAGTCTTTCATAAATTCCAATTATTAGTAACTTCCTTTCCTATTCATAACATTGTGTTAAAGGTATACTTTGTTTCAGCAGTGGCAATTCATGTGGTACATGTGAGTCAATGTTTCCAGAAATAAAATATTAATTAAATGTACTACTAATCTGAATCAAGAATATGTCATGTATGTGTATAACTTTCTATAATCCCATCATTTCAGTTAATATATTGTTCTCTAAGTTTATTCTGTACATGGTTCACTTTCATGACTCCTTTTCAAGTAAAAACATATATTATGAAAATTATATGCACTCATAGAAATAAAGACTTACGTGGCATAATATACCATTAAAGAATCCTTGAGAAAATAATTTACAACCCTCCTAGCATATCTTGACATATGAGTTGTTCCTGTGTTAAATTCATAAGTGATACTAATGCATCCAATGCATAATGTTTCCATTTTAGATACTTGAAAATTACCTAAGGCTGAAACTGTATAACCTTATATCAAATAAATAAAATGTCAGCTGAAGGCATCACACATTGAAAAATAAATACATGTTGATTGATTGTGACCAGTTTGTCACTTCATTAAGCAATGCTTACAACATAACATCAGAAGTGTTATGTCAACTTTTGGTATGAATTATGTTGAATGTAAAGTAGTACATGGTTAGTTTTGATGTTAACAAATATATGTTCCAGGAGTCCATAGCGCTTTTAAAAATGCAGAAGCTCAGGAGCATATATATAATTTCAGGCAAAGTGCAATTGTTACGAACTGATAAAATGAGAAAAGAGAAAATCTGTTCTTTATTGAATACTTCCTTTAAAAAATTTGAAACACACTATGACAAACAATTTACAATTCCTGCAACTAATGATGCAAAATTCTAAGTATAATTCCACAGCAGTTTGATACTTCCATGACAGAATGTGCTTTAAACCCAAGAGATTTAGTCGCTATACTTTTTTTATTACCATCAGACTCACAGCAAACACTTAAGAAGCCTTCATCTTATTCCCAGATACAAACACATGCTCTATGATATATGAATTACAGTATGTTGACAGACAACATCCATTACTGTCAATCCTTCAAACTGAAAATTACATCTTCAGTTTCTTCCAATAAAATTTTATTTTCTACAGTGCAAATATGTTCAACTTCTTTTGTCTGATCTAATTCCATCTTTACTGTATTATTCTCGACCAGGACTATCTTTTACATCCAATTGTTTATGCCTGTACTTGATGAAAATTTCTTTTATTTATCCCAAAATCCGAGTCCTATATTTTTCAATTCCATTTTTTATATCTTTTAAATCATTTTTCGTAAGTTTACTGCCTAATGACTGTTCTACACTTTTACTTAGATCACTTTTTGTTTGTCTTATATTGTTATTTGGCTCACTTTTTGATTGTCCTACTTCTTTGATTAGCACACTTTTCATTGCTTCGATTTTACCACACAAGAATTATTTCTGATTACTAAATTATTCCTCTACAAAATTCATTAGGTGTTAAAACAATTCATAATTAAGTACATCACGTTTATAGCTGTCTCGTTTTCTTTTCTGTGTTTAACATTTTAATCTAACACACCTATTAAACATAATTCACAAGCCTTAACCATTATTTTTGCTTCTGCATAGAGAAATTGTAATTATTATAGTACTTACTTTTTTAATGCATACACTTAACTACATTCCTTGTCCAAATATGTGTTTTCACTCTCATCCAATAATGTTGATGATATAGTCCATGTTCATAATTTTTATAATTTCGTTCAAAACTTCTTTTTTCATTATGTGTACAAATATGAAAGTTAAAAGGTGATTAGAACGTCTTCTCAGCCGATCCAAGCTCCTCAAATCAAACTGAAATGTTACCAAGTTGAATTAATACACTTCATTACTTAATTTGGGGTCCATTGTTAGATAAAGATTGGTGTAACGAATTTAATTTTATAGCTACTCCATTACAAATGTTGCCTGAGATCAATTTCCTTCCAATGCAGATTTGTATCCATTTCTATCTGTATCGTCCATGCTTAGTACCCATCGAGGAAGAAGTTTCTGCTCTGAATTTCTAAAATGTTGTTATCTTCTGACATTCCAATTTAGTAAACTAGTGAGCAGGGTAACGATATTTCCATTACGTCACCCTGCAGGCACTAACCTGCATAGTTCTAAGTTCAGAATCGATGATGTCTTTGATGGCATCAGAATCCAAGATTGCTGACCTGAGGATATGAATGCAGTCCAAAATAGTTGTTCCAGTTCCTCATACACCCCACCCCCACCCCACCACTCAGCCTCAGTGCAGGCCTACTAATCATCAAGTGAACCCACCACTTGTGCTCTGTACCCCATAGTGAAAAGTACATCATCATCATCACATCATAAAACATAATTGAAATCTGTCACCTCCAGGTAGAAGAAACTGACTCACACACTTACTTGTTAATATTACACTACTCATTTCTCTCATTGTTTATCATTTGCTATATGTATGAATATATGTATGTGTTTTTCAAGTTTCCTTTTATTTCTCCTTCAGTTCAACAGCTCCATGATGCAGACGATGCAGTGCCTGATATAGTTGAGCAGCAGTAACAGATATCAAGCCCAGCATCGTCATGCGCTTTCAGAACTCTCATAAAAACTGTTTAACTGTGTAATAACAATTAATTAAGGAAATATTATATAATAAATAAGTAAATTAGTATCTATTATAAGCAATCTATGAAGTTTTCACTTTTATTTGCATATTTTTTGGAAAAATAAAACATTACATAGGCGAGAATTTTGGCTTAGGTTTTGTTTACATTGTTCTATACTGTAAGTTATGTGATTATTTTATTAAAGAACAATTTATGTTGTTATCATATTCCTACATGCTCTCCATTTTATTCTCTAGTAAGTATTCAAAGTGAGAAATTTTGGAAATAAGTGGAAACTTCATATAGTGTGGGCTCAATTCTTTGTTTACTTTTGTTTCATCACATAAGCAACATAGATTAAATCATTTCTATTCCTCCAAAAGTTTTGAATTAATAGACTTATCCAAACTGTAGCCATAAACGTTCTACGAAATTAAATATATCAATTGAGTAGGCTAGGAAGTTATTCTTGTTTAATTTAAGCCAAAGTTAAAATTAGATTGTAGTGAGTGAGAACTGTATGACTTGCGATAGGATTGTTAGTTCTGGGATATGGTGGTGGGTTGTTGCAGTTTCTTTCATGTGGGTGACTGTTGTGGCGTGGGAACTGCCCAAATAAATAAGGGTGATTGGTTTTGTAGGATTTAGTGTAGAGATAGGAAAGTAGTGGAACAGGAGGAGAAGATTTCTGCCCCTCAGGTGGAACCACATAAGGCAAAACAAGATCTCAAAAAGTTAAGGGGGGAGAAAGGAAAAGAGTGGTGGGAAGTGACAAGAGATTATAGAAGAAATAGCAATTGGACTTTCTCAAATGGTTCTGTTGTTAATTTGGAATACAGCTTTGATCTGTTGTCACAATTGCAAACTGATGGGCCACAAGTAGACAGCAAACTTTCAAAAAGTGTTTGAGAAGTAAGAAGTCAGGTCCATCTCTCCTCTTTCCTTTCCCGTACATTGCAGCCTCTTCTCCCTCTCCTCCCTCCTCCCTCTCTATACGCCTCCTCCTCTTTCCTTTCCCATACATCGCAATATGTTCTCTCTGTGAATCTCTTCCTCCTCCCTCTCTGCTGTCCATCTCCTCCTCTTTCCTTTCTCTGGCCCTCTCCTCCTCTCCCCTCTCTCTGTCCCTCTGTTCTTTTTTTCTTTCTGTCCACTCCCCCACCCCTCTCCCTGTCCACCTCTACCTTCCCACTCTCTCCCTGTCCACCTCGTCCCACTGTTGTGTCGGTAGCTGGGCCGACACCGTGAAGTTGAGATGGCTGAAAAGGCAAACTAGACTAACGCAGACGGGCGTGAAGTACTGGAACAGGATAAGTAATTAATGTTAGGAAGAAAAGTACGGAGCAGGTTTAATACTTAACTTTACTCATTCCTTGTTGTACATCGATCTTGACGATACACAGAAGACTTTAAGTACAATCACTGTATGGCTATTCTGTCTCTCGGCTAATGAGAGAGAAAGGCTTCGTACAACTGGGCGGTAGCTAGGTTCTCGTACAACTGGGGCGAGTGCTCTCTCGTATCACGAGACCTGCCTTGGTGGTGGCGCTAGGTCTGCGATTACACAGTGGCGACACGCGGGTCCGACATGTACTAAATGGACCGCGGCCGATTTAAGCTACCACCTAGCAAGTGTGGTGTCTGGCGGTGACACCACACCCACACCCTTCTCTGTCCACTTTATCACCTCCACTCCAGTACGAGGTTGCTAGTTCTCACAGTATTTCTTTCCAGATAGTAAACAGTATGTCTACCAAGTTTGGCTGACGTCGATCCAGGGGTTTAGGAACAGCTTTTTACACGTGGTTTTGCCCGCATAAGCACATATTACAGATATATTTCACACATATTGGCACACGCAGTTCACTTTTATCTCTATCTAATGTCACCCTGCAGTTCCGTTTTCACACAGTTTAATTTTTATGTTGTAATATCTCCAGAAATATATGGAGTACAACGATATAATTTCGTAGGTACATTCAGTGGAATATGTGGATACTGACTGCTAAATGTGTTGCGAATAGAGTTAGTAGCATAGACGTAAGAAATTTAAAGGTCATTCATGATGCACCAGTTCTTCACGCATCTCAGTGTTTCTGGCACCATATCCCCTGACCTAGGTGTTGTACAATGATATCATTTTTAAGGTACATTCAATAGCGTGTGTTAATGGTGTCTGCAACATCAGTCGCGAATACAGTTCGTAACAAATAAGTAATAAATTAAAACGCCATGCCTGATGTGGCAGGTTTACTGCATGAACAACGAAAATGTAGTAAACGATAAACTTTTTCCTTTGATCATTTTGTTGGTGCTGTCAGCGAGAAAAGTTTCGTTAAGATTTGAAATTATGTTTAAAGTTTCTTCTAAGTCAGTAAGTGCTCTCATTCTCAAATACAGGATGTATAAAATCTGGATATCGGCGTGTCGAGGGCTACACTCATTTTTACTCTCACCCACACACCTTTGATAGGAGGGTCGTAACACAATAAATGTGGAAAAATATGGCTGAGATGGTTTTCATTTATCATTAACATTAACGTCACCTATTGGCTCAACAAGATCAAGAAATGATATCCATTGAAGAAGAACTTTGCGAAGCGTTGATTATTACCTAGAAGTTTATGATATCTGACGAAAATGCTGGAGTGAAAGATCAGATTCGGAAGCTGTCAGGGTAATTCTTGATTTTGGATCTAATACCACGCACTGGATTATGGGCTTCTGCAGAAGAATTTAAATGATATTAGAGGAGGCACTACTGAGTGTATGGAGTGAGACTGGAGCCTCATTGAAGTATACTTGTCTTCAGAGATGACTCCCGCTTCGAATTGAGAGCCAGTGACCAGGGAAGATAGGTCTGGAGACGATCCAGACAGTGGTGGGATACGAACCTATGGCTCGATAACCAGCACAGCCATACGTCGATGATATTCTATTCCTGTGTTGTTACCCTTCATGTCAAGCCATCTTGGGCTTACACCTCAGCGCGATAATGCCCGCCCGAACACAGCGAGAGTTTCTACTGCTTGTCTCCTTGCTTACCAAACCCTACCTTGACCAGCAAGGTTGCTGGATCTCTCCCCAATTGAGAAAGCTTGGAGCATTAAAAGCAGGGCCCTCTGACCAGCTCAGGATTTTGACGATCTAACGCGCCAACTGGAGACAACCCTCATGTTATATTCCTCAGAATGACATCCAACAACACTGTCAATGAATACCACGTCGAATAACTGCTTGCACAAGGGCCAGAGATGGACCAACGCATTATTAACGTTCTCAATTTGTGAAGCTCTTTCTATTGAATAAAACATCCATTTTTTTCTGAACTGTAATCGTTTGTATGTACATGTACATCATGTCTACCAGTTTCCATTCCTTCCAGGTAATTCCTACATGGTACATTGTTTTTTTTCCCTTAGATGTATTATGACAAACAATCAAAGTCTGTTTTCATGCATACTACTAAACATCTACTTAGGAAGGCAAATTAGGGGTAATATGTGTATTAGAGTACAGCCCTAGGTGTCTTTTTTATATATGAGATGTCACCCTTGAGCAAACGTTACGTTCCACCCAGGCTACTTTGCAGAATTACAGAAGCAAAAAAAAGGTATTGTCAATCAATTGTTAATGTCCCAAGTTACTCTAGCATGGGATCGCTATTATGTATAGTGATATACTTTGATTTTGTTGTAACAGGATGATGTGTGGAGCAATTGTGTCTGATGCTTGCATGTAGTCGAGAGTACTACTTATGATCCATAACTACTATAATTCTCTGCCTCTGGAACACTAACGTAGCAACTCTGGAATTCCATAATATAATATAACATAAGCATTATACAGAATTGTTACAACACACTCCCATCCGTTTGACTCTATGGAAATTGTTTCAACTGTAGGGGGCTATAACTGTATCACCATCTTATCCACTTTAAATCCGGACACTTTTAACAGTAAAACCCTCATCAATATACAGCTAACTGTCAAAGTAAAATCTAATATGCAATCAAAGACATGAAGTCCTGTTTTAGACATATAATACATGGATTACGGTAGTATGACTGACGCTCTTCCCCCTCCCCCCCCCCCCTTATCACTTTACCGCCCACTTCCCCCTTTAAATGACATCTTTTGCATGCCAGTCAGCTTACAATTACGTGCCTGTGTTATAAGAACGTCGCATTTCTGGCTGGATATGTGTCAAATGGTTTAAATGGCTCTGAGCACTATGCGACTTAACTTCTGAGGTCATCAGTCGCCTAGAACCTAGAACTAATTAAACCTAACTGACCTAAGGACATCACACACATCCATGCCCGAGGCAGGATTCGAACCTGCGACTGTAGCGCCTAGAACCGCACGGCCACTCCGGCCGGCGGATATGTGTCCTTGTGCTGATCTGAGCAAAGTGTAGTTGTCTGCGCTACCACGATTTTCAGTTCTCAGACATCTATAAAACTGCTCTTTTTCCGGTATGCATCTAGAAGTTGGAAAGCGGTTTGCTAAGTCTTAAAACCGAAAGTATTACCAAATTTAGCAACCATTTCATTGTTAAGGATAGCCAAGCTGCATGTAAACTACGTGGATTCTTACAAAATCTCTCATACCAATCAACACCACTACTGCTCTAACAGAATCTCCACATAACAAAGGTGATATCCATTTTACTTACCCGTATGTTGGTTAAGACATTGCGAGCGAGGGCGTGTACGTATGTATGTGTGTGGACGGCCTATAATATTTTCCTTTTTTGACTGTAGGTAATTAATTTGAAATTGTCACAAACGGAGTAGAATGCCATATTTTACCTCCCTGATCACTTTATCCTACACATCTCTCTATAAATGTCTATGTCATATTCAAATGTAACATTGTAAAATCACTGATTGCGGCTATCCTATCAGACATTGTCTGTTTTTGCAATGTCATATTCCATGATAGTGTTACTTTACACATCAAAACACCTACTTAGGAATGGAAACTTCTACGTTTCATCGTTCTGCATCGCTATTTACAGAAACAGCGGATATATTGTATTCCCGTTGCTGTATCCAGGTTTTTCTTTACATGGTGTTTAAAGCAATTTGGAAGGGTTTTTGCAATTGGAGCTCGCTGACGTTAAATAGTCTTCCATTGCTTACAATAACATTATCATGTCCCTACACAAAGAACTCGTGGCTCAATGTCACTTAGTAACACATATCCATCCTGTATTTGACAGTATTGTGGCAAACAGTGCTTTAGATTGAGGAAAAACCCATGTTCCTTTTGTTTCAACGTAACAACTCCATATCGCTACCACTTAATAGAGTAGTAGAAATCAGTAGAAAAGCATGGATATTTGTAGGAAAATTAACGCTATTGACTGGAACAGCTGTGCACAGTATATATGAAACAGTATGAGATCCGGTACCCCTACGAATGCTGTCAAATGGTATCGCATTTGATGTCAGTAGTAGTGCATACAAGGTGAAGAAAAAAATGCTGCACATAGCGGTCCGAGTGCGATTCCTCATCCTAATTCAAGACAAAAGTTTACACAGCAAAATCTGGTCCCGCCAACAGGTTTAATAGAAATGCGATTTATAAAACGAGGCTCTGGCAACGCTGTAACTGCGTGCAGTGAGTCTAACCCTCCTTGCGTCTGCGATTCCAAATGACATCATTAAGTATTCCTAGCTTTTTTGAGCTTCCCCATGCTTCAATGATACCGTTAGGCATCGCTTCACGTCGTTCCAAGTTTGGCCAACAGATCACAGTGGCGTTTCCTTTCGTGACTCGATGTTTGTTTGAAGTGCAGATCAGAGAAGTGTCGTGAGTTGTACTACTGCATTTGTGAGTGTACAGTAACTGCCGTGTTTAGTTTTATTCTGTGTATACTGAAATTCTTGGATATGGAACCAACTTTACCTAATTCCTGAAGGGCAAGGGAAAGAAATACGGTAAGTTTACAATACAGTTACGTATACAGTTTTTTGAGTAATTATTGTGTGATTTCTAATGATGCCATTTGGAGTCTTTGATGCATTAGTATGTATTAGGTACGCAAAAATGAATTTGTATCATAAGAATGAATTGTGTTTGTTCTTATATAATATTTCGTAGTTTTCATTCTTGCATCATATTTTTTTATAGATAAAGCGTGGAAAACATGAAGCTCTACGGCATGATGAAATTCCTCTTCTTCTTCTGCATGGCGATGACTCTGAAATATCGGATGACGAAATTGTTTCGGATGATGAAAGTGACTATGATCCATCAGTACAGCAAGTATTGCGTCTACAGACAGCACCTGAACTGGACAGTTTGGAAGAAGCTCTTACTGATGATGAAACTCCCGTATCTGTACAGCTTGAAACTTGAGGAGCAGGAAATTCGAACTGTCTGGGCTATACGTGGATATGCAAGGATCTGCAGGCTATGGATGTTCAGTGTGCTGTGCAGTTTTCGGATCCACCAAGTGAAGAACGTTCTCCCCTCCAATATTTTGAAAGTTTTATTGATGAGACTATAATTGACAATTTAGTAGCGCAGACAAATCTATACTCTACTCAAGTTTTAGGACCAAGTATAAACACTAGTGCCAATGAAATAAGACAGTTCATTGGCATTCATTTACTAAGTGGTATTGTGAGTGTGCCGAGTTACAAGATGTATTGGGCAAATGAGACAAGGTATAGTCAGATAGCTGACGTGATGCAACTCCGTCGATTTTACAAGTTGAGGAGGTATTTGCATGTGAATGACAATGCAAATATGTTACCCAGGGATGACCCTCATCATGACAAGCTGTTCAAGGTCAGGCCATTTTTAGATCAACTAAAGAACAATTTTCTAAAAACCAAAGCTGAAGAATACAACAGTATTGATGAACTTATTATTCCGCTAGAATCACATACTTCTCAGCGCCAGTATATAAAATTACAGCCACTCAAATTGGGCATAAAAGTATTTGCTCAAGCTGGTGTAAGTGGCTACATTTACGATTTTGAAGTGTATGTTGGGAAGGCGACAAACACTGCAAGTAATCCTGAGTTAGGAATGAGTGGAAATGTAGTGATTTGGCTGACTAAGAACTTGCCTAGGCATGCCAATTTCAAACTCTTTATGGACAACTGGCTCACTTCCTTCAACCTAGCAGTAAACCTTAGAAATGAATGAATATATGATGTGGGAGCCATCAGAAAAAAAAAACATATTGGGTGGATGCCGTCTGAAAAGTGATGCAGAGATGAAAAAAGAAGGCAGAGAAACCTGTGATTACCGTGTAGATGAAAGAAACAATATTATAATTTTGAAATGGTATGACAATAAAGCTATCCACTTGATTTCTACTTATAAAGGCAAGGAACCTGTTGAAAATGTGGCATGTTGGAGTAAAAAAAACAGATCGTATATAGACGTTCCACATCCCACATTGTGCAGGAGTATAATATGCACATGGGAGGAGTGGATCTCCATGATATGTTGGTCCAAATATACAGAATAAACATAAAAAGCAAGAGATACTACCTGAGAATTATTTTCCATTTCATAGACATGGCTTGTGTGAACGCTTGGCTGCTTTATAGGCGACATTGCGCTCAGAAAAATGAGAAATATACACCACTGCTGAAGTTTCGAGCAGAAATAGTTAGTGCCTTGCTGAAGAAAGGAATTGGTACACCTGCATGAAACAGGGGTCGTCCAGCCACAGACTCTCCAAATCTACCTGCTCCCAAAGAAAGCCTAAGCCAATTCGCCCATTCGTTGATGTGCTCTTTGACCAAACAGGACACTGACCAGAGCATTTAGCATCAAAATGAAGATGCAGACTTTGTATAAAGGCATATTCAAGAGTTAAATGCTCCAAGTGCAATGTTGCATTGTGTTTTAACAAAAAAAATAATTGTTTCAGAAATTTTCATTGTAAATAAATCAGTAAAAAATCAATTTGTGTTAAAAATAAATCAAAGGTTCAAAGACACATGCTGTTTTATTCCTCAACAAAACTATAAAGAGTTTTAACACTTATTAATAAAATAAATAAGAAATTAGTTTATGTATTTATACTGACTACTTTACACCTAAGTAATACTTATGGTGAATTTCTGTGACAATGATGCCATTTGGAATCATTATTTTATTTATTAACCAATAGCTTCAAAAGGACTTCTGCAATGGCTATCGTCTATGAGCAACATATACAGTAAATATTCATCACAAAAAAATTTTCTTCAATTTTTTTCTAAATGTGACGCACAAAGGGCTAAGAGCACGTAGCATGACTTTTGCACTGTGCTGGATGTGTTCCATTACTTAAGTGAGACGAGGGAATGCTCTGGGGAACGGTATGCAGGCTCACCGATGTTCAGTTTCGCATCAAACATTTTTTTCGGTTGAAGCATCAAACCCTATCCAATTATGTATTTCTTTCTGTTACTGTCACCTTTATTTAAACGTTAACACATAGCATGAACTTCCTACAGATGTAAACGACCACTTTGTTCCGTCATGATACAAATAAAGCCAATAGAAAATTATAGTGGATACAGTAACAACATCTGTATCCAATGAAGTACGAAAACACATTAGTTAGACTACACTAGATTCTAAATTATGCTACACACAATAATTCCACTCTGTACGTTTGACACCTACGCTTATCTTTACAATGCAGGTACATAGACGTACGAGCAACGTTCACTTTAGAGAAGGTGTTCAAAGCGACCGTCTTGCATTTACAAGTACTTCGCCACTCACTGGACCATACTTTGCTCGACGCTACGTAATACACCCGCAACAACTATTGCCGAAGCGGCATGCATGCGAACTATTAGGTCGTGTACATCCATGAATGGAGTACTATAAACTTGTTCCTTTAAGTGTACACACAAATTTTAAAAAAATGTAGTGGATTAAGGGAACGTGGAGGCTATAACATTGGACCTCCACAACCAATCTGTTTCCCTGGAAACGCTTCATATAAATGGTTGTGTACATTCGTTCCAAAGTGTGGCAGTGCACCATCATGCTGAAACCACAGCTGTCGCCGACCACCAAGTGGAACATTTACTAACGCTTCAGGCAAAGTACTGCAAATAAACGTACGATAATAGAGGTACATTGGTAAGAGCCCAAACGCACTCCTCCAGCGATTCCAGCCCGTAGGTTTATGCCAAAGTTTCCCTGAAACCCACGTTCACAGGTGACATGTGGGTAGTGTTCCAACCAATAATGGCTGTTGTAGGGATTGAAAATATCGTCACGAGTGCAGCTAGATTCTACAGTCCATATCACGTCATTTTTATAGGATGCTCGTTATCTTCCATTTGGTGCAAAAGCCATTCACAAAACTGTACTCATCGAATGCGGTCATCTGGCTCCTGGTGTTTAGTTGACATGTAATTATGTGGAAGCAGTTTTTCATCGTGCAACACTTCAACAACCAGTCTTTGAGATATCTGAAAATGCCTTGCAATATCGCGAGTACCACTTCGTGGTGGTTTCAAGAATCACGTCCTCTGTTTGTGGAATACGACTAGTCCTTGGACGACCTCTGTCCATTACTTGCGGACGTAGATTACCAGTTTCCCGAAGACGTTGGTCCAGATGACAAAAAACATTCTTATCGGCATGGCGCCTGTGAGTACAGCATACGCACAAGGAGCAGCAGCATCTTGGTTATAGGATGCACACAGCACCAATAGCGTTTCGACGTATTCATCGTTTGTGTACTCCATTGGGAAGTCGCCCTGCATAAACTTGACAAAACTATTTACGGCTGTACACCACGCAGTTAGTTGACACATGCATGCAGTTAAAGGATCCCACTGTTAAATCACAGGCTACTGTCATTTGACAAGATGATGTTCTGCTTATTAACGACGAGGACTACCGAACGGACGTCTAAAAAATAAAAAGAAGAAACATGATGAGGATTCGAACCACAACAGCACCGGTACAGTAGTATGGAGTGATGCACATTACTCTGTAAATTCCATTGTGCTGCACTATGTGACACTGTTGCCAGCTCCTTGTTCTGACAGGTGTGTTTTCAAAACGCACACAATCTGATTTTGCGGGATAATATTGTGCCTCGAATGTGGATGAGGAATCGCATGCCAACCTCGAAGTGCTGCAATTTTTCTTCACCCTGTACAATAAGACATCAAAGATTTAGTAGGTAGAGGGTGGAACTGACTGCAACGGAAGTCAGCTCTGTGTGTGCGTGGCCGGCCGGCTGGCCACGCGGTCCAGCGCTCTGCTTCTACAGCGGGAAGGCGTGCTGGTACCCGGCATCAATCCACAGCCTGTAGATGGTTTTTAAGGCGGTTTTCCATCTATCTCGGCGAATGCAGGCTGGTTACCCTTATTCCGCCTCAGTTACACTGTGTCGGTGATTGCTGCCAAACATCGTTTCCACATTCGCGTACACCATAATTATTCTACCAAACAAACATTTGGGGCTACACTCGTCTGGTACGAGACGTTCCCGGGGGGCAACTGGGGGCCGAACGGCACAATAACCCTGGGGCGGCGGTGAGGTTGGTGGACTGCTATGGTCTGTTGTGGGGTTGTGAACCACTGAGGGGCAGGGCAGGACGAAGCCTCTCTGTCGTTTTTAGGTCCTCAGTTTAATACCACTGTCTGTGCATACGTACCTTTACTGCAGATAGGAAACCCATTAGTGTGATAGTATGTGTTGTGTACATCAACCATGACTGTGACAATGCCATGTGGAAAACAGTTACCGTGAGATGAAAAAGCAAAAATCGGTATGTACAAGAAAATAGGACTCTCTAATCGTCGAATTACCAGGAAGTTGAACCCTTCAAGTAAAGTGATTGATAATTTCGTTAGGTCGGGGGCACGATATGGACAGAACGGAAAATATGAGCACAGTAGAAAATTATCTGAGCCATTGTAACGACTGCTTTTGTGTAAAGCAAGAGCCACAAATGGTTATTCTTTCCGACTTCGTACTGATTTACAGTCGCCAGTACCTGCCAGACGTATGTGACAAATGTATTCGAGAAACGACTACAGAAACCTGGTCTGACTCTCAAACACAAACAAACTAGAGTGGAGTTTGCGGAAAAACAAATGTCTTATGCTTCAGAATGGGATAAAGTGCTCTTCCGTGATGATACGAAGTTTAATTTATATGGACCGGACGGATTTCAATATTATTGACAGGATCTGATAACAGAGCAGAAGGTAAGAATGAACAGAAATTCTGGTGGTGGAAGTGTTATTTATGATTTGGGCATTTCAAATTATACAAAATCACAGAAACTATTAGTCCAATGGTGTCAGTTCAGGAACTTCGTAGCATTGGCTGTAAAACTGAGTAACTGGCAGGACAGGTATTAACTAAGAGATGAAACTTGAAGCTAGCATTGTGAACCATTAATTATAGTAATATTGGCTACCAATTTTAAGTAGGTTTCAAATTACGTGATGGTAACTTTCTTCAATAGCTGTCGTTTGTGATTCCGTGCGTTATTTATCTGGTATTCTGTGATGTACACGGTTGTCAGAAACAGTTAGCCAGTCAGGCCGTCGCGCTCTTAGATTCAAGTGGCCCGCCAGGTACGATTAGTGTAAGTTGTTCTCACAGCATAGATGATAGCGCACGAGACCGCGCAGCCTTTGCCTTGGGTTCAGTGCTTACTGCCGTCCCAGTTCTGGTTTTAGGAAACCAGACAACGAACACGTCTGACATCATCTTCTCTGGCAGGCCACTTGAGTTTTCACACACAACAGCCTGACTGGCTAAGTTCAATGCTAATTAATTTGGAAATAGGGCAGTGTAAGGAATTTTTTTCTTAATAATCATTTCTCAGCATAAGCTACACTCTAATACTGTTACAAGCTTTTCACGTTGTTTATGTCTACCCTGTATGTTGTCGCTAGTGGAAGAGGAGTTGAATGTGTTAACATCTGACACTACATAGAACACCACACAAGCACAATTATCAGAATAGACAATACCATGATTAGACAGATATATCCAGGGGATTTGCAAGAGTAATAAATTAGATACTATTTGGCAAATCCCAAAGCTTAGTATGAAGCAGTAAAGTATGTTAACACACGCAGTACTGACAGCATCATGTTTCACAAACCATGTGTTGTTGTAAGTTATTCCCTTATTCATCACTGAAGTGGACTCTCAATGAAGTGATCATAAAACACAGCAAAATGGAAAAATGTGCTCACACCTGACAGGGGCGACACATGGACATGCTAAGGTTATTTCAGTGTACCTGCAGTGCAGTAGTACAATATCAAAAAAGCAAGAGGGATAACATTATCTAACTAATGTTTCCCTCACATGTGTAGGTCAAATCTTAACACATATACACACACAAAATAGCGTAAACAGGTCAGCCATATGCTGCAACATGTGATACCACCTCCTGTACAACAGTGTCTCGACTTACACGCTAAATAATTAAAACTATAAAAAAACAAACACCGTCGAAACAGACCTTGAAGGCCCAGCGATACCAACTGGCTGCTGTGTCGTCATCAGCCCTTAGTGTCTCTGGATATGGATGCAGAGGGGCATGTGGTCAGCACACCACTGTCTAAGTTGTCAGTTTTCGTGACCAGTAACTAAAACTATAAACAGACAAATAATATTTTACATTAGATACACCATTTCACTTTTTATGGAATAACATTACTTGTAGGACTCAATCATCAGATTACTAAAGCATTTTCACAGCATCCGAATATTCAGTGCAAATGAGCACAGTGCAAGAATTCAGAAGACACAGTTACTCGTAGTAATAGTTTATTTGTCATACTTCGAGTGGGCATTTACGTAAAAAAAAAACAGCTACAGTTATAGCAAATAACAGAAAATGCCCAATACTCTCATGATTATTGTGTTAATAAATATATGAAACTTGAAGGCAGCCATTAATGATGGTAATATTGGCCACTATTGGGACAGCTCCAGTTACACACAATTCACCTAGAGGACTAACATTTTTGTAGAATTTACCATGATGTCTCACACAGTAGTGTCAAAGTGATTTGTGTTAATATTTACCACCATTATTCAGGATACACTGTGATGTCATTGATTTGTACTGTTGAAGTATTGCACCTCTTAATATCTGCTGCCATTTTTTAACTTTGCTGCTAATGGTCTTCTCACTACATTGAATGATGAAACATATGTAACTGACACAGTAATAAAATTCACAAATACTTACACCCTGATGTTCTCAGTACAGGCCACAGGCCAAGAATAGAGAGCGAGTTGCTTGAGAGCACTGGAGCTTGGTACAAATGGCTCTGAGCACTATGGGACTTAACATCTGAGGTCAAAAGTCCCCTAGAACTTAGAACTACTTAAACCTAACTAACCTAAGGACATCACACACATCCATGCCCGAGGCAGGATTCCAACCTGCGACCGCAGCGGTCGCGGGTTCCAGACTCAAGCGCCTAGAACCACTCGGCCACACTGGCTGGCAGCAGTGGAGCCTTATCGCTTTTGGCTGAGAGTAACAGCACATGTTTGATGAACAATACAGATTATACTATTGAGCACAGGCTACAGTGTGACTGGCTCGAAATCAGCGGTGCAAAGATGTGTACTTCACTTCAGGCAGATCATTATCTACAACGTGCACTTACATCTGCATCGGGATCTTTTTCTAAAACAATTAACGTGTTTATGAATCGAGTAGACACACATCTGCATAAAGGGACATGCATGTGACAAGTATTGGGACAAAGTTCAATCTACGCCACTCTGCATTGTTGCCAGATGTATCCAAGATGGCGCCGATGACATCATCCAAGATGGCTGCGTGTAGACTAGGCAACAGCGCATGATGTCATCTAAGATGGCGGACATGACGTCAGCGGATGACGCAAGTACAGTTATCCAAGATGGCGGCTTTTTGGCGGGAATGTGACACACACCCCTGCCCCAAAAAAGTGGCGGGAAGTTCAAATCCCAACAGGACAATGCATTACACCACTGTTATCTCAACTAAGCTAAGAAAATCGTGGGAAAATAGGTCACTTCACCTACCTCCACTAACCTGAGTCACCCAACCGCCACCTCTTACTACGAACTGGCGCCAAGTTTGAATTTTGGCGGTTAACAAAGGTCAATTTGTGTATCTCTACTAAGCTAAGAAACTGGCGTGAAAGAAAAGACACTTGTACTAACCTCAGTCACCAAACTGCCTCCTCCTCCTAAGGTTCAAATGGTTCAAATGGCTCTGAGCACTATGGGACTTAACATCTATGGTCATCAGTCCCCTAGAACTTAGAACTACTTAAACCTAACTAACCTAAGGACAGCACACAACACCAAGCCATCACGAGGCAGAGAAAATCCCTGACCACGCCGGGAACCTCCTCCTAAGGATTCGTGGGAAAAGGACTTGGACATAAGTCTTTATTTAAACAATTTCAAACAGTACGGCCATCCAGTATGTTCACCATGAGGTCCAAACTCCAACTGACTTAGTACACAGCGCCACACCAGAGGGCACTACCGTAATGTCAGGTGATGACGCAGGTACCGTTATCCAAGATATCTTCAAACAGTGTATTCACCACAAGGTCTGGACCTAGTACACAGTACCACCAGCAGATGGCACTGTCGTCTGTTTCGTGACGTAATCCAAGATGATGGGGGTAAATGGCGGGAAAACAACTCTGAAGGTGCTGGACGTAAGATTTTATTTTGCAGATAGTGACTTCGCCATGAGATCTAGACTCCAACTGGCCTAGTACACAACACAGCCACCAGAGGGTGCCGTTGTCTGCTTCGTGACATAATCCTAGATGGTGGGGGGAAATGGCGGGAAAACGACTCTGAACACATGTCTTTATTATGCAAGCAGTCTCTCCCCCACGGGATCTAGACACCAACTGACCTAGTACACAGTACTGCCACCAGATGGTGCTGTCATCCCTCCTGTGAAGTAATCCAAGATGGTGGTCTGTAGGGGGAAAATAGCGCGAAAATGACTCAGCCTGCGCTGGGTTGCTGTATAGAGCAAGGAAGGAGTGCACTCTATTTGTTTTGGAACATTTTATTTAAGGATGGAGTACATTTATCACACTGATAAAAAAACACTAGCCCTGATGTACTTTGGGCCATGTCACACAGTCCACAGACCTGTAAACTACTTCTAAATAACGCCCTAAAAACATGCAAATAACTCCTAAATTAAACAAATAATTACAGTATACCCTTTCAAACTCATCCTAAATAATGCAGCACAGTGATGTGTAGACACGCTCAGTACTCGTAAACTGTCGAAATAACGCATAATGCAGCCTACAGACGTATTTGCAAAATAATCTAATCAACAACCGCAAGCACTCTCTGTGCCACCCCCGGTCCCCCCACGAAATGACGCGGCCATCAGCTGTCAAACTACACACAGATCCCCTCAGGCATGAGGCAGTGACAGCCCTTTCATACTTGACACCAGAGAAATTCCAATCACAATACGTGTTCATCCAGACGCTGATGATGATAACGCAATTGGACGGAAGCCAACATTTATTTACAGAGCGCAGAAGCTCCTAGCTGGGCAGCGCGCGCATGTTGTCGATGCAGCCGACATCAACAGGCAGGAGCGTAAATGCTCCATGGGGCGCACACAGCCGTGAGCCGCAGCCAGACACGGGGGAAAGTTGTTTCTATTGCAGACTATACAGTCACGGTCATACCAATGTCACATAACTCCAAGGCGCGTTCACGTCTGTATCATACTCCACACACCTCAAGGCAGCACATGACTTAACCGCTGATGACAGAATAGCACAGGCAGGTTTCCCCCTAGCCCTTGTAACGGACCATGCGTGACGTGTTCAGCCGTGTGCACCCAAGCCAGCGTGGCTCACGCCTCGCCTCGCCCCAAAACGTCTGCATGGCGACTCGCCATCTAAAATGTTCTCAATGTTATTCTTACGTCACATGGCTTTGTAAAAAGTAACAGCCAAGTCGACCCCTCGGGAATTGTATAGTATCCCAGAAATAGTTAATGCTCGCTTTCGTGATGTTTCAGCTTGTATGCACGAACATTCTTACCCTAAGAGAACCTGTTTACGAAAATAACGTCGAATACAGTCTTCCTCGCGAACCTAACGTGATAGCCTTCCTGCTCTCAACATACGCAAATGTTCTCACCGCTTTGTAGAGGTTCCTATATCCCAGCAGAAAGGATGTGGATAAATCGAGCATTACGGTTGGCACTTATCGAATTTACCCTCCGAATTACTGATGCCACTGGTATTGCAGCACCATCCACCTTTTCTTTCTGTGACTTTCAGAGGTAAAATTATTTTGCACAGATCGCTATATTGCATGAACAGTTAAACCCGCAAAGTTGTCTACAGATCATCAAATACATACGAGACTCACAAGAATACTGGAAGCCAGGAAGATATTTACCAGTGTAACTGCAATTAAATATTACGATTGCTGCTACAGTCCGACACTGATCGATGTACAGGTAATGTCTCCTCTTGCCGACTGTGCTTCTGGAACGAATCTCACTATCTATAGCACAAAAAATTATGGTATGCCTACACTCACACCAGCTATATGTCAAATTGCTCCCCAGTCCTAGGGAAGTACTTTCAGCCTCTTCTTTCTTTCTACAGACGAGACTTTCATCTGCAATAAACTATTTTACACTGATCACCCTATTGCACCGACAACTAAACCTCGCAAACCCCTATACATATCGTCAAATACGGGAAGACTCATACTCATTTACACTGCTCTCCCACGAAGGACAGTAGCTTGAATATTAGTCCACGAAACCGATCACCAACCACGCAATATATCACCGCCTACCATGTCGATTTAGTAAACATATAATTCATATCATCTGCCATACAAAATCATCCCTTTTACATCATTCGTAGATATACCGCAAAGACGGACAGTACCGTATATATACTCTTCTCAGCACTAGGGTATCTACGCCCAACTGGTGCCCACAGCACATCAGAACTGTTCTACAAATTCGGGATCGTTTCCCCTTGGCACAAACGCGTTACTGTTTCTGCTTCCTTGCTTGCTCGCTTTTCTATGCACAACTCCAGACTCGGGGATTAGAAACACACGTATTTTCGCCATGATATTATACCATTTTCACCGTACTTCTCGATTTCTCGATATCAAGTACTAGGCAGCATCCTACCGATCGCTAGAGCAACATAATTCCCAAGACATAGACTGGAAATTATTTCTCTACAAACCCCAAACCTTTGCGAGGTGCAGCGTGCTGAAAATCATTGAGTAACTAGAAACAAATAGAGGAAACTGTTATTTCCACTTTCGATTACTGATGTCGCTGAAGTAACAGATTCCAAATTATTCCTATAATTTACAAGCCAACTAAGGTCTTTCCCATGTCTAGAGAACAGGCAAACTTGTCTTCCACGTCCTAGATGCACACACCACACTCGATCTTCCCTCAACTAAATAAGAGCGGGAAATGCGCAGAACCAGTAAACCGAACAATTTCCATGGGAGGAAATAACAGTCCAGCGCTAACGCACATCCATACACAACCTGCTCAAATTTTCACTTCATCATGAAAGCCGCCCAACACAAACTAAGTATTAGTTCGCTATTCGGTCATCTAGAGGATGGTAAAGTTAACTCGTATACATTCCTACACTCCAACAGGCCTCTGCATTCGGACGGCTGCTGCCGTTAACGGGGAACGTGAACCATTCCCTCCATAGGCCATGCATACACGGAATCATTCTAGGAAACTGGTCACATACATCTTTTATCCCTATACTTACAATTAACTGTTGCGATCGCGAACTCAACTGAACGGCATTCGACAATGAGCGAAGTATCAGAAATGTACCCTGCTATCGGCAGTGGCTCTGGAAATAGAAATATGACTACCTTCCTATGACTTGATATACTCTTCCCTTTGCTATCAGAGGACTCCAAGTCAAATCCATACCCTTCGTACCACTGGACATAGTCATTTTCTTTCCACAAACACATACTAATAAAGCCTGATGCTCAAATGCGAACATATCACACATTCCCTGCTACTACGATGTATAATACTTCTTCAGTAACTGATTGCCTGCGAAACGAAATAGTACTGACCGAAAATCAACGATGAGTGTGCATGTCTCTTAGGTTTTTCTTGCGAGTCCTACCACCATGTTCTAGAAAGAGTGACGTAATCTGTGAGATGTTAAAGAAAAATCCGATTGCAGCAACTACTGCATGTTACGGTCACAAGCGGTCTTGGTTCTACAGGTACACACAAGTACCCAACGACATTACCTTCGAACGAGGTGGTTTTTCCCCGGACAAATACCGTGACGGTGATCGTAGAAATGCGTATTACAAGCCCACAATGCAACCTCGTGATAAAATTATACCATTTTGAAAGTGTTACGCTATCCGCTAGAAATGATGTCAATCATTTGGTATCAGATCTCCCCACTCAAGCACATACCTGCATCGGATCTCACCCACAAGTGAATCATATTTCTGGCATTTCCACATCTCGAAACGAGTCACCTCTCCCGAACCTAGCTGTTACAGTAAAATTCCAGTGTGGTTTTAGTCACCCCCTACACATCTTGCAATTGCTACCATTTCTACAGCTTCGTGCATGTGATCGTTATAATTTAAGTCGGAACTGAGCAGAACTAGGAGAAAGACATATCCACCACCTTCTGTAAGCCGTGTAGAAACAGAATGACATGAGTTAGTGTAACACGAGCATGTTTTGACCATTCGAGGACATGCGCGCAATGTGGTACATCCCAAAACTAGATTCAAGTACTACAGATCCGCGTCCATTCAAATCAATCAGCCCAACATGCTGTCATCATTATTCTCTACCCCCCCCCCAAGATAGAAAAATTACGAACTATAAAAGCTCATCCGATTTAGAAGTCACCTAGGCACCGATGCCGACGCTATGACGCAAAGCTGCAGTGGGCCACCAGCACGGAGATGGAGATTCCGCAATGCTTCCCAGAATAGCGTAGTGTGCAGCCAGCCAAGCATTCCTAACGGTATACCTCTACCCTCACCGAATTTACACCTCAAACTGCTGCTGTTACTACCGGCTGTTAAATGTACAGGCACCACAGAAGCCACTTTAAAGTGTGATCACCTATACTCTAGGCGAATGAACTTATCCCACATGTAACGTGCGTGTGGGGCACACAATACTCGTTAAAGCCTGTGTTATGGTAATTGAGCGGGGTTCACCTTATGAGAAAGGATTTTCGTATAGATATCGACCGCGTGTACCTGAATGGTGGCAAATCAGACTTACACCCACTCTGTAAGAACAATTACCCGTCAAGCAAGTCCGAAATGCAACTACACGTCAGGACGGACCAAAAGCAACACTGAAGATGCTACCAATTTCATAATAATACAGTCGCCAACCTAATTACGCATTAACTGAGTTTCTTCCCTGTACAAGTTGGTGTATATTCATGCAAAACAACACGTAGTAACACTGCATAATATAGTAGAATTTTACAACCAAAAAATCTATTGAAATGACAGTTTCACGTTATGTACTGATATGGAAAAACCATGAATACATAACACTACACTACAATGTATACTACAAAACTTTATACTGTCTATTAATCTGATTAAAATCGAGCATAGGTTACCCTAGCAATAGCACTTTCGTGACAAACACGAAATGTCAATTTTGATAAAGATAAAATACTGATAAATTTTGACTTTTATAGTGACTTTAACTTTTGCCGGTCAAACCAATTTAGAACACTTCAGAATTCAAATGAATAAAAAAAGGGGGGGCGTCCTGAAACTGTTATGATCACTGTATAAAAAAATTGATTACTGAATTTATTATGCGGTCAAGATTTCTAGTATATAAGTTACCACTCTTTTCATCTTATTTACTGCTCATTTAAATACCTTTATATCTGTCTCGAAATAATTAAACTTCATTACTATATCATTATTAAAGTTATCTTTCAACTTCGTTAGACCTTCGTTATTCATTTACTGGTTCATTAACAAAACAGTTCTTTAAACACCATTCTAACATAGCTAGATCTGCAAGTAATTATTATTAACACAAACTTTAATTTTTCATTTCGGGACTCTCGGATTGCACAACATTTGGAAAGGACCCTGTCTAGGTTAGTTGTGAGGATAACTAAATGAGGGGAAAGTTCGAGTAAAATTTAGGTTGTTATTGAACAGTTCACTATATGGTCCATACGAATACAGTACTAAAAGTTTCAACCTGCTTGTATCGATGTGGCGGTTGGCGAGCGGCGAGATGACGAGGCACAGAGCACACATACAACCACAGCTATGGCTCTTGACATATCGGCACTTTAATTCTTCTTAGCGTCGCAATACTTTTCCATTTAGCGCCTATGGAATTTTGCCATGCTGTGTGAGCATTGGAACAGCATACCCGAGGCTCAATAAAACTACGTCTTCCAGGAGAGCCTCCTCGCTCCAGAAGGTGTTGCTCAGACCAATGCCAAACTCCAACTACTACTGAGCCCGTTGTGCCGTGCAGTGCCCGTGCGCATTTCCCCGTGCTCGCCTGCCATTCACCTTTTACCGCTCCCTTACAGACAGGGTATTCACCCGAGGTTTTGCAGTCTACATATCCTAACACATTGCCTACGTATGGATCAGACGCACAATTACAATGTTAAACATCTTACAACAGTTCCAAAATTTGTTACATTTCAATTCTATTACAATATTGCTTGATATTTGACATAAACATTAATATTCACATTGAAACTCGTTTACAGTTTTCTTAACACAATGGCATGAAACAAAAAAGAAATGAAATCAGAACATTAATTACACTAGTTTATCGAAAAATCAGATGGAAAAAAATTTACTTACAGGTTAGGTTAGTGTTGTTTAACGTCCCGTCGACATCGAGGTCATTAGAGACGGAGCGCAAGCTCAGGTTAGGGAAGGATGGGGAAGGAAATCGGCCGTGCCCTTTCAAAGGAACCATCCCGGCATTTGCCTGAAACGATTTAGGGAAATCACGGAAAACCTAAATCAGGATGGCTGATTTACTTATATGTACAATAGTACAGCATCATTGTTGTTACACATGCCCCTGTTTCGAGTAAATTTCACTAAGTGCAAATTTGATGGGAACACTGGATTTTATATTTATACAGGGGTTCTGAATCTTTGTGTGAATGTACCATCATAAAATTTTGTACCACTAAACTTCCTTTCACTCACATTATAGAGGTCTATACTTTTTAATATTTCGAGAACATTTGCCTGTCATTTACTTAAGTGCCTTTGGCACAGTCCAACCTCCTATCACAACATAATTTAAATAGCAAATTACTTATCATTATTAAATTTCTCAGATAAATAAAATCAAAATTTGGAACACAAATACTTAACTACAAAGCATATACAAATACCTATATACATTATAAAACAATTTGTTGCTGCTTGCATTGAATGGCAGTCCATTTCCTTATTTACTAACAAAAACACAATACTATTTAGAAAAATCACTACACATATTTGCTGCCTATTATTCAGATTTGGGCAGTCCATTTCGCATCATTTTATCACATCACCTGTACCACACTTACAACTCTGATTTGACTATTTATCTGACCTCTTTGGTGTTTGGCAGTCCTTTATATTATGACTCACATACTGCTCACCTTGATTTTTGGCAGTCCCTTCTTTTATTTGGCTTGCAGCATTTACCCTTTCTTTTCAGCCCTTTTTTCCATACATCTTTACATTTATAGTACATTTGGTAATCTGAAACTTACATAAGTACATTAGCACACTGACATTGGTATACATACATTTACAAAGATTTGTTACATTTAGAATAAAATAGTTTCATCGTAAGATACAGTACATTTACTGCAGATTGCTTTCTGAGTGTACTTAGGTCACTCACTCCTAGGAACATGCAATTTCAGGTCCACAACGTTTCTTACACCTAAAGGTCTCTTGGATTTTCGGTAGATCAGGTAGTAAGCATTATCGTGTAGAATGTTCTGTATTATATACGGTCCATTATAAATATATTTAAATTTGGAAATTTCATGTTTCAGTTCACTAGATTTTTCGTGGGGTTTTAAAAGAACATAATCCCCAATTTTAAATTTTGAAACTTTCAGGTTTTTATCATGTCTTTTAGACCTAGATTCAGCTTTTTGCTTTGTCCTTTTTCTGACTAATTCTTTCTTTTGACTCAATCCCAAGCTTGTACAAGGTGGAAACTCTAGTTTTTCCTCAATTAAACTTTTACTTCTGCTGCCTAACAAAATTTCTTCCGGTGGGAACCCAGTAGTTTCATGATGTAAGGTGTTCATGACATTCTCAAAGTCCAACATAAATCTGCCCCAGGCTCTAAATCATGCCCCTTCCTGTTTTTTCCACAACGCACCTTGGTCGACTGTGACATTGTCCCAAGATACGTTCCTGACCCGTGAACCATTTATATCTGGTGGCTTTCTCGGTTTCTGGAGTTCAAAGTCTTTGCTTACTTGAACTCTTTGCAAAATAGACACTGAGTCATCAGGTGGCTCTTTCTTTCTGTGTTCAGTCTCAACATCTGGGTTTTGTTTTGAAACTTCGTCATCAGTATGTACATTATCGCAATTAGCTGTATTCCCATTATTTTCACTAGTACCGAAATACTCATCATCTGAACTATCGTCAGAATCCGACCATTCTGGATCGCTTTCAGGTTCTAACATAAAAGCTTTTCTGAGACAGGCACTAAGTTCTTCCTCTGCATTTTCATCAGGCTTTGATTTTAACTCAATATTCTCTTTACGCAAAACGACCTCATTATCAGCTTTACTCACATCCACTGTTACTTCATATTTAGTGTAATCCTCGTGAACTTCAGTTACTCTTAGGTAATTACCTGCCCTTTCCCCATGGTGCCTTTCGGTAACAGCTTGTACTGTTGGCGGATCGTTAACAGAAGTTACTTCCTCATCAATGCTTAGGATTTCATCCTCCAATTCCTTCCTATCTTAAACCATCGTCCTATCGGCAGCAAGCGTACTTTGCGCGGCGCTATTTACTCTCTCCTCTTCAAATTCGGGTCACGTCACCTTATCGACGTCCCTACTATTTCCTTTTTCACTAATTAACCTCCTTGCCCCATATTCCTTCTTAAAATCCTCCCACTCACATTGCTTGAGGCCCTTGTACAGATCGTCGATCTGCACACGCCAATCAGTTACTTCTGCTAATTCATTCTCGCCATTTACTTCATTGCTAACACTGCTAACCGCACCTCTCTGTGTATCCACTGTTCCATCCACTATTTCCTTCGCCACGGAATTACCACTCGTAATGTATTTGCCAGTTCTTACGGCAATGTTCATGCCTAATTCTGCCGCCTTGCTAGCGGCTTCTCTCTGAACAGCTGTTCTGCTAGGCTGGACCTTTGCCCTCTGGTGAACCACTTGCCTGTTAACATGTATCGCACTGCGCAGTGAAGATGAATCATTTGCGCACGCACCTGACGCTTGTTTCGCAACAACACACTGCATCGTTCGACGCCTGTCTCTAAGCTGTCTCATAACTCCACTGTCAGTCCGGTAATATTTCTTAAATCGGTGCCGGTATGTTCTGTCCACTTCTGTTTGGCCCACAACGTTCGCAGAAATCAGTTTCCCGCGTCGTTATTATTTTGCGCGGTGTATCCTCTACCGCGACCTGGATAACCCCCTCTTCCTCTTCCTCTGCCTCTACCTCTTTGCATCATGTTGACGCAAAAACCATCGCCGTCATTCCTCTCGTCATTATTGCGATTATTCCTGTTACTAAAATTCTGATAATTGGCACGATTTTCTCGCCAGTGGTCTTCGTCTTCGACCCTTTCGAGAAACGCTTGGAAGCTGCAATGATTGCTTCCCACATATCTCTTCGAATCTTCTGGAAGCTTTTTATATAGCTCCCATACGATTTCAGAATCGGACCTTCTTCCTCTTAAATGTGTCAACTTCCGGTACCAATATTGGCAGAAATCTTTCAAAGAATTCCTGTCCCTGTTATCATGAAGTTTGGCCATGATAAACTCGCGCCACAAATGATCCTGTTTTTGTTTGGACCAGTATTCTTCCGTAAAGTTTTGTTTAAACTCTTCGAACGTCATTAGTTCGGTATTCAAGTTAATTTCCCAGCACTTAGCGTCACCTGCTAAGGCGCTAATTACTATGTTTATTTTCTCCTGACGAGATAAGTGTTTAGGAAACTGTGGTGTCACCGCCAGACACCACACTTGCTAGGTGGTAGCCTTTAAATCGGCCGCGGTCCGTTAGTATCAGTCGGACCCGCGTGTCGCCACTATCAGTGATTGCAGACCGAGCGCCGCCACACGGCAGGTCTAGAGAGACTCCCTAGCACTCGCCCCGGTTGGACAACCGACTTTGCTAGCGATGATTCACTGACAAAATACGCTCTCATTTGCCGAGACGATAGTTAGCATAGCCTTCAGCTACGTCATTTGCTACGACCTAGCAAGGCGCCATGTTCAGTTACTATTGATATTATGAGTCATGTACAGTCAAGAGCGACGCTCATCATTAATGGATTAAAGTTAAGTATTCCATCTGCTACGTCCGTTTTTCTAAACTCTAAATTCCTTGTTCTGTTCCAGACCTCACGCCAGCCTGCGTGAGCTAAAACGTTTGCCTTTCGGCTTCCTCTAGTACCCGGTGTTGGCTCTCCTGCCAACCCACAACATTGGCGACGAGGCAACACCGCGTTCATAACTATACTGCCCTGATTTACTTGTGTAATGGCTTTACCACCATATCCAGATGTACTGTCCGAATTTTATCGCTTACAGAATCAGCAGATGCAGGCCTTACTGGATGCCCTTGAACAACTCATCCAGGGTCAACATGCAATGCAAAACGACGCAGCAGCCGCTGCTCCATCGCTAACGCAGCCACAACACGCAGTTGCACCAACTTTTCGTCTTTTGGACGCTGCACTGGAAAGCTTGGATTCCATCTCGCCGCCTACAGAATTCAAGGTAATGAGCGGCAGCCTTTTTTATTGTCCTCCATAGGGGTGCACACATACTGTGTGATAGTCAAACTATTTCCCCGACGCGACATAGCAACTCTGTCCTACGATGAAATTTTGTCTGCATTAGATGCATATTTCAAAGAATCAGTCAGTGTAGTTGCCAAACGGTATACCTTCTTTCATACAAAACGTACGGCAGGTCAGACTAATAGGGGGTGGGTTGCAACCTTGCAAGGCCATACTAGGGATTGTGCTTTTGAGTGTCAATGTGGACTCCCTTATTCAGATACTATGGTGCGTGATGCTATTGCACAGAACGTTTCTGATGTTCGTATACGGGAACAGATTTTGAAACTAGTCAATCCCTCCCTTCAATAAGTGATGGACATATTGGATCGGCAGGACACACTTGACTTTGCTCAGGAATCATTTGAACCTTCGCCACCCGTGTGTCAGGTTAACCGGCCCGCCGGGCGAGCTGCACGGAACAGTAAACAGTCCTCGCGCCCAGCCGCGCCGCTGCCGCCAGACTCTCAGCCACGTGTACCGCGCTGGCAAGCAAATGCAGTGCTAAAATCATGCCCGCGGTGTGCTACTAGACATTCGCGTGAGAATTGCCCGTCACGCCAAGCTAACTGCTTTTACTGTAATAAAAAAGGACATGTTCAAAGTGTTTGCCAGAAAAAGCACAGATCGGAAGCTCAAAACCATTCCGGGCCCTTTGCATCGCGCTGGAATCGGAATCGAACCAAGGATATTCAGGCTCGCGACACTTCACGCATGGAAATTCATGTAGTTCATTCCACTCCGCTCAGTGCCACTCTCTCTAACAGTGACTGTGTTCGTCCCACAAATAATGTGCATCGACGTCGCCGGTACTCCCGTCAAGTTGCAAGTGATTTTGTACCAGTGTCAGTTCACGTTGCACGTGACAGTCGCTCTTGTCGTCAGCAGGACAATAAACTTTTTGTGGACTTGGACATTAACGGCAAAGTGATACCATTTCAGCTCAATGCCGGGGTTGCAGTTTCACTGATCAATCAAGACACTTACAAACTGCTGGGCACCCCTCCGTTGCGTGCCACAACTGTTAAGATAACTAGCTATTCGGCTCACCAGATCCCTGTGTTAGGACAGTGCAGCCTTCTTGCAACATACAAAGGAAAACCAAAACTTGTATCATTTTACGTCCTTCGTTCTTCTTCTGCAGTGAACTTGTTTGGTTTCGATTTATTTCAGTTGTTTAACTTGTCTATAGTAAATCAGGTCCTATCAGTGAACCAGACTGTGCCTTCAGACAGTGTTTCTCTTCTATGTGAAGAATTTGCAGACATTTTTGCACCGGGCCTCGGTTGTGCTAAGAACTATAAAGCACATTTGGAACTGAAAGTAAACGCGCAACCAAAATTTTTCAGAGTACGCAATGTTCCCCACGCATTGCGTGATGAGGTCGCAAAAACATTACACGATTTGGAATCACAAGGTGTAATTGAACGTGTGCAGGTTCAAATGGCTCTGAGCACTATGGGACTCAACTGCTGACGTCATTAGTTCCCTAGAACTTAGAACTAGTTAAACCTAACTAACCTAAGGACATCACAAACATCCATGCCCGAGGCAGGATTCGAACCTGCGACCGTAGCGGTCTCGCGGTTCCAGACTGCAGTGCCTTTAACCGCACGGCCACTTCGGCCGTCTAACGTGTGCAGGCTTCTCTCTGGACATCACCCTTAGTAATTTTACCAAAACCTTCCGGAAAATTGAGACTTTGTGTGGACTTCAAGGCAACAGTGAATCCACAACTAGTGACTGCAACTTTTCCTTAACTCCGCCCGGCAGATCTTTTTGACAACCTGTGCCTGGGTAAATATTTTTCGAAGTTGGACCTAGCAGATGCGTACTTGCAAATACCGGTGGACGCAGAATCCCAGTGCGTTTTGGTGGTTAACACGCATCTTGGTTTGTATCGATTCAAACGACTGCCATTCGGGTGTGCATCCGCCCCTGCATTGTTTCAGCAATATCTAAAAACTGTTTGTGCGTCGGTCCCTACTGCAGCAAACTATCTGGACGATATTGTGATCTCCGGAAAGACGGAAGAAGAACGTTTAGCCAATCTCAGAACATTATTTCAGGTCTTGCGACAAAATGGTCTTCGTTTGCGGAAGGACAAATGTGTGTTTTTTGCTCGTGACTTACCCTATCTGGGACATGTACTCAATGCCCAAGGCATACATGCCAGTCCAGAGCACCTCCGTGCTATACAAGACTTGCCTTCGCCGGAGAATTTGAAGCAGCTACAGAGTGTGCTGGGAAAAATCAACTATTATCATAAATATATCCCACACGCCTCTTCCATTTCAGCTCCGCTTCATCGCTTACGCCGTAAAGGTGTTCCGTTCGTCTGGACGACGGAATGCGACCGCGCCTTTCGCCAGTTGAAATCGTCGTTGCTTTCCAATACTTGCCTTACGCCATTCGATCCCCGGAAGCCCCTTTTGTTGATGGTGGATGCATCGGATTTCGGGATCGGTGCTGTGCTTGTGCATAAAGATGGATCGCACGATCGTCCTATTGCCTTTGCGTCCAAATTGCTCTCGTCTGCACAAAGAAATTTTTCACAGATCGAGAAAGAAGCATTGGCTCTCGTATTTGGTGTTACAAAGTTTCATGATTTCTTGTATGGTCGTCACTTTACCATCATCACAGACCAAAAACCTTTGACATCGCTTTTTCATCCGACCAAGCCTGTCCCTCCACGTACAGCGCAGAAATTCATTCGCTGGTCTATTTTCCTCTCGCAGTACCGCTACGATATCTTGTATCACTCCACTGCTAAGCACCGAAACGCCGATGCATTGTCCCGTTTGCCTGTTGCTGAGGATAGAGCATTCGATCCCTTCGAACTTGCTTGCATGTTCATTGATTCGGAAACCGATGACGTGGTCGAATCGTTTCCGATTGATTTTCGTAGTGTAGCTACAACCACAGCTGTCGATCCTGTCCTTGCTACCGTTCTGCTTTTTGTTGCTACGCAATGGCCCTTGTCAAAGTCACGGATCGGGGATCCGTTGGTTCGCCGATTTTTTGCTCACCAGGAGAGACTTTTTGTACGACGTGGTGTTTTGCTGTTGCGTTCTGATAATGATCAGTCCAGGGTCGTGGTCCCACGTTCGTTACAGTCCTCTGTCTTACAGCTTCTCCACCAAGGACATTGGGGTATAGTGCGAACGAAACAACTTGCTCGTCAGCACTGTACTTGGTTCGGAATCGATGCCGCGATTACGAATATGTGCTCTTCTTGCATGGTGTGTGTCGAACAACAATTAGCACCACCGCGGAAATTCTTTGCATGGCCAAAAGCCACTTCCCCTTGGCAACGCTTACACATCGATTTTGCTGGTCCATTTTGGAATGCTCGATGGTTGGTTGGCCGGCCGCGGTGGTCTCGCGGTTCTAGGCGCGCAGTCCGGAACCGCGCGACTGCTACGGTCGCAGGTTCGAATCCTGCCTCGGGCATGGATGTGTGTGATGTCCTTAGGTTAGTTAGGTTTAAGTAGTTCTAAGTTCTAGGGGACTGATGACCACAGCTGTTAAGTCCCATAGTGCTCAGAGCCATATATATATATATATATATATATATATATATATATATATATATATATATATATATATGATGGTGGGTTGTGGTAGATTCATTCAGTAATTTTCCTTTTGTTGTCCGGATGTCTTCCACGACGTCATCTGCCACTATCCAAGTGTTATCTGCTATCTTTTGCATTGAAGGTCTTCCACAGACTATTGTTTCCGACAATGGCCCACAATTCATGTCCGCAGAATTTCAGTCCTTCTGCAAGGCCAATGGTATTCAACATCTGACGTCCGCGCCATTTTCGCCACAGTCAAACGGTGCCGCTGAACGATTGGTCAGGACTTTCAAGTCACAGATGTTGAAGTTGAAAGAGTCGCATTCTCGGGAGGATGAGTTATTGCACTTTTTGTCCTCGTATCGCTCTCAGCCCCGAGATGGTCGCTCGCCGGCTGAGTTGCTCCACGGTCGCCCTCATCGAACCTTGATGTCTTTGCTACATCTTCAACGAGACTAATCAGGGGAACACGGCAAGTGCCATAATCCGATTTCCCAGAAACTTCGCTGGAAGAGGGGTCAAAATAAGCGAACACATGTCTCAGCTTATCTGTAGATACTCGACCGTTTCTTACGTACCTATGTCCTGTGCAGCGGCAGACACCTGCTTTTGCCCCAGGCGACGTTGTCTACTACCGCCACTATCGAAGTTCACGGCGATGGCTCGAAGGGCGCACTCTTCGCTGCCTCGGCCGCGCTGTGTATCTGGTTTTGGGGGCCTCTGGTGAGGTGCGTCGGCATCTCAATCAGCTGCGCCTCTGTCGTCGCACGGGATCTGCCGCTCCCCGTCTGCTTTCAGCGACGGTGCCGTCCGGTCAGCGCCCTGGGGACCCATCTACTGGCTCGCCTCAGCCCCAAGTGTTACCGACGCTGCCTTCCATTTTGCCCCATGGCGACGCGCAGCCGCCGCCGCCGCCGCCGCCGCCTGTTCTCCCGCCGGCGATGCCCGCCGTGGACGCGTCGCTGCAACCGCCGGGCGCCTCCCTGGGTCACGCGCCGCCGATCGCTTCCCGTGACCAGTTGTCCTCCGACATGGAACTCTTGCCCGCCCCGGACCGTATGTCGTCTTCGCCCGTCGGGTGCCCCAGCCCGATGAAGGTCGACCCTTCGGCCCCTCCTGTCTCTCTACGGGCGCATACACAGCATGTAGGCGTGCACCCTGGAGCAGGATTTCAGGCGTTTCCTAGCTCCCCGCGGTCCGAATGGCAGGGTGCGGGTAGCACAGACTCGCCTGTTGTTAGGCTCCCCACCTCGTCGCATACGTCAACATGGGGTCCTCCCCACGGTGGGCGGAAGCCTTATGCCACAACCGTGCGCCGATTTGCGGGGGAGGAATGTGGTGTCACCGCCAGACACCACACTTGCTAGGTGGTAGCCTTTAAATCGGCCGCGGTCCGTTAGTATCCGTCGGACCCGCGTGTCGCCACTATCAGTGATTGCAGACCGAGCGCCGCCACACGGCAGGTCTAGAGAGACTTCCTAGCACTCGCCCCAGTTGTACAACCGACTTTGCTAGCGATGGTTCACTGGCAAAATACGGTCTCATTTGCCGAGACGATAGTTAGCATAGCCTTCAGCTACGTCATTTGCTACGACCTAGCAAGGCGCCATGTTCAGTTACTGTTGATATTATGAGTCATGTACAGTCAAGAGCGACGCTCATCATTACTGGATTAAAGTTAAGTATTCCACCTGCTACGTCCGTTTTTCTAAAGTCTAAATTCCTTGTCCTGTTCCAGACCTCACGCCAGCCTACGTGAGCTTAAACGTGTGCCTTTCGGCTTCCTCTAGTACCCGGTGTTGGCTCTCCTGCCAACCCACAACAGAAACATTCTCTCGCAATTTTTGATGAAATCCAACGGATGCCATCCGTTATGTTTTTTGGCGGGATCAAAGCGCTCCTCACCTTCCAACAGCTTCGTAAGTGACGTGCCATTACAGACAACACCAGGCCTATCTTTGATTTTACTCTCGAGATCGAAAATTTTGCCTTGAATTTTCGATATATTTTGTTCACACTTTTGTACATATCCAGTAACTTTTTCGCCTAAATTTCTTTCAGTATCTGAAACTGCCATTTTCAACTGTGAGATTCCATGTTGGCATTCGTTTACGATCTCAGTTTTAAGACGGAAAACTTTTTCGTTTACTTTTGTTTCAACTAGAGGCTCCACTTTCTCTTGGATGTTGAGAATTTCAACATCAAACCTACTATTAATGTTGTCAAATTCCCCCTGCACAGTATTCATATTTTTATTAATTGTGTCAATTTCCGACTTCATAGTACTTACTGCAAAACTTAAATTACCCACTTTTTGCTCTACCTGTTCTATTTGTTTACTAATTTTAATTCCTTGTTCTTCGACCTGTGCTTTAAGCTGACCAACTTGTGTTTTAAGCTGCTCGTCAACGTGTGTTTTAAGCTGATCATTCTGTCTTCTGAGCTGATTAATTTGTGATTTAAGCTGCTCGTCAACATGTGTTTTAAGCTGACTAACCTGATTACTGACTTGTCTTTGAAGCTGATCATTCTGTCCTGCAATTTGTTTGGTTAATTGTTCAAATAAGTCGTTCATGCTTAAAATTTTCACACTGTCTTGTTCTACGGAATCGGTGCGTTCCGATCCTACTTCAAAATTTTCTTTCGGTTCTTTCTTTATCTGTAGTGAATCAAACATGTCAATGAATTCGTTTACATACCCACTATCATCTACAAAGTCATCCTCTACTTCCTGTTTTATTCCTTGCTGTGTTCGAGGCGATCTGGGCATTTCAATTTGTTCGTTAACATGTTCGTGGTATTGTATGTACGCCAATTGTCTACCGCTAACGCCATCTGTTATCTGGCCGCGTGAACTCCTGTCATTGCCAGCCACATCTTCCATTACGCTCGGTGCATCTACTGTGTTTACGTTCTTGTCCATACCGAACGCAAATTATACCCCACTACCGTATTTGACGTTCACTGCTATTTACTTTACTGAACAATATTGCAATTCGTGCCACTGAACATCCACTGTTCGGTATTCACGTTAATTTGTGACCGACTACAACTGGATGTCCTGTTACTGGGAGCCACTTGTAACGTGCCCGTGGGGCACACAATACTCGTTAAAGCCTGTGCTATGGTAATTGAGCGGGGATCACCTTATGAGAAAGGATTTTCGTATAGATATCGACCGCGTGTACATGAATGGTGGCAAATCAGACTTACACCCACTCTGTAAGAACAATTACCCGTGAAGCAAGTGCGAAATGCAACTACACGTCAGGACGGACCAAAAGCAACACTGAAGTCGCTACCAATTTAATAATAATACGGTCACCAACCTAATTAGGCATTAACTGAGTTTCTTCCCTGTACAAGTTGGTGCATATTCATGCAAAACAACACGTAGTAACACTGCATAATATAGTAGAATTTTACAACCAAAAAATCTATTGAAATGACAGTTTCACGTTCTATACTGATATGGAAAAACCATGAATACATAACACTACACTACAATGTATACTACAAAACTTAATACTGTCTATTAATCTGATTAAAATCGGGCATATGTTACCCTAGCAATAGCACTTTCGTGACACACACAAAATGTCAATTTTGATAAAGATAAAATACTGATAAATTTTGACTTTTATATTGACTTTAACTTTTGCTGGTTAAACCAATTAAGAACACTTCAGAATTCAAATGAATAAAAAAAGGGGGGGGGGGGGGAGGTCCTGAAACTGTTACGATCAAAAAAATGGCTCTGAGCACTATGGGACTTAACTGCTAAGGTCATCAGTCCCCTAGAACTTAGAACTACTTAAACCTAACTAACCTAAGAACATCACACACATCCATGCCCGAGGCAGGATTCGAACCTGCGACCGTAGCCGTCGCGCGGTTCCAGATTGTAGCGCCTTTAACCGCTTGGCCACCACAGCCGGCAAACTGTTATGATCACTGTATAAAAAAATTGATTACTGAATTTATTATGCGGTCAAGATTTCCAGTATATAAGTTACTACTCTTTTCATCTTATTTACTGCTCATTTAAATACCTTTATATCTGTCTCGAAATAATTAAACTTCATTACTATATCAATATTAAAGTTATCTTTCAACTTCGTTAGACCTTCGTTATTCATTTACTGGTTCATTAACAAAACAGTTCTTTAAACACCATTCTAACATAGCCGGCCGGTGTGGCTGTGCGGTTCTAAGCGCGTCAGTTTGGGACCGCGTGACCGCTACGGTCACAGGTTCGAATCCTGCCTCGGGCATGGATGTGTGTGATGTCCTTAGGTTAGTTAGGTTTAAGTAGTTCTAAGTTCTAGGGGACTGATGACCTCAGTAGTTAAGTCCCATAGTGCTCAGAACCATTTGAACCATTCTAACATAGCTAGGCTTGCAAGTAATTATTATTAATACAAAATTTAATTTTTCATTTCGGGACTCTCGGATTGCACAACATTTGGAAAGGACCCAGTCTAGGTTAGTTGTGAGGATAATTAAATGAGGGTAAAGTTCGAGTAAAATTTAGGTTATTATTGAACAGTTCGCTCTATGGTCCATACGAATACAGTACTAAAAGTTTCAACCTGCTTGTATCGATGCGGCTGTTGGCGAGCGGCGAGATGGCGAGGCACAGAGCACACATACAACCACAGCTATGGCTCTTGACATATCGGCACTTTAATTCTTCTTAGCGTCGCAATACTTTACCATTTAGTGCCTATGGAATTTTGCCATGCTGTGTGAGCATTGGAACAGCATACCCGAGGCTCAGTGAAACTACGTCTTCCAGGAGAGCCTCCTCGCTCCAGAAGGTGTTGCTCAGACCAATGCCAAACTCCAACTACTACTGAGCCCGTTGAGCCGTGCAGTGCCCGTGCGCATTTTCCCGTGCTCGCCTGCCATTCACCTTTTACCGCTCCCTTACAAACAGGGTATTCACCCGAGGTTTTGCATTCTACATATCCTTTTAACACATTGCCTACGTATGGACCAGGCGCACAATTACAATTTTAAACATCTTACAACAGTTCCAAAATTTGTTACATTTCAATTCTATTACAATATTGCTCGACATTTAACATAAACATTAATACTCACATTGAAACTCGTTTACAGTTTTCTTAACACAATGGCATGAAACAAAAAAGAAATGAAATCAGAACATTAATTACACTGGTTTATCGAAAAATCAGATGGAAAAAAATTACTTATATGTACAATAGTACAGTGTCATTGTTGTTACACACAGACTAATACTAAGTCCTATGAGACGCTCCCTCTGGTGCTGGTTCAGACACTGTTTTCTAACACGCTTTTGTAAAATAACAAACATTTCGTTTTTCTGCCACAACTTCAAGGCCAGTGTCAGGTTCAAAACTGACATTAAGAAGTTCTGATCCACAGCCTTTCGCAGGAAACTAGATGTTGCATGGTGTAAATCATATCCTTATGGCAGATAGCATAACACAGCAGAAGATTTTAAATGAAAGACGATCACAACATAAGCAAACTGGAAGAGTGTGGTGTCACCGCCAGAGACTTCCTTGCACTCGCCCCAGTTGTACAGCCGACTTTGCTAGCGATGGTTCACTGACAAATTACGCTCTCATTTGCCGAGACGATAGTTAGCATAGCCTTCAGCTACGTCATTTGCTACGACCTAGCAAGGCGCCATTATCATTTGCTATTTATCTTGTGATGCATGTACCGTCAGACCGATGTTCACCAATTATGGATTAAAGTTAAGTATTCCCGCAGCTACGTACGTTCTTTGCTACTATAACTTCCTTTACCTGTTCCAGACCTCACGCCAGCCTGCGTGAGCTTAAACGCGTGCCTTTCGGATACCCGTCATTGCGGATTGGCTGTCTTGCCAGTCCACAACGAAGAGTTTTACCGCATTGGCGTAGGTCTCCAAACTACAGTCCGAAGGTGATTCACGAGCTCCGCATTTAGACTCGTCTCTCACACTGTCGGAATAGCTGATAACTCTGCGTTCCCTTTCGACTGATTCCTCATATTGCATTCATGTACGCGATCAGTGTTTCGGTGCTATCCACCCCAGAAGTTGCTGTCCATCCACCAAAACTTTTTCCCCAACTCAAACAAGCAATATCAGTCAATCATTATGTGGTAACCAGATCACGGATGGGATGAAAAGGACACCATCAATGTACTCAAATAATAAGCATCACGGTTGATATCGCGAACTATTGTACAGTAACTTCAACACCGGCCAGTGATGTGACAGCATGTTTCCCCAATTTCAGTATCATAGCTAAACCACCCCTTCTCTACTTTGCGAGCATCAGTGCGAACATTGATAGATGACTGTGCAGTACATCCATTCTGTGTTAATTCTGAAACACACAAAAATGGCTCTGAGCACTATGGGACTCAACTGCTGAGGTCATTAGTCCCCTAGAACTAGTTAAACCTAACTAACCTAAGGACATCACAAACATCCATGCCCGAGGCAGGATTCGAACCTGCGACCGTAGCGGTCTTGCGGGTCCAGACTGCAGCGCCTTTAACCGCACGGCTACTTCGGCCGGCTCTCAAACACACAAATCATCAAATTATACCAGACAGCTCTCCACATATTTCTATCACGTCGATCATAGTGCTTAATTTACGATTTATCTCTCTGCGTATGTGAGTCACAGAGCATTCTCGCTGTCTTAGGGTAAAATTTGATAGTGAAAGACCATCCTCATATTGTCACTGACCAACCCGCCATGCAACACCGTTAGCGAATTAATTTGCTACCGACCAGAAGAAGACCACTACACTCCACCTCTCGTGAATGAATGGAACTTTCCGAGTCCTCACCCATCTCGTGATGCATCAATGTCGAGGAGCTTGGCACTCCTTATAGATGCATAGTAACAGATTTCAAAGTGCCGTGATGTAATAGCAGACAGTTAAGAAGAACAAGAAACGAGTCATTTTTATAGGCGATGGAGCTCCAGATGGATGGAGTTCGACGCATTTTTACGTAAATCAATCAAACTATCAACTCTAAAGTACTGTTCTAGAGTCTCAGATCGGTACCTGGAAGGTACTGGTGAGAGGCACCCACTTGCCTTTCTCATACTGTGGCATCAAGCAGTCAGGCCTGCAAGATGAGTGGTTTGCCAAGCGAGTGGAATCTTCCTTAATTTATCGAGCAACATGAATTCTCGTATCTTACTATTTAGTTACAAATTATCCTCCTGTATGAATAATACGCAACGGAAACACGCATCTGACTATCAGTGATTTATAGAACTCTGACTGTACACTACGCACTGGCAATACCACATTTACCTTTTGTCTCTGATTTAACGGCTTTTATATACATTCGGGACATTACGATAACATACAATTTAATGAAAAAGGCCACCAATCTCTTTCTTTTCACTATTTGATTTATTCCTAAACACACAAATTCTACAACCTACAACAAAATCACATGAGAAATTCCGCCCAGTGGGCATGGCTTTACGTTAGTGAATCTCTATACTATGGTCTCGTAATCTATTTACCGCAACAGTGCACTCCCTGGATCGGATGGTGGATCTTTTATTATACCTCACACTTCGCCTCTCACAATAATCCTCACGAAACTTTCCTCCAGATCGAGCGATACAGAAGGAACAGGCATACCCACAAATCTTTCGAAACTACCTTGCTACTCCCATGCAAAACACACATACCCAAATTACAAGACATACACAACACAACAATATGAAATATTACACAAAGAACGGTTACAACTTCATCACTTTCCGCTTTCCCACTTCAATCAATATTTATCCCAGTTTCACGCGACACTGCCCCACTTTGTAATTCTACTTTCCTACTGTGAACTCTGGAGATAAACGCACGTCTTCCTGTGCAATGCAAGCCAAGTGGCGTTGCTGGAAAAACGGCCGACTCACCTTGATTCTCTCTCAGAGTTTAAATTTAGCGTCACACGGAATGATATTTCTTAAATACTTCAACTTGTGATACACACGCTATTTCTTAAATATTTCAGCTTATTGTACACACGCTATTAATTCTTAAATATTTCAGCTTAAGCTCACGGAAGTATCTCAACTTATAACTACACGTGGGCTCATTGTGACCGTTAGTTTACTACAATCCCCTTAAAATTACCTGCCTCACTTTGTAATTTTCCCCACAAAAGGTCCTGTGAAAGAGAAATTATTAATTCTAACTACTCTTAAATATTCCACATCCATACCATGCCTCCACTCTTTCATTACGGAGCACAACAAAAAAACAGGTCTTTACAGCAGAAGGTTCAGCGGCAGAGTAGTTGAAACATGGCCGTATTCCGATTCTCTCGCACCTCTCTCGAAGTGGGAGAAGCACCTTGCTACCTTATTGGTCAGCCACATTTCAGACGCTCAAAGCTCTGGTAACTTCCATCTCTTTGGTCTCACCAAAGGTAGCCAAGGGATCGACTCAAAGATGATCATATATTCCGATTCACTATCTGTGGTTAGCAGACGACCATACATTCATTCCTTTCACAGATCTCACCAAACTGGATGTAGGGATTTATTTTGAGGGAGTGCACATGTGATCAATTAAATAAATAAATTGTCATTCTTTCCCACACTGGTATCCGGCTTCGCTGTATTAGTTGAAATTGAGTTACTTTTACACAAAAAATGTGTTGTTCTGACAAGAATTTCGTACCTATTTTCAATGTTGGGCGGTACTGTACCCTTTCACCACCGGCTACCCATGCAGAAAAAATGGCACGGTACTATCCTTGCAATGCGAGGGTAGTTCCGAACTTTTTTTTTTTTTTTTTTTTAGAAAACTGTATTAAAACAAACGTAGCAATTCATCAAAATAACCAGGAGGAGACCTTAGCCCCTGGTGACCTCAAATTGACGACCAAATGTTGTTACTTTACCAAATTGGCAGTTGTTGCATTATTGTACTCTCCACAATCCGGAGTAACGTACACATACAAATTTACAACAATCTACATGACAAATAAAACATCACATCATAGAAATGAAAAAATAATCTTGAGATAAAATTTTGCTTTAGTTACTGGGATCTTCGTTATTTTTATGAGTAATCCAAATTTCAATAATTCTAAAACAAATAAAAAATACTTTCTCTGTTGTCACACATATAGACGACAAGAACTTGCATTTCGACTAGCCTTCGTTACACTTTAATGTGAAATGTCACCACTGTGATAATAAAAATAAGTGGCTTCAGTCAAAACACCAACAAGATTATTACTATGGACGACATCAAAATACATCAGTTAATTCCGATATTTGTTGTGCAATGCAAACTCTTGTCCCCTGTGACAATCTTACTGATCAATGCTACATGAACCGCTACGTTAGTATTACGCCACTGGCTTATAATTAGAGCATCATTGTACCAAATATTCTAATAAACATGCTACGTGAACTTGATAACCCAGAACAGACAAAAAACAAACACTAACTATTCTAAACACAAATGTTGATGAAATACAATTACACTTGCTGTCCCTTCAGGAATGAAACACACAAAAAAAACATTTACACAATTACAAATACATTATTCCCTATCTTGCGAGTCACACGGAAACCTTTCATTCTGTGATTTTCTTGGGGTCAAAAAGTTGCTGATAGTTTTCCTAGAACCACTGTCTCGGTGTCAAAGCTCTCCCATGGTTACCCGGACGAAAGTCTTTGAGTCACTCAAATCGGCATTTTGAACACGCACTGAACAGTAACCTGTATCTCACATTAAACACAAATGTCATAGTCACTGTCAGAGTACCATCCACACGAATCTGTTCGTCCAAAAAAATGGCCCTACAACTACTATTACCCACGGTTCTGTCCTTTCAGTTCATGGTGTAATTAAAAGTCGTAAGTTTCAACAAACAGCACTTATTCCCGCACCAGTTCAAGAAATGTCTCCTACTACAGACGCAAATGTCAATGTCCCACTCTAGTTTCTTGCCTTCATACAATAATTGTTCACCAAACGACAACTGTCCTCTAAGTATACCAAGTGTCCCACATGCAATTCACAAAGCACACTTAACAAGTCACTGCCAAAAGTTTATGGATCCCACCATTCAGTGGTCAAGACAAAACAAAACGATCGTCCTGTCTGCTAAAGACAAAATCTTTTCCACCACTCACAACGTGGAAACACCAGTCCTTCACTTTCCACATTATGGAAAGTCGCAGTCATCTTGTTTCACGGCTCCACAGTCCAGTACTAGTTATTAGCTGCTGGTAAAAAAAATGCTCGCCGGGCTCTGCCGCGCCTCGTCCATTCTGCAGTAGCGCCGCTGCGCGCGCCGTTGAGCAGAAGAAACCACCCGCTGTTGCCTCCGCGGGATACTTTCCCCAGTCGTAAGGGTGGCGGAACTCATGAATGGCCAGTGGTACGTGCGTGTCGCCCCAGGCCGTTGACCTGCTGTAGCGGGCGCGTGGAGTGTACCCCGTCCGACAGTGGAGTGGGGAGTGCCGCGGCTCTGTCGCCTGTCGCCATGGCATCGTCAGCTCGGCCCGCTAGCGGTATGGGCGTTACGACACCCAATCAGTTAGCCTTCCGTGCATCTCGCAACATTACAGACAAAAGGAAATTCTTACATTAAAATTATACACCCTAGTTTTCTACACATACAACATCAACATTTATCTCTTTTCTATAGACAGCCCACACTCGTGCTATTCATTGTACCTGTCGTCCCTCATACAAAACATGAAAGTGTAAAAAAACAAACAAAAGGAATAATAAACAATCTATACAGCTCATAATTACAATATCAAATAGTAGGCTACTCTAACATCCTATCACAGTGAAAATATTAGAAACTTTATCCTAAAACTACAATATACAATGAACTTTTGTGCTTGTGACACACTGAAATTAATACCCCTTGAAAGTGTTCTAACAAAAAATAAGAATAATCTACATAGCTCACAATTACCTACCACATGTTATTAAATAGTAAACTACTTTAACATCCTAACACAACAAACATTTTAGAAACTGATGACTCTAAATCTACAACATACAATGCACCTTTGTGCTTGTGACAGACTGAAATTAGTATCTTTCTATATATTTTACCTTTTTATTATATATAACAACATTTCTAGGACATGTATGAACCATCCACATGTCAGATCCTGACCTGCCATCGAGGTTCATCCCAATCAAACAATACATAATAATGTTGTAGTTACAGAACGGTAGCATCCCCTTTACAGGAGTGTGCGCATTGATCACACTACTCTACGACTCTCACTCACCAGACATCACATTTTCCCTCTCATTCAATCCATAGATACACTAACAGAATAGGTCTAGAAGTCGGCTAACCTTAACACCACCACACTCACGACAACATACCATACCTTAGCTCCCTTATACTCAACCACATAACACATGAAGCTGTTTCAGAGATAGCATTCCAGTCTCCGAATTCGTCCTTTCACTCTGGCACCTCTCTCCATCGGCTTACCTCCGCATTCGCTTTACCCATTAATCATTCTGCTAAACACCAACTTAGAATTGCGACATTTCATCTAAGAACAAAAAATACACAAATTAATCAACCTGCAAAATAACTGTACACATTCTTGGTACCGTTTTGATTGGTTATACTGGTACCAGGCTTCAACAACAGCAAAAAATATTATTTTTGCCCAATCGCAAATTTTATGCTAAGAATTAGATCTACACTTATATCACATCTTACGTCAGTATTCCACAACGTTCACCATCTGGGTCTCATACTCCCTTTACGTCCTTTCACATTGTGCAGTTGTCCTCATCTCTTCATTCGTATTTCGGCTCTCCGTCCGTCCATTACTCCATCATTTCCTGGTCTTCCTTCATCATTGGCATCAATCTCTATTGCAGCATACACAGGCCTCTCTGTAACATACATCTAAGACATCTCCACATTATTCAATTCCACTCACCTTTATTTACCACTGTGTCATCACGTCGAATCTCTATTTATTAATCACACTGCTTCACGTCGCTTCTTCCCTTACCTATCACCTTTATCCACTACTATTTATCACGTCGCTTCTCTATCTACCATCTTTATTCACTCATAAATCATCACGTCGTTTCTGCTTGATCCTTATTCATACGACAAAAAATACGTACATACACCACTCTGTCGACTCCTGTTCATGACTCATTTGACCAGTCTATTCCGTCATACTTCCTGACATCCCGCCTGAAAATTCTTATGTTCGATTTGACCCTGCACAACGTTACACACCACAAATAAATACACTGACTATCTACCATAAATTGCCTACTTTAGATCTATTCTTAACTTTTCCATAATTTGATGTTAGAAATGTGATGAAGCCCACGAGACTGTTTTCCCTTGATCGTCTCAATCAGTACAGCATTTTCATGGACAATCCGCCTCACTCTGAATGGTCCACTATACACAGTAAAAAATTTGCTAGTTAGGAATCTGTGCTTCTTCGATAATCGATGAGTTTTTATTAGAACCTTGTCTCCTACTGCCAATTCGATCTTACGGATCTTTCCTTTCTGCTTCTCCTGCCTATCCTTAGCTGCTTTCCTAATACGCTCTATCGCAACCTTGACAATTTCTGTGTGCCTCTGCTTTCCTGATGTCGGAAAATCTACCAGCTCCCTGACTCGGTCTGGTGGTGGTTCATTCTTTAGTACCGTAATTGGTGATAAACCAGTTGCTCCATGTGGTAGCTCATTGAGGATGTCCTGAAAATCTTTGAGAAAAATACTCCAACTTCTGTGTTGCCTATGGCAATAGATCTTACACAATTTTCCCAGTTCTTTTACCACTCTTTCACTGGGGTTACTTGCAGCATGGTATCGGGATATGAACACCGGTTTTATCCTTCTTCTCTTCAGTGTGGTTAGCCATTGTCTGGATCTATATTGCGGTCCATTGTCAGCTATGAACTTTTCTACAGTTCCTACTTCTCGCAAAAAGTTTTTAACGATTGCTGCTGCTACTGTCCTTCCCGTCGCACGTTTCAATGCGGTAAAAGTCACATACTTTGACACCAATTCCACTGCTACTAAAACATATCTATATCCCTGCACGGACTTAGGTAGCGGGCCAAACAAATCTGTTGCTCCGAATTCCCTCAATCTACCTGGCACTATCGGAAAAAGCGGTGCTTTGCATGAGATAGTTAACGATTTTGCCTTCTGGCACAATTTGCAACTACCAAGCACGTTCTTGATCCTCCTCTCCATACTAATGAAATAAACTGATTCCCTTAACTTCTTACAGCATTTCCTTGCCCCGTAATGCCCGTAACTTAGGTGAGTGTACCAGATCAGCTTGTTGACTATTTCATTTGGTATACACAACACCCAGTCCTGTGTGTTCGGATTTCTACGGTAGAAAAGGACCCCGTTCTGAATTGTATAAAAAACGTGCTATATTGGCATCTAAGTTCGCTCTAACTCTGTCCTTCACCATTCTCCATGACGCGTCTTTATCCTGCTCTTTCGCGATATTTGTGAGTACCGTCCCTATGTATTTCTCGAACGGCACGCCCTGCATATACAATATATCATATCTGTTCTCGTTTACCTCCTCATCAAAGCATTGACCGTGACCTACTGGATTCCTTGACAACGCATCTGCCACTATATTCTGTGGCCCAGGAATATACATGACTGAAAACAAACTCCTGTAAATAGAGTGCCCACCTAGCGAGTCGTCTATGGTTAAGTTTGGCCGACATCAGAAACTGTAGTGACTTGTGGTCAGTATAGATTTTAGTATGCCTTCCATACAAATAGTATCTAAACTTACTAAATCCCCATACTATTGCCAAAGCTTCAAGCTCAGTTACCGTGTAATTTCTCTCAGCTTTGCTAAGCACTCGGCTCGCAAATGCAATAGGTTGTTGTATTACTTCTCCTCCTTGCTCTCGCTCTTGGAACAATGTTACCCCAAGTCCACTACGGGAACTGTCCGTGGCCATACAAAACTCTTTCCCTAGGTCTGGATGCCCGAGAAGAGGTGCCGATAGCAGTGCCTTCTTTAACGCCTCATACTCTTCCTGCGCAACAGGGTCCCAATTCCATACCGTTTTCTTTCCAGTCAGCTGACATAGTCTGGGTGTCGCTGCACCCCCAATCTTAATGAACCTCCTGTAAAAATTGATTAATCTTAAATAACCCCGTAGCTGACGTTTTGTTCTTGGCACCGGAAAATCTCTGATTGCTTCGAGTTTGTCTGGATTTGGTCTTATTCCCTCTGGTGTCACAATGTGACCTAGAAACTCGATTTCTTTTCGTCCAAATTCTGACTTTCCCAAATTCACGGTCACCCCATGTCTCTCCAGTGCACCGAGCAATATGCCTAACGTTCTATTGTGGTCTTCCCAGTTTCTTTCGGCTATCAGGACATCATCCACGTACTGTGTTACCTTATCTTTTATTTCATTAGGAATGACAGTATTTAGCGCTCTGATAAATGCCGCGGATGATACATTTAACCCAAATGGTAGTTTCCGGAACTGATACGATTTCCCGTAGCACAAGAAAGCAGTGTATTTTCTACACCCCCTGTCTAACTCCACCTGCCAGAAACTCATTCTCAAATCAACTGAGCTGAGAACTCTGATCCCGTGGAACTTTTGTAGCAATTCGTCAAGTGTCAGCGGCCGATCTGTCTCTGGCTCTATTATCTTATTAATCCTTCTTGCGTCCAAAACTAATCTAATTGACCCATCCTTTTTTTCAACACAAACTAAAGGATTGTTGTACGGACTGGATGCTGGTTCGATAATCCCTTGTTGTAGCATGCTTTCGATCTCAGCTTCCACTCTTTCTTTGTACACAACAGGTATCGGGTACACTTGGGCCCTAAACTGTTTGTGGCTTGACCTTGAATCTATACACAAAATTTCTTATTGTACCCGCAGCATGTTTAAATACCTTTCTATTCTCGTATAAAATTTTCTGCAATTCCCCGTAGACCGTGGTCCCTCGTAAATGCCAGATTTTCTCCCTGATCTCCTCCTCCAAACATTTATGAATTTCCTTCTTCTCTTGTTCGAACCCCGTATTCTGTGCCTGTTTACCGGACTTTACCGCCAGACATAATGCTAAGTGTGCGTTATCTTTACCATGTAAGCAATCGTCGAATCTTAATGTAATTTCCTCCGAATCTCGTTTCAACTCCATCGAACCATTTCTCATGTTAACGACTGCTTTATATTGGTTCAAAAAATTAACCCCTAATATCCCTTCAACAGTTAGAGATGACACAATCATGAACACTGTACTAAACCTCTTCGCCTGGCACACGAAGTCTACCTGCGCTTGTAACTTCACCTCAATTCCCTTTCCTGTAATTGCCCCTCTCACTGTTGTCCTTTGCAATGGCAACGTTGGCCATGGTTTTGTAAGACTACAACACTTGAACACATCTTCCCTCAAAACACTCATTACACTGCCTGTGTCGATGACACAAGGTACGATTATATTATTTATTTCTACGCTAATTATTGGGTGGACTTCACTCCCCACATCTCCTACCTCCTCTAACAGATTCTCCCTTAGTTTTCCGTAATCAATATACCTAATATTTACATCATTAATAGTCCTGGTTTGTACCCGTCTATCAAGTAGTCACCTTCTTGTCCCTCCGTCATTGTGACAATGATTGTCCTGTCGTGAACCCAATAATTGCCTATCCTCTCTTCGCCCATCATTTTCATTTTCCCTTCTTCTTCCATCTCTGTCCCATCTTCTATCTTCCCGGTTTGCTGGTCGATATCCCCATGAATTCTGCCCCCTATTTCCTCGCCATCTTCCATTTCCGTCATTCCTCTGATTCCATGCTCTCCTGTCATTCTGATAGTTTCTACCGTTCCTATCCTCAACTCTGTCTGACCTAAGAGTCATGTCGCCGTTCACAATGTTGCTCTCGTTACCCAGTTCCTGTAAGAAGTGCTGAAATGACGCAGAATCGTTCAAGCCTCTGCCTGCTATCACTATATCTCTGCGCAATCTCACTGGCAACTTCGTTATACAGATCCTAATGAGCTCCCCAGTTTCGTATGGCACATCCAAATACCTGTTTTGTCTCAGCATTTCCTGATAACACGACACTGGATCTCTTATACCACCTTCGTTACAATTTGGCATCATCAATATGCTTTGCTTAACCTGGTCCTGCTTACTTTTCGACCAGATTTCATTTAAAAATTTGTCACAAAACATCTTGTAGCTACTACAGTCTTTAATAACTTCCTGCATTTTCGCTCTAGCCTCGTCCCTCAAATGGTTACACACAAACTTCATTTTTAGGAGCGGTCCCCACGATGAAGGTAATGAATCTTGAAATTGAGACAGCCACAGGCATGGATGTTAGTAATTATCAGGATCCGGAAAACAAGTGTACGTTTGTACCGACACGAAGTGTCTCCTACATTCTTCTTCCGCATTTATGTTTTCCGACCTTGGGCTATACCCAGTTGGGTTTGCCACCTGTTTTATCCGACACAACCGTTCTTCTAACTCTCTGAGTTCGTCATCCTCTTTCTGCCTATTTTCGATTTTTGAATTTATCTCACTCTCCCTCCGCAGTCTACCTGGTGGTGTTTCACCTTCGCTTCTGCACGCTAATTGCAACTGTGCTAGTTCTTCCCTATGTTTCCTATTTGTTTCTAATTGTGCCTCTTTAAACTGTAATAGTGATTGTATCTCCTCCTGGTCGGCATAAACCACTCGCTGCGTACTGTCAGAGCCTGTTTCGCCTCTTATACTGATCTTTTCTACATCTGCTCTAATCGTATTCATTCTGACCACTACCTCCGCAACTTCATCCCTGTGTTTATTTAGCGCCATTTCCTGCCGTGTGACTTGAGCTTCCACGCTGTCTAATGCCCCTTGTTTATCTGCAAGTAAGTCCTCCACTATCTCTTTGATTCGCTCATCTGGCCACAAGCCCCTATGCTCTGTAATATCGCTTTCTATTGCACTTATTCGTACCTCCAAATTATTGACTTTTTCTTTCACAGCATCACATTCTTGCTGCACCGCATCCAGATTCTTCTCCCCCTCATCTAACCGATTATTAACTGCGGACAGACGCTCATCGATAACTGTGTGTAGCTTCCTCATTGCCTCTTTATTTCCCTTATCAATTGCCTCCAATCTTTCCTTATTTGCTTCCAATCTCTCCTTAGTCTCCCTATCCATTGCTTCCAATCTCTCCTTATTCTCCCTATCTCTCTCCTTATTATCTCTATTGATTGCTTCTAATCTTTCGTTAGTTGCTTCAAATCTTTCCTTAGTCTCCCTATTCATCGCTTTATTATCTCTACTCATCGCTTCTAATCTTTCGTTAGTCTCCCTACTAATCGCTTGTAAAAACTGCAGTATCACATCGTTATTTCCTACTTTCGACGCGCTCACCTCGTTCGCCTGAGAAACCGTAGCTTCGCTAAGGGTAGCTGCACTTTCACCGCACACCTGGCCTAGTCTCGGCTCGCCCGCGTCGTCGGGAAAAGCCCGCGTTTGTGGACAAAGCCCGCCGCATAAAGGATCCCCTTGCAGCGGTCCACTGAACAATACAGCCTCTTCGGAGTGTCTGCCGTCCCCGCTCATTAACCCATGGTCAACAGCTACTTCCTGCTGCACTGCTACGTTCACGCCAGAATCGCTATTCTCCATTGTGGCTACGGTTTTCGACTGCGACCTAGTTACTACTATCAGTGATTGCAGACCGAGCGCCGCCACACGGCAGGTCTAGAGAGACTTCCTTGCACTCGCCCCAGTTGTACAGCCGACTTTGCTAGCGATGGTTCACTGACAAATTACGCTCTCATTTGCCGAGACGATAGTTAGCATAGCCTTCAGCTACGTCATTTGCTACGACCTAGCAAGGCGCCATTATCATTTGCTATTTATCTTGTGATGCATGTACCGTCAGACCGATGTTCACCAATTATGGATTAAAGTTAAGTATTCCCGCAGCTACGTACGTTCTTTGCTACTATAACTTCCTTTACCTGTTCCAGACCTCACGCCAGCCTGCGTGAGCTTAAACGCGTGCCTTTCGGATACCCGTCATTGCGGATTGGCTGTCTTGCCAGTCCACAACGAAGAGTTTTACCGCATTGGCGTAGGTCTCCAAACTACAGTCCGAAGGTGATTCACGAGCTCCGCATTTAGACTCGTCTCTCACACTGTCGGAATAGCTGATAACTCTGCGTTCCCTTTCGACTGATTCCTCATATTGCATTCATGTACGCGATCAGTGTTTCGGTGCTATCCACCCCAGAAGTTGCTGTCCATCCACCAAAACTTTTTCCCCAACTCAAACAAGCAATATCAGTCAATCATTATGTGGTAACCAGATCACGGATGGGATGAAAAGGACACCATCAATGTACTCAAATAATAAGCATCACGGTTGATATCGCGAACTATTGTACAGTAACTTCAACACCGGCCAGTGATGTGACAGCATGTTTCCCCAATTTCAGTATCATAGCTAAACCACCCCTTCTCTACTTTGCGAGCATCAGTGCGAACATTGATAGATGACTGTGCAGTACATCCATTCTGTGTTAATTCTGAAACACACAAAAATGGCTCTGAGCACTATGGGACTCAACTGCTGAGGTCATTAGTCCCCTAGAACTAGTTAAACCTAACTAACCTAAGGACATCACAAACATCCATGCCCGAGGCAGGATTCGAACCTGCGACCGTAGCGGTCTTGCGGGTCCAGACTGCAGCGCCTTTAACCGCACGGCTATTTCGGCCGGCTCTCAAACACACAAATCATCAAATTATACCAGACAGCTCTCCACATATTTCTATCACGTCGATCATAGTGCTTAATTTACGATTTATCTCTCTGCGTATGTGAGTCACAGAGCATTCTCGCTGTCTTAGGGTAAAATTTGATAGTGAAAGACCATCCTCATATTGTCACTGACCAACCCGCCATGCAACACCGTTAGCGAATTAATTTGCTACCGACCAGAAGAAGACCACTACACTCCACCTCTCGTGAATGAATGGAACTTTCCGAGTCCTCACCCATCTCGTGATGCATCAATGTCGAGGAGCTTGGCACTCCTTATAGATGCATAGTAACAGATTTCAAAGTGCCGTGATGTAATAGCAGACAGTTAAGAAGAACAAGAAACGAGTCATTTTTATAGGCGATGGAGCTCCAGATGGATGGAGTTCGACGCATTTTTACGTAAATCAATCAAACTATCAACTCTAAAGTACTGTTCTAGAGTCTCAGATCGGTACCTGGAAGGTACTGGTGAGAGGCACCCACTTGCCTTTCTCATACTGTGGCATCAAGCAGTCAGGCCTGCAAGATGAGTGGTTTGCCAAGCGAGTGGAATCTTCCTTAATTTATCGAGCAACATGAATTCTCGTATCTTACTATTTAGTTACAAATTATCCTCCTGTATGAATAATACGCAACGGAAACACGCATCTGACTATCAGTGATTTATAGAACTCTGACTGTACACTACGCACTGGCAATACCACATTTACCTTTTGTCTCTGATTTAACGGCTTTTATATACATTCGGGACATTACGATAACATACAATTTAATGAAAAAGGCCACCAATCTCTTTCTTTTCACTATTTGATTTATTCCTAAACACACAAATTCTACAACCTACAACAAAATCACATGAGAAATTCCGCCCAGTGGGCATGGCTTTACGTTAGTGAATCTCTATACTATGGTCTCGTAATCTATTTACCGCAACAGTGCACTCCCTGGATCGGATGGTGGATCTTTTATTATACCTCACACTTCGCCTCTCACAATAATCCTCACGAAACTTTCCTCCAGATCGAGCGATACAGAAGGAACAGGCATACCCACAAATCTTTCGAAACTACCTTGCTACTCCCATGCAAAACACACATACCCAAATTACAAGACATACACAACACAACAATATGAAATATTACACAAAGAACGGTTACAACTTCATCACTTTCCGCTTTCCCACTTCAATCAATATTTATCCCAGTTTCACACGACACTGCCCCACTTTGTAATTCTACTTTCCTACTGTGAACTCTGGAGATAAACGCACGTCTTCCTGTGCAATGCGAGCCAAGTGGCGTTGCTGGAGAAACGGCCGACTCACCTTGATTCTCTCTCAGAGTTTAAATTTAGCGTCACACGGAATGATATTTCTTAAATACTTCAACTTGTGATACACACGCTATTTCTTAAATATTTCAGCTTATTGTACACACGCTATTAATTCTTAAATATTTCAGCTTAAGCTCACGGAAGTATCTCAACTTATAACTACACGTGGGCTCATTGTGACCGTTAGTTTACTACAATCCCCTTAAAATTACCTGCCTCACTTTGTAATTTTCCCCACAAAAGGTCCTGTGAAAGAGAAATTATTAATTCTAACTACTCTTAAATATTCCACATCCATACCATGCCTCCACTCTTTCATTACGGAGCACAACAAAAAAACAGGTCTTTACAGCAGAAGGTTCAGCGGCAGAGTAGTTGAAACATGGCCGTATTCCGATTCTCTCGCACCTCTCTCGAAGTGGGAGAAGCACCTTGCTACCTTATTGGTCAGCCACATTTCAGACGCTCAAAGCTCTGGTAACTTCCATCTCTTTGGTCTCACCAAAGGTAGCCAAGGGATCGACTCAAAGATGATCATATATTCCGATTCACTATCTGTGGTTAGCAGACGACCATACATTCATTCCTTTCACAGATCTCACCAAACTGGATGTAGGGATTTATTTTGAGGGAGTGCACATGTGATCAATTAAATAAATAAATTGTCATTCTTTCCCACACTGGTATCCGGCTTCGCTGTATTAGTTGAAATTGAGTTACTTTTACACAAAAAATGTGTTGTTCTGACAAGAATTTCGTACCTATTTTCAATGTTGGGCGGTACTGTACCCTTTCACTGGTAACAGAGAACATAAACACACACACTGCTAAGGCTAAAACGTTCTACACTTAAAACGAGCCTATAATGTTATATCATCTACGTTTGCCAGCTATCAGACGTATGGAATGTAGCGTTGTTAATATTACTTTGTGATAAATATATTTCAAGCGTATGACATACATCCTCCTTCCAGGTTTCTCTCCTTAAACTATGTTATCAAATCGTAAAACACTTGCTCTGCATGATACGAGCACAATATAACTTTTTAGATACGTATAGTGTCCACTGTTCACATCCGAACACCGTCCAGAAATTGTACGATGCCTGCATCAGACCTATATAAAAATGATCGTTAGTATCGGAGGATACTCCTACAAGGGAACAGATAAACGCATAGCAGCAGCGTCCGACATGTGAAAATTACAAGTCATTCCATCACTAACTCTATAAACAGCACATCTGTCAGGCAAATGTGTACACTGGGATTACAACGCCTCACAAGCTCATATCGCTAACTTAGTTATGACGCTGAGGTCTCGATTTTACACCTAAGATGCGATAGGAGGGATGGAATACATGACATAAATCAAAGTTCGTTTAGAGGAATGTCTCAAGTTTCATCACACATGATATGGAAGTTCTCTGATGACCGACAGGTATACCATTAACTATCGCAAGTATACAGCGCTTTAAACCGCATGCAGAACACGTTGCTGTATACAAGTAGAACACAGGCTATGTCACGTGATTGATGCATCCGGACAGAACACTGGAAAAAAATAGACCTGCAGCAACTTCTCCTTCTCTAGAATGAATCAGTCAACCATTAAACCTCGTTACAGATGTATCTCAATCTATCTCCCCGTCCACTCTCTGTTATCCTTTAACGCAGATGCAAGTAAGTTTAGAGGTGAATGGTTCTCTGTCCTCCTGAAAAGCATCAAATACAGTGGTCAACGCGCATGTATCACTGGTACCTCAACAGACATACTGTGTAATACTGCCTCGACGAAAACAATTTACTACCTCCCTGATTCCCTTCGCTTCGATGTCGACGTTTTCCCAGATTCCTCCTGTTGCCGCATACTTGTTCCCATGTACAAATTGTTCTGCGCTAACCAGAAGATACGCAAGTACTTCCGCAATTTCACAGAATTTCGGTGTATATTCTGTCATTTTCACCTATTCTCTTGTCATATTTCTCAATTCTATCGATTTTAGGTCAGATCAGTCCATGCGATCACGCCATAACATCTCGTTCTGTGTTCTAAAATTGCCTGTAAATGTAGCACAGCTGCCAACACCTAGCCCAACTGCACTGATCGGGAGGCGTAATATAGCACTGTACTCGACTGCAGCCAGTCACCTCCACATTTGGTGAGCATTTGCTCTGTTTTCTGCATGTCTGTGTATATGCACAGCTCGCAGACGGCTCCCAGCACCCAGACCCCTCCACTGGAAGACCAAACTTTGAACATGGAATACGTGTCCAGACGTAACACGTGGCTGATCCACCCGCGAACCCTATCGCAGATGTGGCGTGTGGTGGATCCGTCTCCAAACATAGGTCCGTATATATAGTCTGCGGCAGATCCACACTTGAGCGCTAACTCGGATGTGGTATATTGTGGATCTGCATCCCAACACCGCTTCGTACATTGCGCATGATAGATCCACCTCCAAACCCTATCCCCTATACGGCATATTGTGGATCTGCATCTCATCAAAGATCCACATTCGAACATTAACTCAGGTATATTGCGAGTCCTGGGAGCCTTCCGCGAGGCGTGCATATACACAGACAGAATGCGCTACAAATACTTCAGAATTATCTAGTTGAGGTGGTGTGAGGGAGTCGCAAATACCACTTCAATACCACGTTCCTTAGCCGAATCGCTCTCAAAATGGGGTAATTTTATCACGAGGTTGCATCGTGGGCTGGTAATACGCATTCCTACAATCACAGTCATGGTATTTGTCAGGAAAAAAACACCTCATTCAGGGGTAATGTCGTACCTCGATTCGCAAAGTGGGTATAGCTTTTAACATGGATACTTGTGTGCACCTGTAGAACCAAGACAGTAACATGCAGTAGTTGCTGCAATCTCACTGATTACGTCTCTCTTTCTAGTACACAGTGGTAGAACTCGCAAGAAAAACCTAAGAGACATGCACACCCATCGTTGATTTTCGGTCAGTATTATTTCGTTTCGCAGGCAATCAGTTATTGAAGAAGTATTGTCCTTACAAGGGAACCTCCCCATCGCACCCCTCTCAGATTTAGTTATAAGTTGGCACAGTGGATAGGCCTTGAAAAACTGAACACAGATCAATCGAGAAAACAGGAAGAAGTTGTTTGGAACTATGAAAAAAATAAGCAAAATACACAAACTGAGTAGTCCATGCGCAAGATAGGCAACATCAAGGACACCGTGAGTTAGCGTGAGCAGCTGCGGAGCTAGAGGTCCTTACTTTAAGTCTTCCCTCGAGCGAAAAATTTAATTTTTTATATAATCAACTTCGCTCTCCAAAATTCCAGGACATGTTCAGATTTGCATGGACATATGCAGGATTTGACGGGCTACACACAGAAAAAATTTTAAAACGTTAAAAACATATATTTTGACAGAGCACAGGGAAAACTGTGCGACTGTGAAACTGTTGCATTCATTTGTTGCAGTTTATGTGACAAACTCTTATGTTTTCATCACTTTTTTGGGAGTGATTATCACATCCACAAGAAAACCTAAATCGGGCATGGTAGAAGAATCTTTTAACCCATTCGCCAAGTGTACAAGTTAGGTGGGTCGACAACACATTCCTGTCATGTGACGCACATGCCGTCACCTGTGTTGTATAGAATATATCAGACGTGTTTTCCTGTGGAGGAATCGGTTGACCTATGACCTTGCGATCAAATGTTTTCGGTTCCCATTGGAGAGGCACGTCCATTCGTATACTAATCGCACGGTTTTGCGGTGGGGTCGCAAAACACAGACACTAAACTTATTACAGTGAACAGAGACGCCAATGAACGAACGGACAGATCATAACTTTGCAAAAATAAAGAAAATAAACTTTTCACTCGAGGGAAGACTTGAACCAAGGACCCCTCGTTCCGCAGTTGCTCACGCTAACCACAGGACCACGGCGCTGCTGAGCTCAGATTATCCTTGATGTTGCATATCTTGCAGATGGACTACTCAGTTTGCGTATTTTGCATATTTTTTTCATAGTTTCACACAACTTCTTCCTGTTTTCTCGATTGGTCTGTGTTTAGTTTTTCAAGGCCTATCCACTGTGCCAACTCATAACTAAATCTGAGGGGGGTGCGATGGGGAGGTTCCCTTGTTAGTAGTGGCAGGAAATGCGTGATATGTTAGCATTTGAGCATCAGGCTATATAAATTATGTGTTTGTGGAAAGGAAATAACTATGCCCAGTGGTACGAAGGATATGGATTTGACTTGGAGTACTGTGACTGCAAAGGGAAGAGTACATCAAGTCATAGGAAGGTAGTCATATTTCTATTTCCAGAGCCACTGACGAACAGCAGAGTGTACTTCCGATACTTCGCTCATTGTCGAACGCCGTTCAAGTGAGTTCGCGATAGCCGGCCGCGGTGGTCTCGCGGTTCTAGGCGTTCAGTCCCAAACCGCGCGACTGCTACGGTCGCAGGTTCGAATCCTGCCTTGGGCATGGATGTGTGTGATGTCCTTAGGTTAGTTAGGTTTAAGTAGTTCTAAGTTCTAGGGGACTGATGACCGCAGATGTTAAGTCCCATAGTGCTCAGAGCCATTTGAACCATTTTTTTGAGTTCGCGATAGCAACAGTTAATTGTAAGTATAAGGATAAAAGATATCTGTGACCGGTTTTCTAGAATGATTCCGTGTATGCATGGCCTGTGGAGGGAATGATTCACGTTCCCCGTTAACGGCAGCAGCCGTCCGATTGCAGAGGCCTGTTGGAGTGTAAGAATTTTGTGAGTTAACTTTACCATCCTCTAGACGACCGAACAGCGAACTAATACTTAGTATGTGTTGGGCGGCTTTCGTGATCAAGTGAAAATTTGAGAAGATTGTGTATGGAGGCGCGTTAGCGCTGGACAGTTATTTCCTCCTATGGAAATTGTTCGGTTGACTGGTTCTGCACATTTCCCGCTTTTATTTAGTTGAGGGAAAGTCGGTGGGGTGTGTGCATTTACCATGTGGAAGACACGTTTGCCTGTTCTATATACATGGGAAAGACCTTATTTGGCTTGTAAATTATAGGAATGATTTGGAATCCGTTACTTCACCGACATCAGTAATCGAAAGTGGAAATAACAGTTTCCTCTATTTGTTTCTAGTTACTCAATGATTTTCAGCACGCTGCACCTCGCAAAGGTTTGGGGTTTGTAGAGAAATAATTTCCAGTCTATGTCTTGGGAATTATGTTGCTCTAGCGATCGGTAGGATGCTGCCTAGTACTTGATATCGAGAAATCGAGAAGTACGGTGAAAATGGTATAATATCACGGCGAAAATACGTGTGCTTCTAATCCCCGAGTCTGGAGTTGTACATAGAAAAGCGAGCAAGCAAGGAAGCAGAAACAGTAACGCGTTTGTGCCAAGGGGAAACGATTCCGAATTTGTAGAACAGTTCTGATGTGCTGTGGGCACCCATTGGGCGTAGATACCCTAGTGCTGAGAAGAGTATATATACGGTACTGTCCGTCTTTGCGGTATATCTACGAATGATGTAAAAGGGATGCTTTTGTATGGCAGATGATATGAATTGTATGTTTACTACATGGGCACGGTGGGTGGTGATATATTTCCAGGTTGGAGATCGGTTTCGCAGACTAATATTCAAGCTCGTGTGCTTGGTGTGAGAGCAGAGTAAATGAGTAAGTCTTCCCGTATTTTACAATATGTATGGTGGTTTGCGAGGTTTAGTTGTCGGTGCAATATTGTGATCAGTGTTTATTGCAGATGAAAGTCTCGTCTGTAGAAAGAAAGAAGAGGCTGAAAGTACTTCCCTAGGACTGGGGAGCACCGTGACATATAGCTGGTGTGAGTGTAGGCATACCATAATTTCTTCAGGTGTTGCACAGATATAAAAGATAACTGCACTGTTTGTGTAATATGTGTATATATTGTAAAGTTACTGTGGCTTACGTTGTTTAAAATGTGTATATGTTGTATCATAATGTTCTACGGTTTATGTTGTGGTATAACTAGAGAGGATGACTGTGCGTCCTATCGTAAGGGACGTATAGATTCGATAACCGTGAGGGTGTGAGAGAGATTTCTTACATGATAAATTATATGTGCTATAGATAGTGAGGTACATTCCAAGAGCACAGTCGTCAAGAGGAGACATTACCTGTACATCGATCGGTGTCGGACTGTAGCAGCAATCGTAATATTTAATTGTAGTTACACTGGTAAATATCTTCCTGGCTTCCAGTATTCTTGTGAGTCTCGTATGTATTTGATGATCTGTAGACAACTTTGCGGGTTTAACTGTCTATGCAATTTAGCGATTTGTGCAAAATAATTTCACCTCTGAAAGTTACAGAAAGAAAAGGTGCATGGTGCTTCGATACTGGTGCCATCAGTAATTCGGAGGGTAAATTCGATAAGAGCCAATCATAATGCTCGATTCATTCACATCCTTTCTGCTGGGATACAGGAACCTCTAAATAGTGGTGAAAACATTTGCGTATGTTGAGAGCAGGAAGGCTATCACGTGAGGTCCACGAGGAAGACTGCATTCTGCGTTATTTTCGTAAACAGGTTCTCTTAGGGTAAGAATGTTCGTGCATACAAGCTGAAATATCACGAAAGCGAGCATCAACTATTTCTGGGACACTATACAATTCCCGAGGGGTCGACTTGGCTGTTATTTTTTACAGAGCCATGTGACATAAGAATAACACTGAGAACATTTTAGATGGTGAGTCACCACGCGGACGTTTCACGGCAAGCTGAGGCGTGAGCCATGCAGGAGTGGGTACGCACTGCTGGACACGTCATGCATGGAATTGCTCTGGTGTCAAGTATGAACGGGCTGTCGCCACCTCATGCCTAAGGGCACCTGTGTGTAGTTTGACAGCTGAAGGCCACGTCATTTCTTGGGGGGACCGGGGGTGGCACAGAGGGTGCTTGCAGTCGTTGATTGGATTATTTTGCAAATAGGTCTGTATGCTGCATTATGCGTTATTTGGACAGTTTATGAGTACTGAGCGTGTCTACACATCACTGTGCTGCATTATTTAGGATGAGTTTGCCAGTGTGTACTGAAATTATTAGTTTAATTTAGGAGTTATTTGCATGTTTAGAGAGTGTTATTTTGAAGTAGTTTACAGGTCTGTGGGCTGTGTGACATGGCCCCAAGCACATCAGGGCTAGTGTTTTTTTATCAGTGTGATAAATGCACTCCATCCTTAAATAAAATGTTCCAAAATAAATAGAGTGCACTCCTTTCTTACTCTACACAGCAACCCAGCGCAGGCTGAGTCATTTTCCCCCTACAGACCACCATCTTGGATTGCGTCACAGGAGGGATGACAGCACCATCTGGTGGCAGTACTGTGTACTAGGTCAGTTGGTGTCTAGATCCCGTGGTGGAGGGACTGCCTGCATAATAAAGACATGTGTTCAGAGTCGTTATTTCCCCCCACCATCTAGGATTATGTCACGAAGCAGACAACAGCACCCTCTGGTGGCTGTGTTCTGTGCTAGGCCAGTTGAAGTCTAGATCTCGTGGCAAAGACACTGTCTGCAAAATAAAAACTTATGTCCAGCGCAGGCAGAGTCGTTTTCCCGCAATTTACCCCCACCATCTTGGATTACGTCACGAAACGGACGACAGCGCCATCTGCTAGTGATACTGAGTACTAGGTCCAGACCTTGTGGTGAATACACTGTTTGATGATATCTTGGATAACGGTACTTGCGTCATCACCCGACGTAACTGTAGCGCCCTCTGGTGATGGTGCTGTGTACTAAGTCAGTTGCAAAGCAGACCTCATGGTGAAAACGCTGTTTGCCGCCATCTTGGATTACATGACTGATGAGAGCGCCCTTCTGTGGTGGCGACGTGTACTAAGTCAGTTATAGTTCAGACCTCATGGTGAACACACTGGATGGCCGTATTGTTTGAAACTATTTATATGAAGACTTATCTCCAAGTCCTTTTCCCACGAATCCTTAGGAGGAGGTGGCAGTCTTTCACAACATTTTCATAGCTTAGTAGAGATACGTGAATTGACCTTTGTTTACCGCCATAATTCAATCTTGGCCCCAGTTCATAGGAAGAGGTGGCGGTCAGGTGAGTTAGGTTAGCGGAGGTAGGCCAAGTGACCTATCTTCTCGAGATTTTTGTAGCTTAGTAGAGATAACAGTGGTGTGATGCATTATCCAGTTGGAATTTGAACTTCCCGCCATTTTTCTAGGGGAGAGGGGCATGGTACTTTCCCGCCAAAAAGCCGCCACCTTGGATAATGGTGCTTGCGTCATTATGTGACGTCATGGCCGCCATCTTGGATGACGTCATGCACTTTTGACAAGTCTACAAGCCTCCATCTTGGATGATGTCATCGCCGCCATCTTGGATACATCTGGCAAGAATGCAGAGTTGCCTAGAACGAACTTTGTCCCAATATTGTGATATACATGCAATGTGCACATGATGTGCTTGTTACATTAGTGTGACATGCATCTGACATTGGCACAACGTGTGTGCAATGTTGGTATGACGTGTGTGACACTGGTACCATGTGCATGTGACGTGTGTGCAACATCAGCAGCCTAACACTTTGTTGCTTATTGTGTTAATTATGGCATAGAACTTGAAGGCTGTCATTAATTATGGTAATATTGGCCAGCGTTTTTAGTTGGGATAGCTCCTAGTCACACAGACAGACAGACAGACACACACACACATACACACACACACACACACACACACACACACACACACACACACACACAGTTCGCCTAGTGCACTAATATTTTCGCATAATTTACCATGACCTAATGAATTTCTAGTCACACCCTGTGATGCCACGTATCTTACATTAATATTTACTACCATTTTGCAGCACATGCCCTAACATCATTAATTTGTATTTTCAATGCATCTAACATTAATATTTACCACCATTCTGCAGAATATGCTATGACATCATTAGTTTTGACGGTCAAAGTGTCTTACCTCATAAACCATGGTAATATTTGAAGCCATTTCTTAACTTTGCTGCTAATGATCGTCTCACTACAGCAAATCATGAAACTCTCATACTTGGAATAATAATAAAAAATTAGTTTGTTATAACTAATATCCACGTCCTGATCCTCTCACTACGGAGCACAGAGCTAGAATGGACAGCAAATTGCCAGAAAGTAGTGGGGCTTCCCCTTCCCTCCCCCCCCCCCCCATACCAATTGACTGCCAGCATCAGGACGTTGATGGGCAGAGAAGGGGCGTCAGTGACCTTGAATATAAAAGCACAATTACTTCAACACACCAGAAATGTTGACACTGGAATATGCTGACATCTGTAGATTTCTTGGTACACTGACACAAAAATATGCTGACATCAGTGGAATTCCAGGAATGCTATCACCAAAAAAGTACTGAACTCAGCAATTTGCGTCAGAAAGCCCACTGCTGTCCTAATTTAAGGATCTGATAAAAAATGTTAATACTAACCTTAGATTTTTTCAGATGCTGCAGTTACAGTACCTTTAATACAGTACTACCCAAAAAGATGCACAAATATTCACTCAGAGCAAGATTTTATATTGGTATTGCTGGTTGGTATTATGTATTGGTGGAAAAATTAGTAACGTCTTTAAAATTAGAAAAATGTAAAATTGTGCACTGCACAAAAGATGGAAACATAGTATCCTGTGACAACATCAGCGAGTCACATCTGCAATCAGTCAACCCACTCATATATGTGGACATAATAATTTGTGGTTATATCAAGTGGACTGATCAGATAGACCCACACGTAATTAATGCAGCTAGCATATTTTGGTTCATTAGCAGTATACATGGAAAATGGTATCAGTCCACACAGGAGATGTGTATAAAACTTTCATGAGACCCATACTAGAATTCTGCTCAATTGTGGAGAGCCCATATCAAACAGTCATTAATTTGGGGTGTGGAACGTAAGCACAAATTGTGACGGTTTTACTTGGTCCACAGGACAGGATCAAAGCAATGCTGAAACGCCCGAATTAAGCATACGCTTAAAGATAGAATCCAACTATGCCGAGAAAGCCTACTGATGAAGTTCCAAGAGCCACCATTAAGTGAGGAATCTAAGAATGTGCTACCCATCGTTCGGTACAGCAGTGAAGACAAAGTCAGAATAATTACAGCATGAAGGGAGGCAGATAGGCAGACATTCTTCTCAAGTTACATACGGGAATGGAAGTGGAAGAAACCTTAGTACATGGTGCTATGGGTACCACAGTGGTTTGCAGAGTATAGATGTAGATGTAAAACTCGTACAAAAAGGAAACAATGGGTAGTTTGCTGATAAATGTAAATAAATGTGCAAAATGCACGAATTTTCAAATGAAAGTAGATCTTTGTTTATTGATTGTCGATGTATAGCGATGTCGTCCGAGTGCGATAGTGGATAGTGTCAAGTTACCAGTATGCCAACTGAGAGACTGTTTACTTGAATGGAACAATACCAGATGAGTTATAGTGGCATTTACAGATGCATATGTGTGATCATTCCTCTTACAACATTAGAAAGTGGAAGGGAAGGTAATTTCATATGTAATTGTGTTGACATAATGAGTTATAGCTTATTCCACGTTCGTTTCAGTGAACTGCAGAGTACATCTGAAGAGATAGAGCGTCAGGTATCAAAGAAAAATTGCTCATCTAATATAACTGTGCCACTGTAACTTTCTCTGGAGATAGCACTAACTGGTAGGATTGCTGTCTATGGCAGTCCATTCTGTGCTTCACTTGCTAACTTCTATGTAAGAGATTTTGGACTTCATATAAAAGTTCTGGTGACTCACGTAACTTGTGGCTCAAGTCTGTAAGAATATTGCTGTAAAATTATTTGAGATATGTACAGAAGAAACCAGTTTTTTTACAGTTTTAAATGAAACAGGTCTTTTGATCAGATAATCACTCAAAATTTGTAAGCCTTTAGATGTGACAGTTATTTATGTGATTTACATCATATGATTACTCATTTCACTAAAGAAATTATTACATTTTAGAAATAGCTGCATGACCTAAAGAAAGATTTTGACATTGCTCAATCTAACTGATAGGCAATGAACAGATCATAGTCATATATTATAGGTTCATTCTGTTTACAGTTGATTATCTCAATGCTTTTATTTTCTTAGTTAAGAACCATTTTCAGAGGTTAAAAGTTCGCATACTCCCATACCATTCTTCTGTGAAAATTTGTGTGTAATATATTGAGATATTCTGATTTACTTGTATCACATCTACCTACATGAATAGCGTTTGTGCGTGCATCATAAAGTACAGATCAAGACATATCCTTAGTTAGAACTTCCCCAATAACTTTTTATTTGTTAGAAGATGCCTCCAAGTTAATTCTCATAAAAAAGACATTATTAATTTACTGTGTGAAGTTTGATAGCCTCAATATATAACTCAATTTTAAATCTCACAGTTACCGTTTCAATGGTTTTGCGTTGTGATTTAACAAACCTATAAAACTGAGAATGTTTCTGTTATAGCCGCAAACAGTTTGAAACTTTTTGCAAATAATAGATGGAGTGCCCTATCTCTCCTCTACCATAGAAGTCCAGGAATATAAGCATGTTTCTATAACTTAACAGGCTACAGAAAGCTACAAATATTGAGTTACTTTATTTTTCGTTAAAGAAATGAGATAAAAATAAATAAAATGTCGTGTGACTAGGGCCTCCCGTCGGGTAGACCGTTCGCCGGGTGCAAGTCCTTCGATTTGACGCCACTTCGGCGACTTGCGCGTCGATGATAAAACTTTACACAGCAACAAATCACAAATTGTTTGAATCATCTGTCTTCTTTTACGTTTGGTGTGGTCCACGATGATTCCCTCTCCTGTGCCAGCCTCTTCATCTTAGAGTAGCACCCAGTGACCTCAATTATTTGTTATTCCCCTACATTTTCTCCCTCTAAAACTCCCTCTAGTACCATGTAAGTTATTCCCTGATATCTCAACACGTGTCCTATCATCGTGTTCCTTCTTCTAGTGAGTGTTTTCCATATATTTATTTCCTCAATGACCCTATTGAGAAATTTCTCATTTCTTATATTTTCAGACCACTCAGTTTTCAGCAGCTTAAACTCTTCCCTTTTCTTCTTATCCGGTTTTCCTACAGTCCACGACATGCTTCCATTCAGTGCTTTGCTCATGATATACATTCTCAGAAACGTCTTCCTCAAATTAAGGTCTATGTCTGAAACTAGCAGACTTTTGTTATGAAGGAACACTCTCTTTCCCTCTGATAATCTGCTTGTTCGCTCCTCCTGCTATTTTTTTTATATAAGTTGGTCAGTTTTTAGACATTTGATTCCGCAAGAACTAAATTTTATAGTTGACACAAAAAACTCATTATATACAAGGGAGAATGTGTACTGCAAATTCCTGGGAGAAGTCCTTACCAGACAGGCTTACCTAAAAAGACAGATGCTACAAAAAAGTTGCAGTATATCACAGGCAGATTTCCTCCAAACCTAAGCAAACCATTGTTTCAACAAAGACAGAGAAGTTTGAAAGTAGAGCTGTGCACTTCATCAGAAGTTTGTTTAGTCGATGGAAGAACATCACAGAACTGCACAAGTGACTCCAAAGGGAGAGGTGCCAAAAACGGACACTTTCTATCACATGTAGCTTTCCTCCTAAATTCTAAAACTAAATGTTTCTATATGAAATAAAAAATTATATATATTAATTTTAACAATGTATGTATTATGTAACAGTCTTAGCTTACTGTAAATGAACACAAAGCTATGGGGGGAAGGGGCTACCTAGACATATGTTAGTAGTGGCACATACTTGAATTACAGTGCTCTTAGTGTCAGTGGTTAATGAATAGAAAATATATTGGAAACAGCAGCAATGTCACTTCCCGTGTTGAAACTCATAGCTGTGTCTGTATGCCACTCATCAATTAAAATTTCTACACCAAGAAGAAATGCAGATGATAAGCGGGTATTCATTAGACAAATATATTATACTAGAACTGACATGTAATTACATTTTCACGCAGTTTGAGTGCATAGATCCTGAGAAATCAATAGCCAGAACAACAACCCCTGGCCGTAATAACGGCCTTGATATGCCTGGGCATTGCGTCAAACAGAGTTTGGATGGCGTGTGCAGGTACAGCTGCCCATGCAGCTTCAACACGATACCACAGTTCATCAAGAGTAGTGACTGCCGTATTGTGACGAGTCAGTAGTTCGGCCACCATTGACCAGACGTTTTCAATTGGTGAGAGATCTGGACAATGTGCTGGCCAGATCAGCAGTCGAACATTTTCTGTCCTGTACGGACAGGACCTGCAACAAGCGGTCGTGCATTATCCTGCTGAAATGTAGGGTTTCGCAGGGATCGAATGAAGGGTAGAGCCACGGGTCGTAACACATCTGAAATGTAACGTCAACTATTCAAAGTGCCGCCAATGCGAACAAGAGGTGACCGAGACGTGTAACCAATGGCACTCCATACCATCACGCCAGGTGATACGCCAGTATGGCGATGACGAATACACGCTTCCAATGTGCGTTCACTGCGATGTCGCCAAACACGGATGCGATCATCATGATGCTGTAAACAGAACCTGGATTCATCCGAAAAATGACATTTTGCCATTCGTGCACCCAGATTCGTCGTTGAGTACACCATCGCAGGCGCCCCTGTCTGTGAAGCAGCGTCAAGGGTAACCGCAGCCATGGTCACCGAGCTGATAGTCCATGCTGCTGCAAACGTCGTCGAACTGTTCGTGCAGATGGTTGTTGTCTTGCAAACGTCCCCATCTGTTGACTCAGGGATCTAGACGTGGCTGCACGATCCGCTACAGCCATGCAGATAAGATGCCAGTCATCTCGACTGTTAGTGATACGAGGCCGCTGGGATCCAGCACGGCGTTCCGTATTCCCCCCCCCCCCCCCCTGAGCCTACCGATTCCATATTCTGCTAACAGTCATTGGATCTCGACCAACGCGAGCAGCAATGTCGCGATACGATAAACCGCAATCGCGATATGCTACAACCCAACCTTTATCAAAGTTGGAAACGTGATGGTACGCATTTCTTCTCCTTACACGAGGCATCACAACAACGTTTCACCAGGCAACGCCGGTCAACTGCTGTTTGTGTACGAGAAATCGGTTGGAAACTTTCCTCATGTCAGCATGTTGTAGGTGTCGCCACCGGTGCCAACCTTGAGTGAATGCTCTGAAAAGCTAATCATTTGCATATCACAGCATCTTCTTCCTGTCGGTTAAATTTAGGGTCTGTAGCACTTCATCTTCGTGGTGTAGCAATTTTAATGGCCAGTAGTGTATGTCTTACATATTGATATGTCTGCGTAAACAGAAGAAACTAACGATCATGTCCGAAAACAATTTATTGGTCTGTTCAATTAACCAAAACAAATTCTCCAAGTATAACACCAACATAAAACAGTGATCCGTCTTCGAATCACAACTACATACAAGAATAATACAGAAAACAACTGAAATAATTTCCTACTAGTCTCCGCCGGAGACTTCTCCTATATACCAAGCCTAATCCAGAGATCAGCGAGAAGATCCAAGCCGGGCTGCCGAGGCGGCAGCTATCCACTTCTGCTGGCAGTCGATGAACTGCCGATGTGTGGCCGATGGCCGGCGGATGAGAACATCGGAACTATTTTCCATCACGTGGTTTGACGTGTGAAAATAGTTCCAGGATCTGCAGCGACCTCTTCCTTATGTTTATGTGGGCCAGTAGTGGCCCCTGGTGTCATTGCCGTGGTGTTGTTGTTGTGGCCGTTCATCAATATTGCCTGTCGGTTGTGTAGTGCTTCGGTGTGCCTGCGAGGCGGGCAACTGCAGCTGCAGGCTGTCAGTTTGGTTGCTGATACTCTAGGCGCCGTGATGTCTGGTGGAGAAGGCCACAGCGCATATCAAACTCGTCAGAAAAATGTGTGCTATAAAATGAACACATTTTGGAAAAATTTTTGTCGTCCTATCTCAAACACTTGAGGGGAACAGGGAGAGAGGGGAGGGGGGGATGCCAGGACACCACTATCAAGTTTTTGCCCCGTTCGGAATTATCGTAGATCCGGGGCAGACTGAAGTATCTGTGCAGTCCTTATAGAAACTGATATTACACTTTGAGAACTGGCCTAAACATAGGATTTTAGTTTTTGCTGACATAACTATTGGCATAAGGCTAAGGACACCTAAACAATTGAATCTACTCAATATGCTAAGATTATATGAGCTGTACACTGTTAATGATACCATAACTCAAAGAGACAGCCGGCCTTATATATATATATATATATATATATATATATATATATATATATATATATATATGGTACCCCATAAAGGTATCTGGTTAGAATTAAAAACTAAAACGCCTGTATCTGACTTCAATAAAACTAAGTACAGTTGGCTTCTGAATCAATAGACGGTTGATGCCTACAAAAGAGAGCTAAAGATGACAAGCTGTAATGACATTCTGCTTGACAGTAATCATATTTAAAACGAATTTACATTATTAATCAGTGCACTCTCAGATACATTCAGTCCGTCTTTAATTATCTTGTTGTCGACGGGACGTTAAACACTAATCTCCTCCTCCTCCTCCTCCTCCTCCTCCTCCTCCTCCTCCTCCTCAGGTACATTCGAAACTTTTGCCCTAAACTATAAAAATAAGTAAGGGAACAGCCAGGAAACACGCTCTCACGTCTGCACATGACTGGCTCATAGCTGAATTACGAAGGCTTCGAACTCTGCTAACGATTTCCTACGGCAAATCAAAGAATAGTGAAGCAGAACGAGTAAACTGGCGTAAGGTTAAGGAACAAATACAGGCCAGAAACTAGATTAAGCAAGTGGATGGCAAACCTAGACACAAATGTAAAACAGCCTGGACTGCTGTCAAGACTCATCTGGGTAGAAATAAAGATATTAGCGAAAATAATTCCTGTGATGCTGGTATCACACCACATGATTTCAACACTTTCTTTCATTAATGCTGGCAATATGAATAACACTGCTGCAACTGTACATAACCATAAATATGACAACATCTATAACTCAAATCATGGAAACTCCTTCCTACGAAATTTTGAAAATGTAGTTATCGTCTTTAAGTGGAGGCAAGTAAAAATAACCAATATTACAACTGTAATAGCAAAATTAATTTAGTCACAGTCGTGAGAGATTTATGGTCTCTCCAATTCTCTGATCAAAAAAATTGTTACTCTAACAGCACATCAATTATGTTCTCTTATAAACCGGATGTTCGTCAGGGCTGTTTCCCTTCGTCCTTATAAATGATAGTCGTTACTCCTTTGCACAGAAAAGGTGATACGTTTTGTCGTAATTACGGCCCAACCTCTCTTGTACCCATCATTTCAATAGTAGTGGAATATTGCATACTGCACCAAATCAGTCAACATCTGTCTCTGAATAATATTCTTAGGTACTCTCATATTGCCTCAGGTCTGGCTTTTCGACACTAAAAGCAGATGAAAATATTGTTTCATTTATACTATCGTCATTTGAATCAAGATTATCTGTTTACGCTATACTTGCGGATCTCAGGAAAGCATTTCACTCTGTCAGCCATAGAATACTGCTAGAAAAACCCTACAGCTATTGTTTTATAGGCTTAAAGCTGTCTCTGATAAGATTCTATCTGAGTGACATGAAACGAATTGTGCAGTTCAATAATATTAGGTCCAATGTATTGGACATCAAACAGCACGTGCAGCAGGGTTCTGCGTTTGGATCATCACTCTTCATAATAAATGCAAATGACTTGCCCAGCACTATGTAGAGTAAATCCACACGCTATGCAGGTGACACCACTTTTTTACAGCTGCGAAAGACTTACGAACGCTAAAGCAGGAAAGTAAGGATCATCTTAAAGTAACCAGTAAATAGTTCCAAATCAATTAATTACACATTAATCATGAAAAACTGTAACTATCCTATTTATCTTGTGCATTAAAGATGACAGCTATGAGTGTGCTTCAGCTAAACTAATTGCAATCTACACTGATTCAAAATTAATACGGAAGAATCATACCGGTTATATCTGTACTAAGATACAAATTGTGACATATTTTTAGGAAAATTAAGGTCTTGTGTTAGTGATGAATTATTACTCAATACATATTATGGCTTTTTCACGTCCTCTTGACGTAAGCCATTTGCTATGGGAGAATTCCCTTTGAGCAAGAAAAGTTCTCATTCGACAAAAGAAGGCAATCAGATGCATCTGTGGAGTCAAAAATAATAAATACTGTTAACCATATTTCAAAAAACTAAAAACGCCACAGTTACATCCCTCTTTACACTAATTTGTCTAATCTATACAAAAGAAAACAAACACAGTCACAAGTTATGGCAATATGTTCAACAAAACACAGGCCTGAAACAGTAGATTAACATCACAGCTGCCAGACTGAAGAAAACTCCAGATAGTTAAAAGTACATGGGGGTAAAACTATTTAACATATTGCCATCACAGACACATAATGTGTCACTGAGTATAATTAAAAACGCCGCACATAAATGGCTTAGGAAAAAAGGATTTTGTACAGTAGAAGAGTTCAACATGTGTCCTCATAAACTTATATACGTGAATACATTGGATACATCATGTGCATTATGATGGAAAATTTTCTATCTTTATAGACAGTCATGACTTAAAATATCTTTTACACCAAGTATATTATTTATGTAATTGTATATGTAACTATATATGTACATGAACACAAAAGACACCATCGATTGCATTTTAATGCTTAAAGATGGATAGTAAATAAATCTAAATCTAGCCATATTTGCCTAATTAAAGTCATTTTCACTCTATGAAATCATAAACTGTACAACTTTTTTTTCCACTGCAACAACATTTCTCCTTTAAGGAGTCTGCATGTTGTCTTATATTTAAATGTTATTCCCTTGTCAGGAGCAGCTCAAAGTGAATATGAATTGAACTGAATCCCTGGCACATACAAAACTTTGGTCAGATGTTTCTCTATCAAAAGCTAATGTTTGTCACCTTTCCTTGTGATAGAATAAAACTACCATCATCAACACAGACTGGGACTTCACTATCAAATGGACTGTAACTTGTAAACCATTCTGTTTGATTACATATGTGATCAGTAGCACAAGAATCGAAAAACCATTTTCATCTATGTCCTTGCCTGCAACTGATGATAGAATTTAGTTTATCAGGGCATCTCCTCTCGATTTAGACTGATTCTGACCTCGATCCTTTGACAAAGGGTTTCTGCACTCTTTGAGCAATAACCAGATTTATTACACTTTAATCAAACACTTCTGCAAACTTTTGCCCAATGGCCAGGTTTATTACACTTGAAGCGTTTACTCGGTTTTCTCGAATTATTATCTTCAAGATGACGGTTGTTGTTAAGGTGGTCGTTCCTCCGTTGTTTACCTGCCAGAAACGCCTGTCCCTTCATATCTTCCAGCGGATTTAGACTTTTTTTCATCAAAACTCTTGTGGCCAAATTCTCTAGCGTTTGTTGTTCTGGGTGTGTTGATCCCCACACACTAAGAAAATATTCGTATCTCCTTGCTAACATCATTAACAATTTTATGCTCATAACAGAGCTCGAAATATTTTCACCTGGATTACTCAAGCGATGTACAAGATCTTCTTACTATGAAACATATATAACCATGTCATTTGACATATCCTTTTTTAAGCTGCACCGTACCATTTCTGCTGGAGTAAATATATGCTTAACTGTCTTTCTGTGCGTAAACTGAAAGTAGTGTGGTCCAAATGGCACCTGAACATCCACAATTTGTCGTGTGTAGCAGTGGTTTATCCTCAGTGATGTTCCGATAATTTTCTGAGCTGCGTTGTTGCGTTGTCCATTTTCTTCCACGCTGCGAGATCCTTTTCATAAGCCAGTACTGCTGTAGGATTCAGGTCGTCGTTATGCACTGGTATAGTTTTTTCGGCCCATGAAAACATCCCAACCTCCCATGACAGTTAAAGTTATATGTACCTGAAATTTCCAGGTTGACCATTTCTTGACATCTTTGAGCTTTGTAATTCTTGTTATGTCACTTTCCGTCACGTTAAGTTGATGATTTCACTTGCACACTAAGAGAATAACCTCAAAACTTCGGACACAGGTTTTTGATATTTTACCCCATATTCCATTTTATTTAAACCATATAAAACTCGTCACTCAGTGAGTGCTGGGCCCATAACCTGTTAAAAAGTAGAAGAAACTGATTGTAAGATAACGACAAAGTTTTATTGCTAAATGGGTACACAGAGTGTCATGTAACGCTAACAGCCGCATACAAGAAGAAAGTGCAGTCTTTTTACGGAAGTCCCTGACGGCAGCACGGTAAATGCAACTCGAAAGTGCGTCAAATACAAACAAGCGAGTGTAGCACTGTTTACGATTATGGGGTAAGCAAACAAAGCAATTTTAACTGATTGATGCACCTTGGAACACTTTTCAGATTTTTGCCTCTAGCCACAGCCCTGTAACAAAAGTTTAATATACACTGCAATTTCAGAAATATTGGATAATTTATTCAACAGAATTGAGCAAGTCAGTAACACGTTGGTACACCTCTGACCCTTATGCAAGAAGTTGTTTTACTCGGCTTGGCATGGATTGAGCCAGCACTGTTGAGTTCTTCTCACCAATAATGTTGAGTCCTTGTCGCCAAATGTGGGGTCCTCCCCACTCGTAGCACATACGGTGCCTGAGGGATGCTGCATTATCGGAATGCTATACAAAAATTGGAGCAAATAACATTAGTAGTTATTTCAATAAAGCAGATTGACAATACTTAACTTGAATGTACTACATGTTGTGGCTAGCGATGGGTGACTGGCAATATAATTCAGAGTCCTTGGCTATATGCATTGTTCCTGCAAGTTTGACACACAGTCTGTGGACCACTAATAACTGATCTCGTAGCACTGTCTGCTAGGCCGTGCTGATACTCTGCGAATCCCGTCCACTAATGACTTTTGGAGTCTTGCAGGAGCGGCGCTTACATTCACTTCTTACAGAGGTCGCTCCTGTCGAGGCGCGGTCCTTGCAGTGGGCTATTGGTTTACGTCTCCTCACTGCCTCGTCTGGTCCCGCGTTCTTCATCTTCGTTCCGGCGCATGTGGTTACACCAGAACATTCCTCCCCTGCCCTCCCCCGCCCCCAAAGCGACGGACCGTCGTCGTGTAGGGAGCGCGACCGAGGCGGAGGATGCAGGAGTATGGGCGCGTCAGGCCGGAAGCTGTGGCTGCAAGGGACGTCGAGCTTCCGGCCGTACCCCGCCATCTGGCGGACACGTCCCACGGAAAACGACCACAAGGGTACGCGTCCACCTCCTGCTGCCACGAACCAGATGAAGAAGGCGGTAGCTGCTGCATTGTGGGCGGGTCCAGCTCCATCGGTAGGACGAGAGGAGGCGAAGGCTCCGTCTCCACGGGGTCGTCCCGCGGTGTCGTGATGACACCCTCTGGCGGCTGCTGTGGTCGCCCTGCCCTCTGTGCCCGCGAATCTGGGGGAAGAGAGACTGGAAGATCATCGTGTGCATGACAGAGGTGAAGTTGCTTTTGATGGCGGCGCTGCAAATCATCAGGACCTGAAAGAAGATACGTGCAAGCGCCAAGTCGACGGACGATCTCGCCCCGCGTCCACCTTCTGCTGCTGCTATAAAAGACAATGTGATGAGGCGCGAAGCGATACTTGCGGTCTTCCTGCGGCCCCGGATCCTGAACAGAGTGGAGCAGGTGGAGCAGTATCCGCAGGTCTGCTGGCGGTGGTCCATCTCGTGTGTGCGAACGATATGCAGTGCCTGATCCCTGGTGTGTGCGGAGCAAACTTTGACCGTCTGCTGCTTGAAGGTTGGGGCAAAACGTTCCGCTTCGCTGTTTGACTGGGGATGGAACGGTGCACTAGTTAGATGCTGTATGCCATTGCGTTCACAGAATGTTCCAGATTCATTTGACATGAACTGAGGTCCGTTGTCTGACACTATTATTTCGGGTAAACATTCGAGGCAAAAAATCGATGACAACACCTGAATTGTACTACGTGACGTTGTCGAGGTCATTGGCACAGTAAACCAATGGGTGTTCCAAAAAGGTCCCGCAAAGTCTATGTGCACACGTTGCCGTGGTGACTGTGACTTAGGCCAAGCAGAGAATTTTTGTGGCAGAGAGGACTGATTTTCCGCACATGCGTGACACTGTCACGTCATCTGTTCTATTTGGGCGTCCATACCCTCCTAAGTACAGTGTCAACGCGCTAACTGTTTCGTACGAACAATCCTCCAGTGTCCCTAGTGAAGTAACTGCAACACTTTTGTTTGCAAAGCTTTAGGGATCAACATACGTGACTGTCCACTGTCATTTTGAGCAAGAATCACACCTTTCTGTACAGCGAGACTATGACGGCGTGCAAGGTATTGGCGCACTACAGAGTTCTTTATGCTATGCAAGGATCGAGGCCAAGGTGTGCGAATGTATGTTAACAAAACGTTCAAATCTGAATCAAGTTCCGTGGCCTGTGCAGTTTTCCTGTAGTTCAGCGGAAAAGAATGAAGCAATACAGAATCCTGAGCATCGATGTGACAACAAGATGCAGCAGAAGCGTCAAAATCTGTATCAGGGCCAAGCGGTAGACGTGAAAGCGCGTCCGCATTACCATTTTGAGCTGTCGGCCGATACACAATCTAGTACTGGTATTGAGGCAGGGACAAAGCCCATCATCGCAATTTTTGGGCAGCTCGTATAGGAACCGGTTTCGTCGGATGAAACAAGGACTGCAAAGGCTTGTGATCCGTTACTAAGTAGAATTTTCTGCCATACAAATAGTGGTGGAATTTTGTGACATCATACACAATACCCAAAGCGTCTTTCTTAATTTGTGAATAGTTACACTGAGCTTTGGACAACACTTTTGATGCGAAAGCGATAGGCCTGTCTTTGTCACCAATTCTGTGAAAAAGCACTGCATCGATTCCGTAAGAGGAAGCGTCAACTTGCAATACAACTGGTTTGTCCGAATCAAAGTGAACTAAGCATCGATCACCGAGCAATGTATCTTTAAGTTTTTGAAAAGCTACTTGGCACTCATCTGCCCAAACAAAGGGGACATTCTTGCGACACAAGCGATGCAATGTAGCTGCGATCTGTGCAGCATTCGGTATGAACCGAATATGATAGTTCATTTTCCCTCAAACTCACTGCAATTTTGTGATATTACGAGGAACTGGCAAATCTCGTATGGCTAAAAAATGCGACTGAAGAGCATGTACACCTTGACCGTTTATGTCATGATCAAGATACTGCAACTGAGGTTAAAAAAATCACACTTGTCCAGTCTACACTTTAGTCCTGCATCAGATAAAACACGAAAAAAGGACGTTAATTTGCAGCATGTTCTTCAGGTTTACGACCTGCTACGACAATATCGTCCAAATAGTTTAAACAGTTTGGTACTTGCACAGTCAGCTGTTCGAAATACCGTTGAAAAATGGCGGATGGCGAAGCGCTGCCAAAAGGCAAACGCAAATATTTAAGCAAGGCCAAATGAGTATTTACTATGCACACTTTTTGAGATTCTTCATCGAGCGGTATCTGAAGATACGCGTCGCGCAAATCAATTTTTGAAAAGTAGCGTCCAGCGCCTAATTTGTCCATGAGATCCTCTGGGCGCGGCAACGGAAAAGTATCAATAGCAGTTTGTGGGTAGACTGTAGACTTAAAGTCAACATAGAGGCGAAAGCGTCCTGAAGGTTTGGGGAGCAAAACCAGTGGACTTGCCCATTGACTAGCTGATATGGGCGCAATAAATCCATTATGTTGCAATTCTTCAAGTTCAGCAGCGACTTTGCCCCGTAATGCAATGGGAACAGTTCCGGCCAGACAAAATTTTGGCTGAACATTGTCTTTCAGAGTAATATGTGCAACAAAATTGTTAGCTTTGCCTAAACCTTCAGAAAAGAGTTCCGGGAATTCTTTTAGCAAGCTAGCTACACTGCCTTTTGCATTGAATGCAGATACTGACAACACATTGTCCTGAATGTGAAAGCCAAACAAATCAAAAGAATCAAGACCAAATATGTTCTCACACTCGCGTGATTGTAGCACTGTAAAAGTCACTGTTCGCGTATGCGAGCGAAACATATCAGCCAAGGTACATGCTCCGAGAACTAGAATGTCTTGTCCATCAGAAGCCGTCAGTTGTGTGCTATTTTTTGACAGGCGTGGGGAGCCTAATAGTTCATACGTGTGACGATTGAGCAATGTGACAGAGGCACCTGTGTCCAACTGAAATTTCACACGTTTCCCACAAATAAGTAAACTAACAAAAAGTTTGTTTCACTGATGTATCACTGGCGAAACTGCACACTTGCTACTTGCAGATTTGGAATATACTGCGTTCGTGACATGGGCCTTGTGACTAGATATTAGTGAGTGGGCCGAATTCTTATGTATATTCCATTGCAAACATACGGATTGCTCATGTCCTTTTCTACCACAAGCGTAACACTGAGCTTGTCGGGAGGGGCATTCTTGACATTTGTACCGTGAATTACACCTAGGGCGAGACTTCATTCTGTTCGTCTGTGTAGCCACCTATTTAGCTAACTGCTTACGCAGTGTGGAAAGTTGTTTACTCAGCGCGGCTAGTGCACGCCGCCGGTGCGGAGTGGGGCGATCACAACTAAGCGACTCAGCCCGACAAATAGCGGGCTGCTCGAATTTGTGAGCTGACAAGGCATCGGATTCGTACTGATCTAGTATTTGCACTACCGGCTGAATTTATGGATCGGACTGTTTCAACATATGTTCTCTGAGTTTGACATCAGGCACATTGTACACGATCGCATCACGCAACTTAACATTTGACTATAAAATATCGCAAGCACATTTGAATTTGCATTTCCTTGTCTTGTTCACTAAACTCTCGAAAAGGTGATGGATGGGATTGAAAAGACACCATCAATGTACTGTAATAATAGGCATCACAGTTGATATTGGGAACAATTTTAGCAATTTTACAGTAATTTCAACACCAACCAAAGATGTGACAACATGATTTCCAATTTCAGTATCATAGTTAAACCACCTCTTCTCCACTATGCGAGTATCATTGCGAATATGGATAGATGACTCTGCAGTACGTCCTTTCATTGTTAATTACTGAACACATACACCATCAAAGTATATCAGACAGTGCTCTACATATTTCTAACACCTCAAGCATAGTGCTTAATTTACGATCTGTCTATATCCATATGGGAGTCACAGAGCATTCTCGCTGTCTTAGGGTAAAATTAGAGAGTGGAAGACCCCCCCTCACACTGTCATTGACCAACACGCCATGCCACACCGTTACCGATTTAATCTACAACCGACCAGACGTGGACCGTTACATTCCACGTCTCGTGATTGAATGGAGCTTGCCAAATCCTCAAGCATCAAATGGTTCAAATGGCTCTGAGCACTATGGGACTTAACATCTGTGGTCATCAGTCCCCTAGAACTTAGAACTACTTAAACCTAACTAACCTAAGGACAGCACACAACACCCAGCCATCACGAGGCAGAGAAAATCCCTGACCCCGCCGGGAATCGAACCCGGGAACCCGGGCGTGGGAAGCGAGAACGCTACCGCACGACCACGAGATGCGGGCCTCAAGCATCCAAGTGCACAAGGTTTCGAGGAGGCTAGCACTCCTCATCGATGTATAGTAACAGATTTGAAAGTGTCGTGATGTGATAGCAGACGGTTAAGAAGAACAAGAAACTGATGTCTTTTATGTACGATGGAGCTTCAGACCGATGGAGTTCAAAGCATTTTTACGCAAATCGACCAAACTATCAATTTTAAAGTATTATTACAAAGTCTAGATTCAGTACCTGGAAGGTATTGGTAAGAGAGAACATAAACACATGCACTCCTAAGGCTACAAAGTTCTGCACGTAAAACAGGCTTACATGTCCGACCTATCAGTCATATGGAATGTAGTGCTGTTAATATTCCAATGTCAGAAATATATGACATACATACTTCTTCCCTATTTCTCTGTGATAAACTATGTTATCAAACCGTAAAACGAAAAACCTACATCCTTAAAACATTTGCTCTGCGTCATACTAGTATAATATACCTTTCCAGTGATGCATAGCGTCCACTGTTCACATCCGATCATGGTTCAGAAATTATACGATGCCTGCATCAGCCTTATATAAAACGATCTTTAGTAATGGGGGATATCTCTTACAAGGAAACAGATAAACATATCTCAGCAGCGTCCGACATGTGAAAATTACATGTCATTCCGCCACTAAGTTTGTAAACACCACATCTGTCAGGCAAATGTATACACGGGGATTGCAGTACCTCACAAGCACCTATCGCTAACTTAGTTATGAAGCTGAAGTCTCGATTTTATACCCAAGATGCGTCAGGTGGATGGAGTACATCACATAAATCAAAGTTCGTTTAGAGGAATGTGTCACGTTTCATCACAAATGAGATGGAAGTCCTCTGATGACCGACAGCTTGACCATTAACGATGGCAAGTAGACAGTCCTTTAAATCACATACTGAACACATGGCTGTATACGAGTCAAACACAGGCTATGTCATGTGACTGATGCACCCTGGCAGAGCAGTGGAAAAATTGACCTGTAGCAACATCTCCTTCTCTAGAATGCATCATGAATCTACCATTAAATCGTACCTCGTTACAGCTCCACCTCGATGGATCACCCCGTCCACTCTCTGTTATCCTTTATCGCAGATTCAAGTAAGTTTAGAGGTGGATGGTTCTCTGTCTTCCTGAAAAGCGTCAAATACAGTAATCAACTCACATGTATCACTGGTACCTCAATAGACATACAGTATAATGCTACCTCGACGTAAAAAAATTGACTGCTCCCCTGATTCCCTTCGCTTCCATGTCGATGTTTTCTCGGATTCCTCTTGCTGCTGCATGCTTGTTCCCATGCAGAAATTGCTCTGCGCGAACATGAAGATACACAAGTACCTCCCCAATTTCCCCAATTTTCGGTGTATATTCTGTCAATTTATACCTATTCCTCGTCATTTTTCGAAATTCTACTGATTTTTTATGTCAGTTCTATCCAAGCGATTTTGCCATAACCTCTCGTTCTGTGTCTAAGACTGCTTGTCAATGTAGCACAGCTACCAACACCTAGCCTAGTTGTACTGATCGGGAGGCGTAGTATAGCACTGTACTCGATTGCATCCAGTCACCTCCACATTTGGAAAGCGTTTGCTCTGTTTTCTGTATGTCTGTGTATATGCATGTGTCGCAGACGGCTCCCAGCACCCAGTTCCCCCCGCTTGTGGATCAAACTTCAAACATAGAATACGTGTTCGGACGTAACGCATTGTTGGTCCACTTGCGAAACCTACCCCTGATGTGACATGTGGTGGATCCGCCTCCGAACATGTGTCTAGATATATAGTCCGTGGCGGATCCACACTAGAACGGTGATTCGGTTGTGGTATATTGTGGATCTGCACCCCAACACCAATTCGTACATTGCACGTGGCGGATCCACCTTCAAACCCCATCCTGTGCACGGCATATTCTGGATCCGCATCCCAACATCACTCTGGATATCATGCGGGGCGAATCCACACTCGAACGCTAACTCGGGTCTACTGTGGGTCCTGGAAGCCATCCGCAACGCATGTATATACACAGACATACAGAAAACAGAACAGACGCTCTCCAAAAAATGTGGAGGTGACTAGAGACAATCAAGTACAGTGCTATACTATGTCTCCCGATCAGTGCATTTGGCAGCTGTGCTACATTTACAAGCAGTTTTAGAACACAGAATGAGAGGTTACGTCATGTTCACATGGATAGAACTGACACAAAAAAATCGATAGAATTGCGAAAAATTGACGGGGAATAGGTGTAAATCGACAGAATATACACGGAAAAGTGGTAAAATTGGGGAGCTACTTGTGTATCTTCAGGTTCGCGCAGAGCAATTTCTACACGGGAACAAGTATGCGGCAGCAAGAGGAATCCGAGAAAACGTCGACATGGAAGCAAAGGGAATCAGGGAAGCATTCCATACGGCTCATAGGTCGGAAATGCAAACGTTCTAACACTATAGCCTGTTTTAAGTGCAGAGCGTTGTAGCCTTATGAGTGCGTGTGTTTATGTTCTCTCTTACCAGTACCTTCCAGATATTGATCCTAGACTCTTTAATAATACTTTAAAATTGATAGCTTGGTTGAATTACGTAAAAATACTTCGAACTCCATCCGTCTGGAGCTCCATCGCGCATAAAAGTCATCAGTTTCCTGTTCTTTTTAACCGTTTGCTATCGCATCACAACACTTTCAAATCTGTTATTATACATCGATGAGGAATGCTAACATCCTCGAAACCTCGTGCACTTGGATGAGTGAGGACTCAGCAAGCTCCATTCATTCACGAGACGTGGAATGTAGCGGTTGTAGATAAAATCGATAACGGTGTTGCATGGCGGATTGATCAATGACAGTGTGAGGGGGGTCTTCCACTCTCTAATTTTACCTTAAGACAGCGAGAATGCTCTGTGACTCCCATATGGATATAGACAGATTGTAAATTAAGCACTATGCTTGAGGTGTTAGAAATATGTAGAGCTCTGTCTGATATACTTTAATGGCGTATGTGTTCGAGAATTAACAGTGAATGGACGTACTGCTGAGTCTTCTATCCATCATTGCAATGATACTCGCAAAGTGGAAAAGAGGTGGTTTAACTATGATACTGAAATTGTTGTGTACATAGTTCCGCGTAGTCAGCACGTACACAACTTTCCCACTAGAGCGCGCCCCGCTAAGCACAACAGCGCAGGCGCAGCGCTCGTCCGTCTCCGCACTACGAGATGGCGCTGCCTTAGAGACGGACCAAATTCTGCTTCCGCCGATCCACGTATTAATATGTAATGCAGCCAATGAGATTGCTGCTAACGTACAACCTTTTCTCCTCGCAGATCACACTCGTGCAGTGATACCTGAACGCGTGAGGTATTATAACGAGTGTACAGACCTCCAATTAGTCAGTCTGCACTAGTCTGTACCAGTCTGCATTAGTCTGTACCAGTCTTTAGTCAAGTTTCAGTCTGCGCCTAATAAGATTATCATATTCCTGTACATAGCCATGAAGAGAAATGTATAGACACTTTGTCAAGTATCAGAGATATGTGAGAACAAGATTAACGTACCAAGACCAAAGGAACTTCAGATAGTCAATTGTAAATAGCATCCAGAATCAAGTTACGTAAGGTTTATACTTTTTATTATTTCAATAAATGTGTGTGAAAATTAATCAAGTTCTGTTTAAAGTTGGTCACCGACAATCTGCTACTCTAAGTGTGCAAGTGGCATTCCTATCGTCTGACCTAACAGCAAAACATAAACACGCCACGATAAGACCACAAGACATATTGCTGACACTCGCCTACTTCGTTAGAGCGACAAGTCAAATAATCTGACGGTGTGTGTACCGAAGGTCTTACAGTATGCACACCACAGAAATTGAAAAACATGTTGTCACATCATTGGCCAGTGTTGAAATTACTGTAAAATTGCTAAAATTGTTCGCAATATCAATTGTGCTGCTTATTATTACAGTACATTGATGGTGTCTTTTCCATCCCATCCGTCCACTGGCATGCTGTTGGTTACCAAATAATGATTGACTGACATCCCTTGTTTCAGTTGGAAAAAGGCTTTTGGTGGAGGGACAGCACCTTCTGGGGTGGATAGCACTGAAACAGTGATCGCATATATGACTGCAATATGATGAATCAGTCGAAATGGAACGCAGAACCATCAGCTATTCCGTCACCATGACAGATGAGTTTAACCTTTTAATGCATAGTGTAGCCGATCAACTACGGACTTCATTTCTTCGATGCATCCTACACTGAGCAACATTTTGTAACAAATTCTTTATGTAGTTAAGTGCATACACTCTACTGCAGCTGCTAAGCAGCTAGTAGTTCTTCATACCGATCGTAAATGACAGGACGAACTGAACCAGTTCGACAGTCAGCTGTGTGGATGTACTGCCGCGAGTGTCTTATGGCGGAAAGTAGACACGTGTTTTGGGTGTTTATGCAATGATGTGTGGGTCTGAAACTTACTTTTTTTATTTTGCAAACGTAAGTAGATATTGCGTAGACAGTTAAATCGAGTGTCTTTACGATAGATTTGAAATTTGGTCTACTTTTGTGTTTGAAGCGATTGTCAACAATAATGATTTGTTAATTTAATTAAAATTTTTTTCAATATTTTTGTCGTTATGTAGGCACTATGAACTCAATGTGGTTATTTTTACAGCTTCAAATAAAAAATCATTCATTTAAGGGTTAAGTGTAGAGCTCGTGGATCACCTTCAGACTGTAGTTTGAAAACACTCCACAACGTGACCAAACTCTTCCAGTTTCCTTATGTCCTATTTAAAACCATCCAGTGTGTGTGGTGTGTTATGGTAGCTTCAGTAACAATATGATTTACACTGTGCGACATCTAGTTGTTTGTGAAAGGCCATGGATCAGAACGTCTTAATGTCAGTTTAGAACCTGACACAGATGTCGAAGTCATGGCCGAAAAACAAAATGTATTTCAGTGTACAAAGTGTTCTACAGCAGAAAAAAATAATGTTTCAAACAACGAGACAGGACCACAGGGAGCGTCTCTTGCGATTTACAGTATAGTCCACAGGATACGATCATCATCCTACAGAACAGGTGATGAAACTTTAAACTGCAGTGCTTAATACCTGTATATTTAACAGGATCGTCCCACACCACCACCACCACCAGCAGCAGTTTGATGGGTGAATTCAGTGATGGACGGGCTACCCTGATAGGATCGGTAGGAGGAATGAATCCTGTGCTATTCTGGAAAACATTGTGGCATCTCTCTCTCCATGCTGGACCCCCGCTGCAGCTATGTGTCATCGCGCCAGCATCAGTGCTAGGTGAGTTCTATATCAGATGAAGTTTGTGGAACTTTTACAGTTTGTAGTTTTTCTCTGTTGGATGGTACAGAATAACGATGATAGCATGTTGGGCTCATAGATGTGAATGGATGTGGATCTGCTTCAGATTGTAGTGTCTGTATCTGGTTTGGAGACGCAGCACAATGGGCGCATTTCCACCAAATGGTCAAAACACGGTCCTGTTGCACTAACTCAGGTCGTTCTGTTTCTACATGGGTTACAGAAGGTGGTGGATATAGCTTTCTCCAACTTCCACTCAGTTCCAACTTACATAGGAACAATCACATGTGAAAAGCTACAGGGACGGTAGTGTAGAGTCTGAGGGGTAGTTGCAAGATGCTTAGGGGCTACCTAAAACCATGTTGGAATTTTGTTGTAGCACATAGGTTCGAGAAAGGTGGCTCATTTCGAGATATGAGAGTGCTAGAAATATGATTCACTAGTGACTGTAATCGTTAGAGGACTTCTCCAAAGGATACAACGCAGGTATGTGGTTGAATGGAGAGACTTGATTCCTAATCATAGACATCATTTCTAGCAGGCAGCGTAACACTAAAGATCTGAAAAGCTAGTGTACATTTCTTACGACCTCAATCAGCACACCATCTACTACTGCTTGTGATCCTTCTCAATCAGTCTCAGTGGATATGGCGCAGAACCTCTGACATGGTATCGAGACAGAATACGTTACAAATACTGGAGGAGTACTTAGTGGTGGCGGCGTGAGGGGGTTATAAATAGCGGTTTCATACCACGTTCCTTAGCCGAATCACTTTCGAATTTGAGCGATTTTATGACGAGGCTGTACCGTGGGTTATGTGTAACTGGACTTCCAGTCTGATAATATATGCTCCCATGATTACTTTCTCAGTATTTGTCTGGAAAAACCCCGAGATTCGTAAGTAATGCCATATGTGGATTTATAAAGCTGGTATAGCTTTTAACAAGGATACTTGTGTGCACATGTAGAACCAAGACTACTTGTGGCAATAACTTACAGTAGTTGTTGGGATGGGGTTTTTTAACATCTGGCGGTTTGTAAGACGATTAAACCTCTTTTTCTAAGACATAGTGGCAGCACTCGCAAGAAAAACTTATGAGACATGCCCACCCATCGTTGATTTTCGGTCAGTATTAATTTGTATCGCCAGCCAACAGTTATTGATGAAGTATTATACTTAGTAGTAAGAGATGTGTGATAGGTTCGCCTTGAGGATAAGGCTTATTAAGTATGTGTTTGTGTTCCGACATGTGCAAAGGAAATGACTATGTCTATTTGTAAGGAAGGTATGGATTTGATGTGGAGTACTCTGATGGCAAAGGGAAGAGTATGTCAAGTCATAAGGATGGTACTGATATTACTATTTCCACATCCACACCCGTCAACAGGGTGTATTTCCGATCATTCGCTCATTGTCGAATGTCGTTCATCTGAGACAGCAATCATAACATTTAGTTGTACGTACGGGGATAAACTTTATATGTGACTAATTTCTTAGGATGATGATTCTAACTGTGCGTGCTTGGCGTGCAGTGCTGGTGACCTGTGCGGGGATGATTCGTGTTTCCCATCAATAGTAGGAGCTGTCTCGATAGAGCGGCCTGTTGGAGTGCAGGAATGTAGACATCTTAACCAGGTTGTCCTCTAGCGCGACCAAATAGCGTACTAATACTTAGTATGTGTTGGATAGTTTCCGTGATCGCGCGGAAATTTGAGAAGATTCATTATGAACGTGTGCTTTACGCTGGGCCATTATTCCCACCCATGTAAATGGTTCGATTGACTGCTTCTTCAGATTTGGTGTCTTTATTTAGTTGAGCGAATATCGATTGTGGTGTATGCATCTAGCAGGTGAAAGACACTTTTGCTCGTTCTCTAGACATGAGAAACACATTATTTGACTTTGTAAATTATAGAGAATCTGTTACATCACCGATATCGCTATTAGTGAGTGGAAATATCAGTTTACTCTATTTTTCTTTTGTCGAATTTTTTCACTTAAAGGTCTTCGCAGACAGGATAAGTTTCTAGTTACTCTATGGTTTACAGCATGCTTGACATAGCTAAAGTTTCGGGTTTCTAGAGAAATAATTTCCATTCTATATCTTCGGAATTATGTTGCACGAGCGATCTGTAGGATACAGCTATGTGCTTGCTGCGCACGATTAGCTGAGAGGTCTCAGGCGCTGCAGTCGTGGACTGTGCAGCTGATTCTGGCGGAGGTTCGAGTCCTCCCTCGGGCGTGGGTCTGTGTGTTTGTCCTTACGATGATTTAGGCTATGTAGTGTGTAAGCTTAGCAGTTAAGTCCCATAAGATTTCACACACTTTTTTTCCTATGTGCTCGATATCGAGAAGTATGGCGAAAATACTGTGATATTCTAGAAAATCGTGGGAAAATACATGTGTTCTTGTAATCTCAGAGTCTGGAGATGGGTGTAGAAAAGCGAGCAAGCAAGGAAGCAGGTTTAGACCACAAACAGAACGCATTTGTGCCGATGGGGAAACGAGCCCGAATTTGTAGAACAGTTCTGAGAGTGACTTCGGTCTGCTGAAGGCGTTGTGGTCGCGCAGTGGTAGTGGATGACTGTGACCATTGGCTGTGGAAAGATATCTAATGCTCTGAAGAGTATATACATTGCTATTTGTCTTAACGGTATATGTTTAAATTATGTAAAACAGGTGATTTTCTTTGGTGCAGGATACGAATTTTATGTTTACTACATCAACCATGGTATGCGGTGATACATTGCTGGATTGGAGATCGGTTTCACGCTCTAATATTCAAACTCCTGTCGTCAGTGGGAGAGCAGTGTAATTGAGTAAGGATTTTTCCAAATTTGACGACATGTAGGGGCAGTTTGCAGGTTTTATCTGTCAGTGCAATATGGCGATCTATGTAAAATAGATTTTTTGCCGCTGAAAATCTCATCTGGAGAAAGAAAGAAAAGGCAGATGGTGCTTCCACACTGGGTGCATCAGTAATTCATAGGGTAAATACGATAAGAGCCAATCATAATGCTCGATTCATTCACAAAACATCCTTTGTGCTGGGATATATGAGTCTCTACATAGCAGTGAGAACGTTTGCATATGTTGAAAGCAGGAAGAGTAACACATGATAGACGTGGTGCCACGTTAGGACGGCGAAGAAGAATGTATTCGGCGTTATTCTGGGCTATTTTCGTAAACAGGTTCTGTTAGGGCAAGAATTTCCTTGCACACAAGCTGAGACATCAAGAAAGCGATCGTTAACTATTTCTGGTACACTATACAATTTCCGAGAGGTCGACTTGGCTCTTGTTTTACATAATCGTGTGATGTCAGAATAACATTGAGAATTTCTTAGATGGTGAGGCGCCACACTGACATTTTGCGGCGAGGTGTCAGTCGTGCTGGGGTAAGCAAGGCTGGAAGCATCTCATATATTCCGTTAGGATTTCTAGGGAAAAAGCAGCCTGTGCTGTTCTGGAACAGATTTCTATAGCATGATCTGTGATGTCAGTATCCGTAGGTATAGCCTCAACAACGGTAAACACATGTGCTGCCCTGATGCGTTTTGCATATGGGATCAGTGTGAGCATGCCTTGGAGTTCTGTGGCGAGGTGGACAGGGGTGTGTGCTGTACCTCACGTGATTGGCGAGGACGTGACTGCGAAATAGGAGATGCTGCAAAATTGGGCCACTACTAGCAGCCTGGTTGCTGCAGCTCTAAACTGCTAGCCTCAGGGAGGGCAGCCCATGGACACCAGAGCCATGTTGTGGCTTCTGTGGCTGGGGCAGGGTCAGGACCGGTGGCAGTGGCGGCAGCAGCGGTGGCAGCAGGGCTGGTGGCTGTGGCGGCGTCAAATGTCTGGATGTGTTTTTTACTAGTGATCTATTGTTTACTGTATACCATCGATTTCACTGACCAGTAAGATTCTGTGATTTAAAAAAAAACTACCCCATACATGTGAAAAATATCAATTTAATTAATTTACATAAATTTTTTATATCAACATGGTGTTAGCTGTACAATAGTTAAGGGGAGGGTAAGCGTGAGTGATTAACATGGAACACTAGGTTAATTTGAATAATCTTTATGTAAAACACAGTACTAAAGTTTAAGGGGGTGGGTGACAAAGAAGAATGCACCAGAACTGGTGTTCAAAAGCATGTGAAATTCCAAAAGTGTCCCAAAAATTGGTGGGATGACATAACTAATTACTTAATTTAGTATCAAAGGCGGTAGAATAGTTTAAGGAAATGGGGTGACATGGAAAACCACTTAACAGAACAATAGGTTAAGTGCCGACAAAGAGAAAAACATTAGGTTAAGACACCCAGAGTACAGTGCCGAACATTAGGTTATGCAACATGTTTGCTCCACGTAATTACTTCTTACAAGACCTACATGTTTCCAAACAGCAGAGAATAATGAGCAAGAGAAATCCAACCCCCACAAACTGATTTTTTTTTAAATGAACAATATACCCTTGAATTTCCTGTTATGAGGCCCTTCCTCTCCACCACCAGACCGCCATCTTGGATTACATCATGGAAGGGAAGACAGCGCCGTCTGGTGGCGGTACTGTGGACTAGACCAGTTGGACTCCAGACCTCGTGGTGAACACACTGTTTCCCGCCATTTTTCCCCCGTAATCTTGGATTACACCATGGAATGGACGACAAACCTCTGGTGGCAGTACTGTGTACTAGGTCAGTTGGACTCCAGACCCCATGGCGACCACACTGGATGGCGGAAGTGCCCCGAATTGTTTAAATAAAGACTGGTGGATGCAAAATAAAGACTTATGTCCAGAAAAGGTTGAATCCTCTCCCAGCCATTTCCTAGAATGAAGCGGTGGTCAAGTGACTTATGTTAGTGGAAGTGGCCCAACTGCACTCTGTTTCCCACCATTTTCTTAGGTGTGTTGCATTGTGCTGATGGAATTTGAATTTCGCACCAATCCTTAGGGAGAGGTGGAGATCGGATGACTTAGGTTAGTGGAGTTAGTCCAAATGCCCTTTCTTTCCTACCATTTTCTTAGTTTAGTAGAGATAGCCCAAGTGATCTTTCTTTACCGCTAAAATTCGAACTGGGAGAGGTGGTAGTCAGATGACTTGGGTTAGTGGAGGTAGCCCAACTCCGCTTTCTTTCCCACCATTTTTCTTACTTTAGTACAGGTTGCACTATACTGCTAGAATTTGAACTTCCCGCCATTTTCTGGGGGAGGGTCTTAGGTTAGTGGAGGTAGGCCATTTGACCTATCTTCCCAGCAAAATTCACATTTCCCACCAAAAGCCGCCATCTTGAATGACGTCACAGTCGCCATTTTGGATGATGTCATGAGCTGTTGGTAAGTCTACATGCTGCCATCTTCTATGACGTCATCGCCGCCATCTTGGATACATTTGGCAACAATACAGAGTGGGCCAGAACCCCACTTGCCCAATACTAACGCTCACTGTCCAGGTCATCCTACTGGGTCCTGTTGATAAAGAAATCTTTGAGCCACTCACAGATCTGGGAACCTATAGCATATGCTCAGATCTTTGTTAACAGGCTGCAAAGGGGTACAATTTCAAATGCTTTCCGGAACTCTAGGAATATGGGATCTGTTGTTGCTGTTCATCCATGGTTCGCAGGGTATAATGCGAGAAAAGGGAAATCTGTGTTTTGCATGCTCGATGCTTTCTAAAGCCATCCTGATTTATGGACATAAGCTTTTCTGTCTCAAGAAAATTTATTATATTCGAAGATGGAATATGTTCAATAATTCTGCCGAATACCGATTTTAAGGACATAGGCCTGTAATTTTTCGGGTTCTTATACACAAAAGTCTCATGTGCGTTTTTCAGTGGCTAGGGACTTCACTCTAGACGAGAGTAAATGCATGATAAGTAAGGAGCCAATGTCGTGGAGTGCTGTGTGTAGATCTGATCTGATCTGCGATTCCACTGCACCAGAGTGGGTCTTTTCCGTCCTAAAGGGGGATAGGACGTCAAACGGGCCGACTTGGAGCAGGAGAGGCACCACAGGACATTTTAATTTCCACTGTCTATACTTTTACAAATAAATTCATAAAACTTTGTCAGCATGACCAGGAAGGATTCACAATTCACACTCATAGCAGCGGAAGTTCGAAAACATAACGAAATGTTTTTTTTTACATGTGAAATTTCATCATTTTTTTCACTTACTAATGGTAGTATTTGTTGCTGTAGGTACACTTTTCTTCAGAAGTAAGAGAGATTCTTCGATGAATTTTGCACAGCATACAAACCATACTTAAAGGTGTATGAAACTCTCGAATTTTCCAAATCTATTAAAAACTGTGGTAAAAATTGAGGTAATTAACTATAAAATTTGTGTTTTTTGTAAACATGAAGTTTAAAATATAACAGTTCATTCGTTTTTTCATAAATTAAATAAATTCTAGAGTTTCGTACACCTGTCAGTATGGTATGTATGCTGCGCAAAATTCATCGAAGAATCTCTCTAACATATGAAGAAAAGTGTACCTATAGCAACAAATGCTCCCATTAGTAAGTAAAAAAAATGATGAAATTTGACATGTAAAAAAAATTACTTCGTTATGTTTTCGAACTTCCACTGCAATGAGTGTGAATCCTGAATCCTTCCTAGTGATGCTGACAAAGTTTTATGAATTTATCTGTAAAAGTATAGACACTAGAAATTAAAATGTCCTGTGATGCCTCCCCTGCTCCAAGTCGGCCCATTTGACGTCCTACCCCCCTTAATCCACTTACTCAGCACATACTTCAGCAGAATGCGATTTTCAGTCAGTTTGAGCTTGGTCCGTAATTCCTCGTCGATTATATTCACTGTCTAAGTAGGATGCTAACAACTGTGTATCTCCTCTTTCCAGCATTAATAGTCTCCTATCCTTCTTGATGAATTTATTAACTTTACTAACCATCTTTGCTATGATGACATCATGATCACTGTTCTCTGTACTGATACAGTGGCTGCAAGGCCTAAAATATTTCCGCTGCATATGGATGTCGAAGTAGCTGCTTGAGACAATTTTCAGAAAATGTGTTCAGAACCCCAGTTCGTGCTTTTCTCAAATGACATCCTGAAGGCCATGAACGAAGGCAGTTTCCAAAATGCAAAATTTCTTGACTTTCGAAAATCATTTGGCAGAATACCAAAGCGAAAGTAGGATTATAAGTAATATCAAACGAAATTGAAGATTTCATGATAAAGAGGAAACAGAATGTTATCTTACATCGAGAGACTTCCACAAACGTAGAAGTAGCTGCAGGTGTGCTCCAGAGAAGTGTGTTGTGATGTTTGCTCTTCAAGTAGCTTTTTTATGACGTTACAGATAATAAAAACAATAACCTCGGATTTTTTATAGATTATGTGGGTATCTACAAGGAAGTGCTATGTGAAGAAAGCTACACAAATATTCAGTCATATCTTGATAAGAATTCAAAGTGGTGCAAAGACTGACAACTTGCTTGAAATGTTCAGAAATGTAAAACTGTTAACTTCACAATAAGAAAAAAATGTAAACAATGGCTTTAGTATCTATGAGTCGCGAATTGAATTGATCAACTCACATAATAGCAATATGAAGTGAACCAATCACATAATCTCAGGTATAGGTGATACAGGTGGCAGACGTTGGTTTAGTGGTAGGATATAGTACAATTCAATCACAAGGAGACTGCTGATGAAACAATCACATTACATATCCTAAAATATTGCTCAAGTTTCAAGGACCTGTAGGAAATAGGACTAACAAAGTATGTCAGTACACAATGGACAGCAACAAGAATGATCACAGGTATGATTGACCCATGGGAGAGCATCACAGACATGCTAGAACAGTGGTTCCCAGTCTTTCTTAGACCATCACTCATGAGTGAAATAAGACAGTAGCTAGTACTACTGCCCTCTTCCCTCCCCCACCCCCCATCTGTTATCCCACCTCTTCCCCACATTATCACCAAGTTTAGCAACTAACTAAACTGTAGAATCAAAGACTTTTCTTGGAACACTTTTATTTTTAAAGTGATGGAGGATGGATGATATTTAGTTCATGAACAATAAATGACAAAGGAATTCATGGTGCATCACAAGTTCTACTCACAACTCCTTTTCAAATAAGAAAGTTGTCTCGAGACAGTGCGGGTAGACACTTGTTACGAAATATACTTTCCCTGCATCATTTCTCTCCATTGAGTCACTTGCTTGACATGCACATTGCGACCCCATTTAAAACCAACATAGTTAAAATGTATGTACTATACTTACTGTCCCTAGATAACTTGATTACTGCACTCCCTACTTCTGAATTGGCAGAAATTGGAAGACCTCAGGCTGTTAATACATTGTCTGTGACCACAGCCACTAACAATAATAATAATAATAATAATACTGTGTACAGCACTATAGTGGCGCTTATGTAGTTACTGCTTTGTTGTGCTGTCAGTTAATTCATTTATCTTTGAGACGAGAAAAGAAGCAATTTATGGACTACTGTAGGTACTATCTACAGCTGGGAGAAGACATTTTCTTGAGATATTTAGCATTTGTTACATATATGTCTCACTTTTATCATTAGCAATGTATGGGACAAAGTACAACATATGTGCATAGTGGGTGGACTATGTGAAGAACCTATAACCTCCATTAAATTAATGCTATTAACTGAGAAAAAGTAATTATTGATAATATTAGAGTCATACAAAATTGTGATAAGAGTAATGGTCTTTTGAAAATAATTTAGTTTTGTGACAGAAAAATAATCGAATTGTTTTTTTTTATACCCCTCAGAAAAGTTCATTTTAATGCTCAGGGGTAACTACTCCAAGGTTGGGAACTACTGTGCTGGAAAAAATGAACCTGCAGACCCCTGAAGACAGATGCAAACTTTCATATAAAAGCCTATCTCATAATACACTACAAACAGCCATGTACAACGTCCACAGTAATCATAAAGACAGGAGTTACTCGAGTTACAGTGCACACAGAGTTGTTTAAACAATTTTCTTTCCTGCCTCCATGCATGGATGGAATGGGAAGAAGCCCTATCAACTAGTGCAATGATATGTATCCTCTGTAGGCACCTTACAATCGTTTTCAGAGTATAGGTATAGACGAAGATACTTCCATGATAGAGGTTGTGTGCATGAGTACCATGACGTTCACGCAGCAACAGACACTCAGAATATGAAACAATTAGACATGGTATTTCGCAGATTTTATGCTTTGGCAGATGATACAAATGTTGATGTTGTTGTGGTCTTCAGTCCTGAGACTGGTTTGATGCAGCTCTCCATGCTACTCTATCCTGTGCAAGATTTTTCATCTCCCAGTACCTACTGCAACCTACATCCTTCTGAATCTGCTTAGTGTATTCATCTCTTGGTCTCCCTCTACGATTTTTACCCTCCACGCTGCCCTCCAATACTAAATTGGTGATCCCTTGATGCCTCAGAACATGTCCTACCAACCGATCCCTTCTTCTGGTCAAGTTGTGCCACAAACTTCTCTTCTCCCCAATCCTATTCAATACTTCCTCATTAGTTATGTGATCTACCCATCTAATCTTCAGCATTCTTCTGTAGCACCACATTTCGAAAGCTTCTATTCTCTTCTTGTCCAAACTAGTTATCGTCCATGTTTCACTTCCATACATGGCTACACTCCATACAAATACTTTCAGAAATGACTTCCTGACACTTAAATCAATACTGGATGTTAACAAATTTCTCTTCTTCAGAAACGCTTTCCTTGCCATTGCCAGTCTACATTTTATATCCTCTCTACTTCGACCATCATCAGTTATTTTGCTCCCCAAATAGCAAAACTCCTTTACTACTTTAAGTGCCTCATTTCCTAATCTAATTCCCTCAGCATCACCCGACTTAATTAGACTACATTCCATTATCCTTGTTTTGCTTTTGTTGATGTTCATCTTATATCCTCCTTTCAAGACACTGTCCATTCCATTCAACTGCTCTTCCAAGTCCTTTGCTGTCTCTGACAGAATTACAATGTCATTGGCGAACCTCAAAGTTTTTATTTCTTCTCCATGAATTTTAATACCTACTCCGAATTTTTCTTTTGTTTCCTTTACTGCTTGCTCAATATACAGATTGAACAACATCGGGGAGAGGCTACAACCCTGTCTTACTCCCTTCCCAACCACTGCTTCCCTTTCATGTCCCTCGACTCTTATAACTGCCATCTGGTTTCTGTACACATTGTAAATAGCCTTTCGCTCCCTGTATTTTACCCCTGCCACCTTTAGAATTTGAAAGAGAGTATTCCAGTCAACATTGTCAAAAGCTTTCTCTAAGTCTAAAAATGCTGGAAACGTAGGTTTGCCTTTCCTTAATCTTTCTTCTAATATAAGTCGTAAGGTCAGTATTGCCTCACGTGTTCCAGTGTTTCTACGGAATCCAAACTGATCTTCCCCGAGGTTGGCTTCTACTAGTTTTTCCATTCGTCTGTAAAGAATTCGTGTTAGTATTTTGTAGCTGTGACTTATTAAACTGATAGTTCGGTAATTTTCACATCTGTCAACACCTGCTTTCTTTGGGATTGGAATTATTATATTCTTCTTGAAGTCTGAGGGTATTTCGCCTGTCTCATACATCTTGCTCACCAGATGGTAGAGTTTTGTCAGGACTGGCTCTCCCAAGGCCGTCAGTAGTTCCAATGGAATGTAGTCTACTCCGGGGGCCTTGTTTCGACCCAGGTCTTTCAGTGCTCTGTCAAACTCTTCACGCAGTATCATATCTCCCATTTCATCTTCATCTACATCCTCTTCCATAATACAAATACAAGAATAAAAACTACTGTCAGCTGTTTTACCATGAAGGCAGCTATTGAAATATCTGAGATGGTTCAATATAAGCAGAGGAGACATGAAATGTAACAACACTATGAGAAGGATAGTTGCTCTTCACAATATAGCAGCGACGCTGAGTCACAGATAGGCACAACAAAAAGACTGTCACAAAATAAGATTTTGGCCGACAAAGCCTTTGTTAAAAATGGATGGCACACACACACACACACACACACACACACACACACACGCAAACTCCTACTAGCAGCAGCAGCAGTGCATAATGGAAAAGGCAGCTGGGTGGGGGTAAAGAGGAGGTTCGGGTGGGAAGGAAGAAGGATAGCAGAGTAGGGGTGGGGGACGGTAAAGTGCTGCTTGGGAGCATACAGGGGTGAGACTGAGAGAGGGTAGGGCAGCTAGGTGCAGTCGGGAGGTTATATGGAGGATGGCGGAGAGAGGAGGGGGTTGTGGAAACGGAGAGAAGTAAAAAGATAGGGTGCCTTGGTGGGGTAGAGGGCTGTGTATTATTGGTATGGTAACAGGGCAGGGGCTAGATGTGTGAGGATAGTGACTAACTAAGGTTGAGGCCAGAAGGGTGATGGGAATGTAGTATATATTGCAGGGAGAGTTCCCACCTGTGCAATTCAGAAAAGCTAATATTGGTGGGAAGCATCCATATGGCACAGCTGTGAAGCAGTAATTGAAATGAAGAATGTTATGTTGGCTGGCGTGCTTAGCAAAAGGGTAATCCAGTTGTTTCTTGGCCACAGTTTGTCAGTGGCTATTCATACAGACAGACAAGCTGGTGGTTGTCATCCCCACATAGAATACAGCACAGTGGTTGCAGCTTAGCTTGTAGATCACTTGACTGGTTTTACAGATAGCCTGCCTTTGATAGGATAGGTGATGTTTGTGACCAGACTGGAGTAGGTGGTGGTGGGAGGATGTATGGGACAGGTCTTGCATCTAGGTCTATAACAGGGATACTAGCTGTGAGGTAAGGGGCTGGGTGGGGGGTTGTGTGGGGATAGACGAGTATATTGTGTAGATTTGGTGAATGGCAGAATACCGCTGTGGGAGAGGTGGGACGGATAGTGGGCAGGATAAGAGGTAGTCGAAACCCTGGTGGAGAATGTAATTCAGTTGCTCCAGTTGTGCGTGGTACTGAGTTATGAGGGGAATGCTCGTCTGTGGGCAGACAGTGAGACTTTGGGAGGTGGTGGGAGACTGTAAAGATGAGGCATGGGAGATTTGTTTTTGTACAAGGATGGAAGGATAATTACAGTCTGTAAAGGCCTAGTGATACCCTCAGTATATTTCAGAACCAACCGTTCATCACTGCAAATGTTACAGCCATGGATGGCTTGGCTGTATGGAAGGGACTTCTTGGTATGGAATGGGTGGCAGCTGTCGAAGTAAAGGCATTGCTGGTGGTTAATAGGTTTGATGTAGACAGAGTTACTGGTGTAGCCATCTTTGAGGTGGAGGTCAACATCTAGGAAGGTGGCTTGTTGTGTTGAGTAGGCCCAGGTGCAGTGAATGGGGAAGAAGGTGTTGAGGTTCTTGAGGAATGTGGATAGGGTGTCCTCACCCTCAATCCAGATAGCAAAGATGTCATCAGTGAATCTGAACCACGTGAGGGGTTTAGGATTCTGGGTGTTTAAGAATGCTTCCTCTGTATGGCCCATGAACAGGTTGTCATAGGATGGTGCCATGCAGTGCCCACAGCCGTACACCAGATTTTTGGTATATAATGCCTTCAGTGGAAAACTGTGGGTGAGGATATAGTTGCTCATGATGACTAGGTAGGAGGTTTTTGGTTTGGAATCCATCAGACATTGGGAAAGGTAGTGTTTAATAGTTGTAAGGCCATGGGCATTAAGGATGTTAGTGCAAAGGGAGGTGGCATCAATAGTGATGAGCAAAGTACCATGTGGTAAAGGAACAGGAACTGTGGAAAGTTAGTGGAGGAAATGGTTGGTATTTTTTATATAGGAGGGTGGGTTCCAGATAATAGAGTGAAGGTGTCAGTCTATGAGAGCAGAGACTCTCTCAGGGGGGCACAGTAACCAGCCACAAAGTAGCATCCTGGGTGGTTGGGTTTATGTCCTTCAGGAAGCATGTAAAGGGTAAGAGTGTGGGGACTGGTAGGGGTGAGGAGAGAGTTGGACTCTGGGGAGATTCTGGGGTGGGCCTAAGGTTTTGAGGAGAGACTGGAGATCATGCTGGATTGCTGAAATGGGCTCACTGTGGCAAGGTTTGTATGTGGATGCATCTGATAGCCGATGGAGTCCTTCTGCTAGGTAATCCTTGCAGTTGGAAACAACAGTGGTGGAGTCTTTGTCCACAGGTAGGATAATAAGGTTAGTATCAGTTTTTAGGTGGTAGACTGCGGTTCTATCTGCAGATGTAAGGTTAGCTTGCAAGTTGAGAGATTTGGGGAATGATGGTGAGGCAAGGTTCGAGGTTACTATATTCTGGACAGTTAACAGGGGCTGATTTGGAAGAAGTGGTCACAGTTGGATGGAGGAGTGAACTGAGTCAGGCAGTGTTCAACACTGGCCTTTAGCTGTGTCTGATTTGTAGGGTTGGTGGCGAAAAACTCTAGGGACTGGGAGAAGGAGAGAAGGTCTTTAACAAGTCCCGCATGTTTGAATTTGTGAGTGGGGCAAAATGTGAGGCCTTTGGAAAGGACTGATATTTCTGTGGGGCTAAGGCTTCAGAAGGAAAGGTTCATGACTGTCTTTTGGTTCTGTTTAGGTTCTGGATTCTGTGCGGTGGTGGGAGGGAGTTTTAGATGCTGGGGTAAGTGCAGTAGGTGTGCAAGACAGGATTTGTCAGCTATGAGTGGACGTGGGGGAGGTTTGGAGGTTGTTGTAGAGGTGGCAGACAGTGGTACTCCAAGGTGGAAGTAGGAAGTGAGCAGAGTGGAGACTTTTTTGAGGTAGTATTGTGCAAGTTGCTCTAGTTCCTAGAGGGAAAAAGTTTCAATGTGTGTTATGTGTTCCAGGAATTTTGGATTACATAGCAAAACAATTTTATGGGTGGAGAGAGGGTAATGCAAGGAGGTTTGGGGCTTGAATGATGTGGTTTTGCAGGACTATGTTGGTGAGGGCTAAGGATTGGCGGAACCTGAACAGATGGAGGTCACTGTGGGAGGAAGGGTGGCAGCAGGAGATGGGTAATTTGATGGTAAGGCCATTTGGAGGGGGGGGGAGGGTTCTATAAGCCAAGCCAAAATGTAGGAACAGTATGTAGGACTAGATTCTGGCTAGGGATAAGGGAACTTCTCTGTAATGACGCAGATGGAAGGAGGAAGGAGCCATTGTGGTGGAAAAAACGCGAAAAAATACATAAATAATGTAGAATTACGTCCAAAAAATCGCAAAAATACTTGAAAATATGTGGGAAAAATCACGAAAACGATGAAAGGGATGAAATAGGGGGAAACAAGATGAAATCCTAGAGAGTACGATGATAGCGAAAGGCGAAAACGCACTAAAATTGGCATTGAGTCACGATGGGATAAAAGAAAAGATATAAACAAATAAAAAATATTTTACTGTTAGTCTGAAAGTGGATAAGTGTGAAGAAGGACGGCAAACATGACTGGATGAGGTGAAATTAGTAGGTGCGAACTGGAATAGAATGGAGATGGAGTGGGAGTGGGGAGGGGTTGGTAGGATGAGATACAAGATCGTGTGGCACCGGATAGGCGTGGGAAATAACACGCGAAAATACGGGAGAGTGATGCAGGGAGAGTGATCAGTTTGAAGGTGTAGGATTAATGATATTGGCGGGAGTAATGTCGAACATTAGACGCTGCAACAACAATCAGCATGGTGGTGTAGCCATCTGCTGTGTGTGGCCGAGACGATTGACACAGTGTGGTTCATAAGTAGAGCATGCAGTAAGCTGACAAGAGAAACACAGGAAAGAATGAAAGGAGGCTGGACATTGAGTATAGTAATGCATTAGAAAATAGTAAAAAAGGAAAATAGAACTGCATTAGGATGGAAGAAAAGTCATCAGGCAAAATCAAACATTGGAAAATCCAGGACGGAATGCAACAATATTGTGAATAGGATAGTTGCTACTCACAATATAGTGGAGATGCTGAGTCGCAGAACAAAAAGACTGTCACAAAACGAGCTTTCGGTCAACAAGACCTTTGTCAAAAATAGATCTCATACACACACACTCACACACACACACACACACAAATACAACTCACACACACATGACCACAGTCTCTGGCAGCTGAAGCCAGACTCCAAGCAGCAGCAGCAGCAGTGCATGATTGGAGAGGCCACTGGGTGGGGGTAAGGAGGAGGCTGGGGTGGGGAAGGGGAGGAGTAGCATCATGGCTGTGGTCATGTGAGTGTGAGTCGCGTTTGCATGAGTGTGTCAGTGTATCTGTCATTCATTTCTGAGAAAGGTATTGTTGGCTGAAATCGTTTTTTGTGACAGTGTTTTTTTTGTACCTATCTGCAACTCAGAAACTCTGCTACATGGTGAGTAGCAACTACCCTTTTCATAATATTGTTACATTCCATCCTGGATTTTCCAGAGTCACATGAAGTTTTGACAAGGCCCTATATATACTTTTCAGTATTACTCATATAACACCGCAAGGTTTACATATGTATATACAAAAACTATGAAATACAATAAGTAGGAAATGTTAGTTGCTGGGAGTACACATAAATTAGAATGGCCGAGTATGCATGATTACATCTATAGGTGATTTCAATTGATGGAAGCAGTTCATACTGTACATTTCCATATCAGCGTACAGGGATAATATTCTTAGAATACAGAAGCTTATAATAAGTGTAATAATAATAATAAACAGTTACACTACTGATACTGAACATGCTAAAAGTATTTGAATCAGAGGCATATCAAAAAAATCACAAAATATTTTTGAGAATAACGTTTAATTCTATCATATCATTGTAGGTCATTTTTCTGGTGATACCTTCATACATACTATGCTTTACTATAAAACAGCATTCACTGGACTAACATTCTGGAGGATGACAGTTCAAACCCGTGTCCTGGCAGAGTTAGGTTTTCCATGACTTCCTTAAATCATTCCAGGAAAATGTCAGGATGGTTTCTCTGAAAATGCACAGCTGATTTCCTTCCCGATCCTTGACACACTTGGAGCCTGTGTTCAGTCTTTAATGACCTTGATGTCAATGGGACATTAAACCCAATCTTCCTTCCTTCCTTTTTAATACAGAATTAATTAGCATAGTACAAATTTTAAAACAAAGTCATTAAAAGTGTTGTCACACTGAATCTTGTATACTACTGTACCCTGATGGAGTAATAACCAATACACTAGGCGAGTATGACCCCAGTTGTTTTTTGCGTCCTAAAACAAAACAAAACAAACCAATATATAAATTGCCTTAGAGATTAAAAATGAGTTAAGCTTTGCCTCAGAGTAACAAATGAATTTCATGTCTGAACAAGATCAAAAAAGAACTAAACATAAGTTGTCAGTCAACAGCTTCTATGGAATTAATGAATATATGATTTGTCACCACTAAATTAAATCCAGTCTATGAACATTCTGACTTTCATAAATTTTAATGTGTACATATTGAAAGTCAAAATATTTGTATGCTTGTATGTTTTGAGAATTTCACTCTTGTTGCCATAATTAATGATATATTACTATATTTGTCATTTCTCTGTGCTCAACATCCCATCACTGTTGATGCATTTTTGGCATGCTGAATCATTACAGACCTGAAGAATGAAGCAAGTGCTAAATATTTTCACTGCCCTTAGCAACAGAAGAGCATATCTCAAGTGATGCCTGGTATGATCATGTCAGTGATAGTGCTCTATGATCAGAAACAGTGGCATATAATCACATTCAGAAAAACAGTGGCATTTAATCACATTCAGAATGTTCTGTTTCACATGTCTGAGACCTGTAAATACTATACTCTTAGTATACATACTGTACATACATATTGCATACATACTGTAAGTATGTAGTTGAATGTGTATGTGATGGTGTGTTAATTTCATACTGGGTTTGTCCAGTATTATTGGCAGATAAATGTATATTACATGTTCTGTATCTGTTCTCAAAATTACATCTGTAAATATTGCTGATTGCTGAGTCTAAATGCACGTAGTTTAGTAAAACAAATCAAAATAAATTTTGTTTCATACCTAGATCTCTTAACAAATATTCAGACTTTGGAATTTTTTATTTTATTAGTACTTCATATTCTGCCATATCTGTTTAATGTCGAGCATATTGATTAAATGTAAATTTTGTATGTTTTTAAAATTATCTTGAGAAGTATTGTGTATGTATCTTTGTGACATGGATGCTAAATAAATACAAATACAAGTATTTTCCAGTTATTTTCCATGTACAGGGGATAGAAAATAAATGAGGTCACACTGAAAACCACAACACATTACCACGTGTAATACAGTGTAGGAGAACCATTAGCATTCAAAACAGCTTCCCGTCACCTCTGAATGGATGAATACAGCTACGGTCGCAGGTTTGAATCCTGCCTCGGGCATGGATGTGTGTGATGTCCTTAGGTTAGTTAGGTTTAAGTAGTTCTAAGTTCTAGGGGACTGATGACCTCAGATGTTAAGTCCCATAGTGCTCAGAGCCATTTGAACCATTTTTTGATAAATACAGGTCCTTTATGATTTTCAAGTGAATCTTATACTATTCTTCCTGCAAAATAGTGGCAAGTTCAGATAATGATGATGGAGGTAGATAGCAATCACACAACCTTCTTTCCTTAGCAGACCATAACGACTCAATAATATTGAGATCTGGTGATCTTGTGGTGGCCAGGAGAGATGCAGTAATTCATCCTCATGCTCAAAAAACCAGTTCTGTATTATGCAAGCTGTGTGAAGAGCTTTCTTGCATCACAGCCTCACCATTGGGGAACAAACACTATACCTTGGGATGGATGTGATCAGTCTGAAGTGCCACATTATCCTTTGTAGTAATGGGACCTTGCAGAGAAATCATGGGGCCCATGGAATACCACAATATGGCTGTCCAAATCATCACTAAACCCCCTTTATGTTTCAGTCTTCAGATGTAAAATCAGCACAAGTTTTAAATACATGAAACAGTGATACGAATGTGCGGTGTCTGTTCTTTTGGACGTGCCCAGAAGAACATTCATATAACTGAGTCATGATAATCACTGTGTCTGGGTGGCACAGTGGTTAATGCAACTGCCTAGTGTAAGCAGGAGATCCCAGGTTCGAATTCAGCACACGTTTTCACTCGTTGTCACTGATTCTGCATAAAGTCCTGATGCAGGAGACATTAATAGTTTCTTCTCTTTCCTTTCGTCTCTCCCCCCTCCACCTTCAATATACCTAACGTTGTGAAACAAGACTGATCCAACCAACAGAGGTTCTTCCATTGCTCCAAGTTGTATGGTTTCTGCACCATACCCTCCTTTACAGTCATTTGGGTCAATAATGAGTAGTTTTGAAAATTCAGATAGCCTAGAAATTTCCTGATTCTGTAGTGTCGTTTTGGTGCTGACAGGATTCGCGAGTGAGACATTTAGTGTTCCAGTGACTTTTGCAGTTGTTGTCCTCTTATTTTTCATGACAGTCATCATCAATGACTATCTGCCACAATGACTCACCACACACCTTCGTCCGTATTGTGACTTAGGGCTGATATTTCTCGCACTTTCCTTGTATGTGGTAAAAGTATTCAGTACGGTGTCTCTTGAAATACCAAATACTTTGGCTAGCTTGGTTGCAGAAGCATCCACCATAACAATACCATTAATTCTGCCCATGTTCGAAACCACTTCGCTCCAACATTACGCACTAAGAACGAAAAAAAAAACACTCTTCTGGCTACGACTGACACTCGCAACATATTGAGGCCATTTCACAGGTGCCGCATGTGGTCTGATTCAACAGCACAACCTGCAGGCTTGGCTGGCATCTGCATTTCTATTCAAGAACGGAATTTTCACGGTGTTACCATATCTTTGTCGAACCCCTGTGTATGATGATTATAATCACAGTATGAAAACGTCACCTTTACTACATACGGCCTAAGGGAAGAAACCGTGTGTTTATAGACATATATATTCTTTAAAGATTTTTTTTATACTCAAGCTCATCTTCAGGATGACAGTCTTACTTTTCGAAACTGGTCAATACAAATCAGTTCTGAACACGATCCTGGCTATAGAAAATTCTTTAAAGTGCGTTCTGATCACTCCTTCTCATTTCTTATCACGAGAAACTTCAATGGTACGTATTCTTTTCGCATTTTCATTGTCCAAGGGCGTTTCCCTCGCACATGGATTTTAACTGACTGTAATATTTCGCGATATGCGACGTTGCTTATTGCTAGGTAGAGGAATATTTCCGTGAAAAATGTGTACAAAATATTTCTCAACATCCAACAGTTTTCATTAAATGTCTTTGGCGCTAGTCGCAGTAGCAATAGCTATCAACAACATCGATATTCAAAGAATGTGAATTTAACACACCAAGATGGCTGTACGACGAAAACAGTTTTGAGTCCCTATCGAATTGGAACAAATTCTGTGGATGTTTTTGCACTGTGAGTACAAATAAGTTCACTGCTGCAATTAGAAATATCAGTCATGCGGCGAATCTTTTGTTGCACGTCTATTGTATTTCGTACGAATTCCTACGTTGTTAATGAAAACAGATGCGCTTTCCCTGACCAGATCTAAGTATGGAATCTGGGTGAAACTATAGTTTCCAGAGCAAATTAACCGATCATAGGGTTTGATATGCAGTAAGCATACACACAGGCATCAGAGAGACGTCGCTTGTTTATTTGCATTAGTTGTCATGCTGTATTTCGGTGCAGCTGTTGTGTGATTTGTTTATCATTCATGTTGGACGGGACACAGCCCTGATTGCTCACTTTATAATCGAATATGTGTCGCATATCGGTATAATGAACGTACTGTGCTGTTACAATACGACACAATTGGTAGAAATTACGTAGGTCTGATGTTCTTCTCTATTTGGTCATGCTTGTAGGATGTGTGTAGCTGTCAACAGCAAAGGCCTAGGTGTTTTACAAAAACCACTGCTTGTGAATGTTCGTGAAGTGGTCTGTTTCAAGTGTTACGCGATTATTTGTGCGTTGTACAACATTAGTTCTTGCTAATAGTGACTTGAGCCTCCAGTGATTAATATCCATACTAACAAAATTTGCTGTCACAGTTGGTGGGATGTTGTTGCAACAGGCGCCATATTTTTGTCAAAAGGTATGTTTGGATTTCAATGTATCCTTCAGTATGTAATGTGGCATATTTGTCTCAACGATTGCTTTTTGATTATACGAAAATTAAAACGTATGAAAACATTTCAGCTACTGGACACTCTGAAAACATTCAGAAACATTCAGTTATTATAAAAGTATGAATTAATCTCTCACACACACACACACACACACACACACACACACACACACACACACACACACACACACACACAGAGACAGAGAGAGAGAGGGGGTTTAGTATGGATCAGAGTCAGACAACAAATCCAGCTGTTGCTGTGGGTGTCATTCGATAAGACAGTTCACAGGGTAGAGAAAAGCGGTGGCTTATCACTTCCTGTGGAACCTGTCTGTTAAACCTAACATCAGGTTGGTGATAACTTTGCTGCTTTTATTTGTTATGGAATTTGGAAATCTGTTAACATAGTATATATCTACATAACCTTCCGGAAAACATTATACATATTTGATGTGCTATAAAGACAAAAATTGGAACAACCAGTCATCATGTTGGGTGATGTAAAACCTCTAAATGTTTTTATTGCTACACACAATAATATTTAGCTGCATATTTTGTAATGAAGTTTTCATCTTCAAATGCACATGTGACTTAACCTGTATTTGTCTGAAGCAGTTGTATGTTGTTGTTGTTGTTATCTGGAGGTTTTTCTGCACTCCCCTCTAATGGAGGGCATGAGTTTAAGACATATGCTCTGCACCTTCTAATGCACCATTGTTTCTATGTAGCTCCGTTGATAGCTGGCAGTAATGCTGATGGAATTTATCTAGAAACTTCGTGAACCTATGGAAATATTAGCAGCTCAGGTTTTTAATGGTGATGTTTGTTACAGATTTTCAACTAGATGTTTGAAAAAGTGCCTGTCTTGCACAGGGGTGTGTGGGCAATATATTTCAATACTCTCTTAAATGTCTCTTGTTTTTCATCAATAGGACACTGGAGCATTAGTGCTGTTTTTGTTATAGCCTACCCTTAGCCATTCTTGCCTATTGAAATTTCCAGGTGAAAACCAAAAACATTTCTGTGGTAAATGTTCTTGTGAAGCAGAGATGGCATGACAACAGTGGCAGTTAAATGAAGTTTCAGATGTACAAATATCAGCTTACAATTGTAAATTCAACTTTATTTTTCGTGTGTTGTAACATCTGAACAAAAAATGTGCACAATATATATAAAATCTTCCAAATGATAGATTTCTTACTTTTAATGATGATGAAAGTAGCTATGAGAATAAAAAAAAAATCTTGCTGAGTAATTACAATTCAGTGTTGGGCAGAGTGGTGGCAGGGGGGGGGGGGGGGGATGGTGAGAGTAGTTTTTGTGTGTGATAAATACCATCAAGTGAACTTACATCTTTCTGTTGTTAGTGGGGTCGTCACAGGTAGTATTTTGCTATATCAAGAATCTTTGTTTCAGAATGACAGTCCTTTCTCTCAAAAATGTGGAAGTATTGTTAGTGTTATAGGTGCATTTACTAAGCCAAGATAATAAAACATTAGTCTTGTGCTGTCTTGAAAGAAAGATATGTTGAAGAAAATGATTAGTTTGATGGTTGCACAACAAAAGTAAAAACATAGTTTTTATTGCAACAAAAAAAAAATAGAGTTAATTGTGCTATGCTCATAGTGATTCACATTTTATTTTGGTCACTTGAGCTGCCCATATGAACTGTTAAGTTGGGATAACGTTAACAGCATTTCTTGTCTTCCACTATGTGAAAGAAAAGCAAAATGTACTCTTCTCTGCTGACTGAATAATAATTTTAAAGTTCACAATATCTAATGTGATTAATCGGTGAAAGTTTACAAAATAAGGATGTAACAATGGCCTGTGCTGAAGTAATGAGTGTAAATGTTAGGCATTACATGCCCATTTTTCGTGAGTTTATGAGAATAATATTGTTTGTGATGCACTAAATTTTTATGTCACTAATTATGGGCTGTTTTAAAAGTAGCCGAATTTTTTTAATGAAAAGTTATCGAATGCATCTCGCTTTATGGAAAAGCCTCTTACATTGTGCTTACTTTTTCTGTTTGTTGTTTGAATGTAGTTTTAGTATTGTTATTTAATTTTCAGAGTTTATCTATAAAGTTATTCCATTTGTAGTTGAAGAGAAACTGCGATGTCATCAATTAAATGTTATTCATTGACAAATACTTCATTTTTTTGTAGTTAGGTATGTGTAAGACTTCCTCTTGGAAATAATAACTATCCTTTTGTTTTTGGAGAGGGTCTGCCTTCAACAAAACATAATTTTTCTTTTTATTTCCGAGACATGTTTCACCGAAGTTTAGCATCATCGGTGGCTTTTTTATTATCTTTCTTTAAAACAGGAAAAATGGTTGTTACTACTTGAACACACACAAATTTGTGTTTTTAAGACAGTATTCACGTATTTGAAAAACAGAGTTTTGTATATATACCTCATCATCACATGATAAGGATTTCCTGGATTTTTATTTTATATGATGCAGTTGTTTTGTTTCACAGTGTGTCATCTGCAGCCATGTGGAACTTAATGTAGAAAAGGTATTTACTTCAAAATTTTACGATTGAGCATATTACGGCTATGCCTGCGAGCTGCATCAAACCAGTCTCGGGACTGAGGACCACAACAACAACAACATGTGGAATTGTGTGTGTGTGTGTGTGTGTGTGTGTGTGCACAACATGTTTAACTGTTCTACATTAAGTTCTATGTGGTTGCAGGTGATATCCTGTGAAATGAAATGGCTGCATTAAATAACATAAAAATCCAGGAAATCTACACCATGTGGTAACAAGGTATACATACTAAACTTTATCTTGTTTTCAAATATGTAAACACTGTCTAAAAATACTCAAATTTCTATGTGTACAACTAGTAAAAGGGTCAATCCATATGAAGTGGTCCAGTGATGGTTGCTTGACCATTTTTTAAGTATTTTAATTTTGTTCTATGTGATTGCCCCATATTTGAGAAGTTTAAAACAGTTTTTTAAATCATTTATCTTGCACAGTTACTGGATAGCGGCTATTTTTATTTGTAGACAAGCAACAATTTTTCAGTCTGGAGACATAAGCGAAAATTTGAAAATCTCTGCACTGGGTTGAGTTACAACATTGCGATTCACATGATTGTTTTTAGAAAAATGTCCTCTACAATATTGTCTATTACACAAAATACCCTAGGGGACTGCTGACCATAGATGTTAAGTCCCATAGTGCTCAGAGCCACAAAATACCCTAAATTCAAAAATAACCAGTCAAAAAGACCTCGCATGTTTGGTATCCAAATTTTCAAAAAAAAAAAAACCACTTTTTAGGCTCAGAAATAACAAACAAGGAGTGTGATTTATGAGACACTATTTTTTTCCTATAGTTAGATATCATACACTGCTAGCCTCATATGGAGCAAGAGCACTTACAAATGTTTCCTCAATTTTTTATGAATTTTTGAAATTTGAAAATTTTCATTTTTTGTAAAGTTTGGGGTTAGTTATCTCAGGTGGGACTTATATAAAAATATGATTTTTGCACAGTTTGTACACCTATATGGTAGCAACGCACTGTAAAAATTTCAATATTGAGATCTCACTGTGAACAGAGATTTGAATTTTTGAAAATGAGAAAATAATTCACGTTACTCTACAACTGATCGTATGGCTGTTGCCTATTTAAATGGTTTATTGTTTCATTGTAATAAAATTTAATTGTGACATAATTTAGTGAATACTATCACCGAACATTCATTTAGTTTATTTATTTTTAATAATTCAATATTAAACAATAGGAGCTTTTGCTTTTGTTCTATGGTAAAAAAATGCCTATTTACGTTTATTGTCAATAAAGAAGTACATTATTGTTAGGTGTGGCATTGTAGAAGTACATTACTGCTAGGTGTGGCATTGGTGTAGTCAGTCTGTTCTGAAACCTCTGTTCGAATGGACGTACATACTTCATCGAGAGTGTAGAATGTGTTATGTGCTTTGTTCTGTCTGTAATTTCTAATTAATTTTGAGAGATTAACTGGAATGCAATAACATGGATGAACAGTGCTGTGCTGGACAGATGGCAAGTGAGGTGTGTCACAAAACAGTTTGTGGTTCAGTTTCAAAAAACTTGAAAAATGTCAATGACTCTGATGAAGTTACACAAACTTTGTTTAAATTTCAAGTAAGTTCTTCTTTAACATCAGTGTGTGAGTATCATGAGAAGAAACATATTCTACAGTACAACCACATTTTTGGAAGGAAGTGCTGTGATCCACTTAAAGTTCATAAAAAGCCTATTACTAAAGGTTTGAGGGAAACAAAACTGGAACATTTGTCCTTGTTATGTGAGAGTTAAATAGCTTCCCAAGTGAAACGTAATGTGACTCCTGGAAATCCCCCGTGCCCAAATTGTTACTCAAAAATATTTGTTGTGAAACCACAACCAGAATCATGTAACCTTGTTAATGACACTTATATTCCTAATGAGGAAGCTGTTAGCATATTGGATTTTGCTTGTTCTACGTTAGATGTATCTCGTGCTTCAAAAATAATAAATTTAAGTAGCAGAAAAAGAAAAGCGGCTACTGAAAATAAAGTACAACAAATTTCAGACAAAATTAGAAAAGACTTGGAATCATGCTTTAATAATACAGATACCAACATCATTCCTAAAGAAGAAGAAAACCTACCACCAGCATCATCTGACACTGAATGTTTGAGCTCAATAGAGAAATTAAAAATTAAATGTTCAGTGACATCTAAAGAGAAAAAGTTAAAATTTTAAGTTTGCTCCCTAAAAAAATTGTTCATGAATTCAACGTTTCTCATTGTTTGGCTAAACGAACCCAGAAATCAGTGAAAGAGCAAAGCATTGCGTTCTTCAAAATTTGGCATGCTGTTTTTGTTCCTTTTGCAGCAGTGTTCTGAGTTGTTTTGTGTACCATGGAGGATTAATACCATGTCTTTTTAATTTCTTTGGTGTACTTCTCTCAATTGCCATCAGTACTATTTCTTTGAATCCAAACCACATGTGGTCTACCGTTACTTAATCAGAGTGGAAGAAGTGGAGACTTTCTCTTGGGGAGGCATCAAGTGAATTTTTAACTTCTTTTTTAAATAAATGTGTTTTGCGTTTATTTTTGGTATGTTTGGATGTTAACGGTATTCAGTCTTGCTACAACCACCATGTCGTCTCTAATCCCTGAATTCATCATTATTTTCTTAACCATTTAAATTTCAAGTGGGCTCCTGAACTAATTGCTGAAAATAATTTCCTGAGAAAGAATTCAGTACAACTTCGGATGATTTTTTGCCTGCCACTGACTTTAAACATATATTTTTGCCACCATATCAAGGGTAGATTGAAGTTGCCACCAATTATAACTTTGAGTGGGGTACCGATTTGAAATGAGACTTGAGTTTTCTTGGAACTGTTTAACAACTTTACCATCTGAGTCTGGTGGTGGTGGGGGGGGGGGGGGGGGTCAGTAAAAGGAACAAACTATTAAAATATTCCAGTTTTCAAGTATAACCTATACCGTTATTTACTCACAGGAACTATCTACATCAATTTCACTACAAGATAAACTATTTCTAGCTGCAACAAACTCTCCACCACCAACTATATATAATCTATCCATTCTGAACACTGTTAGGTCATTTGCAAAAATTTCAGTTATTTAAGCTTCAGTGCTTTCTGTTAGCACTTGGAGCTGGTTGTTTCCCAACACAGCTACAACAGTTTACAGTTAAAATACCAATTGTTGCTAGTTCTACCTTCATGTGTTTGCCCTGCTCCCTCTCAGACTGAAGTTCTTTCTGTAGTTTCCTGAGACCCTCTAACCTCAAAAAACGCCCATTCCTCCCTGACAGCTCCCACTGCTTGTATAGTTGCCTTGTGTGTAGTGGACCCCCTGGCATATTAAGCAGAACCCAGAAACCCATTACCCTATGATGTAAGTATCTACTTCTATACTTCTCTAGCCACCTTCCGGTGCATAGTGGATGGTGCTTTGTGTACCAGTGTCACTGATTATATTTTGGTCTCTTCTAAAGATATTTGTAGGAGGAAGCAATATATTGTTTGAAACTTCTAGGAATGTCCACTCTCAGAACTTTAATAGTAGACCAAACAGTGTTGCAGAATGTCCCTCTTGCAGCATCTGTCACTGGAGTTGGTTGATTGCCTCTGTGATGCTTTTGTGCTTCCTAAGTGTACCTGTAACAAAACACACTGCTCTCTGGATCTTCTCTATTTTGTCTATCAGTCCTGTCTGCCATTGATCCCAACTGATGAGGAATATTAAAGTATTGTTCAAACAAGCATTTTGTAAGCTATCTCCTTTGTGCATGGACTAAACTTCATGGGGATTCTTCTACTGAATCTCTCTTCCATCTACATTACCCGCAATTCATTTTACGGGGTCATCCCACTTCAAACCTCTCCATACTTGTGCTTCTGCATACAGGGTGGTTATAATTAAACTTTCGCTACTTGAGCCAGTGAGTACAGGAAACTATTTACTGTATGGTACCAAAATTTTTAGGGATGATGTGCAGACTGTGCACTGCAGGATTTGTGTTATTGTGTAGTATTTATGTTGTGACTTACCATTAAATCCTGGTACTGGTACAGCAATGTAGGCTTGAAACATGAGCATCAATGTGCATTACAGTTACAAGCAATCAACATGGATCTGACCAAGGCAAGCAGGGATACTCATAAAGCTGTTTTATCAAAACGACAGCAATAGTGCTGCTGCTATTCGCAAGTTTAGATACATTAATGGAATATGACAGGTTCTCTTTCTGCACAGGTATTGAAAACCATGATTTGGAATTTCAGACTAATTGATCATTGGAGAATTGTTCGTGGGAGGTGCAGACGGTCAGTTGTGCAACAAATTGTTGAAGTTACTGTTGCCATGGCCGAGAACACGGGATGCAATGTGCAGTCTTCAAGCATCGCACAAACTGTGTCGTGACAGCTGAACATTTCGTGGTCTACCATTATTTCGGGCAGTAGTAGAGCAAACCCTAATATGGTTCCAGGCTGTTACGGATGCAGATGGTCATCACGTTGATAAATGTTTTTAACTTAGTACATGAATATGGTACACAATTAACAGATGTTACCCTCTCATGTGGAAACTAAAATGTGTTTCTTTCAAGAGTTTATTCATTATTTCTCTTCCGCGTGTTCTTAAAAGTATTTCCACAAAGTTTCATTGTCGTCGATCACTCATTTGTCATGGGGCCCTCTCGAGTACTGAAAGTTTAACACTAACCACCCTATATTTTATGAACGTAAGAGTTTCCATTGATTGTTGTGCTACTATGTAATAATACAGTAAAAGGTCCATCTATCTGTGTGTTTGCAATGTTTCATTTCTTTATGTTGATGGTAAGTTGCCACTCCCTGTCCTGAACATTGATCCCCTACGGGTCTTCCTGCATTTCGCTACAGTTTTCTAGCATTGCAATAGTATCATCCGTGGAAAGCCTCATGGATTTTTTATGTTGTCTACTAGTTTATTTATTAATGTTGTGAAAAGTAATGGACCTACCGTATAACTCACCTGGGGCATGCCTGAAGTTACATCTGAAGACTTCACTCCATAATAACATTGTGTTTTCTGAATGCCGCAACTGGGAATGGGCACTTATTGTAAACTTCATTTCAGGCACATTGCAGCATTCACTTGAATGACCTATGTAGTTTGCCAAAAGCACTGCAGGCTATTTTTACTATTCTGTTTATGTATTTATTTATTTTTGCTGTTCACGTAGTCATTGTTTTCAGCTGCTCAGACTCTGAAACCCCCCTGCGGGTCCGGGGATTAGAATAGGCCCACGGTATTCCTGCCTGTCGTACGAGGCGACTAAAAGGAGTTTCAACCGTTTCGGCCTTCCATTTGATGGTCCCCCTTGGGGTTTGACCTCCATTTTTCAAAATTCTACAGAAGTACGAGCCTTTTGGGGAAGGACACCTTACATGGTGTACCACAGGTCCTAAGTGCACTAAGACCTTGGCACTCAGCATTGCACTGGCGTTGTGACCATACCCACTATTCCTCAAATTGGGCCTCAACGCGTGATGGGTTGTCCAAGTTACGCCCATCGTGCATCTCCATCTGCACCAGCGATCATGATGGACTTTCCATGGCACCAGAAATCCAGCACGGTAGCCAGCCCGTTGTGGTGGGGTCGTCATGTACCCTCTAGGTTGTAGCCCCCTGACAACACAGGGATCGTACTGCCGATACCTGAGCTGCACCCTCCCCACGTCGGCCAAGGAGTAGATGCCCGTCTCCTTGGGGCATCAGGACTCCCGGCAATGGTCATCCTGCCAGGTGGCCCTTGCTGCGGCTGGGTGGCGCCCGTGGGGAGAGCCCCTGGTCGGAGTGGGTGGTATCGGGGCAGACGTTTCGCAGATGAAACGTCAACATGTATCAGGTCGCTCTGCGGCAGAGTCTTTCAAAAGAAAAGGTACCGTTTCTAGTTCTGGTTCTCCTGCCCTTTCCCCCTTGGCCACTCCATGGGAGGAGGGACAGGCCTGCCGGCTTGGGGCGAAGTACTTCCCCCGCTATTTGGTCTGTTCTCGAACCGATGGGGGGACGTTCGCCACCTCCAAGCCCATGTTCTTTGTTCAGCACATTGAGGACGTTTTCGGGGAAATCGAGGCTCTTAGCAAGATGCGTTCAGGGTCCGTTCTTCTCAAGACCACCTCCGCCACACAGTCGGCGGCGCTCCAGGCGTGCGACCGCCTAGGGGACATCCCGGTATCCATTGTCCCACATCTGGCACTAAATAGGACGCAGGGGGTTATTTTTCATCGTGACCTCCTGCTACAATCTGATGAGGAGCTCAGGGCCAACCTGGAGCGCCGAGGCGTGCATTTCGTCCGCCAAGTCCAGCGCGGCCCCAGAGACCGTCGCATCGACACCGGGGCCTTTATCCTCGCCTTCGAGGGGGACGTTCTCCCGGAGAAGGTAAAGGTGATGTGCTACCGGTGTGACGTGCGCCCTTACGTCCCGCCTCCTATGCGCTGTTTTAGGTGTTTGCGCTTTGGGCACATGTCATCACGGTGTGAGGCTGAGCCCCTTTGTGGCGATTGTGGACGTCCTCTTCGTGAGGAACATACATGCACCCCACCACCTTGGTGCGTTAATTGTCCTGGCGTCCACTCACCTAGATCCTCAGACTGCCCCGCATATCAGAAGGAGAAGAAGATACAAGAAATCAAAACTTTGGATCGGCTCTCTTATTCTGAGGCCCGGAAGAAGTACGACCGCCTCCATCCCGTGTCATTGACCACTTCGTTCGCCTCAGTTGTGTCCACTCCTTCTGCGGTATCCTCACCCCTATCCTGTCCCCCCTCCGCCTCCTCCGCCCATCAGGGGGCTCTGCCTCCGCCTCCCAAATCCCTCCCTTCCAAATCATCCTCCCCCGTGGCCCCCACCCCCTCTGCCCCAGGGGCCACCCTTCCTCCTCCACCTCCTCCTCCCCCCACGCCACCTGAGAAGCGATCCTCTTCTCAGGCGTCCATCGGGGCAACGTTCCGGACCCCAGCTTCCGAGGTCCGGCGTTCCAAAACGGACCCCGCGCGTGAGGACCTTCTTTGGGTCCAGCCCACCATCCCTGTGCCTCCTCGGCCTTCCAAGAAGGCCTCCAAGAAGAAGTCTCTATCCCCCTCTCCACCCCGGCGCGTTTCGTCTGACGCTCCATCCGTGAGTCGCTGCTCCCGGCCGTCCTCAGTTTCGCCGGGACGCTCTGCTGCCAGGCGCTCTGCCGGCCTTTCGTCGGCAAATGATGCGGCCCCTCCTACACAACCAGGGCCAGCGGCCGCGGCTGGCGACGAATCGATGGAACCGGATCCGCCTCCCGTCAGTTGTAGCGTTGTTCCCTCGCAACCTGGCCCTCTGCGGCCGTTGAGGTGACCAGCTCTTCCCCCGTCTCGTTCCCCCAACCTTTTGACTAGCGATGGCGTTGTTTCATTGGAACATACGAGGTATTCGATCTAATCAGGAGGAATTACAACTGCTCCTCCGCCTGCACTGTCCGCTCGTCCTTGGTCTCCAGGAAACAAAGTTGCGCCCTACTGACCGTATTGCCTTTACTCGCTATACCTCGGAGCGGTATGACCTCACCCCTGTGGATGGTATCCCAGCTCGTGGTGGGGTCATGTTGCTCGTTCGGGACGATGTTTATTACCATCCCATCGACCACCCCACTCCAAGCAATAGCTGTCCACATTACTCTTTCTGCTTTTACTTTTTCAGTTTGTACCATCTACACTCCACCGTCATCTGCTGTTAGTCGGGCTGACATGATGCGCCTGATCGTTCAGCTTCCCCCGCCGTTCTTATTGTTTGGCAACTTCAATGCCCATCATCCCCTTTGGGGCTCTCCTGCATCCTGTCCAAGAGGCTCACTCTTGGCGGATGTCTTCAACCACCTCAATCTTGTCTGCCTCAATACCGGCGCCCCGACTTTCCTCTCGGACTCTACTCATACCTACTCCCACTTGCATCTCTCGGTCTGTTCTACCACTCTTGCCCGTCGGTTCGAGTGGTATGTCCTTTCTGACACCTATTCGAGCGACCACTTCCCCTGTGTCGTTCATCTCCTGCACCACACCCCATCCCCACGTCCTTCGAGCTGGAACATACTGAAAGCTGACTGGGGACTTTACTCCTCCCTGGCGACCTTTCCGGACCACGATTTTCCCAGTTGTGACAGTCAGGTCGAATACCTCACGGCTGTTATCATCAATGCTGCCGAACGTTCCATTCCTCGTACTACTTCTTCTTCACGTCGCGTTTCCGTCCCCTGGTATAACAAGGCTTGTAGGGACGCTATCCGTGCTCGACGACGTGCTTTACGCACCTTTCGCCGCCATCCTACGTTGGCGAATTCTATTGAATACAAACGACTCCGAGCGCAAAGCCGTAGAGTCATCAAAGACAGCAAAAAAGCTTGCTGGGCCTCTTTCACCAGCTCCTTTAACAGTTTTACTCCCTCTTCCGTCGTTTGGGGTAGCCTGCGCCGGCTGTCGGGCATTAAGGCCCACTCCTCAGTACCTGGCCTGACTTCAGGTAATGAGGTCCTTGTTGATCCTGTGGCTGTCTCCAACGCCTTTGGCCGCTTTTTCGCGGAGGTTTCAAGCTCCGCCCATTACCGTCCTGCCTTCCTTCCCAGGAAAGAGGCAGAAGAGGCTCGGCGACTTTCCTTCCACTCGCTGAATCTGGAAACTTATAATGCCCCCTTTACTATGCGGGAACTCGAACGTGCGCTTGCACTGTCCCGGTCCTCTGCTCCGGGGCCAGATGCCATTCACGTTCAGATGCTGGCACACCTTTCTCCGGCGGGCAAAAGCTTCCTTCTTCGTACCTACAATCGCGTCTGGACCGAAGGTCAAGTCCCCATGCATTGGCGTGACGCCGTTGTTGTTCCTATACCCAAACCCGGGAAGGATAGACACCTTCCTTCTAGTTACCGCCCCATTTCTCTTACCAGCTGTGTCTGTAAGGTGATGGAGCGCATGGTTAATGCTCGGTTAGTCTGGATTCTTGAATCTCGACGACTACTTACTAATGTCCAATGCGGCTTTCGTCGCCGCCGCTCCGCTGTTGACCACCTTGTGACCTTGTCGACATTCATCATGAACAACTTTTTGCGAAGGCGCCAAACGGTAGCCGTGTTCTTCGACTTGGAGAAGGCTTATGATACCTGTTGGAGAGGAGGTATCCTCCGCACTATGCACAGGTGGGGCCTACGCGGTCGCCTGCCCCTTTTTATTGATTCCTTTTTAACGGAACGAAAGTTTAGGGTACGTGTGGGTTCCGTATTGTCCGACGTCTTCCTCCAGGAGAACGGAGTGCCTCAGGGCTCCGTCTTGAGCGTAGCCCTTTTTGCCATCGCGATCAATCCAATTATGGATTGCATTCCACCTAATGTCTCCGGCTCTCTCTTTGTCGATGACTTCGCGATCTACTGCAGTGCCCAGAGAACATGCCTGCTGGAGCGCTGCCTTCAGCGTTGTCTAGACAGCCTCTACTCTTGGAGCGTGGCAAATGGCTTCCGGTTCTCTGAAGAGAAGACGGTTTGTATCAACTTTTGGCGATATAAAGCGTTCCTTCCGCCATCCTTACATCTCGGTCCCGTTGTTCTCCCATTCGTGGACACAACTAAGTTTCTAGGGCTCACGTTGGACAGGAAACTGTGTTGGTCTCCGCATGTCTCTTATTTGGCGGCCCGTTGTACACGTTCCCTTAATGTCCTCAGAGTTCTTAGCGGTTCATCTTGGGGAGCGGATCGCACTGTCCTGCTTCGCTTGTATCGGTCCATAGTCCGATCGAAGCTGGATTATGGGAGCTTTGTCTACTCGTCCGCTCGGCCCTCCCTCTTACGCCGGCTCAACTCCATCCACCATCGGGGGATACGTCTTGCGACCGGAGCCTTCTACACTAGTCCTGTCGAGAGTCTTTATGCTGAAGCTGCCGAGTTACCATTGACCTACCGGCGCGACGTACTGCTGTGTCGGTATGCCTGCCGGCTGTTGTCTATGCCCGACCACCCCTCTTAGGAGTCCTTCTTCGCCGATTCTCTCGACCGTCAGTACGGGTTGTATGTGTCTGCCCTGCTGCCCCCCTGGAGTCCGCTTCCGTCGCCTGCTTCGACAATTGGATTTTGCCCTCCCTACCACCTTCAGAGAGGGTGAGAGCCCGACACCACCTTGGCTCCAGGCTCCGGTTCCTATTTATCTCGACCTCAGCTCACTCCCGAAGGAGCGTACTCCGGCTGCAGTGTATTGCTCACGGTTTGTCGAACTTCGTGCTCGACTTGCCGGTCACACCTTTATTTACACCGATGGCCCCAAAACTGACGACGGTGTCGGCTGTGCCTTTGTCGTCGGGGCCGCCACCTTTAAATACCGGCTCCTCGACCAATGTTCCAGCTTTACGGCCGAGCTTTTTGCTCTCCATCAGGCCGTTCAGTATGCCCGCCGCCACCGCCATTCATCGTATGTACTCTGCTCTGACTCACTCAGTGCTCTTCAGAGCCTCGGAGCTCCCAATCCGGTCCATCCCTTGATTCAACGGATACAGCAGTCCCTCCATTCTTTCGCTGATAATGGTGGTTCTGTCAGCTTTCTGTGGGTTCCCGGACATGTAGGAGTGCCTGGGAATGAGGCTGCGGATGCTGCAGCCAAGGCTGCAGTCGTCCTGCCTCGGCCAGCCTCCTATTGTGTCCCGTCATCTGACGTTCGTGGGGATGTATGTAAGAGGCTTTTTTTTTCTATATGCCTGGTAATGATTTTAGTAAAGACATTTCACATTATGAAGAAATAATAATTCAAGTTTTTGCTTATAGCTTGAACCACTTTTATCCACCATCTCCAGCTGCCTCTCCTTTCTACATAGGCCACATCAGGCATCACTCTTGCAGTGACATTATCTTCGTTGTTAACAGTATTTTCCATTAAAGTCCTGCACTATACAGATATTTAAAAAAAATATTAAAATGCTTCTAGATTGTTAGTTACTGTTCAGTCGTCTTAAGGGGAGTTAGAACGGGAAAATTTTTTTTTCACATTTCAGATTTTTATCTTGTTATAAAATTTGCAATTTTCCGAATAAAATTATATGTATATATCACTTATAAACTCAAATGGGAAGTTTTTTTTTTTTAATATAATCTACACCAGTTGAAGACGTTAAAATTTTTACGTGCATTACTTCAAGATTTAATAAAATTGGTAATTGTTTATATAGAAGGCTGTGGATTGCTGTGTTATGAAGGTTAAATTATGTCAGAAGCAGTTCCGTGTTGTTTCATAGTATAAACACGCATTGTATGTTGGAAGTGGTAATGTTTTTCCGAGGAAAAGTGACGAATAGATTTTTAAATCCCTCAAAAAGTAAAGTATGACGCCAAAACGAAGTGTTTTTAAGAAACGTGGGTTTCATGGTATTAGATTTTCGAATAAAGGGAAACATTGTGTTCAGCATGTGTTGTGTGAAGTTAGACGATGAAATACACAAAAACTCTTCAGTATCTAGAGAAACACCCATTAGTGCTTCGAAGATTAAAATAAAACATTGTGATACAGTTTTCTCAAATTGAAGGTGATGTAAATGATAGGTTAGGTTATATTCTGATAGATTTACACATCCTAACAAGGGTGTTAGGTGAATGTGTGTGTTGTAAAATATGTGGAGAGCCAGTTAGTTTACACGAAGACAGTGAGGTATCAAGTGGACTAGCCAGGAAACTTAACATTAATTGTGCCAGTTATAAATATACTCATTCATTTTGGAATTCTGATAAATGTAAAGATAATTATTTTGAAGTAAATGTTAGGTGATTTTATGGATTGAAAGCTATTGGCAAAGGACACACTGCAGCAGAAACAATGTGTGCCGTGATGAATATGCCACGTCCATCTTGTAAAATTGACAAGTATGCAGGATTTATTGGAGCTGCTGTGGAATCTGTTGCATGAGAGTCAGTGAAGGGTGCTGCAAACAGAGCTGTTGAAATAAATGATGGTATGACTGACATACCAGTAGCTTTTGATGGCACTTGGCAGAAGTGTGGCTACAGTTCTAAGAATTCTGTTGCTGCGGTGACCAGTGTGGATACTGGAAAGGTAATAGATTTCCAGATTTTAACCAAAGATTGTTAAAAGTGTAAATCAGGGAATTAAGAAGAGAATATCTGTGACAGAAATTATGAAGGGACAAGTGGTGGTATGGAGGCCTCTGCAGCTATTGACATTTTTAGTCAATCTGTGAACGAAAGGGGAGTGTCTTACACAGAGTTCTTAGGTGATGGAGACTCTAAAGCATATAGCAATGTAGTAGCCCCTCAGCCTTATGGTGAGAAGATTATCACAAAACTGGAATGTATTGGTCATGTCCAGAGTAGGATGGGCACCGGGTTGAGGAAGTTGAAACAAAGTTTGAGAGACAAGAAACTTTCTGATGGTAAAACCATAAGAGGCAGGGTGACAGACAAAATGATTGATGGACTTCAGTAGTATTATGGGATGGCCATTAGAAATAATACTGAGGATTTGTTGAAAATTAAGCAGGCAGTATGGGCTACCTTCTTCCACAGGCTGTCAACTGATGAAAAACCAGTACACCACCTTTGCCCTCCTGGACATAATTTACGGTACAATTACTGCAATGCCCAGTACTCAAACAGTCCATACAGCCATAAATATTCCATCCCAGCAGCAGTCATGGATATCATAAAACCTATTTACAGAGACCTGGCAAATCCTGAATTACTTAAGAAGTGTTTGCGTGGTCAGACTCAAAATCCCAATGAGTCATTCAATAATCTTATTTGGACTTGCTTAGCAAAAAATGGTTTTGTTGGAATGAAGACACTAAAGTGTGGGGTCAGTGTTGCTGTTATTGCTTTTAATGGTGGTAAGATTGGTAGGGTGAAAGTGCTACAAGATATGGGATTAATCCTGTAGCAAACTGCATCAGAGAACTTTAATAGATGGAAAAGGTTTGCATTGATAAAGCAGAGTTTATAGCACAGTTGGCCACTAAAGAGTCCAGGAAGAAGAAAAAACTTGGAACACGATCAAGAGGATGATATACAGTATGGTGCTTCTGAGTGGCGAAAAATAAATAAAATGAGCATATATTTAGTGTGTTACAGACTTTTGACTCTTTAGAAGCCATTCCTGAAAACTTAAGTTTTCTGTTGCATTTTTCTCTAAATCTCAGAAACCACTTCGAGTAGGATATTCAAATTTTCAGGGAGTAATAACACACATCCTGAGTCTACTGAACTAAAAGAACAACATAATGTTATGTATAATTAAAATTATTTAGGATAACGTACAGCAAAGTACACAAGATTTTAACCGTGTAATTAAAAAATTGTGTTTCTGGAAGTAGTGGCTGGAATGCAATTATTGTAGTTCAGCAGACTCGGAACATACAGTTTAATGTCCCGTAAAAGTTTCATGTCAATGGCTACAGTGATTCCTGAAATACAGGGAAGCCGAGTCACTAAATTTGACATTGTTGGGATAGTGCATTCCAACTCCCATTAACTGATTACATGCAATGCCAATCCATCTAAGTATCTGTTTTGTTTCTTCATACTTGAAATATTTTCAACCCACCTGGATAGCCATGTGTGTTAGCATGCTACTTGCGGGATTTGGGATGTGGATTGAATCCATTTTTTAGTGGATGGTGTGCTGGTCAGCCTGGATGTGGTGTCTTTAGATGGTTTTCCACATCAGGCTAGGTGAATGCTGGGCTGGTACCAAAGTCCCACCTCTGTTACATGATTTGCAAACACTTGGAAACAGTTTGCACACTTTCACATGGGTAACACTACTCACAGATAATAGTATTCTTCCCCAGGGGTGTTAATGATGTGGCAACGGGGGAGGGCCTCTGGTCACCTCTTAAATTAATTATGCCAAATCAAATAGTAACCAACCAACCCCACAGAGTTGTGGGACACAGGCACAAGGAAATTTCATTCAATCTTTTCCTTTCCTCATGATACATTTCAGAGTTTTGTTTAATTTGGCATATTATGTCTTGATTGTGTTACACTTGAAGTATGTGTGGATGAAAATTTGTACAGACAGCTCTTTATCAGCATGTCCTCCTTATTATGAGCACTCATTTTAACTGCTATGCTATCTGAGTGTGCCTGCAGGCCTGATTCAAACTCTCATAGTCATTGATGATTCCTCTTATGGTGACCAGACACTGCAGCCAGATGTTCTATAGTGTGTGGTTGTTGTGTCTGGAAATGATAGGAGGAAACATGAAAATGAAAGTTTGAACTGGGCCTCAAGGCATGTTCAGAAAGATGAACAGTCAAGGTGAAAGCTTGTGCTGAATAAATTATCATGACATATTCATTGTATAGCAGTTTCAACCTTTCTGAATGATTATTTGTGGTAATATTTCATGCTGACTGTTATATCCTGAAATATTTGAGGCATTGTTGTTTCATTAGTTGCTTCATGAAAGAAAGTGTTTTTCATGGTTGTCAAAATAGTGTATGTTACATTCACTTACTAAGTAGAGGAAAATCCAAACTTGAAATTTTGTCAATGGAAGTTACGTGAAGGAGTCAACATGATGGTAATGCTTATTATGATGTGCCCCATATTAACAACCTAAAATAGCAATTTTGTGTAGTGACAGTATATTGATATCAGTGGTAAAATGGTTCCATAGTGGGTGTTCTTGTTGAAGAGTGCATGTTAAATGGTGAAATATACTGTGTAATATTTTGGAGGCAATTAGGGAACAACAACATTGAAAAATGAAGTTAATTTCACTGTATGTTTGTTTCATGTTCTCTTTCACACTAAAACTCGAATGAAAATGGAATTTCATAGCATGCACTTGTTTTGGTATAGCAAATAAAGGGTTTTCCAGAAAGTGCATCCCACATTGTTAAAATATTTTTACCCACAGAACATTGACATTTGTATGAGGTTATATGCAACGAAAATATCAATGTTGTTGAGGCACCAAGCCACTTAATATATGCACTCAGCAGTAAGCCATTAATTTTATGGAAGCGAGGGCTCTCAGAATCCCACTAGGTGAATAGTTCCTATTTGAGGATTAGTGGCTTTGGATGCATTTAATTTAAGTATTAATGCCCACCTCAGTAGTTCAGTGCTGCTGTTCTTATTTTTATTTTTGTTGTTGTCTTCAGTCTGAAGACTGATTTGATGCAGCTCTCCGTGCTACTTAATCGTGTGCAAGCCTCTTCATCTCAAAATAACTCCTGGAACCTACATCCTGTTGCGCCTGCTCACTGTGTTCATCTCCTGGTCTCCCTCAACAGTTTCACCCCTCCCCCACTTCCCTCCAGTACTAAACTAGTGGTCCCTTGATGTCTCTGAAAGTTCCCTGTCAACTAATCCCTTCTTTTAATCAAGTTATGCCACAAATTTCTTTTCTCTGCAATTCTATTCAGTATGTCCTTATTTGTTATATGATCTACCCATCTAACCTTCAGCATTCTTCTTGAGCACCCTATTTCAAAAGCTTCGGCTCCTTCTTGACTAAAATGTGAATCATCCACATTTCACTTCAGTGAAAGGCTACACTCCAGATGGATACCTTTTCCTAACATTCAACCTATATTTAAATGTTAACAAATTTCTCTTTTTCAGAAACACACTTCTTGCCATGGTCAGTCTGCATTTTATACCTCTCTACTTCAGCCATAATCAGTTATTTTACTGGCCAGATAGCCTTCCCTATTACCATCTTTATATGCTCATTCCATTTCGTATTGCTTTCGAACATTACACTATATATTTGATTGAGAGAATGCGCGAAGCATTCAACCACTACCACCGTCATACCTTAGCAAAAGATCTTGCTAAAAACCCAAGGAAATTCTGGTCTTAGGTAAAATCGGTAAGCGGGTCAAAGGCTTCCATCCAGTCACTCACTGACCAGTCTGGCCTGGCAGCGGAAGACAGCAAAACGAAAGCTGAAATTTTAAATTTAGCATTTGAGAAATCTTTCAAGCAGGAGGATCGTACAAACATACCGGCGTTTGAGTCTCATACAGATTCCCGTATGGAGGACATAGTGATAGACATCCCTGGGGTTGTGAAGCAGCTGAATGGGTTGAAAATAAATAAATCGCCAGGTCCTGATGGGATTCCAATTCGGTTTTGCAGAGAGTACTCTACTGCATTGGCTCCTTACTTAGCTTGCATTTATTGCGAATCTCTTGCCCAACATAAAATCCCGAGCGACTGGAAAAAAGCGCAGGTGACACCTGTATATAAGAAGGGTAGAAGGACGGATCCTCAAAATTAAAGACCAATATCCTTAACATCAGTTTGTTGCAGGGTTCTCGAACATATGCTTAGTTTGAATATAATGAATTTCCTTGAGACAGAGAAGTTGCTGTCCTTGCATCAGCACAGCTTTAGAAAGCATCGCTCCTGCGAAACGCAACTCACCCTTTTTTCACATGATATCTTGCGAACCATGGATGAAGCGTATCAGATGGATACTATATTCCTTGACTTCTGGAAAGCATTTGACTTTGTGCCCCACTGCAGACTCCTAACTAAGGTACGGGCATAGGAGATTGGTTCCCAAGTATGTGAGTGGCTCGAATACTTCTTAAGTAATAGAACCCAGTACGTTGTCCTCGATGGTGAGTGTTCATCGGAGGTGAGGGTATCATCTGGAGTGTCCCAGGGAAGTGTGGTAGGTCCGCTGTTGTTTTCTATCTACATAAATGATTTTTTGGATTAGGTGGATAGCAATGTGCCGCTGTTTGCTGATAATGCTGTGGTTAATGCAGATGAATAGGAAAAAGAATCCTGTAATGTTTGACTACTCCATTAGTAGTGTAGCACTTGACACAGTCACGTCGATTAAATATTTGGGCATAACATTGCAGAGTGATATGAAGTGGTACAAGCATGTAATTGCAGTTGTGGGGAAGGCGGATAGTCGTCTTTGTTTCATTGGTAGAATTTTGGGAAGATGTGGTTCATCTGTAAATGAGACCGCTTATAAAACACTAATACTACCTATTCTTGAGTACTGCTAGAGCGTTTGGGATCCCTATCAGGTCGGATTGAGGGAGGACATAGAAGCAATTCAGAGGCGGGCTGCTAGATTTGTTACTGATAGGTTTGATCATCACGCGAGTGTTACAGAAATGCTTCAGGAACTCGGGTGGGAGTCTCTAGAGGAAAGGAGGCGTTCTTTTCGTGCATCGCTACTGAGGAAATTTAGAGAACCAGCATTTGAGTCTGAGTACAGTACAATTTTACAGCCGCCAACTTACATTTCGCAGAAAGACCACAAAGATAAGATAAGAGAGATTAGGGCTCGTACAGAGGCATATAGGCAGTCATTTTTCCCTCGTTCTGTTTGGGAGTGGAACGGGGAGAGAAGATGCTAGTTGTGGTATGAGGTACCCTCTGCCATGTATGTATGTAGATGTAGATGACTGTCAAGCAGAATACCACTAATACTGTATTCAAACATTATAGGATTGTTTTTCCTACCCATCTGCATTAATGTACATTTTTCTACACATACAGCAAGTTTCCATTCATCACACCAACTAGAAATTTTGTCTAAGTCATCGTGACACTCACTCAACAGTGTCATCTTCTCCACTCTGCCTTTTAACTTAGCATTTGCCTCTCAGCGAAATGCAGATACACATTTTGAGATAAGACTGTTTCAGACCGCCATTCCCTGCTTCCTTCAGATTAGCAATCACATTTCGCACTTTGAATTCATTGCAAATTCTTCGAGCAACAGACAGTGAGTTACTTAACTTTGATGTATCAGTACAAATATGACAAATAATGAAAAGATAACCACCTCACTATCAGGCCTTTATGCGAAACTTAAAATTAGAAATAATCAAATATTTCTAAACAATTGTTTCCTGCAATCGTTTGATAACCAAATGCCAGTTTCTTGTAGATCTCACAACATTCATGCCCTCAGACATCTTCCCTGCTGTGCGCTGCTTACATTGCATAAGTTATATGAAAGTGATGATATTCAGTTACTTAAAGTTGTTCTCTGAAATTTATTAACTCTACTCAGTGGACCGCAAACTGAATATGCTACACCACACAAGCGGTCAGGCCGTACGTACTTAATGCTGCCCATGCGAAGCTGGGCCAGGTCGCTAGTAGACAATAAGAGCAGGCCTGTCACACTCCCTTGGGGCACTCCTGATGATACCCTTGTCTCTGAACACTCTCTGTGCGGGACAGTGTACCGAGTTCTATTTTTTTATTTCTGTTCCATAGGCAAAACTGTGATTAGTTTGAGCGTACTACACATCTCCAGTCAGCTTCTATTCATTTTGTGTTTAGTCCATTGCACACATGCAGTTTTATGTGCTGCTGTGATGGAGATATTTCCTTTTCAATAATAATGTGTTCTGTTTGCTAAGAAGTCTTTGGTGCAGACGACTACACGATCGGATATTCATTAAGTATTTTGTTCACAAGACGACTGTGCAGAACTTATAGAGCGCTACTACAAATGATTCACTAGTTTTCAAAGTTCTATATTTTCCCAAGTATTACATGTACAAATGCGATGATGCATAAATGTTTCAAAGTGGACTGTGTGCAGCTCACGTAACAATTAAAGCCGAAAGGTTGTGGCCAGTGCTTTCAGTTTCCTACCACAATAGAGGAAGCCCCTAACGATGAACTTTTCGCATCCATACTGATATTCGGTGACGAAGCAACCTTACATTTATATGGAAAGGTTAATCGCCACAATGTGAGAATGTGGGGCACTGAACATCCCCATGAAATTGTAAGAGATTCACCAAAGGGTAACATGAATGGTTTTCTGAGGAAATCCCAGACTGCGGCAGTGTTTTTCGATTTGGAGAAGGCCTACGACACCTGCTGGAGAACTGGTATCCTCTGTACTCCTTACATGTGGAGCTTCCGTGGGTGTCTGCCCTGGTTTCTTCTGGCATTTTTACAAGACTGAGTTTTCAAGGTGTGTGTGGGTTCTGCTTTGTCGGATTCCTTCATTTAGGAAAATGGTGTGCCTCAGGGTTCCATCCTGAGCATCATCCTCTTTGCTATCGCCATTAACCCTATCATAGCCTGTCTCCTGCTAGGTGTCTCTGGCTCCCTTTTTGTTGATGATTTTGCCATTTATTGTAGTTCTCCATGGACCTGTCTCACTGAGCAGCGTCTTCAGCACTGTCTTGACCGTCTTCACTTCTGGAGCATTGCCAATGGCTTTCGCTTTTCCAATGACAAAACTGTCTGTATGAATTTCTGGAGGCGCAAATGGTTTCTCCCACCATCTTTACATCTTGGGCCTGTTGCCCTTCTGTTCATTGACACTATTGAAATTCGTGGGTTTCATGCTCGGTAGAAAACTCTCTTGGTCCTCCCATGTCTTGTACCTGGCAGCCCGCTGTACACAGTTTTTCCCTCAGTGTCCTCCGTGTCCTCAATGGTACTTTGTGGGGTGCCGATTGAACCACCCTCCTCAGTTTGTACCGGTCCCTTGTCCATTTGAAACTTGACTATGGGTGCTTTGTTTATGCATCTGCACGCCCAACCCTTTTACGCCATCTCAACACTATCCACCATCATGGCACCCGTTTGTCCACAGATGCCTCTGCCCTACCGCCGTGACTTTCTTCTCAGCAGGTATGCATGCCATGTGTGTTCACCCTTCCTATGCCACCTCCTTTGAGGATTACTTAGATTGTCAGTATGGGGCTCGTCTCTCTTCCCTGTTACCTCCTGGTGTCCACTTTCGCCACTTGCTACAGCGGCTTAATTTCACGCTACCTGCAACTTTCCCCGCGGGTATGAACCCTACACTGCCTTGGCTTTGTGACGCGGTCCATGTTAACCTTGGCCTTCATTCAATTCGGAAGAACACTTCTCCAGCCTCGATCTATCGCCTCCAGTTTCATGACCTTTGGGATAGTACCTTTGTATACACTGATGGCTCTCGGACTGACCGCGGGGTTGGGTGTGCATTCGTCATTGACACCCATGGATCGGCTTCCGGCCCACTCCACAGTATTTACAGCTGAGCTTTTCTCCTTGTGTATCAGGCCACAGAGTACATCCGGCGACACAGCCTTCCAAATTGTGTCCTCTGCTCAGGCTCACTCGGTGCCCTCCAAAATCTGTGTGCGCTGTACACTGCTCATCCGTTAGTGCAGTGGGTCCAGGAAAACTGTCATTTGCTCACTCTTGGTGGAGCCAATGTCATGTTTCTGTGGGTCCCTGGTCATGTTGGTCTGCTAGGAAACAAGGCTGCTGACGCTGCTACCGAGGCCACAGTCCTCTTGCCTCAGCCCGTGAGTAGCTCTATTCCATCTGATGATCTCTGTTTTGCCGTCTGTCAGGTGGTGGTGTCCCTTTGGCATCGCCAATGGTCCTATCTTCACAGGAATAAGCTTTGGCTTCTTAAGCCTCACCCGGTGCCTTGGACAACTTCCTCTTGGCCCTCCCGCCGGGAGGAGATTATTTTAACTCAGCTGCGTACTGGGTACTGCTTTTTTAGTCATCGTCATTTGCTCAATGGTGCTGCTCCACCACTTTGTACGCATTGCGCCCAAATTTTAACTGTCCACCACTACCTGCTGGAATGCCCTTTTTTTACTAATATATGTTCCATCTTGGGTTTGCCATCTGATTTGTCAGCTGTTTTAACAAATGGCGCGCGGGCTGTCGCCCGAGTTTTAAATTTTATCCGCCAAAGCAATATGGTGAAGGCAATTTAATTTTTAGTTTTGAATCTCCATTTTTTTGTGTTTTTTTTTTCCATGTGCCTCGTTTAGATGTCTCCTATTCTGTCCATTGGGACTGACGTATAGTCGTTTCCCTTGTCTCTGTTTGTGTTCTGTAGTTTTGACTTGGGCATGTATGACCTCAGTTGTTTTTTTGCACCCTAAAACAAAACAAACAAACTGAAGATTAATGTTTTTGTATGTCCTTTTTTGTGTCAGGAAGTCTGGGGGACTACGGCCGTTCACTATTGTAAGAAAATTAGACACGTACAGCCATCATTAGGTTGTCATTTATTGTGTAGCTAACAGTTTAGGCACTTCAATGCACCATCTTCAGGCCTTAGTTGAAGCTGAAGGGTTTATCACAATCCATAATACGATGCACCAGTGGCCAACAACTGGTTGACGCAAGTCACCTGTAATTATGGTGTCGTCTCTCCAACCAGCAATGGAGATGGTTGGAAAGATGACATTACAGTTAAAGATAATCTGTGTAAACCAATTATTGGCCATTGGTGCATAATATAAATGGATCGTGATAACCCCATCAGCCTGAAGATGGTGCATTGAAGCGCCAAACTGTTAGCTACACAATAAATGACAACATAAGGACGGCTGTAGGCGTTTCATTTTCTTACAGAAGGGTATTGATTACCTTAATATGTTGTAGTTGTTTCCACAACTAACTGCTGATTCCGAGAACTTAATCTTCCAAAGATGGGGCACCCCGTTATTGGAGCATTGATGTTCGTCGCTACCTGAATGACAAATTTCTGCGTCGCGTCGCTGGATCGGGCTAAATGGTGAATGTTATGGGACTCTGTTTCCTTAGGCCCCAGATCGCATGACCTATCATAATTTTACATTTGCTATTGGATGTACATTAAGGATCCTTTTTGCGTCCTCCCACTGCCAGGAAATCTAGAACAACTCGAAGAACGCGTTAACGCCACTATGGTCACTGCTGACAGAATGTTCCTACACAAGGCATGGAATGAACCTGACTACCGCCTGGACGTGTTTTTTGTGACCAGAGGGGCAATTACAGAACATTTGTTGAGTGCCACATGCGAACTTGGGGTGTTTGCCATTCCATTCGAGCATCAATAATATTTGTGATGTAATAGTTTGGAAAACATAGAGCTTTGAAAGTGAATGAATCATTTATAGTAGCTCTGTGTAACTCGATCTGATAAAGTGAGCTTGACGATGAGGGCAGATTTGTGTCTTCTTGTGCATGGGAGGGAAACAGGTAGAACTATTCCTGTACTGAGTGTGAAATAAAAGTGTAACACTATTAGAACATTTCAAAGTTCCAATTGTTCTCTCTGGGGAAGGAAAAAAAAAAGTGGGATGGTGGTGGACTGGACTTCCAGTATCATTTCGAAAATGCACCTCTGTCAGTAACCTTTGAGTCATCTCAACGAAAGGCACAGCTTGTTTTACGCGCCTTACTGAGAAATGCGACACATCAAGATGTAGGTTTTTCTTTTTTTTGCTAAAATTAGTTCAGTGGAATTTGTAGATGGTTCCTTTTCAAAGACTTTCCCCATCCTTCGTCTCTCGAAACTTGGCCCGCCTCCATCTTTCACACGTCCTGCACAGTTATTGTTTGGTCATACAGACTTAGTCAGTCACTGTTCCAAACTGCGAACAACATAAATTTCTTAATATTACTACAGATTTATGTCATTGTTGTTTGTTATTCTGTGCATGTCCTCAGTCAGTTTCTAAAATCTGGAATGTCATCTCTTTCACTAACAGAGGTGGATCCAGGATGGATTCCGGAAAGGGGGGGGGGGGGGGTTAAAATGTCCAATACTTTGAAGCTGTTGTATATTATCAAATAATAAACTGTGTATAATGCTTTTAGTCACCAATAACCAGATTTAGTGCTGTTGGAAAACTAATAAAGTACACCATTTTTAGGATGAATTATGAGGACCTGGACTTTTTGGCACTGGTGGCTGTGTGTTGCTGCAAAGCTGCTGCCGCTAGCAGGGGGGGTGGGGGGAAGGAGCCCGCGAACAATGAAAGTTTGCCCCCTCCCCATCCCCGATCCACCTGTGTTCATTAGTGCGGGACATACCTCCGGAGTGTAGTAGGTAACAGAGACACCAGTTCTTTCGCAACACCAGATGTACGGCCAGCTGCAAATCAACAAGGGAACCTCTGACATTCATTTCTCTAGTCAGTACAAGCCTGTGTGGCAATTCCCCACCCCCCCAACCCCCCTCTCCACACCATTTGCCCCAGCCGGCAAACATAGTTCTAGTGCTTCAGGCTTTAATGTTTCAAAAGTTGTCTTGCACAAATTTTTGTCATTGTAGAGTGTCTAGATATATATCATCGTGCTAACAAGAGCAAATTACAGCTCGTAATGTGCCACTTTCAGACACTATAACATAATCAGAACACAACATACATCGCACAAATTAAAGCCATGATAACTTGGATATCTGGTGAACAGGTATTCGGAAACTGAGTATTATTCAGCCTTTTTTTTTAAGTGTGTTAAATGAAGAAGTGCTTACTTTTACACATACAAGAAATTTAATTTGGGCGCATTTGTAGAAGGTTAGAAATTTGACTCTGTAATGTCAGTTTATTATAATAAAAAGTTACATATATGTTACATGTTATTGTTGTGGTCTTCAGTCCAAAAACGGGTTTGATGCAGCTCTCTATGTTACTGTCTTATGCAAGTATTTTCGTTCCTGCATTACTGCTGCAACCTTCGTCCATTGGAACCTGTGTACTGCACATTCTACAATTTTTACTCCTATCCACCATTTTCCTCCATTACCAAAGTGATCGTCTCTTAAGCTAGATATAATGTCAAATGAAGAGTTTTCGTAGAGAAAATTATGAAGGCTTTATGCAGTTGAATCTGCTTTTTTTTATTGTGCCCATCACAATGATTAGTTTGTAACTGCATTTCTGAATGGCAACATTACCCTTTCTTCCATAACTAATTCCTTGAGAGTTCGGTACTGCACATTTTGTACCAGCCCTGTTCCCTTATTGTCTTAAAATTTCCAGATACTGAAACTGTGTGCATTACAGACATTCGAATCCAGACCATTGCCTTTGGCAGCGGAAGGCAAGTATCTGGTTTTGATTCCCTATCTTAATGTACAGGACATTTCGGAATTCCTATTACAGGATTCTACGGGTTGTAGAGTTAACATAGTAGATAAACTTTTGATAAGGAACCCAGGCCTGGCAATCTACCATTTAGGTGTAAAATATATTTGAAAAGTGTGTAACTTTCAAATCTCTGTCTTCACAATGCGCACACAGCGGAACAATGCGCAGTGAGGTGTGTGCTCCGCTTGGCGACCCTGCTGTTTGTTCCACAAGGTCACCAGTCTGCAGAAAGATGCTGCAAATTGACAGCTTTGTTGGGAGCTAACGAGTAAGCCTAGCTGTCTTCACCATTCTGAAACTCTTCAGAAAGAACTGAGAATGGTCGAACTCAGGTGACAAGACGCGCTCAGTGCCGACGTGAACAAGCGCAGCTGACTGTGTCTCGTGCTCTCAATTATTCCTGAAGTGATGTAGTCCATGTGGCGTACAAATTGTCCTCGGATACACAGTTTGTACATTCAATAGTCTTTCCTCTTCCGTGACGCTGTACCTCTGAAAGGCCATCATGCACCTAACATTGAGGTACGTTCCCTATGAAGTTCAGTCTCGAACTGTGGATACCCAAACATCGTCGATTGCATTTATATGTGGATACTTTGCAACCCTATTCCAATGCCATTATTTCTGGGAGTCTATTCACCCGACTTCTGATCACTTTCCACGTGTGCGCGGTACTGTTATTGTGTACGAGCTGGATGATATTCATCTCTATTTCTGAATAGAGATCAAAAAGTTGACAGCCTACATTCTTCCAAGCTTGGTGTGTGGTCTTGGATGAAATTTCAATCACTTCTGTTGTTCCACCTTCAATCACGTAACTACAAACAGCCATTCTTTTGTTGTGACAACGATGTGACACAGAGAGTAGGAATTGTTACACGTTTTCCATGAAGACATTCTGCCATCCTAGTTCGAACCAAAAGCGTTTTTGTCGGACTATACTACCAAATTGACAAAGTCTTTGCCAGCTGGGAGGTACTGGCGACAGAGCACAGTGCCAGCCACTCGATTGCGAGATGTAATGACTTGTTTTCCTGCAGACTTCTGGTGATGGACACCATCAGCACGAATATGTTGGCAGGGGGTAATCGTGCTCACTGGCAGATCCTGGCAGCTACCAGGAATGAATTGTCAACACTGGCATCTGAAATTGCTTGGTCTTGGTCCCTAGTAGTTTGTCTTCCTGCTTTTTGGCGAGTACAAAGCAATATTATCTTTCTCTCTCCTTCCCTATGTTTTTCACTGTTACCTCTGAGAAGCCAGCAGTTTCTTTAATACTAGTGATCGGACGACCGCATTCCAACATACCGAGGATGTGGCCCCCAGTTACGCCATACAACTCTTACGTGATACTAGAAACTATCTCATTGTAATACTGGAAGTAATGAGTGTGAGGAGCTCCATTTATTGACAAACCCGAACAGGAAGAATGACCGTGCACAGTTGCGGCAGCAGACAGCTATATCCACAAGATATTTGTCGTACCTATCCAGGTAGCTGCGCGTGTTAACACGACGGCTTCTGGGACTGGGAGGTACATCAACCCCGGATCGAATCCACCTGGCGCACAGTGGGTCAACTCAGTTCAAAACCTGGACATAATAAAAAAAAATAGGTACAAAATCCTACAAAACTGTGTTATTTTTAGAATCTTTGGTTCGCTGATTAGGAATCCGATGACGGAATTACAAAATTCAAAATGGCGTATCAAAAATTATAAATTTCGCGGATTCGAATAAAGCTTCTAGTATAAAGTATTGTGAAGTCGCTGATAATGAATTAAAACTCAAAATTACCACGTTGAAATGTTTTATTCGATATTTTAAATTTTTCAGTCCCAAATCATAGTCACATTCGTAGCTTGCGTCATTGTTGCTTTCAGAAAGGTCACTGTTGTTGTTCAGTGGCAGATGGTACAAAAAGCAGATCTCTTACCTTAGGTGGCACCTGTCTATGTTCTTCAATTGTTATTACTGGACTCTTGAATGAATGGGTGTGAAGACGCCAGAAGCTGATGGAATACAACATGCATCGTTTCCTCACGGGAATATTTGTGTGTAAAATCTTCTCAGTATCGCCAGGTATCTTTATTCTGAGCTTCCTTTGCATTTTCAGGTAGCTAACCAGTTGTTAATGGCCTCCCACCTCACACCCCCTCCCTACCCTTGTGGATGGTGCCTAGACCACGGATTAGGACCGACCTATTCCAGGGTCATAAGGTCTCTGTTGCCCCTATGGTTTTTCCGCCATCTTGTATGTGCCATCCTTGAAGAGGTCCAGGGTGCCCCCATCTTCTACACTGATGGTTCTAAGATGATAGACAAAGCAGGATACCCTTTCACATCTCCTACTGGCTTAGAACACCATTTATTGCTGGGATCATGTAGTGTGTTCACAGCAGAGCTCCTGGCCATTCACAGAGCCCTACATTTTGTTTCTCAGGCCTCCCTCCACAGTGTTTTAATATGTACCGACTTAATGGGCAGCCTGCAGGCTATAGAACAATCCTGGCCATGCTGCCTGCTCAGTTGTCTTTATCTGAGTCCCAAGTCATGTGGGCATCGCAGGGAATGGACTGGCTGACTGTTTGGTTAAAGCAGCAGAGATTTACCCTGCCCTCCTCTCCACCCCCCCCCCCCCCTCCCCTCATTCCCTTTCATGATTCCAGCTCATTCCCTTTCATGATTCCAGCTGGGGATATGCAGATCTACACCAGATCTCTCTTTGCCCACCAAGCGAGGTGGCGCATTGGTTAGCACACTGGATTCGCATTCGGGAGGACGACGGTTCAATCCCGTGTCTGGCCATCCTGATTTAGGTTTTCCGTGATTTCCCTACATCGCTCCAGGCAAATGCCGGGATGTTTCCTTTGAAAGGGCTCGACCGACTTTCTTCCCTGTCCTTCTCTAATCTGATGAGACTGATGACCTTGCCGTTTGGTCTCTTCCCCAGACGACTCAACCCTCTCTTTGCCCAAAAGTGGAATGACATCTGGTGCACTACTGCTCACAGTAATAAACTCCACGCAATCAAGGAGTCAACTGCAGTTTGTTGCTCTTCCTTCCGCTCCTCTCGGAAGGAGTCCAGTCTTATGCCGTCTATGCATTGGTCATACCAGGCTCACTCGTTGCTTCCTCTTGCATAATGAACCAACTCCACAATGTGGTTGTTAAGCCAGACTGATGTTATCCCATATATTGCTTGAATGTCCCCTTCTTTCTCCATGTTTCCTCAGTTTTGGACCCATGACCACCCCCCCCTTGCAAAGATCGTTCTTTTATCCCTCTGTTTTCCCAGTTGTTAGATTTGAGATATCCTTTCATACCTTTTACTGTGTGTTTTTTAACTTCCTCGTTTTATAGTTTGACTCCTCTCCACTTTTAGCAAACCCTCTCTCTTCCGTGTGTAACTTTGGAATCGCGGGACTGATGACCTCACCGTTCAGTCTCGTAACCCTCCTCAACTAATCAGTCAATCAGTAATGAAGCAGCTTCGATTATGATACATCCGTGCATAAAAAGTATTTGGGCTGATGTCGGCATCATGCTTTATTGCAGAATACTGAGAGTTCTGTGATGTTGGCACCCGACTTTCGAGAAATATAGATTTTTTTGTTTCGGAATTCTTGATAGATAAGTTGTAGTTCTAGAGTTCTCTGCACAAAATTTGAATAGTTCTGCATCATTTCCCAGAAAAAATTATTACTTGAGGAAATTTTAATCTTGTATACAAAATTGCCAATTTGTGAAAAACAGTTATGATCATAATTCTGAACAGCTCCCCAAGAATTCGACAGAAAACCATATGACACTTTCTTGTGCAGATAATAGTATGAGACAATTGCAATAATGAGTGACCCTTTTATACCATGTAACACTGCCGCACATAGAGAAACAACTTTCCACAAAAAACTGCAAATATATGCGCACAGTCATTTGAACTCGTTACTGTGCTATTCAGGTAGTAGGAGAGCCATTTACAGCAGTGTAGCCACGCAGAGGAAATTTTGTAGCTGACAATTTAGGATAATATCAGTAGTTGTTAACTTTAAGTCAACATACGTCATTACGTCAATTAACAGGGTCATAAATATGACTTCTGGAGTGCTACCCATCTTATTTTACCCTGAAAACTAGGCAGTATCACTGTCATGTGTTAAACAGGCCACACAAACAGTATCTGAAAAATGTGTCATCGTTAGATTCACTCTTCGCCATCAAATGTCACGGCATGTATCATGTCAACATGAATGACACCACAGCATAGGGTAAGCATGCACCAGTGCAATCTATACAAGATTTCGCGGGACTAAAGTTGGAACGCGCACTTTTTTCCTGTTCTGTCCAGATTTTGAGACGAATGGGCCCACTACTAAGGGGCGGATTAACAATGATGTGTCGGTGTGCCAGTCAGTCTGAATGTGGTTTTAGGCAGTTTCCCACATCCCACTAAGTGAATACTGGGCTGGTTCCCATGTTCCCCCTGGGATACATGCTACGCAAACATTTAGAACACTTTCTCACCTTTGCAAACAGAATTTACTTTCTCTGTAGACAAGTACACTGCTTCTGTCCTGGTAGGTGAGTGGGAGACTGATGGCCTTCGATGTTTGGCCTCCTTAAACTCTGTTAGAATACTTGTTGTACCTGGAGCACTCACAGTGGGGAACGGCGCATTACACCTGAATTCGATAGCAAGTATATTAAGTGCTACATCGTCCTTCTATACAAATTATGAGGAAACATGTTTATTTTTGTGTGTATGAAGTGAAGTATGTAAATATGGCTCTACAAGAGGATGGTGTCCTCGTAATAGTAAATATCATATATATTAATGCACGCCATGGTAATTTACCACTCTGAAATGGTGCATATGGTGAAATTGCGATTGTGAAATAGATAAATCCCTTTAACAGCGCAGACGGAACATCTCGTTCCTAACTTGTTCCTAACTTGATCGTGACTGTACAAGTGGATTTTATTCAGCTGGGTCTAGACTGTTTGTCCCACCCCTCACACCCCTCGTGAATTTGACTTAATGTGTAAGTATTGCTTTTGGGAACCATAATATCCTTATCAATTGTTGTTCGCACGTACGTTGAAAGTTTCTACAAATGGCGTGTTATTCTTGATACCTGCATTTGTACATAGTCTTGTATCAGTAAGAAAGAAAGAACGATAGCCAAGTCAGCATTTTAACACACAATCTGTGTACCCTGGAGCAGGCGTCGCTCACACACACACCTTGTTTTGACAGGACAGTTAAACTTTGGCATCACTACAGTGTCTTCAATATCTCGTGCAATGTAGAATAGTTTTTACATGTACATATGGCTTTCTTGGAACCATATTGTGTGTATTTTGTGAGGTGGCTTTAGCTGTTGTATTAGTAGTAAAAAGATGTGATTATATTAACAAAACTGGCCGCATATGTTTCAACAATACGTTTCACCATATTTTGTTTATCCACCTGTATACATTGCAAATTGTGAGATAAGTGTGTGTGTGTGTGTGTGTGTGTGTGTGTGTGTGTGTGTGTGTGTGAGAGAGAGAGAGAGAGAGAGAGAGAGAGAGAGAGAGAGAGAGAGAGAGAGAGAGAGAGAGATAGATAGATTTTAAAAACACAGCTGGTATACAAACAGTACTATAAGTGGATTGCAACATTAGCGTAAACAGATGTTAACAGTCTAGAAAACTCTTAGAAGCAGAAATTGATGGTAACATTCTGCACAACAAAGCTCTGGACTGTGGACTGTAAAATTGTGTAGTTCTTGTCAGCTGTGATGAGACGGCTTGCTGAGACTTTGCAAATACAGTGCTTGCATACAGTCTTCGTCAAAAACCCTGCATCAATAGAGTTAATATTGGGGCCAGTGTTGAATCAAAACTACAGCTCAGTATGTCTTTAGTTATATAATGGTAAAATTAAAGCCCAATATAAATTTTGTATTTTTTTTTTATTTGAAATCTGATACATTGCTTCAGTTTGCTTGTTGTACTAAGACAGAGGTAACCAATGACATCTTTTGAATCGGAAAGCTACTGAAATCGTTAAGGGCTAACCGACCTCTTTCGTTGACAAAGTTTCCGTGAAAAGAAAGTTTGCCAACTGGAGCTTTGCAGTGTCTGATTCACCAGCAAAAATGCGAGAGTTGAGCCCGCCTCGAGAAGAGGATGGGAGGAAGAGAAAATAAAACCGGTTAATATGCATGCGCTTCAAAACTGTACGAAAGACGGTGCAAATATTTTCTGACGGCTTTCTAAAATAGTCGCAGTAGTTGCTCAATCCCTTATTTCTCCCCAGGGGGTCCACAACTCTTTTGTGGATACGTGCGTAGCGAGCACGGGACCCCGAGCTAATGTGGCCCTCCTTCCTTTCTGGGCTGCATACCTTCCTTTTCCGCATCCTTCCCTATCCCCCATCTTCACCTCCCCTCCCCTTACCTCTGGCTCTTTCGCTCCCTTTCTCCCCCTCTGAGAGTGATTTATGCCTACGTCCGGAGACGGATGCTCGAAAATGTAACACATTCTTCGCCTTCTCTGCTTGCATGTCTTCATCCTTCCTTTGTCCTTCTCTTTTCCTTACCTCTTCTCTTTATCCTTTTCTCCGCTGTGGCGTTTGAGACCTCTCTTCTTTCCTTTCCCTTTCTTTGTTTTTCCCTTTCTCTTTCTTCCTCCCTGTGCGTGTCTGAAGGCCGACCCACGCATTTTCATGCGTAGCCGGTGACGGGGTAATGTGTAATTCCCCGCCCCGGGTAGACAGGTAGGACACATATGTACCCCCTGGTAACGGCCAGGACCAAGGAGGGGTGATTACCCGAGCTGATACCTTCCGAAAGTGCTGATTGGTCCCTCCATCCATTTCTCGGGAGGTGTGACCTGAGGTGTGAACAATCACCTAAGGCGGGAGTGCCCTCAGACAGGGCCCCCACAAGGGTGGAGCGCGCCATCGGAGACGCCGGAATCATGGGGGATTCTTCCGCAATGGTTTCCTCATCTTCCACTATGTCTGCTCACAAGCGTAAGTTCACTGAGTCTCAGCCACAGTCAATTCTTCCATCGTTGCCACAGTTCCTTGTTGTTTCTCGGTCTGACGAAGGTCACGACTTCTCCAAGGTCAACCCTTTCATTATTCAGAAAGGTGTCGACGCAATTGCAGGTCCTGTAAAGTCTTGTTCCAGATTACGGAATGGCACCTTGTTGTTAGAAACAGACAGTGCCCTCCAGGCACAAAAATTGCTGCGTACTTCACTGCCCCACACCTTCCCTGTCCAGGTGGAAGCGCACCGCACTTTAAATTCCTCACGTGGAGTCGTTTATACACGCTCTTTCGACGGATTGTCTGACGAGGACATTAAACACTACCTGTCTGACCAGGGCATAATGGCTCTTCATAGAGTTATGAAAAGGGTTGACACGAACATCGTTCCAACGTGTACTGTCTTCCTGACATTTGACAGAGTTCAACTCCCATCGAAAATAAAAGCAGGCTATGAGATAATTTCCGTTCGCCCCTACGTCCCGAACCCTACGCGTTGCTATCGGTGCCAGCGGTTCAATCATACCAGCCAGTCCTGTTCCAACCCGGCTAAATGTGTTACATGTGGCAAGGATGCCCATGAGGGTGCTTGTCCACCTCCATCCCCTCGTTGCATCAACTGTATGGGTGACCACGCTGCTTCCTCTAGAGATTGCCCTCTTTTTAAAGACGAAAAGCTCATGCAGGAAATCAGAGTGAAGGAAAAGGTGTCAACCTTTGCTGCTCGAAAATTATTCGCCAGTCGAAAGCCCACTGTGCCTCAGACAGGAAAATACAGCACTGTCCTTGCCTCTCCTCGGCCAACAAAGGAGGCAGCCACGCAGACTTGTGATCTCACCTTTAGTGACACGGTCATCAGATCGGCCAGCGCAAAGATCGCCTGTTCAACCTCCCCACTTTCGCCTGCTCACTCTATGGCTCACCCTTCATCGGTTTCTGCTAAATCTCGATCCCAAAAGTCAGACACCCGGACTTCCAAAAAAGAGCATACTCGTGAAGACTTTTTACGTACCCCAACTTCACAACCATCGGTTCCTCCTCCATCTAAACATCATGTTTCCAAGAAGGCTAATAAGAAACCCAGTTCCTCTCTTTCTCCGCCACGGTGTGTCTCGTCTACAGCACCACCTGGCGGTAACCGCCCTCGGTCGTCTTCTGTGTCGCCGAGGCGCACTGCTGGCGGCCAATCAACCGGCCGATCGCTGGTGGCAGGAGCTGCTCCTGAACAACCTATGGATCAGAATCTTCTGCCTTCGGCTGAGTGCCGTTCCACGCTGTCGGTCGCAAGCTCTGAGCTTGACGGCAACCTTGGTCACATTCTTCCATTTTCTGTCCATCCTATGTCCGTTATCCATTGGAATATCCACGGCATTCGAGCTAATCGGGATGAATTGACGATCCTCTTATGATCCTACTCGCCGGTCATCTTCTGTCTTCAGGATACAAAGCTGCGTCCCCATGACCGCTTTGTCTTCCCCCATTTTCAGTCAGTTCGATTGGATCTCCCCTCTGTTGAAGGTACTCCAGCACATGGAGGACTCATGATTCTTCTCCATAATACTCTCCATTATCACCCAATCCCCTTAAACACTTCCTTCCAAGCAGTCGCTGTCCGTCTTTCCCTTTCTGGATACACCTTCTCTCTTTGTACTGTATACATTCCATCGTCCACATCAATGGCATGAGCTGATCTCCTTCATCTTCTTGGTCAGCTTCCACCACCCTATTTGCTGGTTGGGGACTTCAATGCCCACCACCCACTTTGGGGATCTCCACACCCTTGTCCGCGTGGCTCACTATTGCTAGACGTCTTCCACCAAGCGGATCTTGTTTGGCTCAACACTGGGGACCCTACATTTTTGTCTGCCTCCACGACAAATTTCTCTCATTTGGACCTTTCGGTCGGAACTGTTCTGCTAGCTCGACGCTTCGAATGGTTCGCCCTTGCTGATACACACTTGAGTGACCACTTTCCATGTGTCCTTCGGATGCAGCCACAACTGCCATATATGCGCCTGCGACGCTGGAAGTTTGCTCAAGCCGATTGGACACTTTTTTCGTCTCTAGTGACATTTGATGACCGTCACTTTCCTAGTGTCGACGATGAGGTCACACATATTACAGGCGTTATTCTTACAGCTGCAGAACGTTCAATACCACACACTTCCGAATTGCCCCGGCGCCCCCCAGTTCCTTGGTGGAACGAGGCATGCCGTGACGCAATACGTGAGCGGCGACATGCTCTTCGCGTTTTCCGCCACCATCCTACTTTGACCAACTGTATCCGCTATAAGCAGTTTTGTGCGCAATGCCGTCGCGTCATCAGCGATAGCAAGAAGGCAAGCTGGAACTTCTTTACTAGCTCATTTAACACCTTCACTCCCACCTCGGAACTTCGGAGCCGGATTCGACGGTTATCTGGCGCGCCTAGTTTCTACCCTGTCTCTGGGCTCACTGTTGCGCATGATACGTTAGTGGACCTCGTCGCAATTTCTAACTCATTGGGTCAACACTTTGCTGAGATTTTGAGCTCTTCAAACTACCCGCCAGCGTTTCTCCCAAAGAAATGTGCAGCGGAAGTGCAACCTCTTGCTTTCTCCTCTCAAAATCGCGAAAGCTATAATACTGTTTTCTCCATGCGGGAACTCAAACATGCCCTCTCTTCTTTCCGCTCCTCCGCCCCAGGACCGGATGGTATCCACATCCAAATGTTGCTGCATTTATCAACCCATAGTCTGCATTACCTCCTTTGCCTTTATAATCGAATTTGGACCGACAGTACTTTTCCCAGACGATGGCGGGAAGCTATCGTCGTTCCTGTTCCGAAACCTGGAAAGGACAAACATCTCCCCTCTAGCTATCGCCCCATTTCTGTCACGAGTAGTGTATGTAAGGTTTTGGAGCGCATGGTGAATTGCCGTTTAGCTCGGTGGCTGGAGTCCTGCAGTCTTTTAACACCTGCCCAATGCGGTTTCCGCAAACATCGTTCTGCAGTTGACCATCTTGTTGCTCTCTCCACTTATATTATGAACAATTTTCTCCGGAAACTCCAAACAGTAGCAATATTATTTGATCTGGAGAGAGCATACGATACCTGTTGGACGACAAGCATCCTCCGCACACTGTTCTCTTGGGGCTTTCGAGGTCGGCTGCTCTTTTTTTTTTTGGCGAATTTATGGCAGAGCGCACATTTACAGTGCGGGTGAACACTACTCTCTCCCTTACCTTCTCCTAAGAAAATGGGGTACCTCAGGGCTCCATGCTAAGTGTTGTACTGTTTGCCATTGCTATAAATCCAATTATGGATTGTCTCCTTCCCGATGTCTCAGGCTCCCTCTTTGTGGACGATTTTGCGATCTACTACAGCTCTCAACGGACCAGCCTTCTTGAATGACGTCTTCAAGGATGTCTCGATTGCCTCCACTCTTGGAGCATCGAAACCGGCTTCCGCTTTTCTCCCGGTAAGACCGTGTGTGTTAATTTTTGGCGTCGTAAGGAGTTTCTTCCACCTTCCTTACATCTAGGACCTGTCAACCTTCCGTTTTCAGACGTCACTAAATTCTTGGGTCTTATGTTTGACAGAAAACTGTGCTGGTCCTCCCATGTTTCCTATCTTTCGGCTCGCTATCTGTGATCCCTCAACACCCTCCATGTCCTGAATGGTACCTTCTGGGGAGCAGACTGAGTGGTCCTTCTCCGCCTCTATCGCGCCTTAGTGCGCTCGAAATTGGACTATGGAAGCATAGTTTACTCCTCTGCTCGGCCGTCTATTCTTCGGCGTCTCGACTCTATCCACCACAGTGGATTACGTATAGTGTCTGGAGCTTTTTACACCAGCCCTGTGGAAAGCCTTTATGCTGAGACTGCTGAACCTCCGCTGTCCAATCGGTGAGCAGTCCTTCTGAGTCGTTATGCTAGCCATCTGTGTTCCATGCCTGCTAATCCGGCCCATGACATTTTTTTCGACGCCTCCTTGGATGCAGGGTATGCGGGCCGCCCTTCCTCCCTACTACCACCGGGAGTCTGCTTCCGCCAACTGTTCCATTCTCTTTCCTTCCGCTTTCCTAAAACCTCCTTGACAACTTGGGGTACAGCACCGCCTTGGCTCTGTCCCTGGACCTGCCTGCTCCGTTACCTTTGTCAATTTCCCAAGGATGGTACCCCTTCACTTGTTTATTGTCGGGAATTTGCTGCTCTATGTGCACAAATGAGGGAAGCCACATTTATTTACACTGATGGCTCGAAAACATCGTTAGGTGTAGGGAGTGCCTATATTGTTGGCGACACCCCAAATCGATTTCAGCTTCCCGACCAGTGTTCAGTTTATACTGCGGAGCTTTACGCTGTTCTCCAGGCTGTCCACTACATCCGTCGCCATCAGCGGATACAGTATGTTATCTGTTCAGATTCTCTCAGCTCTCTCCTCAGTCTCCAAGCTCTCTACCTTGTCCACCCTCTGGTCCATCGGATTCAGGACTGCCTCCACTTGCTCCACTAGAGGGGTGTCTCGGTGGCCTTCCTCTGGATCCCAGGACACGTTGGTATCTGTGGAAGTGAGGCAGCAGCCAAGGCTGCAGTCTCTCTCCTTCGGCCAGCTATTTGCACGATTCCCTTCACCGATCTACGGAGTGTTTTATGTCCTCATGTTGTTCTTTTATGGCATGCACATTGGTCGACACTTTCCCATAATAAATTGCGGGACGTGAAAGCTCTTCCCTGTGCTTGGATCTCTTACTCCCGAACGCGTCGTCGGGAGGAGGTAGTTTTAACTAGACTCCGGATAGGGCACTATCTTTTTAGCCACTGACATAATTTAAGCAGCGATCCTCCCCCACTCTGTCCCCACCAGCTGTGGACGGTAAGACACCTTTTACGTGAGTGCCCCTATTTTACTCCGTTACGTGCCCGTCTACAGCTGTCGCCTGAAATATCGTCCATTTTAGCAGATGACATGCGCTCAGCCGATCGCGTTCTCGAGTTTATTAGTGCCAGTGAGATGTCAGTCATTTGAAGCTCTTTTTGGGGACAACCAACCCCTTTCTGTAGTGGTTTTTTAAGCTTTCCATCTGCTTTTAGTTTCTCCAATTTTTTGAGTTTCGTTCCCATTGGTGCTGGTTTGCATTTTCGTTTTTTACCTTTTCATAAGTCACAGACCGGGCGCTCATGACCATAGCAGTTTTGCGCCCTTAAAAAAAAAAGATTTCCCTTATTTTTGGAGTTACTGAGGGCTAAGCATATGTTGGCCTCAATTTTGTTGTTGTTCTCTGAAATTAATTGCTGGTTGCGTTTGTATTTCATGAATGCTGTAATTAAAGGTAATTATACTGTATGGATGATGAACTGTATTACTTACAAAATTTTTGCGTACATAAGATCATTTGTCAGTAGACAGAATTAGACTAATCTGTGATTACAAGAAGGCATTCTGACTTCAGCCATAGTTTTTCAAACTGTACTTTTGTCGCCCCTCACGTGCCATTCTATCAATCCTAAGATTTGATGTTTGACTTTTGGCCAACCACAGGATTTTTTCTTCCTCATGCTCAACGTGATATTTATCTGCAGTGATGCTTGGTGTATGTGGGAGAGGGGCAGGAAGGAAGTGAAACTATGGTTCGGAATCCATGTCAGATTGTAGTAGGTGCCAGCTAATGTGGCCGAGCGGTCCTAGGCGCTTCAGTCTGGAACCGTGCTGCTGCTTTGGTTGCAGGTTCGAATCCTGCCTCGGGTATGGATGTGTGTGGTGTCCTTAGGTTAGTTAGGTTTAAGTAGTTCTAAGTTCTAGGGGACTGATGACCTCAGATATTAAGTCCCATAGTTCTTAGAGCCATTTGAATTTAACGATAGTAGGTGACCCTGTAACTGGTTACGTGAACCGGTTCATAGGTGCTGAAATGAACCTTTGGCTTGACGACCATGTTACTTTATTTTTCGAAATCACATAGATATTAGTTTTTTTTATCTGACAGCACACTAAAAACCAACCAACAGAGAAAGCTGTCTCCAGTTATAAGATAGGCCATAAGGAGTGTTCGTGCAGGTTGATCGCTGTAACAGTGTTTTAGGTAATAGCAACATATGAGAACAGCTCAGTCTGCGCTGAGGCGATGATGCGGACATGAGTAATAGTGATACTGCCCTGTTTCGTTGTACTCGCGACATCACCTCATTGCTCGTTGGTGACTTATGTGAAGGACGGCAAGCAACAAGCACTCTGCCTCTAGTATACTGTACGTGAACTAGTGGAAAGATCGTACCATGCTGCAGCTGTTGAGTCTTAAAACTAAAATTCACCAAGTATTACATTAGAGGTGATGTTGGTTACAACAGTTGTCGAAGTTTTGTGGATGTGTTATCCTAATTATACCTTCCGAGTAGCGTTAAGTCACTATTTCTGCTGCGTTATGCAAATAGAACTCGTTACAATGAGGCAGACTGTAATTGCAAGTACTAAAATTTTTGACAGTTTTCTTCATGAGTAACCTCACATGTACAGATTAGTTTTGTCGTTTAAGGTTTTAAAATTCAAAAACACAGCTAATATGAAGCGTTTCTCTGACGAAGGTGAACTATAAAATGAAGCATTACACCCTATTCTTACCTATCTGTGACACTAAATACTGGAGCTAACTGCGAAACTGTTCATCATGTCTTACTGATTGTTTTGTGTAAAGAAAGGTTTGAGGGAGGAGAAATTGGCCAAAATGGACATTTATCCAACTTCAAATTCCAACGCCAGAAAAGAGTGTTAGGGATGGAGTGTAGAAACTGGTAGTAATTGTTAACTTTCCATTTTAAAATGTATGATTTTTGTTTCTGTAAATTAAAGCGACCTTTTGTAAAATATAAGTTTACTGACATCACTCAGCAATCGGCTCAGCATTTCTTAGACATCACTAAACCTCACAACAGTCCGTATACATTGCGATGTTGTCATTAACATACAAGCAGTAAATTTTGAATACAGCTGCCCTAGTTATAGCTCATTCGTGTAGTTAGCACACTGGACTCACATTCGGCAGGACAACGGTTCAAACCCATGTTCGGCCATCCAGAATCAGGTTTTCCGTGATTTCCCTAAATCGCTCCAGGCAAATGCTGGGCTGGTTCCTTTAAAAGGCACAGCTGATTTCCTTCCCCATCACTGATACAATGTGAGCTTGTGCCCCATCGCTAATGATGTCGATGTTGACGGGACGTTAAACCTAATCTTTCTTTCTTCCTTCCAGCTCATTCGTTGTGCCGAGTGTCGACTCAAGATCAGACTTTCTGTCAAATCTGACTAATGGATGGTAATTTTTTTTTTGTAGTAGTAAACTTAATATATTTACTTAAATAATAATTACAAAGCTGACGATAATAGTCAAACACTACAGGTAAACTCGGAAATTACGTATTTCCATAATGATGCAATTGTTTATTTTCCTCTTCTGATCTTCACACACCTGAAACGCATTGTCTGAAAAGAACGTATCCGAGGGCACACCAGGACCTGAACAAGGAAAATCATAAAAGCGGGTGGCGGCTGCCACAATTCATGTTAGCTTCACGGTGAATGACGAAATAGTTTTGAGATCAAACTCCAAATGGCACTAGCGATATTTGGTATATTCATTATACATTACATGTTTTGGCATCCTTAAAACTGGTACTGAATTAATAACTGAATTAATGCATCTGGCTGGCTGGCTTGGCATGGTACCCCTGTTTGGGGAGAGGGGTTGTTGGGGTCAAGGGGGGAGGGGGGGGGGGGGTTGCATTGTCTTCCTGTGCCTCTTGCTGTGTAACGAAACGGCATCGCATCGCTTGTGAGATGACTGATCTAGCTGGATATTGCGTAGAAGTGTAATTTACACAGGACATATTGGCAGTATTCCATTTATTTTAATGAACTGACATAAAACCATACATTACTGAATGAATGGAAAACAGGAAAATTACGTGTATGAGCACTTTGAGATATTGTCTTCGTCCTTTATTTGAAACAGCCTTACATTTAAAACAAAGCCCCCCTGAATTTTGTTTACAGACAAAAATGTCATCTTAATGTTTTGTACGCATGGAATGTTCGCATAGGGAGTGGCATCCTCATTTCGCCCTCCTTTACTCTTTTGCTGAAGGAGAAACTTTGCTGCACCGACTTCTGTTTTGCTGTACTAGACATGATTACAGTTCAAGAAGACATTCTCTTCTTTTGTAGTTGGCTTCTTCCTTGCTGCCATAATTTAAGTCCAGCGAAATTATTAGATCATTGCGGGAACTAATATTCGAAGTCCATTGTGTGTACACCTGAGTTAGTGGCATTAGAGTGTAGGTTTATGATAGGTTTTCTGCTTCAGCTTCACGTATTTCATCTTTGGAATGCTTAATACTCAGCAGTGTCACTGTTTCACCCTTCTTTGGGCTATAAGCATCACCTTGCTACGACAATTTTTTCTTCCAAGCAGAGTCATTTGTTTTCATTCTAATTCATTTGCCAACTCCAAACTTGTAAAGAAATTGTCTGTTGTGATATTCCTACCACTTCTGGATAAATTGCCTGTTAATTCCAACACTAGTCCTTTCCCCTGATTTATTTCTCTATGGTGATCTTCATCCTGTCCTGTCTACACCTGTACTTTTGTGACTTAGTAATTGGTGCTGTCACATGCATCCCATATCTTGATACCAAACTTTCTGGAGTTTTCAGGGATGTACTGGTGGAAAGGACACATGCCCCTAAAAGTTACCAGTTTTTCATGAACCGTAATATTCTCATGTGGTTCATATGGATCATGTAATACGCTTACCCACACTTCCAAAACATCCCTTATCAGAGCCAGTGTATCAGGGCTAAGATTCTATGATCGCTGCTGTGCGTCATTGTACTGCATTCAGTGTAAATTTCTATAACACTGTTTGTAACCATAGAACTGTTGAAAATAATTCAGCTGTACTCTAGTTCCCAAAATTCACTATGCCCTCATTGTGATCTTTATAAACTCCTGCAGGTATAAGCAGGCCAAGAAAACACTCATTCTTCCCCATCAAGATCTATCCATTTGTTCCTGAAAGAAATGTTACTCTTTTGTGATCCACATCAAAATATTCTGGAAAATGTTGGGCTTCATAAATAATTCAGACGCCGACTGCAAACTACAGCCTCCCAAGTAACCAACAGGATTTTTTCCCCCATGTTACTCTCTCATTTCTGATCCTGAAAACAACGGGATTGCTATTGTACATATTTACATATTATTATTATTATTATTATTATTATTATTATTATTATTATCTTATTATTATAATCATATTATTATTATTATTATTGTGGTAAACAAATTATAAAGTATACCTACTGGAAAACATTATGATTTGAAATGTCATCAACTTCAGAAACAGTACTTTCCAAATCTCCTTCATCAGTCTTCAGCTGACTGAATGCCTTCAGAAATATCATCCATTTCTCCATCATCATCAGATGATATTTCGCTTAGGTTTTCTTCTTCATTCAAAATTACATGTATTCCAGGACTACTCAAACGTTTTAGGCTCGTAATGTAATTCTACAGCACGCAGAGGCAAAAAACACTGATATTTGTTAATTGTTGCAGGTGTTTCGTATAAATACTGTTCAGTGCAACAGTCGTCATTCTGTTTTCATAATGTTACTTTCAAAAATCAAAAAACAACTGAGACCGTGTTCATATTGACCCCAGTAGTACACACTGGAAAAACCGCAAATAAATTTCAACATGTTGCAAATGTAAAACTGAACAAAACATCATTGTACAATTTACTCAGAGGGCGAAAGTCACATACTTGCAAAAGAATGGTTTTAAAAAGGAGGAGGAATATATTTCAAATGCGCTTATTGGCTCATTTGAGCCTAGTGGTTCCAGGAAGGTTAATTCGTAGTTTTGTGAGACAGTAGTAGATCGAGAGAAAGTATGGTTCTCATATTATGTGAGCTACTGACTTTGTTGCTAAGGAGCTCTGTCTGTTCAAGGAACAATGTCACATATAACTTAGAAAGATTTCTAGGGGTGTGATCAACCAAACAGCACTACTTTCAGAGTGTCAGTTTTGCCTCACTAGATAGGTCAACACGAGAACTGTGGTGACACTCTAAGCCCCATCAGTGTTCAGCAATCTTGATACTCAGCGTCAGTTGGACAGAGTACAGTAGGAATGCAGTATTGTAATACACTGATGTGGCAAAAGTTATGAGATAGTGATATGGACATTACAGGTGGCGATAGTATTGTATACACAAGGTATAAAGGCACAAGGTATAAGGGCAGTGCATTTGTACTCAGTTGAGTCATGAAAAGGTATATATATGATAAAGGCCATACGACGGGAATTAAAACTTCGAAAGCGTAATGGTAACTGGAGCTACACACATGGGACATTCCAATTTGGAAATCATTAGGGAATTCAATATCTTGACTCCACAGTGTCAAGTGTGTGCCGAGAATGCCAGATTTCAGGCATTACTTCTCACAGTGAACAACAGTCTTCACTTAACAACAGAGAGTAGCAGCGTTTGTGTAGAGTTATCAGTGCTAACAGACAAGCAACACTGCGTGAAATAGCCACAGAAATCGTTGTGGGACATAGGACAAACGTATCCATTATGATAGTGCAGTGAAGTTTGGCATTAATGGGCTATGGCAGTAGACAACTGATAAAGAGTGCCTTCACTAACAGCACGACATCCCCTGCAGCACCTCTCCTGGGCTCGTGACTATATGCCGCCCAGGGGGCCCACAGTCCCTTTTGTGGGTACGTGTGTGACGTGCACGGGGCCCTGAGCTACTGCAGTCTCCTTCCTTTTTCCAGACTGCATTACCATCCCTGTTCCTCTCCTTCCCTGTCCTTGCTACTTTCTCCCTGCCCCCTCCTTTCCCTTTTGGTGGACTTCTTTACATCAACCTGGCTATCCTCCCGGCTTTGTTTTGGTATGTGCTATTGTTTTCTTTGCTGTTTCCATCTCCTTTTTGGCATTTTTGGTCCCCTTGGGGTTTGACCTCCATTTCCAACATTTTCCGTTCAGTGTGAGCCATTTGGGGATGAACTCCCAACCAAGTTTCCATGGTGCAGGCTCCATTCCCCCTCCCCTCCCATTTCCCCTTGCACTGTGGCTCTTCCTGCTAGGTCACCAGCACAGTAGCCAGTCGGGGAGGGGGGGGGGGGCTGTTAAGTACCCACTTGGCTGAGCCCCCTGACAACACAGGGATCACACTGGTAGTACCTGAGCTGTCAACGCCTCGTGTATGCCAAGGAGTAGGTGTTCATCACCTTTAGGGCATCAGAACTCCCGGCAATGGCCGCAGTGCCAGATGGCCCTTGCTGTGGCTGGGTGGCGCCCACGGGGCGATCCTCTGGTCGGAGTGGGTGGTACTGGGGCGGACGCCTTGCACATGAAGCTACAAAAGCTTCAACATCCGGGCCATTCTGTGGCCGTCTCTGAGAGTGATAGAAGACATGACACCTCTTCTTCTGATCCTTCGGCGTTCCCCTCCCTGACCACCCCCTGGGAAGAGGGTCAAGCTCGCCGGCTTGAGTTGAAACCTATCCTTTGGTACCTGGTTTGTACCAGTACAGATCCCAAAAGTTTTTCCACGACCAAGCCTTTGTTTTTTTGTGGAGACGATTGAAGATAAGTGTGGTGAAGTGTAATCCCTGAGTAAAATGCGATCCAGTTCTTTGGTCCTAAAGGCATCTTCTGCCACCCAATCTGAAGCCCTGTGTGCTTGTGACCGTTTCGGTGACATCCTAGTCTCTGTCATGCCCCACCAATCTTTGAACTCGGTACGGGGTATGATTTTCCACCAGGATCTTCTTCTCCAAACTGATGATGAGCTCTGTGTAAACCTCGAGCAGCGAGAAATCCAATTTATCTACCGTGTACAGTGAGGCCCTGAAAACAATCGCACTGATACAGGCACCTTTATCCTAGCCTTTGAGTGGGTTACCCTCTCAGAGAAGGTAAAGGTGATGGTGTATTGGTGTGGTGTAAACCTTACATTCCACCACTGATGAGATGCTTTAAATGCATATGGTTTGGACACTTCTTCCTGCTGCACCAATGATCCCCTGTGCGGTGACTGTGGGCACCCCCTCCATGAGGGGAGTGCCTGTGCTCCCCCGCCAGTGTGCGTAAATTATAATGCACAGAGTCCTCCACACTCTCCAGCATGCCCGGTGTATGTGAAAGAACGACGGATTCAAGAGTACAACACCTTAGATCATCTTACCTACACCGTCTTACCTACACCGAGGTTTGCAAAAAGTATGACCGGCTCCATCCCGTGCCTATAACTTCTACTTTTGCTTCAGTTACGTCCATTCCCCCTCCTACTCCTTCCTCTTCCCAGCCCCGCCCCATTCGCCCCACACCTTCTGCTTCACCCTCACTCTTCCACTCCCCATCCCAATCAGTACCCATACCCACTCCTTCCCCACTGGAGAAGTGCTCCCCTTCTTCAGCAGCCGCCAGTACTGGAGCTCCCTCCGGGGACTAGTCTTCCTGGCACCCCTCCTGAAAGTCGATGTGTTGCTCCACATTGTCCACGCGATCCGCAACTGGTGGGTGCCAAGATAGCCAGGTGTAATTCCGTGCTCGACCTCGCTGCAGTGTACCCTTTTATTCCTTCTTAAGAGAAGAAGCAGAAACACAAGAACATGGGCAAGGCCCCTCCAGTACCCCCGGAGGTGCTGCCTTCCCCTCCTCCAGCCAATGAACCAATTGGACATTATCCCATCCTTATTAGTGACTGATGGCAACTCAGCAACATGACCAGCTCCTGTCTGTTTGCTTCCCATTTGGACTCCAGCTTGAGAATCCTCCAGTGGAATTTTAATGGCTATTTGCATCACCTCCCGCAGTTGCAGCCCCTTCTTTCCTCCTACCTGCTGCTTGCATTGCTCTCCAGGAGAACCATTTTGTCAATTCTTACTCACCCACCCTTTGTGGGTTCCACACTTTCTGTCGAAACCAAATTGGCCCCTTGTTGGCTTCTGGTGGTTTTTGCACCTTGGTGCGCAAGGACATTGTTAGTAAATGGGTTCCCCTCCATACCACTCTGGAAGCAATTGCTGTCAGGCCCATCTGGCCACTCGAATCACAATCTGTAATCTCTACCTCCCGCCTGACAGGCCTCTCACATCCCTTGCCCTAACTACCCTTCTTCACCAACTCCCTTGTCCCTTCCTGCTTCTAGGGGACTTGGGGTAGTCACATGACTACTGTGCTGGACAGGACACTTCAAGCTGTTCTGGCAGGGCTTGACCTCTGTCTCCTAAACACCGGCACTCCCACACACTTTAGTGTGGCACACGGCACGTTCTCTGCCATTGACCTCTCCATCCACAGTCCTGGCCTTCTTCCCTCCATTCAGTGGGGTGTCAATGATGACTTATGTGACAGCAATCATTACCAGATTGTTTTGACCTTCCTTAAGTATACCTCGCTCTGTCACCCTCCCAGGTAGGCCTTCTCTTCTGCTACCATCCCCCCTGTACTACCACACAGTAGCATTGATGAGTCTACACAGACTTTGACTGCCGCCATTCTTTCTGCAGCTGTCTCAGCCAGCCCTTCTTCCTCTGGTGTTTTTACTGCAGAATTGGTTGCCAACTTGCACACAATGGACAATGTCCGCTTCTACTCAGGACTGTCCTTCACTTTCTGTAGTGACTCCTTGAGCAGTTTGCAAGCTATCAGCCAGTGCTTCCCTCACTACCCATTGGTCATAGCTATCCAGGACTCCCTTTCTCTCCTTGATCAATGTGGATTCTCAGTGGTTTTCATGTGGACCCCTGGCCATGTTGGGATCCCTGGCAATGAACTTGTTGATTGACTGGCATTCCGGAAATAGACCTTTGCTTGGCATTACGTCGTTGGATTTTGGGACTTTGGAATGCAGAATGGCACACTCTTTCTTTGCTGAACAAGCTCAGGGCGATAAAGGGTTCTACATCTATGTGGCGATCGTCTTTAAGGGCCTCTTGTAAAGCCTCTGTTGTCCTTTGCTGGCTTCATTTCGGCCATACTTGGCTGACTCATGGTTATCTCCTCCGTCATGAGGACCCCCCTCTCTGTCGTTGTGCATCAATGTTGACTGTGGTTCACCGCTTACTGGACTGTCCCGACTTAGCCGCCCTGTGACGGACTTTTAGCTTTCCCGTTTCGCTGCCCCCTGGCATTAGCTGACAATACCTCAGCAGCTGATCTAGTTTCACGATTTCTTCCTGATGGGGGTTTTAATCGCTTTATTTAAGGGTGGGACCTTCAACCTTATCGGTGGGTGGAGGGGATGGCAGGCCGTCTTGCTCCCCTCTTCGCCCCAATTGGACTGGCTTCGACTGGGCTTGGTGGTTCATCCTCGCCCTCTGCCTTTCCACTCCTTTCTTTATGGGGTCTGTTTTATCTTGAGTGTCTATCTTGTCTACCTGTGCTTCCTCGTTCATGCTCCTGTCATTAGTCACTTTCTTTCCCTCCTCTCTTCTTCCGCCTTCTTCATTCCTTCTCTGTCAATAATTTGTAATTTTATGGCAATTGTAGTTCCCTCTTATAGTGTGAGGTTTTGTTGGTTTTAGTTATTCCAAGGTCGGAGGGACGAGGACGGCGTAGTTTGGTCCCTTTCTCCAATCCAACCAATCACTCGTGACCGTATTGGTTGGATGCTGGACGACTAAAAACTGTGGCCTGGTCAGATAAGTCTAGATTTCAGTTAGTAAGAGCTGATGGTAGGATTTTACCCATGGACCCAGGTTGTCACCAAGGCACTGTGCATTCTGGTGGTGTCTCCATAATAGTGTGGGCTGTTTTTACATAGATCATTGCCCGGAAATAGTTATGTTTGACTTAAATGGAGACCATTTGCAGCCATACGTGGACTTCATGTTCCCAAACAACGATGGAACTTTTATAGCTGACAGTGCACTATGTCATCGGGCCACAGGTCTACCTGCTGGTTTGAAGAACATTCTGGACAATTCGAGCAAATGATTTGGCCACCCAGATCGCCCGACATGAATCCCATCGAACAGTTATGGGACATAATTCAGAAGAAAGTTTGTGCACAAAATCCAGCACCGGCAACACTTTCACAATTATGGACGGCTATAGAGGAAGCATGACTAAATATTGCTGCAGGGGACATCAAACGATTTATGGAGTCCATGCCATGTAGAATTGCTGCACTACGCTGGGCAAATGGAGGTCCGACACGATATGAAGAGGTATCCCATGATTTTTGTCACCTCTGTGTAGTCCTGTGTACTGAATAACAAATTTGATTACAGGGTTAAATTTCAACTTTCATTTTGAAGGTGCCAATTTCGATGTGGTATTGTGATTAACTCTCGTATTTTGTAGAGTTCTTGGGTGTCCGTTGGGGTGATGTCGTATGTTCTCAACGATATTTCGGCAAACATACTCGTTGCGACTTCCAGGTAGTTCCTGATGACTGCTGCTCTACTTGTGTTAGTGAAACTTGCAGATCAGCCGTCATAGAGTCTGGTTGCCGAAATATCATGGAGAACGTACGATGTGACTTGATTGGACACCTGAGAATTCTGAAAGTTAGAAATATGCCAGAAAACAGATTGCAACTATCGTATCACTTAATTTAGTGTCAACAGTCTAGACGTAAGACTAAATTAGTTTATTGGCAAATAATTTCTCACCATAATTTGGTAAAACAGTGGCTAAGCACTCGAACATAACCCTTAACTCAAGAGGTGACTGTTCTGTAACGTACACTACGAGATGTGCACCCCAATGTTTAAACTGAGATTTAGGGGATTTCCATTTAAGTTATATAACATTTATTTTATAATAATTTCGATGTTGTTTAAATACTTCACGTTGACTGAATGGCATTACATAAAGTCTGTAGTATTTTGCTTTTTGTTACACAAAATCACATACTTTTGTGCCATTTTTTAAGTATTAAGCATAGACAAGTTGTCAGAGAACTTAATTCTACATTCTAAAAAATTATAGTACCTTTGTGAGCAGGTAAATGTTCACATAAAACTAAATTCCAGTGTTTAAATTTGCAGATAAACAGTGGACAAAAAGAAAGTATGTAAAACTGACATCCACGGCTGGGGTTTACATTTCCCTTTACCACCACTCAGAACGTCTGATTTTAACTAATACTTCAAGTATTTTATTGAAGAAAGAAGGTGTCCAAAATCATTCTCCTGAAATTCTTCCTCTGAACGATATTCTCGATCGCTAACAGAATTGTAGCCACTGACTATTGAAAAATCATAGTCCTTTTCATCTATTTCTTGATTTAGATCTCTGACATGTTCCTCTATTCACTGATTACAAACTTCATCAAACTTTGGATTGATAAAACTGACAAATTTCTGGGAACTTATTTTGTGGTATACTAAGAAAACAGGTACGTAGATCACGAGGTGTGGTCTAGGAGACCTCAGAATGTTCCAACAACTCGTGTCGGCAACAAATAAAGAAGGCGATATACATCCAACCATAAAACATTATAGAATTAGTGATTTAACGAGGTTATGTGAAGTATGGGATTACTTTGATATAAATTACCTTGGAGAGTGAGTTTGAAAAGTCTCACAAGGTCTCAGGGACCACACATCGTGAGTTGAGGGTTAACACTGCGTTTGTAGACGATCAGTTCTCCTGCAGGTTTCTTAAAGTTCATTTCTACCTTTTCCTCGTGTAACTCGAAAACAACAGCATCTAGTGCGTGTGTTTCCCGGTACAAAATTAAACTTCTTTAAATTTCCTGCAAAAAAAGTCATTTTTCTCTAGGACTAATTGGATAAATCACAGTTATTAAAACTATTGTTTTAACGGTGTAAAATTGTTTGTCTTTAAATGAAGTGGATTAATAACAGATATTAAACATGTGTACTACATGTAAGTACAGTAGACGTATTAATTGATAAATTGTGTTCTGGGGATGTAACAGGGCGGAGTGGGTATGTGGAGTAGAAATGCGAGAGAAGTAGGTCGTTGGATTGTGTTCATGCATGTCCCTCCTTCATTGGTCTGCAAATTGAAGATCGAGCAGATGATGCCCCTCCCTATATACCCCACTACGCAACAAGAAGCAACTACAGGGTGTCTCACAAAGTTATACCGACCCTCCACAACGCTGGTTATGAAGCACTCGTGCTGCAATGCGAAATCATGCCTGGTGGTGGGGAGGGGGAGCGAAGGGGTTGTTTATTTCCCACAAACTGTGTTAACGCTACGTGGAATGCACATATGTACTAATAATGGTAACACAAGTAATGCATGTGGACAATCTCTGCACACGGTTGTACACTGCTAGAGGGGACATCGTTTCTTAGTCGTACTGTACGGCAGCTGTAGTATTTTTCCAGGAAAGGCAGCTACCGGCACTACGAGCGCTGTGAGAGTTTCAGTTTATGGGGAGACTTTCCTTCCTCAGCATTTCGTGTCCAGTTCTCTTATGTGAGCAAACAAAAAACTTCATTGAGGTTGTGTTTATATAGTGGAGATATTTTCAGCATATTAAATGAGTACGTATTTGCAGTTCTTAGTGAGCCTTTATCTATACTACTTTATAAAGACAAGTTGTAGTTTAATGTTGTTACCAAAAATCTCGAAAGATTTTGATCGATTTACTTGAAATTTTTACACGATTTTCTAATAAATGTTCGCACACATATAGACTACATATTTTTAATATAATTCGCAAAAGTTGTGAAATGTCCATGACAGTTTTAGTAAAAATTGTTACCCAGTACTCTACTAACTTCTCCTCCTTTTAAATATTTAATAACAACGTAACTATATATATTTATTAAATATTTCAAAAAATTCTTGTTAAGGTGGACATGTGCTACATACTTCTAAAAGATATATGGTATATAAATATACAGGGTGATGTTTTTCCATTATGTACAAACTCTAGGGAGTGGTTGATAAGAGGATATAAACAAAAAAGGCCTATCAAACTTATGTGGTTTCCACACTAGAGTCCATTTATTCAGCCATCCATTGTCACAGAGACTGCAGCCTAGTGCATGCTGTAGCATGCAGCCACAGTTACAATATGTGTAGAAAATGGTTTCCATGTGCCGTAGCACGTTCTGTCTCACACATTCGCATCGAGCATGCTGCGTCCGAACAGTGTCAGACCCAGCATGATGGAATAGGCTCCGCATACACAATACTTTTGAGATGGCTCCATAAGCAGAAATCACACGGATTGAGGTCTGGTGAACAAATAGGCCATGCAACTGGACCCCCCCCCCCCCTCATCTGATCCATCGACCAGGGAAGTCACGATTGAGATGCATCTAGATGTTGACGGCAAAGAGGGCTGGAGCACCATCATGTAGCAGCCACATTACCCTTTGAATCATCAATGGCACTCCTTCCAGCAGGGGAGGGAAAGTCACTCACAAGAAACACCTATAGTTCCGGCCTGTTAGTGACATGAAAGGAAGACTGGCCCCCAATTAGGTCACCAATTATTTTGGCCCTCACATTCCGGCTGCACTGATGATGATGATTCGCTGTCACCATACGCTGGGGATCTGCATACTATCCCATAGATGACTGTTATGACATGTGCCTTTCCATAAGTAAACACCATGTTACCAGGCTTTCGATTCAAATACAGAACCATTGTGTACAGTGCTGCACTACATCCACTACAAGGTGAGTCAGCAAGCGAAGTGAATTGTACACAACATTACCAATTACTATGGCAGGAGAGGGTGCTAGGGCATGACATGTTAGGAACGGTATAACCCTGTAGGAGGAAACCAAACATACTGTAATTGTGGCTGTATGGTACAGTGCGTATTATACTGCAGTCCCTGTAACAATTTATGAATGAATACGTAGCCTCTAGCATAGAAACCACACATTTCCAGACATAAGTTCATTAGACCTTTTTTGTTCCATATCCTTTCATCGATTGATCCCTAGAGTTCTTGCACGGTGGGGAAAATCACCCTCTCTATGTAATACATAAAGGGCAGACATTGGTTACTTAAAACCTTGAAAAGTTCTTGACTGACTTATTTTATATTTTTAGATGATGTACTTTCAGATGGCTATAGGCTACATGTTTACTAAAAATATAGCGTAAATAAATATATATTTAATTCATAAAGGAGAAATGTTGTAAGCAAAACTCTCGAAAAATTCTTGACCAAATTTATTTTAAATTTTTACACAATGCTCTAATAAACAATCTGACAGACTCGGCCGTATATTTTTTAAATATATGTAATATGTAAGTAAATAGTTAATACGTAAAGAGGAAATTTTGTTCACAAAAAATTTGAAATGTTCTTGACCGTTTTACTTAAAATTGTTGCACGATACTCTAATAATGTTCAAATGGATATAGGCTACTTACTTTTTTAAAAACAGTGTACAGATTTTCTGTTAAAACAACTGCAAGAAATTATATGCTGTGCTGCAAAAGTGTGCGGTTTAGTTTTCTTTCTTGCAATAAGTTATAACTTTGATATCAGGGCATTGAAACCATTACACACATTGCTTCTTTCCACATATGCTCTTTCTCCTTACATATAATCTTATACAAAAATTGTATACACAGCAGTGTGTTGCTTTGTTTTCTTTGTTGCAGTCAGTTTTAAGAGGAATGTTCTATTTATGGCCTATCGACATACAATTACACGGAAGTGAGAAAAGTCATGGACTACCTCCTACTATTGTGTCTGACCTCTTTTTAGATGGTCAAGTGCAGCAACTTGACGTAGCATGGACTCCACAAGTCATTGGAAGTCCTCTGCAGAAATGTTGAGCAATGCTGCTTCTATAGCTGTCCATAATCGGGAAAGTGTTGCCAGTACAGGATTTTGTGCACAAACTGACCTCTTGATTATTATTATTTTGAGCTTTTCCTCATTACAGAGGCTTATCTCCAACATAATAATTTACTTGGAAATTACAATAAAAACAATAAACGTTCTTTAACTATATTCTCAAAATATTCCTCCAGGTGGTTTCGATCTTGTGTGTCTTCTTCCTCTGCGCCCATTCTCCTCATTGTGTGCTGTACTTTTGGAGCCAGGTGGTATAGGTCGTCCTCTTCTTCTTCTCCCCTCCGGTTCCCACTCCAGTATCAATTTTGGTATTCTGGTTTTCTCCATTCGTCGTACATGCCCGTACCACTGTAATTTCTTCCTATCCATTATGTCATATATTCTTCCTTTTATTTCCATTCTCCTTATTATTTTGGCATTCTTTATCTTTTCTTTCCTGGAGATTTTTGCCGATTTCTCCAAAAGTCCATCTCTAGAGCTTGTAATTTATTAATGTGCTTCATGTTAATTGTCCAGGTCTCCGTTCCATACAGAACCACACTCTCTGATATGGATTTGTATATTAATTTTTTAGTTCTGCTCATTACATTCCTGCTCCATAAGACTGAGTTAAGCATCCCAATGACCCTCCGTCTGCTACTAATTCTTTTATTGATTTCTGACTCTGATTTTCCCTCAATTTCTAAAATGGATCCCAAATAACAGAAAGTGTTTATCTTTTTGATTTTCCTTCCTTCGATGTATAGCTCATCTGAATCAAGCGTCAAGTATTCTGTTTTTTGGTAATTAATCTTCAAACCCCAAGTTTTGTATGTCACTGCTAGTTGATTGCACATATAGTTAGCATCATCCCCATCTTGTGCTAAGACTACTTGATCATCAGCAAATAATAAATGATGTAGGTAAACTCCATCTCTTATTTCTAATCCCATACTATTACATTTACGAGACCATGTTCTAAGGCTAATATCTATGTTGTTGTGGTCTTCAGTCCTGAGACTGGTTTGATGCAGCTCTCCATGCTACTCTATCCTGTGCAAGCTTCTTCATCTCCCAGTACCTACTGCAACCTACATCCTTCTGAATCTGCTTAGTGTATTCATCTCTTGGTCTCCCCCTATGATTTTTACCCTCCACGCTGCCCTCCAATACTAAATTGGTGATCCCTTGATGCCTCAGAACATGTCCTACCAACCGATCCCTTCTTCTGGTCAAGTTGTGCCACAAACTTCTCTTCTCACCAATCCTATTCAATACATCCTCATTAGTTATGTGATCTACCCATCTAATCTTCAGCATTCTTCTGTAGCACCACATTTCGAAAACTTCTATTCTCTCCTTGTCCAAACTATTTATCGTCCATGTTTCACTTCCATACATGGCTACACTCCATACAAATACTTTCGGAAATAACTTCCTGACACTTAAATCTATACTCGATGTTAACAAATTTCTCTTCTTCAGAAATGCTTTCCTTGCCATTGCCAGTCTAAATTTTATATCCTCTCTACTTCGACCATCATCAGTTATTTTGCTCCCCAAGTAGCAAAACTCCTTGACTACTTCACGTGTCTCATTTCCTAATCTAATTCCCTCAGCATCACCTGACTTAATTCGACTACATTCCATTATCCTCATTTTGCTTTTGTTGATGTTCATCTTATACCCTTCTTTCAAGACACTGTCCATTCCATTCAACTGCTCTTCCAAGTCCTTTGCTGTCTCTGACAGAATTACAATGTCATCAGCGAACCTCAAAGTTTTTATTTCTTCTCCATGGATTTTTGTTTCCTTTACTGCTTGCTCAATATACAGATTGAATAACATCGGGGATAGGCTACAGCCGTGTCTTACTCCCTTCCCAACCACTGCTTCCCTTTCATGTCCCTCGACTCTTATCACTGCCATCTGGTTTCTGTACAAATTGTAAATAGCCTTTCGCTCCCTGTATTTTACCCCTGCCACCTTTAGAATTTGAAAGAGAGTATTCCAGTCAACATTGTCAAAAGCTTTCTCTAAGTCTGCAAATGCTAGAAATGTGGGTTTGCCTTTCCTTAATCTTTCTTCTAAGATAAGTCGAAGGTCAGTATTGCCTCATGTGTTCCAGTATTTCTACGGAATCCAAACTGATCTTCCCCGAGGTTGGCTTCATTTAATCATACAGTAAAGCTGCATGCCCTCGGGAAAAATTACGGCTCTAGTTTCCCCTTGCTTTCAGCCGTTCGCAGTACCAGAACAGCAAGGCCATTTTGGTTAGTGTTACAGGGCCAGATCAATCAATCATCCAGACTGTTGCCCCTGCAACTACTGAAAAGGCTGCTGCCCCTCTTCAGGAACCACATGTTTGTCTGGCCTCTCAACAGATACCCCTCCGTTGTGGTTGCACCTACGGTACGGCTATCTGTATCGTTGAGGCACCCAAGCCTCCCCACCAACGGCAAGGTCCATGGTTCATGGGGAGGGCTAATATCTATATAGATTTTAAATAATGATGGTGACATGGGACAGCCCTGTAAAAGGCCTTTGCTTGTTCTAAATTTCTGTGAAAGTTTATTACCAACTTTCACTTGGCAGATGTTATCTTTATACATCTGTTGTATTATTATAATGAAGGAAGGGTTTATGTTTGCCATATGTAGTGCTCTCCAAAGAAATTATCTTGGAACAGTATCATACGCCTTTTCTAGATCTATGAAAATTAATCCTATATTTTTTGATTTTTCCCTATGATTCTCCAAAATCTGTCGTAATGTGAAAATATGGTCTACACATGATCTCCCAGCCATGAATCCACATTGTTCTTCTTGGGTTCTAAAATTTTTTTCCGGTTTGTTTTTAATTACTTTCACAAAAATTCTCATTAATGTGTTTGTAACACAAATTCCTCGATAGTTTGAACAAATTTTGTGATCCCCATTCTTAAATATTGTATTAATGTAACCTAGCTTCATCTCGTTGGGTATTGAATCTCCATGTATCATTTTGTTGAAGAGCTGTGTTATCAGTTTCACAATTTTGTCACCACCATATTTCAGACACTCCAGATTGATATTGCCAGGTCCCGGTGATTTACCATTCTTTCGTGTTCTCAACGCCTGAAGTACTTCACTTTCTAAAATCTGGATCTCATCATCTTCATGTCCTTTTTCTTCCCCTGTTCCTTCTTCTAGATATTCTTCTCTGTCCTCATTTAATAATTTTTGGAAATACTCTTTCCATTCCTTTTGTGTTATCAGTTGGAGATTAGTTTTGCTTTTTGTATCCTGTCGAAGCCCTTTCAATACTGACCATGCTTCTTTTGCTCTCCCAAATCCTAATTTGCTATTCACCTTGGCACATGTTATTTCCCATGCTTCATTTTTTGCCATCCTTATTTTTTTCATCACTTCATTCTTCTTTTCCTTGTATATTGATCTTGTTTCTTCTGATTTATCATTCAAGGTTTTATTAAAAGGTAAATTTTCATCTTTCTCAGTCTGGTTCATTTTATTTATGTTACTTGTATCATTCCTTGCATTCTTCCATGGCCAGAAAGACTTCATTTTAACTAGATAGTGGTCTGATCGACACTGGGCTCCTCTATAAGAGCTGACGTCTACTGCTTTGAAACTACTTGTTTGCCTAATGATAATATAATCTATTATAGAACGAAGTTCTTTGGTGTTCTGTTGCCAAGTATATTTATGAATGTCCTTATGTTTCAAAATTTTTTGGTAATTTTTAGATCAAATTGTTCACAAATTGCAATCAATTGTTCCCCATTGTCATTATATTCGTCCTCTCCATGTTTTCCTACTATTCTACAAGATTCTCCAATTCCTACCCTTCCATTCAGATCTCCCATGATAATCAGTTCCTTTCTTCTTGGGATTTTTTCAATAGTCTCCCTGAGGGTGACCCAGAATGTATCTTTCTCTTTATCTTTTGTGTCGTTCGTGGGTGCATATACGCCAATAATCACAACTTCCCTAGCAAATAATGTCATTTCAACAGTTAAAATACGTTGATTGATGAATGTCCAATTTGTGATTCTTTCTTTCCATGATTTCTTTATCATAATGGAGACTCCTGCTTTGGCTCTTACTGCTTTTGATACCCCACTCCAGATATGTACATAATTATCCAGTTCTTCTTCTCCTTGGCCTTTCTTCTTTGTTTCAGAGAGTATGACTATGTCCATGTTGACCTCTTGATTATGTATCATAAATGTTCACTGGGTAGACAAATCCTTTGCTCACGTTGTCCAGAAAGTCCTTAAAACCAATCGTTGTGGCCCAATGACATGGCAAATTGTCAGTCATAAAAATTCCATTGTTTGGGAACACGAAGTCCATGAACGGGTACAAATGATCTTCATGTAAGCCAAGCATAACCATTTCCAGTCAGTGATCCTATAAACACAGCCTACATCATTATGGAGCTGCCTCCAGCTGGACAAGTGCATTGTTGACAACATGGGCCCATGGTTTTGTCGGGTCTGTGCCACATACAAACCCTACCATTGGCTCATACCAACTGAAATCTGGACTAATCCGACCAGGCCACAGTTTTCCAGTTGTCTAGGGTTCAACCGATACGGTCACGAGCCCAGGAGAGGTGTTGCAGGTGATATTGTGCTATTAGCAAAGACACTCGCATTGGTTTTCTGCTCCCATAGCCCATTAACACCAAATTTTGTCACACTGTCCTAATGCATACATTCGCTGTATGTCTCACATTGATTTCTGCGGCTATTTCACGCAGTGTTGCTCATCTGTTAGCACTGACATCTCTAAGCAAATGTCGCTACTCCGTCATTACGTGAAGGTCGTTGGCCCCTGGGTTGTCTGTAGTGAGGGGTAATAGCTGAAATTTGATATTCTTGGCACACTCTTGACACTGTAGATTTCAGAATATTGAATTCCCTAACGATTTCCGAAATAGAATGTCCCATGCATCTAGTTCCAACTACCATTCTGCATTCAAAGTTTTAATTCCCGTCATGCATCCATAATTGTCACACATTTTCATGACTCACCTGAGTACAAATGACAGCTCCACCAATACACTGCCCTTTTTTACCTTGTGTATGCAATACTACCTTCATCTGTGTATGTGCATATCACTGTCTCGTGACTGTAGTGTAGACTACTACTGTGGAATCTGAATCATCCAAAACTTTGCAATCCTACCCATTCACAGATAAAAAATGTATGAGAAATACTGTCATTAAAGCTATTACCCTCATAGATCCAGCAGCTGTAGGGGATTCCAGTATTCCTTATATTATTGATCCCAACTGATGTGCCCATTCGTTTTAAGTGACTTCATTTCTCAATTGAGGTTTTGTTTGCAATAACAATAAACAAGGCTCAAGATGTGAGATGGAGGAGGAGAGGGGGAGGATGAGATGCAGAAAGAGAGGGGGAGGTGGAGGATATGGAAAAAAGAGGGGAGAGGAGATTAGAATGTATATACAGCTCCCATACATATTTAGCAACTGCGAAGCATTGGCAGATTCTCTATTGTAAAATATTTTCCTGTAAACAATGGCTGAAAGCTGTTTAATTTGTAAATGTGTTGTTGTCAGAGACCTATGTAATGTTGGTGAGAATGGGACAGGGTTGTTAAATGTGTGGCACATTGCTCATGTCTTTCATTGATACCTTATTGTGAAGCCATTTAATTCTGTTGTAGTCACTTCGTTGTGAATTAATGAATGACTAGAAAGCTACTGCACTTCTCTTGCCATTAATTGCATTAAACATAGGCTACATAAACCTTTTCCATTCAAGAACTGCAGGTAGCTGTAGAGTGGATGGACTGTGCTGAGTGGAGCCACTTACTAGATGTCCACCGTACAGCTCCGAAGACAGGTGTGAATATGTCTGATGGAGTGGGACTGATTGTGTTCAAGTCTAAGACAGTAAAAAATTAAATGGTCATGTGGAATCATTGGATGCCACATCACAACACCCAGTCCACGGGTGAAGAAAATCTCCAACACGGCCGGGAATCGAACTTGGACCTACTGCGTGGTAGGCAAATGTGTTAATAGTAATTTGCTGCATTACTTGTCTCACGTTGAAAGTTCTTAAGCAGTAACACTTGGATGGCCTCCCTGTGTTGTAGTTGGATGCAATTGAAGCCTCTGGGACCCCTCAGGTATGGAGATAGTCGAGGCTGGGATGATTCATTTGATATCCTATGCTGTGAGAAGTATTTCAGATAGTAATAGTGGAGACAATGAAATCACCATTATCAAATACATATTGGCATTATATTGCACTAGGGACAAGCTCTTCAGTTAGGTAGACAGCTGACAGCTCCAGCTATTGAGCTTATTTATATAATAGCTCATTTAAGTGCAAGTAAGTACTTACTTAATAAACTGAAAAAATCCACTATGTAAATACAAGCACACTGAAGTTATAAGCGGGGATCAAAAAGTTTCAGTTAGAAGGCTGTACATTGCAGAATGTGTATGCCGATAAAGCAAAATCACCGTGAGCATAGAGGCAATCATCCTACCAATGCACCATGCTGAAGATACATGTATGGTAAAACACAATGTCTGGCGGCATGAAGTAGTCCATAACTACCTGCTTTGTATTCTCATCCGGCAGGGATCATCGACTCTTCAAAGCCCTTTTTAAGGGACTGAAGGCATGTTAATCGAATGGGAGAGATCAGGACTGTAAGGCAGGTGATTGCTCAGGTGCGTCCTAATTGAATTGGCGTCACTCTGTCACGATATTTGTGATATGGAGACATATGTTGTTATGAACATGGTGCAACATTCCACAATGATGGTTTTAGACACAAATGCTGTCCTGTACACATTCTTCATTCTCCGATGGATGTCTACTGGCATTTGTCCTTTGGCAACCAAGAGATGTATAACAGTGTGTTGGTCCTTTTTGGATTCATTTGGTAATAAGGTTTCCACAGTTAACATTTCTGCATTTACCACACGCGTGTCAGAAATACATGAATGCCTCACTAATCCATTGCCTTTATGTTGGTGCTTATATACACCCATTGGAGTTGCACTACGCTGCATATACAATCTCGCAATGCCTTCAAACGGAAACTTTTTGATCGCTCCTTATATTTTATCTACTCACAAAAGAGAACTGGACAGGAAATGCTGGGGAGATATAGTCTGTCTGCAAAATGAAAAGCAAGAAATGCTTGTGGTGTAGGATTTAATTTATGAGACAGTACTGTATTTGCTGCTTTTTACGTAGTGGTGTATGTAGAGAGGGAATCACCTGCTCGATCTTCAATTTGCAGACATATGAAGGAAGGACCTGCATGAACACGGACGACCTACCTTCCCTCACCCTTCTATTCCCTCTGCCTTGTTACATCCCTGAAACACAATTTATCCCTTAATGTGACTCTACTGCACTTTGGACATGGTATGAATATTAAAATTTTTTAACCTACTTCATTTAAAGATAAATATTAATTTTACACCGTTAAAACAGTAGTTTTAACAACTGTGATCCTACAACGTGGAAACTAATCAGAGAGAAAAAAATTAATATGACATGTTTTTGTAGGAAATTTACTGCAATTTAATTTTGTAATGGAAGATATTTTCACCAGAAGCTGTGGTTTGAGTTATTCGAAAAAACATTAAAAAGTGAATAATTCATCCCAGCACTGACACCCCACCTTTCAGGATTTTTAGTATGTTGTTGAAGACATTCCCCCAGAGCACTGTGCAAAAATTTGTGACAACACAATTATTTTCCCATAATCGACGTTTCTTGGTCTTCATTGACTGGGCTAAAAATCAACATGTTCTCACCACATTCATGGATTTAGCACTTATGTCTTCTTAATCTCCATTTAATTGTTAACTTCCCTTTTGTAATGCATTGCAAACGACTTGATTATTTTTTTCACAAGTGTTCCTCCACAAGAGACTGTATACCAGAAAGCAAAAAGTTTGTTTTAAAATAACCAGACAAATAAAAATGTAAATAGATGAAAAATGGGTATTAATTAAAATTGTTGAGCCAGAGAAAAAAAAGACAGTTCTGTTGAAGGAGACAGTTCTGGATGTTATTTACTTTGCTTACTTTCCCTCTGTTATCTTCTACGGTGCTATATTTTGTGGAAACTCTGTACTCACCAAGAATATTGTCAGCACAAAAAAGGGGGGCAGGCTGATCTGTGGTATCAGTACCCGAGCTTCGTGTAGGCCATTGTTCAGGTGGGTTGAAATTCTGACTGTACCATCCCTGTACATACATGGTATTAGGGGTGTAAGTGCAGATATTTTTATTGTTGGCTGAAGACAGTGTACCGTGTTAACATTACTTCAGTATTTACTTCGTTTGCAGACTGAGAATTATACCTGTTAGGAGTAGCACGTTTTTAGGTTGGTTAGTACCTCCAAGTACATATGGCTGGACCAAGCTGCTGATGCTTATTTTCCCCTGACCAGCAGGTCAGGTGTTGAAGTTTGGATGCATGGATGCAAAACAGTTACTCTGTACTGATAGGTGGAGTCCACATAGTAGTGCTGGTCCAACTGTGCAGAAAACATCAGGTAGCAAATTATGTGACTTGTTCACAGGAAGACTGTTATATGTAGAGGTCTGCGCGGATAAGAAAAGTGCAATCCACACCGCATCCGCATGTCCTAATCCGCAACCGCATCTGCAGCGATTAATCCGCATCCGCAAGTTCCTTATCCGCATTCGCATATATTTAAGTTTTGAATGAGTAATTAATAGTAATAGACAGTAGTCCTTAGAATTATGATATGTAATGACATAGTTATTGTTAGGGTGCCATTTCTGCGACAACTTAACTACTTTTGACTTCTTAAATCACAGGAAATGCTCTATACCTACTGTAAAGCAGACCATTCCAAACAGGAAAGCATTGGCGCTGTGGAGCACACACAGTAGCGGCTCAGATCTCGTGAGATTGGAAACGCTATTTAAAAAAATAAAATTAAATGTAATAGTATTAAATGATGAAAATACGTGTATAGAAACAATTATATTTCGCTGCTCTTGTGCCAAGGCAGCTGAAGATGACAATGGTTTTAAACTGTTACTAGCACATTGCATCATTACCGACAGTTTTTTTGTACTCACTGCTTGGATGTGTCAAATTTTGAAGCCATTCATGTCAGCTGATGACTATATTATAGCTTACGCTTTCAGTCCTCGTCATTTCCAGGTGAAAATATTTACAGTATTAAGCCTACACTGCAAAATGCTGGCGCACCTGTGAAAAAGTTAAACTGCCTGCAATAATTGACGTTGTCTGGAAGAAATAACTCGTCTTCCAAAGAGTGACAAGAAAATCAGTTAGGATTCCATTTAGCTTTAGCTAAAAATAGGATTTAAATCTCGAACCTCACCTTTTGGCTGATTTATCGAATTAAGACCTAGCAATAAATGAAATGTCTGTTTCATTCTCAACTAAACAAAGTTTATCACACTTTAAAACATCCTCAACATTGGTCTAAATTACTAAGACAAAATTTGCAGTAGATTTCGCAGTTAATACTTTCAATGTTAAAAAATAATTTTTTTTCAGTGTTTAATGGAACTGCAAACGATTTCAAGATGTCTATATAAAAACCACTGTCCCATAACTTCAAATATTTGGCACTGTTCCCTGTTAAGCAATACCAAGTTACAGTTAAAATGTTCAATTTTGTTACGAACTTCATCCCTTATCTTTACTAATTGGCTGGTAAATTAAAAGACACATTATTATCTCGGATGATTTGAATATTTTGTAAGTTCTCAATGTGATCAGAATAATCTTTCACGGGCTATTGCAGTCACAGCTTGTTGGTGGTCGTGAGCTGTAGTTTGAAGTCCCACTTGTAATTTATTACAAGGCCTGCCGTGCCACCGCTCCGGCCGGGCTGTTTCACTGTTCACAAAGAGCGATAATGCTCGGCGGCTGCAAATGTTACTGTAGTGCACGCTAAAATTTAGGTAGGCATTTATGAAATCATCATTACCTGCTTAAATATGAGTTAGCTGTTGAATGTTCTGGTTGCAAAGAGTAAAAACTTAAAATTGAGCTCTTTAATATGAAAATTACAACAAACCAAATTGCTTGTTAAATATTTCCTTCTTTTACCTAATGCTACTTAAATGTTCTTGTTGGGAATAGTAAAAACACTATCAATATGTCGAGGAAATTCTACTATAAATATTTCAATAAAAACTCACAGGTTTCAGATTAAATATTTTCGTCTTTGCTTGCTTCTGATTCAAATTCTGTAAAAGAAAGAATCAAATGAAAAAAAATTGTAACTAATTCAGATAAGCCCAAAAAATACAGTGATGTAAGAGAAGCTATACAAGTACCTTTTTACTTTGGAAGATTACTGTGCAGGAACATGATGTCATCAATCGTCTGTGGCTTCAAAGACGTGCGTTGGTCCTGCATTATTTGTTCCGCAGTAGAAAAGCTTCTCTCAGATGGTGCGTTGGGCGCTGGAATGCAGTGCACGAAGTATGCGAGTTTGGAAAGACGCGGATAGACGTTTTCACGTTCATGCCACCAAGCTGTCAGGTCGATGCCTTCCGAAAATTGGACTTTATCATTCGTATATCTGAGAATTTCATCTGACGCAAAGTCAAGATCTCTCGTTGATTCATCTTCTGAGGAATCTTCAAATTCATTAAAAAGTACGTCAGACTTTTTTTTTTTTTTTTTTTTTTTTTTTTTTTTTTTTTTTTTTGTAGGCATTCCAGATGTTGTTTCCTCGTTATCTTTTAACTGTGGACAATTTCTCGCAACATAATTTTTCGCTTCCTTTACAACTTCTTTTTCGGCACTGCTAAGAAATTTTAGGTTTTTATATTTTGGATTCAAAAACGTTGCAAGTTTATGGGTTACTGTTATGCCCCATTTGCTGATTAAAATAGATTTGGCTGTACTCTTTAAATCTATCAGAAATGGGCTATCGCCATCATTTTTTTTCAAGGAAGAAGATAAAATTTAACTTCTACAACACACACAAATAAAGCGTAGGGGTTTTGGAGGCTTAGAGATCACAAGAAACTATTTTAAATGGTGTCAGAAAGGTTATTATATCTTCCAAGATCCTCTTGTCTATAGAATCAATCAAATTATCTTGATTTTTCTCTGACAAAATTGACAGAACTTCAAACCATTGTGAATTAATAGACTCGAACATATCCAATTTACTGTTCCATCATGTGTCTATATCTCCTTTCAATGACTTCTGAAGGCGATTCTGAAGACCAGATCTTTTAAAGAAAGTTGTGATAGCTCGACAGGAATTTATTAGTCGCTGCACGTCACTCTTCTCATCATTTGCGTCTCCTCGAGTCATGTGCTCCAGCACAGTATTAAGGATGTGTGCTGGGCCCAAGAGCCTCTTGTATTGCTGAAGTGCTGCCACAATATTTGGACCTCTATCCGTAACGAACACGATGTTATTCACAGCACTGAATAAATCGAACGACCGTGGTATCTTAATTAATTCAAGTGTAATGTTTTCTCCTGTTTTTTAATCTCTCTCTCAAAATTTCTGGTGCACAACACTCAATCCTCAAGTTTCATTTCTTCATAATTAACATAATGTGCAGTCACTCCCATATAGTTTATTTTACGGTACGAATTAGTCCATAAATCGACAGTTAGTGCTCGACCTATATCTCTCAATATATTCTTCACTTCTGCGGAGACCGTTTCACGCAAAAGCCTGAAATAAGTTCTGCAGAAATTTTTACGAAGTCTCAGACGGTGTTCAGAAGAGAGAGATTAGGCAGAATTGGCGGTGGAGTGTTTGTGTCTGTCAGTAGTAGTTTATCTTGTAGTGAAGTCGAAGTAGATACTCTGTGCGAATTTGGATGGGTGGAGGTTATACTTAACAGCCGAACTAAGTTAATAATTGGCTCCTTTTACCAGCCCCCAGACTCCGATGATGTAGTTGCTGAACAGTTCAGAGAAAATTTGAGTCTCGTAACAAATAAATACCCCACTCATACTGTTATAGTTGGCGGGGACTTCTTTCCTCGATTTGTTGGCAAAAATACTTGTTCAAAACCAGTGGTAGGCAGAAAACATCTTCCGAGATTGTCCTAAATGCTTTCCCTGAAAATTATTTCGAGCGTTTAGTCCACGAACCCACGCGAATTGTAAATGGTTGTGAAAACACACTTGACCTCTTAGCCACAAACAATCCAGGGCTAATAGAGAGCATCACAACTGATAAAGTGTCACTAGAAGCCTTCCTAAGAGAGAGTCTCCATTCCTTCCGAACTGACTATGCAAATGGCTCAAATTCAAAGATATAATAGCAACAGCAATTGAGAGATTCATACCTCATAAACTGGTAAGAGATGGCACTTATCCCCCATGGTACACAAAACAGGTCCGAACGCTGTTGCAGAGGCAACGGAAAAAGCATGCGAAGTTTAGAAGAACGCGAAATCCCGAAGATTGGCTAAAATTTACAGACGTGCGAAATTTGGCACGGACTTCAATGCGAGATGCCTTTAATAAGTTCCACAACGAAACATTGTCTCGAAATTTGCTAGGAAATGTGAAGAAATTCTGGTCGTATGTAAAGTACACAAGCGGCAAGACGCAGTCAATACCTTCACTGCGCAGTGCCGATGGTACTATTACCGACGACTGTGCCGCTAAAGTGGAGTTATTGAACGCAGTTTTCCGAAATTCCTTCACCAGGGAAGACAAATGGAATATTCCAGAATTTGAAACACGAACAGCTGCTAGCGTGAGTTTCTTAGAAGTAGATACCTTAGGGGTTGCGACGCAACTCAAATCGCTTGATACGGGCAAGTCTTCAGGTCCAGATTGTATACCGATTAGGTTCCTTTCAGATTACGCTGATACAATAGCTCCTTACTTAGCAATCATATACAACCGCTCGCTCACCGATAGATCTGTACCTACAGATTGGAAAATTGCGCAGGTCGCACCAGTGTTTAAGAAGGGTAGTAGAAATAATCCATCGAACTACAGACCTATATCATTGACGTTGGTTTGCAGTAGGGTTTTGGAGCATATTTTGTATTGAAACATTATGAATCACCTCGGAGGGAACGATCTATTAATACGTAATCAGCATGGTTTCAGAAAACATCGTTCTTGTGCAACGCAGCTAGCTCTTTATTCGCACGAAGTAATGGCCACTATTGACAGGGGATCTCAAGTTGATTCCGTATTTCTAGATTTCCGGAAAGCTTTTGGCACCATTGCTCACAAGCGACTTCTAATCAAGCTGCGGGCCTATGGGGTATCGTCACAGTTGTGCGACTGGATTCGTGATTTCCTGTCAGGAAGGTCGCAGTTCGTAGTAAGATGGCAAATCATCGAGTAAAATTGAAGTGATATCAGGTGTTCCCCAGGGAAGCGTCCTGGGACCTCTGCTGTTCCTGATCTATATAAATGACCTGGGTGACAATCTGAGCAGTTCTCTTAGGTTGTTCGCAGATGATGGTGTAATTTACCATCTAGTAAGGTCATCCGAAGACCAGTATCAGTTGCAAAGCGATTTAGAAAAGATTGCTGTATGGTGTGGCAGGTGGCAGTTGACGCTAAATAACGAAAAGTGTGAGGTGATCCACATGAGTTCCAAAAGTAATCCGTTGGTATTCGATTAATCGATAAATAGTACAATTCTCGAGGCTGTCAATTCAACTAAGTACCTGGGTGTTAAAATTACGAACAACATCAGTTGGAAAGACCACATAGATAATGTTGTGGGGAAGGCGAGCCAAAGGTTGCGTTTCATTGGCAGGACTCTTAGAAGATACAACAAATCCACTAAAGAGACAGCTTACACTACACTCGTTCGTCCTCTGTTAGAATATTGCTGTGCGGTGTGGGATCCTTACCAGGTGGGATTGACGGAGGACATCAAAAGGGTGCAAAAAAGGGCAGCTCGTTTTGTATTATCACATAATAGGGGGGAGAGTGTAGCAGATATGATACGCGAGTTGGGATGGAAGTCATTAAAGCAAAGATGTTTTTCGTCGCGGCGAGATCTATTTACGAAATTTCAGTCACCAACTTCCTCTTCCGAATGCGAAAATATTTTGTTGAGCCCAACCTACATAGGTAGGAACGATCATCAAAATAAAATAAGAGAAATCAGAACTCGAACAGAAAGGTTTAGGTGTTCGTTTTTCCCGCGCACTGTTCAGGAGTGGAATGGTAGAGAGACAGTATGATTGTGGTTCGATGAACCCTCTGCCAAGCACTTAAATGTGAATTGCAGAGTAATGATGTAGATGTAAATCGGTCGTTTCCTTCAAATTTCCGGATATGGTGGTTGGATGAGGTAGCAGTTCCTTAGCACTCTATGCACCGTACTTGGCCCCCACATCAATAAGAAACCGTGCCATCTCAAGAAACCCAGATCCACATGCAACTTCGAATGGTAAAATGTCTTTGCCGACAAGATTGATAAGTTTTTCCGTCGCAGCTGTCTTCAAATTTGGCGGAACTTCAGGAACTTTCACGTCTCTCTTGTAATTTAAATAAGTAATTATGCTACTTTGTCCAGCCTCACACGAATGTTTTAGCAAATTTGAAGTTCCACTTTTGTGTCCAGTATAGGAATATACTTTTTTACATGCAAAGCAAGCCACTATATCTTTTATTTTTTCGTTGCCATCAAATACGTATCCGAATTTTTCCAAATTGGCAATTTCAATTTGTTTTCCTTCACTAATGTAAAATCACCTTTTTTCACCTTACACGAAATTGTATCCATCGATATGGTGTTCATTTGAAGAAAGAACTCTCACTGATATTTGCTACGATGCACGTTGTCACTCGGTCACTACAAAGCACTAACTGAAGGCAGCGGAAAACTGCAACGGGCACCTGTCTGGTAGACAGTAGGCAGGTTTGCCACCCAGAGAGCACTTCACAGGCCACACAAGACACGGTCGCGGAAACAGATTGGGCACAGGTCTCTTGGGTACAGCCAGGGGCTGAGGACAACACACATCTACTCTACCTGGGCCCTGCAAGATTCCAAGAATGTCAACAGACTTGAAGTTTTCAACTAACATTGCAACATATGTACTGGGCAGATGACCCGCGGATATCCGCGCCGGTCGCGATTTTATCCGCCAAGTAATAAATACCGCGGATATCTGCGGATATATCTGCGGATATCCGCATCCGCGCAGACCTCTAGTTATATGCATAGGAAAAAAACTAACACACTGAAGTGGGTACAAATTAGGTACCAATGATCACAGTATCTGCACCTGTACCCCTAACAGCCTGTATGTGTTGTTGACAATAATCAGCCTTTCAGAAGAAACGTCAACATTTGTTCAGTGAACAAAACAAGTGTCATGTGGAAGAGTGTGTTCTGTTCAGTGGGTTTCATTTTCAATAGGCTTCAAGGAGAACTGATAAAATTGAGTGAATTGAATGTGGAAACCTAAGATGAAAGGTTTCCTTGTGGCACATTCCTATTCTGTACAGGAGTTTCTTCCAGTAGTTGAGAACTTTCCTGTAATCTGTTGTTTATTTCTGTACTCTTTTTTCATGTATTATTAATTACAGGATCCTGATTAGATGATTAGAAAGAATTAACTATGTACTGACTCATTCCATGACAAAGCAGCTCTGCCTTGCTTAGTCCCATGGAACGTGATAAATAAATAAATAAATAAATAAATTTAGAAATAAAACAAAGGATAAAGTAAAAAGATGCTCGCCAAGCAGTTGACACAATCTTGTTGATCATTTCTGGATTTGGTCTTCAACATTACATACGAAAGCCAGCCCATGTATACTATTATTTTCGCACAACTCTGTGAGAATTCAGTATAAGACTGTTAGTGTGAGTTTCTCATTTTATTGTTAAAATGCTGTAGGTTTAGTCTTTGCTTAACTGGAAGCAACCTGAGGACATTCTAAGAACCAAATCAGTCATAGCACAATAACTGTAATTACATGGCTGAGGTGGTTTTTAGTAATAATTAAAGTTAAATACTGCTTGTTACTACATAACTAGTTATGAAGAACTACTACTGTGAATTAGCTTTGGTCATTAATAAATTCTATTATCATTAAAAGTTCTTTATTCTATTACTACATTTTGCCTTTTGGGAAAGGACAGTCCCTCACAACTTCCACTTTCACAGATCAGGTACCAAAAACTGCAGTTGATGGAAATGACAGTGCTTGTAATTTTTATCTCCGATATGTAAACAAAAATGACCACTCCTATCAAACAAATAGGCGAACACCACTGGTGATTCTCCCCATCCCCACCCGCCCTCTCCCCGCCGCCGCCGCCGCCGCCCCCCTCTCCTCGCAGCCGCCGCCGCCGCCCCCCTCTCCCCGCCGCCCCCCTCTCCCCGCCGCCCCCCTCTCCCCGCCGCCCCCCTCTCCCCGCCGCCCCCCTCTCCCCGCCGCCCCCCTCTCCCCGCCGCCCCCCTCTCCCCGCCGCCCCCCTCTCCCCGCCGCCCCCCTCTCCCCGCCGCCGCCCCCCTCTCCCCGCCGCCGCCGCCGCCGCCCCCCTCTCCCCGCCGCCGCCGCCGCCCCCCTCTCCCCGCCGCCGCCGCCGCCCCCCTCTCCCCGCCGCCGCCGCCGCCCCCCTCTCCCCGCCGCCGCCGCCGCCCCCCTCTCCCCGCCGCCGCCGCCGCCCCCCTCTCCCCGCCGCCGCCGCCGCCCCCCTCTCCCCGCCGCCGCCGCCGCCCCCCCCTCTCCCCGCCGCCGCCGCCGCCCCCCCCTCTCCCCGCCGCCGCCGCCGCCCCCCCCTCTCCCCGCCGCCGCCGCCGCCCCCCTCTCCCCGCCGCCGCCGCCGCCCCCCTCTCCCCGCCGCCGCCGCCGCCCCCCTCTCCCCGCCGCCGCCGCCGCCCCCCTCTCCCCGCCGCCGCCGCCGCCCCCCTCTCCCCGCCGCCGCCGCCGCCGCCCCCCTCTCCCCGCCGCCGCCGCCGCCGCCGCCGCCCCCCTCTCCCCGCCGCCGCCGCCGCCGCCCCCCTCTCCCCGCCACCGCCGCCGCCCCCCTCTCCCCGCCGCCGCCGCCGCCGCCCCCCTCTCCCCGCCGCCGCCGCCGCCGCCGCCCCCCTCTCCCCGCCGCCGCCGCCGCCCCCCTCTCCCCGCCGCCGCCGCCGCCCCCCTCTCCCCGCCGCCGCCGCCCCCCTCTCCCCGCCGCCGCCGCCGCCGCCCTCTCCCCGCCCCCGCCGCCGCCGCCCTCTCCCCGCCCCCGCCGCCGCCCTCTCCCCGCCGCCCTCTCCCCGCCGCCGCCGCCCTCTCCCCGCCGCCGCCGCCCTCTCCCCGCCGCCGCCCTCTCCCCGCCGCCGCCGCCGCCCTCTCCCCGCCGCCGCCGCCGCCCTCTCCCCGCCGCCGCCGCCGCCCTCTCCCCGCCGCCGCCGCCCTCTCCCCTCCGCCGCCGCCGCCGCCCTCTCCCCTCCGCCGCCGCCGCCGCCCTCTCCCCTCCGCCGCCGCCGCCGCCCTCTCCCCTCCGCCGCCGCCGCCGCCCTCTCCCCTCCGCCGCCGCCGCCGCCCTCTCCCCTCCGCCGCCGCCGCCGCCCTCTCCCCTCCGCCGCCGCCGCCGCCCTCTCCCCTCCGCCGCCGCCGCCGCCCTCTCCCCTCCGCCGCCGCCGCCGCCCTCTCCCCTCCGCCGCCGCCCTCTCCCCTCCGCCGCCGCCCTCTCCCCTCCGCCGCCGCCGCCGCCGCCGCCCTCTCCCCTCCGCCGCCGCCGCCGCCCTCTCCCCTCCGCCGCCGCCGCCGCCGCCCTCTCCCCTCCGCCGCCGCCGCCGCCCTCTCCCCTCCGCCGCCGCCGCCGCCCTCTCCCCTCCGCCGCCGCCGCCGCCCTCTCCCCTCCGCCGCCGCCGCCGCCCTCTCCCCTCCGCCGCCGCCGCCGCCCTCTCCCCTCCGCCGCCGCCGCCGCCCTCTCCCCTCCGCCGCCGCCGCCGCCCTCTCCCCTCCGCCGCCGCCGCCGCCCTCTCCCCTCCGCCGCCGCCGCCGCCCTCTCCCCTCCGCCGCCGCCGCCGCCCTCTCCCCTCCGCCGCCGCCGCCGCCCTCTCCCCTCCGCCGCCGCCGCCGCCCACTCCCCTCCGCCGCCGCCGCCCTCTCCCCTCCCCTCCGCCGCCGCCGCCGCCCTCTCCCCTCCCCTCCGCCGCCGCCGCCGCCCTCTCCCCTCCGCCGCCGCCGCCCTCTCCCCTCCCCTCCGCCGCCGCCCTCTCCCCTCCCCTCCCCTCCCCTCCGCCGCCGCCGCCGCCGCCTTCTCCCCTCCCCTCCCCTCCGCCGCCGCCGCCGCCTTCTCCCCTCCCCTCCCCTCCCCTCCGCCGCCGCCGCCGCCGCCTTCTCCCCTCCCCTCCCCTCCCCTCCCCTCCCCTCCCCTCCCCTCCGCCGCCGCCGCCTTCTCCCCTCCCCTCCCCTCCCCTCCGCCGCCGCCGCCTTCTCCCCTCCCCTCCCCTCCCCTCCCCTCCGCCGCCGTCGCCGCAGCCGCCTTCTCCCCTCCCCTCCCCTCCGCCGTCGCCGCCGCCGCCTTCTCCCCTCCCCTCCCCTCCGCCGCCGCCGCCGCCCTCTCCCCTCCCCTCCCCTCCGCCGCCGCCGCCCTCTCCCCTCCCCTCCCCTCCCCTCCGCCGCCGCCGCCGCCGCCCTCTCCCCTCCCCTCCCCTCCGCCGCCGCCGCCGCCCTCTCCCCTCCCCTCCCCTCCGCCGCCGCCGCCCTCTCCCCTCCCCTCCCCTCCCCTCCCCCGCCCTCTCCCCTCCCCTCCGCCGCCCTCTCCCCTCCCCTCCCCTCCGCCGCCCTCTCCCCTCCCCTCCGCCCTCTCCCCTCCCCTCCCCTCCGCCGCCCTCTCCCCTCCCCTCCCCTCCGCCGCCCTCTCCCCTCCCCTCCGCCGCCGCCGCCGCCGCCCTCTCCCCGCCGCCATCTCGCCCCCCGTGTGTGTGTGTGTGTGTGTGTGTGTGTGTGTGTTTTAAATTTATTTTTACTTTTTAAGTTAAAATGGTTATCAGTGTGAAGCAATGTGTTTCATTCTTTCCTCTTAGATGGTGATAGTTACTGGTTGGATGCAAAATGTGGGGCCCTACCCAAATAGCCGGGATATCATAACGACTCCTCCTAAAATGGCTGCACGGGCTGTTCTGATCTGTAGGCCAAATTCTCATCCATTCCAGGTATGTCAGTGTATAATAATGTATGTCAAATCTGTAGCAGAAATTAGGTTCTTTCTTCCTTTAGGACCTTTTTATGTCCCAAAATCGGTTAATTGTAGAATTTAAATGTATATAAATATGATGTTAATTTTTAAGAAAACATAATTTTGGCATCAATTTTGATCTGGCTTTGTCCCAATCTTTGTAAATCTGACATCATTAGTTCATGTGATTCTTCTTAAAGACCATATACCATTCATTGATTGTAGTGATGAGTGAAATGTGACGATCAGAAACAAATATGTTTTTCCCAATATTGTTCACATAGCTAAAGACAGGGTGAGTCAGGAGGAGCAGGACATGCTTTGAGGGGTGATAGTATTAGTGATTCTGAACAAAGAAAATCATTTGGGCATATGCCCTATTCCCCCAACACCTACTTTTGGATTGACAGCTTCGCACCCACCAGGGACATTGGTACTCATCTCCCAGCTGGAGAAGAATCACCTTCCTCTGGCTTCTCTTGGCAGAAGGGATCCTTTGGGACCCTTACTTCCAAGGTTTCTGCTGTTGTTTAACTGGACACCAGCCACAGGCTGAAGGAGCCACAGGCTGATGGCCACAGGGCTTCATGATCATCATCTTTACCTGAAACTTAATCAGAGAAGCCCTCACCATCATCAAAATCATCTAAGGAGAGGAAAGACAAGAAAGTGTCCTACAAGGAGGAGTACATTCCATTGGCCCCATGCCACTATATCCCACCTGTTCCACTCCTGTGGCCAAGGCAGAGATTCTGCTGGCCCCTAAGGCCCCAGCTGGCACCACACAATGGAACCCAGATCTTTTGTATATTGATGTGATAACTCCTCAACCAGTGACAGCAGGTGGCCCTTGGCCATAACCTGCCTCCTTAGTCCCTTCATGGCCTCACAGTGCTTCAACAACATTATTCTGCATTGGAATCATAGCAGTTCTTTTGCTTGACCAGGCTAACCTACAAAATCTTTTAAGCATGTCCTCTGCCTTCTGCATTGCACTTCAGGAGACTTGGTTTCTAGCTGTGTGGACCCCAGCCCTTCGTGGATACTGGGGATATTATAAGAATTGTGCTACCTATGACATAGTATTGGGTCATTCCATGTCAGTTCAACCAGGGGCTCCAGCTCATAGTCTCAGATTTGACTGAAATTCAGTACACTAATTCTATCATGTGTGGAACACTCATGTACAAAGTATTAGTTTCCCCTGCTAATTAGTTCCAGAATTATGACTTGTGAAAGAAGGTGGCATGACCCGGAAATTGCAACCCGCATCTGGCAATCTATCTTCAGACCCAACTTCAGGTCTTAATAACTTTGGAACTATTCCACACAGTCCAGTGAAATTTTTACAACCCAGTAACATCCATTTAGAGAACACACTCCATGAATCAAAACACCAACAACGTATTTCTGAGGGAAAATAAAAAATTCCAAAATGTGATTAAAAAAAATGTAATACGTTAAAAGGTACATATTGTAGGTGCCCTCTGTGCCAAATATAATTCACTCAAAAAGGGTATAAAATTTTTTGTGGTAAGCTTAATGTGGCCTAAACACACACAGAACTCATCATGGCCATATCAGTCACAAAAACTGAGTTACATGCACATGAAAATACAAAAATTTGAAAAATTACCTGAAAAACATGGATGTTCGAAGTGTGGTGGCACAAAAGGGACAAGTGGTATCCAAGCCAAATTTCACACACTGCATAAGTAGACCATAATGATATATATCTCAAAATTTCAGCGTGTTACTGCAAGACATTTGTGTACAATGGAAGTTGACAGATGTATTTGGTGATGTGGCCATTGTTCCACAACACAATTTTGTAAAAACATATCACAAACTGTTCTGCCTCTTCTTATCCTCTCCCACAACTGTTCAATCACCAAGCAACAACATATAGACATCTTAACACAACCTATCATTAATGTTTATTGCACCTCAACTGCTAAAAACCAGTCAATTGTACTTCGAACAGAAGTTCTCCCACACTTTAGCTACTGTACTCTGTACATTGAGTGGCAAATTGTACTGTCTTCCTAACACTGTGGTAGGAACTGGAACTGTGATAAGAATATGTTCAAAAGGAATCAAACACCTGTCTGCCAAACGTGGCCAATGAAATGATCTTGCTGGTCCTACTGGTGCCATGGAGTTCACAAATACATCACCTTCTGCTTCACAGCACTCTGCAACACATCCTAAGTACCGTTTGTCATTATAAACAGCAATAACATAGCAACCTGGTTGTATGTTGCTGCTTTTGCTTCTGAATCCTGAGTCAGACACACTGTGAAGACACATGTTGTGCATGAACCTATAGTTATAACCGGACAGTCTGCTCATCTGCACATTGTCAGAGTCCGCTGGAGAGAAGTGATGATGGCTCCTTGTCTCTCCAACAGGTTTAATGTGTTGTAGTCTGCTTTTTAGCAACTCTTCCGCTGATTTCACCTCATCTTTCAAAAAATAGAATGAGTGTATGCCAGAGATATTAGTCTGTACCCAGGTAAATAATTGAAGAGGTGTTAGAATGTGACCTTCTGTAGGGTGCTGCAGACTAGCTTGTCATGCCGTGCACTTAATGGTAGCACCAATACAATCACATACATTTTTACCATGACTTGCTGTGAAAAAATTCCATTCTGCGTGAGTCTGAAAATCGTGGTAATGCATGTGTAAATTTGAGATTTTTACAGTTTTTGTACTGACTAGCTGCCCCATCACTGAAGTATTTCACAAAATGTATGTGAGGCAGCTTGTTTTTCACATATGCCACGATAGTGCGAATGTGGGCATGAACTGCAATGGCATCGTGAATTAAACAGTAACTAAAAACGTACAGGTTCATGACACACCCATCACCTGATTCACCTCTATAGTAAATCGCAAATGGCTGGAGAGTTGCTTGACTGTTGTCCCAATGATATCTTTGGGTGGCATCTTGAACTATAAATGCATAATTTTCAGAAAAGTCTAGTATTACTATAATTTCATCTTGTTTCAAATTATCCTTAAAAAACTGGAGATAAGCCGATTGTGCTGTTGCTGTGAAGCTGTGTGTGGTCAGTTTGTCCGTTTTTTGACAACACATTTCAACAAAATCTTCCACTGTACTTCGCTTTGTTTCAAGACTTGTGCGATCCATGTGTGTCCACTGTTTATAAGAAACAAGTTCATCGTCATCCATAAGGAGTTCACCATACAGTTTGTTATTCATGTGTTCTGCAAGATTTGCCTTACCAGGACACTTTTCACACCTGTGTATCATGCACTGGTAGGAACTGATGTCACACACTAGCAGCTTCGTTGCACCTTTGTAATCCAGACCAGAATCCTTTATAGCAGCAAACATCAGCTTAGCATTTTGATGGGTCTCACATAAACAAACATTGTGTGTGCCCCTTGCACTTACAGGCACAACCCATTTTGACCGACCCCCCTGTGGGTCCGGGGGTTAGAATAGGCCCGAGGTATTCCTGCCTGTCATAAGAGGCGACTAAAAGGAGTCCCTCCCCCTCAAGGGGGTAGTTAGTGCCTTCGTCCGGAGACGAACGTTTCCACGACCTATATTTGCGGTCATTTTGGTTTTTCACTTCTTCTCATTTCTTCCTTCCTTTGGTTGGTCCCTTTCTTTGTTCTTCTCCATCTCACTGTCTTACTTACTCCTCTCCTTGCCTTTTTCTCCTCTCCTTGCCTTTTTCTCCTCTCCTTGCCTTTTTCTCCTCTCCTTGCCTTTTTCTCCTCTCCTTGCCTTTTTCTCCTCTCCTTGCCTTCTCCTCCTCTCCTTGCCTTCTTCTCCTCTCCTTGCTTTCTTCTCCTCTCCTTGCTTTCTTCTCCTCTCCTTGCCTTCTTCTCCTCTCCTTGCCTTCTCCTCCTCTCCTTGCCTTCTCCTCCTCTCCTTGCCTTCTCCTCCTCTCCTTGCCTTCTCCTCCTCTCCTTGCCTTCTCCTCCTCTCCTTGCCTTCTCCTCCTCTCCTTGCCTTCTTCTCCTCTCCTTGCCTTCTTCTCCTTGCCTTCTGTGGTCTCCGCCTCGGCGTTTGAGACAGTCTGTCCTTTCTCTCCCTGTCTCCCTTCTTTTTCCTCTTCTTCCTTGCTCCCTGTGCATGCCTGAAGGCCGACCCACGCGTTAGCACGCATAGCCGGTGACGGGGTAACGCGTAATTCCCCGCCCTGGGTAGACAAGTAAGGCACGCAAGTACCCCCTGGTAAAGGCCAGGCCAAGGGAGGGGTGATTGCCTGAGCTGACACCTTTCGACCATGCCGATTGGTCCCTCCGTCCGTTTCTCGGGAGGTGTGACCTGAGGTGTAAACATTCACTTAAGGTGGGAGTGCCCTCTGAGAGGGTCCCCACAAGGAAGGAGCGTGCCATCGGAGACGCTGGCAATCATGGGGGATTCCTCCGCAATGGATTTCTCTTCTTCTCTCTCGACTCCTGCCCAAAAACGGAAACTTGACCAGCCACCAGTGACAAAAGTACTACCGCCTGCCCCACAGTTCCTCGTAGTTTCTGGATCTGAGGAAGGAAAGGATTTTTCCTCTGTCAACCCTATCGTTATCCAGAAGGGCGTAGATGCCATAGCCAGATCTGTCAAGTCTTGTACCAGGTTGCGTAATGGTACCTTGTTACTAGAAACTGAAAGCGCCTTTCGGGCACAAAAACTGCTTCGGGCCACACTCCTGTACACGTTCCCTGTCCGGGTGGAGGCTCAACGCACTTTGAATTCGTCTCATGGTGTGGTGTATACTAGATCACTCGACGGATTGACTGACGAGGAGATTCAGTCTTTCCTCGCTGAGCAGGGCGTGACGGCTGTCCATAGGGTCATGAAAAAGGTCAACAATGACCTTGTACCGACCCGGACACTTTTATTGACCTTTGATAGTGTTCCGCTGCCGTCGCGCATCAAAGCAGGCTACGAGGTTATTTCTGTTCGCCCCTACGTCCTGACACCTACGCGCTGCTACCAGTGTCAGCATTTTAATTACACTCACCAGTCTTGTTCCAATGCGGCTAAATGTGTCACTTGTGGCAGGGATGCCCATGAGGGTGACAGTCCACATCCGTCTCCTCGTTGTGTGAACTGTCAGGGTGACCATGCAGTGTCCTCCCGCAACTGTCCCATCTACAAGGAAGAACGCTGTATACAGGAAATTCGGGTCAAAGAGAAAGTATCCACCTCGGCTGCTCGCAAGCTATTTGCTAGTAGGAAGCCCACGCTGCTCCCAGCGGGGAAATACAGTACTGTCCTCGCCTCTCCTCGAACTACCAGGGAGGTGGCGACACAGACATGCGATCTGACCTCCAGCACTACGGGCATCCGTTCGGCCAGTGCGAAGATCGCCCGGTCGACGTCTCCTCTTCCTCCCGTCACCCCTCAGACAGAAGCACCTTCATCAGCTTCTGCCAAGACGAAGACCCAGAAGTCAGATGGACGGGCCTTCAAGAAGGAACCGTCCCGTGCAGACTTCCTACGTACCTCGAACTCCCAGCCATCGACCAGTACTTCCACTAAATGACTTTCCAAGAAGGCTCATAGAAAGCACAGTTCTCCTTCTCCGCCACGGCGCATTTCTTCTCCTGCGCCACCCAGCGGTTGCCACCCCAGGCCGTCATCCGTTTCGCCTGGCCGCACTGCTGGTAGTCTAACATCTGGCCGTTCACCGGCGGAGGAAGCTCCCCCCCCCGGCCATCTTAACAAGATGGCCGATGAACCTATAGAACCAATGGACGATGACTGTCTGCCTACTGATAGCGGCGGCAGTGCTCGCGCGAAGCCAGGCCCTCAGCGGCCTTCGAGGTGACCCCTTCTTTCATCTTGCTTTTCTTTTCATGATGGCACTTACTCACTGGAATATTCGCAGCATTCGCTCCAACCGAGAGGGCTTAAAGTTGCTGCTTTGCTTGCACTGTCCGCTCGTCGTAGCCCTCCAGGAAACGAAGCTACGCCCATGCGATCAAATTGCCTTGGCACACTACACCTCTGTGCGTTTTGACCTACACCCTGTGGTAGGTATTGCAGCTCATGGAGGGGTTATGTTGCTGGTCCAGGATGATATTTACTACGATCCCATCACATTGCACACCGGCCTGCATTCAGTTGCCATCCGAATTATTCTCCCCACTTTTACGTTTTCCATTTGTACCGTTTACACTCCATCGTCGTCTGCCGTTACCAGGGCAGACATGATGCAAATTATTGCTCAGCTACCTGCACCATTTTTGTTAACTGCAGACTTCAATGCCCACCATCCCCTTTGGGGCTCTCCAGCATCCTGCCCGAGGGGCTCCCTGTTAGCAGACCTTTTCAACCAGCTCAATCTTGTCTGCCTCAATACTGGCGCCCCACTTTTCTTTCGGACACAACTCACACCTATTCCCATTTAGACCTCTCTATATGTACTACCCAACTTGCACGCCGGTTTGTGTGGTATGCACTTTCTGATACATTTTCGAGCGACCACTTGTCGTGTGTTATCCATCTTCTGCATCATACCCCCTCTCCGTGCTCAACTAGTTGGAACATCTCCAAAGCAGACTGGGGGCTCTTCTCTTCCAGGGCGACCTTTCAGGATCAAACCTTCACAAGCTGCGATAGTCAGGTCGCACATGTTGCAGGAGTCATTCTCACTGCTGCTGAATATTCCATCCCTGACACTACTTCTTCTCCACGTCGTGTACCGGTCCCCTGGTGGACCGCAGCATGTAGAGACGCTTTACGTGCTCGTCGACGTGCTTTATGCACCTTTAAACGCCACCCTACAATGGCGAATTGTATCAATTATAAACGACTACGTGCGCAGTGTCGTCGTATTATTAAAGAAAGCAAGAAAGCCAGCTGGGCTGCTTTCACAAGCACCTTCAACAGTTTTACTCCTCCTCCTGTTGTCTGGGGTAGCCTGCGCCTCCGGCACTAAGATCCACTCATCAGTTTGTGGCTTGACGGTCAGGAATGACATCCTTGTGGCCCCTGAGGATGTCTCCAATGCCTTCAGCTGCTTTTTCACAGAGGTTTCGAGCTCCGCTCATTACCACTCTGCCTTCCTCCCCCGAAAACAGGCAGAGGAGGCTAGGCCACCTAACTTCCTCTCCTCGAATCGTGAAAGTTATAATGCCCCATTCACCATGCGGGAACTCGAAAATGCACTTGCCCGGTCACGGTCCTCTGCTCCAGGGCCTGATTCTATTCATATTCAGATGCGGAAGAACCTTTCTCCTGCGGGTAAAGGTTTCCTTCTTCGTACTTATAATCGCATCTGGATTGAGGGACATGTTCCCGCATGCTGGCGCGAGTCTATTGTTGTACCGATTCCTAAGCCGGGAAAGGACAAGCACTTGCGTTCCAGTTATCGACCCATCTCGCTTACCAGCTGTCTCTGTAAGGTGATGGAGCGAATGGTTAACTCTTGTTCGGTTTGGCTGCTCAAATCTCGACGCCTACTTACCAATGTACAATGTGGATTTCGTTGGCCCCGCTCTGCTGTTGACCATCTGGTTACCTTGTCGACCTTCATTATGAATAACTTCTTGCAGAAGCGCCCAACCGCGGCTGTGTTCTTTGATTTGGAGAAGGCTTAAGACACCTGTTGGAGGGCGGGCATTCTCCGCACCATGCATACATGGGGCCTTTGCGGTTGCCTCCCTCTTTTTATTCGTTCCTTTTTAATGGATCGACAGTTCAGGGTACATGTGGGTTCTGTCCTGTCAGACACCTTTCGCCAGGAGAATGGGGTGCCACAGGGCTCAGTTTTGAGTGTTGCTCTCTGCACCATAGCGATCAATCCAATAATGGATTGCCTCCCAGCTGATGTATCAGGCTCCCTTTTCATGGACGATTTTACCATCTATTGCAGCGCGCAGCGTACATGTTTCCTGGAGCGCTCCCGAAGTAGGTTTCCCCCAGTTTGGAATACCACTCCCATTTTGTTGAACTTCGTTTGAAATTCATTAATATGACCTTCATTTATACAGATGGCTCTAAGACCAATAACGGGTTTGGGTGTTTTTTTATTGTCGGGGCACAAAGTTTCAAATACCAGCTCCATGGCCATTGTTCGGTCTTCACAGCTGAGCTCTTTGCCCTCTACCAGGCTTTTCTTTACATCTGCCTCCACCGACATTCTGCTTATGTCATCTGCTCCAATTCCCTGAGCGCCATCCAGAGCCTCAGTGATCCGTATCCGGTTCACCCTTTCGTGCACCGGATCCAACGCTCTCTTCAGCAGCTGGTGGACGACAGTTCTCCGGTTAGCTTTATGTGGGGTCCTGGCTATGTCGGTATCCCTGGGAACGAAGCTGCAGATGACGCGGCCAAGGCTGCGGTCCTCTAGCCTCGGACAGCTTCTTGTTGGGTCCCTTCATCAGATTGTAGCAGGGTCATTTGTCGGCACATTTTATCGCTGTGGCATACCGATTGGGGGCCTTGAAACCTCTTCCCGCGGCTTGGATGTCCTCCTCACGGCCTTCTCGGCGGGAGGAGGTTGTTTTGGCCCGGTTACGAATTGGACACTGCCGGTTCAGCTATCGCCATCTGCCGACGGCTGCGCCGGCGCCGTTCTGCCCATGTGGGCAATTACTGACGGTCCGCCACATTTTAAGGTCCTGTCCAGATTTTAACACACTGCGTCTTGATCTTGGCCTGCCATGTACTCTGGATGCCCTTTTAGCGGATGACCCAGGAGCAGCTGCTCGCGTTCTTCGTTTTATCAACTTGACAAACCTGTCTAAGTACATTTGATTATGCTTTTTTTTTAATCCTCTGCCTGTCTTTGTCTTTTATAATATTGTCCCTTTTAGTTGCTGTTTTTAACCTTGTGCCTCACAGTGCATTCCTAACTTAGTCTGGGCGCTAATGACCATTGTAGTTGTGCACCAAAAAAAAAAAAAAAAAAAAAAAAAAAAATTGACCGAAGATTGAAAAAGATGATAAACTTACTTTGGTATTGGGATACTTTTCCTTGAGTTCTACATATAGTTCTGATATGTTGCGTAGCAGCAGTCTTTTTTGCATCTGTACATGTACATTTCCCATTTTCACCGTTACATAATCTTTTTTTCCAGGTATTATTTGGCTTATGTCATTATTTTCATAAAACTCCGACACTAGCACCTCAATTTCTTACCCTGAGTCTGCTGAATTTGTGGAAGCACTCCTTGGGTTGCTTTTATTTTCCTAGCTTGCTTTACCATATATCTAGAAACATTGAATTCCTTTGGAGTGTAGTCAATTGACTAGCTGGAAGGTGCAAGGATAAGAATAGCTGCTTTTTACTGGCGTGTGGATATGGCACATTTTTCTTTTAAATCGTGCGCAATTTTGTCCAAATCAGAGCATTTCTGGTATGATTCCTGTCCCTTTGGAGCAAATAATTCTTCCTCTTCCACTATTAGTGTGTCAGTTATTTTGTGTTTTAATTCCGTTTGAGCTTCTTGTAGTTTTCTTCTACCATAGCTGGACCTGTCTCTTTTCCCAACTTTGTGTGTCCTCATAGGAGACAAACCAAGATCAGTCACTGAAGTATTTAATTGGTCATCTGCTGTGGTTGTAGGTGGCTGATACTCTTCGTCACTGTCACGTAAATTATCAGAATATTCATTTTTTAGCAGTGTAACACACCTGGAACATAAATTTTGTCCTGGTTTCATGTTAAGTCCCATGCACTGATTCACTTTAAATACTGATTTTATATCAATTTTTCTGAGGCTACACTTCACTGTCTTCTTATGAATCCGAAATGGATCAAAACAACTTCTTTGTAGGAAAGAATACTTATCCAGAAACATTTTCATATGATGATAACAAACACTAAAGTTTCCTGGAACTGTACTTCTTGTGCCCACAGGGTGTATCCCGGATCTCCATAGCAACAAATCTTGGTCAGATTCATCTAGATCATACAGTACAAAGCGAATGCCACATTTTGTTCTATATGTTGTGTTATGACATTCAGATGCCTGTGCTCTACCAATACTGCAACTTGTTTGAACAAAAGCACCACTAGTACACTCTTCTGCCTCCATACTGACTTTCCACAACAGTACTGACCAGTCTGAACTAGAATCTTAAAAACATGAATAACCTGTAATTGTTGCTTGTTTCCTTTGTTGTTCCTGCCTAACAATGACTCATTCTGTCCCTGAAAACTACCATTATTCTGTTGCCTAATGGTTCCCAAAAATTACTGCAGCTTTATCTGAAACGAGCTGTGTGCACCATCACTATTACTTGCTAAATCATGTTAAAAGAAACATAACCAAATACATCTCTGTCAACTTTTATCACACACAGATGCCTTGCAATCACAAGTTGAAATTTTGCCACATATTATAGTATGGCCTGCTTATGCAGTGTTTGAAATTTGGCTCGGATATCACTTGTCCCTTTTGTGCTGCCACACTTAGAAAATCCATGTTTTTCAGGTAGTTTTTCAAATTTTTGTATTTTCATGTGCATGTAACTCTGTTTGTGTGACTGATATGGGCATGATGAGTTCTGTGTGTGTTTAGGCCACATTAAGCGTACCACAAAAAAATTTATACCGTTTTTGAGTGAATTATATTTGGCATAGATGGCACCTACAATATGTACCTTTTAATGTATTACATTTTTTAATCACATTTTGGAATTTTGTATTTTCCCTCAGAAATATGTTGTTGGTGTTTTGATTCATGGAGTGTGCTCTCTAAATGGATGTTACTGGGTTGTAAGAATTTCACTGGGCTGTGCGGAATAGTTCCAAAGTTATTAAGACATGAAGTTGGGTCTGAAGGAAGATTGCCAGATGCGGGTTGCAATTTCTGGGTCACGCCACCTTCTTTCGCGAGCCATAATTCTGGAACTAATTGGCAGGGGAACTTAAAATTTTATACATGAGTGTTCCACACTTTGTAGCATTGGTGTGCTAAATTTCAGCCAAATCTGAGACTATCAGCTGGAGCATTTTCTCAGAATGCTTGAATTGACATGGAATGACCCTATTGGGAGAAGTTTGCACATATGTTCTGGACACTACAGCAAACTTGTGCTCTCTCAATACACTTTTGGAGGCTGTGGCTGTTTGGGTAAGATCATTTCAGGATATTACCATCTGCAATGTTTATCTTCCTCCCGATGTTGAAGTGTCGTAGTGCATATTGTTTGCTTTGGTTTCCCAGCCGCCCCCCCCCCCCCTTTTCCTTTGGTGACCTTTGCCTGGCACAGCTTGACCTTTGCCTGGCACAGCTTGACCTTTGCCTGGCACAGCTTGACCTTTGCCTGGCACAGCTTGACCTTTGCCTGGCTCAGCTGGATCTTTATCTCTTGAATACTTGTACCCCACACACCAATGTGGTGCACAGAACTTTCTCAGCCATTGACCTTTCCATTTGCAGCCCTCGTCTTCTCCAATCTACTCACGGGAGAATCCACAATGACCTGTGTGTTAGTGACCACTTCGTGATTCTCCTGTCCTTCCCTCAGCATCATGCCCCAGATGCCTACCCAGATTGGCTCTCAACACTGATGGGTGGTGTGTTTTCGCCTCTGCTGTCACCCTTTGCTCTCTGCCGCATGGATGTATTAATGAGGCAGTCAAGAATACAACTAAAACCCATCTTCCAGCAGTAGATTTAGCAGTCCTCTGTTCCTTGGGTCCCTAACGGAAGACAGTACCTTGGTGGTCCTCAGAAATTGCAGAGGCTATTAGAGATCATAGGCGGGCTCTCCAATGCCATAAGTGGCACCCATTGATGCAGTACCTCATTGCCTTTAAGTGGCTGAATGCTTGGGCCCACCCCCCAATAAAACAACGGAAGCAAGAATGCTGGGAATGGTATGTTTCAACCATCGGAGCACATACCTCTCCTTCACAGGTTTGGGGTAAGATCAGATGTCTCTACAGATAACAACCCGTACAGGTGTACCTGCTATTACCTTAAATGACACTGTCTACACTGACCCAAACGCCATTGCCAAACATTTTGCACAGTGGGTGGAATGGAAGCAATTATCTTGTACAACATGCTGCCTATAGGCATATAATGCCCCATTTAGTGAGTGGGAATTCTTCAGTGTCCTCGCCCACTGCCCTGATACAGGCCGGCCGGAGTGACCGTGCGGTTCTAGGCACTACAGTCTGGAGCCGAGTGACTGCTACGGTCGCAGGTTCGAATCCTGCCTCGAGCATGGATGTGTGTGATGTCCTTAGGTTAGTTAGGTGTAATTAGTTCTAAGTTCTAGGCGACTGATGACCTCAGAAGTTAAGTCGCATAGTGCTCAGAGCCATTTGAACCAAGCCTGATACAGACCCAGAGCCAGACCACATCCACAACCAAATGATCAAGCACCTACTGGTGCATTTTCAACATAATATCCTTGTCATCATTAACCGCATCTGGAGCTAGGGCGAGTTCGCACCACAGTGGCAAGAAAGCATCATTGTCCCAGCGCTGAAAACAGGTAAGCACCCTCTAGAGATTGACAGTTATCACTCAATAAGTCTCACCAAAGTTCTCTGTAAGTTGCTTGAACACATGGTGAACTGATGGCTGTGTTGCCTCCTTGAGTCTTTGCATATTCTGGCTCTGTCCTAGAGCAGTTCTCGCCAAGGCCTTTCCACTACTGATGATTTGGTTTACCTGGAGTCTGCCATCTGAACAGCTTTTGCCCAACATTAATACCTTATAACCATCTTCATCGACCTGGAGAAGTCTTATGACACCATGTGGCGACACCAAATCATCACTACCTTACACAAGCGAGGTATCTGGGGTCCACTCCCAATTTTTATCCAGAACTTCCTGTTGCACCATACATTCCAAGGTTTGAAAATTAGTGCTTCCCACAGTACCCCCATATCCAAGAGCTTGGGTGACTGCAGGGCTCTTTACTGAGTGTTCCTCTCTTTCTAGTTGCCATAAATGGTCTAGTAGCAGCTGTTGAGTCCTCAGTGTCGCCCTCCTTGTATGCTGACAACTTTTGCCTCTACTATTCATTATCTAGTGTGGGTATCGCTGTACATCGAATGCAAGGTGCCATACAAAAGGTGCAGGCATGGTCCCTCACCCATGGTTTTCAGTTTTCAGCCACGACTCAAATCATGCACTTCTGTTGATGTTGTACCATTCACCCACAACCAGAACTTTACCTCGACGACTAACTACTCAATGTGGTGGAGACTACCGCTTTCTAGGACTAGTCTTTCACGCTCATTGACAAGGATTCCCCACCTTCGCCAGCTTAAGTGAAAAGTGGCATAGCTGCACTGCAATACACTTCACTGCCTGAGTAACAACAGCTGTGGTGAAGATCTCACTACACTTCTGCAGCTTTACAAAGCCCTGATACAGTCTTGTCTTGATTATGGGAGTCTGGCAAACGGTTTGGCATCACCCCTCAGTGTTACGGTTACTGGATCTGATTCACCACTGTGGGGTTCGACTTGCGACAGGAGCCTTTTGAAGTAGCCCTGTAAACAGCTTACTCGTAGAGGATGGGGTCTGTCCGTTGCAGACCAGGTACCAACAACAGCTTTTCAGTTATTCTAGACACGTTTGCAACTCCCTTAAGCACCCAAAGTACCGTCTCCTCTTTCCAAGCATGGAAGTCAATTTCCTGCAATGGTGGCCCAGATCAGGGGTTATGATCACAATCTACATTCAGTCACTCCTCCCTAAAACTCCAGCTATTTCCTCTACCACCTCTCCTCTGGGCCCACTCATGTACACCTCCATGGTGCATATCTCGGCCACAGCTTTTTCTTGATTCATCACAAGGTTCAAAAGACTCGGTTCACCTGAGGCCCTCCACCACCAATTTTTCCCCACCTTTGCACATCCCTGGGTTCAGGAAAAGGCTAAACTGATGGATTGGTGATTGCTGGTAACATAGGCTTTTCTTATACGCATATGGGATGTACTGAACTGTGCTCCTTTTTGGATGGCTGTAGTGCTTTCTCTGCGGAGTTGGTAGCCATCTCTCATGCTCTTGAGCATATCCGTTTCTGCACTGGGAGTCCTTTCTCATCCACAGCGACTCCTTTACCTTCGCCATCCTTTGTTTGTGGCTATCCGGGATCCCCTGTGTGCCCTTGAATAATAGGGATGCTCAGTGACCTTCGTCTGGACCCTGGGCCACCTTGGGATCCCAGGGAATGAATTTGATGATAGCCTAGCCAAACTGGCTACCAGTGAACCGACTCTTGAGATCAGTATTCCGGTAGCAGTCCTCCGATCTGTATTACGCCATGAAGTTTTAGGAATCTAGAATGGCTCACTCTGGCTTAACCAACAAACTTTGGGTGATAAAGGTGACAACAAATCTGTGGAGGTCCTTCAAGCAGGCCTCTTGAAGGACGGGACTGTGGTCTACATTTTGCTGAACTGCCCCAAACTGGCCGCCCTGCAGCAGACTCTTGATCTCCATGATTCACTACCCCTGGTATTAGGACACAATTTCACAGTTGCTGACGTAGTTTTGCATTTTTATTCATGAAGGGGACTTTCACCACTTGCTTTAAGGGGGCTCCACTTACCCTTATCGATGCATTGAGGGATTGGCAGAAAACTCTGTTGCCTCCTCTGCCCAGACAAGGCTGCGGCTGTCAGGGCTTGGTGGTCCACCCTGGCCCTCACCCTATCTGTTCTTTTACTCTTCTTCCCATCCTCTCACATGGTGTGTTTGACTTGTTCATCTTATGTCTGTGTTTTTCTTGCCCTGTATGTGATGGTAGTCTTTCCTACGCAATTTCTGAGTGGTGTACCTGTGGTAAGTGACTGGGGATGGGGGAAGTATGTTTCCTCATTGCATTCTGGTCTCAGGGCCTTCTGGCGACTTCTTAGACAGGGCATCTTGCCTACTTTTTTCCTGTATTTCCCCTTTATTATTTTTTGTCCCTCATCTAGCCTTTGTTGACCTTTAGTAAGCCTGGAGTTTTCTTCCTCTGGGTTTTGCACAATAGGCCATCTCTGATCTACAGTCATGTAGACCTCTGTGTTTGAGGAAAACTGGACTGATGACCAGTAGTTCCAGTAGTTTGATTCCTTTAATCATCCAACCAACCAACAAATACTGTCATCCCTCAGATCATGTACCTTTCCTCCTCATTCACCCTGCATAGTGGTTCCCCTTGTTTGGAACATGTGCTTTTTTTCCCCAAAGAACAAACTTGGTTCACAGAAGAGTGTCATGATGAATGGAGACATAGTAGAAAATGGTAATAACAGCTTATACTGCATCAGACATTGGGTATTTTCTCACATTTAATAGAGTTAATAACAAATTAGGGATCAAGGTTATTTGTGAAATAACATGAAAATATATGGGTTATAAATTTGCATCAACAGAGCAACACTCAATCCTCATATTGTATCTACAGCTGTCAATAATAATTCATAACGTGAAATGAGAACTTAGTTTAGAAAGTAGTAAAATGTGTTCCATGCTGAATAATGGTACTAAAATGTCTTATCAGTAATGTTTCAAGATTGATAATGCATCTTTATAACCCCCCCCCCCCCCCCCCCTCTCTCTCTCTCTCTCTCTCTCTCTCTCTCTCTCTCTCTCTCTCTCTCTCTCTCTCTCTCTCTCTCTCTCTGTGTGTGTGTGTGTGTGTGTGTGTGTGTGTGTGTGTGTGTGTGTGTGTGTGCGCGCGCGCGCCCCTTTCAGTGTAGAGTGGAAAGATGGAAAGATATTGCTAATATTCCTAGTGACAGACATCCTATGAGTGTGTGTTTTTAATGAGAGACATTCAGCAGTGAATTCCCAGAATTGGACATTTATGTATATTCATAGTGTATTTTTTTCAACCTTCGTAAAAAAATTTCTGACTTCATACTTGCTCCACATGCATTGTTCACACTCCATTCTCCACCAGGCTTCTTTTTTTCACATGACAAACTATTTATTTCTGACATTACAATGTTTGAATCACTGGTCTTTATAATAATTTTCTGTGATGGAGTAGTCTTGTCACAGAATTACATTTGATAATCCTCCTTACCGCATGTTCTCCTTGTTCATCCAAACAAAGCAATAGTCTCCTTTCTGTTTGAGGTCTGCTCCCACTCTTTTTCACCTTGGCCTTCTACTTGCAAGATTACATGCCTACTCTTCTTACACATTCTATCTTCCTGTAAGTGCACTTGTATTTTTTCATATTTCAGCTGTAGAGTTAACGGCAGTGAACTGTTGCAGGAACGCTCGCTGGTTCTTGATCAGCCAGTGAAAATTGGTCGATCAGTTGCAAGAGCCCGCGCAGCCCAAAACAATGCAATCTTTGATTGCAAAGTGTTGTCCAGAAATCATGCGCTGTTGTGGTATGAAAATGGAAAGGTATTTGTTTGTTTTGCTTACATCTCCAGTGATGACATTTTATTCAGAAAATAAATATTTACTGCAATAAATGTAAGGACATGTGCATTATACATCATACAAGTTTATGTTTATTTAAAGCTTTCAGTCATTAAAATATAGTATTCTGAATATTTCTGAAGATATATGTGGGCAAAAACACTAGATGATTTGTGTGTTGATTGTCCTGTTGTAGCCACTTTGTATTTCATTGTAAATGCTTTGTATGTTGATAAAATTTATCAGTGTTTGATAACATGATCCAGTGAGGTATCCTCATGGTAATAGCAATGTTTCTGGATGTGCAAAGGCATTGTGTGCTACCTTGTCAGGCATTTTCATTTATTCGTTCTTACTTCAACACAAAATGACTTGCTGCTAATGTACATAAACTGAACAATAGCTTAATCCAGATGGTTTTCGGTAACACATCATGAAAGAGATAAAGAAGACCTGTGTGAAATCCAAAATGTTAGTTGGTTTTTAATGGAAAAGTTTGCAGCTTTGTGACATAGTACACAAACAAAGAATTTTATCATTAGGTGACAGTGACAGGAAGAATACTATTTTGCTATAAGTGCAATTATCTACTTGAATCTTTTAACTGCGAGGGAAGCTACAACTGCTTAAAATCTGCTACTTAGGATTATAAATTCTGGGACAGCATCTGCTCATGATTTTTTAGATTGTTTCTCAGAAATTTTTAGGCAAATGTTGTGATGTTTTATTAATTTGACTTAAGTACTTTGTGCACATTAAACAGAACAAATTAATAGGAGAAAACATTTTATGTATCACACATCCAAGTGATACAATGAACCTTACTCATAAAGTGACAACTGTGCGTGCTCTAAGGTCCTAATTGAGTTATTTGTATTCTGTGAGCAATATACTACCAAGTGAGCAATTTGATTACACCTTATAATGAGCTTCTAATCTTTAAATGCACGTACTGTATCTCACTTTCCCAAACTCTGATTGTTCCTGTGCATATAAAGAAAAATATTGTCCATATGCATTGTTACCACTATGAACTGATAGTTGGTCTGCTTCTCTACACTTTATTCAGATTTGTATGAAATAAAGAAATAGATGAAACACCTAGTATAATCAAAAGTTATCGTTTTCAGAAAAGTGTTAATTTTTGTGTTGTGTTTTTTTGACTTATTTCAGACATTATAATGTTCTGTCTATATTGCATGAGGCATATTTGCACATACTTAAAATATCGATCACCATACAACACTGTAGTCGATACCATTTTGCTTACTTGTTGGCTGTCTCTCTTAAGTACTTAAATTTGCATTTTATATTAAAAGTTGAAAAACAAAGTAACTAACTGCATTTTTTTTCTGCTCATATTTGTTTATTTCAAACTGGTTTTTGGCTTATTAGACTATCATCAAGGAAACAACTGGTGAGTGTCTACGAAAGACATTAGTGTTCAGGAGCCAAACTTCAGAAACAAAGATACCTTCAATGCATACAGAATCTCTGGTTGTGACATTGGGTGAGAGACGTCAAATCAAATACCCATCACTCATGTTATACACCAAGCATGTTGATGAGTTACAGTACCTCTGTTAAAAATGCAATTGTAGTATGGATAGTATCAAATACAGTAGGCCTATATAATGAAAATGTACAATATTGAAGTATACGAATTGTATGAATATAATACTAAACATTATGAGGAAAAACAAAGTAAGATGATGATGACTGGTTTGTGGGGTGCTCAACTGCGCAGTCATCAGTGCCTGTACAAAGGCCCAATTTTTTTCACACTTCAATTTTTTACACTCTCTAATCTAGCCACTATCACGGATGATGATGATGATGATGATGATGATGATGATAACACAAACGCCCAGTCCTCGAGCAGAGAAAATCCCCAACCGAGCTGGGAATCGAACCCAGGACTCATTGATCCAGAGAAGCAACAAAGTAAGATGTATGACAGTTCTATTGCGGCACAAGATTTTGGATATGAATGTGATCAATTAGGGTTGAGCTTTGGGAGTGTGTGCCTGTTCGAGTGGCTCATATGAAGTGTAAGAGTGGAAATGTGCTCCACTGTAATTGATCATTCAGAATCAAGCGGAGTTTTTGAGCTAAATGCTTATTGACATTAGATGACACTGATAGGCTAAAGTGTGTCCTTGTTGGCTATATGTTGTACTTCTGTGTGCAGTTTGTATCTCTGACCATCTGTGCATTTGAATGTAGTGGGAGATTTCGTAAGTAAGACTACACTTTTGCTGAACGTTTCCACAAAACACTGTACCATGCCATTAGACGCAGGGTGAAACGGAGGTATGATAACATGCATAATTCCATTCTGGGTGCAAAACCACTGAAAATCCATGGATGTGAACTGCAGATCATTATTTGTGATGAGTTCATGGGGCTCCATTAGCAGAAAAAAATAGTTACGAGGATCTTAAAGGTAGTTTTTATCATGGTCTGTTGCATTTTTATTGTGTATGGAAAATAAGAATATGTGTCTTACAAAAATCAAACACATTGGACATCGAAGTGGTCCTGCAAATTACACATGTAACCAGTCCCACAGATGGCTAGGTGTGCCATGGCTGGTAGGTTTGGGATGGTACCAGTTGCTGCAACTGACAAGCCTGTCATTTTTTGAACCACTCATCCAATATCTTCGTCTAACATGGCCAACACATGCACAGTTGGGCAAGATTCTTCATTCTGGAAATGACCCAGTGGGACTTACGCAAGAGTTACTGTTGGGTAAGTGCATGCTACAGTCGGTTCAGCCCAAACATCCATAGTACCAGAAAAATGAGATTTCTACTCTTGCTCTCTATAAGGTGGCAGCACTCTCCAAACATACCTTGATTGTGACTGGGCATCACAAGAACACAGCTTGGAAGTGTATATCGTTCGTTACCACTGAATATTTACAACAGATGAACTTCTCAGGTAGCTTGTGCATGGCATACCTGTAGCTAATACAGATGAACTTTGCTGTCTCTTGACAGTCTGTGAGTTAGTCAGATGGACTGAAATTAACTCACTCGCAGACACTTGTTGCTAACTGTTCCTATTGCTCCATAAATAGCAATTTCCCATGTCGGACCTGCTGCAGCCACAGTAGACGAGATGGAACTGTAGTAGCTTCTTAATGGTACTGTGATCCATAGCATAATTGCAAGAACTGTGGTGGATCTGTGACAAAAGTGAACAAGTGTTGGTGGTGCATTGACTTTCATTCCTGTTGGCCAAAGGATCTCCATCTGCACCTGTATTATGTGGAACCAAAGTATTCCCAGTTTTACAGTGCTCTCTCTGGCAGTTGGCAACACTATCGGCGAATGGATATGATGTGCTGATGGAAGTGTCGGGCAAGCAGAATGTAATCCTAATTAGTGAGTTCTATTTGGAGGCAGACTCTCACCATTGGGAGACACCTGGCAAGTAATGTGCCTTTGTGGTGACAGCCTCTCGTGGTGCTGCTGTGTACAACTTGAGCTATGTAAACAGCAATTATGGAAGTGCAAAACTCTCAGAAGCACTACTCCATTCTGGTGGTCTTCCTGATTGAACAGTAAGACACTTCTGAAAAGGCGAAGGATGCTGTGTCATGAAAAAGAACAAAGAAGTTCTGTGGAGTAGGTTGAAGGAAGTGCTTGGGGCCAGCTGGTTTGCATGAACTGGCACACCAGTCTAAAGATTGAATCCTTATGTGTAGCTGCTATGGCAGTGATGGGAAACTTTCCCACAGATGGTTCTAATTGTGAATCAATGTGGAAATTGACAGTCTGTTATTTATCCTACAGACCCATAGAACTGTAGGCAGTGTGTTGCCATTCTTGTCCTGAGCTGACATACAAAATGAGTGGAATATTGGTTATTTGATAAGAAAAGAGCCCAGTATTGTAATCTCTAAGCTTTACATTTAGGCAACTTTGACTTATTGTGAAAAATGTGGGCAGCAGAAGCAGCAGCTTGTTATCTCTGACCAGATGAAATTTGTTGCCGTAGACAAGAAAATATGTAACATTTGGGTACTAAGTGTAATTGACAATACCTCATTCTCTATCTGTGAATCTTTTTTTGTGCCAGGGTCAAGATCTTAAAGGAAAACGCAATATGCCATTTGGAGCCCTCTGGATACTTACACGATAGAACGTCCCTGACGCCATATGGTGATTCATCCATGGCTAGCATGAGTGGTAAATGAGGCTGATACTAGGTTAGGTATGGGGAAATTTTGAGACATTACTTCAGCTTACGAAATGCTTGGTGGCAATCCACAACGCACCAGAAAGGGATACCTTTTCTCTGTACTTGATTCAGGGGATTGACTATCGTCGCAATTTGGGGGATAAATTTGGCATAATACATAACCGTGCCCATGGAAATCCGCAGTCCGTTACATTCTTTGGTAGTGGAATATGGGCAATGGCTGACAAATTCTCTGACATCAGTTTAAGGTCTTCCTGGCTATAGATACAGCATATAAAAGGGGTATCCAAACCAAAGTACTCTCCACTTGCACTACTACACCTGTCTAATCTTTTATTCCATTTTTTCAAAACATTATTGAATTTCATCTTTTATGATGCTTGACAGCACCTCCACAGTTTTTTTTCTTCACCTCAGCAACATCAGCAATACACTTTCCTTTCACGTCTCTCTTCATTGTAGGAAATAAAAGTTGCAGGACGCAGGTTGGTTAAATGTGGGAGATAAGGAGCAGGGATAATACCATTTTTGGTCAAGAACTGTCATACAGACAAGGCTGTGCGAGTGGGGGCATTGTCATGATGGAAAACCCAGTCACTTGACTGTCACAAATGGGCTGCTTCTGCAGCACGCTGTTGCACAGTCTTTTGAAAACTTCCAAGTAGAAAGCTTGGTTAACTGTTTGGCCCCATGGAATAAACTCTGAATGCAAGACTCCTATTACATCAGGAAAAAAAAGCATTGTTTAATATTTGGTTTCACCTGACAAGCTTTCCTGGGGCAAGGCAAACTTGATGTCTTCCACTGGCTTGATTGTTGATTAGATTCAGTATTGTAAGCATAGCACCAAGTTTCATCACCTGTGATAATTTTTTAAAAACAGTTTGGATCATTTCAGGACTCTTCTTTCAAAACACAGCATGCTTCCACACGATCTTTTTGTTCAGCAGTCGTGGCATGAATTTGGCAGCCATCTGTTTCATTTCCAAACCTTCTGTCACAGTTTGCTGCACTGAACTCCAAGTTACTCTCAACAGCTCCAAAATTTCTTCAGTGGTCCACTGTCGATGGCTGCATGAATGTTTCCAACATTTTCATGTATTTGGGCTGTGGAAGGACAACCAAGACAAGGTTTTTCATAAATTGACATTTCACCATTGCTGAAATGGGAAAACCATTCAAACACATGAGTTTCCCCCATAGCATCATCCTTGTACATCGTTTTTAACATTTCATGACTTTCTGTTGCACTTTTTATGAGGAAAAAGCAGAATTTCACCACTGCAAACTGTTCACAAAAATTCAGCTGTTGTAGAAATGACATGGAACAGTTCTACAACAGCATTTACACAGATACTCCGCAAACCACCGTACAATTTGTGGCAGAGGGTACCCTGTACCACTACTATTCACTTTTTACTGTTCCAATCATAAATAGATGGAGGGAAAAGCAACTGTCTATATGCCTCCATTTGAGCTTATCTTCATGCTCCTTACGTGCAATGTATGATGGTGGCAAGTAGAATTTTTTGCAGTCCGCTTCAAATGTTGGTTCTCTAAATTTTTTGAATAGTATTTCTCAAAATTTTTTGAATAGTGTTTCTCAAAAAGAACAATGCTTTCCCTTCAGGGATTCCCATTTGAGTTCCCAAAGCATCTCTGTAATACTCACGCACTGTTTGAGCCTACTGGTAACAAATCTACGAGCCCACCTCTGAATTGCTTTGATGTCTTCCTTCAAACTGACCTGGGATGGATCCCAAACACTCGAGCAGTACACAAGAAGAGATTGCACCAGTGTCTATATGCAGTCTTTCCCAAAATTCTCCCAGTAAACCGAAGTAGACCATTTGCCTCCCCTACCACAGTTACCACATGCTCGTTCCACCTCATATTGCTTTGCAACATTACACCCAGATATTCAAATGACGTGACTGTGTGAAGGAGGACACTAGTAATACTGTTCTGAATATTACAGGTTTGATCTTCCTACTCATTTTCATTAACTTACATTTTTCCACATTTAAGGCTAGCTGCCATTCACCACACCAAATGAAAATTTTGTCTAAGTCATCTTGTATATTGCTACAGTTACTCAACTTTGGTACCTGGGGCATCATCAGCAAACAACCACAAATTGTTGCTGACCCTGCCCACCAAATCATTTATGTATACAGAGAACAACATTAGTCTTGTCACACTTCCCTGGGACACTTTTAACGATACTCTTGTCTCTGATGAGCACTCACTGTCGAGGACAACATACTGGTTCTATAATTGAAGAAGTCTTCAGGCTACTCACATATCTGTGAAAGTATTCCATATGCTCATACCTTCGTTAACAGCTTGCCATGGGTCGCCGTGCCAAATACTTTTCAGAAATATAGAAATGTGGAATCTGCTTGTTGCCCTTCATCCATGTTTTGCAGTATATCATGTGAGAAAAGGGCAGGCTGAGATTTGCACAAGTGATGCTTTCTAAAACCGTGCTGATTCGTGGACATAACCTTCTCAGTCTCAAGAAAGTTTATTATATTCGAACTGAGAATATATTCAAGGATTCCGCAGCAAACAGAAGTTAAGGATATTGGTCTGTAATTCTGTGAGTCTATTCTTTAACCCTTCTTACATACTTGAGTCACCTGTGTTTTTTTTTCTTGTCGCTTGGGACTCAGTGCTGGGCAAGAGATTCATGATAAATGCAAGTTGGGTAAGGAGCCAATGCTGTAGAGTACTCTACATGTATAAACTCTGCCAAAACTCATCCCTACCTTCCTTCAGTGACATTCAGCTTACTGATTAATCGCTCTGTGTGCTCCTAGTGGCAAAACATCATACTACAAAAGCTCTGCCGATGAAACAATTAGTATAGTTTCTCTTAGGTAACCCCCGTATACTTAATAGAAGGCTTACAAAAACTATCATTTTGGCATGTTATACTTCAGCCCACTCTGTGTGCTCCTAGTGGCAAAACATCATACTACAAAAGCTCTGCCGATGAAACAATTAGTATAGTTTCTCTTAGGTAACCCCCGTATACTTAATAGAAGGCTTACAAAAACTATCATTTTGGCATGTTATACTTCAGCCCACTTTTCAAAAGGATTGAAAATTTGGCATGTTATACTTCAGCCCACTTTTCAAAAGGATTGAAAAAACTTATTGGAGATTTGATATATGATCCTCTTGAGATCTTCCTATCACCACTATGTCATTCAGTTAACTGACACATCGTGAAGTGTAGGCAATAGTTTGTTGTCAAAATCTCTGAAAGATTATATGTATGCTTGCAACACTGACAGATAACCTGTTGTATTTATAGAGGTCATAAGGAGTATTTAATACCAGAATGGCTTTAGAGAATTTTTTCATCCTGGAGAAAATCGGGATTAAAAAAAAAACAAAAAAAAAAACCTTCAGTTGCAAAGGAAATGCACTATACACAATAACAAAACAGTGCTCATACAAGTGTCTGCCAACAGCAAAGTGTGTCTAAGGCTTTAGGAAGACTATGCAGTGCTTTGTAACAACAAATTGCCTCCAATGAGCATGGCGTGACAACTATTTAAATTAGATTCGTTTGAGCAGTTGCAGGCAGGCTCTTGCACATGCACAGTTGAGTCGCATATGAGTAGTACCTTCTTCCGCTTCTGGTTACAGAAGTGTGACTGGGCGCTACTACTTAATATTGCCCCAGTTCGGAAATGAGTAAATCTGGGGCTGATGCACAGCCAGTCTGAGTTGTTGTTGTGGAGGTGGGTCGTCTCCACGTGACCTGTGTTTACGTTTAGTGATTTTTTGTTGTTTCCTCTTTGTTTATTGCTCTCACGTTAAATGATAACAAAACATATTTTTGTGGCCGGGAGCTATCAAATGAATTAAAATACGTTCGCGTAATTACGGAAGGCTAAAATATGTCATTAGTTTTAGATTTTATTTCCACCTTTCTGACAGTCAAACATTAATCGCCTTACAGAACAATGAAGCTATTTTTACCGGTTTCCTAAAGATCTTTTCTGTTGAGGCACTCAATTTATTTGAAACAAAGTGTTTAATTTCACACTATTGGCTAGTTTCAACTGTTCGCTGCATTTCAAGTGATCGTATGGCATTATGCCATAATAAAGAACCAAACATGAGATAATACAGTACTGGTACTCCAAGAAAATTTACATACGAATGTGCATTTTAAGCTGAATTATGCGTTTTAGTATGGTTCACGAAATTTCAACACTCCTAAAGTATCCTCTGATGTCTTGTTTCTTTTATGACATAATTTAAGGTCTTTTAATGTTTTACACGTATGAACATATGGGCTTCCTGCATCGTCGTAGCTGCCCAAGCGCAGTGACACTTGTTATCTGGCGCTCTCTTGCAACTGTTGAAACGAACCTATTTCTAACAGGTCGCGGGAAAATATTGCAAATGGTGGTCTGAAAAGCGTTACATTGAAAGCAGATTTCCTTTTGCGTAAGATGAATGATGTGCGAGAATGTACGATGAATTTCTTAAATCCCAAAGCTTTTGACTCTCATTTGAAAATCAACTCTTTGAGGTCGACCATTTAGAAGAATTTCGAGCCCAGAAGATCAGACATTTACGACATTATTAAAATTTTTACTGGCAAGTTAGTGTGATGTATCCTAAAGTGTAACAAGCGCAAAAAAGATCCACATTATATGTGGAAGCTTAGCTTCTCTTCCAACTTATTAATCTTCGAGACAAATATTATATGTGAATGCTACGTATATTAATTTAAACCATCAACTTTTCTTATTTGTGTGTTCGCGCTACGTAACAATGATCTTGCTATTGGCTGACATCACGTGTCCTGAGCTGTCATAAGCTAGCGATATCACATGACATGAGCTATGACTGGCTTACAAACGCGCATCGCAATCTTGGTTTCAATGCTTCAGAAAGTGACATGCAGTGTTTGCTGGAATTCGAATTTATACCTTCATAATACGCAAATATGCGGCGTACATGTTGCTGGAGGTCTTTCAAAACATGTTTTTCCTCCTGAGTTTCGTTTTCTAAAGTGCCGGGAAATTCTACTCTGGTATATAAAACCATAAACATTCAAAGGATTGATGAGTTTTACAGTGCCGAATAAGAGTGTACTGTCACTTATCATGGAAAAAGTGTATTTTCACCCGGGAGAAAGTGTATTTTTAACCGGGAAATCTGGGGAATTTTTTTTTCCTTGTCCACGTATACACCCTGTATGTTCAAAACTTAACATTTTTTTAGTTAACGAAAAAGTTCTTTAATGACAGTGGTTTCCTATGATCTGAGGCCCCCTTGCGAGTCCAGGGGTAAGAATAGGCCCGAGGTATTCCTGCCTGTCGTAAGAGGCAACTAAAAGGAGTTTCACACATTTCAGCCTTTATGTGATGCTCCCCTGTAGGGTTTGACCTCCAATCTTCAAAATTTTCCTGAAGAGCTAGCCAATTGGGGAATGGCGCCTTACACGGTGCATTGTGTCCATTGTGCATTGAGATCTTTGGCCCATTTTCTCGTCATCGCATTGCAGTCCCGTCCATTCTCCGTCTCTTGGGCGAGGACACCTTCCTAGGTGTTTTTTCCACCATGCACTATGCAGCGTCGCTTTCTGTGTCAACGATGACCATGGACTTTTTTGCACCTGATATCCAGCACAGTAGCCAGTCCCTTGTGGTAAGGCCACCATTTACCCTATTGGTTGTAGCCCCCTGACCACACAGCTGATGCCTGCACTGTGAACTCCCCACATATGCCAAGGGGTGGATGCCCATCCCCCTGGGGCATCGGAACTCCCGGCAATGGCCATCCTGCCAGGTGACCTTTGCTGAGGCTGGGTGGCACCCATGGTCGGAGTGGTTGGCATCAGGGCAGATGACACGCGATGAAGCGTAGTCCATCATTTCCTGCTGGTGGTGAAACACCAGCAGTCTCTAAGCATTCATGAGCTCAATTCAGTGCACAGAAGTGCGACCCCAAATTGTTCCCCTCCCTGGCCACACCATGGGAGAAACGACAGGCTAAGGATGGTGGCGAATCTTATTCGCCCCTGTACCTTGTCTGTTAGAGAGCTGATAGAGAATCTTTCATGCCGATGAAGCCTCAATTTTGTTGAGCATTTAGAGGGCAAGTTTGGGGAGGGCTTGTCCAAAATGAGATCTGGGTCAGTCTTGATCAAAACAGCATCCTCTGCCCAGTCACGGGCGTTACTCGCTTGTGACAAGCTGGGGGTGTTTATGTAACCATCACGCCCCGTAAGAGCTTAAATATGGTCCAGGGTGTCATATATCACAGGGACCTTCTTTTGCCGTCTGACGATGAGCTGCACTCCAATTTAGAGCGGTGAGGTGTACATTTCGTCTGATGTGTCCATTGGGGTCTGAGGGATAATCAGGTTGCCACCGGTGCCTTCATCTTGTCCTTCGATGGTGATGCATTGCCTGAGAAGGTCAAGGTGATGGTCTACCGATGTGATTTAAAGCCCTATATCCCTTCCCCGATGCGGTGCTTTAAGTGCTGGAAGTTCGGCCATATGTCTTCCCGCTGTACTTCCAGAGTCACGTGTCGAGATTGTGGACGCCCATCACATCCCAATACTCCATGTGCCCCGCCTCCCATCTGTGTCAACTGCGGAGAGCACCATTCGCCTTGCTCATCAGACTGCAGGATTCTCCAGAAAGAAAGGAAAATCATGGAGTACAAGACCCTCGACCGACTGACCTACACTGAGACTAAGAGAAAATTTGACTGCCTGCATCCTGTGCATATGACATCATCTTATGCCGCCACTACAACAGTTCTGGCACCATCAGTTCCGCCAACCCCAGTCACAACTCAGAGCTGGAAGCCTACACCTGCCCCCTTGATGGTGGGGCGCATTTCCCTCCCTGTTGCTCCTGCACTACCTACTTCGGGAGCAACACCCTCCCAACCATCGGGGATATCAGTCCCCACTTCTGAGCCGGAGAAGCGTAAATCGTCTTAGGTTTCTCTCGCTAGGAGGGGGGTCCCTTGGGTCACTCCCTTCCCAGGTTTCTGCTACTGGGAACGATGACACCCGCCAGTGGCTGAAGAGCCCAAAAGCAGCTGGTCATAGGGCTTCATGCTCATCCTCAGTCCTGGAAACTTAGCCAGTGAAGTCCTCGCAGCTAGGGAAACCCAAGGAGCAGCGACAGAAATCCAAAAAGAAAATCCCCAAGACCAAGAAAGTTGCAGTGGCACCCACACCACCGCTACCTACAAGCTGTGCATCTGAGGATGGGGTGGAGATTTTGGCGTCCACTGAGGACCTAGATCTCGCCAGACTCACAGACACAATGGATATAGACTGCTCAGGCAATAAGTCGGTGGCAGCAGGTGACTACCTCATTGAATGTTCCATGCATTCCGCGTCTCATGATGCCATCGTCCTCCAGTGGAATTGCGGCGGTTTTTTTCCACTGCCTGGCTGAGCTACAGCAACTGTTAAGCTTAACACCTGCTATCTGCATTGCCCTCCAGGAAACCTGGTTGCCAGCAATGCGGGCCCCTGCCCTCCGTGGCTATAAGGGATATTACAGGAACCAATCACTGAAGAGTGCTGTGGCCTCCCACATTGTTGATCCACCTACTGTGGAGAAGACAACCGCACCGAAACAGCACGAGAAGCAATCTAAGGCCATGATCAGGGGGCTGTCTGGGATATGTGATGAGAAGACAGTCCAAGAGGGGCTGTCAGGTGCTGGATTCTGGGGTGCAACTACTAAGCTGCATAACCAGCCAAACAAGAAGAGGCTGCCTCTGTACGTCATCGTAGTGGGAACTGCGACGGATGGTAGCAACATCTTTGGACTAAGGAAACTCTTAGGCTTTCCTGTGAGTGCCGAAGCTCTCCCCCTAGGCATGGACCCTAAGCCACTGTGCTTCAGATGCCAAGCTGAAGGGCATGCGGCTAAATACTGTCGCAGCTGCGGCTAAATACTGTCGCAGCTCACCACAGTGCATAAAGTGCGCTGGTGCGCACGACACCCATACCTGTGACATGATGAGAAGAGGCGGCAACTTGTGCTCACTGCAGTGGGCGACATGTGGCAAACTGGCATGGCTGCCCAGCATTCGCCAGCGATGGCTGCACTGGAGACAAGGCGCAAACCGAGAAGACACGAAGACGGCGTCGTAGGTGCCACCAAGCGATGACACAACTGAAAGGAGAGAAGACAGCTTCCACTGACCAAGGTTGATCGGAATATCGCACCAGTGAGTGGGTCGTGAGGGACCGGACACCAGGTGTTGCACAGCAGGCGCCGCAAATGTGGGAGACGCTCGCCATGCTGGCGGCTGCGATGGAAGAGGTGATTTCAGCCTTCAAAGCCACCATGGATGCAGATAGGGCAGCTTTTAAGGCCGCCCTGACTGCAGAGATGGAGGAGGAGTGCATCCAACTGTAGCAATTGCCCATGACATCTGTGGGGACACCGCAGGCGAAGAGATGATGCCGTCCGTTGTTCCCCCTAATGGAACAGCTGGCGAAAGGACACACAGAAGAAGAAGAAGAAGAAGAAGAAGAAGAAGAAGAAGAAGAAGGAGACAGAGTCTGCCGTAACAACGCCAAAGTCCATAAGTTGCAAGCAGATCTGCTCTGGCAAGTGGGCTACCAGAGAGATCTGGATGCTCAAGGGCATGGGCTACATTGTCCACTACACAGGGAAGACTCAACTATGGCCCTCATTGAGCCTGTCAGCACAGCCAACGAGTGAGGAGTGGTGACACTACGCAACCACATATCTCCAAGCGCTTGACCCCCCCCCCTCCCCCCTGCGGGTCCGGGGGTTAGAATAGGCCCGAGGTATTCCTGCCTGTCGTAAGAGGCGACTAAAAGGAGTCCCTCCCCCTCAAGGGGGTAGTTTGTGCCTGCGTCCGGAGACAGACGGTTCCACGACCTATATTTGCGGTCATTTTGGTTTTTCACTTCTTCTCGTTTCTTCCTTCCTTTGGTTGGTTCCTTTCTTTGTTCTTCTCCATTTCACTGTCTTACTTACTCTTTCCCTTGCCTTTCTTCTCCTTGCTTTCTTCTCCTTGCTTTCTTCTCCTTGCCTTCTTCTCCTTGCCTTCTCTGGTCTCAGGTGTGACCTGAGGTGTAAACATTCACCTAAGGCGGGAGTGCCCTCTGAGAGGGTCCCCACAAGGAAGGAGTGCGCCATCGGAGACGCTGGCAATCATGGGGGATTCCTCCACAATGGATTTCTCTTCTTCTTCTCTCTCGACTTCTGCCCACAAACGGAAACTTGACCAGCCACCAGTGACAAAAGTACTACCGCCTGCCCCACAGTTCCTCGCAGTTTCTCGATCTGAGGACCGAAAGGATTTTTCCTGTGTCAACCTTTTCGTTATCCAGAAGGGCGTAGATGCCATAGCCGGATCTGTCAAGTCTTGTACCAGGTTGCGTAATGGTACCTTGTTACTAGAAACTGAGAGCGCCTTTCGGGCACAAAAATTGCTTCGGGCCACACTCCTGTACACGTTCCCTGTCCGGGTGGAGGCTCAACGCACTTTGAATTCGTCTCATGGTGTGGTGTATACTAGATCACTCGACGGATTGACTGACGAGGAGATTCAGTCTTTCCTCGCTGAGCAGGGCATGATGGCTGTCCATAGGGTCATGAAAAAGGTCAACAATTAACTTGTACCGACCCGGACACTTTTCTTGACCTTTGATAGGGTTCCGCTGCCGTCGCGCATCAAAGCAGGCTACGAGGTTATTTCTGTTCGCCCCTACGTCCTGACACCTACGCGCTGCTACCAGTGTCAGCATTTTAATTACACTCACCAGTCTTGTTCCAATGCGGCTAAATGTGTCACTTGTGGCAGGGATGCCCATGAGGGTGACAGTCCACATCCGTCTCCTCGTTGTGTGAACTGTCAGGGTGACCATGCAGTGTCCTCCCGCAACTGTCCCATCTACAAGGAAGAACGCTGTATACAGGAAATTCGGGTCAAAGAGAAAGTATCCACCTCGGCTGCTCGCAAGCTATTTGCTAGTAGGAAGCCCACGCTGCTCCCAGCGGGGAAATACAGTACTGTCCTCGCCTCTCCTCGAACTACCAGGGAGGTGGCGACACAGACATGCGATCTGACCTTCAGCACTACGGGCATCCGTTCGGCCAGTGCGAAGATCGCCCGGTCGACGTCTCCTCTTCCTCCCGTCACCCCTCAGACACAAGCACCTTCATCAGCTTCTGCCAAGACGAAGACCCAGAAGTCAGATGGACGGGCCTTCAAGAAGGAACCGTCCCGTGCAGACTTCCTACGTACCTCGAACTCCCAGCCATCGACCAGTACTTCCACTAAATGACTTTCCAAGAAGGCTCATAGAAAGCACAGTTCTCCTTCTCCGCCACGGCGCATTTCTTCTCCTGCGCCACCCAGCGGTTGCCGCCCCAGGCCGTCATCCGTTTCGCCTGGCCGCACTGCTGGTAGTCGAACATCTGGCCGTTCACCGGCATCTTAACAAGATGGCCGAGAACCTATAGAACCAATGGACGATGACTGTCTGCCTACTGATAGCGGCGGCAGTGGTCGCTCGAAGCCAGGCCCTCAGCGGCCTTCGAGGTGACCCCTTCTTTCATCTTGCTTTTCTTTTCATGATCACACTTATTCACTGAATTATTCGCAGCATTCGCTCCAACCGAGAGGACTTAAAGTTGCTGCTCCACTTGCACCGTCCGCTCGTCGTAGCCCTCCAGGAAACGAAGCTACGCCCATGCGATCAAATTGCCTTGGCACACTACACCTCTGTGCGTTTTGACCTACCCCCTGTGGTAGGTATTCCGGCTCATGGAGGGGTTATGTTGCTGGTCCGGGATGATATTTACTACGATCCCATCACATTTCACACCGGCCTGCAGGCAGTTGCCATCCGAATTACTCTCCCCACTTTTACGTTTTCCATTTGTACCGTTTACACTCCATCGTTGTCTGCTGTAACCAGGGCAGACATGATGCAAATTATTGCTCAGCTACCTGCACCATTTTTGTTAACTGCAGACTTCAATGCCCACCATCCCCTTTGGGGCTTTCCAGCATCCTGCCCGAGGGGCTCCCTGTTAGCAAACCTTTTCAACCAGCTCAATCTTGTCTGCCTCAATACTGGCGCCCCACTTTTCTTTCGGACACAACTCACACCTATTCCCATTTAGACCTCTCTATATGTACTACCCAACTCGCACGCCGGTTTGAGTGGTATGCACTTTCTGATACATATTCGAGCGACCACTTCCCGTGTGTTATCCATCTCCTGCATCATACCCCCTCTCCGTGCTCAACTAGTTGGAACATCTCCAAAGCAGACTGGGGGCTCTTCTCTTCCAGGGCAACCTTTCAGGATCAAACCTTCACAAGCTGCAATAGTCAGGTCGCACACCTCACGGAAGTCATGCTCACTGCTGCTGAATATTCCATCCCTCACACTACTTCTTCTCTCCACGCCGCGTACCGGTCCCCTGGTGAGCCGCAGCATGTAGAGACGCTTTACGTGCTCGTCGACGTGCTTTTTGCACCTTTAAACGCTACCCTACAGTGGTGAATTGTATCAATTATAAACGATTACGTGCGCAGTGTCGCCGTATTATTAAAGAAAGCAAGAAAGCCAGCTGTGCTGCTTTCACAAGCACCTTCAACAGTTTTACTCCTCCTCCTTTTGTCTGGGGTAGCCTGCGCCAGCTATCTGGCACTAAGATCCACTCACCACAATGCCTTCGGCCACTTTTTCGCAGAGGTTTCGAGCTCCGCTCATTACCACTCTGCCTTCCTTTCCCGAAAACAGGCAGAGGAGGCTAGGCCACCTAACTTCCTCTCCTCGAATCGTGAAAGTTATAATGCCCCATTCACCATGCGGGAACTCGAAAATGCACTTGCCCGGTCACGGTCCTCCGCTCCAGAGCCTGATTCTATTCATATTCAGATGCGGAAGAACCTTTCTCCTGCGGGTAAAGGTTTCCTTCTTCGTACTTATAATCGCATCTCGATTGAGGGACATGTTCCCGCATGCTGGCACGAGTTATTGTTGTACCGATTCCTAAGCCGGGAAAGGACAAGCACTTGCCTTCCAGTTATCGACCCATCTCGCTTACCAGCTGTCTCTGTAAGGTGATGGAGCGAATGGTTAACTCTCGTTCGGTTTGGCTGCTCAAATCTCGACGGCTACTTACCAATGTACAATGTGGATTTCGTAGGCCCCGCTCTGCTGTTGACCATCTGGTTACCTTGTCGACCTTCATTATGAATAACTTCTTGCGGAAGCGCCCAACGGCGGCTGTGTTCTTTGATTTGGAGAAGACTTACGACACCTGTTGGAGGGCGGGCATTTTCCGCACCATGCATACATGGGGCCTTTGCGGTTGCCTCCCTCTTTTTATTCGTTCCTTTTCAATGGATCGACAGTTCAGGGTACATGCGGGTTCTGTCCTGTCAGACACCTTTCGCCAGGAGAATGGGGTGCCACAGGGCTCAGTTTTGAGCGTCGCTCTCTTCGCCATAGCGATCAATCCAATAATGGATTGCCTCCCAGCTGATGTATCAGGTTCCCTTTTCGTGGACGGTTTTACCATCTATTGCAGCGCACAGCGTACATGTTTCCTGGAGCGCTGTCTTCAGCGTTCTCTTGACCGTCTTTACTCCTGGTGTGTCGCCAATGGCTTCCGTTTTTCTGCCAAGAAGACGGTCTGTATTAACTTCTGGCGCTACAAAGAGTTTCTCCCACCGTCCTTACGACTCAGTCCCGTTGCTCTCCCATTCGCGGAGACAACAAAATTTTTAGGTCTTACATTTGACAGGAAACTTAGCTGGTCTCCACATGTCATATTTGGCTGCCCGTTGTACCCGTTCTCTGAATGCCCTCTGTGTTCTCAGTGGTATGTTGTGGGGAGCGGATTGAACCGTCCTACTTCGCCTACATCGGTCGATCGTCTGCTCCAAGCTGGATTATGGGAGCTTCGTGTACTCCTCTGCACGGCCGGCCATCTTACGCCGAATCATCTCCATACAACATCGGGATTTACGTCTTGTGATTGGAGCGTTTTGTACTAGTCCCGTCGAGAGTCTTCATGCTGAAGCCGGTTAATTTGCACTCACCTACCGGCGCGATATACTGCTTTGTCGGTATGCTTGTTGGCTACTGTCAATGCCCGACCACCCGTCTTATCGTTCCTTTTTTGACGACTCTCTCTACCGTCAATACGGGTTGTATGTCTCTGCCCTGTTACCCCCTGGAGTTCGCTTTCGTCGCCTCCTTCAACACCTTGATTTTTCACTCCCTGCAACCTTTAGAGTGGGCGAGAGCCACATGCCACCTTGGCTCCAGGCTCAGGTTCGCGTTCACCTTGACCTCAGCTCGCTCCCAAAGGAGGTTACCTCCGGTTTGGTATACCACTCCCATTTTGTCGAACTTCATTCGAAGTTCATTAATATGACCTTCATTTATACAGATGGCTCTAAGACCAATGACGGGTTTGGGTGTTTTTTTATTGTCGGGGCACAAAGTTTCAAATACCAGCTCCATGGCCATTGTTCGGTCTTCACAGCTGAGCTCTTTGCCCTCTGCCAGGCTGTTCTTTACATCTGCCGCCACCGACATTCTGCTTATGTCATCTGCTCCGATTCCCTGAGCGCTATCCAGAGCCTCAGTGATCCGTATTCGGTTCACCCTTTCGTGCACCGGATCCAACGCTCTCTTCAGCAGCTGGTGGACGACAGTTCTCCGGTTAGCTTTATGTGGGTTCCTGGCCATGTCGGTATCCCTGGGAACGAAGCTGCAGATGCCACGGCCCAGGCTGCGGTCCTCCAGCCTCGGACAGCTTCTTGTTGTGTCCCTTCATCAGATTGTAGCAGGGTCATTTGTCGGCGCATTTTATCGCTGTGTCATGCCGATTGGGCTGCACTTACGGACAACAAGCTTCGGGCCTTGAAACCTCTTCCCGCGGCTTGGACGTCCTCCTCACGCCCTTCTCGGCAGGAGGAGGTTGTTTTGGCCCGTTTACGAATTGGACACTGCCGGTTCAGCCATCGCCATCTGCTGACGGCTGCACCAGCGCTGTTTTGCAATTGCTGACGGTCCGTCACATTTTAACGTCCTGTCCGGATTTTAATACACTGCGTCTTGATCTTGGCCTGCCATGTACTCTGGATGCCATTTTAGCGGATGACCCAGGAGCTGCTGCTCGCGTTCTTCGTTTTATCAACTTGACAAACCTCTCTAAGGACATTAGATTATGCTGTTTTTTAATCCTGTGCCTGTCAATCTGTCTTTTATCGTGTTTTCCCTTTTAGTTGCTATTTTAAACTTGTGCTTCGCGGTGCCTTCCTAACGTAGTCTGGGCGCTAATGACCATTGAAGTTTTGCACCCTAAAACCACAAAAAAAGAAAAAAAAGAAAAAAAAAAGAGAAAGGCGCTTGACTTCGGCCCTCACCCACCAGGCACCAATGGGTGACCTGGACCTTCCCCCACGCCAAGTCACCACTGATGCAGCGCAGCAGAGGGCCCTCACAACCGATACTGCTGCAGCACCATCACGGACTGATCTTTTATGATGAACATGTATACCGCAGAGACAGGCTGGACAGTGAAGTGGGAGGCGTGTTTATAGCGATAAGAAGTGCAATAGTATTGAAGGAAATTGACGGAGATCCGAAGTGTGAAATAATTTGTGTGAAGATTTTAATTTGCCGGATATAGACTGGGAGACTCAAACATTCATAACGGGTGGCAGGGACAAAGAATCCAGTGAAATTTTTTTAAGTGCTTTATCTGAAAAGTACCTTGAGCAGTTAAACAGAGAACCAACTCGTGGCGATAACATATTAGACCTTCTGGTGACAAATAGACCCGAACTATTTGAAACAGTTAACGCAGAACAGGGAATCAGCAATCATAAAGCGGTTACTGCATCGATGATTTCAGCCGTAAATAGAAATATTAAAAAAGGTAGGAAGATTTTTCTGTTTAGCGAAAGTGACAAAAAGCAGATTTCAGAGTACCTGATGGCTCAACACAAAAGTTTTGTCTCAGGTACAGATAGTGTTGAGGATCAGTGGACAAAGTTCAAAACCACCGTACAACATGTGTTAGATGAGTATGTGCCAAGCAAGATCGTAAGAGATGGAAAACAGCCACTGTGGTACAACAACCGAGTTAGAAAACTGCTGTGGAAGCAAAGGGAACTTCACAGCAAACATAAATATAGCCAAAGCCTTGCAGACAAACAAAAATTACGTGAAGTGAAATGTAGTGTGAAGAGGGCTATGCGAGAGGCGTTCAGTGAATTCGAAAGTAAAGTTCTACGTACTGACTTGGCAGAAAATCATAAGAAATTTTGGTCTTATGTCAAAGCGGTAGGTGGATCAAAACAAAATGTCCAAACACTCTGTGACCAAAATGGTACTGAAACAGAGGATGACAGACTGAAGGCCAAAATACTAAGTGTCTTTTTCCAAAGCTGTTTCATAGAGGAAGACTGCACTGTAGTTCCTTCTCTAGATTGTCACACAAATGACAAAATGGTAGATATCGAAATAGACGACAGAGGGATAGAGAAACAATTTAAATCGCTCAAAAGAGGAAAGGCTGCTGGACCTGATGGGATACAAGTTTGATTTTACACAGAGTACGCGAAGGAACTTGCCCCCCTTCTTGCAGCTGTGTACCGTAGGTCTCTGGAAGAGCGTAGCATTCCAAAGGATTGGAAAAGGGCACAGGTCATCCCCGTTTTCAAGAAGGGACGTTGAACAGATGTGCAGAACTATAGACCTATATCTTTAACCTCTTATCAGTTGTAGAATTTTGGAACACGTATTATGTTCGAGTATAATGACTTTCTGGAGACTAGAAATCTACTCTGTAGGAATCAGCATGGGTTTTGAAAAAGACTATCGTGTGAAACCCAGCTCGCGCTATTCGTCCACGAGACTCAGAGAGCCATAGACATTGGTTCACAGGTAGATGCCGTGTTTCTTGACTTCCGCAAGGTGTTCGATACAGTTCCCCACAGTCGTTTAATGAACAAAGTAAGAGCATATGGACTATCAGACCAATTGTGTGGTTGGATTGAAGAGTTGCTAGCTTACGGAACGCAGCATGTCATTCTCAATGGAGAGGTGTCTTCCAAAATAAGAGTGATTTCAAGTGTTCCGCAGGGGAGTGTCGTAGGACCGTTGCTATTCGCAGTATACATAAATGACCTTGTGGATGACATCCGAAGTTCACTGAGGCTTTTTGCGGATGATGCTGTAGTATATCGAGAGGTTGTAACAATTGAAAATTGTACTGAAATGCAGGAGGATCTGCAGGGAATTGGCACGTGGTGCAGGGAATGGCAATTCAATCTCAATGTAGACAAGTGTAATGTGCTGTGAATACATAGAAAGAAAGATCCCTTATCATTTAGCTACAAAATAGCAGGTCAGCAACTGGAAGCAGTCAATTCCATAAATTATCTGTGAGTACGCATTAGGAGTGATTTAAAATGGAATGATCATATAAAGTTGATCGTTGGTAAAGCAAATGCCAGACTGAGATTCATTGGAAGAATCCTAAGGAAATGCAATCCGAAAACAAAGGAAGTAGGTTACAGTATGCTTGTTCGCCCACTGCTTGAATACTGCTCAGCAGTGTGGGATCCCTACCAGATAGGGTTGATAGAAGAGAGAGAGAAGATCCAATGGAGAGGAGCGCGCTTCGTTACAGGATCATTTAGTAATCGCGAAAGCGTTACGGAGGTGATAGATAAACTCCAGTGGAAGACTCTGCAGGAGAGATGCTCAGTAGATACATTCACCGAGTAGTCAAGCAGTATATTGCTCCCTCCTACGTATATCTCGCGAAGAGACCATGAGGATAAACTCAGAGAGATTAGAGCCCACACAGAGGCATACTGACAATACTTCTTTCCACGAACAATAAGAGACTGGAACAGAAGGGAGAACCGATAGAGGTACTCAAGGTACCCTCTACCACACACCGTCGGGTGGCTTGCGGAGTATGGGTGTAGATGTAGATAGATGTAGATGTAGACATGACGTAGTATCTGCTTGCATGATTACCGCTTCTAACTTAACCCATCCTTGCATGACCTATTGCAATCAGCAAGACATCCACTACTGCTCTTACTACCTGACCTAACTATTCCAGAGGTTTTTCCCCCTTGGTGCTTGCCTTGGCACTTTTTCCTCTCTGCCCTTCAAACCACTACCCTTCATTTGACTTTCGACTCAATATATCTCCAGATGAGTGCGTGTAAATGGTTAACCACAACCAGCCATACATAAACATCACAGTACCCACATCCTGCGACATCTCACATTAGTGAGGCACTGGAGCTTTAGATTTGAACAATCATGCCGGTGTGGGCGTGGAGGGGCTCCACCTCTTTAAAAAATCCTCCTTTATAAATGAGCTACACTTCCCTATAACCCTCCCAATAAATGAAAGTCAACCATTCGCCTTCTGTACTACTGACTTTATGAAGTCATTTCATTTTATATTGCTTTGCAAAATTTTGCCAAAATCTTTAATCGGCGTGATTGTATTAGGCAACAAACCACTAATACCATTTAAATATTACAGGATTGTTTTTTCTGTTCATTACATTTTTCTATGTTTAGAGCAAGCTGCCATTTATCACAACAAATAGAAATTCTGTCCTTAACATCCTGTATCCTCTTACAGTCACTAAACGATGACACTTCCTGACACACTACAGCATCATCAGCTGTCACAGATTGATGATCACGTTATCCATCAGATCATGTATGTTTATAGATTAGGAGAGTGGTCCTGTCACAATTCCCAGAGGCACTCCTGGCAATACCCTTGTCTCTGATGAACATCCTGCCAATCCGTGACAACTTACTGGGTTGTAGTACTTCAGAAGTCTGCAAGACACTCACACATCCGGGAACCTAATCTATATGCACGGACCTTCATTAACAGAATGCAGTAGGGCACTTGAGTCAAATGTTTTTTGGAAATTGGAATCTGATTGTTACCCTTAGTCCATGGTTTGCAGGATATTGTGAGAGAAAAGGGCAAGCAGAGTTTTACAGTGTTGTGACAGGTTGACTGAAATGAATAGGGTTCTAAACAGGTGATAAATAACATTATTATTGCATTTTTCTCTTATTACGAGTATACAAAGTAAGTGCAGAAGGCGACATATAAGCTGATTTACTAAAGTCTTTATTTGCAAGTTCTGCCATATGATAGGTACGATAGGCAATAATGTGTCTATCCACAAAACTTTCAAGTCCAGGAACGCTAGGTACTCCTGTACCTCCACAGACAATGGCTACTGTGAGCCAACCATTACCATGTGAAAATGTATCGTTAATGTCAATACTAAAATTAAGTCTACAACCACAGAAAACACAAGGTCCGTCGACAAGTGATCTGATCTGATCTGATCATCGTGTCCTCTATTAATGATTCTGCGTATGGTTTTCCAGAACGCGCAAACTTAACATTTTCTTCTTGTGGCTCTGCGGATCCACAGTCCATGGTGCATAACTATCTGAGGTCTTACAACTTAGGAGGAACTCTGAATGTGCAGCAACCACATGTATTTTTGTTGCAGTATCTTCATTTTCAAGCAAGTTAGTAGTGGTTATTGGTAGCACTGATGATTCAGACAATGATGCCAATTTTTGCACAAGATAATAGAGCTGTGGTCTGGTGGATAATAAAAAAAGCTTCCAACCTCACTGGGCAGTTAATATCGCTTGCATGGAAATTAGATGCTAAACATTTTTTGGTGCACTTTCCAGTCCATTTGTGCTTCATTAAACAGATGGAAAGCCAGGCTTGCTGGAAGTGATTGTAGACATGCCAGATCTGTCACTTTCTGTATGAGCTCATACTACTGATGGAGTTGTTGTTTCATAGCTTGAAAGAAAAATTGTTTGCCCATGCTGTTTGTCACACCCAGCAAAATGGCCTGATAAGTTCTGTTTTGGCACGGGGTGGGTTGTAGTCTCAAACAGCCTTCGTCACCACTGTTGTATGTCTGCTTTTCACTGAACACAAATTAAGTACAAATAAATCACACAATATAATAGAGCATAACTCTTTGCTTCTTGATCTAAACAGAAATAAACTTCAGGAGGTGGATACCTTATGCCATTAAATTACTCTGGAGATTTACTGAATAACTCAAAATGTTATTACTGGAGAACATTGTTTGTCCAACTGGGAAACACTGAAATATGGACCACTTTCAGTGCACATGTGCCGTCAATTTGCTCACAGAAGGCTGGCAAGCCAGAATGTCGACAGCCAGGAATAACAAGGTCCAATTCAGTGTCTAGAAAATTACCAAGTATTGCAAAGTTGTCATAAATAAGTCCATGGGGGAGCATGTTGCACACATCAGCGAGCCAAGACAGATGAGGTCGATAGCATGTCCAGAAAGGAAAAACGTAAACTTGTGTCCCATTATTTTATAAAAGAGATTAAGTATATAACCTTGAATTTCCCAGAGTCTGAGGTAGAATGGTTACAAAGAAAGAAGGTTGCACAATAGCTGGAGAGATTACATCAGTTTGTCAGACCTTATGTGGAACCAACAGAAGATTAATGAAGCGAGCTAGAAGCGAAAGGTATCAAAACAGTGAGAAGAGTCTTGTCCCAGTCTCCCATTGGCTTGTTTCTGTATTCCTTGTACGATATATAGACTTCATGAAGCAAAATGAGAAGTCTGTAATCAGTGTTAACATACTGGAAAATGTACAGACCACTTCTCTTAGTGCTCTTCTGTACCTCTAGTTGTGTGTTATCTCTGTTACAATTGGATGCATAAGAAGTCTGAATTGTATTTACTACATCCAATACTTAATTACTGAAGCAACTAAAACACTTATAAAACATAGCAGAAAGGATGTGCACTTATTGCAACTTGATTGTTTTAATGACCTCCTTTATAATTAATTTTAACTTCAAAACTAAGTCGCAAAGTTGGGGTGTCACCATGTTTTTGCACATCACTTGAGGTTATTACTCTTAATTTCAGTGTGAAGAAATTCTTAGTAAGTCAGTTTATTATTTTAAGGTATAAATTATTTTATTCTTGTGCAGAGGAGGTGCTAGACTAATTCTTATCATTATAGTGTATTATAAATTGAGGTTCCCTGCCACATTTTCCTAATTTCAGGAAATTCTATAGAGATTCTGATATATGGTTTTCACTATTATACAGGGTTATTACAAATGATTGAAGCGATTTCACAGCTCTACAATAACTTTATTATTCGAGATATTTTCACAGTGCTTTGCACACACATACAAAAACTCAAAAAGTTTTTTTAGGCATTCACAAATGTTCGATATGTGCCCCTTTAGTGATTCGGCAGACATCAAGCCGATAATCAAGTTCCTCCCACACTCGGCGCAGCATGTCCCCATCAATGAGTTCGAAAGCATTGTTGATGCGAGCTCGCAGTTCTGGCACACTTCTTGGTAGTTTCTGAATCTTTCACATAACCCCACAGAAAGAAATCGCATGGGGTTAAGTCGGGAGAGCGTGGAGGCCGTGACATGAATTGCTGATCATGATCTCCACCACAACCGATCCATCGGTTTTCCAATCTCCTGTTTAAGAAATGCCGAACATCATGATGGAAGTGCGGTGGAGCACCATCCTGTAGAAAGATGAAGTCGGCGCTGTCGGTCTCCAGTTGTGCCATGAGCCAGTTTTCCAGCATGTCCAGATACACGTGTCCTGTAATGTTTTTTTCGCAGAAGAAAAAGGGGCCATAAACTTTAAACCGTGAGATTTCACAAAACACGTTAACTTTTGGTGAATTGTGAATTTGCTGCACAAATGCGTGAGGATTCTCTACCGCCCAGATTTGCACATTGTGTCTGTTCACTTCACCATTAAGAAAAAATGTTGCTTCATCACTGAAAACAAGTTTCGCACTGATCGCATCCTCTTCCATGAGCTGTTGCAACCGCGCTGAAAATTCAAAGCGTTTGACTTTGTCATCGGGTGTCAGGGCTTGTAGCAATTGTAAACGGTAATGCTTCTGCTTTAGCCTTTCCCGTAAGATTTTCCAAACTGTCGGCTGTGGTACGTTTAGCTCCCTGCTTGCTTTATTCGTCGACTTCCGCGGGCTACGCGTGAAACTTGCCCGCATGGGTTCAACCGTTTCTTCGCTCACTGCAGGCCGACCCGTTGATTTCCCCTTACAGAGGCATCCAGAAGCTTTAAACTGCGCATACCATCGCCAAATGGAGTTAGCAGTTGGTGGATCTTTGTTGAACTTCGTCCTGAAGTGTCGTTGCGCTGTTATGACTGACTGATGTGAGTGCATTTCAAGCACGACATACGCTTTCTCGGCTCCTGTCGCCATTTTGTCTCACTGCGCTCTCGAGCGCTCTGGCGGCAGAAACCTGAAGTGCGGCTTCAGCCGAACAAAACTTTATGAGTTTTTCTACGTGTCTGTAGTGTTTCGTGACCATATGTCAATGAATTGAGCTAAAGTGAATTTATGAAATCGCTTCAGTCATTTGTAATAGCCATGTATAGAGCGATTCGTGAGAAAAGTTTGTGTGTGTATTTTAAAAGTCAGCTGGCCATAGCTATTTCGTGCTAGCCTTGCAAAGCTGTGGCTGGTTGCTGGTGTTATTTAACTATATATAGTTTCCAGAATGAATTTTCACTCTGCAGAGGAGTGTGCACTAATTTGAAACTACCTGGAAAATTAAAACTGTTTGCCTGCCTTTAGCAGGCAAGTGCTCTACTGACTGAGCTATGCAAGCACGACTCGTCACCTATCATCACAGCTTTATTTCTGCCAGTACCTCATCTCCTACCTTACAAAATTCATAGTTCACCTGCATAGCTTGGTGGACCTACAACCCTGGAAGAAAGGATATTGCGGAGGCATGGCTTAGCTACAGTGTGGGGGGATGGCTTCCTGGAAGACAAAGGTTCCAGGTTTGAGTCCTGCTTCAGCACACAGTTTTAATTTGTTGAGAAGTTTCTAACTATATGTGCATTTGATGCAGCTCAGTGTATAGTTTGATGAATCTATATTTCTTAGGCAATCCCAACAAAACCTGCATTTTTGCCTGTTGCTTGCCAGTGGAACAGTATGTGAAACACCTTTTAGGTCTTAAATTATGTATTGAGGGTATAGATGTATGTACTCACTAGTTCTTTGGGAATGTTTAGCTAACCATTAATAACTTGTCACAATACTAAAATGTTTGAAGTTGTTTTTTGTCATAACGTGAATACATTGGAAAGTATAAATAAATGAATGCTTTGTTAAGAAATGTGACTGCAATGTATAAGCCAATGTAAAACTGTTGATGTTTTTTAAAAATAATGTTTCTTTAATTTGTTTTATCTTCTTCAGAGAATAATTGTGAAATGTATTCTTGTTAATCTGTCTGGAAGTTGCTAAAGGTCATGAGATTTGTATCTTGGCAGACAAGTTGGTAATCTTAGAAAGACTATAGAATTTTGGGCCCTTGCAAACGCCAGAGCCCAATGTAAAGCCATTTTACCAGTTTTAATTCATAAAAATAATGATTTTGTGCACAAAATCAATGTAAAAACTTTTTACCTGTTTGGAATTGTAACAACAATCCTGCAGAATCAAAATCTGCAAAAAGATCTCTTTTTTTTATCAGAATATTCAGTTTTAAGAAAGATATGTTTGCAATTAGAAGTCTTCTGCTCAACTGTTACTCATAATGCAAATCTGACCTGTCTCACTGACCACTGGCTCACGGATGAAGGATTGTTAATTTCCAAGCTAAAAAATTTTAAAATTAGCACTAGCAATGTTTAGTCATGTAAAAGGGGCTGTGGCTGTCTAATTCATGGCCGGCCTCTGTGGCCGATCGGTTCTAGGCGCTTCAGTCTGGAACCGTGCTTCTGTTACGGTCGCAGGTTCGAATCCTGCCTCGGGCATGGATGTGTGTGATGTCCTTAGGTTAGTTAGGTTTAAGTAGTTCTAAGTTCTAGGGGACTGATGACCTCAGGTGTTAAATCCCATAGTGCTTAGAGCCATTTGAACCCTTTTTTTGTTATCAAAATGGGGTTAATTGAACAAAAATCGTCGTCATAATGATGAGAAACCCTTTGAACACTGTGTGTTTAAACTTAGTCTTTATAAAGTAATCATTATTTGTGTATACAGATCACGTGGTGGCAATCTTTCAAAGCTTTTCTAAAATTTCGAACTTGTTATGAATGTTTACATTTCAAAAGGAAACAAAAGTATTTTATGTGATGACTTAATGTTAATTTTTCCAGTGAATTACTAAATTATCTTGATATAAGTAATCTTAATTGCTACACGTGATATGGAAAACATTGTCCAGTGATCCCTCTAGAATAACTGCCAGCTCCAGTAGCACTATTGAGCAGTTTTGATTAATAATTCTTTTGCTCTATTATTAAATGTTAAAAATAAAGCAAATGAGTTGTCTAATCACCATGGGGTCTTTATAAAGTTAGTGTTGCCGTGCTACATACATGCCAAATGCTACATACATGTTGTCTTCTTTGTTTTATGGGCACACTTTTTCCACAGTTGTCTAGGTTATACAGTATTTTGAGACTGCAATAAAATTCAAGTTAAGACCAAATGTATTTTGCTTTATTTTAAAGCATCTTCAGTGGTCACTGTAACAATAATAGCTTCTCTTACATTATTTTTTTTTTTTTTTTTTTTTTTTTTTGCTAGGAATGAACAGTCTTCATGCTTTCACTCACTGTTCTAAACAGTAGTAAATTATCATTGTTACTCACAGTTTTTTTGTTTCGTACATGGTTCTTCATGTTCTTCTACACACATGTGGTAGATTTGAGCACACAGCACTTTCACTAACACAAATATATTCCTGTTATTGTGTTGTGTAGGATCACTGGCATTTTGCCATTTCGTGTACTTTGTTTTCATATTGCAGCATGTGTTCATAGTTCGTATGATACAGTGATGGGTGATCTATGTTGAGTGTATAGCCTTGTTTGTGTGTGATTATTTTTGTGGTGTTTATAGGTGGTGGTCTTTTTCTGCTATATGTTTTATTACTTAAAATAACATTTGGTTGCTAATGTTTGTTTGGTCATTTATTAAATGTTTTCTATTGTTGCCATTTGGATTTGAAAGTCAGTGCCTCCCGCAGTATAAAATAAATACACAAAATGGTAAGATGGCAATGGACCTTCATGGCACAAAAATGCAAATTATTTAGTGTTAGTGAAAGTGCTGTGTGCTTAAAAAACCTTGAATAATTATTATAATTTAATACTCTTTATACTAAGGATGTGAACTATTTGTAGTAGAAGCAAATAAAATTGTAAGAAAAGCCATATTGTTACAGTGACCACTGAAGGTACTTTAAAGAAAAATTAAATGCAGTTGGACTTAATAAGACTATTAATATAGTCACAAAAGATGGTTAACTTATATAACTAATATGTAAAGACATTTAATTTATGATCACGAATCCTGTATCGGTGTGTTTAGTGAAGATAATACTATTAAGAAAGCAAAAATATTTCTTGACTCTGTGGCCCATTATTTGAAAACGGCTTTGCTCCACAAAAGAAAAGTAACTCAGCACAAATAAACCAGTTTATAAAGGGTGGATTACAAAGGGAATAATTACCTCAGAATGAGGTTCAGAAAGAAAAAATGTAAGCAGAAAAAAGCATGAAATGATCCTAGTTTTGTATATTTTCAAAAATAGACCAAAACATACCTAGGTAAGTCATAAGTAAAGCTAAAAAAGTTGCAAATAATAATTATACAAAAAACTTAACCACTTCATGCAGTTTGGGATCTTTAGATTTACCTTAGAACTAGAGGTATTAAAGAAGGTCCAGTTCATCTAATACATAATGGAACTAAAATATCAGATGCAAAGGGTAAGTGAAGCTTTTAACAAGCATTTTTCAAGTATTGCTTCTAATCTTTCATTGCTGGTTACTTGACTGCACTGTCTTTTTCCCACTGAGTTTATAAAATCAGGCACTACATTGTTCCTAGCACCAATAACTCAAGAAGTATTATTGAAAATTATCAATGGAAATGGTAACTCGTATTCATTTAGTAATGGCATGTCTGAGGTTTTCTTAAAAATATGGCTGTAAAAATTATAATCCCACTTTATGATGTCTTTAACAGTTCCCTAATTATAGGCTGTTTCCCAGATGTTTTCAGAATTGCTTAAGATATTCCTCTGTTTGAGAATGGAGACATAAATTGTGTTAACAATTATTGACTAATCTCCATTCTTTCTGCCATAGTGAAGATTCTAGAGAAAGTAGTGTTTGGGGTGTAATTTCTTTCCTTGATGAATATTGCCTGCTCACAAAATTCAGTTTGGTTTTTGCAAAAACAGGCCCATAAATGCAACATCATTTTTTTTAATATTAAGTTCCGAGTGCTTTTAAAGGTAAACATTCTGTCTCTGGTCTTTTCACAGACCTAACTAAAGCCCTTGCCTTAATTACTCATTCTCTGCTGCTTGAAAAAACTAGTTACTTGGTGCTAGAGGCACTCAATGTATATGATTTAAGTCATACTACACTAACATGAGGGTGGTTGGATTCTCAAACAAAGATTATATTAAAGTTCTATCCAATGAAACTATGATCAGTTCAGGACCCTTACTTTTTATTTGGGTTGTAAAGTATGTTATTACAGATTCTATCAACAGGCCAATTTTCTAGATACACACAAACAAACTACTGTACAACAAAAGCAAAACAACTTGAATGCTTTACAGTGCCTCCAGAAATCACAGTGCCTACATGGAGCCCACACTAATTGATGATGAAACAATACAGCAAGTCAGTGAGATTAAATTTCTTGGTGTGAGTGGAATAATCAGAGAGATAGCTACTAAAGAAATAGAGCAGTCTTGTCTTATGTTTTTTGAATTCTTAGTCAGTCCTGTGAGATCTCAACCATAAAAATAGTTTATTTTGCATTAGTACATTCCATTCTCTCTTACAGTGTCTCATTTTGGGGGGTCAGTGTATTATGAAATTTTTATGAGGCAAAAAAAGGTAATGAAGCAGGTATCTCCGCACACCTCCAGTAACTGCATTTTCGGAGAACTGAGAATCCTACCTGTTCTTGGCATTTATACCTTAGAAACTGTGACTTTTGTTAAAAAGAATTTGTGTTTGTTTGAGCCCATTCATGATCGTAATACTTGCTCCAGTGCGGACATTTGCCTCAATAGTCAGAGACTGACAGAAAGTTTACTTGGTTTAAGAAATATGAGCAATGTGCTTTAGAATAAAGACTGAAAGTTTACTTGATGCAAGAAGTATTGGCAGTGTACTTTAGACTAAACTACCCCATCAGTTAGGGAAAATAGAAACACATTTAGGAATAAGGTAAAAAAAAATATCATTTACACACTCTTTTCATCTTGTTGATTACTACATAAAATCCAATTTGTTCTAGCAGTTCTTGTTCTTTTAGTGTTTAGAGTTTAAAATTTATATCTTATATTGTAAATTGAATTTTGTTCTGAAAATTTGTTTGTGCAATATCCTTCTGTGTCTTGTAAGTGTAGGATTTGATGAACCAAATAAACAATAAATCTCTAATGTGCTCACTCATGGCTTTGCCCAGTGGAACTCCTCATTCTCATACTGGACTACGACGTGATGCACATTTGTTCCATAAATGTCATCTCTGACTGGTGATAAACTATTGTTGTCTAGTATCTGAATATTTTTATGGATAAGCTGAACATTCACATATATACATCCCTCTAGAGTTATAAGTGGTTAATAGTTCTCTTCATAGTGTCTGTGGCAGCAGAAATTGTGTTAAAGTTGGTCATTGTTAGGTATCTACAGCTTCATATAAGTATCATTTTTCATTTTTTTGTCTTATCTGCATTGCAGAAAGTAACAGTTCAATCATTTTCAGAACATAAAAAAGTCAGAGAATATTTTCATGTGACTGTATGTAATGTATGAATTGCACTGCATTTATGAAGCAACGTATGGTTTTTTTGTTATCCATTTAATTTGACATTTCTCATACATGATCAGTTTCAACAAATTCAGTATTATCTATACTAACGTGATGATACACAAATATCTAGTTCCTTCAAATACTTTCAACAATCTTCTTCTACTGTCCATATTGCTATTACAAGCATGTGAGGCTTGTGGGTGATTACTTCAGCATCAGCTGGAAGATAGACAATTTATGAGAGTTTTAAATGATTTCCTTTTTCCATACTCATATTTATTAATGGTTTACTTTCCTTAGTTTTATGGTCATTTATTGTGAACTTCTAAAAAAAGAAAGTGTCTAATGGAAATTGGTCAAGTCTTTCAAAAATTTTGTGTTTGTGTAGACAGAGTAAATAATGCAATTGTTTCAAGAGTATATATAGCCATTACTTTTTTTCCAGTTTTACCTGCAAGACACAAAAAGTAGCAACGGGACTTTTGTCAATAACCAACGTTTAAGTAAGAGTGCTGATGAATCTCCACCCCGTGAAGTTTGTTCTGGTGACATTGTACAGTTTGGTGTTGATGTGATGGAGAATGCCCGTAAGGGTGAGTGTATAATCATTTTTGTAGAAAATTTTATTATTGGCTAGACAGTGTGCTGTCTCCATACTTTCTTGGAAGACTACATTCAGATACAAATTAGGTTGTATCATATCACAGCTGTACCAGCTCATGTTACTGTTGATAATACTAATTGTTTAAGCCCTTACCAGTGCCAGCAAAAGGTAAATGATGACCAGACATATCGCACACACTTTGTGTAAAGAGATTTGTTGAAATCAAAAGCATGACTGTTGAGTGTGTTTCATTCATGACTTTGAAGTATACTTTCAAAATTACATTTTAAAGGTAATATATAATTTTTCTCGCTGCTGAATAAACATTTGAAATTGTCTGCTTTGTACTGTACTGTATTGCGTTGTATTATGTCTGATAGCTTTGAAGGGTTCTATATACAGGGGCAAACAACAACTCACACTAACAAGGCAAATCATTATAACCAGTTGCTTAAGAGCATGTTGAGGCACCTCTGGAAAACAACACAGCAGTGATTCTGCATAGCATAAATTCAGCAAGTCCTTGCTAGTTTTCTGGAGGTCTGTGGCACTAGATGTCTATCCCAGTGTTTCCCATCAGTTTCAGATCAGACAAATTAAGGGACCAAGACATCAGTGTGAGTTTATTATCATGCTCCTTAAACCACTGACCACATTTCTATCCATGTGGCACGGACAGTTAATCTTCTTGAAGATGCTGTCACTATGCAGGAAGATGTCAAGCATGAAAGGATACTGGTGGTCCACAGTAAAATTCACGCAGCCTGTAACTGTCAAGTTGCCTTTGGTTACAACTACAGGTCCCATGAAAACCCTGGTGAATCTCTCCCATAGCATAATATCTCCACTGGCATGCTGCTGTGGGGCAGGGTGTGTTTCGGAGCAGCCGTCCGTGTGGATGATGGTGTATCCAGACATGACCATCGATCTGGTGTTACAAGAAATGTGATCAGGTGCCCAGTTTCCATTGATACATGGTCTACTGCAGTTGTAGTTGATGAAGTCGTTGGCTTGGCGTGGAAACATAGAGGTGTCGTTAGCTTGATGTGTCTTATGTTCAACAAATGGGCTGAACGGTGTTCTCCAAAACACTAGTGCCTGGACTAACATTGTACTCTGTTGACAGACCTGCTGCCTGTCCTTTGCAGACCAGGGAAGCCTCTGAACTCTTATGTTCTGTAATGAGGTGTGAATTTCCAACACCTTATTACCTACTCGTGCTTACACTGGCTTTAAACTACTTTCCTTAGATGCTCTCCTGACGGTAGCACACACAGCCAACCAGCTTCACTTTTTCCAAGATTCTTGCTCCTAGGCACTGGTCCCTAACAATCTGCCCTTTTTCAAAGTGGCATATATTAGTGGTTTCCCTCATTTGCAGCCAGTATCATTAGATTGATTGCTTATTTATCTTAGCTCCACTTACATGGTTTTCTTACTGTGTCTTGTGCCTGCAACACCAGCAGGCAATATTCTGTCTTGTGGTGGGCAGTGGTCACAATGTCAGTGTAAATTTACAACTGAATATAATGAAATAATAAGCAATCAGCTGCATAAACGAAATTTAATTTCTGTCTGGTTTTGGGCACAAAGTGCCCTTCTTCAGAAGGTTGTGCCTATCGCATTATTTGTGAGTGTCAGTAATAAAGTGCATACAGCAAAATGCCATGCTCATATAGTTCAGTGTCTGCATAAAACTGTGAACTACATTTTGCTGTATGCTCTTTATTATTGATATTCGCATATAATGCAATGGACATAACCTTCTGAAGAAGGGCACTAAGTGCCCGAAACTTGTAAAGAAATTAAATATCTTTTACGCAATTGGTTGCTTATACTTCACTGTAAATGACTACCATATTTACTCCAATCTAAGCCGCACTTTTTTTCCAGTTTTGAGTGCAAAGTAAGCAGAAGTTCTGAAAAATGTTGGTAGGTGCCACCACAACTAACTTCTGCTGTCAAATAAATGTAGCACTACACAGGCATGCTTTGCAGGCACAAAGATAAATACAGTCACCAAAAACTCTGCGTCAGTAAATAAATTTAAAAAAAAAAGTAGAAGATGAGCTTTTTTCTCTGCACCAAGTTTCAACCATGCATTTTCATACATTATCCAACGAAGTAAATAGAAATTCCATATGGTTCATCTTAGAATGTAGCAGCCTTTCAGATATTCGTACCAACAAAAATAAATTTCTTTACACAAAAATACCAACAATGCACAAGGCTGTAGGATTGTTGCACGAGTTGATATGCTGGGGCTCATTAAGATTTCACGTAGCGGCACCTATTGCTTCGTGGAATTTTGTGAAGTGCTTGTTGGTGTTAGTGAACCATAATGAAGCACTCTCATTATAGTGCCAAATTCAAGAGGGGAGTTATTTCTTTTGCAGAACAAAGTTCTAATCGTACTGCAGGTCTGCGATACGGGATTGATGAGAGCAACGCCATGTGATGGTGACTGCAGAGAGACAAATTATTTGAATGTTCAAGTAGCAGGAAAGCATTTAGTGGGCCAAAGTGTGGCCGATATGCACTAGAAGTGATTTTAAATGAATTTGTCAAGGAACATTATCAGAAATTCCTGTCTGTGAACGCTGAAATTTTAAAAATTAAGGCACATGAAATTGCTAGAGAGCAAAAAATTGAAAATTTTAAGGCTAGTCGCAGCTGGATTGATCTGTTTATGAAGCGCTGGGATTTTTCACTTCGGAGGCGAACTTCAGTTGCGCAGAAGCTGCTGAAAAATTATGGAGAACAACGTCTGGAATTTCAGCCCTTCATAACTAGGCGGTGCACAGAAAAGCAATACCTTCTTGGTCAGATAGGAAATGCTGACCAAACTCCCATATATTTTGACATGCCGTCGAATTATATGGTTGACACCAAAGGAAAGAAAGACATGTGTTCTTACATTAGGGGGTGAAAAACAGTGGATGTCCATTATTTTCAAGTGAAAGACTTTACCGAAATCGGATGTGTTTCCAAAAACTGTAATTGTATGAGCAAACAAAACCGGGTGGTTTTCAGAGGACATAGTGCTGGAATGGATTAGGCGTGTGTGGAATCATTGTCCTAGCGCAATGCTTGGTTTACACAGTCTGTTGGTATTAGATGTGTACACAGGCCGTACGACACCTGCAGTAAAACGAAAATTAGAGGAAAGCAACATGGACTTGGCACTAATTCCAGGCGGAATGACGTCAATTCTGCAACCATTTGACATCTGTTTGAATAAACCATTTAAAGACAAACTTAAATGCATATACACAGACTGGCTTTCGAAAAGCAACAGACAACTGACACCAACAGGACGTGTAAAACGCGCAAGTTTTTCGCAAGTGTGCCAATGGATTTATGACGCATGGAAGTGTGTTCCAAATCAGGCTGTGCAACAAGTATTTAAAAAATGTTTGATATCCAACGCACTACACAGTACGGAGGACGATTCTCTGTATGAAGAAATGAGCAACAAAGAATCGAGTAATAATGATTCAGAATAATGACTGATATTTTAAACATCTAGTATAAGATGTATTACGAACCTAATGAAATTTTGTTTTAAATTTCTGCTTTTAATTTCTATTTTATTTTCATTCTTATTTTATAAGTGTTGTACTCTGCATTGCACAGGATAGAAAAGCGTGGAGAGCTGCATCAAACCAGTCAACGGACTAAAGACGACAACAACACACTCTACATTTGAAGTCATCACTAAAATTCTACTACGAAAATCCGACCTGGCAAAGCTTAACTGCTAAGCTTATGGATCAAATCAAACTACTGTAGCTGTATATTCATCCATTCGACCTAAATTGTGTCTCATGTTACAATGGATCAACTTTGTTTTGATTTGGTGGTGCGGTCTAAAACTTTTCTCTCACCTTGAATTTCGAGTCTCAAATTTCAGGTGCGGCTTAGATTTGGGAAATTCCCCCCCTCCCTCCCCCCCCCCCCCTTCCTTGATATTGAGTCTCATTTTTCAGGTGCGGCTTAGATTCGAGTAAATAAGTAAGTCGCTCAAGATGGATAAAATACTAAACATTACAACTTAATTCAGTGTTTGGCCTTACTAGTTGCGTACGCTGTTTGTGAAGAGAGTGTGGTTGTTGTTTCACCCGTACTCTAGACTTTCTGTCTTTTGAAGTGGGCATTTCATAGGGGATTTAATGGGTGCTTTTTGATTAATAGTTTCTCACAGAATCGAACACAGTTTCCTCATATTGGATTGTGCAAACACTTCTTTGCTGCAAATCTTTGCCAGCTTTCTGTGACATGAAGAATCCAGTTTCCAACATGTTTTTATTTACTACAAGAAATTTCTTAACGTTGGGATAACACCTGTTACAAACTATTCTCCATATATTTATTTCATTGTCCATTCACTACATCCTGCTGCATCACGCATTGAAATACATATTTTGTGAATGCGCAAATATTGATGAGTGCTTCTTTAAACTAAGTTTAGAACATTCTCAGTATTCGTTACGATTGGTGGTGGGGGGGGAGGGGGGGGGGGACTGCACACACTATTGTAGTTCAGACAAGAATCTATACTTGGCCAATTGAGGAAATCTCGCCTTCCAGTGTTATGGGGGTGGATTTTAGTCTAGTAATTGTATTAAGGGGCATGACTGGTAGAAGGTGGGGACTCTTGTAGATGTTTAAACAAGATGTCTATGCATATACACTGTGAGTACTTGCTGCCAAATCTCTTTTTAAGCCTACAAACCATTGGTTAACATGTTTGCACGTAGCCATCTGGCAGGTACTATATGTGGCTGGCTGGTACAGGAATGCATCATGTTATGTAAATATTTTTAATACAAGAAATCTATCAGAAATGAACGAAATTTTCAAGAATTGTTCAGAATAGCCCTCTATTACATCTAAAATCTACATAACCACTTAAAATAAATTTTTAGTGTGGTATATTTTGAGACACTCTTCAAAACCATCATACAGTACTGTCTCTTGTCATTAGTTTCCAGCAGTTCTGTTAAGAGAGACAGCTTTTAATTTACATGTGCAGCTTTCATTGCTTAGTCAAAGGTTCGACAAACCGAACGATAAATATATTGTGCACTGAAATATACAATTCTCTTCCAAATATTTTCACTACCACTTTATACATGTTTTCTTTCTATCAGGACAGGTTGTAATTCCCCATTTCTTCAGATTCTCATGTCTCCACAAAGATCTTAATGGCGTGTCAGCACTCGAATCCCTGTACTTAACTTACAAAATAGTGATGCATGTCATCAACATTTTACAGAGTAATACTGTTTTAAGTATGGTACTGCAACTGGCGAATAAGTGGTTGGGTTTCCAGCTTGATGGATGAAGCGAATGATGCCATAGTGGATAGAGATGATTGTCATGAAATGATAAAACATTTATTAAATAAAAAGTGCACTCAAGTGTAGATAAAAATGTAGTGGGCTGCACCTCCTCGTAAAACTGCATACTGGATAAATGAATTTAAATGTGTAGGAGGAGCAATGCAAATTTTGTATGTTACAGATGTCTAATTGATTAATATATAGAAATGGTTATGATAGAATACTGTTACTGTAAGATTTCTGAGTGTCTTGAGGTGGTAAGCATCTCATACGACTAGCTGTGTAATATCTGGAATGAAGTTTAGACTAAGGAGAAGCTGAGTGTGCGACAGGTGCCATTATGTTTGGTGCTGGTCAAAATTCTTACGAAAGGGCATTTCAAAATCATATTCGGAAAATTTGAAGCATAATTCAGCAGACTTAGTAGAATTATTAAACAAAAAAGAAGGAATGTTAATTACAACCATGTGAGTGGGGCTATATTCAGAGATTCACAAGATGATTTCAGAAAGCATCCTACAGATGTCCAAGAATATTTACAATACTGCTCTAAGTAGCTCTATTACTGTCTCCAATTACTGGTAAAAAGCAGAAGACTTATTTGGAACATTTACAGTATATGTTCAATGACACTTTGCACCACTGCTTGTCATTCCCATTCCTCTTCTACTTGTGAATGGAAGGAGGAGGGAATGATAACTACCTGTACAGCTCTGTACAAGCCCAAATCTGTCTTATCTGTATGGTCCTCAAGTTAGATTTATGTAGGAAACCGTAGAATTGATGTTTTGTCCTTCAGACATTGACACTCCAAAGTTTCTCAATAGTATTTTCATTAAAGAATGTTGTATTCCTTCCAGGAATTCCCATTAAAGTTCTCACAGAATTTCTGTGGTATTGTTGTACTGGTTGAAGTGATCAGTCAGAAATCCAGCAGTACATCAATTGCTTCGATATTTTCTTTCAATTCAACCTGCAGGGGGCCTCAAGTACTTCAGCAGTACTTCAGAATGGGCCACAAAAACCTTTAGGATGTTACCTTCTTTATAGGTGCATTACACATTCTCCTAACTCTCACAATAAACCAAAGTCATCTTCACCTTGCCTGCAACTGACCTTATTATGTGTAGACATTTGACAGGGTGGTATCCAGCAGCATACTGTTACTACTGTACTTGAGGATTACTGAAATGTTTACAGTTATTCACATTTAAAGCACACTGCCATTCATTGTAACGGTAAGACGCATGATAGAAAGAGAGAAAGCAACAAGAGATAATGGAATTGCATCTGACAGAGAGAATATTGTGTTGGTGTTCATCTGTGGCAGAAAGTGAAAGTTTTAAAATGGAGCAGTAAGAGAACATGCAAGTGCACAGGGTGAATTAGAAATTAATTAATTAGGGTGGAAAAACATGACTATTTCAAGGTCTCTTATGAACACGTCCTGCATTAAAAATGTGCACCTATAAAATTATGAGTCGGTGCTAATACTGATTTATGCATCTGAAACAAGACTAATAATATCATCTTGGTAAACTGGGTTTTGTGCCAGTGATCCGCATTGTACTAGTGTGATACTTTGATCGCTGACAGCAAGTGCAAGAGGCACCAAAGGCACACCAGACTCAAACAGGTTCCAACTCAGGTATAGAACAACATTTTTTGGAACTAAATGATTGGAAGAATTACGGTGATGTCAAGATTCTGACACACATACTCAGATATTGGGATAGCGTTTTTAAAGGAGCCATCTAAATAAAGGTCACACAGAATATTATCAACCATGACACAAGGTGTCAGCATAGCTCCTGGAATCCGGCACTCAATCGCCAAAAGTCACAAAGGAGACAATGTCCAAACTCTGGGAGAATAACTTTGAAAATGTTGACAGAGCAAATAACTCAACCCAACCAATGCAGGGCACACAGATACTGGTACTTCAGAGAGCTTATCAAGTACCTGAGGACAGCCATTTCAAGAACAAGTTGCAATTTGAATACCAGTATCCACAAAATAGTCAGATAGCCACCTCCAGCAGGTGTGGACATCAGACGGAGTACCTGACGTGCCTGGTTATGGTAGTAGAACAGCATAGTCCACAGGAAAGCTTAAATGACAGCAGACAGAAGATTGAACATCCAGTACAACTTAGAGCTGGAACAGGATGTCAAATGACAAAATTAATAACTGGCAAAAGCTAAAGTGTACGTAGCAGTTGGAACAACTATGGCTAGAAAATACTACGGATGCTGCTACAGACTGGCGTGTACCTTGGACAGAGTGCATGGCACAGCTTAGACTGATGACAGTGCACCTAGCCCCAAGTCAGCATAAATGCTGGACCTGCTGTACACTGGATTCAGCATCAGGGAGCACCTGATAAAGATCGCAAGTGTCACAATCAAAATTACCAGCAGAAAACCGTATGTTCCAAAATGACAGTGCCGCGCTGGGAAGGCCTGAAAACCTACAAGACTAGTGATTATTGAATTGTTCTGATAAATACAATTAGCTTCCATCAGAACAGAACAATAGCAAAAGAAAATGAAAAATGGAGAGACTAAATATATTGAGATATACTGTGACAATATTGATAAGGAAATATTCATGCAGTAACAGAAATGTGAGATGTAAGGAGACTGAAGAAAATAAATAAAAGAAGAAATGTAAAACATGCCCTCCAGATTATTTAGAATGATGAATGAGCATTGTATCGATCAGATAGAAGAGAGAGGGTGCCCGTAGTAAAGTGGTATAAGTATACACATCACCGTCCAGTGACTTGCCTACTTTTTAGGTATCATTATTTAGACACATGCAGTGAAGATACACTAAGTTGCGTAAGGGAGGACAACATTGAAAGTATTGTAATCTTTCATGGAGAATACAATGATTAACCATTACTACTTTGCCAACTGATAAGAACTGTCTGAAGCAATCAATGCGCCTCATTGTTTAATGTAACATTAGAATTTAATGTGGGAACTATCGGATGTCCATTCAAAAGACTGGTTTGTGTTTACTAGTAGAGGAACTGGAGAATCCCTGTTTTGAGGCCACAACATGGCAGGCAATGATTCCGCAGCTCATGGAAATATGCATTTGTGGAATTTGTCCATGTGTTGACTCAATTCAGTTTGCTAATGCAGTCGGTTAATGATTCTCATCTAGAAAGGCTGCATCAGAGGCATTTTTCACTTCTTCATGATGTTCCTTTACACCCAAAGGTATGTGAAATTTCAGCATTATAGTGGTTCCAGTCATAGGAGAAGTAGTGACCAAAGTTGATTTGACAAACATTACCTGAAATTTTAAATGAGTTTGAACAGATTTTGTGACACAGTATAGTTATGTACGTAAGAGATTTGTTAATGGTAAAGACTGTTCACCTACATTTATCTGGTAACTGTCCATGTTTTGAAATGAAATGGAATGGTCAAATAACTCATCTGTTCACTTACTGAATCACTGCCATACCAAGTCAATGCACTAGACAGACCTAGGGATGGGAGATGTGTGTTTCCATAATTTTTGTCCAGTCACTAAGAATCTGCAAACAGTCCTAGTCTTCCTATCGAATTTTGTAGTATCGTGAGCATTTTTAATTTTGTAGGAGTCTACTATGTCAAATATGTATGTAATTGTTACTGTAGATTTTAAATTGATGGCAGTAATTACAAATTTTTGTTTTCCAGTGACGCACGGCTGTATAGTAGCTACATTGAAACTCTACTTGCCCGATGGGAAGGAAGCGAAGGCAAGGTATGTTTTCATAAAAGCTATATCCAAATGTTTTGTGTCACATTGTGTGGAAGATTCATATATTTAAAAAATGATGATAATTAAATTCCCCATTAATTCTGTTTTTCAAAATAAATTTGACAGCTTTCATATGACTATTAATGTAGCTGTTAATACTTCATACGAAGCTTCCATAAGCTACAGTTCAAAACTACACTCGTCGAATATGTTGTTTTTAATTTAAAACTCAATATTTGTGACTGTTGTTGCTATCATAATCATTGACACAATAAAACCATATATTGCAATTATGTATCCAAAACATTGCCGAATAGCTTCAAAATTAATAGCATACAACTCATTTAAGTGGACACCGTATTAAATTGTTTGCAAGTGTGAAATGCTATCGCTCTTTGAGCACAATATTTGGAACTGAGTCAAAATAGCAAAATGTATTTACGTTGTGAAACATTTTCTCCCTTTTTTCCATAATGGCCACCTAATTGCCCATGTGCTGAATTCAGTCCCTTCTCATTTGTAGTTTTCCCTTTAGACTACTTCACACCTGTTCTTACCACGTGTACCTTGGAATCTTTCTAATCTCAACACTTGGTTATAAAAGCATTTCTTCCTGCTCTTCTTTGAATCCAGTTTCTGGTTAATTTCTTGTCCCAAAAACATTTGAAGCTCATTTTATTAGCATGTGATCATTCATTCTTTTAGATATCGAAAATATAAACGGACCCATAACACAGCCATGAACCTTTGCTCCAGAAGCCTTAGCCCCACAGAAATACCGGGTGATCAAAAAGTCAGTATAAATTTGAAAACTTAATAATAAACCACAGAATAATGTAGATAGAGAGGTAAAAATTGACACACATGCTTGGAATGACATGGGGTTTTATTAGAACAAAAAAAAAAAAAAATTGCTGGACGCGTGAAAGATCTCTTGAGCGCGTTGTTTTGTAATGATCATGTGCTCAGCCGCCACTTTCGTCACGCTTGGCCTCCCAGGTCCCCAGACCTCAGTCCATGTGATTATTGGCTTTGGGGTTACCTGAAGCCGCAAGTGTATCGTGATTGACCGACACCTCTAGGGATGCTGAAAGACAACATCCGACGCCAATGCCTCACCATAACTCCGGACATGCTTTACATTGCTGTTCACAACATTATTCCTTGACTACAGCTATTGTTGAAGAATGATGGTGGACATATTGAGCATTTCCTGTAAATAACATCATCTTTGCTTTGTCGTACTTTGTTATGCTAATTATTGCTATTCTGATCAGATGAAGCGCCATCTGTCGGACATTTTGTGAACTTTTGTATTTTTTTGGTTCTAATAAAACCCCATGTCATTCCAAGCATGTGTGTCAATTTGTACCCCTCTATCTACATTATTCCTTGATTTATTCAGTTTTCAAATTTATACCGACTTTTTTATCATCCGGTATCAGTTTTTTCCAAAGACTTCACCTTCTGCCCTGCTCCCAAATTAAGTCATACAGGACTTGTTAAAGACCTTCTCTCCTTCTCCCGGTCCCTACAGTTTTTCGCCACCAACCCTACCCATCAGACTCGACCAAAGATGAACGTTGAACCCTGCCTAACCCAGTTCCGTCCTCCATCTAACCGTGATCCACCCCCACTGCCCCCAAAACACCACCTATTAACGTTCCGGAATTTCTTAACCTCGAACCATGCCTCACCATCATTCCCTAAATCCCTCAACATGCAAGCTAACTTTACGTGCACAGAAAGAACCACAGTCCACCATCTAAAAACTGATCCTGACCTCATAATCCTACCTTTGGACAAAGGCTCCACCACTGTTGTTTTGAAACACAAGGATTACCTGGCAGGAGGACTCTGCCAGTTGTCAGATACTTCCACCTACAAACTTTGCCTCAGTGATCACATTCCAGAAATCCAGCAGGATCTCCAGTCACTCCTCAAATCCTTAGGCCCATCCCAAAACCTCTTCCCGGAGTCCCATCTCTTTGCTCACCCCTACCATTCCTCGCACTCCTACCTTCTGCATGCTCCCTAAAGCCCATAAACCCAACCACCTAGGATGCCCCATCGTGGCTGGTTACTGTGCCCCCACTGAGAGAATCTCTGCTCTCATAGACCAACACCTTCAACCTATTACCCAGAACCTACCTTCCTATATAAAAGATACCAACAGTTTCCTCCACCGGCTCTCCACCATTGGTATCCATTTGCCACATGGTGCCCTGCTCGTCACTATTGATGCCACCTCCCTTTACACCAACATCCCCAATGCCCATGGCCTTACTGCTTTTGAACACTACCTTTCCCAACACCCAATGGATTCCAAACCACCTGCCGGCCGTGATGGCCGTGCGGTTCTAGGGACCGGCTCTCCACCATTGGTATCCATTTGCCACATGGTGCCCTGCTCGTCACTATTGATGCCACCTCCCTTTACACCAACATCCCCAATGCCCATGGCCTTACTGCTTTTGAACACTACCTTTCCCAACACCCAATGGATTCCAAACCACCTGCCGGCCGTGATGGCCGTGCGGTTCTAGGTGCTCCAGTCCGGAGCCGCGCTGCTGCTACGGTCGCAGGTTCGAATCCTGCCTTGGGCATGGGTGTGTGTGATGTCCTTAGGTTAGTTACGTTTAAGTAGTTCTAAGTTCTAGGGGACTGATGACCACAGCAGTTGAGTTCCATAGTGCTCAGAGCCATTTGAACCATTTTTTATTCCAAACCAGCCACCTCCTTCCTAGCCGCCATGACCAACTGTATCCTCACCCACAGTTACTTCTCCTTTGAAGGGATTACCTACAAACAAATCTGGTGTATGGCTATGGGCACACGATAGCACCATCCTGTGCCAACCTATTCATGGGGTCATTTAGAGGAATCCTTCCTAAACATCCAGAATTCTAAATCCCTAACCTGGTTCAGATTCATTGATAACATCTTTGCAATCTGGATCGAGGGTGAGGACACCGTATCCACATTCCTCCAGAACCTCAACTTCTCCCTCATTTGCTTCACCTTGTCCTACTCAATCCGACAAGCTACCTTCCTAGATATTGACCTCCACCTCAAAGATGGCTACCTCAGTACCTCCGTCCACATCAAACCTACTAACCACCAGCAATACCTCCACTTTGATAGCTGCCACCCATTCCATACCAAGAAGTTCCTTCCATACAGCCTAGCCACCCATGGTCATCGCATCTGCAGTGACGAGTGGTCCCTCTCAAAATATACCAAGGATCTCACTGAAGCCTTCAGAGACTGTAATTATCCTCCCATGCCTTATCTTTCCAGACTCGCACCACCTCCCAAAGTCCCACCGTCTGATCACAGAGGAGCGTTCCCTTCGTAACTCGATACCACCCAGGACTGGAGCAACTGAATTACATTCTCCGCCAGGGTTTCGACTACCTCTCGTCGTGCCGTGAAATGAGAAATGTCCTGTCCACTATCGGTCTGACCCCTCCCACCCCACAGTCAAACTCACTCACTCTGCCACCAAATCTACACCAAACTCTCTCTGCCACCAAATCTACATAATATACTCGTCCATCCCTACACAACCCCTGCGCCCAACCCCTTATCTCATGGCTCGTACCCCTGTAATAGATGTAGATGCAAGACCTGTCGCATACATACCACCACCACCACCACCACCTACTCAAGTCCGGTCACTAACATCACCTATCTCATCACAGGCAGGGCTACCTGTGAAACCAGTCATGTGATCTACAAGCTAAGCTGCAAGCACTGTGCTACATTCTATGTGAGCATGACAACCAACAAGCTATCTGTCCGCATGAATGGCCACCCACAAACTGTGGCCAAGAAACAAGTGGACCACCCTGTTGCTGAGCATGGTGCCTAACATGACAGCCTTCATTTCAGTGACTACTTCACAGCCTGTGCCATATGGATCCTTCCCACCAACACCAGCTTTTCTGAATTGCGCAGGTGGGAACTTTCCGTGCAACATATTCTACGTTCCTGTAACTCTCCTGGCTTCAACCCTCGTTAGACATTGTCCTCACCCATCCCGCCCCTTCCCTGTTCCCGTTCCGGCACTACACAGCGCTCATTCCACCATTGCACCCAGTCGTTCGTCTTACTTCTCTCCTTTTCTGCTACCCCCCACCTCCCCCCCCCCCCCCCCCAACCACCTTTCGCGTGCTCTCCGTCTAACCTGCAGCACTTCACTGTCTGCCACCCCCATCCTACTATCCCTCCCCCTCTCCGACCCAGTCTCCTCCTTACGCCCACACAGTCCCCACGCCCATTATGCACTGGAGCTGGTGCTCGCAGTGTGGTGCCAGTTGCCTGAGACTGCAGTCATGTGTGGGCGAGTTGCATTTGAGAGAGGGAGAGAGATTGAGTGAGTGAGTGAGTGAGTGAGTGAGTGAGTGAGTGTTGCCTATTTTTGACTGAGGCCTTATTTGTGACAGTCTTTTTGTTGTGTCTATCTGCGACTCAACATCTCCACATTATGGTGAGTAGCAACTTTCGTTTTCATGATATTATTACATTCCGTCCTGGATTTTCCACTCTCAACAGTAAAATGCACACTGACAACTGAAAACCAGTGCCAAACCACAAGTTGAGTCCACACATCCTGTTTATCCTGAGAAATCATCTGAACCATTAGGGTACCTGAGCAGGCTTCATTCACTCTTTCATTATCATTGATGTTTACTCCTACGATTTCTGAACACTAATATCTGAGGTTCCTCTGAGGGCTATGTGGGAATAGTGCCACTGGAGGAATGGAGTGTGTGGAGAACTCTGGGGTCTAGTAAAGACATCAGAAGATCAAAACAGATTGCAAAACAATTTAGGAAAGATATCTGTATTGTGTGAAAATTGGCATATTGACCTAAGTAATGAAAAGTGGAAGGTCCTCCACGTGAGTGCTAAAAGGAATCTGTTAAACTTCCATTACATGGTAAATTGATCGGAGCCAAAGGCAACAAGTTCAACTAAATACTTAGGAATTGCAATTACAAGCAACTTGAATTGGAAAGAACACACAGAAAATGTTGTGGGGAAGGTGAACCGAAGACTTTGTTTTATGGGCAGAACACTTCGAAAATGCAACAGATCCGGTAAAGAGACTGCCTACACGTCTCATTTGGAGTACTGCTGCGCATTGTGGGATGCTGATAGGATCATCAGAGTACATTGAGAAAGTTCAAAGAAGGGCAGCACATTTTGTATTATCGAGGAATAGGGGAGTGTGTTTCACAGACATGGTACAGGATTTCGGGTGAACATTGTTAAAATAAAGGCATTTTTCATTGCGATGGGATTTTCGTAAAAGATTTCAATCTCCAACTTTCTCCTCTGAATGCGAAAATATTTTGATGTGCCAGCCCACGTAGGTTGAAGTGATCATCATAATAAAACAAGGGGAACAAGAGCTGACATGGAAAGATATAGGTGTTCTTTTTTTTTTTCTTCACACTGTTTGAGAGCGGAATAATAGACAATTATCATGAAGGTGGGTTGATGAACCCTCTGCCTGGCACTTAAGTGTGACTTGCAGAGTAGCACTGTAGATGTGGATGTGGAATTCTCTGATAAAATAATTAGTAAATACAAATTTGTATTATTATTATTATTATTATTAAATGAGTGTTCAGTTGTTGTTACACTTACAAGGGGAGGTCACAACGCTGGGCTCACGGATTTACTTCAAACTTTGTACACTTTTAGTAGGCCATTAAAACTACATAATCCACAAGTAGTAAGGTGCACAATTCTGGCAGTTGTGAGAAAATCACAAGAAAAGTAATTTAAACACTGTGACCAGTAATGAAAAAAATATAGATTAAAAAGTAAGTGTTAGCAGAATTTGAACAATTGCCTCGTCTGTGACCTTCTTGCAACACACAAACGCTAACCACTTCACCAGAATGAATTCTTAAGGCCTGCACCTTCACACAGATCCATAAGTTACATAATAGAAGCGTAAAACTTCTCTTGCAATTTTCTCAGAATTGCCAGATTATTGCACCTTACTACTTGCACATTATGTTGTGTGTGGCCTACTAATGCTGTACAAAGGCTGAAGTAAATTTGTGATCCCAACATTGTGACCACCTCTTGTTAGTCTGTGATGCTTCTTATAGGTTCACAGGCTGTTAAGCTTATCTTAAGAAATGTGTGTTTCATGCAGGACATAAAATTTTATAACTGTGGTAATCATTCCTTAAACTCATCACCACAGATGGGTACAATTTTTTCAAAGAAGTAACTTTAGTACATGAATCACTTTCTGTTCCAACTTCCAAAAATAAAAACTCAGTTTGCAACTAATCGACATATAACTACAGTCCTACAGTATATAAATGACGTGTTTTACGTAAAGTCCGGATAAGTTATTGATTGTGAGGAATGTGCACCGACAGAATGCAGACAAGTATACTACTGATTGTTATAGTGATAAAGAAATGTACTGCATTAGTAATGATTGGAAACAGAATGTGAAATTATGTACATCAATTAATTTTATCAGTTAATGTATTCGTTATTATCTAGGAAATGGAAATTTTTCTGAAACTGTAGTTGTTTAATGAAGTAAAATGGTTGCTGCCCTGTTTAATTTCAAAATGATGTCACAATTAGCAGAAATTAAATAAGCCAACACTGAAAATACGAAAGTCAAGATCACACAACAAATCAACAGAATTAAATCACTTTTAAAAGAGAGTATAAACCTTTACTTTCTCAGATAATAGTTTCTGATCTTAAATAAGATTTCATTTCAAATGGATATTGAATGCAGTTAAATTACAATGTTGAAATAATACCATTAGCTAACTATTATTACTCATCTTTTTGTTGGAATAGCAAAATTTAAATTCTCCTTTCTGGCTCTTTCGATAATTTAATATGCTAGTCTTTCTCAGTAATGTGACATTTGGCTGCTGTAATGATAGGATCCGTCTGTTGGTAGTAATGATGTGGAAGAATCATTAACACTGGATAAGGATTAAAGTTTACAGCAATACTGTATTACTCAATAAACAGATTCTAATGCACTGGTAGGTCTTATACATTTTATATGTCTGAAATGGCACAGTCTTCATTTGAGGAAGAGCTGCTGCTGGTGCAAAATAATGGTTTGGCAGTAACAGTTATTAGGCAACAGGCTCTTCTTCCAGTTATGAGCAATTTTTTTAATATATTTGGTTACACAGTAAACTACTTCCAATAATCCTCTTAAAACTTTCCCTTGAATACTCATAGTAATGTGGCCCATACAACTACCTGCTTCTTATATCCCCACGGCCTAGCCACATATCCCATTCACCACACTGTATGTACTTCCTTGCACACACACTTGCAGGCACTTTTTATGTTTGACCTGGTCCACTGTTAACTTGTAACTCCTTACTTGCACTCTCGCATACCACAGATGTTAGAGCCAATCAGACAAACTTTTGTTGTTACATGTAAGGGGTGTTCAAAAAGAAACATGCCAGGGGCATAATTACAGAAACCAGTGCCTGTATGTTAGAAGTATTGACCCTGGCTGTTGAGACACTTGTTCCACTGTGGCACAAGGCAGTGAATGGCTGTCTCATAAAATCCCCAGGGCTGCGATGTTAATCAGTTCCGCACGTACTGCTGACAGCTGGAAGTCATTGTCCAAGGTGGATCATTTGCCCTTATGCTGACGTTCTTTGACCTGGATGGCCACCTTCTGATTCACTTCCTGCAGCATGGGACAACAGTGAATGCCCAGCGTTACTCACAAACCTTGACCACCCTTCGCCAAGTGATCAAATCAAAATGACCAGGTAGTCTCTCCCTTGGAGTCATTCTGCTCCACAACAATGCAAAGCCTCATACGGCCTACACAGTCATGGCACTCCTGCAGAAATTCGAATGCGAGGCTCTCGGCCACCCTCCATACGGTCCAGAGTTCTCTTCCTGTGATTATGCCATTTATGGTCCCCTTAAAAAGGCTCTGAGGGGGCAAACGATTCACCTTGGACAAAGACGTCCAGCTGTACGAGCGGAACTGGTTAACTTTGCAGCCCCGGGAATTTTATGAGACAGCCATTAATTGCCTTGTGTCACAGTGGAACAAGTGTCACAACATCCAGGGTCAATACATCTAACATTATGCCTCCAGCTCATTTCTTTTTGAATGCCCCTTATACTGCAAAGACTTTGACATTGCCAATTCGCTTCCTACAACCTTTGCAACATTATTTTCAATAGTTTACAGTTACATTACTTTAAAGTTAGCATTAACAACAAAATATCGAAATATATGAATTTGTGTTCAAAGAGTAACTTCAAAAATTTAATAATAAATAATGTGGTAAGTATCAGCAATATAGGAAAAAGATAGATTGCTGCTCACCATAAAGATGACATGTTGAGTTGCAGACAGCCAGAACGAAAAGGCTGTTACGGATTTAGCTTTCACCCAAAGCTTTTTTTCAGAAAAGGAAGCGCACACACATTCATTCACACGAACAAGCACACTGCATGCACACAACTGCCTCTCTGGCAGCTCAGACTAAACTGCTAGAGATGCTGGTTGTGTGTATGAGATATGCTTGTGTGGTGTGGTGGTGTGTGGTGTGGTGGTGGGTGGTGGTGGTGCGCGTGTCCGTCCTTTTCTAGAGAAGGCTTTGGCTGAAAGCTAAATGTGTAACAGTTTTTTCGTTGTGCCTGTCTGCAACTCAACATGTCATCTTTACAGTGAATAGCGGTCTATTGTTTCCTATATTGTTGATATTCCAATGTAGAGTTTCCACTGTTTTAATCTGCTAAGTATGCAGTACTGTGCTGTAGTGTTATAAGCTGACTCACAGAATCTGCTATTTGATGGTGTGCTTCATGTATGATAGTTATTTAAATGTATGTTGTTATGTTATTGGAAGAATTATTAAAAATTAAGACAAGATCTTACTTCAGAGCAGACATAACTGTCCATTTTTCTAAAAATCTTTCTTTTAATAAAATTTCCTTGTGTGAAAGCTTGTATTGTTCATTGGAACTAATTTTCACTGTTAGAGGTAAGGTAATGTAAACCTTTCATCAATGTTAGGATTGGTTTGAAAACTCTAGCACTTTACTAAGCATTATCCTATTGGAGGTGGTATGCCCTTGCATTCCTCTGACCTTTAAACAAACTTACTCGGCCAGTTACATGGGACCAACACTCTGATGGGAACTCTAAACCTCGCTGCAACATGGCATGTTTCACATTAGCAAATCATTGCCAGAGGTGAAAGAAGTGGCGAGAGAAGAAAAGTCGTAGGATTGACTGGGGCTAGAACCGGAGATCTTTGGATTTGTCATTTGGCACTTATTGAGGCATACATTGTTAGAGGATCAACAGTGAGTTAAACGTGCATGAAAGTAACATTGGCAATGGTTAAACAGTTTAAAATCCAGGATGGAATAAAAGTAATATGAAACAGGATAGATTGATAATCGCTAAATATTGGAGATGAGGAGCAGTATATAGGCACATATAAAAGAAAATTTAAAGTAGGCTAAGCTATCAAACAGAGTCCATCTTTAGATGTAGAAAAAAGCATTCACTCTCTCACAACATATGGTTAAAATGTTAAAAATTGGAAATAAGAAATACAACTTCTATACTCGAGGACATCTTTTGCTCTGGGTTGGTGCTACCCCTGACCATAATTCAAACTATGCCAAAAGTGTATTTGGCAACCCTCACGTGCAGTAACTACAGTAATTCATCCAGAAAACTTCTATTTCTTAAAGTAAATTCATGGCTACTTCTCTATTACCTTTATATACTATCTTAATTTGTTTGTTCATATACGCAAACTCCTCTGGATATGGAGTTTGTCGCAATCTATATAAGAGTCATTCAGAATCATCTGTAAATGACTGCATTCTCTCCTACTGAAGAGTGTTTCTTGAAAGTTTTCAATATACTGTAACTTATTTTTGTGCAAGTTTTTTTTATTTTTGTTTTTGAAACTTTTCATCGAGGAAAAAAATGTATTATTCAGTTATTAGATCAAAGAGTGAATAAAAATTTTGAACAGCCTGTATGTTCAAGTTCGGTATTTGTGTGTATATACTAAAAACTTCTATTGTCCAGGTTTTGATCACTTTTGCTTGTTACACCTTTTACCAGAGAAAATAGTATATTAGCTTATACATTTTTGAGCACCCTGTATGTTCCAAACATTGTGCTTTTAGTTATAATGTCACTGAGTACTCTGAAACTGATCTCACATTGGAAACACAATCACTTTAAATATGTATTTCAAAATTTGTAGCCTATTGTACGAGGGCGATTCAGAAATTAGGGAATGTTTTGGCATTAAAAAAAATTAAGTACAAGAAATACATTTTATTATATAAATCTTAAAGAGCGACTGACATACTACTTTTCCACATTGTCACCAAACACATTGAGGCACTTATCATACCGGTGGACAAGCTTTGAAAGACCTTAGTCATAAAATTCTGCCGCCTGAGACTTCAGCCAGTGAATCACGGCTGCCTTGCGTTCTGCGTCGTCATCAAAGCGCTGCGTTGCAAGCCAGTTCTTCATTTAGGGCAGGGGCGGGCAAACGTTGCACGCCGCTCGTGAGCGCACAGCGCTGCACGTGTGCTGCTCGCGCGCAATCGCCGAATGGGGCAGTGGCGACAGCTGGCAGGTTGCGGCAGTGTAGTACAAGGCTAAGCCGCGGACGTTGATGCGAAGCGACCACTACGTAGTGAACGTTGTATTTCAAGAACCGGAAAATGCAGAGTGAATCAAGGAAACGGAGACGTGGAGATTTGCTATCTTTTAAAAAGTAATGGGAGAATCATTTTTTCTTTGTGCAAAGACGTGAAAATTCGAAATGTTTAATATGTGGCAGTATTTCGCTGGTCAGCGGAAGTTTAGAATCGAAGGCCATTATAATAAATTTCACAAGGACGAGTACAATTTATTGTCGGATTCTGAGCGGATGGGGAAATTGACTGAGCTTAAGAAGAGCGACCTGACGATATTAGATGCATCTGTCGTAGTTGCCGTTGTCACGAGAGATATGCGACTTTCTCTCGTCATGTCTCTCATCTAACTGATTTAACATTTTATGGAGCACTGTTTTCAATTTTTCAGGATGACAACAATAATAGCCCAGCGGTACGTGCAAGCTATAAAATTGCGCTTAATATAGTAAGAGCTGGAAAACCATTTGCTGAATTAATAAGCCTCGGTTAAGAGCAAACATAAGTCATGAAAATTTACGTAACTGTTTGCGTTTGTCTGTATGCAGAAATTTTGTTCCAGATATTAAACGTATTGTAAACTCCACCTGTGATAATTAATAAAACATATCGTAGTTAATAGGTCCTCTTTCAAACCATGATTTATTTCAAGCACTCCTACTAACCTTATTCCATCATTCAATAAAGCAAGCTGGAAAAACAAAACACATTACAGAGGAAGGAGTGGACAGAAGGTATGGTGGGGAGGGGAGGTAAGCGGGTGGCCAGCTTGCCCTGTGTGCACGCAGAACACCTGTTAACTGCACGCGTGCAAGTGCACCGCACACATGCAGGATTCCTGCCCGCCCCTGATTTAGGGAAACAAGTGGAAGTTGCTTGGTGCAAGATCGAGGCTGTAGGGTGGATGAGAGAGCATTTCCCATTTGAATGAATTAAGGAGTTCTTCAGTGCGGTTTGCCGTGTGAGGTTGGGCATTGTCGTGCAAAAACAAAATTTGTGGTAGCCTAGCTTTCAAGTGACAATTTCAAACAACAAAGTCCGTGAAACTTGTGGAAAAGTAATCGAAAGCTCAGTGTGAAGTGATGGTTTTCACGAATCGTTTCATCAGCTTTAGCAACAAGATCGTCAGTCACAATGCTCAGGCGTCCACTCTTCTCTTCATCATGAATGTTGGTTTGGCCATTTTTAAACCGAATGCACCATTTCTGGACAGAACATTCACTCATTACGTTGTTTCCGTACACTTTGTACAGTTCACGATAAATTTCTATAGGTTTTAGGTTTTTTGCCAACAAAAACTGTATCACAGACTGCACCTCACAACAGGCGGGATTTTCGATTTTAGTACACATTTCAAATTCAAATATTGAAAAAACCAGACGCACAGAGACGTTCCCGTTGTCACGGATGGATGCCGACGGAGCTGCCGAGCATATACGCAATCGGCGTCAGATGGGAATGTTCCCTACTTCTGAATAGCCCTCGTAACATGGGCAGATTTTGCCCTTGGGTGGTGCTCCATGTAACCTAAAATAATTTGGAGCTCCTAGGGCTAAAAGTAAATCTCATAGTTGCACCACTGTCCTCTGAGTATCCCACCTACTTGGTAGTAGATTTGAGTATTGCTTATGGTCCAAATTGCATTAGTATGTAAACTATGTTGTTTTGTTATTTACAGTTCCTCAACATCAGTCGTGAGCTCTATTGGAGTGGTTCCACTTGAAGATCTGTACCAGCTCAACCAGTACTTACAGGTTGTCAAAAACATTTGATATTTTCTCTCTCTCTCTCTCTCTCTCTCTCTCTCTCTCTCTCTCTCTCTCTCTCTCCTGCTCTCATGTGTTTTATCTGTTAGAAAAGTACAAAAAAATATGATGAACAGCAAATTCATTTCATGAAATACAGTATCATGTGAACAGTTTCTAGTTCTTTTATATATAAGTGAGATATAATGTAAATAGTAATGAAATTCTGACAGTATTGTTGGGATATTAAAATAGCTGCACTTTTTGAGAAAATTGTTTACTATGTCTTTAAAGTTACATTTACAAAGATGATAAAGCAAAGTAAAGATACAGAGAATGAGAGGTATTGGAAGTTGAAAAATGTTTAATAGAAAGAGCAAAGTCACTTGGTAACCATGGTTACAGGGAAATATTGCCAGAAATGAACCTGTATGAAGAGTAATCAAATAATGAAAAGCAGCAGCTCATGTCATCTTCTTCTCCACTCTGCTTCTGCTTCTAAGTGGAGGTATATGGGAAGAAAGACAGTAAACAAAACAGTGAAGTGCTCTGTAAATATCCACCAAGAAATCACTGCTTCCTTGCCTGTGTTTAAGAAGCTCCTTATTTTGTGGGGCCAGTTTCCCAGAAGAATGCATCTGACTACTGTTTCATTTTGCCAGTGTATATAGTTACACAGTTGGCTGATGAATTTCTCATTGCTTACCAAGTTGCTAGTGTGACTGGTAAGTTGCTTTCCAAATTGGGAAAAGAAACTAAACACCGTTCACTCTTTTAAAGAGGGGCTTCAAGTTATTGTGGCTTCTGAAGGTCATGTCATCATCTTGCTTATTTCAGTAAGAGACTTCTACATCTTATGTGTTACACACTATACTAAGAAACTACACACCTTTGGGCTAGGGCCACACAAGCGTGTTTCATATGTGTCTGTGACTTAATTCATGCAATACACAAGGCACTGGTCAGTACTGGCTACATGGGCACTTTTATCACCCAGTGTGAGGCCTAGGGAAATCCCATCAGTAGTGCATCGGTGCAAGCTGCGGCAACAACTCCTGTGTGCAGTTACAACTATGAGTGAAATTTCATTAAATAAGAATGCGGTCCTTACGTTATGTGCCGTGATAGTTGTCCACAGGCATCAGAAATGACGAAATGAGAAAAAAGACTGGATTCATCTGATGTTAAGCGAGAGATCGACAAAGGGAAAGTAAACTGAAGGCAAATCCAGTCAAGTTTTTTGAATACTATAGGATATCTCTTAACTCATTTGAAATGCTTTTGAGCATGGTCGGAGACAGAGTTTCCAAAAGGAACACATCCACGAGGGAATGTATCAGTATAGAAGAAAAACTTGCGGTTACATTTAGAAACATTATATTTTTTATTTACTAATCCTTGTGTCCGATTGCTAAAATTATTTTAATTAATATTAGTGCATAATGTTAGACCCCTGAACCCAAAGAATTTACAAAATATAATTAATGCTCAAAAAGTGTAACAAAAAATTGTTCTGCACCTGGAATCCCCATGCCTTCCTCTTCACCGAGTGGCAGCCTGCAGTTCAACACAACTTACATAGTGTTGTACTGCAGGCTGTTTAACTGCACTGCCACTTGGTGAAGAGGAAGACGTGGGAATTTCATAAGATTTTAAAAGCCGAATAAATGTAAATTAGAAGTCAAATTTGTCCTGCAATTTCAGTTTCCTAATCACAGGACGTTGTGACAAGAGAAACATGTCATCCACATCAGGCATGTGGGACATAGATTGTGCTAGAGTCCTTTCAACACACAATTTCCGCCTCAAATTAATCTTGTTTCCTTTTCTTAGATTTTTGTCAGAGCATACTTCCTGCTGATAGAGGTTCAGGTGTCACTGTAATCTGATCACTTTGGTATTCATATTCCCACAAATTCTGAAAACATTATAATTTTTATATAATATAACGGAATATTATTTCATATTAAGTTAATAGAAACAGCTGCTACAGCTCAACCATTGAAATTATACATCCAACAATAATGATGTTTGATTCTCACTTCCATCATTTGTTGAAACGTTCCTTCAAGGAAAGACATCTGTTTGTAAAATACATGTGGTCTGCTGGATGTTTCAGAATCGCCACTTCTTCATTGGTTTTTCACATATTTCATGTATGAATCTTTCATACTTAACCATCTTTTTCTGTACTTGTATCCCTAAAAGATCGTGAATAAAAGTGTTTCAGATTTATGTACTTATCTGCAGCTTATTTAATAGTTGCTACTCAAAATTAAATAACTTTACAGTTTTGTTTATGAAATAAAGTTTCTGCTGCCAGTCACAATGTTCTTTTTATTTATATTCTGCACAACATGTTTCTGGGAACTGTTCTTATTTTCTGTTGATTTTTTTTCTTTTTGATATGTCAGTTATTTGTGATGTTTCACATGTGTGAAGTGCTGCGTTGTTTTGTTGTCTTTACTGTAATGTGTAAAGACATGCACAAATGTTAATTGGTCTGTATATTAAAATCGATCGTTAATTAAAAATTGCATGTGCTTTTATGCATTACGGTAAAGACAATAGAACAATCAGCACATCACCCATTTAAATATCATGAATAAATGGCATAGTACACAGAAAACACACCTGAAAATGGGACTGATTTCCCAAAATGCTTCATGCAAAAAATTAATAAAAAGAAAATCTGAAGGCTTCCACCAACCATTTTTAATGGATCAGATCAAATTTCACTGATATCTAAGGATTGGGAGTTCGATGCTTTCTGTACATTTTGAATTTCTCGGCCTGTCTATAATTTTTGGCATTAGAGGCACAGGCATTGTCATTTGGCAGATGCTGAAAGAGGAATTAATGAAACAACTGACCACAAAAGAGTGTAAGAACATTAGCGAGCAGTATGAGAAAACAGCAAACTTCCCTCATTGTGTGGGATCCATAGATGGAAGACACGTCAGAATTGTTAAACCTTGCAGATCAGACAGCGAAAATTACAATTACAAAACGTACTTTTTTTTCTGCTGGTGGCTATAGCAGATAGCAATTACTGTTTCAGTTTCATAGACTTGTGTCATGTGGTCATCAAGGAGACCGTAATATATTCAAAGCTACTGAAGAAGATAAAACAAAAAAAAAAAAAATTACAATCAAACTCTAAATTTTCCAGCTGCTTCACCACTTCTGAGTGATAATTGTGGACTGAAAATACCTTATGTGTTCGTAGCTGATTAGGCTTTCACAATGAGTGACAACTTAATGAGGCCATCTGCAAAAAACCTGACTAATTCACAAAAACTATTCAGCTACAGACTAACCTCACCACATTGTTATGTAGAATGTGCATTTGGCGTTTTATGTAATAAATGGAGAACATTTCATCATCTAGTTGATGTTATTGTGGATGTGGCAGATGCTGTTGTTCAAGCATGTTGCGTACTTCACAATTTTGTGAGACAACATGATGGCTACAGTTTTGATGGCTCACTTACATGCAGTATGGGGAGTATTCCTGCACATGGGACAAAAGGGAATAATAGTGGCAAAAGTATCAGAGATTGTTTTGTTGATTACTTTTGTTCCTTTAAAGGATCTGTATGATTGCAAGATCGTTGGACTAATGTCTTAGAATGAAGACTAGTTATATTAATGTAAAAATTGACTTGTTGACATTTTATTCGTGAATATATTTCAGTGTACACTGTTTATAGATACTAATAAAATATTTACTGTCAGTACTCATAAAGATCAGATTTCTGCCTGTCATCCAACCCATCCCATTTTTCTGCCAAAACGACTGCTGTAACTGCAGTAGCCACCAGAAAGATCGTGGGAGGCGCACATGGGCACGGCGCGTCACGGACAGTAGTTGCCGCAAGTAAAGTCCCGTCCACCAGAGGGCATGCGAGAATTCGGCCGCGCCCTCTGCCGGCGGAACACCGCCACCTCAGGCAGTACAGGCCGTGCCCAGGCAGTTTTACATGGGGCATGCCTAGCAGACAGTTCCTGGTCTACACTATGTGAAGTACGACGAACAACGTGAATCGTGTTAATACAGTAACTGTGCTCGACAACTCTTTCTTTCTTTTTGTTTCTCTGTGTGTATACTCTTCATCCCATGTGTCGTACAGACATTGGTGTTTCTGCACTTCCATAATAATTAGTTCGCTATCCAGATGATCCATTTTCACACATCAGACTGCACAAGAAGACAGCTGAAATGACAGTCTACAAACTGAAAAGAGAGCTGCCAAATCCCCAACCCCTCTACCCAGCTATGACAAGGAACACCTGCATACAGCATGTTCCACAAAATTATACAGACTATTCCACTTGTCATATTAGTGGCGACGCCCATTACACAGTACAAAATACAGGAATTAGCAACTACACTACCGGCCATTAAAATTGCCACACCAAGAAGAAATGCAGATGATAAACGGGTATTCATTGGACAAATAAATTATGCTAGAACTGACATGTGATTACATTTTCACGCAAATTGGGTGCATAGATCGTGAGAAATCAGTACCCAGAACAACCACCTCAGGCCGTAATAACGGCCTTGATACGCCTGGGCATTGAGTCAAACAGAGCTTGGATGGCGTGTAGAGGTACAGCTGCCCACGCAGCTTCAACACGATACCACAGTTCATAAAGAGTAGTGACTGGTGTATTGTGATGAGCCAGTTGCTTGGCCACCATTGACCAGAAGTTTTCAGTTGGTGAGAGATCTGGAGGATGTGCTGACCAGGGCAGCAGTCGAACATTTTCTGTATCCAGGAAGGCCCGTACAGAACCTGCAACATGCGGTCGTGTATTGTCCTGCTGAAATGTAGGGTTTCGCAGGGATCGAATGAAGGGTAGAGCGACGGGTCATAACACAACTGAAATGTAATGTCCACTGTTCAAAGTGCTGTCAATGCGAACAAGAGGAGACAGAGACGTGTAACCAATGGCATCCCATACCATCATGCCGGGTGATACCCCAGTATGGTGATGACGAATACACGCTTCCAATGTGCGTTCACCACAATGTCGCCAAACACAGATGCGACCATCATCATGCTGTAAACATAACCTGGATTCATCCAAAAAAAATGTTTTGCCATTCGTGCACCCAGGTTCGTCGTTGAGTACACCATCGCAGGCACTCCTGTCTGTGATGCCACATCAAGGGTAACTGCTGCCATGGTCTCCGAGCTGATAGTCCATGCTGCTGCAAACGTCATCGAACTGTTCGTGCAGATGGTTGTCTTGCAAATATCCCCATCTGTTGACTCGGGGATCGAGACGTGGCTGCACGATCCATTACAGCCATGCGGATAAGATGCCTGTCATCTCGACTTCTACTGATACGAGGCAGTTCGGATCCAGCTCGGTGTTCAGTATTACCCTCCAGAACCCACCGATTCCATATTCTGCTAACAGTCATTGGATCTCGACCAACGCGAGAAGTAGTGTCGCGATACGATAAACCGCAATCACGATAGGCTACAATCCAACCTTTATCAAAGGCAGAAACGTGATGGTACACATTTCTCCTCCCTGCACGAGGCATGTCATCTTCGTGGTGTAGCAATTTTAATGGCCAGTAATGTAATATAAATAATAAAAAAAAAAAATGAATAGAATTTAGGTAAATAACCAATTGCTTGCTGCACTTGCTACACAGGTAACAGATTCTTAGTCATCCAGTACCGCCATTGTTCATGGAAGGCAACTTTCCCCTGACAGACGATAAAAACGCAACACGGTTCCTGCACATGTGGGCAGTGCCCAGAGGGAAATACATGCCCATAAAATGCACATGAGTGTGTTTGTGCCATGTGAACGCAAAATTATGCGGGCATGCAACGTGCGAAAAGGTGTCATGTGGCCAGCCAACCCCATCCAACAAACAGTGGTCTATAATGTTGACATGAATCCGTCCCTTACTCACGTGAAAAACGTGCTCATTTGGCCATAGCCTTACGTGCTCATTTGGCCATAGCCTTACGTGTCCCATTATCTGCATGATTACAACAGCCTGCCTCCAACTGCTTTTCCATTCTTTGAGAAGTTTGCTTATTTCAGGGAATTCACCCTCAATTAACTGCCAACTCGAAAAGGCTTCTTAGAATGTTTGGTTGCTTCTGAACAACCTACACCAGAGTCCTACCATTGCATGTATACAAGACAAGCTGACCAATTTAGAAGAACAGTGTGCTTGTTTCCTAGTGGCTCTTGGATTTCTTCAAGTTACTAGGTGACTGTTTTGTGACATCAGGTGGTGGAATGTAATCCCAAGTACTTTAGGTATCTGTTGATTTTAAACCAACAAATGCATAGAAATCTCCTCAAAATAGTGTAAGTGGCTCATAATCTATTGTGCCCATTACAATGTTACCAATACAATGTAAGATTAAAGTCGTGGGAGATAATGAAATGATATTGAGGAAAGAATAGATAAATGCCATGCCTGTGAACAGTTTAAACAGAAGTGTAGTCACGTAGAATAGAACATAAATTCACTACAAAACATAAATTAAATAAACAATAGATAATAACAAATAACAGATGAGAAAACTGAGAAGGAAAAAGAGTGAGAGTGAATAATAATGAGGAGGAGGAGGAGGAGGAGGAGGTAAAAGCAAAGAACAAGAAACATTACCTCAACTTAATGCCACTGCCGATGGGAACCAAATGTTCATTGGAAAGGTAGAAGCTCGTCACAATGTCCTGAATTGTTCGTGCCAAGAGGCAATGTTTAGAGGATTGGCTGGATGAAGTAGGCTTCCAGAACACAGTTTTGAAGCTGTAAAATACTCTGCAACAAATCACTGCTGTATGACTGTGTCATTAAGTGTAATATAAACTTGCTTTTCATTTGCCCAAATATTGTGTCTAGCCAATCATTTAGATAAAAAAAAACTCCTCATACCAGAGTATATCACTATCCAAATGTCCCTGTAAGAATTGTTGTCCAGGTAAGCTAGTGCATCTGTATTGAATATTAGACCCGTGGTTGTCATCACTATCACAACTTTCCTACTCCCACTACTTATGCATTGTTTTCACTTTTGCAATGTTTTCATGAATTGAGTATTTACTTACGGTTATGCCGCTCTTTATTTCTGTGCTTTTAAACTCGATTTGCCGCTGCAATATGATGTCGGTAGAATGTGAAAGAGATGAGTCTTGCACACAGTCATTCAAGAGTAATTTAGCACCTGTTCTGTGTATTGCATTGTAATGCCCACATTGAGAACCAGTGGTCTGTAATAATAGAGCCTCATCTATGAAATTATCAGCGTCATTATTACTAATATTTCTTCAAATTTCAAAGGTGAAACATAGAAACAGTCCTAAAATATCCCTCTCTCCTCTGTCATGGTAATCTATTCACAAACCACTGGTTTAATACATTTTTCTCAGGCAAGCTGTTAAATGAATTAATTTTGCTTACACAAAATGAAGACAATGGGGATGAAATTATTATACAGGGTGATTCAAAAAGAATACCACAACCTTAAAAATGTGTATTTAATGAAAGAAACATAATATAACCTTCTGTTATACATCATTACAAAGAGTATTTAAAAAGGTTTTTTTCACTCAAAAACAAGTTCAGAGATGTTCAATATGGCCCCCTCCAGACACTCGAGCAATATCAACCCGATACTCCAACTTGTTCCACACTCTCTGTAGCATATCAGGCGTAACAGTTTGGATAGCTGCTGTTATTTCTCGTTTCAAATCATCAATGGTGGCTGGGAGAGGTGGCTGAAACACCATATCCTTAACATACCCCCATAAGAAAAAATCGCAGGGGGTAAGATCAGGGCTTCTTGGAGGCCAGTGATGAAGTGCTCTGTAACGGGCTGCCTGGCGGCCTAACCTTTTTCGTAGGACTCTCCATACAGTTGATTGTGGAATTTGCAGCTCTCTGCTAGCTCTGCGAGTCGATTTTCCTGGGCTGCGAACAAATGCTTGCTGGATGCGTGCTACATTTTCATCACTCGTTCTCAGCCGTCCAGAACTTTTCCCTTTGCACAAACACCCATTCTCTGTAAACTGTGTATACCAACATTTAATACACCACCTATCAGGAGGTTTAACACCATACTTCGTTCGAAATGCACGCTGAACAACTGTCGTCGATTCACTTCTGCCGTACTCAATAACACAAAAAGCTTTCTGTTGAGCGGTCGCCATCTTAGCATCAACTGACGCTGACGCCTAGTCAACAGCGCCTCAAGCGAACAAATGTACAACTAAGTGAAACTTTATAGCTCCCTTAATTCGCCGACAGATAGTGCTTGGCTCTGCCTTTTGTCGTTGCAGAGTTTTAAATTCCTAAAGTTGTGGTATTCTTTTTGAATCACCCTGTATTAGTAAAGTGACACTCAGGAGTGCTTAACTCCAGTATTAACATGTTTTGATAAATGATAATTTGTGCCAGATTTGGACAACAAGTACTTAAGATTGGTCCTCCATCGTAACACACTGGTAACTTTCTTACACATTGATCTGCATGGCTCTGAAGCTCACCTTCATCTTTCTATTCACATTAAATATATCAAGGGACTGTAACATATGCATTTTGTTTGGAAATACCATTTTAATTTCAAGCATTCTTTCTTGTATAGTGCTGATATTTGATGAAAATATATTGATTCAGGTTCAGTCTCTTAAGATTTATGCAAATAACGCCACATATTTGCAATAACTTCTTACCATTACATGATTCATCTTGAACACAAACAGGTTTCTTGTTGTGGACTCACATTGAATTTGCTTTTTGTGACCTTTGCAGGAAGATTTTACTATTGTCTCAATAATACACAGATTGGTAAAATTGCTCCGGTAGTTACAGGATGCTCTTCTGAGATGATAGCCATTCAATTGTGGGTGTGTCCTTTAGTATAATCTTATATTTGCATATAATATGAAGTGCAGAGAGCCTTTTAGCTTACTGAAGTCTGTTAATATTAGAAACGGTTTCGATAACAGCATTTAATTTGTATCAGAGCTACAGGGGTCCCACTTCTCTGTTGTTGTCATTGTTGGAGAAGAAATGTGGTGCAAGAGACATATGTGAGTCACACTCGGAAGAGTAGTAGTCTGGGGAAGGAATTAGGGCCCTGAGGATATGGCCAGAATGTCAGCAGCAGGGGTGAGAGAGGATGGAGAGGTGCCACCACCAGACCAAGAAGGTGGTGGCATGCAGAAGACTGAAGCCAATGGCACAGGAAACACCAGGGACGGGCTGATGGTGGTGAGCACTGTGCGGGCAGGGTGGTGGTGATATAACCTTAGGCGGCACTGAGAGCTGCGATGAGCACAGGTGCTGCTGGAATGGCGTGGCAGGGACCAGGTGCAGAGGCTGCAGTGCATGCCATGTTGCACTGATGCAGGCTGGCTGGGAGGATGGCATTTGACAGGAGACAGGTCTCAAACCTCTTGCAGTCTCACATCTGGACCCGGATGCCACAGTGTCTTCTCCAGCTGCTGCTATGTGTTTGGCCCCCTCGGCACCTATGGGACCCAGTGGAGCCTGCTGGTGCCAGACAGGCAGTAGCAGCTGAAGAGGAAGCCGCAACAACTGGGTCCAGATGCAACGCTGATAGCGAAATGCTCTGGGAGTTCATCGGATGCCTCACTGCAAGTGTTAGGAGCAGCTCAGGGCATTGAGCCAGCCTCAGAAGGAAAGCCAGTCATGGCTGCAGGCTCCTGGCAGAAGTGGTAATTAGCATTGGGTGCAGCTGGTGGAGGACAGCTACCAGGCAGACAGGGCGGCAGATGGCATGAAAAGTGACCTGGAAGAATGAGATGTGCAGGGCCATCATTGTGAAAGGACAACCAGGCGTTTGAAGGTGGTGTGACCAGGCACGTCTGGGCCTTGTGACAAAACTTCCAGTGTTGGATAACAGGAGGTGAAAGGAAACAAGTGGTATCTTGGGTCAAATGGAGGAACTGTGGACCCAGTGACTGGGAATAGTGCAGAAGCAAAAGTTCTGGTATGTAAGGAGCCACGGTAAACAGGCGCGCAAGGCCAACAACAAAAACACGAGAGGGGGTCTAACATCGACAGGAAGTAAAGAAGCGGACAGGCACGGCAAAACGGTGCAATCAGAAAAACATCAGAGCTAATAAATGAAGCTGAGCTACTACGAGACAGGGACAAGGCAAAAAAAAAGTGAGAATAAGATATAAAATCACAGTGTGAGGTGCAAAAGTGCACACAGTCAAATGCAAGCCAAAGGAAACAGGAACAGTTTCATTCAAATGTGGAACCGAACCATGAAAACGGCATGTGGTGCCATACAAACGAAAAGGAGGCGCCACCTGGTTGAGCATAAGACGTTGGGAACAAAATTCCAGAGACAAGAGTCACGGAAAGTTTATCCTCATCACCACTGTAGCATAGACTGGTGGCACTTCAGATGCCAGGTCAAGATGTCGAGGTCGGGACTAGAATTCGCACTGACCAGCGGCTATTGTGCTGTGTCCTATAAAGGCCATCCAGCAGAGGAATACTGGGAAGTTGTCTACAGTCACATGACTTGCAGACACAAGCTAGTGTGTTCTATATCCGGCGGATGTCAGTGGCTGTCACATGCAAGACGAGCCACAGCTAATTCGCTGGTGTCTTGATGGGATGGCAACCCACAGCACTCTGTTGTGTAGTGTGTGGCTGGATCCTAAGGCACCAGCCATATGCCAAAGGTAGAATGACCACCAGAGTGCATTAGTGTTGTTTGAATTCAATGTTGTTACCAGGCATGGTAGCATGTATAATTTCAGATGTTGAGTGAACACATTGAAGGACACTGAGATGCTGCATAGTCATTTGAGGCAGCATTATGAGCACATGACTGTTTGAAAGGGGCCTCATTGTGGGTCTTCATTGACCAGCTGGCTGAATCTTACTATATCCAAATTTGTGGGGCATTTGAATGTGACAGTGCCACAATGTTTCACAGGAATGAGAGGGCAGTCATACTCCTAATCAAGCCTCCGGTTCACCGTGTCTGACCACCACGAGGGAAGATCACTGTACTGTGCATGAAGCACATCTGCTGCTGCTATACAAGAACAAGTAATGGACTCCCTGTAACATTCTGTGTCATCCCACACTGCCGGCTGCTGTGGTTGAGCAGTTCTATGTGTTTCAGTCCAGAACTACGCTGCTGCTATGGTCGCAGGTTCGAATCGTGCCTCGGGCATGGAGGCGTGTGATGTCCTTAGGTTGGTTAGGTTTAAGTAGTTCGAAGACTGATGACCTCAGATGTTAAGTCCCATAGTGCTTAGAGCCATTTGAACCATCCCACACCATTAGTTGGAGTTCCTGAACTAGTGAATTATTGTGCAATGTGTAGTATGATATTAATGCCACAACACAAATGGACACATTTGGAGTGATGCCATGACTGGAAAACGTGCCCGGCTGCTGATTAGTGTTGCGTTGTATTCAGTGATGAATTCCAATTCTCCATTAGTGCAGATAACCATTGTTGGCAAGTATGGCTGCAACCCGGAGCAAAGTTCAATTCTTCCAATGAATCTGAGAGGCACATTGGTGTTACTCCTGGTGTCATGGTGTGGGGGAGCCTTTGGTTATGGCTTGTGGTACAGTTGGTAGTTATTGAGAAGAAAGACAGCACAATGGTACATCAAGGACATCCTGCACCTTTGTGTTATGTCTTGTGCCATAGTATTGTCTCCAATAGAACACACGTGGGTGGGAGTGCTGACAAGTAATGCCTCCAAATTTTTTGTGTTAAAACTCTTAAAGCATTTTAAATAGAACAGACATTATTAACATTGTACATATTTGCTGCCCTCTGCCACTAGAAGGCTCTGAATTGTGGCGTGTAACATGGCGATGTGTAATGTAATTACATCGGTGCATGAGAAACAGCGTGCTGTAATAGTGTGTCGAATTCAAAGTTTGTCCACTCATGGAGCACTGTCTCCTTCAGCGTGGCAATGCCAAACCGCACACTAGTGCTGTGTCATATGCAACAATCTGATGATGCTGTGAGTTTGTGATCATCTGCCGTCCTGCATAGTGTCTCAACTTGGCCCCAGCTGATTTTCATCTGTTTCCAAAACTAAAGGAACATCTTAAAGGACTTCACTGTGATAGTGATGAAGCAGTGCAAGCAGTGGTGAGCTTGTGGCTCCTTCAATGAAGTCACATATTCCACAGTCACAGTATCAACAAAGTGGTATCTTGTTCTTAGAAATGTCTTCATTGCTGGGGTGACTATGTTGGAAAATAAATGTATGGAAATGAAGAATAAAGGTATAGAACATTAATAAAGCTTTATTTGAAAAGCTTTAAGAATTTTTACAGAAAAAATTTGGAGGTATTACTTTTGACCATGCCTTTGTGGGACCAACTCAGCTGTCAACTCCACCTCAGTGCCGGTAGCCACAGTATCAAGGACCAGTTATAACAGTTTGGGCCAGTTTGCCTCAGAAGAGGATACAGCAGTTTTATGATACCCTTCCCAATCAAGTCAGGGCATGCGTACAGGCCGAAAGGGACCAAATTCATATTAATAAGTGATCTCATACTGCTAAGGTCATTGTAAATTTGACTTGATTTTTTAATCAATTAAGTACCCTTGCAACCTGCAAAATTTCATCTCGTTTCCTCCTCCACTTCTGGGTGCTTCCCTATTTTGGCTGGGCAATGAAGTTTGTGAGCAGTTTCTTCTTAGGTGGTTTAGCAGCAGCAGCAGCAGTAGTAGTAGTACTTGTTGAAAGTTACAAATAGTTCAGAATCCAGAAATGTATACCATTCCTTATGAAGAGCGTCAGTCAACCTAGTTTTAGTCCCTCAGCTTGACTGTTGCCACTCAAGTTTTTGCAGGGCTTGGTCAGCTTTAATCCATACAACATTTCTTATAAGTGCATTATGAAGTTCTAGTATTTCATCAGTGTGAAATGTGCAGAATGAATAATTGTACAGAAATTTAGATGTAAGACATATATGCAATGCATCATCTGTGTTAATTTCTTGTATCAGTCTGTGATTGTACCTTATTGGCAGTCTGATGCTTTCTATCCTACCTTATACTTTTTTTCTACTGTAGAATTTCCAATTTTTAAATATATAGTTATTTCAGAGGAGCTAGAGCGATTAAAATGACTTTGTGCATATAATTGTTCTTAGTGTATTGCTTAAGCACACAAATGACATACAGCCTCACAATAACTGCTTATTTGCAACAGTGTTGTCTCTTTGGAAGATGTAAATACTTTCACTTTTATACATTTCTATAATATCCTGACTTGAAATGAATTGGTATAACAACTCCACATGTGCTTTATATTTACTTTATCTCTATTACTGTCTCACAAAATACACTCTAAGAGAAGAAAAACGCATCATGATGGAATTACGTGAATGAGACAGAAATTGGTATGTGTGACATACATGTACAGCTAATATATGATTACAGTTTCAGAAAAAATGGATGCTTTATTCAAGAGAAAGAGCTTCACAAATTGAGCAAGCCAGTAATGTGTCGGGCTGCTTCCAACCATTATGGAAGCAGTTATTCGACTTAACATTGATTTATATAGTTGTTGGATGTCCTGCTGGGAGGGTATTGTGCCCAGTCGTGTCCAATTAATGCGTTAGATTATCAAAATCCCAAGATGGTTGGAGGGCCTTGCCCATAGTGTACTAAACATTCTCAGTTGGAGAGAGATCTGACAACCTGGCTGGGCGAGGTAGGGCTTGTGTGGGTGGGCATTGAGTTGCTGAAATGTAAGCACAGGATGGCTTGCCATGGAGGACAACAAAATGGGGTGTAGAATATAGTTGACATTAAGCTGTACTGTAAGGATACTGCAGATAACAACCAAAGAACATCCAACAACCCTATCAATCCATGCCATGCCAAATAACTGCTTGCATAAGGTCCAGAGGTGGATCAAATTGTAATTGACTTGCTCAATTTGTGAAGCTCTTTCTCTTGAATAAATCGTCCATTTTTTTCTGTAGTTTAACATTTGCAATGGCTTCCTTTGTCAGTAGTTTAGCATCACTGAGTGTAAATTTCTTGTTGTTTTTAGTGACATTATTTTCCACCTAGGCTTGATACAGAGGGAACTGGATTAAACTACGTGCTTTAGCCAGTTCGTCAACCTGGTAGTTTAGTTTCTGGCTTGTAAAGCACTAAAAGTCCCATTAACTCTGCTTTTTACATGCTAGTTTCAACCTAAACCAATGGAACATTTCTTTGTCCCCAGAATAAAATATCCACTTTCTTCACTGCATTGTTGGAGCTTTATACGTCACAATGGAATGGTGTGGCACATTGCCCATTACTGTTATGGAATTGGAAAGAATATTTAGCAGCAGAACATTATCTTCACAGCCAGTGAACATGTTGTTGGATGACCATATTTATCAGACTTGTTACAATGTTGTTATTAATGCAATGTCAACAGAAAACATTTATTCACAATACTTGCAGATTGCAGTCTATGCCAAACCCCAGAAAATACTTTACAACGAGAGCTAATGAACATAGGTGCATTTAATGTGTGACGCCACACTATACTATTTATGCATGGTGTGACAACAGGGGTGCTTTAACAACCGAACAGCTGGTGGTGTGGTTGAGAAACCCGGCTTGCCATTGGTGTTACCTGGGCAACAGAGTCACATCCCATCCAGTGAGATAATTGTCAAAAGTTGCAACTCATTTTAAACACACTATAGCTACACCAGCTTCTTCTTCCATACCCAAAATGAGCTTGATCAATCTCTATGGATCCCAAATGTCAGTATTGATAGTGTCATATAATACCCAAGTAAATCTGCATTTATTTGACTGCCAAGACCACTTCTTCTATCTCTGACTAGGGACAACAGCAGTCTCATAGATTCCGTGAGTTCCCAGCAGTTCCTGAAATTTTTAAGGTACATCCATTTTCTCTGATCACTGCTGTTTCTACAGTTTCTTTGTCATCTTGCCACACCCATGGGCCTCTAGGCTAGTGTAGCCTCCTGTGCCCCTAAAAGTTCTACTCTACAATGTGCTGTATTCTGATCGAAGCTCAAGTAACTCTCACTGTATTTAACAGAAAAGTTTTCTTGATGTCAAGGAAAACTGTCCCATCAAATTCAGGACAGCAACAAAATTGGATTCTCATTGTTAACGACTGTATACAAATGGACATATCCAGCTTGCCTATGAATCTCAGCTCGTAGCCTGTAGCTTATTAGCCTGAGAGAAAGGGGTTGAAGGGGAAATATAAAATGAATAAACTTCAGAAATAAATCTTTTAAAAGTTTTTGGGAGGATGAAGGAAGTAGCAATAGAGGGCAAGGAAGAGGTGAATTTGAAATAACAAAAATAGTCTCCACAGAAGACCCTCATAAATTTATTGCTTTTTAAGTATGTAGGCAGAGAGCAAATGATATAGAAGTGTAATATTTAAAAAGAATGTTTTAAAAGAATGTTATTTCAATTAAAAAGGTAATTAATAGGAAAACTCACTCATCTAAGCACTTCTGCTTCTCTCACAGAAATTAAACTCTAGCAGAAAACCTCTCATTGTAGTTGCTACATATTCTTCACAGTGTCTTGTACCTTGTGACCATTAAATCACTCTCTGACCATCACCTGCCAGTCAGTGTAAATTGTTTTCCCACACCTCTTTCAGGTAGAGCTCTACAAATTCCAACTGATATAAAACATTTTCCTCTCTAAGTTTCTGTTTCACAACAGATTTTTGTTGTGTGTGGAGCCCAGTTTCCCTCAGACTTCAGTCAGCTGTGACATTATAGCCAAGAAAGTTGGTCTCTCACTGTAACTGCTTTGTGTTTAGGGAGAGAAACTATTGGCTCTTACGCACAAGCTCTCTGTCCTTCTGGTGTGCACCAAGTCTCTTCCTGACTGAGGCAGGAACTCTGTTGGTAATGCCTCTTTCAGCATAATTCCTCCAACAACTCTTTGCAGTAGTAGATATCATATCATACTTCCTGCCAGCATCTCTAGCCCGCCTTTTTCAATCAGAGTGATGACACTCTCGTATTAAATGGTCTCAGTGAGCAATGGCATCTGATTCTCCACAATGTGATTTCTGCTTGCTGTTCTTATACTGGTGTGTGGGGAAAAAGTAAACATATTTCCGTCAAAAGGAACAGTAGCTGTGTCAGCCTGAGGAAGACCTGTTCAAAGATTCTTGCTGCTTTGTCTGCCCTTAAGCCATTGTGGCTCTCCAGCTAGTGGAGTCTGAGTGGGCCAGGACATTAAGATGCTTTCTCAGAGATCCTGCTTGTGAAACTGAAGATTTTGTCTTGTGTTTGTGCTTGTCCCTGTGTGTATTCCTGAATAAAAATTTTAGTTAACTAGTTTGTAAGAAACTTGCTTGAATTCATCAAATGCTTGATAGCTGCACTCTAAAGTTGTTAAATACCAGCAGTAAGCTTCTATAACAGGTATGTGTCTGTGGCCAGTTTCTTTACGACATACATGTGTAAATAAAAAGTATGTTTGGCTGACCTCCTGTTGCAAATGGTAAGATGTAGATTACTGGTTTGAATCTATTCCAAGGCATGGTAATTTTTGTGCAGGGTCTGTGTTATCTTTTTGTGTACTCAGTGAGGGGTGGTGGTGGTGGTGGTGGTGGTGGTGGTGGTAAAACACAGTGAAAGGTTGTTTGGCCTAATTTTCAAATGCTAATTTTGAGAATATGAACCATTGTAACGTGTGTGCCTAACACTGAATTCCTAAGCAAAAGTAAAAAGAATCATGTAGTGGAAATATCTGCATTACAAAAAGGTACGGCCAAACTTTCAGGAAACATTCCTCACACACAAAGAAAGAAAATATGTTATGCGGACATGTGTCCGGAAATGCTTACTTTCCATTTTAGAGCTCATTTTATTACTTCTCTTCAAATCACATTAATCATGGAATGGAAACACACAGCAACAGAACGTACCAGCATGACTTCAAACACTCTGTTACAGGGAATGTTCAAAATGTCCTCAGTTAGCGAGGATACATGCATCCACCCTCCGTCTCATGGAATCCCTGATGCGCTGATGCAGCCCTGGAGAACGGCGTATTGTATCATAGCCATCCACAATACGAGCACGAAGAGTCTCTACATTTGGTACCGGGGTTGCGTAGACAAGGGCTTTCAAATGCCCCCATAAATGAAAGTCAAGAGGGTTGAGGTCAGGAGAGCGTGGAGGCCATGGAATTGGTCCGCCTCTACCAATCCATCGGTCACCGAATCTGTTGTTGAGAAGCGTACGAACATTTAGACTGAATTGTGCAGGAGCTCCATCGTGCATGAAACACATGTTGTTTCGTACTTGCAAAGGCACGTGTTCTAGCAGCACAGGTAGAGTATCCCATATGAAATCATGATAACGTGCTCCATTGAGCGTAGGTGGACGAAACTAAAATGAGCTCTAACATGGAAATTAAGCGTTTCCGGACACATGTCCACATAACATCTTTTCTTTATTTATGTGTGAGGAATGTTTCCTGAAAGTTTGGCCGTACCTTTTTGTAACATCCTGTGTGATTATATATATATGCCTGCTTGTGTCTGTATGTGTGGATGGATATGTGCGTGTGTGCGAGTGTATACCTGTCCTTTTTTCCCCCTAAGGTAAGTCTTTCCGCTCCCGGGATTGGAATGACTCCTTACCCTCTCCCTTAAAACCCACTTCCTTTCGTCTTCCCCTCTCTTTCCCGATGAGGCAACAGTTTGTTGCGAAAGCTTGAATTTTGTGTGTTTGTTTGTGTGTCTATCGACCTGCCAGCGCTTTTGTTCGGTAAGTCAACTCATCTTTGTTTTTTTTTTATATATATATATCAGGCTGTTGTTGGTTTGTCATGAAGTCCAGGCGTGTATTACGTCCAGTGCTCAAATCCGGCAATGAACCCCTAACATTCTAAGGTCCCAGCCAGCACACAGGTGGATATTTATTCCACAGACAGCTTCCACTCCCATAGCCATCATTGATGTGACTTGCTCAGCCTTTGACAGTAAATATTACTGCCACGTAACTGCTGTTGTGTAGATCCAGGATACCTGAAAGCTCATAAATGTGCCAGATATGTGATGCACATGTATGGCAAGTCATGTTATCTGCATACTGCAGATGTTTCCTGAATCTTGTGCAGCTGCAGCTAGGCTCACATTGGAGGACAGGTCATGTGATTGGGGGGAGGGAGGAGAACTGCTTTAAACATCTTCAACATCATCAGCATGATGAGAGGTAAATAAATATCAGATCAATATGCTACATCTGATGTAAGTCATAAGTATAAGCGTATCAAATATATTTTCTTAATTTAATTAGGCCCATTGTTACATTAACTATTGAAGTGTGAGAAATTTTCGCGCCCGGATAAGTTTTCTTCTTTAGATTGCAAATCTTGAAAACTATTACACACATTGAATAACATCTTGGTGTAAATACAAAATGAAATAGAATTAAAATTCAGTCTAACTTACTGTAAGGAGATGACGAGAGCTGGCCAAACAGTATTTCTTAGTCTCACAACAAGAATAAGAATTAATTGAAATATATTCACAAACACAATATTTAATGGCAGTAAGTACGCTACACACTAATCAGGCAGTGCGAAAACACAGCTTAATTCAGAGTCGGAATCAGTGGAACTATCCGTGTCACTGCTCGTATTGACAGATATAATCAAGTCTTCGACACTTTGTTGTAAGAAACCTTCATTGTTCCATGCGTCCTGTATCACTCCTTTCACGTGATGCACTACCTTCTGCCAGTCTTCCGATGTCACAATTTCAACTGCCTCTTTCAGAAGGCATTCCACTTCCGTTAATGTGAATTTCGTATTTTCTGCCATTTGTGCCGTTTAACCTGAGCCCAAATCAGCTCTATTGCGTTGAAATGGCAATGGTACGGAGGCAGTCTGAGTGCTTTATGCCTGTATTTTTTTGCTACTTCATCCTCAATGTAAATCGGGTTCTTTGGCTTGTGTTGCAATACAAGTTCTAATAATTCTGCCCTTGTAAAATTACTGTTGAACTGTACCTTATGTTTCTGTAACCAGCTAACAATGTCATTTTTCCTCGTTGCCTTTATGGGTGCTTTATCTTGTATTACTGAGTGATAAGGAGCATTATCCATAACAATGATAGTTTTTTTGTTAAGTTCTGGAGCTCACAGTCTTCAAACCATTTCACAAAAGTATTGTGGTTCATCTCTTCATGGTAGTTGGAGGTCTTATTTGAACTGAATAGCAGCAGACAATTTGGAATGAAACCTTTTGAATTTCCGGCATGTGCTACAATTATCCTTTTTCCTCTGCCCATCGGAGCTGCCATACTACCGCTGATGGTACCGTCTGTCCAGCCTTTTTTTAAACTGTGTCCTGCATTCACCCACGTTTCATCAAGCCAAACAATATCATCAAAATTTGTCCCCACTAATTCTCTAAGAAAGCAGCATCGCCAGGCTGCAATATCTTGGCATTCCATTTGTAACTTTCGGCCAGAGATGGATTTATAGCAGAATCCTAATATTTTCATGACTCGTAACAAAGACGATTTACTACCCTGAAACAGGTCAGCCGCTGTGAGGGTAGCATGTAATTTTTTGAGTGTTGGATACTCCTTCCTCGAATAAAATGCGTATATTTGATGACAAATGGCATCTTCCTGAAAAGAGTCAAGTTTTATGACCCTCTTCTCTAGCCGCCTCTTTTTCCCAGGTGTCTCCAATTTAGATGATTCACTTGAGCCTTCTTTAATGACTTTCTCCTTGCAGATTCTTATTCCTGATCGTTAGCTAACTTGCAGAGCAGCTGCAGTTCGCTCCACCACCTTATCCAAAGGAACGAGAGGCCTTCCTGCATCTCTCTCTCTCTCTCTCTCTCTCTCTCTCTCTCTCTCTCTCTCTCTCTCTCAAAATACTCCATTAACGAACACGCGTATTCACGCGCCTGACTGCGTATAACGACGCCATGTCTGCCACTTTTTGGAGGTTTCCGAGGAGTGTGCAGCCTCGACCTCCCTCAGTTCCAACTGCTTTCATCAGACACCATAAACACGTGAAGCTACAAGTCACTCAAATCTCTCACTCGCATGTCTACAACGGCTCGCTGAGGACTGGCTGGCACAATGCCTTAATCAGCTCAGCAGAACGAAGTGACAACGCAATGACAGCTGACAGTGCCGGCTGCCATTGGTTTATTGGTGGCGGGAGCCCTGCAGCCCATTGCCTGTCAAGTGACAACTAGTTTAAATAATAGTATAGAGTCCAACCCAGGATATGAGTAATGAAATCCAGTGGTATGTTCATTTTTCTATGTTTATTTGTTATGTTTGCTACTGGCAGTTACTGTTCCGTGATTGTTCAAAGGCCCCTCCCAACTTTCCCCACTGCTCTGTGCCTGGCATCCTGCGCAAACATTTTAATCATGGGATTGGAAAGTGAAATAATGGTGTGGTACATGTGACAGAAGAAATTTGCAGATATGTACTGGTGCATTGGAATACAAAGTTTTTCCCAACTAGACCAGTGACACTGAATCATGATTTTTAATGTTTTCATTCTTGTAACATGATGTTTGGTTTGTATTTAACAAACTATACCATACTTTAAACTCTTTAATTGCACTTGCCTCATTACTTGATATGTGAAGATCGGTGTTCAAATGCCTCTGTAAATGTTTGAATTGTGAGCATAATTTAGTTGTAGAAGTCGATAACAAACTTTGTGTGGTACAGTTAATATTTCCTGACAAGGAAGTGAGCAATTAACATTATGTTACTAATACCATAAAACTGCCCATTCATGAGAAATTCAATGGTTGTTTATAGGTGTAAAAGTATGCACAACATCCTTTCTCATTCGCTGTTGATCGTAGTATACTACCATAACACTTAGGGGTGTGTATAAACTATTAGGTATACTTCTATGAATTTGTAATATTTCTTACATTGAATCCATTTTTGGCCCTATCATTTCAGAATAACACTCCAAAAATTGCTTGTGTGGTTGAATACTTTCTCTGACATAAGGGAACTTTAGCTATTTGAAGAAAAATATTTGAATTAATATGAAGCCAACATGCACTAAGGCGAGCTATTTCTACTCTCGTACACAATTTCATAATTTGTGTAATTATGGCACGAAATTGTGTTGTCTTTTCATTCTAGTGAATTAGTACAGACAATAAAAAGAATGGAAACTTGTAGCTTCAAACTCTGCGCATTCAGATTAGCACTCCACTCGTCCAACCATTATGCCAAGAGAGATAAGCTTCAGAACACTCTCTGTAATGACTTGAGTCTGTATTTGTCATCAAAGGTAATTTTGTGGCTTTTATCTTCATTCTAAAACATGAGGTTATCATTTCATGTTGCAGAAAATGAATATGAGAAATTTTAGGGAAAAAAAGGTTGATAAAATTGGTCTTCCATTTTAAATGAAGCCTGAATGGTTAATAGTGAGCCCTTGCAAGTGTATTATTAAAACTTTTATAGCTTTCGTGCCACATAGTTGCTGGTATCCAGATGCTGTTGCTTTGATTTGAACATTCAGCCAGTTCCATAATCTTTGCTGTAAAGTACGCAACCTGCAACACACGGGGCATAAGTGAATACAGAGCACTAGAGATCTCACATTTTCTCAATCAGTGACTAAGAAATACTATTGACATAAGAATCTGAGTTGCAGTTAGTGGAATTGATAAGGAAACCTTCATTCACCTGGAACACCATAATGATGAAAATATCACAATATTTTGTTCTATTTTTATTTGCAGGATGCTTTGCAACGTGAACAGTTGCTTGAAAACAAACTTGCCACTATGCAGAGGCTCATGGAGACAACGCGACAAGCATCAGACAGAAGCTGGAGAGCATTGATTGATGAAGACAGGTTACTCTCGCGTGTGGAAATACTGGAGAGTCAGTTGCTTGTATACTCAAAGGTAGACTTTATTACAAATCCATGTGGCTGAAGAATTTTCTTCCTCAAAGAGAGCTCACAGTACTGTAAATTTCCAGTAATAACATTTGCAAAGCCAACTAGAAGTAGATACTAAGTAATGAACTGCAGTAGCTGACTGTAATTATATCTAGGATAAACAATGATGCTGATAGTAGTATGAATTGATAGTAATAATTCTTTAACTCCATCAGAACCTTCTCCTCTGAGAAACATTGCATCAGGAGAACAGCGAGAAGAAGAAACTAGTAGGGTGACGAAAAGTGCAAATCGGTTTGGTTGGAAGCAGATAACTTCAGTTTTGGTTGGTTTGGATTGCAGTTGTAGGAAGTAAATTGTAATAAAACAACTGGAAAGTAGGATAAAAAATGTGAATGAATATATAAAAAGGGGAGATATCATGCTAGATGGAAAATATGGCCATTGAAATTACAAAAAAAAATTAGTGTTAGTTTAAGATAACTTTATTAAGTTGCAATCAATATCTTTACCACAGAAGATAGAGAAATACTGGATTTTTCAAAAGATCATAGCTTTTGCAACTCGGATCATAGCTTTTGCAACTCGGATCATAACTTTGTGCCCATAGTTTAATCTGAAAAGATATTTATTTTTCATGTATCTATTTCATATACAGAATATACACCAAAATGAAAATGAAACAAATTACTTGAAAAAATAATAATGTGAAGTGTTGCACTATTTTACACATATTACTGTCACATAATTTAATGTACATATAAATGCGCAATTTTCATTTCATGCATGCTTCAGTGTAATAGTGACACTTTCCCAATAAAGGGTTATAAAGCAGTCTTTTTCAGAGCACGGAGGTCCATGTTAAATAAACCTTTTAGTTTACTATGAAATATTATCTCCATATGATGTGATATCAGATGTGGGTTGTAAGAGGTGTGCAAGAACTTTGAAAAATTTCTTTGTGACACTTGCTGTGATTGTGCGGGAATTACAAATTTTCAAGAATGTGGTGGTTATTGTACATGAAAACCAACATTTAAAAAAAAGTTTACAAACATGAAATGGTTAGTATTTTCAAACTTGTTGGTGGTGTTAGTAGAGGAGCCAGACAGTATCACATATCATAGAGCAAGGAGGACTGAAAAGGCCTAGAGAAACCAAACTTACAAGGGGAGAAAACCTAAAGAAATCCAAATCCTCCAGTATGGGGGTTGGGTACACTGTAAAAAATCATATTACAGAACCCCCACAAGAGCCTCAGATAATGGATGGGACATATGAAACATGACTTTGGCAAAGGGAAAGTATAAAAGATTTGGCAGTAGTAACTTGGGATATGCAAATAATGTTGAAACTTGGAAAAAAATGAGAGAAATAGTTGAAGATGTCATGAAGTTGAAATACGATATTGTCGCACTACACAAAGTGAGATGGAAAAAAGCAAGGACAGGTAGCAGGTAGATAAGATTCAGTATTCTTTACTGTGGTCCAGAAAGAAGGCCAGGTCAATCTGGAACAGGATTTATAACAACACAAGAGATACTAGGAGAAGTCTTTTGGAATTTGCACCTATTATTGAAAGTCTCAGCAGACTGAGAATGAAAGAGAAATTCAGGAGTGCAACAATAACAACAGCATACACACCAAAAGAGGAAGCAGAAGAAGGAATAAAGGAAGTTTTATGAAGACCTTGAAATAACATGCAGTTAAGTACAAAACTATAACCTATTGCTAGTTGTAGGAGACTTTAATGTACAATTTGGGTGAAATGAAAGTGAGGAAGAGTATCAGGGAGATACACTTTACATGAAGACAATAATGAGAATGGAGCTTTCTTATGTCAGTTCTCTGTTAGAAATAATTTGCTCATCTAAGGTACCTGTTTTCCACACAGAAGAATACATATGGAAATAAGGTATAAGTGGAGTAAGTTAATGAAATAGGCCTTGTGTTAGTAAAAGCACAATGTGTTTTGATAGTCATTAATGTACGGAGCTGCAGGGGTCCAAACAGTGATTCAGACCACTGTGTTGTACAACCCACAGTGAGAGAGAAATTAGCTGTAATCCATAAAACTAGAATGGGAAAAAAAGCAAATTGAACTACAGAAAAAGTCAGTGATCCCGAAAACCGAAGAAACATTGTAGATATTCCTACCTGGCATTTCCATTGTCTGAAAATACATGTAGAAATAGAAATGTTAAGATGATCAGATGAACAAAAAGTATTGTGGAGGTGGGCAGAATATTTTGAAGAGGGGCTCAGTACCAACTCAGACTCTATATGCACACTCATCCGACCCATCCTAGAATATTTCTCAAGTGCGTTGGGCCCTTACCAAATAGGACAAACAGAGAAGGGCATCATGAATGATCATAGGCTTGTTTGACCCATGGGAGTGTGTAACAGAGATGCTGAAGAAACTCGGCAGATTCTTGAAGATAAAAGTAAACTATCTGAGGAAAGCGTACTTACAAAGTTTCAGGAACCAGTTTTAAATTATGACTCAAGGAATATATTACAGACACCTGCATATCACTCCACAGGGATCCTGAGGACAAGATCAGATTACTTAAAAGGTGCATGGAAGCATTAAAACAATAATTCTTTCAGTGACTTACTTGTTTTCAACTCCTCCAGTTGCTTCTCTACATCATGATATTTCAGAAAAAGAAAAAGGAGTGGAACAGAGGGAAAAATTTTTCTAACTGGTGCAGTGGAAGAATAAAAATGGAACAGGAAAACACCCTAATAACTAGTGCAGTGGGATGTATCCTCTGCCGTGCACTTAACAGTGGTTTGCACAGTGCTGCCACGTCATACTTTTAATATATATATATTTATTTATTTATTTTTCCCCACTCAGTGGCACTCAGGCAAGGATATCAATACAGTGCTGCAAGCTTCTTACAGTCATCAAGCTGTTTAGTTTCAGAGTACTCCAGAATACACAGATGGAAGTAGTTTGGTTTTACTTCTCTCTCTCTCTCTCTCTCTCTCTCTCTCTCTCCCCCTCGCCCTCTCCCCCCCCCCCCTCCCCCCCCCCCCCTCCCCCCCTCCCCCGCCCTCCCTCTCTTTTTTCATGTAAAGCATTCAAGATATTTCAGGGCATATCCATAAAGAATCTGTGAGTATAAACAGCTTGCTTCCATTGCTTTCAATCCCTCCACAGCTTAATGTGTGAAGGTAATGACAATAATTGACACTCTGTAATTTAAATGTCTCACTGGCTACATAAACACAAAAAGTATACAACATTGTTGTTATGGGGTGGGCTTTTTACTTTGGTCATTGATTTGTATATATGTAAATATCTTCCTAAAATGGCTCCAGGAAAAGACTTGTCATCTTTCAAAGACAGCAGCTATCATTGCCTTCTTTTGCAGTCTTTGCAATTTTCATACAGTTGAGGGATCAAAAGGTCTTTGACTTATAGTGACCACTAGCACTAAAGTTGCAGATAAAGTCCAAACTGGAGCCATTACTGTCATTGCCATTTCTTAAAAAATTACTGGAATAAATTTAAGAGAAATGTATGGCCATCTACTAGACATGGTTTCGAATAATTACAAAAGGGCACATGCTACTAATAATTACATATTTTTAAGTGATTCTCTGACATTGGCAGATAATTCATAATAAATAGGAAATAATTATTTTTTCTTATAGCAGTGCTACATTTCCTTGCCGAAAACTATAACATTTCTTTTTCTGTAAATTTTCAGAATTACGGAGAAGATAAACTTCGAGAAGAGCTACGAAAACTGCAAGAAGATAAAAGTCAGTACCTTGGTACAGCCAAAGAATCATTACGAAGGATTCTTCAGGAGAAATTAGATGCAATTACTAAATTAGCTGATCTGGAAAGGTGAGTGGTATATTGTCCATTTTTGTTGCTTTTTATTAGTTTATAACTATTTAAATAATGGAAGAAGTGAAGATAACAGCTCACCATATAGTTGAGGTGTTCCATAGTATATCAGCACATAAACAAGATTGACAGTACTGCTACACTTTCAGACATCATCATCTACTGAATACACACGTACACTGTCGTCATTTGCATCAGATGCCAACTGACCACATATAAAAGTTACATAAAGAAAACACTGCAATAGTTAAAGAACATATTTGTGTTGCATCACATGGGGACTTTCCTATGAAATTATCTTCTACAGATTTCAATGCTATTGTTTTGGTAGCCTCTTGTCAATTTTTTTGCCAAGTGTCAGGCATACATACTCTAATAACTGCAATATATGGGTTTTGGGATTGTGAAATTGAAGACTAATTAGGAGCTGAGGTTACTACATGTGAAAAGCTTCATCAGGATGCCATTTTAAGAGAGGTAACATGTGAGAAAGCAGGAAATGAAAGAGGTATCACATTTCAGCAGTGTTCATTTGGATTACCACACTGGAGAATGTGTATGACCTGGTGGGCTGCACAAGCACCATTGTGTCCATCTGTTGTTCCTCAAACTGTTCTGAAAATTTTGAAATAATGTGGTAGTGCATTGCCTTGCTAAAGGTACAGAATACCTGCATGGTGCTGCAAATAAGCAGACAGGAAACCTTTTCATCAACACATTATTGCCAACAGCTGTTAATTCCAGAGTTGTGGGAGTCCACAAATTTAGGTACTTGTAGTACATCCTTGGCGTATTGGCACATGTCAAGTCGATGCTGCTTGACTTCGGAGGTGAAGTCCCATGGGTTGCACATTCAGTCAGATTTGGTCAAATGTACTGATATTGTTGTTTTGCCCATCGTGTACTCAATGTCATACTAATGACCAGTACTAGGGTGGATCTCTTCTAAGTCATAACATTCTGAACCACTCCATTCGCCATGATTGTAGGAGTGTGCTTTGTCCAACACAGCAGTGATGTACAGCATGGTCCACTTAAACATTTCAGCACAAATATCTCTGGAACAACTACAAATATTGTAAAACAACTTTCTCATGTATGAATGTAAGGCAGGGGCTCATGAAAGTAAATACTATGAGGCACTCTAAAATGTAAGCAAATATTATTTTCAGTGCCAACTTAAAAGGAAATCCAAAAAGAATGGTGTTGGTTGCATCACAATGCATCAATTACATCCTGAGAAATTGCAAAGCGTAGTTGACACTTGAAATAAATGAAACTTGCCACTGTTGTGCATCGCTAGATAAAATTGTGAATGCAACAATCGCTTTCCTTATTGCTATTTACACTGTTATTAAGTGGGCTGGAAACAATACAGATGCCCAGTCACACAACTATGTACAGCAACCATTTACTCCTCTGTTACATCCTTGGTCAACCATCAACTATGTTTACTCTGGCCAGTGATATTCAGTTTTTTGTTACCATTACGACCATTCTAGTAGTGCAGTAAAGATCAATAAATCATGAATGAGTAAACCCTTTCCTTATTTTTCACCGAGTGTGACTGTACATGTATATTGTTTCCAATCCTCTTAATAAAAGTGTAAATAGCAATAAGTATAGTGTTTGTTGCATTGTAGTATGTCAATCACGTTATGATTATGAGCAATGTGGGGTTCACGCTAGCATATCGTGATGTGAAATAGTGACAAGTTTCATTTATCTCAAGCACCAACTTCACTTTGCAATTTTTCGGGATATAATTGATGTATTGTGTTGAAACAAATGCCATTCTTGTTGTAATGTTTCATATTATTAATTGTGTAATAAATAATACAGGGTGCCCATTTAAAACATAATTTTGTGATGAAAACAATAGTTGCTTACAATTTAGAATGTCTCATAGTAGAAAGTCGTTTTTAAATATCTGTAGGTGTTCTAGAGATACTTGCACTGAAACAATTAAGTGGGCCACCCTGTATAATAAGGTTGCTGAAAAGTGTATATGATGGAGACCACGTAATGGATTTACTCATGGACACGGGATGTGTTGGGTTAGCATAAACTGAAAAATTCTGTAATTTATCTTCCATGATATATGAAGAGCAAATTTTAGTCATATCTGATGTTAAATAACAGTTCTTTTCTGTGAATGAAAATTTTTGCAAGGTACAGTTGGTGAAATGTGAGACCAGATGGTGAGCCGTGCTTGGGTAGCTCAGTCAGTAGAGCTCTTGCCCACAAAAGGCAAAGGTCCTGAATTTGAGTCTGTCCTGCACGTGGTTTTAATCTGCCAGGAAGTTTGTCGTACCATAGGTCCTCAATCTAACTTACAGTGAAGAGTTCATACAAGTTTAAGACAAGTAAACACCTCAGTTTAAACAATACCTTTCATCAGGCAGTGGGCATACATGGGCTCATCTGTCTCCTGCTCATCTTCCCCCTCCACACACACACACACACACACACACACACACACCTGCGGGTCCAGGGGTTAGAATAGGCCCGAGGTATTCCTGCCTGTCGTAAGAGGCGACTAAAAGGAGTCCCTCCCCCTCAAGGGGGTAGTTAGCGCCTGCGTCCGGAGACGGACGGTTCCATGACCTATATTTGCAGTCATTTTGGTTTTTCACTTCTTCTCGTTTCTTCCTTCCTTTGGTTGGTTCCCTTCTTTGTTCTTCTCCATCTCACTGTCTTCCTTACTCTTTCCCTTGCCTTCTTCTCCTTGCCTTCTTCTCCTTGCCTTCTTCTCCTTGCCTTCTTCTCCTTGCCTTCTTCTCCTTGCCTTCTCTGGTCTCCGCCTCGGCGTTTGAGACAGTCTGTCCTTTCTCTCTTCTTTTTCCTCTTCCTTCTTCCTCCCTGTGCGCGCCTGAAGGCCGACCCACACGTTCGCACGCGTAGCCAGTGACAGGGTAACGCGTAATTCCCCGCCCTGGGTAGACAAGTAAGGCACACACGTACCCCCTGGTAAAGGCCAGGCCCACAGAGGGGTGATTGCCTGAGCTGATGCCTTCTGACCATGCCGATTGGTCCCTCCGTCTGTTTCTCGGGAGGTGTGACCTGAGGTGTAAACATTCACCTAAGACGGGAGTGCCCTCTGAGAGGGTCCCCACAAGGAAGGAGCGCGCCATCGGAGACGCTGGCAATCATGGGGGATTCCTCCGCAATGGATTTCTCTTCTTCTCTCTCGACTCCTGCCCAAAAACGGAAACTTGACCAGCCACCAGTGACAAAAGTACTACCGCCTGCCCCACAGTTCCTCGTAGTTTCTTGATCTGAGGACGGAAAGGATTTTTCCTCTGTCAACCCTATCGTTATCCAGAAGGGCGTAGATGCCATAGCCAGATCTGTCAAGTCTTGTACCAGGTTGCGTAATGGTACCTTGTTACTAGAAACTGAGAGCGCCTTTCGGGCACAAAAACTGCTTCGGGCCACACTCCTGTACACGTTCCCTGTCCGGGTGGAGGCTCAACGCACTTTGAATTCGTCTCGTGGCGTGGTATATACTAGATCTCTCGACGGATTGACTGACGAGGAGATTCAGTCTTTCCTCGCTGAGCAGGGCGTGACGGCTGTCCATAGGGTCATGAAAAAGGTCAACAATTACCTTGTACCGACCCGGACACTTTTATTGACCTTTGATAGTGTTCAGCTGCCGTCGCGCATCAAAGCGGGCTACGAGGTTATTTCTGTTCGCCCCTACGTCCTGACACCTACGCGCTGCTACCAGTGTCAGCATTTTAATCACACTCGCCAGTCTTGTTCCAATGCGGCTAAATGTGGCACTTGTAGCAGGGATGCCCATGAGGGTGACTGTCCACCTCCGTCTCCTCGTTGTGTGAGCTGTCAGGGTGACCATGCAGCGTCCTCCCACGACTGTCCCATCTACAAGGAAGAACGCTGTATCCAAGAAATTTGGGTCAAAGAGAAAGTCTCCACCTCGGCTGCTCGCAAGCTATTTGCTAGTAGGAAGCCCACGCTGCTCCCAGCAGGGAAGTAAAGTACTGTCCTCGCCTCTCCTTGGACTACCAGGGAAGTGGCGACCCAGACATGCGATCTGACCTTCAGCACCACGGTCGTCCGTTCGGCCAGTGCTAAGATCGTGCGGTCGACGTCTCCTCTTCCTCCCGTCACCCCTCAGACACAAGCACTCCCATCAGCTTCTGCCAAGATGAAGACCCAGAAGTCAGATGCACGGGCCTTCAAGAAGGAACCATCCCGTGCAGACTTCCTGCGTACCTCGAACTCCCAGCCATCGACCAGTACTTCCACAAAACGACCTTCCAAGAAAGCTCATAGGAAGCACAGTTCTCCTTCTCCGCCACGGCGCATTTCTTCTCCTGTGCCACCCAGCGTTTGCCACCCCAGGCCGTCATCCGTTTCGCCTGGTCGCACAGCTGCTAGCCGAACATCTGGCCATTCACCTGCAGAGGAAGCTCCGCCTCCCGGCCATCTTAACAAGATGGCCGATGAACCTATAGGACCAATGGGCGATGACTGTCCGCCTACTGATAGCGGCGGCAGTGCTCGCTCGAAGCCAGGCCCTCAGCGGCCTTCGAGGTGACCCCTTCTTGCATCTTCTTTTTCTTTTTCTTCTCACGATGGCACTTATTCACTGGAATATTCGCAGCATTCACTCCAACCGAGAGGACTTGAAGTTGCTGCTCCATTTGCACCGTCCGCTCGTCGTAGCCCTCCAGGAAACGAAGCTACGCCCATGCGATCAAATTGCCTTGGCACACTACACCTCTGTGCGTTTTGACCTACCCCCTGTGGTAGGTATTCCGGCTCATGGAGGGGTTATGTTGCTGGTCCGGGATGATATTTACTACGATCCCATCACATTTCACACCGGCCTGCAGGCAGTTGCCGTCCGAATTACTCTCCCCACTTTTACGTTTTCCATTTGTACCGTTTACACTCCATCGTCGTCTGCCGTAACCAGGGCCGACATGATGCAAATTATTGCTCAGCTACCTGCACCATTTTTGTTAACTGCAGACTTCAATGCCCACCATCCCCTTTGGGGCTTTCCAGCATCCTGCCCGAGGGGCTCCCTGTTAGCAGACCTTTTCAACCAGCTCAATCTTGTCTGCCTCAATACTGGCGCCCCTACTTTTCTTTCGGACACATCTCACACCTATTCCCATTTAGTAGACCTCTCTTTCAAAAGGAAAGGTACTGTCTCTGGTTCTGGTTCTCCTGCCCTTTCCCCCTTGGCCACTCCCTGGGAGGAGGGACAGGCCCGCCGCCTTGGGACGAAGTACTTCCCCCGCTATTTGGTCTGTTCTCGAACCGATGGGGGGACGTTCGCCATCTCCAAGCCCATGTTCTTTGTTCAGCACATTGAGGACATCTTCGGGGAAATCAAGGCTCTCAGTAAGATGCGTTCGGGGTCCGTTCTTATAAAGACCACCTCCGCCACACAGTCAGCAGCGCTCCAGGCGTGCGACTGCCTAGGGGACATCCCAGTGTCCATTGTCCCGCATCTGGCACTAAATAGGATGCAGGGGGTTATTTTTCATCGGGACCTCCTGCTGCAATCTGATGAGGAGCTCAGGGCCAACCTGGAGCGCCGAGGCGTGCATTTCGTCCGGCGAGTCCAGCGCGGCCCCAAAGACCGTCGCATCGACACCGGGGCCTTTATCCTCGCCTTCGAGGGGGACGTTCTCCCGGAGAAGGTAAAGGTGATGTGCTACCGGTGCGACGTGCGACCTTACGTCCCGCCTCCTATGCGCTGTTTTCGGTGTTTGCACTTTGGGCACATGTCGTCACGGTGTGAGGCTGAGCCCCTTTGTGGCGATTGTGGACGTCCTCTTCGTGAGGAACATACATGCACCCCACCACCTCGGTGCGTTAATTGTCCTGACATCCACTCGCCTAGATCCTTAGACTGCCCCGCGTATCAGAAGGAGAAGAAGATACAAGAACTCAAAACTTTGGATCGTCTCTCTTATTCTGAGGCCAGGAAGAAGTATGACCGCCTCCATCCCGTGCCGTTGACCACTTCGTTTGCCTCAGTTGTGTCCACTCCTTCCATGGTATCCTCACCCCTATCCTGTCCCCCCTCCGCCTCCTCCCCCCCATCCTGGGTCTATGCCTCTGCCTCCCAAATCCCTACCTTCCAAATCCTCCTCCCCTGTGGCCCCCACCCCCTCTGCCCCAGGGGCCACCCTTCCTCCTCCTCCTCCTCCTCCTCCCCCCCCCCCCCCCTCCCGCCGCCTGAGAAGCGATCCTCTTCTCAGGCGTCCATCGGGGAAACATTCCGGACCCCAGCTTCCGAGGTCCGGCGTTCCAAAACGGACCCCGTGCGTGAGGACCTTATTCGGGTCCAGCCCACCATCCCTGTGCCTCCTCGGACTTCCAAGAAGGCCTCCAAGAAGAAGTCTCTATCCCCCTCTCCACCCTGACGCGTTTCGTCTGACGCTCCATCCGTGAGTCGCTGCTCCCGGCCGTCCTCAGTTTCGCCGGGACGCTCTGCTGCCAGGCGCTCAGCTGGCCTCTCGTCGGCAAATGATGCTGCCCCTCCTACACAACCCGGGACAGCGGCCGCAGCTGGTGACGACTCGATGGAACAGGATCCGCCTCCCGCCAGTTGTAGCTTTGTTCCCTCGAAACCTGGCCCTCCGCGGCCATCGAGGTGACCAGCTCTTCCCCCATCTCGTTCCCCCAACCTTTTGACTAGCGATGGCGTTGTTTCATTGGAACATAAGAGGTATTCGATCTAATTGGGAGGAATTACAACTGCTGCTCCGCCTGCACTGTCCGCTCGTCCTTGGTCTCCAGGAAACCAAGTTGCGCCTGACTGACCGTATTGCCTTTCCCCACTATACCTCGGAGCGGTATGACCTCACCCCTGTGGACGCTATCCCAGCTCATGGTGGGGTCATGTTGCTCGTTCAGGACGATGTCTATTACCATCCCATCGACCACCCCACTCCAAGCAATAGCTGTCCGTATTACTTTTTCTGCTTTTACTTTTTCAGTTTGTACCATCTACACTCCATCGTCATCCGCAGTTAGTCAGGCTGACATGATGCACCTGATTGTTCAGCTTCCTCCACCGTTTTTATTGTGTGGCGACTTCAATGCCCATTATCCCCTTTGGGGCTCTCCTGCATCCTGTCAAAGAGGCTAACTCTTGGTGGATGTCTTCAGCCATCTCAATCTTGTCTGTCTCAATACTGGCGCCCCGACTTTCCTCTCGGACTCTACTCATACCTACTCCCACTTGGATCTCTCGATCTGTTCTACCACTCTTGCCCGTCGGTTCGAGTGGTATGTCCTTTCTGACACCTATTCAAGCGACCACTTCCCCTGTGTCGTTCGTCTCCTGCACCACACCCCATCCTCACGTCCTTCGAGCTGGAACATACCGAAAGCTGACTGGGGACTTTACTCCTCCCTGGCGACCTTTCCGGACCACGATTTTCTCAGTTGTGACAGTCAGGTGGAATACCTCACAGCTGTTATCATCGATGCTGCCGAACGTTCCATTCCTCATACTACCTCTTCTTCACGTCGCGTTTCCGTCCCCTGGCGGAATGAGGCTTGTAGAGACGCTATCCGTGCTCGACGACGTGCTTTACATACCTTTCGCCGCCATCCTACGTTGGCGAATTGTATTGGATACAAACGACTCCGAGCGCATTGCCGTAGAGTCATCAAAGACAGCAAAAAAGCTTGTTGGGCCTCTTTCACCAGCTCCTTTAACAGTTTTACTCCCTCTTCTGTCGTCTGGGGTAGCCTGTGCCGGCTGTCGGGCATTAAGGCCCACTCCTCGGTAGCTGGCCTGACCTCAGGTAATGAGGTCCTTGTTGATCCTGTGGCTGTCTCCAACTCCTTCGGCCTGTTGTTCGCGGAGGTTTCAAGCTCTGCCCATTACCACCCTGCCTTCCTTCCCAGGAAAGAGGCAGAAGAGGCTCAGCGACCTTCCTTCCACTCGCTGAATCTGGAAACTTATGACGCCCCCTTTACTATGCGGGAACTCGAACGTGCGCTTGCACTGTCCCAGTCCTCTGCTCCGGGGCCAGATGCCATTCACGTTCAGATGCTGGCACACCTTTCTCCGGTGGGCAAAAGCTTCCTTCTTCGTACCTACAATCGCATCTGGACCGAAGGTCAGGTCCCCATGCGTTGGCGTGACGCCGTCGTTGTTCCTATACCCAAACCCGGGAAGGATAGACACCTTCCTTCTAGTTACCGCCCCATTTCTCTTACAAGCTGTGTCTGTAAGGTGATGGAGCGCATGGTTAATGCTGGGTTAATCTGGATTCTTGAATCTCGACGGCTACTTACCGATGTCCAATGCGGCTTTCGTCGCCACCGCTCCGCTGTTGACCACCTTGTGACCTTGTCGACATTCATCATGAACAACTTTTTGCGAAGGCGCCAAACAGTAGCCGTGTTCTTCGATATGGAGAAGGCTTATGATACCTGTTGGAGAGGAGGTATCCTCCGCACTATGCACAAGTGGGGCCTACGCGGTCGCCTGCCCCTTTTTATTGATTCCTTTTTAACGGATCGAAAGTTTAGGGTACGTGTGGGTTCCGCATTGTCCGACATCTTCCTCCAGGAGAACGGAGTGCCTCAGGGCTCCGTCTTGAGCGTAGCCCTTTTTGCCATCGTGATCAATCCAATTATGGATTGCATTCCACCTAATGTCTCAGGCTCTCTCTTTGTCGATGACTTCGCGATCTACTGCAGTGCCCAGAGAACATGCCTCCTCAAGCGCTGCCTTCAGCGTTGTCTAGACAGCCTATACTCATGGAGCGTGGCAAATGGCTTCCGGTTCTCTGAAGAGAAGATGGTTTGTATCAACTTTTGGCGATATAAAGCATTCCTTCCGCCATCCTTACATCTCGGTCCCGTTGTTCTCCCATTCGTGGAGACAACTAAGTTTCTAGGGCCCACGTTGGACAGGAAACTTTGTTGGTCTCCGCATGTCTCTTATTTGGCGGCCCGTTCTACACGTTCCCTTAATGTCCTCAGAGTTCTTAGTGGTTCATCTTGGGGAGCGGATCGCACTGTCCTGCTTCACCTGTACCGGTCCATAGTCCGATCGAAGCTGGATTATGGGAGCCTCGTCTACTCGTCTGCTTGGCCATCCCTCTTACGCCGTCTCAACTCCATCCACCATCGGGGGTTACATCTTGCGACCGGAGCCTTCTACACTAGTCCTGTCGAGAGTCTTTATGCTGAAGCTGCCGAATTACCATTGACCTACCGGCACGACATACTGTTGTGTCGGTATGCCTGCCGGCTGTTGTCTATGCCCGACCACCCCTCTTACCAGTCCTTCTTCGCCGATTCTCTCGACCGTCAGTACGGGTTGTATGTCTCTGCCCTGCTGCCCCCCGGAGTCCGCTTCCGTCGCCTGCTTCGACAATTGGATTTTGCCCTCCCTACCACCTTCAGAGAGGGTGAGAGCCCGACACCACCTTGGCTCCAGGCTCCGGTTCATATTTATCTCGACCTCAGCTCACTCCCGAAGGAGGGTACTCCGGCTGCAGTGTATTGCTCATAGTTTGTCGAACTTCATGCTTGACTTGCCGGTCACACCTATATTTACACCGATGGCTCCAAAACTGACGATGGTGTCGGCTGTGCCTTTGTCGTCGGGGCCGCCACCTTTAAATACCGGCTCCTCGACCAATGTTCCAGCTTTACGGCCGAGCTTTTTGCTCTCCATCAGGCCGTTCAGTATGCCCGCCGCCACCGCCATTCATCGTATATCCTCTGCTCTGACTCACTCAGTGCTCTTCAGAGCCTTGGAGCTCCCTATCCGGTCCATCCCTTGGTTCAACGGATACAGCAGTCCCTCCATTCTTTCGCTGATAATGGTTCTTCGGTCAGCTTTCTGTGGGTTTCCGGACATGTAGGAGTGCCTGGGAATGAGGCTGCAGATGCTGCAGCCAAGGCTGCAGTCCTCCTGCCTCGGCCAGCCTCCCATTGTGTCCCGTCATCTGACGTTCGTGGGGATGTTTGTAAGAGGCTTGTGTCGTTGTGGTGGGATGCTTGGTCATCCCTCCAAGGAAACAAGCTCCGGGCAGTAAAACCGCTCCCAACTGCTTGGACAACCTCCTCCCGACCATCTCGGCGAGAAGAGGTCCTTCTAACCAGGTTGCGGATTGGGCATTGCCAGTTTAGCCACTGCTACCTGCTCTCCGGTGACCCAGCCCCGCAGTGCCCTTGGGGTCAGGCATTAACAGTGCGCCATGTTTTATTGTCGTGTCCCCGCTTCAGTCAATCTCGTGTTGTCCTGTCCCTGCCATCTACTTTACCGGATATTTTAGCTGATGACGCAGCTGCACGTGTTCTGCGTTTTATAACTTTGACTGGCTTGTCCGAAGACATCTAACTTTTTTACTTATTTTATTTGCATCTTTGTCAAGCCTTTCTGGTGTCCCCCCTCCCCTTGAGTTTTACTAGATTCCATGTGCTCTAACACCTGTGACTGGGCGCTAATGACCTCAGTAGTTGAGCGCCCTTAAACCCCACCCAAAAAAAAAGGCCCTTGAATTGTGAAGTCACGGTCCTCCACTCAAGGGCCTGATTCTATTCATATTCAGATGCTGAAGAACCTTTCTCCTGCTGGTAAAGGTTTCCTTCTTCGTACTTATAATCGCATCTGGATTGAGGGACATGTTCCCGCATGCTGGCGCGAGTCTATTGTTGTACCGATTCCTAAGCTGGGGAAGGACAAGCACTTGCCTTCCAGTTATCGACCCATCTCGCTTACCAGCTGTGTCTGTAAGGTGATGGAGCGAATGGTTAACTCTCGTTTGGTGTGGCTGCTCGAATCTCGACGCCTACTTACCAATGTACAATGTGGATTTGGTAGGCGCCACTCTGCTGTTGACCATCTGGTTACCTTGTCGACCTTCATTATGAATAACTTCTTGCGGAAGCGCCCAACCGCGGCTGTGTTCTTTGATTTGGAGAAGGCTTAAGACACCTGTTGGAGGGCGGGCATTCTCCGCATCATGCATACATGGGGCCTTTGCGGTTGCCTCCCTCTTTTTATTCGTTCCTTTTTAATGGATCGACAGTTCAGGGTACATGTGGGTTCTGTCCTGTCAGACACCTTTCGCCAGGAGAATGGGGTGCCACAGGGCTCAGTTTTGAGCGTCGCTCTCTTCGCCATAGCGATCAATCCAATAATGGATTGCATCCCAGCTGATGTATCAGGCTCCCTTTTCGTGGACGATTTTACCATCTATTGCAGCGCGCAGCGTACATGTTTCCTGGAGCGCTATCTTCAGCGTTCTCTTGACCGTCTTTACTCCTGGAGTGTCGCCAATGGCTTCCGTTTTTCTGCCGAGAAGACGGTCTGTATTAACTTCTGGCGCTACAAAGAGTTTCTCCCACCGTCCTTACGACTCAGTCCCGGTGCTCTCCCATTCACGGAGACAACAAAATTTTTAGGTCTTACATTTGACAGGAAACTTGGCTGGTCTCCACATGTGTCATATTTGGTTGCCCGTTGTACCCGTTCTCTAAATGTCCTCCGTGTTCTCAGTGGTATGTTGTGGGGAGCGGATCGAACCGTCCTACTTCGCGTATATCGGTCGATCGTCCGCTCCAAGCTGGATTATGGGAGCTTCTTATACTCCTCTGCACGGCCGTCCATCTTGCGCCGTCTCAACTCCATACAACATCGGGGTTTACGTCTTGCGATCGGAGTGTTTTGTACTAGTCCCGTCGAGAGTCTTCATGCTGAAGCCGGTGAATTGCCACTCACCTACCGGCGCGCTATATTGCTTTGTCGGTATGCCTCTCGGCTACTGTCAATGCCCGACCACCCGTCTTATGGTTCCTTTTTTGACGACTCTCTCGACCGTCAATATGGGTTGTATGTCTCTGCCCTGCTACCCCCTGGAGTTTGCTTTCGTCGCCTCCTTCAACACCTTGATTTTTCACTTCCTGCAGCGTTTCGAGTGGGCGAGAGCCAAACGCCACCTTGGCTCCAGGCTCAGGTTCACGTTCACCTTGACCACAGCTCGCTCCCGAAGGAGGTTACCCCCGGTTCGGTATACCACTCCCGTTTTGTCGAACTTCATTCGAAGTTCATTAATATGACTTTCATTTATACAGATGGCTCTAAGACCAATGACGGGTTTGGGTGTTTTTTTATTGTCGGGGCACAAAGTTTCAAATACCGGCTCCATGGCCGTTGTTCGGTCTTCACAGCTGAGCTCTTTGCTCTCTACCAGGCTGTTCTTTACATGTGCCGCCACCGACATTCTGCTTATGTCATCTGCTCAGATTCCATGAGCGCCATCCAGAGCCTCAGTGATCCGTATTCGGTTCACCCTTTCGTGCACCGGATCCAACGCTCTCTTCAGCAGCTGGTGGAAGACAGTTCTCCGGTTAGCTTTATGTGGGTTCCTGGCCATGTCGGTATCCCTGGGAACGAAGCTGCAGATGCCGCGGCCAAGGCTGCGGTCCTCCAGCCTCGGACAGCTTCTTGTTGTGTCCCTTCATCAGATTGTAGCAGGGTCATTTGTCGGCGCATTTTATCGCTGTGTCATGCCGATTGGGCTGCACTTACGGACAACAAGCTTTGGGCGTTGAAACCTCTTCCCGCGGCTTGGACGTCTTCCTCACGCCCTTCTCGGCGGGAGGAGGTTGTTTTGGCCTGGTTACGAATTGGACACTGCCGGTTCAGCCATCACCATCTGCCGACGGCTGTGCCGGCGCCGTTCTGCCCATTTGGGCAATTGCTGACGGTCCGCCACATTTTAACATCCTGTCCGGATTTTAATACACTGCGTCTTGATCTTGGCCTGCCGTGTACTCTAGATGCCATTTTAGCAGATGTCCCAGGAGCAGCTGCTCGCGTTCTTCGTTTTATCAACTTGACAAACCTCTCTAAGGACATTTGATTATGCTGTTTTTTTTTAATCCTATGCCTGTCAATCTGTCTTTTATCGTGTTTTCCCTTTTAGTTGCTGTTTTAAACTTGTGCCTCGCGGTGCATTCCTAACGTAGTCTGGGCGCTAATGACCATTGAAGTTGTGCGCCCTAAAACCACAAAAAAAAAAAAAAAAAAAAAAAAAAAAAAAAAAAAAAAAAAAAAAAAAAAAACCACACACACACACACACACACACACACACACACACACTGTCTGTTTCTGTAGCTTTGTGCAGATCATGCCACTGGTTTCTGCCATTTCGTCCAGTTCATCACAGGTTGTTTTATTTTCTAACTTCCTTTTTTCCAAATATTTGTAGAGATTTACTTTTTCACTTCATCATGGTGATGTTTAATTCTGATGTAAAGTAATGTACATATAGCACCTGATCTGCCTGTTTTGCCTTATGTTTGTTTAGTTTTTCACACATTATCTTAAGCCCAGAAACTTTATACACATTTTTGTGCAACTGCAGGTCAACTAGAGATGCCTGTATTTGTTTTATTTAATGTGTATGTAAAATTTTTTCTTACCATGATTACATAGAACTCTGAGTAACACTGAAGATGAAGTTGACCATTTGAAGGATATGCGAGAAAGGAGCCAACAGGAACTTCAGGAGCTAGCTCACAAATACACTACTCAACTTCAGAAGGTCGAAGACTTGGCATCCAAATTGCAGGTATGTGTACAGGTGCGCATCACATTATGCTGTAATTTAATGCAGTCTACAAAGTACATATGAGAGATTGTTTGTGAATAATGAATATTGTTATTAATTGCTGTATTGTAATGATATTGTCACAGTAGAAGCGGAGTAGCACAGTCGCCGTAGTGTAGTGGTTATGATTCTAGACTGTTGCTTGGACGGTCGTGAGTTCAAAACTCCCCTGAATTGTAAAATTTCAATTTCTATATTCAGTTAGAGGACATTCTAGAAGTATCCACAAATGGCAAGAATCATTGTACCGGAATGTTCTATAACTGTATATATACCATACGTGTTATGGCCAGCAGCAGTTCGCTCCGCGCTCTTGTATGTGCAAGTGCTGAATAAACCTTCGTCAAGTGAAGTGAAGTTAGTCTTCGTCATTCGTGTGCTTACATCTTCCTCTACGTGACATTATGCTGGTAGAGACGTTGGGTATTGGAACTTGTGATACCGCACGTTATCGACGACACAGTGACTCCCATCAGGCCACGACAGAGCCGCTGTTTATGTGGCGAGAAACCTGAGTTTGAACCATATTCAACAGATCACAATCTATCGGAGACAGAAGAAGAGGAGGACATTATGATGACAGCAACTGTGTGCCACCACATGACATCCTTCCGGGTTCTCTGGTGACAATGGCAAAGATCCAAACAAGTGGCTGAAGGTATATGAGCGTATAGCCAAATTTAACAAATGGGATGACACCATTTGTTTGGCTAAAGTATTTTTCTACTTGGAAGGCACTGCCAAGCAATGGTATGAGAACAATGAGGAGAAGTTCACAAGCTGGGAAGTATTCCAAGTGGAACTGCGCAAGTATTTCGGTGAGACACAACAGCAGAAGTGCAAGGCTGAAGACAAATTAAAGTGCAGGACACAGCATCAAGGAGAAATTACAGCATCCTACGTTCAGGACGTCTTGGAGCTGTGTAAAATAATGTATCTTCGAATGAAGGAGGAAGATAATTGTTGCACATCTCATGAAGGGTGTTGCTGAGGGCATGTATCAAGCTCTACTCTTGAAGGAGGTTTTGACAGTAGACGACTTCATAAAATGGTGCCAGTATATCAAGACAATGCATCAAAAGAGAATTACATGCAAGAAGTTCGAACAGCTTCCAAACATTGTATCGATGTCTGTGATGGATGAAGAAACTGATTTCACAAGTGTTCTTTGTCAGATAGTGAGAGAGGAAGTACAGGAGGAACTTTGATTGCACGGCGAACAGAAAACCTAGACGCTTCAAGATGTCATAAGGGATGAAGTGGAACAGACATTGAATCCAATCTCTCATCCTTCATTTCCCTTTAAAACGGTGAAAAAGTCGAGACCCAGGCGAAGTTACGTTCCTGCAATGCCACATGAGGAATCTGTTTGGGCACCAAGGAAGACTGATGTCTGGAGGACCCAGCATAACCAACCAGTATGTTTCCACTGCAGACTACCGGGACATGTGGTGCGCTATTGTTGAGAAATGCGGCGGATATTTGATGACGCCCACACCAGAAGACAGCAGACTGATCTTAGCTGACACCAGCTCCGGGACGACGAAGATCAACAAGATGATGTGGGTGCTGGACGATATAGGTCACAATCGCGGCAAGCTACCCATTGGAGAGGACGCTCACCAACACGCCGATCAAGGTCTCCATCGCCATTTAGAAGCTCCAGCCGATCACTTAGCTGCTGCAACCTGGAAAACTAAAGGATGCGACCTTCCTTGGAGGTCAGGCCGTCGAAGAGAAAAATCCTCTGCCCTCGATCACTACAAAAATGATAGGAAACTACGTTGATATCCTCATGGATGGCTGACCAGGCCAAGCTCTTGTGGACTCTGTAGCATCGTATTCAGTCATTTCGGAGAAGTACCGTCGCCAATTGCAGAAAACCGTATTCATCGACAACAAAACATCTCTGCTGAAGGTGGCTAATGGAAAATATGTAAAACCTACAGGAAGATAACACTCATGTGGGTATAAGTGGCCATACACAGCCCTTAGAATTCGTCATCTTACAAGTGTGTAGTCATGACGTCATTCTCGGATGGGACTTTCTGAAAGCTTCTCAGGCAATTATAGATTGTGGTCGCTCGAAATTATGCTACGACGAGATGAGATACTGTGGACAGGAAGATGTGCATCCGAGTGTGTGGAGACACTGTGTGCTGGAAGAAGTGATCATTCCTGCAGTCAGCACTAGAAAGGTAGCTGTCATGTGCCATGCCGTGCATCAACCAATGGATATTGTAGTGGAATGTAAGAGAAGCATACCACTGAAGAATAACTTGGTCATCCCAGCCTCTGTCATCTCATTTAAGAATGGATTTGGTGAATTGTGGATTGTTAACTGTTGCCAAGAACCGCAGATCCTTCCAAGACGCATGTACGTAGCAAACTCTGAGCCATTAATTGCAGAACAGTTGAGCGTCATAGAAACCTCCCATGCCAAGTCTGTGGGCGAAATTAGCACTAGCACTACGAGACAAGATTTACTAGCTCGACTATCACCAGATTTCACTAAGGAACAACAGAAGCGGCTTCTTGCCATTCTTCAACAGTTCTTTGAATTCTTCAATCCACAGGCGAACAGCAAATTAGACATATCGACGGTGAAGCACTGGATTAGCACTGGGGACTTTCTGAATAATTTCCGATGAGGTAGAGAAAATGAAGAAGAATGACATCATTCAGCCTTCACAGAGCCCGTAGTCATCACCAGTGGTTCTCGTCAGGAAGGAAGATGGCAGTTTGTGCTTTTGTGTTGGTTACAGGAAGCTTAATAAGATAACTAAAAAGGACATTTACCCTCTTTCATGAATTGATGATACACTAGATAGTCTGAAGGGGGCTCAGTTTTTCTCGACCATGGACATGTACTCAGTATATTGGCATATCGAAGTAGATGAGGCTGATCTTGAGAAAACTGCATTCATCACCCTGAGGGCCTGTATGAGTTTAAGGTAATGCAGTTTGGTTTGTGTAATGCACCAGCAACTTTTGAACAGATGATGGATAATCTTCTGAGGCACCTGAAGTGGACGATGTGTCTTTGTTATTTAGATGACATTATAGTATTCTCAGAGACATTTGATGAACACACAAAAAGACTGAGGGCTGTTCTTAAGTGTCTCCAACAAGCTGGACTGAAACTTAATCCAAGAAAGTGTCACTTTGGAGCAAAAGAAATCAAAACACTTGGGCACCTTGTGTCAAACGAAGGTGTTCAGCCAGACCCAGAAAATATGAGATTTATAACAGAATTCCCTATTCCTATAAGTATTATAGGCGTAAGAAGCTTCCTCGGATTGTGTTCTTATTACTGCCGTTTCATGAAAGACTTTTGTATCAAAGCTAGGCCACTACAAGAGTTTTTAAAAGCCGATGCTAACTTTATCTGGGGTGGTGCCCAATAAGATTCTTTCGATGTGCTGCGAAAAGCTCTGACGACGGGCCTGTACTTGATCTGTATGATGAGAGAGCACCTACAGAACTACACACAGATGCCAGTGGGTATGGGATTGGTGCTGTTCTTGTGCAGATTTCGGATGGAAAAGAGAAGGTTATAGCCTATGCTTGCTTACAAAAGCTGAGAGAAACTACTCAACCACAGAAAGAGAATGTCTTGCTGTGATCTGGGCCATGTGGAAATTTCTACAGTATTTCTATGGAAGGCCATTCACAGTTGTTGCGGACCATTATTCACTTTGTAGGTTGACAGGTCTTAAGGATCCAACAGGACAACTCACCAGGTGGACACCACATCTTCAAGACTATGACATTACCATAGTGTACAAAAGTGGAAGAAAACAGCAAGATGCTGAATGTCTCTCAAGAAACCCTGTGCAGGACCATCAAGACTTTGATGAATATAGTGACTGTCTCACTGCACTCCAGGATCTCTCTGCTGAGCAGGAGGAGGATGCCAATACATCTCAAATTATGGTTGCCTTAAATCGGTCAGAGGATGTGAAAGGACAATTCTAGGTAGTTAATGGATTACTTTGCAAGAAAAACTTCAATCCATTTGGAAAGAGGTTCCTAAACACATGCGGTTAGATGTTCTACAGAAATTCCATGATGCACCTGAGGCCGGACATTTAGGATTTATTAAGACATACGATAGAATCCACAAGAGATTTTTCTGGCCAGGTTTATTTAGGAGTGTCCATCACTGTGTGTCATACTGTCGAGAGTGCTTCAGAAACCACCTGGCTGACTCATACCAATTCCACCAGCCGAAACGCCTTTCCAGCGTGTTCGGATTGACGTCCTCTGAAGGTTTCCAACGTCTACTAGTGGCAATAGATGGATTATGGTTTGCACTGATTATCTGACACGCTATGCCATTACAAAAGCCGTGCAAACAGCCGAAGCATTCGAGGTAACCAAATTCATCGTAGAAGACATTGTATCAAAACGCGGTGCCCAAAGGTCGTTAATCATGGATCGAGGGAAAGTTCGATCGAATCTTTTGACAGAGATAAACTGTTGGTGCAACATTACTATCACATGACGACTGCCTACCATCCACAAACTAACAGGCTTACTGAATGCCTTAATAAAACCTTGGCCTACATGCTATCAGTGTTCGTCAGTGTTGAGCAGAGCAACTGGAATGAGGTGCTACCTTTCGTGACATTTGCCTACAACACCGCCAAACAGGACACAACAGGATTTTCACCATTTTTCCTGGTCAATGAGCGTGAGGCAACTACGACAATGGACACTGTGTTTCCGTTACAACCTGATGATGTGGACGACGACTACATCGGCCAGGTGTTAACCAGAGCTGAGGAAGCTTGGCAGTTAGCTCGACTGCATGTTGCAGGCTCAAGAAAACGATCGTCGAAGGTATGATGTGAGCCACCGCCCTTCTGTCTACCAGCCTGGTGACCTCATCTGGATCTCCACCTCTGTTCGGAAGGTTGATCTCTCTGAGAAGCTCCTCAGGCGCTACTGTGGACCTTATAAAGTTGTAAGACAGTTACCTGATGTTACTTATGAAGTTGAAGATTTCGACCCTGACACAAGAGGATGAAAGATCGGAGGTACGGTCCACGTCATTCGAATGAAGGCCTATAAGGATCCTGCAACCCAGGGGAAAATTTGAAGCTCCAGCGACAGGTGACAAAGAACGTAGTGGTAAGTAAAGTTTTAAGAAAATCACCGCCAGGGTGGACATCAGTCATCAGGAGTCAGAGTATGCAGGGCCGATGACTTGTTCCCGAACTAGGAGGATGTAACACTTGCTTGGATGGTCATGAGTTCAAAACTCCCCTGAATTGTATAATTCCAATTCCTATATTCGCTTAGAGTACATTCTAGAAGTATCCACAAATTGCAAGAATCATTGTACCGAAATGTTCTGTATATGTACCGTATATGTTCTGGCCGGAGGCACTTCACTCCAGGCTCTTGTAAGTGCAAGAGCTGAATAAACCTTCGTTAAGTGAAGTTAGTGTTTGTCATTCGTTTACTTACACTTTCCTCAGCGTGACAATATTAACTATTAATTTCATTCTTAGTACTTACGATTGTATGAGTCTGATTGTGACAGTAGTATTTAAATAAAACTAGGTGGTGTGTGTGTGTGTGTGTGTGTGTGTTTCTCACACAGTAACATTGACTGAATGTGCTTGTTTAGAACTTACAATTATACTCAGTGTTCATCCTAATGACAACTGTTCAAAAATCCCCTATTTTTTATAATTTCTCTCATATTTTTCAATTTAAACACGCATAATTAAATTAGGTAGTAAATAGATAACAAGAAAACCATGCCCTTCCTCCCCAAATTACCGTAAGTGTATAATGTGTATAATGTACAAGGCGTGTTTTTTAAGTACCGTTTTGAAATTTAAAAAAAAACGTGCTAAGATATCTCAATAATTTTATTTTTACATGAAAGCCTGTACCTTAATCTATGCACTGATGCCATTAGTCTGATTCTTCCTTGTTTACGTTGTGTACTGAGTGTTTAAGATGCCTCCGATAATTGTGAGTCCTGCTGATTGTGAAGTGTGGGCTGTTATATTATTTCATAGTGCTAAAGGCCTAAAAGCGATCGATATTCATCATGAGATCTGTGCAGTTTACGGAGAAAACATTATGAGTGATGGAATGTTATGAAAGTGGGTGAGAGCATTTAAAGATGGCCGCACAAATGTGCATGATGAAAACGGAGTGGGCGTCCTTCGGTCATTAATGAAAGTTTGGTGCAGGAAGTGGAAAATAAGGTGAGAGAAAACAGACACTTCACGATTTCTTCCTTGTGGAATGACTTACCTAATGTTTCTCATAGTGTTTTGTATGGCATTGTGACCGAGCACTTGAATAACCGAAAATTGTGCACATTGGATACCGAAAATGTTGATGACTGTGCACAAAACCAAACATTTAGACAGTGCATTGACTTTCCTTGAGCGGTACCACGATGATGGTGATGATTTCTTAAGCCAAATTGCTACGGGCGATGAATCATGGGTGGCCTATGTCACACGAGAATCAAACCAAAGTCCATGGAAGTTGAACAAGGGCATTGTTTTGCTGCTCCGCCGCCTCCCCCTCTGCCGCCTCCCCCTCTGCCGCCTCCCCCTCTGCCGCCTCCCCCTCTGCCGCCTCCCCCTCTGCCGCCTCCCCCTCTGCCGCCTCCCCCTCTGCCGCCTCCCCCTCTGCCGCCTCCCCCTCTGCCGCCTCCCCCTCTGCCGCCTCCCCCTCTGCCGCCTCCCCCCCTTCCGGAAAATTTCAAGAGGACAGATAGATATAGGGAGTAAGTTGGACAATCTGAATAGCCACATATGGCATAAACACATTAATTAATGTACCATGAAGGAGATTTTATTTTGAATTCTATTGTTAAAAGGATCGAGGATGTTTGACACTTCCTGTACATTTCCTCTCAAAAACATTAACTGATTAACCACCCCGAACATTAAATATTTTGTATAGCATCACCAAAGAGTTTGTGGCAATTGACATTTAGTCGTGCTACTTGCCTCTTGAGTTTCTCCTAAATATTGTGTACTGATTTAAGCAGTATGTAATTGGACATTTTATAGTTTAAAAAGTATCTATTCTGCATCTCGAAGAAAAGCTTCTTGTTATATGTAATTAAGTCACTTGGTTGTGTGCAGGAGACCGAAGAACAACACCGTGAAATATGTGAGCGGCTAGAGCAAGAGAAACGAGAGTTGTCTGCCCAAGTGGAAGACCAGTTGTACTCGGAGGCAGCACTCCAAGCAAGGCTTGATGCTGTTACTAAAGACAGTGATCTTATATCGCAGCGACAACGTGCATTGCTTCAAACATGTCTTAACAACAGTCATTCAATCCTTGATATGAAAGAGAACTCTGAGACAATGAAGGAGACTGATTCCACTGGTATGTAGTGCCTGTATTGCTATGAGGTTTAGTTAAGAAGGTTAAAATTGCATATGCAATGCTGTCTCTGTGTTTAGATGCTTCTGTCTGAGTATGAGATTACAGTTGCCATTACTGCTACTGCTTACTTGTAAAAAGTAATTTCATTTCAACACCATTGTCAGAATGTTGCAATACCTTTGACAATTTGTTTGTTTCCTTTCTTACATAATTTAATATCATATAAATATCAGACAAGATTTTTTTAAATTATAGGTCTAATGTAATTCTCTCTTAAAACTGTCTGGTATCTTACTCCTGAAAGTTTCATGCCACACCGAAAACAAGTTCTGAATCTGTTAAACGGATACACAGGTCAGTAACTTCTTATGATATGAGAAATTAAGGATTAAACTGTTTTTGGCATTGAAATTGCTACTTTAATTTATTGTTTTAGCCCAATATCTTAGAGGATGTGGTCAGAAAATGTACTAGCAATTATACCTCAGCAGCATTTTTATTCCTGTACAGAAGTAGCTCACCTGAAAAGACCATGATGTCAGTGTACCATATTGAAGCATCAGGCATGGGCAACCTTTGGTGATTGGCAGACGTGATTCACATTCTTTCTTAAGATTGTGGGCTGCCTCGACATGTGACGCGACATCAGCACTCCTAGCACATAAAGTGAGAACTGTAACGTCTTTTTGTGGGATAATGTGCCAGTACGAGTGGCACTCCTTACTAAAACACCACACCAACAAATTATCCTTTGAAACTCGTATTTTTGAGAGTACATTCATTTTATGTTCACCCATTCTTCAGATGTTTACATTTATTTGTTTGTTGTGAGCATTGTGTCTTTACATATGATTTTAACGATAACTGTGAAGATGGGTTGCCAGGCATACTGAAATATCATCATGAGAAAAAAACACCTATAAAAGAAATAATTGTAACTAATTCATCACAGAAGCCTTCAGTTTCAAGTGTGTTCTAATGTGTCCACAATTGACAAGAATTATTTACTAATGTTAATATGAGGAAGAATAGAGGACCAAAATATGGCATTGTGATAGACAATCACAGTGGACAAACAGGTAGGAGTAATTTTGTGAATTTCTTCTCTGGGCCAGATTGAAAACAATCAAGGGCTGGAGCCTTCCCACAAGCTGCTCGTTGCCCACCTGTGGTTCATGAGGTACTAATAGTTGTTACATAATTTTGCAGTAGTAGCACTGTATAAATAAAATTTAGAAAAGATACTGAGAGCAGTGTTGTCAATTGTTTTAGCTGTTAATGTTTTTACTCTTCAAATGGCACCAATATGCAGTTTATAATTCATGTGTTATGCAACCCACAAGAAAAATTTTGGTTTGTTTATATACTGCTTCCTCATGACATTTTACATGCCACTTCTGATTGTTGTTTACTTTTTCTTAATTCACTGGTATTTGTAGTAAACATAATTGTAAAGAGAGGAAACTTTTTTCAAAGTTTGTGTACAGGATAACATTCAGTCCTCCCTTCAAACGTTCCTTTTTGTTCTATTTCTTTGATTCGTCTCCTTCCCCCCTTTCATCTCCTTCACTTGCACTATTAGTTGACACTGAATGAAGTGACACTGTGCTGGAGACAGTGGACTTGCATGAAGGTTTTCCATTATTTCTCTAAATCCGTACACCAACATGACTACTCTGCAATTCACACTTATGTGCCTAGCAGAGGTTTCATCAAAGCACCTTCAGACTATTTCCATACCATTCTGTTCTCAAAAAATGCAGGAGAAAAACACACACTTAAATACTTTCGGCCAGCTCTGATTTCTCCTATTTCATTGCAATGATCATTTCACCCAATATAGGCGGGTGCCATTAAAATATTTTCACATTACCAGGAGAAAGTTTGGGACCGCAATTTTGTGTGGAGATCCTGCCTGAGTAAAAAGAAAGCCTTTGTTTTAATGATTGCCAGCCCAATTTGCATATTGTATCTGTGGCACTCTTTCCCACATTTCACAATAATACAAAACAAGATGCCCTTCTTTGAATTTTTTTCAATTTCCTTCATAAATTCTATCTGATACTGCGCAGCAATACTCCAGAAGAGAGTGGACAAGTGTAGTATAAGCAATCTCTTTACTTGATTTGTTGCATTTTCTAAGTGTTCTGGCAGTGAATCACAGTCTTCAGTTTGCTTTCCACACAACATTATCCATGTGAGCATTCTAATTTAAGTTATTCGTTACTGTAATCCATAGTTATTTAGTTGAATTTACAGAATTTAGATTTGTGTGATCTATCGTGCAACTTAAATTTAATGGATTTCTTTTCATACTCCTGTGGATGACCTCACTCTTTTCGTTATTCAGAGAGAATTGCCACTTTTTGCACCATACAGGTACAGCTTCTAAGTCATTTTGCTATTCTCTTTGATCTTCTGATGACTTTGCTAGATGGTAAATGACAGCATTATCTGCAAACAATCTAAAATGGCTGCTCAGATTGTCTCCTAAATCATGTATATAGGTTAAGAATATCAGAGGGCCTAGAACACTTCATTAGGGAGTGTGATATTCCACTTCTGTTTTACTCTGTCTTTCCATCATTTACTATGAACTGTGACCTTTATGACAGAAAATCATGAATCTAGTCATACAACTGAAACGATACTCCATTGTTCAGAAATCTCTGGTTAGGAATGGTGTCAAGTCGTCTCGAAATATGGTATCAATTTGAGATCACCTATAGATAGCACTCATTACTTTATGTGAATAAAGTGTTTTGCAAGAATGATATTTTCTTAATCCATACAACTGTGTCAATAGATTGGTGTGTGTGTTTTTTTAGGGTAATTCATAATGTGCAAACACAGTATATGTTCCAAAAGCCTACTGAAAATCAGCATCATTGGTATGGGTTTGTAAGTTTAGACAAAGAACAATAACCACCTTTAAGTGCAAAAATCTAAGTTCTGACAAAAACAGAAATAACATTGTCACTATTACAGTTTTCTATATTTCTTCCAAAAGAAGTGTAAAAACACTGGAAGAACTTGCATATAAATACTCGTGAAAGGTTATTGTCACGTTTGGAATGTTATTGTTGTAATTACCTATTTTGTTGTAATTACCTATTTTGTTGGAATATTTTATGAAAAGAGTATGTGCCAACTCCTGTGCCCTTAAAACTGGGCTGGGTGTCCTAAATTATTAAGTGCAGAGTAAGCAAACAACAGGTTATGGATAACATTAAAGAAAGGAGAAAATAGATTTTTTTATAAATTTTATTCATAAAATATAAAAACAAGTACTTAAGTCTTGAATATTAGGCTCATAGCTTGTCCTTGAAAATTTTGTTATTGAAATAATTAATATGAAAAAATCTAGGGCACAGTACTTTCACTTAGGCAATATAGAAAATGTTCTTAAAAGTTTTAATGAGTATAAAGTGCTCTTCAAACAATGGCTACTTTGTTAGTTCACTGTAAAAACAATTTTTCTTTTTTAGGTATAGAATAATTTTTTCTGATATTCCTTCTTTTCAGACTTCAATCAACATGTCATTCCCAGCCATGGCAGTGAAAGTATTTATAGCTTCATCTGTTTCCCCTTTTTTAAACACTTTTGTTTTCACCCACTGTTTAGTGTGACTAAATTGTGTGTGTGTGTGTGTGTGTGTGTGTGTGTGTGTGTGTGTGTGTGTCAATTTCCTGACTTTTCTTTGGTGACTTTAACCCAAACAACCTGTTGTGGTTGGCAGGAGAGCCAACACCGTGTTACTAGAGGAAGCCGAAAGGCACACGTTTTAGCTCACGCAGGCTGGCGTGAGGTCTGGAACAGGACAAGGAAATTAGACTTTAGAAAAAACGGACGTAGCTGGTGGAATACGTAACTTTAATCCATTAATGGTGAAAGTCGCTCTGGACGGTACATTATTCACAGTATCAATAGTAACTGGTAATGGCGCCTTGCTAGGTCATAGCAATTGACGTAGCTGAAGGCTATGCTAACTATCATCTCGGCAAATGAGAGCGTATTTTGTCAGTGAACCATCGCTAGCAAAGTCGGTTGTACAACTGGGGCGAGTGCTAGGAAGTCTCTCTAGACCTGCCGTGTGGCGGCGCTCGGTCTGCAATCACTGATAGTGGCGACACGCGGGTCCGACGGATACTAACGGACCGCGGCCGATGTAAAGGCTACCACCTAGCAAGTGTGGTGACACCACACAATCTTAGAAATTTCAAAAGTTGTGGCATTGAGGCAACATTTAACTGCTGTTCTGAAATCATAAAAACCATCATCATCAAAGTTGTTTGAAATTATATTTAAGTGCAAGCTGTAAAGAGAAATATGACAACATACTACAGAACTTGCCCAGGGGCTCACATTTCTTTGGAGTATGTGCGTGGCTACCCTGGGGCCCTTGGCCCTTGCTGCGCGACTTTCCTTTCTGTACTGCAAGTCTATCCTTATACTATTCTTTTTTTCTCATCTGCCTTTCCATTGGATGGTCTTATTGGCACTGATTATACTTGTATTTCGTTTATGATTTTGAAAACTCATTTTTCTCTCCTCTGGCACTTTCTACAACTTTTCGGCCTTCACTGTATGGTCCCCAATATTAGGTCTGACCTACCATTCCTCTTCCAGATTTTACAGAATGCAGATAGTGCAAGGAAGGTTGCTCAGTGTAGTGTACATTCCACCTCTTGTGGCTTTCTATCATTTCACTCAAAACCAATCTTGGGGGGGGGGGGGGGGGGGGCTGTTTGTCAAGTACCTTCAGGGTGATTACCCACAGATTACACTGTTAGTGTCTGAGCTGTAGGGACTTTGGGCAATGGTTAACTGCTCAGATTGCCATTGCACTGGCTGGGTTGTGCCCCTGGGGGAGCCTCCGTTCAGAGTGGGTGGCACCAAGACAAATGAAGAGGATTAAATTTTCTGCTGCTGGTAGCTGTATGGCCCCAGCATCTCTTCAGAAAGAAAGTATTACTATAATGCAGAGATATATAACCCCACAACATTTCCTTCTCTGGCTATGCCGTAGGACGAATGTAGGGGGTACGAGACAAGTGGAGAAATCATTCCCACAATACTTAGTTTGCTCTTGGACAAATGGAGATTCCTGTTTGACCACTCCATCATCATTCTTTATTGAACACCTTGAGGAAGGGTTTGGGGAAGTAGCAGCGATTTTGAAAATGAAAAGTCATTCAGTTTTGATAAAAATGGCATCCCCCATTCAGTGCTGGTCGCCTGTGACAAGCTGGGTGACATTCCTGTGACACTCTCTCCTGTAACAGCCTCAGTATAGTACAAGGTATCATATCCCATCACACCCTCCTTTTGCAGACAGAGGATGAGCTATGTGCCAGTTTGGAGTGATGGAGTGTACATTTTGTCTGTCATGTCTTAACGAGAGTCCAGAGGACAATAGGGTTGATAGTGAGGCCTGCATCTTGACGTTTGATGATAACTCATTGCCTGAAAAGATCAAGCTGATGTGTATCGATGCAACGTGAAACCATAAGTTCCCCCTTCCATGCACTGCTTCATATGCACGAGATCTGAGCATGTCTTCACATTTTAACATCAGCCCCGTCTGTAGGAATTATGGATGTCAGTTGCACATGGACACTCCTTGTGTCCCTCCCATAACTGTATCAGCTGCAGGGAGCACTATTCCCCCTGTTCACTGGAATGCAGTGTCTTTTAAAGAGAAAAGAAAAGCCAAGAATGCGAGACTCTTGAGTGACTCACTTACCAGGTCGTCAAGAAGAAAGGTGATCATTTGCATCCCCTATGTTTGATAATGATGTTTACTACAGCTATGACAATGTCATGCTTTTTATGTTGGGCCCTTGGAGCCACTTGACTGCACCCATTACCCTAATGGTTGGAGTCCCCTCTCCTACTGTTTGCCCCACACCCACTTTGGGACTGTCGACTCCCCACCCAGGGCAGACTTCTGTCCCCAATCGCCAGCCAGAGAAGCAACATCTGACATCTCCCACATGGAATGGTTACCTTCGGACACTCTCCTCCCAGGATCCTGACGATCTGCATCCAGATACTTGCCAGTGGCTGTAGGAGCCACAGGCTGGTGGTTGTAGAGCTTTGTGTTTCTCCTCTGTCCCTGAAACTAGGGCAGACAAGCCCTTTGTGTCCATCGAAAACATAACATCTACGACTACTGGGCTAGGTAAAGCTATCAAAACTTTGCTCTTAGAGCTCGATCTTTCTTTCTTGAATACTGGTGCCCTCACTCACTCCAATGTGGCATATAGGTCTTGTTTGGTCATTGATCTTTCCATTTGAAGCACTAGTCTTATCCCATCGATATATTCTAGTCCATGATTATCTGTGTGACAGTGAGCATTTTCCAATCAACCTGTCCCTTCCTCAGCATCACTCGCCTGGGCATCCACCCACATAATGGGCTCTCTCAACAATGCTGATTGGTTTGCCTCTGCCGTTGCCCTTAGCATCCTGCCATGTGTGGTACTGAGGCAGCTGTCCGGGGCACAACCGCAGCCGTTCTGTCAGTAGCAGGCGCATCATGGCCATTACAGATCAGAGACGGGCTGTCCAAAGCTTTAAGCGACATCCATTGATGGAGAACCTTTAAAACGGCTACATTTAGAGATCTACTACCAAATAAAATGACAGAGGAAAGGATGCAGGATATGGGATATTACTACCATCAGACCACATACCCCTGCATAGCAGGTTTGGCTAAAGGTTCGATGCCTCTATGGACACAGGTCCCCCACAGCTGTGCCGGGAGTCTTCCTGAACCAGATGTTATCACTAAACATTTTGCATCCCCTAGAGGCATATAATGCTCTATTCAGGAAGTGGGAATTCCTTAGCTTCCTAGCCCTTTTCCCTGACACGGCTCCAGGGCCAGACTACATCCACAGCCACGTGCTCAAACACCTATCGGTAGGTAGCCAGCACCACGCCCTTGCCACCATATCTGGAGTGAGGGTAGCTTCTCATCTCACTGGTGAGAAAGCATGGTATCCCAGTTCTGAAACTTAGGAAATACCCCTTGAGATCGACAGCTGTTGTCGAATTAGCCTGATTAATGTTCGCTCAGGGTGTATACGACCCAGGACAACCTGGAGATCCGGGAAAAACCCAGGAATTTTTTCATCCAGGAGAAAACCACGAAAAACCTAGGAATTTTTTTCATCCGGGAGAAAACTGGAAAAAAAACCCGGAATTTTTATGAATTCTGGGAATTTTTCATTGTTTTAGTATTCAGTTAAATTTTGGTAGATTTGACTGGTAAGAACCATTACTATAACAAAGGATATTACTGTATCCCACTACTGCAGAATAATTCTTCAATAATAAAACATAAACGAGAGAAAAAACAAAAATAACTTAAATTGCAAAGGGAATGTGCCATATACAACAACGAAGACACACATTGCTCATGCAAGCGTCTGCCAACAGCAAAATGTATCAAAGGTTTTAGGAAGACTCTGCAATGCTTCTTAACAACAAATTGCTTCCTATATGTGTGAAGTCACAACTGTTTACATTAAATTTGTTTTAGCAGTTACGAGCGGGCTCATGCACATGCGCAGTTGAGTCACGTTTGAGTAGTAGATTGTCCCACTTCTGGCTACAGGAATGTGGCTGTTGGCTGTGCAAGCAGTTAGGTGTTACCGGAAAAAGGGGCCACCAAATTCATATTCTTAAGGAAATGAATCTTGTTTCACAAAGTGCCTAGCATCCAGCGCACGTTGGTCTATTGATTATTCATATTACTTTGAAATGCATCCCTGTTGGTTTTTGAACATTTTTGAACACATTTTGAGTTGATTTCTGAATGAATCATAAGTTGATTTTTGAACGCATGCATAGTGTACGTGATGTGTCTGTCAGGAGAATCCTCTTCGTATCTAGAAATAAACTTTCCGCAGACAAAGGGGGATGAGGCTATATGAGCTGATTGGAGTAAAGCCAAACGGATGAATGGCAATCGCTGTCTGATTATGTGGTTGATTGGGTTTGTGAATGATCAGCGTTGTTATAATTACTAGCGAAATGCATAGGTTTGGACTACTGGAGTGGAAATAAATGACTAGCAGGAATAACAGGCAAGAAAGATTACGTATTATCTTCTCAGTGTATCCAAGAAAATGAATTGAAATAAGTTTTGACAATGCCAGGAATAGTTACAAAATTAGTGATGACAAGATTGATTGTTAGAATAAGGAAGGAGAAGAAAGGAGGACATCACAAAAATTATGGAAGAATATGACGATTCCAAATTTATGTAAACATTTCTTACTACTACTTTTCGATCTCATACTTGAGAAACTGGAGCATGTGAATGAAATGTGAAACTATTTCCTAACAGAAAGCTTTTGGTCTGTAGTAGGCCTCATAGGCATTTGGTATTGGTACTTTATGAATTATATTCTGTCGTATTATAAAAATGACCATTTGCGTCAACACAGTTTCATTTATTTGGTGTGTGTTACAATTGCTGCAATATTAGAAAGGCCTATTTTATTTTATCTAACAGATAGTGACAACAGGACGTAATCAGATCAAGAAACTACACCAGTCTTGAATACTATTTGTATTAACAGCTTTTTGAGTATTAGACGACGACATTTCGATTTTTCATGTAGCAAAACATTTGATGATCATTGATGAGGTTTCACAGAAAGGATGCCATGTAAAGCTGTAGCAAGATTAGAAAGAAAAAAATGCTAGGAGGTAAGTATTGAAGAAATGTGTACTGTATTGCTTGTCTCTTGTCTTTACTGGTTTTATGTACCCTATATTTAATTTCATGTCACACAAAACAGCAAGTTATTACCTAACAGGCAATAAATAGTGCAAATTTTCTGAAGTCTTCTTGTTCTCCCAGTTACAAATAATCCCATTCATTTTGAGTGGGTCAGGATGTCAAACCGGCTGCCTGGGAGCAGGAGAGGCACCACAGGACATTTTAATTCCCACTGTCCTGAATATAGTTTGATGGCATCCATTACAAAATATACATGTTTCAATTCCACAGAGCGAAATACAGTGATGTGCGATAGAAGAATGCTGTATGAAGAGGCATGGTACTACACTTTGGCACTCTTAAGACCAAATAACATGTCCTACATATCCTCGAACACATTCGTTTTATGTTTCAGACTTTTCAGATAGATCTGCCCTACAAGATGAACATATTTTTGAAAATCCAATTTTTTTCAGTATTGACCCGATTCACAAATATCCGCGGCTGATGCGCAGAGAAGTCTGAGTTATAGTGAGTAGTCTCTACGTGACCCGTGTTTACATTTAGTGATTTTGCTGTTTCCCCTTCGTTTACTCTCTCGTCAAATGAAAACAAAACGGATATCTGTGGCCGAGAGCTATCAAGTGAATTAAAATACATTCACATATTTACGGAAGGCTAAAATATGTTGTTAGTTTCAGATTTGATTTTATTTCCACCTTTCTGATAGTCAAGCATTAATCACCTTGTAGAACAATGAATTTATTTTTGTCTGTTTGTTGAAGAAATTTGACTTTTATTAACCTTTTCCGCAGAGACAGTTAATGTATTTGAAACGAAGTGTTTGTCTTGCTTCTTTTATGACATAATGTACAATCTTTCAATGTTTTACACGCACTGACATATGGGCTTGGTAGCTGCACAAACGCGGTGTCGCCTGGTATCTGCTGAAACGAACCTATTTCTAACAGGTCGCAGGAAAATATTGCGAATGGTGGTTTGAAAAGTGTTACTTTCAAAGTAAATGTCCTTTTACGTAAGTTGAGCTATGTGCGAGAATGTACCATGAATTTCTTAAATCACACAGCGTTAGACTCTCTTTTAAAAATCAACTCTTTGATGACGAGCCATTTATAAAAATTTGAAACCCCGAAGATCATTAATTTATGTCATTATTAAAAATTTTACTGGCACATTTGTGTGATCTATCTTAAAGTGTAACACGCCCCAAAAAGATCAACATTATATGCGAAAGGTTAGCTTCTCTTGCAACTTATTAACCTTAGAGACCAATATTATATGTGAAAGCTTTGCTTTTCTTGTAGCAGCATTATGTATATTGATTTAAACTATTAACTTCCCTGTTTCTGTGTTTGTGGTACTTAATAGTGATGATGTCGTGTGACTAGGGCCTCCCATCAGTTAGATCGTTCGCCGGGTGCAAGTCTTTTGATTTGACGCCACTTCGGCGATTTGTGCGTTGAAACAGTGATGTTACTGTTGGCTGACTACATTACGTGTCCTATGCTCTGAACATCCGCTGTCATCGGCTGCCGAGATAACGTCACATGAGCTATGATCGGCTTAAGAAAGTGCATCGCAATCTCGATTTCAATGATTCGGAAAGTAACAAACGGTGTTTGATGGAATTCCAATGTATGCTTTCGTAATACGAAAAAACACAGTGTATATGTTGCTGCACATCAAAGATATTTCCAAAACGTGTCTGTTTCCCTGAGTTTCGATTTCTAAAGTGCCGGGAAATTCTACGCCCATGTATAAAAGCATAAACATTAAAAGAATTGGTAAGTTTTGCAGTTCCAAGGGAAAATATACTGTCACTTAACACAGAAAAAGTGTGTTTTCACCCAGGAGAAGGTGTATTTTTAACCGGGTAAAATCCGGGAATTTTTTTTTTCTTCTCCCCGTATACACCCTGTCTCTGCAACTTGTTTGAACATATGGTGAATCAGGGTGTATCCGACTTGGGACAACTGGGAGATCTGGCAAAAACCCAGGAATTTTTTCATCTGGGAGAAAACCGGGTAAAACCCGGGTATTTTTTAGAATCCTGGGAATTTTGCATTGTTTTAGTTTTCTGTTAAATTTTTGTAATTTTGAGTGGTAAGAACCAATACTCTAACAAAGGATGTTACCTATCAAAGGATACCCCTTCAGAATAATACTTCAACAATAAAACATAAACGAGAGAAAAAATGAAAATAACTTAAATTGCAAAGGAAATGCGCCATATAGGATAATGACACAGTGCTCATTCAAGCGTCTGCCAACAGCAAAATGTGTCCAAGGCTTTAGGAAGAAAATGTAATGCTTCATAACAACAAATTGCCTCTGCTGAGTGTGAAGTCACAACTGTTTACATTAGATTCATTGTAGCAGTTACGAGCAGGCTCATGTGCAGTTGAGTCACGTTTGAGTAGTAGATTCTCCCACTTCTTGCTACAGGAATGTGGCTGTTGGCTGTGCAAGCAGCTAGAGATCTACCGGGAAAACGGGACACCAAATTCATATTCTTGAAGAAAAAAAATTGTTTCACAAATCGATTTTTCATATGATGTTGAAGCACATCCCTGTTAGTTTTTGAACATTTTTGAACACATTTTAAGTTGGTTTCTGAATGAATCATAAGTTGATTTTTGAATGCGTGCATAGTGTACGTGATGTCTCTCCCAGGAGAATCCTCTTCACATCTAGAAATGAACTTTCTGCAGACAATAGGGGACTGGGCTGTACGAGCTGAACAGAGTAAAGCCGAATGGATGCATGCCAATCGCTGTCTGATTATGTTGTTGATTGGGTTGGCGAATGATCAGCGTTGTTCTAATTACTAGCGAAATCCATAGATTTAGACTACCAGAATGGAAATAAATGACTAACAGGAATAACAGGTGAGAGTGATTACGTATTATCTTCTCGGTGTATCCAAGAAAATGAAATTTTGACAAATTTTTGACCAGGTCGCTACACTAGTAAGAACCAGTTGTACAGTCCCCGGCTAGCGGTAGCTTAAGTTCTTTCTTGGAAGTAATGTGGAAAACATATTGTACGAACTTGTAACAATGCCTAATCGCGGGATAACTAAACTTATGATTCTGGCAGGGTTAGTGAAGTTAATCGGTGAACAAATTTTGACAATGGTAGGAATAGCTACAGAATTGATGATGACAAGATCGTTTGTTAGAACGAAGAAGGCGAAGAAACTGGGACATCACACAAATTATTGAAGAATAAGATGATTCCAAATTTATGTAAAAATTTCATAATACTACTTTTCGATCCCATGCTTGAGAAACTGGTGCTTATGAATGAAATGTGAAACTATTTCCTAACATAAAGCTTTTTGCTTGTAGTAGGTCTAATAGGCATTTGATATTGGTACTTCGTGAATTATATTCTGTCGTGTTATAAAAATGACCATTTGTGCCAAAACAGTCTTGTTTATTTGGTGTGTTGCAAAATTGCTGCACTATTAGAAAGGCCTATTTTATTTTATCTAGCAGACAGTGACAAAATAGACGTAATCAGATCGAGAAACCACACCAGTCTTGGGTATTATTTGTATTAACAGCTTTTACAGTATTAGATAACGACATTTCGATTTTACATGTAGCAAAACGTTTGAAAAACTTTGATGAGGTAATAGATTCTTTCGCAGAAAGGGGAGCATGCCATGTTAAGCTGTAGCAAGATAAGAGACAAAAAAATGCTAGGAGCTAAGGGTTGAAGAAATGTATACTTTCTTGCTGCTCTCTTGTCTTTGTTGGTTTTATGTATCCTGTATTTAATTTCATGTCACAGGAAGCAGCAAGTTATTAGCTGATGGTCATTAGAGAGTGCAAATTTTCTGAAGTTTTCTTGTTCTGCCGATTACAAATAATCCCATTTGCTATTAATTGCAAGATTTTTTTAAAAAATAAAAGAAGGGCAGGCTGTCATACCGGCCAACTGGGAGCAGCAGAGGCACCACATGACATTTCAATTTCCACTGTCCTGAATATTGTTTGATGGCATCCATTACAAAATATACACGTTTCAATTCCACAGAGCGAAAGCGAAATACAGTGATGTGTGATAGAAGAATGCTGTATGAAGAATCGTGGCACTGCACTTTGGCACACTTAAGGCCAAATAACATGTCTTACATTTTCTTGACCACACATTTTATGTTTCAGACCTTTCAGAAAGATCTGCGCTACAAGATGAACATATTTTTGAAAATTCAATTAATTATTTTTGTCTTTTCAAGTATTGACTCGGTTAGCAAATATCGTAGATCTGGGGCTGATGCGCAGAGCAGTCTGAGTTAGTGGGTAGTCTCCACATGACTCATGTTTACATTTAGTGATTTTGCTGTTTTCCCTTCGTTGACTCTCGCGTCAAATGAAAATGAAACGGATATCTGTGCCAGGAGCTATCAAGTGAATTAAAATACATTGACATAATTACAGAAGGCTAAAATATGTTATTAGTTTCAAATTTTATTTTATTTCCACCTTTCTGACAATTAAGCATTAATCGCCTTGCAGAACAATAAAGTTATTTTTGTCTGTTTGCTAAAGAAATTTGACTTTCATTAACCTTTTCCGAAGAGGCAGTCAATGTATTTGGAACGAAAGGTTTAATTCCACAGTACTGGCTATTCAACTGTTCGCTGCATTTCAAGTGCACGTTTTCATCTTCTAGCACGTGTGGCATTGTGCCATAATAAAGAACCAAACATGATATAATACAATACTGGTGCTCCAAGAAAATTTACATCCTGAAAACCACACTGAAAAGCTTAATATCAGGTCAAGGTCTACTTCATTGGGAATCTGGACATACGGATGTGCACTTTAAGAATGTACTTTAAATATGCACATTTTAGTGTGGTTCATGAAATTCCGATGATCTTGGAGTATCCTCTGATGTTTTGTTTCTTTTATGACATAACGTATGCTCTTTCAATGTTTTACATGTATGTACATACGGACTTCCTACGTCATGATAGCTGCGTATGTGTGGTGTCACCTGTTATCTGCACTCTCGGGAAACTGCAGAAACGAACCTATTTCTAACAGTTCGTGGGAAAATATTGCGAAAGATGGTTTGAAAAGTGTTGCTTTCAAAGTAAATATCCTTTCACGTAAGTTGAACTATGTGCGATAATGTACTATGAATTCTTAAATCACAGAGCGTTTGACTCTCATTTAAAAATCAATTCTTTGATGACGAGCCATTTAGAAGAATTTTGAACACTGGAGATCAGACATTTATGTCATTATCAAAAATTTTACTGGCGCATTTGTGTGGATATATCTTAAAGTGTAACTCGCACAAAAAAGATCAACATTATATGCAAAAGCTTAGCTTCTTTTGCAGCTTATCAACCTTAGAGACCAGTATTATATGTGAAAGCTTTGCTTTCCTTGTAGCAACACTATGTATATTAATTTAAACTATTAACTTTCCCTGTTTGTGTGTTCGTGCTGCTGAACAGTGATGTTGCTGTTGGCTGGCTACATCACGGTCCTATGCTCTGAATATCTGCTGTCATCGGCCGGTGAGATCACGTTACAGGAGCTATGACTGGCTTACAAAAGTGTATTGCAATCTCAATTTCAGTGATTCAGAAAGTAACAAGCAGTGTTTGGTGGATCTGCAATGTATACTTTTGTAATACAAAAAAAACGCAGTGTACATGTTGCTGCACATCAAAGATATTTCCAGAACGTGTCTTTTTCCCCGAGTTTCGTTTTCTAAAGTTCCGAGAAATTCTAAGCCCATGTATAAAACCATAACCATTCAAAGGATTGACAAGTTTTGCAGTTCTGAGGGAAAATATATTTTCGCTTAACACAGAAAAAGTGTGTTTTTCCCCTGGATAAAGTGTATTTTTAACCGGGAAATTTTGGAAAAGTTCGCGAATTTTTTTTCCTTGTCCGCGTATACACCCTGTGAATGGCAGCTGTATTTGTAACTAGTCTCTCAGGTCTTTTAGCTCCATCCCAAGGTGGTTTTCCCCTTGACTCTTGCACTGCCCCCCCCCCCTGCCCCCCCCCCCAGGGGGCTCGTCACTCTTTGGTGGGTTTGTACTTGGCTACCACAGGTCCCCAGCCTTTGCAGCATCATTTCTGTTCCGTGCTGCATGTCTCTCCTCTTGCTATTCTTTTTCCCCTCTCTTGGGGAATATGTCCGGGGTGTTATTGGGAATGTTCCACATTGTCTGTCGCTGACATAAGAACAGTCTCGCCACTGTTTTTTGTTCCCTGTCCCTTTGTTAATTTTCCTCCTCTCGTTCCTCCGCTTTGGTGTTTGAGGTTCCTCTTTTTCTTCTTCCTCCCTGTGTGCTCCTGACAGCCGGCCCATGCGTCTGATGCATAACAGGTGACTGGGTAACATGTAATTCCCAGCCGCTGGTACAGACCAGGCCCAGGGAGATGTGTTTGTCAGAGCTGCTACCTTCCCAAATTGCCAATTAGGAGTGTTCCATCGGAGATGCTGGCAATCATGAGGAATTATCTCACAATAATCAACGTCTACGAAATGTAAACGGAATGAAGCTAACAATTGAAAGACACTTCCAGGTGCACCACGGTTCCTCGTGCTATCACATACTAAAGATGGTCAGTGCTTTGCTATGGTAAATCCATTTATTATTCAGAAAGGCGTTGATGCCATTGCCGGCCCTGTGAAATCCTGGTCTCATTTATGGGATGGCACTTTGCTTTTGGAGACTACTTCTGATTCTCAAGCACAACAACTGCTTGCCGCCTCGCTTCTCCACAGCTATCATATTTGTGTTGAGACCCATAGAACTGTGAATTCTTCCCATGGTGGTATTTACACTAGGCTGCTCGATGGTCTGACCGAGGCCGAAATCCAGTCATATCTCTCTGATCAGGGTGTCATTGCTATCCATCAGGTGATGAAAAAGGCAGATTCCTTCTTAGTGCCCACCCGCAATCTTTTTCTCACCTTTGATAGACTGGTGCTTCTGTTCAAGATCAAGGAAGGCTATGATATTATCACAGTCGGACCGTACGTTCTGAACCCGATGCACTGCTACCAGTGTCATTGTTTCAATGACACTAGAACGTCTTGCTGACACTCAGCCAACAGTATAACCTGTGTTAGGGATGCGATTGTCCACCTCCTTCTCCCTGCTGTATCAACTGAAATGGTGGCCATGCCGCCACCTCTAGGGATTGTACCATGTATCTTGATGAGTGGGCTGTCCAGGAGATCCGGGTAAAAAGAAAAAATGCCTTACCCAGTTGCTCGCAAGTTATTGGCAGCTCACAAACCTTGAGCTCTCCTGTCTGGCACTTACAGTTCTTTCCTTGTTACCTCTCGTCCATGAAGGACATGACCATGCAGACATGCGACCTCAAATTCAGCTCTGAGGTTGTGAAATCACCCAGTGTCCAGGTAGCACCAACAGCCACCCGTCCAGCTGTGCAACAAGCCATCAAACTCTCGCCTCGAGGAATGAAGCCACCAGCTACACAACCGGTAGGCTGGAAAGGACAGAAGGAGTACTCCTGTGAAGACTTCCTCTGTCCCTCCAACCAAACCGCCCCTAAGTCTTCCTCTGCTAACCGCAAAGTCTTGAAGTCCAACAAAGGCAAATGGTCTTCCCCTTCACCGACTCGAAGATCCTCTTTGACAGTGTTGTCACGTGATACCTTAGCCCGGCCGGCCTGCCCCACCAACTGTTTTTCTCCATTGGTCTCCACCAACCAACAGCACGAACAAGTCGATGCTTCTGTGGACATTATGGAGCAGGATCCTCCTGCTTCTGTGCCCTGTAGCAGCCATTCTTCGCAGGCTGTCACTTGGCAGCTGCCGAGGTGACACACTCCTTCATTTCTTCCTCATCATGACACTCCTCCAAAGGAACTTCTGCGCCCTTTGGCCCCACAAAGAGGATTTGTGGCTGCTTTTAGCATTGGAGCGTCCGCTTATACTCTGCCTTCAGGAAACAGAATTGTGTCCTTACAACCACTAGGAGCTGTCACATTTCTTCCCAGTTCATTTTGACCTCCCCCTGACGTCGGCTTTCCATCTCGTTGGGGCATCAAGCTGCTCATACGGGATGATGTTCATAGTCATCCCATCTCCCTGACTACCCATCTTCAAGTTGTTGCAGTTTGTATTTTCCTCCCTCACCTGACTTTTTTCCCTCTGCACCATTTATATCCCTCAGTCATTCAGTGTCACCAGGGCAGACTTCAATCAGCTTATTGGGCAGCTACCTCCCCAATTTCTGCTAGTCGGTGACTTTGATGCACATTATCCCCTTTGGGGTTCTCCCAGAACCTGTCAGAGAGGTGCACTCTTAACTGACCTCCTTAATCAACATAACCTCTTTTGCCTTAACACTGGAGCACCCACATTCCTTTCTGACTCCTTGCACATCTGTTCCCATTTGGATCTATCCTTCTGCACTGTCAAGCTTGCCTATCATCTGAAGTGGTAAGTTCTTTCTGACACCCACTTGAGCGACCATTTCCCATGTGCTATCCGTTTGCTGACTCCTACCCCACCTGCGTGCACACCCAAATGACAGCTTACGAAGGCTGACTGGCAGGTTTACTCCTCCCTGGCAACCTTCAAAGAACAAGATTTCCCCGGTTGTGATGACCAAATGGAATATCTCACAAACGTTATCCTTAATGCTGCAGAATGTTCCATTCCTCTACACTTCCTCTTTACCACACCATGTCCCAGTCCCTTGGTGGATTGTGGCGTACGGCGATGCAATTTGCATGCAGAAACATGCTCTCTGTGTTTTTAACTGCCATCCTACAGTGACAAATTGCATTCATTACAAACAGATGAGTCCGATGTGTCGTCACATTCTTCGGGCTAACAAAAGAGCTAGCTGGATTTCATTCACTTGTTCTTTTAACAGTTCCACCCCTTCCTCTGTCGTGTGGGCCAACCTCTGACAACTCTCTGGGACCAAGATCCATTCACCAGTTTCTGGCCTGACTGTAGCAGATGATGTCATTGTGACCCTATTGCTATCTCCAACTCTTGGGCCGCCATTTTATGGAAATTTTGAGTTCTTCCCACTAACACCCTGCCTTCCTCTATCGGAAATTAGCAGAGAAGGCTCCCGCCTTTGCTCTGTGGGAGCTAGATCATGCTCTGAGTTCATCCAGATCCTCTGCCACAGGGCCAGATGCTGTCCACATTCAGATGTTGCAGCACCTTTCTCTTGCAGGCAAGCACTTTCTGCGTAATATGTACAACCACATCTGGGCTGAGGACATGTTTCCCAGACACTGGCTTGAGGCCACTATCATACCCCTACCTAAGTCCAGTAAGGACAAACACCTTCCTTCCAGCTACTGCACCATTTCTGTCACCAACTGTGTTTGCAAGGTGATGGAACATATGATTCGTGCCCGGCTGGTATGGTGGCTCAAGTCTCACAATTTACTAACCACAGCACAGTGTGGATTTTGAGCACATCATTCTGCAGTTTACCATCTCGCCTCACTGTCCATCCATGTCATGAATGGTTTTCTGTGGAAATATCAGACTGTGGCCATGTTTTTTTGATTGGAGAAGGCCTACGACACCTGCTGAAGAACTGGTATCATTCATACTCTCTACACATGGGGCCTTTTGTGGCCACCTGCGCTGTTTTCTTCAGGAATTTTTGAAAGACTGTGTTTTCAAGGTGCATGTGGGTTCTGCCTTGTCGGACTCCTTTAGCCAGCAAAACAGTGCGCCTTCGGATTCCGACGTGAGCGTCATCCACTTTGCTATCGACATTAACCCTATAATGACCTGTCTTCTGACGGGCATCTCCGGCCCCCTTTTCATTGACGATTTTGCCATCTGTTGCATTTCACCATTGACCTGTTTCATTGAGCAACGTCTTCAGCGATGTCTCGCTCGTTTATACTCGTGGAACATCAACAGTGGCTTTCGTTTTTCCACTGACAATATCATTTGCATGAATTTCTGGCAGTGCAATTGGTTTCTCCCAGCATCTTTACACCTTGAGCGTGTTGCTCTTCCATTCATTGAAACTAAAAAATTCCTGGGGCACATACTCGACAGGAAACACTCTTGGTCCCTCGTGTGTCCCATTGTACGTGGTCCCTCAATGTCCTACATGTCCTCAGTGGTACTTCCTGGGGTGCAGATCGAACCACCCTGCTTCGTTTGTACTTTAAGCCTCTTCCTGCAGCCTGGACGACCTCCTCTTGACCCTCCCACCAGGAGGGCATTTTAACTAGGTTGCTTATAGGGCACTGCCTTTTTAGCCATTGCCATTTATTAAGTGGCACTCCCCCACCACTTCGTGCGCATTGCCCCAACGCTTTAACTGTCCGCCATTTCCTGACGGAATGCCCATTTTTTAACCATTTACGTTCCCGCTTGGGTTTTCCGTCTGAGTTATTGGCCGTTTTATCAAACATTGTGTGAGCAGTCGATTGTGTTTTACTTTTTGTCCATCGTAGCATTATGGCGAAGGCCATTTAATTTTTAGTTCTGGACCTCAATTTCTCTGACGTATTTTGTAGCCCTTTCTCCACGTCCCTGTTTTTAGCTGTCTTCGCTTATGTCAGTTTGGTTTTAACTACTCTCTGTCTTCGTGTTCTGTAGTTTTGTCTTGGGCACGTATAACCCCAGTTGTTTTTGTGCCCTAAATCAAAACTAACAAAACCGTAATTGTGGAGGTTAGAGTCTCTCCACTACAGTCCATGTGCAGAAACTGCTCCTCGACTATGTGATACACATTCGCTGCTCCCCAGAGCATCTGAACTACTGTCTCCTTTTTCCTGGTATGGCGATCAACCTTCTGCAACAAAGGCCCAGGACTGGAGTTAAGATTCCAGTTCTTCCTATACAGCACCTCTGCTATGAACTCCAACTTCTCCTTCTGTTGCCTCTTGTCAGGAGGTACTTCTGTATTCTCCGTGGTGTATACCCTGTTCTCTGATCTGTCTTGGTGTATCCTTTGGACTGAAAGACTGTTAACACCATGGTTTTTCATTGCATGTCCCTGGATGTCCTGGATGCATTTCTGACTTCATAAGTGGTGTAAACTATTGGTTCTATGGTTGACAGTTTTGCCTGAACAAGTGCAAGGTGCTGCAAAAAATGCTCCCCACCAAACAGTTACCATGTATTCACTGCGGAATTGGTGACCATCACTCGAGCCCTCAGTCGTGTTCATTCTTGCACTGGTGAGACATTCTTAGTTGGCAGTGACTCCGAGTAGTCTTCAGGCTATTGATCAATGCTACCGTCGACACCCACTGGTTGCAATTATCCAGAATCTCCTTTCAGACCTCAATCGAGCTGGACAGTCAGCGATCCCAGGGAACAAATACACTGACCGGTTGGCCAAGTTGGCTACCAGGATGCTGACTTCGGAGATGTGGGGTTACCAAACCAGAGCTTCCATTGACTCCAGCCTGTCACTTGGTGGAGACGTGGAATGTGGGTTGGTGTTTCCTGTTTTATTCAGACAATCTCCGAGCAATAAAGGGAGCCGTGACCCTATGGTAGTGATTCCTTCGCGCTTCTCAAAGGGAATCTGCTGTTCTGTTCTCGTTGGCCACACTTGGCTGACTCGTGGCCTCATCTTGTAATGAGAAGATCCATCCCACTGTCAGTGTGCCGCCTATCTGATGGTGGTCCATATCCTACTGGACTGCCCTAATTTGTCTATCTTACAGTGAAACCTTCAACTTGCTAACATGCTGCCTATGGTGCTAGTGTACAATGCCACAGTGGCTGATCTAGTTTTATGTTTTACCTGTGATGGTGGTTTCTGCTCCTCTTTCGGGGATGGGGCACATTGACCTCGTAGGCCACTTTTTGAGTTGGAGGGGTGCCACATCGCCTGCTCCTATCCTGGGGACCCATGGCTGCCCTTACTCAGTGGTCTGGCCTGGCTCCTGCCCTTCCAACCTTTCTAATTTTCTTGTCCTTTTACATCTGTCATTGGTGTACTGTGACATCATTGTTTCCTTTCTTGGGATTTTGTCAACTCGTCTGTGTTGCTGATTTTCTTGTGGTAATGGATGATGAGGGAACACTGTTGGGATGCAGAGGGTGCCTCTCCCATCACATAACATGTCCCAGGGCATCAAGCTGCTTTCAGTTCACCCACATTACCCTATTACCCCTCTCTTACTTCTACTTAGTTCCATCTCTTGGTTTTCTTGATTCTTGGATACAGTCAGGGTCCTCAGGATTTGTCTTCTGTCCCCTTCATCTCTGAGGACTCTTCCTGGCTTAATGAGGGGTTGATGACCTTATAGTTTGGTCCCTTCAATCTCACCAGTCCAGTCAAATGCGATGGAACCTCACATTTCCAAACTTTCTTTTTTTTCTTTGAGACAAAAGTCACAACTTATGTAGGCGTGGACTAGGACAACAACATGTTGAACTCCATCAATACAGTTGTTATAAGTAAAATATATCCAGAGAAACAATAGTATTTTTTTGCTTCATATGAATTTTTTTGTTATGTTATTTTTATTGCTGTGTTATTTTTATTGCTGTGTTATTTTTATTTTTATTGCTGTGTTATTTTCATTTTTATCGCTGTGTTATTTTTATTTTTATCGCTGTGTTATTTTTATTTTTATCGCTGTGTTATTTTTATTTTTATCGCTGTGTTATTTTTATTTTTATCGCTGTGTTATTTTTATTTTTATCGCTGTGTTATTTTTATTTTTATCGCTGTGTTATTTTTATTTTTATCGCTGTGTTATTTTTATTTTTATCGCTGTGTTATTTTTATTTTTATTTTTATCGCTGTGTTATTTTTATTTTTATTTTTATCGCTGTGTTATTTTTATTTTTATTTTTATCGCTGTGTTATTTTTATTTTTATCGCTGTGTTATTTTTATTTTTATTTTTATCGCTGTGTTATTTTTATTTTTATTTTTATCGCTGTGTTATTTTTATTTTTATTTTTATCGCTGTGTTATTTTTATTTTTATCGCTGTGTTATTTTTATTTTTATCGCTGTGTTGTTTTTATTTTTATCGCTACTGAGTAGGAAACTGATGATTTCATTGCCTCCCCAGCCATTCAAACTAATGCTAGACATAAGTTCATGATTGTTGTCAGCCATGTGCAAAGCCAGAATAAAACAAGAAAACTGTCATAAGTAATAAATGTCTGTGGGTTAATGTTGGTAAAGTAAACACTTGTTGCAGTTTGACTAAAATGTGCAGGTATCACAGGAGCTGCTGATTCTTCATGATCTTGTTTCATCATTTCTCTGGCTATCTCTGCTTTCCTGTGGTGAATTTTGAGTGAGTTTTGGTGTAATTCTTCATTCCTCTAGTCATTTTGTGTTTTGTGGTGTAACATATTGCACATATAACATGTCTTCTCTCAGTTTCTGAAATCTTAGCTGTGGAATTATGCTTCACACAGTCGGCTGGTCTGTAAAATTGGTTAACTATACATTTTGTTGATAAACAATAGTCTTGCATTCCTAATGACGCCAGTGTACCTGAAAGTAAACCAGCAAGGCCTTAGTCATTAATGTTATTGCCAATAATTTGTATTTGTTTCCTGTTCTGTCTGATTAACAACTAAAAAATTAGAATCTTTAAAACAATCTCAGGTCTACTCACACTATCCTGGAATAGTGGTAGCTCATAAATTAACATTAGCATTTAAGGCCTTATTAGTTAGACAGGGCCTATTTTGGAGGAGCAGTTAGTTTGTTATTTTCCTCATAACTTTACCACTCCAACATCTGCTTCTTCTTAAAGGGAGTCACAAGCAGAAAAGGCAAAATCGCTATGATTGCTGGATTCAGAGAGCACTTTCTGCAAGATACTAATCTGGCCTTCCCACTTTATTCATGTGCAGGCCATGATTTGTGTATCACCATCTCACAATTCAGCACCTGGTAAAGCAGAGAGATGATTTTGTTTCATTCAATAGCAATCCACTCAGCATGTGGCTGACAGCTTATTTCATACAGTTCATCTTTTATATGGAAATCTAAGTTTCCAGTTCCTCCGCAGGAAATAACTGTCTGCAATGTATATCTTCCTCCAGATGGTGCAATACCCCTGAATGTATTAGCTGCACTACTTCTGGGAGACTTTAATGCCCATAATAACCCCTTGTGGGGTGGTACAATGATTACTGGCCGAGGCAGAGATCTCGAAACTTCACTGTCTCAGTTCGACCTCTGTCTCTTAAATACTGGGACCGCCACACATTTCAGTGTTTCTCATGGTAGGTACTCGGCCATTGATTTATTGATTTGCAGCCCAGGACATCTCCCATCTATCCACTGGAGAGCACATGACGACCTGTGTGGTAGTGACCACCTCCCCATTTTCCTGTCACTACCCCAGCGTCAGGCACACGGACACCTGCCCAGATGGGCTTTCACCTCTGCTGTCACCGCTGAATCTCCCCCACACGGTAACATTGATGTGATGGTTGAGCAGGTGACTAGCATAATTGTTCCTGCGGCAGAAAGTGCGATCCCTTGCTCTGTAGGGTGCCCGCAGTGTAAGGCCTGTCCCTTGGTGGTCGCTGGAAGACGCTGAAGCAATAATTAAGGAGCGTGAGCGAGCTCTACAACGGGATAAGCAGCACCCTTCCCTGGAGCACCTCATAGCCTTTACGCAGCTCCATGCCCGTGTTTGTTACCTTATCAAACAATGGAAGGAGTGGTGTTTGGAGAGATACAACTCCACCATTGGGTGCCACATGTCACCTTCCCAAGTCAGGGCAAAAGTCAAACGTCTTTATGGGTACCAGGCCCCAACAGCTGTCCCCAGTGTTACCATAAATGGCGAGTTATGTACCAACGCAAACTCGATTGCCGAGCAACTTGCTCGAGCCTCTGCACCGGAGAATTACGCCCCAGCCTTTCGCACACTCAAACGGAGGCTGGAAGGGAACGTCCCCTCATTCACTACATGCTGCAGTGAATCCTATAGCACCCCATTTACAGAGTGGGAGCTCCTCAGTGCCCTTGCACATTTCCCCGACACAGCTCCTCGGCCTGATCGCATCCACAGCCAGATGATTAAACATCTCTCATCTGACTACAAGCGACATCTTCAACCAGATCTGGTACGATGGCGTCTTTCCATCGCAATGGTGTGAGAGCACCATCATTCTGGTGCTCAAACTCTGTAAAAACCCACTTGATGTGGATAGCTATCGGCCCATCAGCCTCACCAACATTCTTTGTAAGCTGCTGGAACAGGGCAGCGTCAGCCAGGGTCGCTCTACCACTGATAATCTTATGTCCATTGAGTCTGCCATCCTAACAGCCTTTTCTATATGGCAACACCTGATTGCTGTCTTTTTTGACTTACGTAAAGCATACGACATGACTTCGTGACTTCATTGTATGGTGGGGTCTCCAGGGACCACTCCTGATTTTTATCCAAAACTTCCTGTCGCTCTGTACTTTCTGTGTCCAAGTTGGTGACTCCCGTAGTTCCATCCATATCCAGGAGAATGGAGTCCCGCAGGGCTATGTATTGAGTGTCTCTCTATTTTTAGTGGCAATTAACGGTCTAGCAGCAGCTGTCAGGCCCTCCGTCTCACCTTCTCTGTATGCAGACGACTTCTGCATTTTGTACTGCTGCTCCAGTACTGTCGTTGCTGAGTGACGCCTCCCGGGAGCCATCCACGAGGTGCAGTCATGGGCTCTAGCCCATAGCTTCCAGTTTCGAGCCACAAAGTCGTGTGTCATGCACTTCTGTCGGTGTTGTACCGTTCACCCAGAACCCACACTTTACCTTAATGACGATCCACTCACTGGGCCCAGAGCTATTGCAGCCTTCCTTTTTTCCAGGGCTGCATTTCCTTCCGCTTCCCCTCCTTTTCTCTCCTTGCTCCTTCCCCCTCACCCTCTCCTCTCCCTCTCTTGGTGTCCTTGCTTATGTCGGCCCCCACTATCCTCCTGGTTATGTTGGTTTTGCAATTTAGCTTGGTTGCGTAATCACCTCCTTTCGGCACCCCCTGGTCCCCCCCTCTGGGGTTTGACCTCCATTACTAAATTTCTCTTCCTTAGTGTGAGCCATTTGGGGAAGAGCGCCTTACCTAGTGTCTCCAATGTGTGCCCTCCTAGTTCATTCCACCTTTTCTTTCACATCGTTGTCTGATGCTAGGGTGCATAGCCAGCACAGTAGCCAGCACGTGTGGTGGGGTCGCTGTGTACCCTTTTGGTTGAGCCCCCTGAACACACAGGGATCACACTTCTGATACCTGACCTGTGACCACCCCATGTAAGCCTTGGAGTGGTTGCTCGTCATCCTGGAGCATCGGAACTCTCGGCAATGGCCGCCGTGCGAGACGGCCCTTGCTGTGGCTGGGTGGCGCTCGTGAGGAGAGCCCCTGATCGGAGTGTGTGGTATCAGGGCGGACGCTATGCAAATGAAATGCATACAGGTCCAGAACTCTGGCCGTTCTTCTGCGGCCATCTCTCTGCGTGCAACTGGTTCTTCTAGTGCTGCTTCTCCTGCCCCTTCGGCCTTCCCTTCCGTGGCTACCCCCTGGGAAGAGGGTCAGGCCTGTCGGCTAGGGACAAAGCCTTTCCCCCGCTATCTGGTTTGCACGAGGGCTGATGGGGATACTTTCAGCAATACCATACCTTTATTCTTTGTGGAACACATTCAAGCCAAATTTGGCGAAGTGGACTCCCTGAGCAAGATGCGGTCGGGTTCATTGCTAATCAAAACTGCTTCAGCTAACAAGTCTGCAGCCGTTCGTGCCTGTACCCATCTTGGCACAATTCCTGTGTCCATCACCCCCCACCAGTCTCTAAATATGGTTCAAGGTGTGATTTTTCACAGGGACCTCATCCTTCAAACTGATGAGGAACTTCGGGACAATCTCGGATGGCGGGGTGTTCACTTTGTTCAGCGTGTTTAGAAGGGTCCTAAGGACAATCGCATTGATACTGGTGCCTTTATCCTGACCTTTGAAGGGGATACCCTCCCTGAGAAAGTAAAGATTATGGCTTATCAATGTGATGTGAAGCCATACATCCCACCCCCTATGAGCTGTTTTAAATGCTTGCGTTTTGAACATGTCTTCCTGCTGTTCGCATGCCCCTCTCTGTGGTGACTGTGGATGTCCACTCCATGAGGGGAGTCCCTGTGTTCCCCTCCTGTTTGTTAATTGCCATGGCAATCGTTCTCCACGTTCACCAGATTGCCCAGTATATAATAAGGAAAAGAAGATACAAGAGTATAAGTCCCTTGATCGTTTAACCTACACAGAGGCTCGTAAGAAGTATACACGTCTTCACCCTGTGTCCATGATGTCTAGTTATGCTTTAGTTACATCTTCACTCCTTCCTCCCCCTTCCTTACCCCAATCCCGGACCCCTCTCCTCCCCCCTCCCTTGCAGCTCCCACACCTTCTCCTCTGGGCGCTGCTCCCCCTCCCCAGCCAGAGAAGTGTCCCACTCCTTCGGTCTCTGCCGGTCAAGGGCGCCCCTCCCTGGATGCCCCTTCCTGGCACCTTCCAAGCTAAAGGTGTGCTGCCACGCGACGACCGCGGGCTGTCGGCCCCCAGGTCGCCCGATCTCTTTCTGTTCCCAATCTTGCTGCAGCTGGCTCCTTTATGCCACACAACCCTCCTCAATCTCAACCTGAAAAGAAGAAACATAAGTCCCAGGACAAAGAGCCTCTGGTGTCACCAGAGGTCCCATCCCAGGCTTTACGACCAGATTCTGACCTGTCGTTCATGGATGTCGCCCCCTCCTTGTCTGTGACTGGTGGTGACCCGGTGGTATGACTGGCCTTAGCCTGTTCAGACCCCATTTAAATCATCGTTCTGTGGTTATCCAATGGAACTGTAATGGATACTACAGTCACCTTCCGGAATTGAAATCCCTTATTTCGTCTTATTCTGCAGCTTTTGTGGTTCTACCGGAATCTCATTTTACTGATGCCCACTCACCAACCCTCCGTGGGTTCCGTGTTTTCTGTCAAAATCGGGTCAGACCCCTGCGGGCTTCTGGTGGCGTTTGTACGTTGATCCGTACAGACATTGCTAGCACGTGGGTTCCTCTTCAAACTACATTGGAAGCGGTGCTGTTAGGGTCCACCTGGACTCTGAGGTCACAGTTTGCAATCTTTATCTCCCTCCTGACGGGACTCTTACACCTGCTGCCTTACCTGCCCTTCTTCAGCAGCTTCCTCGTCCTTGGGGATTTTAATGCTCATCTTCCCTTGTGGGGCAGTGCATTTCCATCCAGACGAGGTCTTCTCTTAGAGCAATTTATTACAGACCACGACTTGTGCCTTCTTAATGATGGCTACCCTACTCATTTCAGTGCCGGTCATCGTACCTTTTCTGCCATTGATCTTTCTCTTTCTTCTTCCTCTCTCCTCCCTTCATTACACTGGTCGCCACACGACGACCTTTGTGATAGTGACCATTTCCCACTGATTCTGTCTCTCCCTTCTCGCTCCCCGATGGACAGGTTGCCTCATTGGTCTTTCCAACGCGCCGATTGGCCTCTATACACTGCACAGGTCGTGTTTTCTCCCTCTTTGTTGGGTTGTATTGATGACGTCCTACGTGACGTGTCTGACGCGATTGTTTGCGCTGCTAGCCTTGCTGTCCCGCGCTCATCTGGACCATTTCGTCACCGGCAAGTCCCGCTGTGGAGTACGGCCATTGCCATTGCCATTGCCATCTGTGATCGCCGTCGAGCTTTGCAACACCTTAAGAGGCACCCATTCGTTGCCAGCCTTATTACCTTTAAATGCCTTTGCGATAAAGCCAGTTATTTAATCAAACAGAGCAAATGGATATGTTGGGAACGATTTGTTTCTTCCCACGGTTCTACTGTCCCTGTGTCACGGGTATGGGCTACACTTCGCTCTCTCCAAGGTTGCCATCGGCAGTCTACCCTCCCAGGCCTTCACCTCCCAGATGGCCTTTGTACGGACTCGTTAGTTCTTGCAGAACATCTTGCGACCAATTTTGCAATGGCATCAGTATCAGCCTCCTATCCGGCTGCTTTCCTTTGCCAGAAACAGCGGGCCGAAGCTTCCGCCTTATGTTTTACCCCTTGTCAGTCAGAATCTTACAACAAACCTTTTACTGAATGGGAATTTCTTTCCGCACTTTCTTCTTTTCATGATACAGCCCTTGGCCCAGACTCCATTCATAACCAACTGCTTCGACATCTCAGTGCTCCACAATGGCAACATCTCCGGGTGTTTAACCGTATCTGGCTGCAGGGTGACTTCCCTTCTCAGTGGAGGGATAGCATCGTGGTTCCTGTCCCTAAGCCTGGTAAGAACCCCCTATTTGTTGACAGCTATTGGCCAATTAGTCTGACAAATGTTGTTTGCAAGTTACTTGACTGGATGGTAGCTCGTCGGCTCAATTGGATCCTCAAATCTCGGGATCTATTATCCCCTTACCAGTGTGGCTTCCGAGAGGGACGGTTTCTGATTGATCATTTACTTCGCTTGGAATCCGCAGTTCGGCAGGCTTTTTCCCAGCGCCGCCATTTGGTTGCAGTATTTTTTGACCTACGCCAGGCCTATGACACGGCCTGGCGCCATCACATCTTACTTACACTTCATCAGTGGGGTCTTCAGGGCCCACTCCCGATTTTTATCCGCCAGTTCCTGTTCCATCAGTCATTCAGGGTTCAGGTTGGTACTGTTTTTAGTTCTCCACAGACCCAGGAGACGGGCATCCCACAGGGTTCTGTCTTGAGTGTACTTCTTTTCCTCATTGCTGTTGATGGACTTGTGGCTTCTGTTGGTTCTTTGGTCGCCCCTGCCCTGTATGTGGATGATTTCTGCATTTGAGTTAGTTCCTCTTCGATGGCCTCCGCAGAATGGCAGCTCCAGGGAGCTATACGGCGTGCCTCTGCATGGACCCTCTCACACGGGTTTCAATTCTCTCTTTTAAAATCGCGGGTGGTCCCCTTCTGTCACCATACTATGATCCACCCTGATCCAGAGCTCTATCTCAATGCACAACAATTGCCTGTGGTCCCACAGGTTCGTTTCCTAGGTCTTCTTTTTGACAACCAGCTCACTTGGCTAACCCATATCAGACTTCTGGAGGTAGGATGTTTCCGTAAACTCAATGTCCTTCGCTTCCTTGCCCACTCCTCTTGGGTTGCAGACCGCTCCCTCTTTATCGTGCTCTAGTTCTGTCTCACTTGGACTATGGTTGTCAAGTTTATGGTTCGGCTGCTCCTTCTACACTGCACATGCTGGATCCAGTCCACCATCGTGGCATCCGTTTGGCCACTGGTGCCTTCCCTACTAGCCCTGTTGATAGTCTCCTGGTTGAAGCTGGGATCCCCCCCCCCCTTTCTGTTCGGCGGTCCCAGCTTCTGGTGTCTTATGCACTCGCTGTCCATTCCTCTTCCATTCATCCTTCCTATTCTCTCCTGTTCCAAGACCATGGATGTCGCCCACTTGATTCCCGCCCTCGGGCGGGTTTACCGGTTGGGCTCCATCTTGCGTCTCTTTGCCGTGATTTTCAGCTTCCTTCTTTGTCCTGTCTTCCTCGCTCCCTCCCCTCCCTCCCCTCCATCCCCCCCTCCCCCCCCCCCCCCTGTTAGTTCCTCGGCCTCGAATTCGGATGGAACTTCGCCGAGGTCTGAAAGATTCCATCCCCCTGATGGTGTTCTGTTCCTTTTTCTGCCGAATTTTATGGGAGTTTCGGGATGCTGTTGTTTTTTACACTGATGGCTCTAAATCTGCTGTTCATGTAGGATATGCCTTCATGTCTTCTGTTGGAACGGAAAATCATCTGCTGCCACCTACATGTGGGGTGTATACTGCGGAATTGATGGCAATTTCCCAGGCCCTTACCTTTATTAAACAGTCCCAACACAACCACGTTTTGTTATGTACAGACTCAGTGAGTGGCCTTCTGGCTATTGACCGGAGTTTTTCGCGCCGTCCCTTGGTCTCTGCCACCCATGACCATCTCGCTGATATTCACTGTGCTGCTTGTTCCGTTGACTTCCTTTGAGTCCCTGGCCATGTGGGTATCCTGGGTAATGAGCTCGCTGATCGTTTGGCTGGGGGGAGCAGTCACTTACGCCCGTTTTCTGTAACCTCTCCTGCAGCGGATTTACGGCTTCACATCAAATCCCACTTCGCACAATCGTGGGCCAACTCTTGGGAGGCTACTTCCCTGTCTAATAAACTTCGTGCGATTAAGGTGACACCAGGACCATGGCGTTCTTCCTTTCAGCTCTCCTGAAAGGATTCAACCACAATGTGTCATCTCCGCATTGGCCATACCAGGCTGAACCATGGTTTTCTTTTGCGTGATGAGCCACCCCCACTTTGTTGTTGTGGAGCCTTCCAGTCAGTAACCCACATTTTGGTTGAATGCCTCCTTCTTTTGGCTCTGCGTGCTAAGTACAGGCTCCCCTGCACTTTACCTTTGATGTTGGCTGGTGATTCCCGGATGGTCGACCTGGTTCTTGGTTTCCTCCGGGAAAGTGGTTTTTATTCTCAGTTTTAAGGTTTTTAATCTCTCTCTGGTGTTGGGGCAGGGCGGTGAGTGTTAGGGTATCTCCCACTGTAAGCCGTGTTTCGAGATTACCGACTCCCCTCCCTGACCGCGATCCTCTTTTCTCCCCTTTTACTCTGTTTTTATTCTTTTGTAGGATTGCTTAGTCTCCTTTTCCCATACGCACTTCTACATTCTAGCAGTTGCACCTTTTAAGTCGCAGGTGGTCTTGCCTCTGCTGCTTCAAAGGTGGGATGTTTCCTGCCTCCATCATAGCGTTGGGTTCTCTCTCTTGCTGAGTTCTCTCATTTTGTTTTTACCATTGACAACATGACTGCCCTTTTACATTTTGTAGCCTTTTCCCTTTTATCGTTCTGACTTTTCTAGGTATCACACTATCGGAATGGACCACATTTGAAACAAGGGACTGATGACCTTGCTGTTTGGTCCCTTCAACCCCAACCAACCAACCAACCAACCAACCACTCACTGTAGTGGAGACATATCAGTTCCTACGACTGGTTTTTGACACTCAATTGACTTGGCTCCCTCATTTTCGTCAGCTTAAGCAGAAGTGCTGGCAGCTCCTCAATGCCCTTGGTTGCCTGAGCAACATCAATTGGGGTGCAGATCGCTGTATGCTGCTGCAGCTCTACAGATCCCTTGTCCAGTCCCGAATTGACTATAGGAATGTGGTTTACGGTTCGGCAGTGCCTTCAGCATTGCATTTACTCGACCCTATGCACCACTGTGGGGTTAGATTAGCAAGAGGAGCTTTTAGGACGAGTCCGGTGACCAGCGTACTGGTGGAGGCTGCTGTCCTTCCACTGTGCAGATCAGATGTGCGCAACTGCTCACCAGTTATGCACCACACATTCATAGTTCCCCTGAGCATCTGAGTTACCGTCTCCTTTTCCCGCCCGCGACAGTCCATCTCCCGCACTGGTAGCCCAGATCGGGGCTAACGATTGCGGTTCACGTGCAGTCCCTTCTCTCCGAACTAGAGTCCTTCCCTTTACCACCTCTACTTGTGCTCCATTCACATACACCTTCATGGTGTACACCTCGGCCGCATTTTCGTCTCGACCTGTCCGCTGTCACTTCCTCTCGATTCTTGACTTGTTCTGGGGCTCTGAAGTGGCTTACACCAATGGCTCAATGGCTGATGGTCACGTAGGCTTCACATATGTTCATGGAGGATATGTTGAGCAGCACTCCTTGCCAGTTGGCTGCAGTGTTTTCACTGCAGAGCTGACGGCCATACCTCGTGCTCTTGAGTACATCCGCTCATGCCCTGGCGAGTCATTTCTCCTGTGTACTGACTCATTGAGCAGCTTACAAGCTATCGACCAGTGCTACCCTCACCACCCTCGGCTAGCGTCCATTCAGGAGTCCATCTATGCCCTGGAACAGTCCTGCTGTTCCATGGTGTTTGTGTGGACCCCAGGACACGTTGGAATCCCCAGCAGCGAACTTGCTGACAGGCTGGCCAAACAGGCAATACAGAAACCGCTTCTGAAGATAGGCAACTCTGAAGCTGACCTGTGTTCTGTCTTGCACCGCAGGGTTTTCCAGCTTTGGGAGACAGAATGGCATAACATCACACACAACAAACTGCATGTCATTAAGGAGAATATGAATGTGTGGAAGTCTTCTATGCAGGCCTCGGGCAGGGAATCAGTTGTCCTCTGCCAGCTCCGCATTGGCCATAAGTGGCTAACGCATTGTTACCTACTCCGTCACGAGGACTCACCTCAGTGTCGCTGTGGCTCCTGAATGACAGTCGTCCACCTCTTGCTGGACTGCCCACTTTTAGCCGCTCTGCAGCAGACTTTTAACTTTCCCAGCAGCTTTAGTTTTACGTTTTATCCATGAGAGTGGGTTTTATACTTCTATGTAGGTTTTAGCGCATGTTCTTTGTCCCTCCATGTCCTCCACCCTAGTGCTTTTAGGGTGGAGGTTTTAATGTGTTGCAGAGTGGCTGGCTTGCTCTTTTTATTCTTGTGGTTGGCCAGTCACTGTAATCTGCTTTCATGTTTTACTCCCTTCTGTTTCTAGCGCCTCTGTGTTGTTTTCTTGTCCTCTTTTGTTCCTTTTAGTATTCGTTGCCTTCCCTTCGTTCTTGTGGCTTTTCCTTTCTTTCTGTTTTGTGTTATATGTTACGTCCATTTTATTCTCACCCTTGCGGCATTGTTTTATTAGGAACAAGGGACCGATGACCTTGTAGGTTTGTCCCTTCTCTCGCCTTTAAACCAACCAACCATCTTGTTCCCCCAACTCTTAAACACCTGATCTTTTTGATCAAAATCATTGCACAAAGCTCCTAAGCTTTCTGTTACCTGGCTTAACTTCGCACTAGGCTCAAGATGGTTTTCCTGTAGCTTTTTACCTATTTCCCCTGCCGTGACTGCTATTGAGCAGCATGTCTCTTTTTCTTTCTACTTCACTTTTATACCAACTTAGCCTTAAAGTTGCTCCGAAGAGTCTGCTGCACTCTGCTTTGCTCTTTGCTCAAAGGCTGGTTGAAGCTCTTCTGTTTCAAGTAACAAGTCTAATTGACTGCTAACCAGAATTTGAAATATGATTCCTGAAGTTTTCTTCTTTTGCTTATTACTTGTCACCTGTTCTCAGTTCCCATTGTCTCTTCCCCCTGCAACCAATCACATTCAGAATATGCCACTTCTCATTCTGGTGGAGGACACAAATCTTTCTTTCCTGTTCCATGATTCTCTTGTCTCTACTGCATAATCTACATCTGCATGGGAGAGCCTCATCTGGTACTTTACTAGCTTCCACACTTCAATCACCCAAGTGAAACACCAGCCTACTGTCCTGATAAGTTTCTCCAGTACTAACCAACCTGTGGCAACATCCAAATTTATGACACACGACATTTGTACGATAAACTAAAAATCTCGACACACACTTAAACAGTAATAAAGTAAGAATTAACAAAAATCATGGAGTGCCCATCTAATTTGTTGGCTTCACCACACTGATCTTTGCTGAACTTAAGTATTAGCTATTAGAGGACATGAAATGAGTAAAAACTAAAAATCAGTATATTTTTAACAATAGTCTTAAAAGGCAGTATCAGGAAATAATGAAAAGCACTGTAATGTATCCAAAACAACACATGTTCTGCAACTGCTGTTACTGATGTCATAGAACAGTCTATGTAAATACACAGATCTTGGGCTATTCCTGCTGCCGTCAAACATCCTGTCATTAGTACAAAATAATTCAATCCTATCTCCAAAATTGAGATCATTCCCTACCTGTGGGTGGAACTGTAGTCACAACACCACTCAAATATGAGATCCTTTTACTCGCCTATGTATGTGGATTTCCCCCTGCATTCAGTTAAATCCCTTCACTCACCTATGTATGTGGATTTACCTATGCATTCAGTTAGTTACTGGAGCTGTCACTGAATTCCTGTCAATTTCTCCTACTGCTCATCTCGTTTCCTACTCTCTTCCATCACTCTGCTTCCCTTTCTATCATCCGTAACATAGACAATCATTGCCAGTCGGGCTCTGATCTTGGAAGTCAGTACATAGTTCTGATGACTGTTTCGCTGTTCAGAAGTGCTGAAGCTGATAATGTGCCCATACTTTCCATTAATGTAAAAACCATATAGTATACGTATAACTACCATTGACTGTACATTATTCAATTTTTCGTATTTGGTTGCTGTATTTGTATTGTTTAATTATCAGAATAGCTAGGAAATGTAGGATTTGGTACAGTTGTCTTATGAAATGACTCTTTTTAGGTACGCAGGTAGACCTGATTTTAGAGAAAATAGTTCCTGATCGACAGACACAAGATTATTTGAAAGATGCAGCAGATAATATAAAATTTCAGCTACAAAAGACAGAAGATGCTTTACAAGAAAGTCATGCTGAAGTGCGCCAGCTGTATGGTGAGTTGCAGTTCTTATCATCTCTACTCAGTTTGTCTCCAGTGATATTTATTATTAGGAAATGTATTTTTACTGCTCCTTCTATTCATTTGGAAGTATTTTGATAAGAGGCACACGCGAATCAAACTGATCAGATTGACAGTTAACTTTTCCTTCTTCTATAAGCAGTGCATCATTTTTTTTTTTGTCACCACACATTGTGTGTCATAGTAAGTAGATTCAGGATTGATGTCTGTCTTTAATAATTATGTTGTTTGCATTATATTAAACCCTTATACATGGAAACCTTGCTGACAGTGAAAAATTTCAATTTTTCTCTCACTGAAGCCTCTTTGAATTGTTAAGGAATTTGTTTTTCTTGAAAATTAGTGGGCTGATGTGGCTGGAGTTTGTAAACTAATCAGTAAGCAGTATTGACCCTCCTGATAGAAGCAGAATCTTAGTTGATCCCAAAGTTGGCAGATCGCATTTTGCAAAAATGAAAATATTACTGTAAGACAGTTGTAATTCACACTGTCCAAAATCAATAATTCACTTTCTGTCTGGTTACTGATTTATGTGCAAATATGATAAATCATAAAGTTATCCATAAAATTAAACCAAAAGACATAATTGCAAACCATATGGTTGTATTGTATGAATGATTACTGGGTAGGCTAAATTGCAGTGCATTTCTTAAGGTATCACAAAGGCATACAGTGAAACCCCGCTTTTACCCTTTCCAGGGGATTTCAAAAAGAAAAAGAAAAAAAAAAGTGTAAAATACGGGAAAATGTAAAATGTGAGAAATAATGTTTTAAACTGTAAAATTTACGTATAGGATGCCACCTTGCATTTTTGCACTTTCTGTATGTGCACATAACAGGCATCAAAATTCTCATGCCAGGGACTTGTTTATTATCTAATAATGGTTTATCATCTAAGAAAAACCGCTGATATAATGGCAACTGATAATTGGGAAGCAGAACTTGTTTGACTCAATTTCATACATCATTATCAATGTTTTTGGAATGCCTGCAGCTGTCATTCATTATTTAAATAACGAAACACTATATCAGTTACGTATTTTATCATGCTTAGCACAGTGAATTTCAAAAACATTTTCTCAATATCTAATGCAAATATTTATGTAAGTATTTTATGTGCTGTTTGCACATGTGTTGTTCTGCATCTCTTGAACTGTAGTCGTCTTTTGAGGTTATTCGGTAATGTGATTCCTCAGTTATGTATAAAACTACACACATGCGAACTATACCTCATATTGTTTTTTGTGTAACATCACAAAAAAATACATACATAAATATTGCACTTACCAACGAGAATAAATCCTTGAAACCTGTTTTGCTCTGCATGAGAATATACATAATTTGTACTGTGTTCAAACCAAAACCATTTGAGCAACACAAACTGAATGACGGTGTCAACTAGCGCAACGAGTGGCCAAAAGACGAAAAACAGTAAATATGGTTCCACGGAGTTGTGACGACGATTACAAAAATCACAAAACTGTACATGCGCTGTAGAGACAGTTCGGAAATCGTTGTGATTGGTCATGATACAAATATTCTTACGAATTTAGTTACTCATATCAGCGACCATGCAGAGTAGAGTTTGTCAGTGACTGGAGGTACAGCACGAATTGTTCCAACTTTTACACGTTTACTGCTTTAAATCCACTAAGTAGAGCACCCTGGTGTCAGAAACTTAAACCACATAATGTTTGTAAACACTTCTTCATGGCCAACATCATGCCAGCATCATTTTACATCAGTTTTTTTTTTTTCGCGAACATTTTTTCATAGAGGGTAAATCGCAGGAAAACTATAAATATGTTGATGCAAAATCAGGTGTGAATAATCTTGTGGACATAGAAAAATTTGATGGGAGCGATAACAAATGTTGTAAATGGCGGGAAAACGTTAATTCCAGGAATGTAGAAGTGGAGTTATACTGTATATTGATAAATATCCACTTTTGATTGTGACCTACTAGTCATTACAGCACTGTTATTCAATAATCATCATGAAGCTTCCAAAGAGAATATGGTCATGTGGCTGTATTGTACTGGTGAACAGTGTTAAAGGAGAAAAACAGAACTATTTGTACTCAGTCATTACACCTGTGTACCCTTTCCTGGGAGACATTGTCAGGCATGTAGTGGTGTCTGAAAGCTGCAGAAACTGAACAGGAAAAAAGCAGAGAAACCAAATATTATTTGTAATATGATGTGCTGATAGGTACAGGAAAAGTCGTACATACCTGAAAGTTCCTACTTGCAAAGTGGCTCTAAGAAAACAGAGGACTGTTGTTGGATTCTGTAGATGTTGGAGAAGTGTTCAACAATGTTTGATGGATTAAAGTTTAATAAATTTGTAGTCATGTAAACAAGGAAGATTGAGAGACAAAGGAATTAGACATTGGCTGTGAGCTGGTATTGATTTAAAACATTGATGATGAGTGTTGAAAATTTGTACTGGATCAGGATTCAAACCCAGGCCTCCTCTTACTTTGGATAGTCGTGTTTTTTGATCCGCAGAAGGCATATGTCACCTGACACCCTCACATCCTAATCTAAACTGCATGACTAGGATTTCCCGTGTCGCTTACCAATTTTTACACAGATTACCAATTTTTATGCAAAACTTCATACCCCCCTCGCTGTTCCAAGTCTGGGTAGGTTCAACCCTCAGCAACCAATAGGTATAGGAAAAATGGAGTTCCTCAGGGACTGATATTGACAATGGTATTGAGACAGCCACAAGGCCGGCAATCCACCCATCACTGTATGAAGATGACCTTCCACTGTACTACAGCTCTACATTGTTGTTCACCACAGAGTGCCAACTTCAGGGCACCACACAGAAAGTACAAAACTGGACCCTGAATCATGCGTATCGATTTTCTCCCATGGAAACGTTATGTTTGTGCTTTAATCAGCTGAGGATATCACAACCAGACCCAGAACTGTATCTAAGTAACCAGTTTCTTGAAGTCGTTGAAAATTTCCAGTTTTTAAGCCTTTTATTTGACAGTAAGTTAAAATGCTTACCAGACATACACCAGCCAAAGGCAGATTGCATGAGGATACTTAATACTCTTGAGATTTCTCAGCAACACCTCCTGTGGATCACCCCACACAACCCTTCTGCTGCTCTATGAAGCTTTGATGTGATCTGCCTGGACTATGAATATGTTACTTACAGATCAGCAGCACCATCAGTACTGAGCTCATTAGACCCTGTCCACCACAGTGACGTGCTGTTGCCAAGAGGAGTCTTTCATACGAATCGCATATTTGTCTTGTTGGAAGCTGGTATCCCACCACTGAGCAACTCTAAGCAAACTATGCAGTCACAATCTGTCAGATGCCTGCCTCAGCATACTTTGTTACCCAACTGTTTCACAACAAACAGTTCAGACTGTTTAGTAATTGCCCAAAAATAGATAGGCCACCGAGGGGATGACTGGAGACACTCTGCAGGGACCTCTAGTTCACCGCTCTTGTCTGCGCACATAAAGTTCTCTCTCTGTATACTTTGTTCTGTACAGATATTGTCAGGGAATGGATTCCCCTTCATAAGTCATTGGAAGCAATAGCAGTGCAGGTGCAATCCACCTCACCATTTGCAGCATGTGCCTACCTCCAGGCAGGCCATTTACTTATGTTGAATTGTCCACATTGATCCAACAACTTCCACCCCCCTCCCCCCCCCCCTTCCTTTCTCCTGCTTGTGGATTTCAACATGCACTACCCTCTCTGGGGGAGTATTACTTCGTTTAGTAGTGGCCCTGTAATTTACCAGCCTCTCACATACTACGTGCTGTCCCTTCTCAATAATGGGTTTCCCACCCACTTCAGTGCCACCCATGACACCTTTTCAGCTGTTGATCTAACAATTCCTTTCCCTAATCTTGTGGCTTAGCCACCACCACCACCACCGCCGCCGCCGCCGCCAGACTGACCGACTACCACATTAGACAATATCTCTCTCTCTCTCTCTCTCTCTCTCTCTCTCTCTATTAGCCAGTGCTGTAGTCTCTCTCTCTCTCTCTCTCTCTCTCTCTCTCTCTCTCTTAGCCAGTGCTGTTCTCTCTCTCTCTCTCTCTCTCTCTCTCTCTCTCTCTCTCTCTCTCTCTCTCTTAGCCAGTGCTGTTCTCTCTCTCTCTCTCTCTCTCTCTCTCTCTCCCCCCCTCACCCTCCCTCCCTCCATTAGCCAGTGCTGTAGTGGACCAAAGACATTGCAGTAGCTATTCAGGATCATTCATACATGTACTGATTTAAATTACATCCTTCGCAGACCCACCTTATCACTTTTAAGTGCCTTCATGCTAAGGCTCGCTATTTCCTATCTGGCTGCCTTTCTACTGCAGAAGTGACAAGTTGAAGACAACCCCTGTGTCACACCCCACCTATAATGAGCCATTCAGTGACTGGGAAGTACTTCAGGCTCTTGTGTCATCCTCAGACACAGCCCCAGGCTCCAATTCAGTTCACAGTCAAATGAGCCAACACCTATATATTCCCCAAAGGCTACATCTCCTCGTGGTCTTCAATCATCTCTGGCTTCACGGTGCCTTCCCCTCGTAATGGTGAGATAGTATAGTTATTCCAGTCCTTAAGCCAGGCAAGATCCCCACATCTCTCATCAGTTGCCAGCTGATGAGCCTGATCAACATTCTCTGTCGGCTGCTTAAAAGAATGGTTGCTGCAGATTATGCTGGGGTCATAAATCTCGGGTCCTTTTGTCACTCATCAGTGTGGTTTCCGGAAGGGACGATCCACAACCGAACATAAACGTAGGTTGGAAACAGCAGTACAACACACTTTTTCTAAATGCCAACACCTTGTCAGTCTTTTTTGGCTTGTCACCTCTTGATGTCATCACATTTTACTTACCCTCCACGACTAGGGCATTTGAGGCTCCCTACCGATTTTTATTCACCAGTTTTTATCCCCCAAGTTGTTCTGGGCTATAGTCAGCACTTCACTCAATTCCCCATTTTTCCAAAAGAACTGCGTCCCACAGTCCAGTGTGTTGAGTGTCACTCCCTTCATCACCATCAATGTGCTAGTAACCTTTATTAGGCGGCTGATCAGCCCTGCATTGCGTGTCGATACTTCTGCATTTGGTAATACGGTCCCATTTCTTGGGCTTTCTTTTTGGTAAAGAGCTAACATGACTTCCCCATATTCATCAACTGAAGACTAGCAGCATGTGGATGCTTAACACTGTCTCATTGCCCACACATCTTGAGTTGTGGATCATCCTACTCTTTTCTGTATTTGCCAAGCCTTCGTTTTGTCCCAGCTGGACCATGGATGCCAGGTTTATGGCTCTGTGGCTCCATCAGCCTTGAAACTGTTAGACCTAGTCCACTATTGTGGGATGTGGCTGACCACTGATGTCTATTGGACTAGTCTCATAGACAGTCTCTTTGCTGAAGGGGGGATATTCTCTCTTCAGATTAGATGGAACCAGCTATTGGTCTCGTATGCAAACACCATTAGACAATTCAGTTATCATCCCCTGTCTCTCATTCTCTTTACATATAAGGGATGCTGTTCCCCCAGTTCCTGCCCTTTGGTGGGATTACCAGTTGGAATGTGCTTCACTTCCCTCTACCAAGATGTTTATCTCCCATCTCTATACTGTGCTCCCCATGCTTTCTCATACTCCCTCCATCAGGCCACAGATTAGGATCATTCCCTTCAAGGTTCCTAAAGTCTCGGCTGCCCCCCCGTGATCTTTGGGCATCTGTTTTGTCTAGTTCTTCAAGATTTCCTGGATTCTACCATCTTTTATATCAGTGGCTCTAAAACTGTGGATCAAACGGGATATGCCTTTACATCTCTTACCATTACAGACTGCCATTCGCTTTAGGGAACATGTAATTTATATATTACGGATCTGACAATTGTTAGCAGATCCCTCCATTTTATTAAACACATGTTCCTTGGCCGTGTTTTAATACATACTGACTCAGTGAGCAGTCTCCAGGCTATTGACCAACACTATTCTTGCCACCCATTGGTCTCCGCTATTCAGGACCGTCTCGCTGACCTTCCTCATGCTGCCTGCTCAGCTGTTTTCCTCTGGATGCCAAGTCATGCGGGTATCCCGGTGAATGAACTAGCCATCCGTTTGGCTAGAGGAGCATTTACTTGTTCCTCAGTTGCTTTGCCAATCCCTGGTGAGGGTTTGCGGGTGCACGAGATCTGTGCTCACTTGGAAATTGAACTATATTTGGTGGGCTACTGCCCCATCAAATAAACTCTGCCCAATCAGTGAGACCACTGCAGCATGATACTCTTCTTTCTGTTTCTGCTGGAAGGAAAACACAAGTCTCACATTGTCTCCACATCATTCATACCACCTTAATGCATAGTTTTCATTTGTTTAATGAGCAACCACCACATTTTGGCTGTGGAGACTTGAAGACAGACCCAACCAGAGACTTACAGACAGTAGCTCGTAACTTGATGGAATGCACCCTCCTTTTGGTGCCCCATACTAACTAGGGGCTTCCAGATTCATTACCTATAATAAGTGAATATTTCAGGGATGGTTGTATGGTTTCTTCGTTTCTCCTGTGAAAGTGGTTTTTTATTCTCAGTTATAAGGTTTCAGTCTACCTCCGGAACGGGGCAGAGTGTTTGGGGAGTGGCATCTCCTGCTGTTTGCTAAGTCTCTGTGGGATCTCTGACCCTACCTCTGTGACCAGGCTGCTCTTTCATCCCTCTTTCACCCTGTTATCTTGCTTTTATTATTGTCAGTACAAAGATGTACAATACCTTCTTTATCCATCTTGCGTTTACTGTTATGAATTCTCATGCCTAGCTCAGAAAATGTTCTCAGTGGATGTCTCTGCTTCCGGATGCACCACTCGTGGATTGAGGGACTGATGACTTCATTCTTTGCTCTCTTAGGCGCCCCAACCAACCAACCAACCAACCACAAAGCAACAACAAAACTTCCTGGTGTTTCAGCACTTTGTGATGCTTCAGTCTACAAGCTTCCCAAGTGAAGAAAAAATATGTATTCATGATATACACTGAAGGAATTTACAAGCATGTTGAGCTGGTGATGGTACTTTTTTTCTTAATCTAAAGTTTTATTATTGTGTTAACAATTCTTCATTATGATTACACATTTTGCGAGATAAATAAAATGCAACTTACTTGCATATTCCTGAGCTTTTCATTAGAAATTTTAAGAATCTAGCAAGTGTTTTGTTCCTTGAAGTAATAAGTGTTAAAGGGTCCTCAGCCTGCCTGTAGTGAGCACATTTATGCTGCAGCATTGCTAGTTGCACATTGCCAGCAAGAGGCATTGGCCAGCCATGTGGGTGCACTTAACAGGCAGCTGCATCTTGCTCAGTGGAGTAGCATATTTACTTCTCATTAGAAGCAAATGGGATCATTCATGTGCACATGTTCACAAAGAGCCGTGCAGATGCAAGCGTACCTCTACTTGTGTAAGGGGCAAGCACAAGCAGGCATCGATTAAGCATAAGGCGCACAGGTGTTGAAATCGCCTTATCTGTACCAATTTTACAAATTATTGCAAAGCAAAGGGCAAGTTTCCAAGGGATTCATGGGTTATGTACATCAGCATACATACTATGCAAGCTTCGGTGTGGTGTGTGGCGGAAGGTACTCTGTAAGACTACTAGTAGTTTTCTTTCCTCTTCCACTTGCAGATAGGGCAACAGAAAACAGACCTGACTATATGCCTCCGCCTACTAGTGCTGTTCCTCAAAAAGAACATCGCCTTCCCTCCAGGGACTCCTATTTGCTTTCCAAAGCATGACCATAACACTTATGTGTTGTTTGAATCTACCTGTGACAAATCTAGCAGCCCATCTCTGAATTGTTTTGATGTCTTCCAACTGTCTGCCGGGATGGTTCCTTTGAAAGGGCACGGTCGACATCCTTCCCTAATCCGATGAGACCGATGACCTCGCTGTCTGGTCTCCTCCCCCTAACAACCCAACCCCCCCCCCCCCCCCTCTTCCAACCATCTCCTTTACAGATGAACCACACTTTCCTAAAATTCTTCCTATAAACCGACATTGACCATTCACCTTTCCTACCACAACCCTCACATGCTCGTTCCATTTAATATCACTTTGGAGAATTATGCCCAGATATTTAAACAATGTTACTGCCCTGAAGCAGTACACAACTAATGCTGTATCTGAACATTACAGGTTTTGTTTTTCCTACTTGTCCACATTAACATATATTGTTCTACATTTAGAACCAGCTGCCATTCATCACACAAACAAGAAATTTTTTCCGAGTTGTCTTGTATCATCCTACATTCATCTATGATATACTCCCATACATCACAGCATCATCAGCAAACGATCACAGATTACTGCCTATCCTGTCCGCCGGATCATTTATGAATATAGGAAATACCAGTGGTCTTGTCACACTTCCTGTGTCACTCCAGATGATACTCTTGTACATGGTGTACACAATAACTGGTGGACTGAAGTTTCACAGTTGGATTTTTTCACAGTTTTAGATTCACAAGTATTTAGCAGAATTCTTGATGCAATGTATAGGACCTTTTTGAATTGCAACCATAACATTTAGTGTCTTTTGCTTCGACAGTCTTTGATCAGTCAGTAGCCTCCTTCAGTACGGTAACTACAAATTATACAGTAGTAGTAGTCAGAATGGTAACTAAATATTAATGTGTCTTTTTGCAATTATTGCTTAAAATTGGTGTGCAAATGTCACATCCTGTTGATTTTGTTGCTAACACTGAGATAGTTTTGGAGTTCCTTATTGAAAATACATCCTGTCATTGCTTTCAGGGTGTTTAGTGTATGTTTCACTCACTTTTAAAGTTGGTAAATATTTACTCTACTTTAACTAAACAATTGCATTTAATAATTTTTGAGACCATTTCTCATGGAGAAGTCTACATAGTTGACTTATTTTTGTTAATCTCCAGTTAGTATTCTTGTGTCAACAGATGTTTGATTAATGGTATTGGTAGTCTAAAAAACCAAATGCACCTCTAGTGACTATCTTGTAGCATTATATCTTATAAATTGAGCCAACATCTTGTCTAGTTTTCATCAATTTCCACAAATTTCTTACTTTCCATTACATGAAATACTGTCAGTAAACCAGGTTCGATTCCTGGCCAGGTTGGGGATTTTCTCTGCCCGAGGACTGGGTGCTTGTGTTGTCGTCATCATCATCATCATCATCATCATCATCATTTGTGAGAGTGACTAGATTGGATTGTGAAAAGAAAATGGACTGTGTAAAAATTGGGACTTAATACAGGTGCTGATGACCGCGCAATTAAGCGCCCCACAAACGAAACATCATCAAACTGTCAGTAAAATCTATTTCATCTTATGTTTAACTTCTAATTTTTCTCTGACCATCTCCATTAATGATTTCTTCACTAATACAAGTCAACCAGTGTGATAAGTTTCCTGTGGAAACATAATTACAGATCTAAAATACGTGTTAAGTAATAATTTATAGAACAAGTATGCCATTCCAATTACATACAGTATAATGTACCTTACTGTGAGAGGCTGGAGATTATTGAGAAAATAATCAAAATTTCAGAGATTGTGAGGTACAGTTAAGACGTTAAAGGGAGAGGGGGGGGGGGGGGGGGGGTGTATCCACAAATCGTCAAAAATAAAAGTGTATAAGGTGATGACTGTCCCCATGTTAATACATGGTAGCAAGAACAGGATTGTTAACAGAACAGATGACAGAAAATCAGAAGCTTCTGAAATGAGATTTTTAAATCTGTGACATATTGTACACTCCTGAATGAAAAACAGAAGTATATGGAAGGAATCCAAAATTTTCAATGTCTATACATATTATAAATTTAGTCACCTTCTACATTTTTTTCCTACTGGTATGTGACGGCTACTCACAGAAAGTACTGTAGTGATTTTGATATGTTTTTATTAATAGATATACTGATTAATGAGGAAGGTTTGTGCTTATAATTTATTACCAGATCACCAGACTAGTCATCTGGCCATAGATACTTAATGCTACCAGTGTGAATCCACGGCAAGTCACTAGTAGATGAATACAAGACAGCAAACTAAACCAGAGAAATATATTTAACAAATTGACAGTTACAGAACCCCCAAAGATTTTGTTGGAGGATAAGCCAACAGGAAGACCTGTCGGTAGAAGGAATAGACCCATGGGCCTAAACCTTGAAGAAAACATGGGAGGAAGAGGAGAACAGACTTAACCTTAACAGTGACATGGAATAATTTGCTGTGTGCATAAAGTTATCGAAGTTAAAATAACACACAATATTTATAACAGTTTTACTTAACTCCTGTAGTTGCATTTACATCAATTGTTTTTTCTTTATTAGTTAAACTGGAAGACGCACGTTCTCAAGAAGACTCACTGTTAGATAACGTTCACCAGCTGGAAGAAAATTTAGCAGCTCTAAGGAAACAAGTTGACAAAACTCCTCATGATAACTCTCAGGTATGCTCTTTTGGTGCTACTGTTTGAAATTGTCTTTAGTTTTTAAGTGGTTTTTATTTTGTTTATCTGTTACTTCTGTTACTATACTAGACATTCCCCCCCCCTCCCCAAATCCTTAGTGAAGAGTACTGGAAAGTGTTAACATATAAAATAAGTGAGATGCTGGCAATGAATTGTAAAGCAAAAATCAGATATATTTCGCAATAGAAATACATTAACATACAATTTTTTTTAAATGTGTTGTCATATTCTTAGAGGAGATGGTACTGCTCAAAACTAGAAAAAAGTTCCTTAAACATTTGTCTGGAAACAAATAATTGTTGAGATATGGGCCATTCTGGCCTACGATAGACGTTTGTCTGTTGACATTGCAATATGGTTACCACTCAGTCTTACACATTCCTCTGTCCTCCTCCTCCCTCATCAAAGAATCACGATCTCATGCAAAAACGCTTGGCTTCTATGATTGCATCACATGCGTGAGCCACGTGTTCCTGCACAGTGTGAAAGTGTGAATATTGTCAGTGGGGGTGGAAAACCCTAATGCCTTTAGAAAGAATGTTGTATACATGGAAGAGGCCTGGAAACATTGGAAAGTTCCAGATAGATTATATAAGGATAAGACAGAGATTTAGGAACCAGGTTTTAAATTGTAAGACATTTCCAGGGGCTGATGTGGATTCTGACCACAGTTCATTGGTTATGAACTGTAGATTGAAACTGAAGAAACTGCAAAAAGGTGGGAATTAAAGGAGATGGGGCCTGGATAAACTGAAAGACCCAGAGGTTATAGACAGTTTCAGTGAGAATATTAGGGAACAATTGACAAGAACAGGGCAAAGAAATATAGTAGAACAAGAATGGGTAGAAACTTCCTGGCACATTAAAACTGTGTGCCAGACCGAAACTCGAACTCGGGACCTTTGCCTTTCACAGGCAAGTGCTCTACCGACTGAGCTACCCAAGCACGACTCATGCCGCGTCCTCACAGCATTAATTCCGCCAGTACCTCATCCCCTACCTTCCAAACTTTACGGAAGCTCTCCTGCGAACCTTGCAGAACTAGCACTCCTGCGGAGACATGGCTTAGCCACAGCCTGGGGGTTGTTTCTAGAATGAAATTTTCACTCTACAGCGGAGTGTGCGCTGATATGAAACTTCGTGGCAGATTAAAACTGTGTGCCAGACCGAGACTTAAACTCGGGACCTTTGCCTTTCGCGGGCATGTGCTCTACCAATTTCATTCTAGAAACAACCCACAGGCTGTGGCTAAGCCATGTCTCCGGAATATTCTTTCTTTCAGGAGTGCTAGTTCTGCAAGGTTCGCAGGAGAGCTTCTGTGAAGTTTGGAAGGTAGGAGACGTGGTACTGGCGGAATTAAAGCTGTGAGGACGGGGCGTGAGTCGTGCTTGGGTAGCTCAGTTGGTAGAGCACTTGCCTGCGAAAGGCAAAGGTCCCGAGTTCGAGTCTCGGTCCGGCACACAGTCTTAATCTGCCAGGAAGTTTGATATCAATGCACACTCTGCTGTAGAGTGAAAATTTCATTCTAGAAGAATGGGTAGCTTTGAGAGATGGAATAGCGTAGGCAGCAGAGGATCAAGTAGGTAAAAAGAAGAGGGCTAGTAGAAATCGATGCCAATCTCAGGGAAGATCAGTTTGGATTCTGTAGAAATGTTGGAACATGCGAGGCAGTACTGATCCTACAACTTCTCAGACAATAGGTTAAGGAAAGGCTAACCAACGTTTCTAGCATTTGTAGACTTAGAGAAAGCTTTTGACAGGGTTTACTGGAATACTCTCTTTCAGCTTCTGAAGGTGGCAGGGATAAAATACAGAGTGAGAGGCTATTTACAATTTGTACAGAAACCGGATGGCAGTTATGAGAGTCAAGGGGCATGGAAGGGAAGCAGTGGTTGAGAAGGGAGTGATACAGAGTTGTAGCCTATCCCCGATGTTATTCAATCTGTATACTGAGCAAGCAGTAAAGGAAACAAAAGAAAAATTTGGAGTTGGAAGAAATAAAAAGTTGAGGTTTGCCAATGACATTGTAATTCTGTCAGAGACAGCAAAAGGCCTGGAAGAGCAACTGAGTGGAATAGACAGTGTCTTGAAAGGAGGATATAAGATGAACATCAACAAAAGTGAAATGAGGATAATAGACTGTAGTTGAATTAAATCAGGTGATGCTGAGGGTATTAGATTAGGAAACGAGAGACTTAAAGTAGTAAATGAGTTTTGCTCTTCAGGGAGCAAAATAACTGATGATGTTCAGAGTAGAGAGGATATAAAATGTAGAGTGGCTATGGCAAGGAAAGTATTTCTGATGAAGAGAAATTTGTTAATATAGAGTATAGAGTTAAGTGTCAGGAAATCTTTTCTGAAAGTATTTGTATGGAGTGTAGCCATGTATGGAAGTGAAACATTGATGATAAACAGTTTAGACAAGAAGAGAGTAGAAGCTTTTGAAATGTGGTGCTACAGAAGAATACACAAGATTAGATGGGTAGATCACGTAACGAATGAGGTGGTACTGAATAAAAATGGAGAGAAGAGGAACTTGTGGCACAAATTGACAAGAAGGGATTGGTTGGTAGGACATGTTCTGATGCACCAAGGGATCACCAATTTAGTACTGGAGGGAAGCATTTAGGGTAAAAATTGTAGAGGGAGACCAAGAGATGAATACGCTATGCAGATTCATAAGGATGTAAGTTGCAGTAATTATTCAGAGATGAGGCGGCTTGCACAGGATAGAGTAGCATGGAGAGTTGCCTCAAACCAGTCTCTGGACTGAAGACCACAACAACAGCCATAAGTGTAAGGCATTAAGTAAAGTTGTAAGCAAAGAATATGATAATGAGCCATCTCTAACAATCCATTGCTCATTAAACATATGTGTTGGGTACTGCTATATGAGGCACAGAAAATGGGGTGGTGTCCAGTTGTGTATAAGTCGGGAACTTGAAATTTAGCACATATTTTTGATGAAATTGGAATCTATTTTGGTCAAAATCAGTTTTATTTTATTTCTTTCATTTTTTAGATGATTAGACAAATAAATTTAAAAGCTCTACATGACTGAATACAAAATTAATCGTGCTTCACTTGGAGGTGAAGTAATATAATAAAAAAGGATATGAAATAATTTTTATTATCTATAATAAGAACTTTTTGAGTGGAACGTTCACTTTCGCAAAACTCCATTTTTTTTCCAAAATAGTCTTTGCTCTTCATCATCTTTCGGCTCTAATTTCAGTAAATGATTCTTTCTGTTGAAAGGCAGAAGCATTTTCTCACCAGTAAATACAGTGCTTCTCTAGTTTGAGGAGTTTCTCAACATATCTTCCTTTTCCCATCAAGTTCCATCCTTGCACAATCTACAGCACAGTTGATTTTGAATCTGTCAGTGTAAATCCTGATTAGCGTGTTGGAGAGCTGTAGGCATTGTTTGAATAGAAGTGAAATTGGAGGAGAGCAGAATTATCTTCTCTATCTGTGCTTTACAAGAAGACCCTTAGCGTGTTTGAAATAAGTTGACCGGTTTTGTTTTCTGGTTGCTCCATTGTGGACACTCTACAACATAGCATTTGGCCATGAACGTAAACAATTACCTTGACCACTCGATGAGTATGATCCTGCAGGAGAACATGTCATGCCTCCGTCTCACAAGGGCAACCAGCCTACACCTGTATTGTGTGTTTCTGTGAAAACAAAACTGACTCATGGTCATATAGGGGTGGTCAATCCCTTCAGGTATTGTCAGTTATACTTGAACCTTGTGATGGATCAGGATTAGTCTTCTTTAGTTTTGAAATAGAAATAAATAAATAAAGAACTTAGTACACAAGGCATTTGGTAACAGCTACCATGAAATTACTTACTGAGGTTGACAGCATTGTAAATGTGAGAGTTCTGGCCGGACCTCTACCCGTATCTTACATAACCATAGTTCAAGATAGCCACGACCTAGAACTGCCACATTCGTGTGTCCACATAACACTAACTCTAGCTAGCAGACAAACATACATGTTTCTTTGTTCTAAGATATATGGTCCCATGGCTGAGTTCTGCATTGCCATGCATGGCAAGTACCTTATAGAGACCTTTCAACTGCCCATAGTTGACGTGGCACCAGAGTTTTAAGTTATAAGCCCACTGATGTGTTATTTCATTCATGCACTGATGCATTCTTTATTTTGCAGATATCTTCTGATTGTGCATTCTCATTCCAAATTGGAATTGGCCATATATAGTGCAATAGTAGGAACTGAAAATTAGTTGCATTTTGGTATTTATATGCTATATCAAACTATCCTTAATAAAATAGTTCATGTGGGTACAGTTCAATACAAAACAACATTTATTAGATAAATCTGCATTTTCATACTTTGAGGCAGAATTTGCATTTATATTCACATTTATTGCATATGTGAATTTTTCAGGTCTGTGTGCTTCAGCTACATCAGTTACGCTTATGCAACAGTATGGGTAATTCACAGTGTACTGATATACAGCACCTGTTACCTTGTGTGGTAAAACGCATGACCTTAATAATCTGTTACCCACAATTCCTACCTGCACATTGACACTGAAGTAAACCTGATGCTATGCCTGACAGTTGTGCCACAGTCTTAGGAAAAACTACAGTGACATATACAGCCAATAACAGATGAGCAATTAATATCAACAGGAAAGCATGGTACACCACTGAATACTGATTATTCTCACCACAAGTAAAATGATCCATACTTCAAGTATTTGTTTGCAGATACATGTTTGTAGGAAGACTTTTCTAGTTTTGACCTGTATTGTTGCCTGTAAGAATATGGAAGACTTGCTTTTTAATATTCTGGGTATTTATGCACCATCACTGATTATGTAATCTCACAGATACGGTGTTCAGGAAATGTCACAAAATGATAAAAAATAGTGTAAAGTTTGATACAGTGATTCCAGTTTACATGGATGTTTCTCTCTTGTGCATAAGATTTCTCTCTCTCTCTCTCTCTCTCTCTCTCTCTCTCACACACACACACACACACACACACACACACACACACACACACACACACACACACACACACAGAGAGAGAGAGAGAGAGAGAGAGAGAGAGAGAGAGAGAGAGAATAGTAATGAGATCTATATTACTGTAACCTCTTAATGTGCCTTTTGTTTTTAAACAATCTTTATGAAATATGCAAATTTTAGTTTTAGTGGCAAATTTTACTGGAAATAATACCAAGCCTTTATTGTGATTACTACTAGAAAAGCAAGTCTTACCTCAGCTTCAGGATTCATACATTGACTCTGCAAAACTATTCCTGTGTAATTGTTTGATTTCAACTTTCTCAACATTTTCAATTATAATGAAAATTAATAGATTGTCCATTGTTTAGCAGTGCTTGTTGTTGTGACCATTCATTACCACTTACGAGCATAATTATATTGGTTACTGTACTACAATAATTATTTGTGTCTCCAGACAATTGCCCAGGTGAACGCTAATCAGAACAACAAATTAAAAGCCGAAGTAATTAAACTTGAAGGTAAGTTGACAATAGCTTGTTTAAGTGTTCCTAATTAGGCAGTAGCATGAAGTATTAGACTTATGAAATTGTTCTGAGTGCTTTCTAGGTAGCCAATATGTTACATACAATATGTGGTGGTGGTAGTTTTGTGTTGCCCAGTTTTTGTTACAACAGTTTTCTACACTGCAAAATGCGCAGAAGAAAATCTTACTTGCTCTACAGTAGCATAAATGTGGTATGCAGTTTCTAGTGGACTTTTTCTGCATCCTTTACTTACAGTGCATATTAATCTTTGCTATGGAAATGGGGAAGAATGACTAATGGTAAAGTGGAAATGGTGCAAGTAAAAAAAGGCTAGTTGTGCAGAAGCTGTTGCTTCAGATGGAAGGTAATTTGATTATAACTAATTCAAAATAACAGGTTTACAGATTGCGGCTTAGAAGTATTTAAATTCTATAACGCAAAGTCCCACCACTACAGTGGGTTGACGTAAATGAAGCAGTAAAGGTATAATTCATTATAGACACAAATATTATGGCCTATTAGGTCTGTAGTTACACATGGAATTTATCAGTACATAATTAGGTTCTATATGTCTCTACAAGTCATAGTTATTTCTATTTGAGAATTTCCTTTATAATAGATTGCATACAGTTAGGAACACAGTTAAAATTGGGACTTTCGAATGACAAAATTGGTTTGTAGTCAAATAAATATACTATACTTCATAGAACAAAAAAGTTATTTGATTTACTGGTGTAATAAGATTCTTATTAGAGAAATTATTGTTTGCCAAAGCAAGTTGAACGTAAACATTGAGTAGTTGGTGATGTTTTGTAAGTTAGTTTTTAATATATTGAGAAATTTAAAACAAGTGGTAAGCTCCAAAAAGATTGATTATATGGTAATAAAAATTTGCAAACATAAGAACAAAATTGTAATAAATCTGATTAATGCATAGGACCTTCTGTCTAGGTTGGTAACTTAGATATAGTATAGTACAGAATTACGTATGGCAAAGAGTAAATAGATGCTAAAGGAAAATAAAGAAAAGAGAGAGAACAAAAGTGAAAAAGAATGTTGGCAAAATAAAATAAAAACAAAAATATAGACTCTAGTAACATACACTCCTGGAAATGGAAAAAAGAACACATTGACACCGGTGTGTCAGACCCACCATACTTGCTCCGGACACTGCGAGAGGGCTGTACAAGCAATGATCACACGCACGGCACAGCGGACACACCAGGAACCGCGGTGTTGGCCGTCGAATGGCTCTAGCTGCGCAGCATTTGTGCACCGCCGCCGTCAGTGTCAGCCAGTTTGCCGTGGCATACGGAGCTCCATCGCAGTCTTTAACACTGGTAGCATGCCGCGACAGCGTGGACGTGAACCGTATGTGCAGTTGACGGACTTTGAGCGAGGGCGTATAGTGGGCATGCGGGAGGCCGGGTGGGCGTACCGCCGAATTGCTCAACACGTGGGGCGTGAGGTCTCCACAGTACATCGATGTTGTCGCCAGTGGTCGGCGGAAGGTGCACGTGCCCGTCGACCTGGGACCGGACCGCAGCGACGCACGGATGCACGCCAAGACCGTAGGATCCTACGCAGTGCCGTAGGGGACCGCACCGCCACTTCCCAGCAAATCAGGGACACTGTTGCTCCTGGGGCATCGGCGAGGACCATTCGCAACCGTCTCCATGAAGCTGGGCTACGGTCCCGCACACCGTTAGGCCGTCTTCCGCTCACGCCCCAACATCGTGCAGCCCGCCTCCAGTGGTGTCGCGACAGGCGTGAATGGAGGGACGAATGGAGACGTGTCGTCTTCAGCGATGAGAGTCGCTTCTGCCTTGGTGCCAATGATGGTCGTATGCGTGTTTGGCGCCGTGCAGGTGAGCGCCACAATCAGGACTGCATACGACCGAGGCACACAGGCCCAACACCCGGCATCATGGTGTGGGGAGCGATCTCCTACACTGGCCGTATACCACTGGTGATCGTCGAGGGGACACTGAATAGTGCACGGTACATCCAAACCGTCATCGAACCCATCGTTCTACCATTCCTAGACCGGCAAGGGAACTTGCTGTTCCAACAGGACAATGCACGTCCACATGTATTCCGTGCCACCCAACGTGCTCTAGAAGGTGTAAGTCAACTACCCTGGCCAGCAAGATCTCCGGATCTGTCCCCCATTGAGCATGTTTGGGACTGGATGAAGCGTCGTCTCACGCGGTCTGCACGTCCAGCACGAACGCTGGTCCAACTGAGGCGCCAGGTGGAAATGGCATGGCAAGCCGTTCCACAGGACTACATCCAGCATCTCTACGATTGTCTCCATGGGAGAATAGCAGCCTGCATTGCTGCGAAAGGTGGATATACACTGTACTAGTGCCGACATTGTGCATGCTCTGTTGCCTGTGTCTATGTGCCTGTGGTTCTGTCAGTGTGATCATGTGATGTATCTGACCCCAGGAATGTGTCAATAAAGTTTCCCCTTCCTGGGACAATGAATTCACGGTGTTCTTATTTCAATTTCCAGGAGTGTAGATGAAGGAGGTTGGAAAATTAAATGGATGAAGTATCTGTGAATGTCATTTCAATAAAATGAGAAGGAAGAAGTAAATCATTGTGCAACTTCTGTATGAAAATTACAGTGACCCTGGTAGGCTGAGGTACAATGTTTATAATGCCAGAGATAAGAGTGCATAAATTGCCGAGAGACACTGTTGTGGAATGGAGATTCAAAAATTGCAGGCTCATCAAAAATGGCTTCCACATTTCAAAAGGCAACAAAAATTAAATGAAACCATAACAAGCAGATATGGTGCATTCTTTATCAAGAAGTATTAAAGACATCATCATTGAAGTAGCAGCTGTTACTGATGACACAGTTTTAAGTCACTGATAGAACTTGTCCATGGTTTTGCATTAAGTTGACAAAGTAGTGGTGACTTTTTGTTAGGTTGCTGCTATAATGGTTTGGTGGTAACATGGTGACATGAATGAATGGATATCAGCTTTAAAATTCTCAAACAACAAGCTGAATCTCTTATGGTCTATGTATCATTTGAAAATAACCAAGCCAGTAAACACTAGGTGTTGCTGTAGTTGGCTTCTACTAATATTTGATTTATGGCCTTGGACACTAACAAGAGTCTTAGTTACATTTTGTGTTCACGGATGGTAAAAGCAGACATTTTACCCTGTTGGTTTGAGAAGTAACATATCTCCATTCTTAACTTTGATGTGGCACACACTACGAGCTGTGGCTTGTTTTAAATGGTATGATGATTTTATTCAATCTGAAAATAACTAAATTTGTTAATGTGGAACAGGTTTTGGGTGATACGGGCAGTGTTCTGCTTGAAGATTAGTGGCCATCTGCTTGTCAATAGTACATGAGTGTTGTTACTTCTGAATAAAAAGTATATTTTTTAATTGATTAGTTTTGTTAGACTTTGTTAGTGCTATTGTATCACAAACTGCACGACTCTGTCTGACAGACAAAGTGAATGAAAGCTGTTTGTCAGGAAAGGCTGGAAACAATGGTGAATGTCAGTATGTACAATTTGTTTCTTCAGTTGCAGAATGCCATTTAGAGAGCAGCATACATCTTTACCCATCAAGACAATCTCAAGAACAATTCATGTGAAAATTGATTCCACATCGTCAGTCTTAGATTGTGCAAAGGCTATAAATATAAAAAAACTGATAAAGACTTTGAAAAATTGAAAGCTGAGACAGATCTATATTCATCACAAGTGATACCAACAAGCAGTTGTTAAAAGTAACAGTCAGGCCTAAGTTCTCAAAAGCTATTGACACACATATCCTCATATTGCTTCTTGTTGATAAATAAAAGCAGGTACTGTGAGGTGGTGTTTGGGGATTTTGCCGAATCTTCAAAGTGCTTCCTTATTACAGCAGTCACAGGCAGGCACGTATTCAGACATACATCACTCATAAGAAAAACTTTACAGTAGGTTAAGTAATGTGTCCATATTACTGTTGCATAAGTTTTCAGCTGTATGTGCATAACTAAGCACATAAGGATGCAATGGTTATGTAATGAATTTTGATAAAGATATTGGAAAGTAGCCCCTCAACAACCTGTCATTATTATGGTCTTGATGCCTTCAAGCAGTTGCCAAGTGATGTAGTGAAGTTGTAAGACACTGAACTCGTATTTGAAAGGGTGACAGTTCAAATTCCTGTCAATTCTTATTCAGATTTATGTTGTCTGTGATTTCCCTAAATTTATTAAGGTGAATCCCAGAATGATTTCCTTCAAAGATATCAGCCAATTTCCTTGCCCAATCACAGCTTGTGCTCCACTTCTAATGACCTCGACATCGACGTTAAACCTTAGTCTATCTTTCATTCTTAAAGCTGTTGTCTCAACATGGAGCTAATATTGTGGGGATTGTATACAAACAAAGAAAAACACCACTTAAAGATTTAGTTGCTACAGAATTGTGGAATGGTGGGACAATATGCTATATAGGTATAAAGGTGATACGTTCACAGTGAAATGGAAGGACGATAGGGGTACATTCATTGCTCGCCAACGTATATAGCATCATCTGGAATGCATACAAAACCAAATCGCAGATATGCTGAAGCCACTTCAAATATCAAATTATTGTGTATGCCTTCAGTGCAGTGTAGTTCAGAGTGTAACTGTCAAACTGTTGAAACTGTGTATTTGCTGCTGATGGAAGTAGTGTATGCTTTTTCAGTGCAAATTAAATACGGCTGAAATCATTGAAGATGATGTGTAAGTACTTTCATCTTTACAATGTTTAATTAACCCACTTTCTGCTGCACATGCTAGCTAAATTTACATCTGCATACACATTCTGGAAGTCACCATATGGTGCAAAAGGTCGTTATTAGAAATGTACTTTTGCAGTGCTAGAATCGTTCAGCAATTCCCATTTGAGTTCATAAAGTGTCTCCTTAGTACTTCTATGTTGATCGAGCCTGAAGGCAACAAGTTCAGTAGCATACCTCTGAATTGCTTCAATGTCTTCTTTTAATCTAACCAGATGTGGTTCCAAGGCACTCAAGCAGTACTCATTACTGGTTCCCTTTAGTGTTCTATACGTGATCTCTTTTATAGGTGAGCTACACTTTCTTAAAATTACCCCAAATAAACTATTCACATTTTCTAGTACCAACTTAACATGTTAATTCCATTTCACACTGCTTTGCAACTTTATGCCTAAATGTTTGCCACTACTGTTTTAAGCAGCACACCAGCTAAATTACATTTACATATTACAGGTTTGTTTCCACTATTCATCTGCATTAACTTAGCTTTTTCTACATTTACAGCAAGCTGCCATTCATCACACCTAATACAAATTTTGTCTAAGTCATCTTGTATCCTCACACTATCTGTCAGATCATTTATGCATTACAAGTACAAGAATGGTCCTACCACACTTCCCTGGGATATTTCTGATACTGTTGACCAAGTTGAACACTGGCCACCAAGGAAAAAATACTGGATTCTATTACTTAAGAAGTCTGCAAGCACATACAAGTGAACATGTTTCTGTAAGCTTGGAGCAGTCTGCAATGGGGCACTGTGTCAAACACTTTCTGGATATCTAGGGACATGGAATCTGCCTGTTGCCCTTCATCCATGGTTTGCGAGATATCATGTGAGGAAAGAGCAATCTGAACCTCGCTTGAGCGATGCTTTATAAATCTGTGCTAATTTGTGTACAGAAGCTTTTCTGTGTTGAGGAAATTTGTTATATTGAAACTGGGAATATGCTCAAGAACTATGAGGTAAACCAACATTAAAGATATTAGTCTGTAGCTTTGTGGGTTTGTTCTTTTACCATTCTTAAGTACAGGAGTTATTTGCACTTTTTCCCCAGCCATTTGGGACTTTGCAGTGAGCAAGAGATTTGTGAGAAATGCAGGTATGGGACCAATGCTGAAGAGTACACTCTGTAGAACCGAATTGGGATTCCATCGGGTCGGGATTTGGTGGCTTGCTTGTTTCAACCCTTTCAGTTGCTTGCCAGCACTAGGGATTTTTTTTTTCCCCTATGGGAGTCTGCACAATGCTCAGACAACAGTTTGTCTATATGATCCTTCTGTGTGACTGTATTAAGAAGGCTAGGAGAATTTTTTATGCTGAAAGGAACAGATAAGCAAGTGTTAGTGTCCTGCTTAGACAATAACTTGCCATAATATAGGTCCAATATGATGCACCTGCCAGTGTTCAAAAAGGACAGATTAAGTACAGTTTGTGGTAAAGTATTTATTACTGTGGAAAGTAGTCCACCTTGTAGTAAAATTGAAGTAGATATTTCATGCGAGTGAGAGGTTATACTTGACAACTGGACTAAATTAATAATTGTTTCTTTTTACTGACCCACAACCCAACCCCCTTGGCTCAGACGATACATCTGCTGAACAGTTGAAAGAGAACTTGTCTCATTTCAAATAGATACCACACTCAAACAATTACAGTTGGTGGTGACCTGAATCTATCCTGGATATGATGCCAAAAATACATGTCAAAGTTGGTGGTAGGCATTAAACGTCATTTGAAATCATACTGAATACTTTCTCAGAAAACTAATTTGAATAGTGAGTTCAGAAGCCCACTTAAAGTGTAAATGCTTCCAAAAATATACTAGACATCTTAGCAACAAATAATCATGAGCAGATAGGGAGCATCACCACGGATACAGGGATTAATGACCACAACAAATAAAAATTTGGTTGATGCCTTCCTAAGAAAGTCTCCACTCCTTCCAGTCTATCTAACCATAGACCAGATGTGGTTCAAATTCAAAGAAATAGTATTGATGGCAGATAAAAAGACAGAGAGATAATGATCATATATAAAGTACACTAGCGGCAACACACACTCGATGCCTCCACTGCCCGATAGCAATGGTAATCTTACCAATGACAACATCACTAAAGCAGAGTTACTTTACTAAACAAGATTTTCAAAAATTTCTTCATCAAAGAAGGCAAAGCAGATACTTCAGAATTCAAATCAAGAACCACTACCAACATGAGTAACTTAGATGTATATACCGTTTATGTAGCACACCAAAACGCAATCAGTACCTTCACTGTGCAATAGCAATGGTAATGTTACCAGTGATGGCAGCACTGAGGCAAAGCTATTAATAAAATTTTTTTTTCAGAATTTATTCACAAAAGAATACAAATTTGATTCAAGAACTGCTGCCAACATGACTAATTTTGTGAAGTTTACAGGGTGTCTCACCTAACTCTGCCACCTCAAATATCTCTGGAAGAACAATAGATATTCAAAAATGGGTTTCACCAGCATGAACGTATGGCAGGGGCTTAGGAAACCAAATACTGCACGAAATTTTAAAGTGTAAACAAATTCTGTTTTCAACACAAACTCGTGTCTTTTTAAATGGACACCCTCTATTATTTCGTATGCAATCAATAGTATGAAAAATAGCAAAAATAATGGCATTGGTTGCATTGCAGTACGTCAATTACACCCCAAGAAATTGCGAAGCAAAGTTGAAGCTCAAAACAAAAGATGTGCACAGCTAGCACACATCCTGAGACTCAAGTGTGCACCTCACACTGCCGGTAATCACGATGTGATTGACGTATTACGTCAGTGGAATGTTAATGTATGGTGTGGTATTGTATGACAACATATCATTGGCCCAAATTTCACTGATGGCACTCCTAAAGGGAGTAGTTTAGCCCCTTCTTGATCTGTACCTTACGTGAACCAGTCCACCTCTTATAATGTGTCAAATAATGCAATTTCAGAATGATGGATGTCCTGCACAGAATGTTTGTTGCAAAATGACAACTAGAAGTACAATTAGTGGTAACACACTTGGTTTCATGTTTCTAAACCTCATAAGTTCTGAAATATGTGGTTTGTAAAGGATAGCAACGGCATCACAGTTTCTGATGTAATGTATCATGTGCAGTAGTGTGCTCAAAGCAGGGGTTGCCTGCACTGGCACCTCTACTCTGCCATAAACATACCAATATCACCACAGCACCTTCTACCTTCAGTGTACAAGTGTCTCCTAATCTGATCTGCTGAGCTGCACTCATACTATAACGTGATTCACTTATGTTGCCACATTAAAACATGTTTTCTTGTGGCTTGTTACATTTTCTGTCATCTAATAGATATACCGGCCTTCAGTAATGAAGAAAAACTAGATATTATTTTAATTTACGGTGAATGTCACAGAAATGCAACTGCAGCTGTAACACTGTATGCTGAACGCTACCCAGATCATGGTGTCCATCACATCGAACCATTGGCAACATCTGCAAGACACTCACGGAAACAGGAAGCTGTGCTCTCACAAAACGTCGATGTACAATGCCAGTGACTGGCAATGGAAATGAAATTGCTGTTCTGGCTGCTGTAGTGCACAGTCCTCAGGTGGGTGTACAAAAAATTCAACGAGGTGTAGGAATAAGCCACTGTAGTGTGTGCAGAATCTTGCATCAGTGTCGGTTTCATCCATTCCATATCTCACTGCACCAAGAACTGTATGGGAATGAGTTTGAATCCCGCATTGCATTCTGTTTTTTTTTGCGCTTCAGCAGTTGCAAGGTAATCCAGTGTTCCTAAGCTTCATTTACAATTCATGGTAATGTGAATCTGCAGAACATGCACTACTAGTCTGTGCAAAATCCCCTCTGGATTCACCAAGTTTGCTCATCAACGACAGTGGAGTGTCAATGTTTGGTGCGGTATCATTGCTAACTGTATTGTAGGTTCCTATTTTTACTGTGGAACATTGAATGGACAGCGAAATGCATCATTTCTTCAACACACACTAGCACTCCTCATGGAGGACCTAGGGTTGGAAACTCGTCTATCAGTGGGGTTCCTACATGATGGATGTCGTGCACACAATGCAAAAGTTGCCAGAGATGTTCTGGATGTGACATTTCCAAATAGGTTGATGGGGCGGGGAGGTACTGTGCAGTCACCAGCATAGTCCCCCGACTTGACACCATTAGACTTCTTTCTCTGGGGCGCAGTGAGAGACAGTGTGTATCAAGAAGCCCCAATGACAGTAGAGGATAAGCAACATCGTATTACTGCGGCACGTGTGGCAATATCTGTAGAAACTCTACTATCTGTGCAACTCTCTCTCGTTACCCATCTGCAAACGTGTTTTGATACAAACAGAAGGCACTTCAAACATATGTTGACATGACGCAGTTTCATTGGTCAAGATGCGGGTGTATTTTCTATGCTGGATGTAATGGACAACAATATGGTTTCTGTGGGTGACAGGGCACTAGTAATTGTGTTTAGCAAAGTGAATTCAAGTGTGTTATCTCTAATTGTAGCTCTAGTTGTCATTTCGCTTGAATAAACATACATTGACAATTTGAAAAATGTAACTTTGTGTTGGACATGTTACTTGTTTAATTTTGTGGATTGTGCATACCTTCGCATTGTGCACTTAAATTATTTCAAGCGTCAACTTTGCTTTGCAATTCCTCGGGATGTAATTGACGTACTGCGACACAACCAACGCCATTATTTTTGTGAATTTTCACGCTATTGATTGCATATGAAATAATAGGGGATGTCCATTTAAAAAATACACAAGTTTGTGTTGAAAATAGTATTTGTTTACATTTTAAAATTTCACGTAGTATTTGGTTTCCTAAGCCCCTGCCGTACGTTCATGCTGGTGAAAATCATTTTTGAGTATCTATTGTTGTTCCAGAGATATTTGAGGGGGGCAGAGTCAGGTGAGACACCCTGTATATCCTCTGTGTTGCAGAGCAGCTTAAATCATGCAATAAAGGCAAGTCTTTCCAGTCCACATTGTATACCAATTAAGTTTATTTCCGAGTATGCCAAAACAGTAGCTCCATACCTAATAATCATATACAACCGCTTGCCAGTTGAAAGATCCTTACCTAAAGACTTGAAAGTTGATCAGGTCACACCAATACTCACAGAAGGAAATATAAGTAATTTGCTGAATTGTGGACCCATATCACCATCATCGATTTGCAGTAGGGTTGTGGAATATATACTTTGTTAGAATATTATGAATTACCTTGAAGAAAAAGATCTAATGACAAATTGCCAACATGGATTCAGAAAAGGGGATGTCAAAGTAAGTCCAAATTTTTAGATTAACAGGAGGATTTTGACACAGTTCCTCACAAGGGACTTCTAATCAAATTGTGTGTGCCTACAGATTGTCATCTCATTTATGCGACTTAATTTGTGATTTCCTGTCAGAAAAGCCACAGTTTGTAGTAATTGATGGAAAGTCATTGAGTAAAACAGAAATAATATCTGGCATTCCCCAAGGGCTGAGTTATAGGCCCTCTGCTGTTTCTGATCTCTACACTGAAGAGCCAAATAACATGGTATGCCTACCTAATATCATGAAGGAGCCCCACAAACATGCAGAAGAGCCGCAACACGCCCTGCCATGGACTCAAATGATTTCTGAAGTAGTGCCGGAGGGAATTGGCACCACGAGTCCTGCAGAGCTCTCCATGAATCCGTAAAAGTACGAATGGGTAGATATTCCCTCTGAACAGCATGTTGCGAGGCATTCCAGATATGCTCAATAATGTTCATGTCTGAGGAGTTAAGTGGCCAGTGAAAGTGTTTAAACTCAGAAGTGTGTTCCTGGGGTCACTGTGTAGCAATTCTGGACATGTGGGGTGTTGCCTTGTCCTGCTGGAGTTGCTAAAGTCTGTTGGAATGCACAGTGGACATGAATGGATGTAGGTGATCCGACAGGTTGCTTTATCACTCCAACTGCACATGCCCCACATCATTACAGAGCTTCCACCAGCTTGGACAGTCCCCTGATGACGTGGAGGGTCCATGGATTCATGAGGTTGTCTCCATACCTGTACACGTCCATCTGCTTGATACAATTTGAAATGAGACTCGTCTGACCAGGCAACATGTTTCCAGTAATTGACAATCCAATGTCAGTGTTGATGGGCCCAGACGAAGTGTAAAGTTTTGTGCCGTGTAGTCATCAAGAGTACATGAGTGAGCCTTCAGCTCCGAAAGCCCATTACAATGATGTTTTGTTGAATGTTACACATGCTGACACTTGTTGATCGCCCAGCATTGAAATCTGCAGCAGTTCACAGAAGGGTTGCACTTCTGTCACATTGAATGATCCTATTCTGTCATCGTTGGTCCTGTTCTTGCAGGATCGTTTGCGATGTCAGAGATTGGATGTTTTACCGGATTCTCGAAGTTCATGTTACACTCGTGAAATGTACGTACGGGAAAATCCCCACTTCATCGCTACCTCGGAGATGCTGTGTCCCGTCACTTGGGTTCTGACCATAATTCCACCTTCAAACTCACTTAAATCTTGATAACATACCATTGTGACAGCAGCAATCAGTCTAACAACTGCACCAGACACTTGATGTCTTATCTAGGCACTGCTGACCTCAATGCTGTATTCTGCCTGTTTACATACCTCTGTATTTGAATATGCATGCCTATTCCAGTTTCTTTGTTCCTTCAGTGTGTGTAAACAATTTAGGAGACAATTTGAGCTGCCCTATTAGATTGTTTGCAGATGATGCTGTCATTTATTGTCTTGTAAAAGTCATCAAATGATCAAAACCAACTGCAAGGTTTTAGACACAATATCTGTATGGTGTGAAAAGCGGCAGTTGACCCTGAATAATGAAATGAATGAGCATTAATTTTTCCCATGTGCTGTTCAAGAGCAGAATAGTAGAGAAATAGCTTAAAGGTGGCTCACTGAAGCCTATGCCAGGCACTTAACTGTGAATTGTAGAGTAATCATATAGATGTGGAGATAAACATAGAGTATTTATGGAAAAATGTAAATTGATTGTAAATAATACTCTGCAGAAGTATGTGGCAAGTAAATGGGCTAAGGATGGATTTAATAACAAAATTCAGAACATTTAGAGATTGTTGCACAAAACAGGAATACAGTATTAGTGGTGTGTGACATAGTCGCATCAATTAAATATTTAAATGTAACATTGCAAAGTAATATGAAATTGAACATTCACTTAGGTTGGTAGAAGGAAAGGTGAATGGGTGACTTCAGCGTATTGGGTGAATTCTGGGAGGTTGTAACTCATCACTGGTGTGTCCCAGTTTTGAGTACTGCTCAAGTGTTTGAGATTCCCGCCAGGTTGCATTAAAGGAAGACATCAAAGCAGTTTGGAGGCATTCTGCTAGACTCATTACTGGTAGATTCAATCAACAGGTGAGTATCACAGAGGTGCTCCATGAACTCAAATGGGGAACCCCTGGAGGTAAGATGGTGTTCTTTATGTGAAACACAAATAAGAAATTTATTAGACATCCAGCAGACAGGCTAACTGCAGAACGATTTTATTGCCGCCAGCCTAAATTTCGCATAAGGACCACAAAGATAAGAAAAACTAAGGCTCATTCAGAAGCATATACACAATTGTTTCTGCCTCAGTTCATTTCCCAGCAAAACAGAGACGGGAGCTTACAATATGAGAAATCAGGACTTCATCCAATCCACCTACAGGCATTGAAATAAATCAATAGTGAAGGCTGAAAATTTGTGCCAGACCAGGACTGGAACCTGAATGCCCTGCTTCTCTAGAATGGTTGCCTCAACTGCCTCAGCCATTCAGACATACATCCTTTCCGATCCAGATTCTCGAGCTATCATGTGTAAGTAGCGCCCCCATCCATTGCCCCCGCTGCTCGTAGCAGTCGCAAAGTTCCGCAAGCATTTGGAAGATACAGTGCCTTTTGCACTAACAGTACCTAGAGCCATCCTTGTTCATATATATGTGGTGTCTATTATGTCTGACAGAACAGATGGCTCAAGGTACTTCCAGTGCAGATGCACCATATCTTCCAAACCACTACGGAGCTTAGTGGTTGCTATGAGCAGTGGGGCTAATGGGTGGAGATGCTACTTGCACGTGACAAGTTGAGAATCTGGATCAGTGTACCTGGATTGCTGAAGCAGTAAAGGAAAATGCTCTAGAGGAGCAGAGAGTGTAGGTTTGAGTTCCAGTCCAGCACAAATTTTCAACCTTCACTTTTCAATACCCTTAGGTAGTTGAAGTTCTGATTTCTCATAATATAATTTCTTTATGGCAACTGTGCCACCAGTGGTGTCTGCTCTGTTGTACATGTCTGACAGAATAGACACTACTTATCAGTAGGAAACGAATGCCGACGAGCAGTGGTATGAGGTACCCTCTGCCATGCACTATAGGGCACCTTGTGGAGTATGTATGTAGATGTACTAAGAAATGTGCAGTTCATATATTCCGTTTATGTTATTTGCTGTGAGGAGAAACAAGCTGGGAAAGCTCTTGCAAAGCAAAATACAAAACTGGACGGCACAGATTAACACATTGAATCTTGTTTAAAAATTTGAAAACTATTTTGGTCCTATTATGGCCTCAGATTATGAGATTATTCTGTAAATCTCTTAGTTGAAACATACTGTTTTGAGGAGTGTGTGGAAGGAGGAGAAATCAGCATTAAATTTGTGTTGTTCATTGTAATCTGTTAGTAAATGAAACATTTGCTCTCACTGAATGTTTACAGCAGCATTTAGGCTTCTGCAGCTCAGTATGTAGAACAGAAATTTCTTTGTACCCGATGCCATAGTTACTTATTTTTAGTTTAGCATTTAGTGCTCATGGACAGTCACAAGTACATTAACAACTATAAACAGAGAAATTTTAAATAACTAATTAAATATAGGGGTAGCTTGACATATTTCTTAAAGGGCTGTGGTAAAAGCACACGAGGGGCAGCCCGAACGATATGTGGCACCATCTGCACCACCTAGCTGTGGTCACAACTTGGAGAATCGTTGTCATCCTTATCTGTTGAGAGTAGCAGCTGTTCCCCGTCCCACATCCAATTTGGTTCAGTTTGTGCCAGGTGACATGAGGAAGGTAGAAGCCAGGGAATTTGATAGTTGGGTTTTTAACTTACAAGTAACCTTTCTGAGGTAAAGATGACCTCTCCAGTTTCCAGGTGGCCACAGGTTTGAAACTGTTCTTTAACTGTCTCATGACAGTCATCTGGGCTAGTCGACAAGATTTCATTTGGTTTATAGAACCTTGCTGAATTATATTGTGTATGGGGAGAGATTGGTTCTACCATATTCCTGCCCATCACTGAGCAAGAGTTTTCTGTCTTCTGACATGAGGTCGAATGACGTTGCTTAGCGCTGGGACCCACTGAACAAGTATAGTGAGAATCATATTGGATATGATGTGTGTGACTTAAACATCCATTAGGTGGATGTGGGAACAGTTGACCTATATGAACAATACCCAGATGATTAATAAATTAAAGCCAATGTTGCTGTTCCGAGAGTGTTTGCATCAACTCCCTTCAAAATTCCAGTTCATTTTTGCAATAAATTTTGGTCCCTGTCCATTTTTTCTCCCATTGTTCAAAGGCAATTGATGTGGTCAAACTCACCACCAAGTACTTTTAATTGCTCTACTGCATTGTAATAGACTGTCTTCAAATACTGTGGAAAGTAGTTCACATACTTGTTGCTCAGATGGGATGTTGCAACATCTGTCTTTAGGGGGGTTTGGTTTTAGCTTCCACCTCCTGAAACACTCATCCAATACACACAACTTCTTTGTCACCATTTCTTCTGTCTCTGAGAGATTGGTCTGTTGGATTACTTAAAGATGTCATCCGCCTATATAAATTTACGAGACATCAGAATAGGTTCACCTTGAAAGTATGCTACATGCGTTCTCTGGATAGCACTAATAGTGCAGTAGTGAACAGTTGCAGCCATGCTGTTCTCTTAGACCTCACAGCTTTGACAGAAACAATTCTTCAAACAGTCTTCATCAAGACTCACAATTTCATACATGTACATTCAGCTCACAGTTAATTGTATGCCAGCTTAATGTTGAAGGCAGTGAGCAGAGCTGAGTGTGATTACATGTTGAAGATCCGTAAAGTCCACTCTGCTGATGTCGTGGTTCTTACAGCCAGTAAGGTATTATGATGTGGGAGAATGTGTGCCTGCTTAGTGGGTGGCCTGTGTTTGCTTGCTGGTCATTCAAGAATTTGTAAAGAAAGTTAAATTTTCTAAGAACATTTCCATGAAGCATACATTCTTTTATAGAAGACCAGTAATTATGAATTTAGATTTGCATCGAAAGTTGTTTTTTTTTTTGTGTGTGTGTGTGTTCAGTATGTAATTGAAAATAAGAGACCTTGCATTTTTCGAAGGGGGGATGGGGGGGGGGGGGACCTGGAATTAAATATGTGATAATTAGCATATCTTTGAGGAATTTTATATTTAAATGACACATGTATTGAAAATGCATAGAAAAAAAGAAAAAAAGATAATGACTGAAATGACATTCGAACTAGCAATTATCAGTCTCAAGTACTACTGATACGAAGTCTGTTCAAGAAATTCTAGAACTTTGTCCACAAGATTTTTCTACACTTATCTTTTACTTATTGGTCTCCGCAGTTGATACACTGCTCCCAAAGCCCTTTCCACTTCTTGTAGCAGTCTTGATACTGTCTTGCTGGATTGTGCGAAGCGCCATCTGCAATTATTTTTTATCTTGTCTATTGTTGCAAATCTTCGTCCTTCAATGGGGTTTCCAAGTTTGGAAAGTAAAAAAAAAGTCTGCAGGGGCCAGGTCAGAAGAGTATGGAGGATGAAGTATCATAGCGATTTCGTTTTTTGTGCAATAGTCAAGCACTAGCAGTGATGAATGTGCGAGTGTGCTTTCATGATGCGAGAGCCATGAAATGTCTCACCACATTTAACACTGTTTCCTTCTCATGTTTTCTCACAGGTGTCCGAGCACATCCTGGTCGTACTATCGATTAAAAGTTTGTCCCTGTGGAACAAACTCATATGATGAACTACTCCTTCAAAGTCATAGAAAACTATCAGCATGGCTTTGACATGGCTTTGATCTGAGCTGATGAGCTTTTATTGATTTTGGAGAACCTTTCCTGGCCCATTGTGAAGACTGAACCTGGGTTTCAAAACCATAACTGTAGACCCACGTCTCATCACCAGATATGATTCTCTTAAGGAACAGCTCATTCTCATTTGCGCTATCCAAGAGCTCTTCACAGATTGTGAGGTAAAGGTCTTTCTAGTCTTGACTCGCAAGCACTGGGATGAACTTGGCGGCATCATGATGCATTCCAAGATGCTGCATCAGGGTTTCATGGCATGATACAACTAAAATGTTACATTCTTCTGCAATCCCTCAGACGGTCAGTCTTTGATTGGCACAGTTTCGTTGACGTTCCTGACATTAGCTTCATCAGCAGACATCGAAGGGTGTCCTGAAAGAGGGTCATCTTTAATTCCTGTGTTGCCATTTTTAAACTGTGTGAACCATTCGTGATACTGAGTACAGCTTAAGCACTCATCACCGTAGGCTTCCTGCATCATTTGGTGTGTGTCTGTAATGGTTTTCTTGAGATTCATGCAAAATTTAAAGCAGATGCGTTGCCCCTGTAACTCTGCCATTTCGAAATTCGCGAACTATGCGACACAATGAACAGCACTGAACAATAACCAACAGGCATACAACAATGAAACTTCTGGCGGTTACACATTAAACACAGGCATGTGCAGGGATGCCAACCGCATTTTGCTCCAGCACACCATTGGTGCAAAATTATGAATGTTCCGGAACTTTTTGAACAGACCTCTTATTTCTTTTCTCCATTAATATGAATCTTGTGCTTCACTGTAATACTCGTAGAACATGCACCTTTATTTAAAAATTTGCATTGGCCAGGATCGGACTCAGACCACCCACATGGTAGGTGAGCATTTTACCCCAGTGCCACATAGCCCTTCAAGTAAGTGATATTGATTTATGGAATTAGAGGTACTCAGAAAACTTAAAGATCAGATTTTCTCAAGAATTTCTGAGAGTTGCACTGAACTGCTTGATGGCATTTGTGTTGGTGCTCTGCACCTAGCATACCATAAATATAAAAAATTATCCAATTGCCACGTGGTCTGCTGTAAGCAGAAAAAGTGGGTGCTACAGAAAAATTAATGCAGATGATTACATATGTGAATGTGTTGCAGTAAGCTTGATGGGTGGACAAGATAAAGACATTAATGTGTAATGTTGCAACACCCATGTACGCCAGCTTAAAATAGAAACAAGCTGTGAGAAATTTCTGTTATAAACAGACAAGATATCGTGCCCCATTTAAGAGTATGCAGAATTATATAAATAATTGTAAATCCAGGAACCATCTGCACGCCCATGATTATAGGCAGATACTTCATTGAGTCATAGTAAATAGAATAAGCCTGGTAATGAGAGTATTAAAACATGTCTTGGAAATTAAGTAATATAAGAAAATATATCATGAAAGATAAATTCCCCCCAATGGTTCTTGTTAACTTAAGCGAGAGAGGTAAATGCGTTGTAGAAGGTTGTTGGTCTTTCACTTACTGTATTTTTAAGTTACCCTTTTGGTCGCTGATTTCATTTAGATGATTTAAGTTACATTCCTGATGTAGAGGCATAGTCTATTGTTAATGGATAGTTATGTTGCTAGACAGTCACTTTTCTATCAATGTATTATGACTCTTATGTATTATAATTTACAATTATATGGGCTGCTTTCTCGTATTATTTCATAAATGGAAAAACAATGTGTAATATTTAGTATATTTTAAGCAGACAGTAATGGACCAATTTGTTTTAATTACACTTTAAAAAATCCCCACAGAAAGATTTACACTGTCAGCAGCAAGTACCCAGTTGTGCCAATCATTGTCCTTATACAAAAGTTTTGTAATTAGATAATATTCCCTCAGAATCAAGTGTGAAAAACAAATAACATATGTAATTACCAGCTCTTGTTGAAACCACGTAGGCACAGGTGATTTTATTTCAGTATTGTTAACACAAATCTGTAGACAACTTCAACAGTGTGTCATTAGCAATAGCTGCCAATCGTGTGATGTTATCTTCAAAAGTCCATTTAGCAAATAGAAAATATATTTGGTAACTTATATTATTAGTGAATATGCTTGATATTTTGGCAATAACTTCACAAAGTGCATAACAGTGTCTGTATTCCTGTACGAAACTTAATCTTTTTAGATGTTTTACTTAGAAAAGGCAGTGTAATCTCTAATCAGCTGTTAACAGCATTAGATTGAATGCCATTGCATTATAAGGACATATATATTTTCAAGTACGATAATACGTATCACAGTAAGATATTAAAAGGAATGTGTGTAGGCAGAGGACGGGGGGATGAAATAGAGAGGGAAAGAACAAAAAGGAACATTGCTGTTTCAGAGTCTGAAATATATCATTGTTGTATAAAAAGTGGAATTCAAAGAAGATTAATGTGGATTATAGATGTGTGTGATATATGCTGTCAGGTATATAGGCAGCATTAAATATTCATCTGTGCTGTGTGCTTTACTTTATCCACTGAAACTAATATTTAAGTGGTCTTGGACTGTACACAGAACTTCAAAAAATGTTTAAAATGTCCACTTCAGTATGCCTAATTCTGACGGAAAATTTGGTACGTATCGTGTCAAACTGAAACCTAAAGAGGTGAACTTACTCCTCATACGTGCAATGCTGTTCATTGTAATGAAATGCTGTCGGTGAATGGAAACAATTGGTGCTTCTTTCGTTTTTTCATTGTGTTGTAACATGTTATAGATAAATGTGGAAACTTCATGAGAAGGGAGTGGATGGAATGAACTCTTCAAGAGAATTGAGAGACTGGAATGGAAACAATAACAAATGTACCAGCAAAAATGCATAGAAGTGTTAAAAGTGGCATACTGAAAAATAATGTATATGAGTAGCATCAAAACTACACCTACCAATTCGTGGGATATAGCAGGAGACACCATGGAGGTAGTGACCACATTCAGTTATCTCGGTTCCCAGATCTCTGCTGATGGCGACTGCAGCCATGAAATCCGGAGACGCCTGTTGCTCGGTAGACAGGCGATGTCAAACCTTGACAAGGTTATAAGGTCCAGAGATATAACACTAGCAACAAAGATCCGTATTGTGAGGGCTATGGTCTTTCCAGTTGTGATGTATGGATGTGAGACCTGGACCATTAGAAAGGCTGAACGGCGAAAAATTGACTCCTTCGAATTGTGGTGTTGGAGGAAACTTCTTAGAGTTCCATGGACTGCAAAGAGAACCAACAGATCAATATTTGAGCAAATAAAACCAGATTTCTCCCTGGAAGGTCTAATGTTAAAACAAAAGCTGACCTACTTTGGACACACAATGTGGAGGCATGCCTCGCTGGAAAAAACATTAATGCTGGGGAAGATTGAAGGAACTAGAAGAAGACGTCAGAGGTTGAGATGGATCGATGGCATCACAGAAGCAATGTGTTCCAACCTGGAAGGTCTATGGGAGAAAGTGCAAGACAGGAAAAAGTGGCGTGATTTGGTTCATGGGGTCACAAAGAGTCGGAACCGACTAAACGAATAGAGAGAGAGAGAGAGAGAGAGAGAGAGCATCAAAAGCTAGCCTATTCGTTGCTTATGAAGGAATACTGTACGAAAAGGAAGGCCAACAAATGTTGATTACTTGTGGTCCTAAGTGATCCATCTGCAAAGAAGAAGAAGAAGAAGAAGAAGAAGAATAAGAAGAAAGATGTACATAAAAATTATACACAAACCAAATGCCACAGGAAGAGGTGGAAAAGAGAATGAACTTAAAAGCAGTGTATAATGTCTAAGGGAACAGACAAAGCCTTAGTTAATGCTAATGATAAATGGAGCACTGAAAGGAATATACCTTGTGTCCTCGATTTGTTTTCGCATTTAAATGAAGTTTCATTTGTTACTTTGGAAAAATCATTATTTGTAGCTCTCTTGCAAAATGCTCCATCTGATTACTGTTGAAAAATTATTTTCAGATTGATATCAAATTTTGTGCTTTTTATGGAAAGCAGTTGAGTTGTCATTCAGCTTCTCCCAAAACCTTACTCACTGTATATCCTTCTTAATATTTTACCTTATAATCTCTTACATTTTGTCAATTCCTATGCAGGTGATGAACTTGCCATGTTGTAAATGGGGCTGTTGGACTTGCTGTAGCATTCCAGAGTAGAAACAACCCTCTGTTTGTCTATGTTTTCTGCCTACTCCAGTGTTGGTAATTTTTTTTTTTTTTCATTCATGAAAAGTAGTGTTTTTCTTTGTGTGTGTCATTTTGAGACTGGTTTTGGGGCTTTTTGTCGTGACACATAACTTCTTTGTATTCCAACCAAGCAAGGTATCTGTCTTACATATTATGAATCTGGTTACATATATCAATTCTGCATGCTATTTTTTTATTACTTTACAACTAAACCTTCTATTTTGTGTCATATCTACAACCTGACAAAACTTAAATTTGGCTGATGACAGGAGCATGCACATTAACCCCTAAGGTACAGCACACACTAAACAGGTGTTGAGACTTGGTACCTTTTTCATCTCGTTTAAATTCTGCATCCAATTTCTTTTGATAGCATCATTGTGTTGTTTATCTTCCTTAACCTGCCCTATTCAGTGATCATGATGTAATTAGAGCCTTTTTTGCATCACTAGAAATGATAAAATTGAAAAAAGGGGCAAATTCAGGAAATTACGATTTTCAGTGGTACTGCAGCAAAATGCTAGAGGCTGTTTGCTCCTCCCTCCTTTACTGACAAAAAGTGAAAAGGTGATTCGCTCTAGTAATCTCAGTATGAATGGAACAATCCATCCTCACAGAAAGAGAAACCTCTTCATTTACAATATAGTATGTCTTCAGTTATCTACATTTTAGAAATTATGTGGTATGATTAAACCAAGTAATGCAATAGTAACAAGTTAATAGTTTTTTATGATGATCACCAAAAACAGCATGTTTTGACTTAGTTTTTGTAAATTGAGCCATTTATTTTAGCCATTTATTATAGAGATAAGTGTGTATTCAGAGCAAGTCAAAATTTCTTTCTAGTCACTTACGTACAGTTTAAATTATTTGTAACCTAAAATGAACCTTCAGTACCTGAATTGGTGTTGAATAGGGCTTTTAATTTTATAAAGAATATTACTGTGATGAATGTCAGTTCAGGAATTATATACTTTATTTAATGACTCTACTACTGGAAAGTTACTGGTACATGTAATTAGCAGCCTCTTTGGTTGTTCTAACTCACCATTGTCGATCCTTTTAGAAGAGAAGTAAATTATTCTGCAAAAGGTCATTCAAGTACAACTTGTGAAAAAGTTGAGCTCAAGAAAAAATTAGTTTAGTAAATGAAAACATGATTAAAGCTAGCTTTTCACCTTCAAGCCCTGGGGGTAACAAATTGTGTATGTAAATTTAAAGTTTGACATATTTTTAATATAAGTTGTCTCATAAATTAATAATAGTAGTAAGGTGGTGGTGGTGGTGGTGGTGGTGGTGGTGGTGGTGGTGATAATGATAATCATCATTGTGTTTGTCTCTCAGAAATAAACTTTACTGCTGCAGTACCGTACATGATAGTAAGCTCAAGTGAATGTATATTGCATGTCAAAGGGTACCTACTGACATAATAATTTTCCCTTCTTTGTATTTAATTCATTAATAGAGCTGGATGAAAAATATTGTTGACACAGTTCCATAACTGTCTTCAACAGTTTTCGCATGAATTTTTTCTGAGTGTAAGCTTGTACGAAAGAGAAACTCTGACAAAAAGCAGCTCAGACAAGACAAGTATAGAAGTTTTTGAAATGTGGTTCAACAGAAGAATACTGAAGATTAGATGGGTAGATAACATAACTCTTGAGGAAATACTGAACAGAATTTAGGAGAGAAGAAATTTGTGATATAACTTGAATAAAAGAAGTGATTAATTGGTAGAATAACATTGTGATACATCAAAGAATCGTCAATTTAGTGGTGGTATTAAGTATGGGTGGTAAAAATTTTATAGGGAGACCAAGAGCCGAATACAATAAGAAGTTCAAGGGGATGTATGTTACAGTAGTTACTTGGAGATAGAGGCTTGCACAGGATAAGAGTAACATGGAGAGCTGCGTCAAACCAGTCTTCAGACTGAAGGTGCTGGTAACAACAACAATAATAATAATAAGAATTATAAGAATAATTCTGTGTCATTGTGTTTCAATTACATTTCCTGTAAATACACTGAGGTGACAAAAGCATGGGATAGCGATACACACATATATAGAGATGGTGGCAGTATCACATACGCAAGGTATAAAAGGGCAGTGCATTAGCAGAGCTGTCATTTGTACTCAGGTGATTCATGTGAAAAGGTTTATGTCTGCATGGTGGGAATGAAGAGTCTGATCCACAGTGTCAATAGTGTGCCGAGAATACCAGATTTCAGGCATTAATTCTCACCATGAACAACTCAGTGGCTGGTGGCCTTCACTTGATGACAGAGAGCAGCAGTGTTTGCATTGAGTTGTCAGTCCTAACAGGCAAGCAACACTGCATGACATAACTGCAAAAATCAATGCGTGGCATACGACATATCTGTTAGGATAGTGCAAAAAATTTTGTGTGTTTGTGAGCTTTGGCAGGAGATGACCAATGCGAAGGTCTTTGAGAACACAACATTGCCTGCAGCACTTCTCCTGGGCTCATGACCATATTGGTTGGACCCTAGATGTCTGGAAGACTGGCACCTGGTCAGATGAGCCCTGATTTCGGATGGTAACAGCAAATGGTAAGGTTCGTGTGGCGCAGACCCCACAAAACCATGGACTCAAATAGTAACAAGGCACTGTGCAAGCTGGTGGCTGTTCGATAAAGGTGTGGACTGTATTTACATGGAATGTACTGGGTCCTCTGGTCCAACTGAGCTGATCACTGACTGGGAATTGTTACATTCATCTATTTGGAGACCATTTGTGGCCATCATGTTCCCAAGCAACAATAGTATTTTTATGGATCACAATGGACCATGCCATTGGGCCACAAATGTTTGTGATTGGTTGGATAACATTCTGGTAAATTCGAGTGACCAGTTTGCCCACGTAGATCACTCCACATGAATCCTATTAAGCATTTATGGGAGATAGAGAGGCCAGTTCATGCGCAAAAGCCTTCACTGGCAACAATTTCGCAGTTGTGGATGGCTATAGAGGTAGCGTGGCTCAGTATTCTTGCAGAGGACATCCAATGAAGTGTTGAGTCCATGACATGGTAAGTTGCTGCCCTATGGTGGACAAAAGGAGGTCCCACGTGTTATGTGGAGGTTTCTCATGATTTTTGTTACCTCAGTGTAAATATTTCATTTGGTATTTTATAAACTTATAAATTGACACAGCCTATCTTTTCTCAATAATATATGAATCCTACATTAAATTGATGAAATGATGGTAGCTTACTAGTCACCAAATGTGATAAGTGTCGCACAGTCCTAGTGCAGCAGCCTCACTGAGTCAAGTAGTGATTTCAACTAGATGTATGGTTTGGCCTTGGAAGAGGCATGGTGTGAGGAGAACATGGTAGGCAAGATATGCGTAGGTTAATTTTAAAGGTGCCCACATTATGTACAATAACATTTTCAACAATTGGGTTGTGCATTTGGCCATAGGCATAGTCAGGCAGTAGATATCCATGCTGGAGGATAATATATTTGTCGTCACACCTGTGTGGAATATGCTTGCTTTCACAGGTCATCAATTTGCTGCTCAATACCTCTTATACTTGATAAGTAATGACTCATCCTCAACATCATTAGCCGTGCACGTTTTCTTGTTGTTTCATTTCCAGCTCTCCTGTTTGCCCCATGTTTAAACAGTTATTACTCTATCGCGCATATAGTATTTATTTTGATATACATTATAGCTGTCTTACATAGTGATGCTGAGGTTGCTAGCCCCTCATGCTGGAGTTCATGTTGTTTGTTTACATGAGCAAGAGTGATCCACCACAGCAAATGTCCTGAAGTTAAAATTGTATGGCAAATCTTTTTTCATAGGAAAAATATTAGCAGCAGTTGTGGAACAGATAATCTCTTCTTCTCCTCCTCCTCCTCCTCCTCCCACCCCTTCACAGTGACACACACACACACACACACACACACACACACACACACAAACGTGTGCATGCATTCTCCCCCCTCCCTCCTTTCCTTCCCACCCCCACTACCTCACAACCAAGTATTCCAGTCCAAAGCACTATTTTGTGATATAATTTAAATAACTGTAGTGAAGATCATTTTTGAAAATCATTTTTAAATTATGGCACAGAAAAAACAGTACGAGGAAAGAATAAAAACTGTTTCTCATGCAAGATGATCAGGAAGGTTGTTTAAGATATGCATTTATAAGAATATGTATTTAAGTAAGATGATTTTTTAAGCACTCCCTGTCCTTTACATAAACACAGTGATTGGCATGTTTTATTTACAAACAGTAATTATCCATTTTTATATTTTTTTATCTTTCTAATATTTTCTGTTGGAAATATTTACTTGCTTTGTGTATTAACATGTAGGATTTCTTTTGTAGAAGCTCTGTGGATTTCTCAATTGTGGGTTGACCAGTATTGCTGCATGGTGGTAGTTTTGAAAGGTTTGACTTGGCACTTTTATTGCTCAGCTTTTTATTAATGTTTGCATTTGGTTATGTTTCAGTATTTGTGATGATAAAATGCTTATGTAATTATTGATAACTGCATTCTGTGCTTGCAAAATACTCATGCATGATGTTATTTTGTTCAATGTGGCTTTTTCTGGCTTTAAACACTTCAGACCAACAAGATATAACTAACACATTCATGTAAAGACATGAAAACTTTACTGAGTCATGTTGAAATGAATGTGAGTAGCAGTATTTAGGTGAAGAAAGTACATATAGGAGATAGAAGGTTAAAATATAGTGAATATGGAAGGTGCCAAATGAAAGTAATTTTACGAAACTATTGATCATTGAGTGAATTAGATTAAAATAACGTCCAAGCACTCAAAATGTTAAAGCCATGGGCAGTCACTTTATGAAACAGTGTAAACTGATCCATCTTAAATACACTTCATGGTAACAAGGCTTAAAATTGATTTACTAGTGTTGAAAAATGTGGTGGTGGTAATCGGAGCACACTACCAGTTCAATTGAATTGGTAACTGAATTTCCTCCCTTCTGTACAGAAGGTTAAAATTTTTTCTCTTTACTACCCCCCCCCCCCCCACCTCTCCTTATCACGCCATTCCTCCTTCAACCTAAGCCTCTTTGCCTTACACCGCTACCCCTCATCAGGTTCTCGCCTGCCCCTCACAGCCCTGTGTTCCACCACATTCCTCATGGCCCCCGACCTCACCAAACAATCCACTACCCTCCACACCAAGCAAAATATTGCAGTGGTTAGCATACTGGACTCTCATTTGGAAGGATAACTATTTAAATCCCATCTGACTATACACATTTAGGTTTCCTGTGGCTTTTCTAAATTGCTTCCGGTAAATTTGAAGTGGTTTCTTTAAAAGGGTGTAGCCAGTTTCCTTCTCCATCAATTAAACATTCTGAGTTTTGGCTCCATCTATAATGATCTCGTTGTTGATGGGACATTATGCCTAATCTTCCTTCCTTCCTTGACAGCGCCCCTGGCCCAAACTCACTGCCTGCCACCCCACCATTTAAAACACGCCGGCCTTTCTCTCCCTCCATCTGCCCTGCTAGCCCCTCTTCCTTCCCCTGTGTCACCTGCCTTCCTATCTCCCTCCCCCTGCCCTGCCTGATCTCCCCCCCCCCTCTCTCTCTCTCTCTCTCTCTCTCTCTCTCTCTCTCTCTCTCTCTTCCTTCTGATCACCTTTTCTGTGTCGCTCCCCTCCTCTCATCCTTTCTCTGTCATTCTCCCCTGCCCTCCCACTGGCCCTCCCCCTCACTGCTCCACCCTGTCTGGCCATCTGTGCCTCTCCCTTACTCCCCCCCTCCCCATCATCTCTCTCTCTCTCTCTCTCTCTCTCTCTCTCTCTCTCTCTCTCTGCCTGCTTTTGTTTTTGCATGACCTTTTTGTGCTTTGTGTTTATAATTCATGTCTAATTATTTTTTGTCATTTTTTCCCTTTGTTCTGTTTTTTGCTTTTATTGCCTTTACTGGCACTTTGTTTTTACTAAACCATCCCCTGCCCTAAAAAAAGATGAAAATATGAATTCTTGGAAATTATTGTTTTCTCTGGTTTTGTTGACTTTGCATTGTCACTTTGTTCATTTGTGATTCGACAAATTTTCCGTGAAACTTAACAGAAAATGTTTCTATTTAATAACATACAAGGGAACCAGTGACAAAGCTTTTTCACCAAACTTCATATTTCTTGAGGCATTGTTCTGTGATAATTAGTGAATTCTTAATATTAATGTCTTTTGATGTTTTAATTGAAGAACTGCTGAGTGAAGCACGGAATAAAGCACAGTCTGCTGAGGAACAAGTATTACTGTATCAGAAGGAACTTGAAAATGTTCAGCAGAAAGTAAAGAGCTTAACGGAAGAGGCGACTATTCTTCAGCAGCAACATCAGGTGAGCTCCAGTTCTGTTCTACATCAGCACTTCTAGATATTTTTGTATTCATTAGTTTCCATCCATCCTTGGGTAAAAACAACCAACATTGAACATGTAGTGTTATTTATCTTATTTTACGGAAGAATAACTCTATTTGAGATGTTTATGAGTTTTTTTTTATTGCTCCATGGTAGAACAAGTTAAAACTGAAAATCACACAAACTGCTGCTCTTCCACTAGTGAGTGCATCTTAGGGATCTATCTTTGGCTTATCATGCCTTTCTGCTTAATAAATGCTAATACTCATAATTATGCTATTGTGGCAATGTACAGAGCCCCAAAAACTAAAGATTCTTATCTGATGATGGCCTAATAGAGTGTGACAAATTCTAATAGGAAAACTCCAATTCGTGTGCTTTTCACTCTTCAATATGATTAAAAAGCTCAGTGTTTGTGATGGCAGTGTGTGTTGTCCTTTCGACTTGCAAATCTTTGAGAGAGGTGCTATTCTAGTTTTTCTGGAGCCAAATATTGCTCAAATTGTGTAAGTGGGGTTAAGAGACAGCTATAGTTAGTTATTTGGGTTTACTTTTTTATTCTCTCAAATGAAGAAATGTTGAAGATACAGGAGTGAAAGGAAAACCTGTCTCTTTGTTTTGTATCAGAATTTTGATGTACATTGTTATATAGGGGAAAAGCTGTAATATTGACTTGCGTAGATGTTTATCCCACTGTTTGACTGTTGAATTTTGAGGTTCTTGATGTGACTCAAACCCACATCTGGCCATCCTGATTTTGGTTTTCCATGTTTGCCATAAATTGCTGAAGGCGAAGGCTGGGATGGTTCCTTCGAAAGGGGACATCCACTTTCCTTCTTCATCCTTCCTTAATCCGAGCTTGTGCTCTGTCTCTAATGACCTGATTGCCAATGGGACATTAAACACTAGTCTCCTCCTCTATCTCTACATTAAATAGGCAAGTAAAAGATAACTTAGTGTGTACACCATTTGCTGTTTTTCTCGAAAAGTGATAAGTGGTTGAATACTAAAAAAAATCACCAGTATTCTCCTAATGATTCTAATTTTTTGAACGTCTACTAAAAAATCATTTTGTTCCCGGGAATCATACCACCCTTTGGGCATTATGAATAGTCAGTGCTAAACGGTAAAAACTGAGGTTTAAGAACTCGGTTTTTTGTGTTAATTCATCTGTTTTCGAGGGCTACAAGTAGATAAAGGTATCTTACACTATTATACAGACATGCAGCAGATCACCTACTTTCTGTTGATTTTGTATTCTATGAATGAATTGTTGTTAAGTTTTTAATTTATTTCTGTTCCCATAATTTCCTTCCTCTATTATTATTGCATAGAAATGTCATCGTTTAAAGAAAATGAAGCATTGTACTTCATTGCTATGTCGCTTCATAAAAATATTTCCAGACTAAGGCTGGATGTCATTCTGTAATACAACGAATATCTGGCGATGACATCAAGGAACTACTGCATAGACCAGGTGGGGGCAAGTCTTGCAGACTGCACGTACATGTGTACCTTAAGCTATGACAAACGGCAATGGGGACATAATCGTGTTAGCAATGCTGTACCAGTTCTTATGCCATGTGTTTGTTGCTCATTTTTTTTAGCATTGGCATTAAAATAGCACTGATCGCTTCCTGATTTTCTGTAATAACACAATATTTCAAACCATTGCAAATTTTATGAATAAAACTTATATATTTTATTCACCTACATCACATCTCGTGATACTTTTGCTGAAACAATCATGCTAAAATATATATTCATTTTGAGCATAACAACCCACAGATGTAGGTAAGAAAAGATGTCAAAATGGGCTAAAAATAATGCCAACAGTGTTTCCCCTCTCCCAACATATGACTCATAATTTTGGTCATTGATAAGATTATTTCTTTCTTTCTTTAGACCTTTTGTCCCGCTTCGATGTGGGGTCAGCCTTGTTACTATTGATTTGGCACTGTTAGTTGCAGAGAGTGGCTGGATGCCCTTCCTGCCGCCACCCCAAACCCCGGGACGGAATTAGTGTACCCCAGCTGTCTCCGTATAGTGTAAGTCATGGAATAGTGTGAACGTTTTCAGATGTTTGTGAGTAGTGTAACTGAGGTGAAACATGGGGACCAGCCCGGTACTCACCTAATGGGATGTGGAAAACTCCCAAAACCCACATCCAGGCTGGCTGACGCACCTACCAGAGTCCAGGAAGCAGCGCATTAGCACTCTTGGCTACCGTGGCGCGTCTCATTGATACGATACTGTCAGTACTAAATTTGGAAACTTTTTGGGAATAAGTAGACAATCGTATAAAAATGTGAAGTGCAACGAGGGGGGAGGGGTGGCAATGAGGCGTAGTAGTCTTGATTAGATTAGATTAGATTAATACTAGTTCCATGGATCATGAATACGATATTTCGTAATGATGTGGAACGAGTCGAATTTTCCAATACATGACATAATTAGGTTAATTTAACAACATACTTAAGTTAATATAACAACTTTATTTTTTTGTGTTTTTTGTTTTTCTTTATTTTTTATTTTTATTTTTTTTTATTTTTTATTTTTTTAATATTTTTGTGTTTTTTTTTTCTCTTTTTTTCTTAATTTATATCTAAAAATTCCTCTATGGAGTAGAAGGAGTTGTCATTCAGAAATTCTTTTAATTTCTTCTTAAATACTTGTTGGTTATCTGTCAGACTTTTGATACTATTTGGTAAGTGACCAAAGACTTTAGTGCCAGTATAATTCACCCCTTTCTGTGCCAAAGTTAGATTTAATCTTGAATAGTGAAGATCGTCCTTTCTCCTAGTATTGTAGTTATGCACACTGCTATTACTTTTGAGTTGGGTTTGGTTGTTAATAACAAATTTCATAAGAGAGTATACATACTGAGAAGCTACTGTGAATATCCCTAGATCCTTAAATAAATGTCTGCAGGATGATCTTGGGTGGACTCCAGCTATTATTCTGATTACACGCTTTTGTGCAATAAATACTTTATTCCTCAGTGATGAATTACCCCAAAATATGATGCCATATGAAAGCAATGAGTGAAAATAGGCGTAGTAAACTAATTTACTAAGATGTTTATCACCAAAATTTGCAATGACCCTTATTGCATAAGTAGCTGAACTCAAACGTTTCAGCAGATCATCAATGTGTTTCTTCCAATTTAATCTCTCATCAATGGACATACCTTAAAATTTGGAATATTCTACCTTAGCTATATGCTTCTGATTAAGGTCAATATTTATTAATGGCGTCATACCATTCACTGTACGGAACTGTATGTACCGTGTCTTATCAAAATTCAGTGAGAGTCCATTTACAAGGAACCACTTAGTAATTTTCTGAAAGACAGTATTGACAATTTCATCAGTTAATTCTTGTTTCTCAGGTGTGATTACTATACTTGTATCATCAGCGAAGAGAACTAACTTTGCCTCTTCATGAATATAGAATGGCAAGTCATTAATATATAATAAGAACAACAAAGGACCCAAGACTGACCCTTGTGGAACCCCATTCTTGATAGTTCCCCAGTTGGAGGAATGTGCTGATCTTTGCATGTTACGAGAACTACTTATTTCAACTTTCTGCACTCTTCCAGTCTTGATTTTCTTGATTTTTGGGATTGAAGTTTCTTGTGGTGACATCGTACGAAAAATTCTTACATAACTTTTCACATCAGATCTGGGTAAAATATCAAGCTGTCAATGAAGTTCATTGTACTAACCGGGAGCAACTGACTGTCATGGCTGCTGTTGTGAGGACCATTTGTAGTGCATAGACAGCTTGCGATTGCTTAGAGTTATGTTGTCATTATGTCATGCTGCCAGAGATTGTGTTCAAGTCAGCACTTGTGGCACCTCTGCACTCTCAGGGTTGTAAACATTTCAGTACGTTTTTCTGTCTTCTCAATGCACTGTTCCCATGTGACACCACCTGTGCAGACATGAAACTATGAAGGCTGATCAACAGCGACTGAGACAAATGTTCCCCCTTATATGTTTCTTACTCCATTTCAATGTTTACATGATCATTTTCAAAATACTAACCTCCAACTTGATGCCTTTTTAAAGCCTCTGCCAGTTCCTGAACACATGGTACAGGTTATTCTTTCTCAGTTCCTTGAGAATCACCTTACTTATCTTGAGCACTGCTTCAGAGTTCTCAAATCAAATGCCCCAATGTTTTACCTTCAGTCGTGGGAATAAAAAAAAAGTGCAGAATGTTAGATCAGGGCCATAAGGCAGGCACAGTACACGTGTAATGTCAAATTGAGCCAGAAGTTGCATAACTTGATTTGTGATATGACCTAGTGCATTGTTGTGATGAAGTTTCCATACAGTCTCAGAAAGTTTTGGTCATTTCCTTGCCTTGTTTATTTCATTTAGCCAATATTAACATCTAGTATGCTGCTGTAACAGTAGTGTGTGGGGGAACTGTATGCTGGTAAATCATTCAATGAGAGTCAAAAAATGAGATCATCGTCACTTCCCCTGCACATGGAATGAGTTCCGTCATTTTTGGTGTTGGAGAACATGGTGATTTCCACACTGTGCTGGCTAGTTTTGCTTCAGGATCATAATGATGCAGCCATGACTCATCACCAGTGAAAACTTTATCCAGAAATGTATCCCCTCCATCAGCAAAGAGATGCAGCCTCTCACTACTTGTGTCTATTTGGACATTCTTTTGTTCGGGAGTCAACAGGTGTGGCATCCAATAGGCACAAACACAGGTAATTTGGAGATGATCTTGCATAGTCGTAAATACAGTGCAGTATGAAATTGCTAACACCAAACTGAGGCTATGTAATATTACCTGCCAATTGTTGTGAATAAACACAGCAGCTGCGATGTTGACTTCAGTCACAGCAGAAGCCGAACCTCTCGGCCCATCTTGCTTGACACGGGCAAGCCAGTCTTCTTTGAAGTCCATGAACCTCCTAAGTGCTGTTGCACAAAGTAGTGCATCTTCACTATATGCTTGCTGCAGATTTTAATCAATTTCAGTGGCTGCATGGTTGAAATAAATACAGAATTTTATTGTGTCAAACTGCTCCTCTCACACCACCTCCATTGTTTGATATGCGAAATGCAAAGAGCATCTAACAAATAGTGTGTCAGTACCAACCTACTGACATGAGAGTGCTGCTGACTATGGACATTATACATAAAAACCCACAATTTTCAAATTTTCATGGTACAGATAGGAAACTATCATTTAAGCTACAGGAAAAAATAAGTCTCGGGTCGTTGTTCAGCAGCCCTTATATCTCTTAACAGCATGATATAATGACGATGTATATCAATCAGTCACAGTCCATGAGCAATAAAGGGTATCACAAAGCCAGCCACAACAATCAGTTTTTCCTGTCGAAGATGATGAAGGATTTTGGTCGACAGCTCAACGTTTGATGTGGCGCATAAACTGAGAATGCTTTATACTAGTCTTGATCATTGCAGTAAGTCTGAAGTTATTTTTCTCCTGATTGTTACTCTTACCCCTCTTGCCATAGTGGTTAGACAAGGTGCTTCTGGAAGTCGTCATTTTGTGGAAAAACACTATAATACAGTTTACTGTGTGATAGAGGACACTAGAGGAATTGTCTATAAACATTTTACAAAGAATAAAATGACAATTCTGCCTTGACTGTTAACTCTAGGAAGGAACTATTATTTGATTTCATCTCAGCTAGTTAGTTTCATCTATGTATCACTGTTATCAGGCTAAACAGATCATGTACAGAGGTGGACAAATCATCTTATCCTTTCCGAAATTATCGTAAGCATTTCTGGAAGCTTCCACACATAGCTGTGATGGCATGGTCAGTTTTCTGTTTTATAGTAATGATTTATAGGGTGGTAAGTAAGGAGGGAATAGGGGCTCTGGATGGTGAAGAATGGAGTGTGGGCATTGTTAAGATGTATGCACCTAGGTCACTATTACATGTTATGGATAGATGGTGGTGATACGATTATTATGATGTTGATGTCAACAACGATGCAATTACTATAAGTATTTTAAAAAAAGGTAAAATGTTGGAACTGATACAAAGTTTGAGTAATAAAAGACTGCACTACATCACACATGCACAATAACTTTGTGGCCAGTCGATGAGTATGTGAAGATCAAATGAAATTGTATGGTTCCAAAGACGTTTCAGAGTCTCTAACATCTATGAAGTCTATATGCAGACTGAAGCAATGAATGGAAATTTATACCAGGGCCAGGATTCGAACCCAGGTCTGCTGCTCATGAGGCAGATGCACTGAACACTACGCCACCCGGGCACAGTGACTTTGATTTGGCAGGCAGGATGGGCAGAAATGTGCAGTTGTTTGCTCATGGTGCTGTGGTGTATAGTAAGGTGTTGAAGTTAAGTGACTGTAGGAAGATACAAGATGACTTAGACAAAATTTGTAGTTGGTGTGATGGAATGGCAGTTGGCTCTAAATGTAGAAAAATGTAAGTTAATGCAGATGTGTAGGAAAAACAAACCCGTAATGTTCAGTTGCAGCATTAATAGTGTCCTGTTTGTCACTGTCACACCGTTTAAATATCTGGGCGTAACTTTGCCAAGTGATATGAAGTGGAATGAGCATGTGAGAATTGTGGTAGGGGGAGACGAATGGTCAACTTTGGTTTATTTGAAGAATTTTAGGAAAGTGTAGTTCTGTAAAGAAGACAGCATATTGGATGCTAGTGCAACCTATTCTTGAGTACTGCTTGAGTGTTTGGGATCGACAGCAGGTCTGACTGAAAGAAGATATCGAAACAATTCAGTGGCAGGCTGCTAGATTTGTTACCGGTAGGTTCAACCAACATGCAGTTATGGAGATGCTTCAGGAATTCAAAAGGAAATCCCTGGAGGGAAGGCGGAGTTCTTTTCGAGGAACACTATTGAGAAAATTTAGAGAACTGGTATTTGAAGCTGTATGCGTAACAATTCTAGCACATTTCTCATAAGGACCTCCTGCACCATATGGTGGCTTGCAGAGTATGTATGTAGATGTAAAATTTAGCTACAATGTGCAGCAGAAAGTGACTTAATTAAACTTTGTAAAGGTGAAAGTACTTACACGTCATCTTCATTGATTTCAGCCGTATTTAATTTGCACTGAAAATGCATACAGTACTTCCATCAGCAGCAAATAAATACACAGTTTCAACAGTTTGACAGTTACACTTTGAACGACAGTGCACTGAAAGCATACACAATAATTTGATATATCAAGTGGCTTCAGCATATCTGCGATTTGGTTTTGTATGCTATATACATTAAGAGCAGTGAACATACCCCTATCGTCCTTCCATTTCACTGTGAACATGTCACCTTTTTACCTATATAGCATATTGTCCCACCATTCCACAATTCTGTAGCAACTAAATGCTGCCAACATACATACCACAAAGATAAAGTACAATAACTTAGGCCTCATACACAGCATACAGATACTCATTTTTCCCTCAATTTGTGAGTGGTACAGGATACATTCGACCATGCACCTTGTGGTGGCTTGTGGAGTATGTGTGTAGATGTAGACGTATGTGTAAATGTGGAGGGTAATTTTGATCTGCGAAGATTCTTGGCATATTTGGAGAGGGAATGCTTGTCACTGCAGATGTGACAGCCATACATGAGTAGACTGTATGGAAGGGACTTCTTGGTGTGGAATGGGTGGCAGCTATCAAAATGGAGGTGGTGCTGGTGGCTGGTAGGTGTGATGAGTTATTGTTCTTAGTCTATACCAGATTTTCCATTAGACAATGGATGAGGATTTATTTGTGTCTCACTTTAATATTAATGCACTGGCTTTCACTCCTTGATAAGTGCAGAAAGAACAGCTTTCTATAGAGAGTGCCAAATATTTTGTACCCTAAAAAATTTTGATGATAGGTGATTAAGACATATGTAGACTGTATTTGTGACTGCAGACTCTGCCAGTGGAAAGCTCTCACTGCACTTAATTCAGAATTTTATGCAAGTGTATCTGTGTAAGCTAATGCCAGCAGATTGTCTTACAGTACCAGATTGAACTGTAATGCACTCTGTCATTGATGTCATCGATGGCTCACTGTTAAAAGGTACCTACACCTCTTCAAATTCTTATTACTCTTTTAAAGCAGCCTTCTATTATCTGTAACACACTTTCAACCCCTATAACAGTTGTCAGTGGTTCATTTGTGTGACCATCCTCGCCATAAACATCATGTAATTCATTGATGAATGTACAATTATTGTTTAGCAGTAGTATAAGGGCTGATGAAAAAGTTTCCATTCAAAGATCGTACAATCCAGAATCAGTATACAAATCAGGCAAAAATCGTCATGAGCATTGAGGCAATTATCCAACTGATGCACCTGATCGAAAATATCCATTTGGTAAATCACTGTCCTGCTGCATAAAAAAAGTCTGTAACTGCCTGCCTGACATACTCGTCAGACAGTAATTCTTTTCTTAGACCTTTCAAGGCCTTTGACTAAAGGCATGAGAATGACATGAGAAGAGATAAGGACTAGAGGGATGAGGGGGTACTAAAGTGTCTCCTACTTCAGTTGGCTTAACTTCTGCATTATGATGTTTCTAACATGGGGACATGCATTATCATGAAGTACAAAGCACCCATTGTACAATTATTTTAACAGTCATTCTCCATTCTCATGATTGTTTTTAAGTCATTCTCCATTTTTCTGATGGATGTCTAGTGGCGTTTGACCTTCAGCAGCCAAGAAAAGAATAACAGCAAAATGTTGCACTAATCTCATGGCCTCATATTGGTGTTTATATACCAGTGATCTCTATACTACCTGGATGTTGAACTTCAGCTATCTGATCGTGCCAGTCATAGATGCTCATATTTCGTTTCTTGCCAAACTACAACATGGCTGCTAGGAAATGTCACTAGAACACGAAAAGAAAATACTTTTCAATTCCACTCCCTCATCAGCCTATTACATCATATTTTGACATAAAGTTCAAAACAAGAAATCAGTCTGCAATTCTTTGTCACATGCAGACCAATGGAAATTTGTTTGCCAAACTAAGATATGGCGGACGACGCACAGCACGTGATTTGCAGACGCGCTGCAGTTCTATATTCAGGAGACCAGACTTCTACATCCAGTTTATATAGAGGTCACTGTTATATACCCACATCAAAGTCGCACTAAGGTGTATACACTGCAACAATGCCCACAAACTGAAACTTTTTGATTGCAATGTAGATTGCGGTGTCACCTACACACAGCGAGACTGAATGTCAGGGAGAGTGCTGACAACAGCATTCCAAATATATTCTCAATCTGATAGGATTATCATTGTTATCCACAAAAAATGAGAATCACCAATGCCATCTGCCTATGGTTCAATGTGATGGTATGGATCTCTTCCCTGTATCTTCAAAGCTAGCTTAAAGCATAAAGAACACCATCTTACCTACAGGGATTCCCATTTGAGTTCACGAAGCATGTATGTAATACTTACATGTTGATTGAACCTACAGGTAACAAGTCTACCAGAAAGCCTACCACTGGTGAAGACCACAGAAATGATTTATTTGAGGAAATCAAAATTTTCACCAATGGTGATTGATAATAGATCTGGGGATTGTATACAAACACTAGCAAACTGATAGTAGATCTGTGGATAGTACACAAACACTAGCAAACCCGGCAATTCTTTGCAGTAGCTAATTACGTATTGGAACTGAATATACATCTTAATTTCTTACTCCTACACCGTCTCTATCCATTCTCTCCATTCTCTTTGCTCATTTACAATGCTATGCCATATGTGGGCTATTGAACTTGTCATTCAGTTTTCTATTTTAAGAGCTTTAAAATCTATTTGTAAATGCCTGTCTTATACTGTATGAATGGTCAATCAGTTATGTATAATTACTTTAGGTGTGGGCTGTCTCAGTTTTAAAATTATCTGTGTATAAATTGCATTTAAAATTTTATTTAAGGGGAAAGAATATGCAGGGTAGTCATCAACAGTCTGAAAAGCTTCGATGAGCGCATCATGCGCTACAGTCTTTCGGATATAAAACCCAATAACTTGAGACAAATGAGATTGTTCTGATCCCCAAATTTAAATAAAATGTCAGTATATTATCTATATTTTATTCACTGCAACGTGTGAGCTAAAATCAACCATATACAAAGTTTATGTAGTGCGTTTTCACTTCTGCAAAATCTTTGATATCGCACAATGTTTTTGCTTAATGTGACACAGCATGGTAACTAATGTATATAGCAAAAAGTAATCCAGTCCCATATCAAGCAAGATAACAAACTGTAAGTCATGCAAAGATCCAATTTTTTACCTAATAGTTTTTGAAAAATTGGTGATTAGTATTTTATGTTGGCTGGAATGCTCCCCCTCCCTCTCTCCCCCTCCCTCTCTCCCCCTCCCTCCCTATCTCCCCCACCCTCCCTATCTCCCCCTCCCTCCCTCCCTCCCCATCTCCCCCACCCTCCCTCCCTCCCCCACCCTCCCTATCTCCCCCTCCCCCTCCCCTATCTCCCCCTCCCTCCCTATCTCCCCCTCCCTCCCTCCCTATCTCCCCCTCCCTCCCTATCTCCCCCCCCCTCCCTCCCTCCCTATCTCCCCCTCCCTCCCTCCCTATCTCCCCCCTCCCTCCCTCCCTCCCTATCTCCCCCTCCCTCCCCTCCCTATCTCCCCCTCCCTCCCTCCCTATCTCCCCCTCCCTCCCTCCCTATCTCCCCCTCCCTCCCTCCCTATCTCCCCCTCCCTCCCTCCCTATCTCCCCCTCCCTCCCTCCCTATCTCCCCCTCCCTCCCTCCCTATCTCCCCCTCCCTCCCTATCTCCCCCTCCCTCTCCCTCCCTATCTCCCCCTCCCTCTCCCTCCCTATCTCCCCCTCCCCCTCCCTCCCTATCTCCCCCTCCCTCCCTCCCTATCTCCCCCTCCCTCCCTCCCTATCTCCCCCTCCCTCCCTCCCTCCCTATCTCCCCCTCCCTCCCTCCCTCCCTCCCTCCCTATCTCCCCCTCCCTCCCTCCCTCCCTATCTCCCCCTCCCTCCCTCCCTCCCTCCCCTATCTCCCCCTCCCTCCCTCCCTCCCTCTCTATCTCCCCCTCCCTCCCTCCCTCCCTCTCTATCTCCCCCTCCCTCCCTCCCTCCCTCCCTATCTCCCCCTCCCTCCCTCCCTCCCTCCCTATCTCCCCCTCCCTCCCTCCCTCCCTCCCTATCTCCCCCTCCCTCCCTCCCTCCCTCCCTCTCTATCTCCCCCTCCCTCCCTCCCTCCCTATCTCCCCCTCCCTCCCTCCCTCCCTCCCTATCCCTCCCTCCCTCCCTATCTCCTCCCTCCCCCTCCCTCCCTCCCACCCCATCTCCCCCTCCCTCCCTCCCACCCCATCTCCCCCTCCCTCCCTCCCACCCCATCTCCCCCTCCCTCCCTCCCTCCCTATCTCCCCCTCCCTCCCTCCCTCCCTATCTCCCCCTCCATCCCTCCCTATCTCCCCATCCCTCCCTCCCTCCCTATCTCCCCCTCCATCCCTCCCCTATCTCCCCATCCCTCCCTCCCTATCTCCCATCCCTCCCCCCGTCCCTCTCGCTCGCCCCGTCCCCCCCACTCCCCCCCCCGCCCCCCCCACTCCCCCCCTGTCTCCCTCCCTCTCTCCCGCTCCCTCCCCCCTCCCCCCACACACAGGTACCAGCATGTAGTGAGCAGTACAGCCATAACAAAAGCCACCTCAACACTTAATGCAAGGAGCATGGCCCGTAGCAGCAAAACCATTGACAGAGCATTGTTTAAAAATGTGAAGTAAATTGGTCACAAACTTTTTGATATTTTTGGTAACAACATCAAATAGCATCTTGTTTTCATGTAGTAGTGTAGATTGGAATGAAAAAATCTTGTCTTGGTATTCTCTGTGTTTGATTATATGCTGAAATACGTGGACAGAGTTATAATAAATGGCCTCCTGCAGATGCAAAATTTTAACTCTCCCTGACCTTTGCAAAATGACATGAAAGAAGATAAATATTGATACTAAGACTAGAACAAACTGTCAGAGAAATGCAGCCTGCTGCCCAAGGCATGCTATGTTACTTTGTTTAGTAAATAGTGACTGAAAGTGCAAACTGTATTTAATTTGTTATGATTTGGATGTAAACGTATGAACTGTCAGATTTGTTATTAATCATGTCTCATCAGGGAATAGTGTAATAGGTCATTCTACATCACGCCTACATCAGGTATGTTCCTTTCTGTTTGAACACTGCTGCATTATGGTTTATTGGCTCACACACACCATGTACCTATGTGCACTGATAGTACTTTCACATAGACAATTTCAGATAGTTTGCAGTGAAAGTTTTCAATGTGATTATATTTGAAAGTGTATCTGAAGCTAGGTTGTATTCTGCTCTCTCTTTTGACTGATTTGTTTGTTGGTAGTAGTCATTTTCTGATTTTATAGTTGTTCATAAATGTCCATAAAAATTCACCATGTCACAGTTGCCTGGCTGAGACTTTGCATCATCTTTACTCATATAGTATCTTTGCCACACTTAAAATGTTGTAACCACAACAGGAAAGGGCCGTGGGTTTGCCGCAAACGAAACGCGGCGGGATCAAATGGGGAGCGGCCCGTGAACAAACAAGACGGACGAACGGAAATGGAAGGACAACAGACAACCGAACAAGACACCAAGATCTACAACAAAGTATTAAGCAATGGGGGTCACAAGAGATAACCTCACAAAATCAAAACAACGTCCACTCCGTAAATGGGAAGTAAGCACAAGCAACGTAAAAACAATGTCTGTAAAAAGAGATATCAACTGACTCAACGCGAATACCGGACTGCTTCACTGAGTGAGAGGCAGCCACCTAAATACACAACAGGGTATGTCGCTATTGGCTGCTGGGACCATGTGCTCCACAGTGGCTCTCACACGTTAGACTCAGGGCCAGGAGCGCGCGCAGCCATGGCTTAAGGCGCGACTGCTGCAGAGACCTCTAGTGATCATAGAATTCTGTGCCGTCTGGCGCGGATTCGAAACCCTCGGTGCTCAGTACCAGATAAAATTTCTGGGTTTCAATGCATGAGCCACGTATCATTAGCAGCCACATTCTGCTCATTGTGGTAATATTCATGTGTTGTTTTTAAAGTTGTCATACACACCAGTATTCCCCCATCATGTAATAGGATATCTTGTTTGAACAAAACCACATTTGTTTTGGCCAAAGTTGGTGATAAACAATGGCAAATACGAGATGGAGAAAAGAAGGCAGTGTACATTCTTAGCTGTTTAAAATATATAATCATATTTATCTTTGACAAGGTGCATATAAATTCATGAATTTATGTCAGTGAAAGGTTGCTACAACCTGAAAATGTGTGTTGTGTGTTAATTCTTGTTCAATGTTCTTTCTCCTACAATGTCTTTGCTTTCAGCTGAATATGTAACATAATGATGGGTTTTTATTTTTGCCAATTTATTCAGGTGTATCAGTTCATGGCTGAAAATAAATCTGACACTGTGGGAAAGTTACATGAAACTATAAAGCGACTGACATTTGCAAGAGATCAGCTGCAACTGGAAGTTCATAAACTGGAGGAAAAGCTCCAAGTGGAAGTAGCAGCTTCTCGTCATCATAGTGATGAGTCAGAGCGCTTGCGAAGTAAGTAGACCACTTTGACAGTCAAACCATCTTACCTCTGTCTCTGTTATTATGTGTAATTGACAGGAAGGTGTAGCTCTATACTCGTGAATGGCTTTTGAAGAGAATACACTCTTATCCCCTTAGATGGAAAAGTTTGTCTATGCTGAACTAATTCCCATTCCCAGTCATAGTATGCATTAAAGTACTAGTTCTTTTGGGACAGTTTTGTGTAATACACATTTGTGGGTGAACGAATAATTTGTCATATCTACAAGGGATGAGACGAGCTTTGGATCTGATTTGATCTGGGAGGTAGGAGGAGAAAATATGATAATGTTTGATGACAGCAAGGCATAAAATATGGTGAATTTGATGTATAAGAAAGCTAGAGCAACAGTGACAAAATTGGTTAGGAACTGTGCAAAAAATGGTTAAGGAAGAGGTTGTTGACCTTACTACAACAAGATAGATTATGAAAATCCTGTCAGTGGAAGTATGGTAAACAACCATAATAGGCATTAGGAGGGTGTTTTGGGAAGTATGTGGAAGTTTGGGGGGGGGGGGGGTTGGGGGGGGGGGGGGGGGTGGGGGGGGAGTTCAATATGAGAAATGATTGATATAAAATGTTTTGGTTGGATTTAGGGATTGAAGCTTGTATTGGGATCATGTTGGAGTTGTAGACTGGGATCTCTGCAGCAATGCATTTATCAGATAGCTGGCATTATCAGTCCAATAGTTAATAACTACAGTTCATCAATGCAGTGGAACGTAGCTTTCTCCAGGGGAGAATGGTCAGATCTGGATATGTTTTGAAGTTACATATTGTAGCCCTTGCAGCCATCATAAAATTAGTGTCACATGAAATTTTGTTGTGGAATATTGTCAAGATTATGAGATTTTGAACATGTAATTAATTACTAGCTGCAATACATCACACGTGTACACTAACTTAAAACTGGCAATATTAGGATGGCTACAGTGATCTAGCATACACCTAATCATAAAGAGTACATATATAGCAGAGGTATATGGGTCTTTGAAGTACAGACTCGTCTGTGTACACAGGTTTATGCCTTCAGAAAGCTCTAATAACTCAAAGTTTTAATCGCTATTTGCACTGGATGTGTGTGTGTGTGTGTGTGTGTGTGTGTGTGTGTGTGTGTGTTATCACACGGACCCTGTGCATCGAAGGCATTAATATTGAAAGCTGGTTCACTTATATAGAAAGCAGGACAGGTCATAATGTGTTGTTTAGAAACTCAGCCTGTACTGATGAGGTGCGTTTAACTACGTCTTGTGGACGAAATGTGGTTCATTATTTCTTTCTAGCTGTTTCTTTACTAACCAAAGTTGGTTACATACCATCTTTAGATTTTGAAGTTAGAAATGCCACAGCCCTGTACATAAAACTGCATAGTAAATATTACTATGTGTAATGTTCGTAGTGACCCACTATATATCATTTTCCGTAATATTGATAAATAAAGGATAATATGAGTAACTATATCGAGGCTGTGAAAAAGCACTATGTATATTTCTTCATTTTCATTTTCACTTTGTCATATGTGTTTACTTATTTATGTTAAGCATTCAGAACAACTTGATGAATGAGAATTATAAATAGGCCATTCTGTAATACCATACAGTAAAAAAAAGTAAATTCTGAGAATAAAATAAAGACAGTTCTAATCTCTCTATGAAAAAGAAGTCAGTAAACTTAGCATTTTTTCAAGTTGTATTATTTTTGTTTCAGAGCAACTTGTGGAAGTGCAGCAGTGTGTGAAGCAAGGACATAATGAGGCAGAAAAAATGAAGGATAGGCTGAATGCTCTTCAGGCTGAATTAGATGCACGTATAAATAGTGCAGAACTAATGTCTGACAATAAAGATAAAGAGGAGGTTCAGCAGCTATCCAACCGCTGCATGATCCTGGAAGCTGAAAATCTCAGGTCAATAAGTCCATGAGGTGTCATGATGGTAACATACTAAACTTGCTTTCAGGAGAGTATATAGCTGACTTCTGTATCTGTTTGGAGCCTATGCTCCATCTCTAATGACATTAATCATTCACAAGCCATTAATCCTTCCTTCCTTCCTTCCTCACCTTCATGTATCTCATGTAATGGACTTTGGTAATGTGGAAAGAAGTCAAGGCTGTTAATACAACAAAATTATTTAATATTATAAAATGTTATTGTGTTGCAGTGCTAGTGTTAATTATAAAGTAACCAGAAATATTATACTGAGAGTCACTATGAAAGAGAATAATTTGCAATACAGAATTTCTTTAATTTTAACTCGGCAATTTTACCCTTGTAAGATACTTAACATACAATGGTGGTTTGGTACAGGCATGAGTAGACATGTATTTGACTTATTTGTGCACTGATAGATGTTAATGCCTTCAAGTCTTTGTAGAGGTTCTTCTTGATTCTATATTTCATTCATGATATTACAGTAATTTTTGAGAAAAGAGCAATGTTGGTAACAACAAACGAAATTAATGAATATGTATGTGGGGGTACAAATAGGCTTAGATGATGTCAGTAATACACCATTTTATTTCCCAAGTTTATACACAGGGCACTTACAACTAGCTGTCCAGCACTGTTACCAATGAGGTACAGACTGGTCTTCCTGCAGGTAGTCTGCCATAGTACCAGGTACATACCTGCCCTAATGTTGCCAGTTCCCCAGTGTGGAGTATGTGATGTTCAGTTCACCATATATGCTTGTGAAATAATTGTCAAGAGACACAGTTTTTTTTTGCAGAGATCTCTGCAGATGTTCTTAGAATGTACTTAGAATGTATGATCCGTGTAAGACACTTTCCTTAAGAAAAAATATTTCTGTAACTCCTTAGTCAGTGGAAACTTGCACTGGAAACTATTTCCTTCATTTTTCGAATGTAGATGAACTAAAGTATTTCATTAATTATAGTGGGAGTTTTTCAGGTACATTATTGTTCTATTCATAATCCCAAAAATTTATTCTGCCTGCTTCTTGTGTGTCACTGTTTAAGCAGACTATTTTATAGCTTGTGGAATTCCTTGAGAAACAATGAACTGTATTTACTAAATTTTGTCACAGTTTTGATCTGAACTATCTGTTGTTTTCAAACTTTCCACTAGCTGCCACTCCAGTAAGAGGCCTGGTACTACATTTTAGTCCTGTACTCGAATCATCAGCAGCAAAAAGAACAAATTTTTCTCTTATGACATTGCAGTTGGAATGGCAGCTTTAAACTCGCTGCTCAGATGTGTAGCTCTCAAAGAAAGTATACAACAAAGATTCACTGGGATGCAGATGCAGGGGCAGAGATGGGGGTGATCCAAACAAAAGTGTGTTCACTGTTTGTAATTCAATAATTTCAAAAGAAAGCTACTATCTCAAGCAGAAGTTTAGTGTAACTTTTAAATTTTTCGTGAGTAGGCACTTCGCACTACATTTATGGTAGAGGTGGTGTGGTGTACCAGTACAGTGGAAGACCATCAAGTAGCAACAATGACTGAGGTGAGGTTACCATTTATGGAACTCGGGCTGTATTGAAGTCATATTGGAAGTACGAGAACAGTCACGAGATGTAACGGTAATGGCAGAGTAACTTTGGAAGACATCAAATAATTGCCCATATTGGTGAAAATTTCAAAGTTGACATAAGTGTTAAGGATATGCAGAAGGCAAGATCCAGCTAAACTTCCTCACTCACCCCTCTTCCCTGTTGAATCGCAACTCTTTTTGTATGTGCATGGCGAGCATGCCATTGTTGTACTTTTTCCTTTCCTGTGCCATTTTTTAAATAGAAAAGTGCAAGCAATGGAGGGAATGTTGCCCACTACTGACAAGGAAGACTTCCATTGTACCCCCCTCAGATTTAGTGGTAAGATGGCGCAGTGGATAGCCCATCAAACACTGAACACAAAGCAAGCATGAAAACAGGAAGAAGGTGTACTGAATTGTGGGGGGAAAAAAGCAAAATAGAAACAGTGAACAGTCCAAGCCTCAGAATTTTAATATGGAGGGAAAAGGGATTGCCGCGCTGTCACGGTTAAGTGGTCATGGTGCTGGACTGTAAAGTGTACAAGCCATTTTCAAACCTTCTTCGGGCCATTTTTCTATTTCCACACTATTATGAACTGTCCATCCCATCATTGAAATGTTTGTTCTCTTTCCATAGTCTTGGTAGTTGTCATACTATACATTGGTTATAGAATATGAGCCCTGTGGTAAGAATATGTTATTGTTGCAAGCAAACTTAATGCATAGTGAGAGCAGGTGAGATACCTCATACTTGGCTCATAAAAATGAAAACAACAAAGAAACAGGTGTGAACTATGTTACAATAAAGGAATTCAAGAGTCAAAACTTCCAAAAGGGAACACAACTTCAAAAACACTAAAAACATATGTTTTGACAGAGCACAGGTAAACTGTGTGATTGTGAAACAGTTGCATTAATTTGTTGCAGCTTACGTGACAAACTATTATGTTTTCATTCCCTTGGGAGTGATCACATTCACATTCATACAAACACCCAACTCTGGCGAGGAGCCATATATCACTCACTTATGAGGCATACAAGTTGTTGCGTCAGTAAGAGATTCCCTTCATATGACACACGTTCTGTCACTAATGCCGTGTATGACGCACCCAACTTTTTTTCAGTTTAGGATTCGGTTCACTTGCCACCTTGTCATCAAACATTTGCTGTTCCCATTCAAAAGAGATTTCCTTTCGGCTGCTAATAGAGTAGTTCTGCAGAATCTGCCAGGCACTTTATTGTGAATTGCAGAGTAATCATGTAGATGTAGAATCGACTGTCATTATAGGTCCCTTTCTTACACCTTGCTGTTGCAAAACGATGTTACATCAGAATATTGACACAAACTTGAATGCAACTAAAAACGGAAAAAAAGGCACGAGGGAGGTTTGAACACGGCTCACCTGCCTGATAGTCCATCACCGTGACCACTTACTCACGATGCAGCTGCCCTGTCGAGCCCTCTTTATTGCATTTCATGCCCTTGGACCATTCACTGTTTCTATTTTGCTTTTTTTCAAAATTCTTTAGACCCCCTTCCTGTTTTCATGCTTGATGTGTGTTCAGTTTTTGGTGGGCTGTCCACTGAGCCCTCTTACCACTAAATCTGAGGGGGGTGTGATGGGGAGCTTCCCTTGTCAGTATGGTAGCCAGTCCATATGAGTGAGTTGGAAGGTACCCATACAGTTGCAAGCCCCGTGACTATGCAGGGAATGCAGTATTGATGCCCGAGGTATTGCCTCTCGGGATCATGATGAGTAATAGGTGCCTGTCCATTTGGGGCCACCGAGATTGTTATGGCTCGGTGGTAGCCATGAAGTAGAGCCATTGTTTGGACTGTGCACCATCATGGTATATATCACGTTCAGTCAAATCTGAAGTTACCATCCAGTATGCATGAGGCTCTGGCAATCCCTTCAGACTAACCTGACTGATTCAGTGCAGACCATTACAATCCCAAGAACTTTCCCTCCATGGCCACTCCAGGAGACAAAAGCAAAATCAAGCAAACTGCAGAAACCTATTCCCCTCAGTGCCTTGTTTGCACCTGGACTGATGGAGGGTCCTTTCTATCTACTAAACCTATGCATTGGGAGAAAACTCCTCCCTCAGTAAACTATGAAGTGAAGTGAAGTGCTTGTCTTAAATTGAAACGACAAATCCTGCCCAGTCCTGTTACCCTCTTGCAAGAAATTTGGTGACCTATCTGTTGCTGTAGCACCCCATAAGAGCCTGAACATGGCACAGGGTTTAATTTTTACCCAGGACTTACACTGTAGAGGAATGAGGAATTGTGCAAAAACTTGGATTAGCAAGGAGGCGCACTTTATATCATGTACTTAGAGTCCTGCCAGACAACTATGTTGTCACTAGAGAATTCATCCTCACTATTGAGAGGGGATTGACTTCCTAAGAATGCTAATATCTGGTATACTGTAGTTATGCAAAGCCACGTTTCCCACCCTCAATGCAGTGCTTTAACCCGTTAAGTGGGTAGTTTGTGCACGTGCGCCTCTTCCGCAGTGGGTAAGATGCACCAGCATGTGGTGGTGCTGCGTAGTGTTCTTGCGCATAAAAGTTTTCCTTCACGTTTTCGTTGTTGAATTTAAATTGATATTGGATGGAAATGAATAAAATATATTGCAGAAGTTAACAAAACTATATTTTTACAATATTACAAGTCATTTTCAGTGTGAAATGCTTCAAAACAAGGTGCTGCACACAACAAAACTTCACATTCTGCGCACCGGTATGAAGTCTCTTTGCGAAGGCCTTTTCTCGTGCACACCACACACCTCCTTGTTGGTCTTTCCTTCATTGTGGGTGGCAGAAGGTCTGGAAAATGCCTGGCTGTAAGGTGTGTTGCTTTCGGTGTTCGAGGTGGGTGTCCTACTGATGTCCCTTGTTGTGGTGAAGATATGGTCAGCTGTTCGCCAAGACTAATTGTGAAGCTCATTCTACTTTGTTTGCCACCATGCTTCTTGTACAGAATGTATGCATTGAACCATGCAATGTCCAACAAGTGACGGAAACGATTCTGATAATATTTTTTCAGTCTGCATCCTGGCCATCTGGTAGCTTTGTAACAGAATCGCACGCCCTCCCCCCCCCCCCCCCCCCCCCCCCATATTCTTGTTATAGTCAGCAAAAACATGCGGCTTTTGAAGGGTTCCATTCTTCGAGTTTACATTTAAAAATGTATCGTCACAGAAGGTGCTGACCATAAAAACGTCTCTTTTGTCCTTCCATTTCATTACCATCTGCTTGCGTCTGTACCCTGTTATATACTCTCCTTTCTTCAGTTTTTCCTTTTTTACGTAGTCAGCGAACCCCTCCCTGTCTTGCCACATTGTGCCGACAATGTTGGTGTTATTGCTGGTTAGTTTATCCACCAAATCTGGACTGGTGTACCAGTTGTCAAGATAAATTCAGTGGTCTTTCCTGAGTAGATCGCGTTCAAGCTCCAGAACAATTCGAGAGGTTATCTTTTCAACTGGATGGTGTCTACCACAATTACTGTCCTATCAGTGTGAACAATATAGTCCCATACGTACCTGGAGCTGCTGTCACAGAGTTCGTACAATTTTATGCCAAATCTGCTACGCTTTGATGTTATATATTGCCTCCCTCCAAGCCTTCATTTCTGTAGCAACGACAATTCATCAGTGGTGATGTTCCTTTCTGGTGCGCATACTAATCTGAATTTACGCCGCTGATGCTCCATAATGGGGTGAATTTTGAACAGTTTTCTGCTGATAGTGCCTAGTGGGTCATACAAGGTATTGTCAGCAAAGTGGAGGAATTTTAATAAGAGATGAAACTGCTTTTCACTCATCAGTTTCCTGAAGAACTCATGTGTAGTGTCCTGCCAACTGCAAACCCTGGGGTGTACTGGTAAATTGGAATGAGAAGCTAGGAACTGTTCTGCATATAAGTTTGTCTGTTTAGCTATTATTGTGCACAAAGCATCATCCACAAAACAACTCATCATATCACATTGTTTCAGAGGCACAACTATAACACTACTACCACTGAACAATTATTGATTACAAACTGAATAGCATGCACAAATGCTCTAGGTACCGTCTTCTGCAGTAGTGTCTTGTTGTCAGATGTTTCTGAATTGAAGTCACTTTCACTAGCCTCAGCATCCGTGTCTTGAAAAACTTTCAGAACTGTCACTGAAATTATCATCACTTTCTAGAAGCAGCTGCTCCTCCTAGAGAAGCTATTACATACAACAGTCTCTTCATTCGTTTTGCAGCATTTCAGCTCTACTGGTAGCAATCTTTGTCTATTCAACATCTGTCAATGGTGTTGCACTGATAAATAGTCATTGGACAGTAACTGTTGTTGGTATTAGGATATCTATGGAAGACTGGAATTTATTTAAAAATTTGACCAGAGGTTGTGCTGGTCAGCATGGATTATTAGTGTGGTAATTTGATGCAGGTTACTTATTAAGTTCATATTCTTGTGTGGAGTTTAAAGAGTGTGCAGTGCCATGAATCTCGGTTGTTTTAACAAATATTCTGTGTCATTGTTTCAGGTTAAGAGCGGAGTGTGTGAAGTTGAACAAACAGTGCAGTGACCAGCTTCAAATTCAGGAAGAATTGGAAGCACTGAAATCACATTTGTCAAGTCATCCTATTGGTAACTCCTTAGAAGAAGTGGATGAACTTAAGAACCAGAGGTCAAAAATGACTGAGAAGGTAGTAGTTCTTTTGTGATAATTGTTATGTGATATCTTTAGTAACATAGAAAGCCTAAAGGCTTCCAGAAAATAAGGACTGCTACTGTAAAATATTTTCTTTCAACAGTCTCATATTTTAGACATGTAGAATTGTAATTCTTATCAGTACATAAAAATTAATGTTATTCCTCAAAAGACAACTGCTGAAATATGCTGACTAAACTGATTCATTTGTAACCTTTTCAAAAGGAAACTTAAGGTTTTGTTTTCTTGGAACCCAATTTTAATTAGTTACTTTTGATTTATAGTTATAGTATCATTTGAAAGTTTAAAAAATTGTGGTGTACGAATTACATTGTGCAGTGACAGAGCTGTGCAAAATAGTGAATCTAGTTACCTTTAGTTAACAAATGGCTCATAACAATAGGGGCTGTATATGAATAAGCAAGAGTGGCTGTAATAGTTTATCCCCCACTCATGCTGCATGCAGCAATGTAGTGCCCAAGAAACTGGGCTCCAAATTATATCCCTGTGTAGCCAACCAGAATAAGTTTAATTTGCCAGATTGATTCCATAGAATAGGTATACCCAGTTTGTCCCCCCCCCCCCCCCCCATCTTTGTGCAGTCTGTGTCCATACTCAGTTTCTAATTGTGTTGGTGGAGGATTGTTAAACTACTAAACTCCATCCTTTCCCCACCAATATATGCAGTAGTTAAAAATATGTACAAACTCTGTGTTATAGTTGGTTTAACCTTTGAAACCATGCTAGATAAAACTGGTTGTTTTAAGCCAGTGTGAGTGAAGGTTTCTAAGGAGTGAGATAATGCAAGATGGCCTTCAGAGACAGCATAGTCCTCAGTCTATTAGCCGTATTGTCATATTATAAACAAAACAAAACAAAATCGAAATGTAATGAGTAGGCACCCAAATCACAAAGCAAGCTTAATAAATCCATTTTTATAGCAAATAATATAAATAAAACCTATAGAAATCCACTATATTCTGGTGTGTTGTTAAACTAAATTCCTTGTTCCATTTTCTAAAAGTTAATTGAACATTATTGCATCACTTTTCAGTTCTGCTAAGTTTATTGTTTCTGCTGTGATGTTCCATGGAGACTATTCTTTGGTCAGCTTCACAATGTATAGCAAAAGTTGAGTAGCTCATTACAAAATTCAGAATAAGCTACAGTTCGCAAGATGGTTTGTAGTGGGACACCTTGACACCTGTCTGCATAATGTACACTATGTGATCAAAAGTACCCGGACACCTGGCTGAAAATGAGTTAAAAGTTTGTGGTGCCCTCCATCAGTAATGCTGGAATTCAATATGGTGCTGGGCCACCTCTAGCCTCAGTGACAGCTTCCACTCTCGGAGGCATACGTTTAATCAGGTGCTGGAAGGTTTCCTGGTGAATGGCAGTCCATTCTTCATGGAGTGCTGCACCAAGGAGAGGTATCGATGTCAGTTGGTGAGGCCTGGCACGAAATCGGCATTCTAAAACATCCCAAAGGTGTTCCTATAGGATTCGGGTCAGGACTCTGTGCAGGCCAGTCCATTACAGGGATGTTATTGTCGCGTAACCATTCCGCCACAGGCTGTGCATTATCAACAAGTGCTTCATCATGTTGAAAGACGCAGTCACCATCCCCAAATTGCTCTTTAACAGTGGGAATTGAGAAAGTGCTTAAAACATCAATGTAGGCCTGTGCTGTGATAGTGCCGTGGAAAACAATAAGGCGTACAAGGCCTCTCCATGAAAAACACAACCACACCATAACACCACCGCCTCCAAATTTTACTGTTGGAACTACACCCGCTGGCAGATGACATTCACTGGGCACTTGCCATACCCCCAACCTGTCATCTGATTGCCACATTGTGTACCGTGATTCGTCACCACACACAACGTTTTTCCACTGTTTAATCGTCCAGTGTTTACAGCAATCAAGGCATTGCTTGGCATTTACCGGTGTGATGTGTGGCTTACGTGCAGCCGCTTGACCATGAAATCAAAGTTTTCGCACCTCCCGCCTAACTGTCATAGTACTTGTAGTGGATCCTGATGCAGTTTGGAATTCCTGTGTGATGGTCTGGTTAGATGTCTGTCTATTACACATTACGACCCTCTTCAACTGTCAACAGTCTCTGTCAGCCACCAGATGAGTTCGGCCTGTAAGCTTGTGTGCTGTACATGTCCCTTCATGTTTCCACTTCAGTATCACATAGGAAACAGTGGACATAAGGATGTTTAGGAATGTGGAAATCTCGCATACAGATGTATGACACAAGTGACACTCAATCACCTGACTACATTAGAAGTCATTATAAGTCCATGAGTTCCACGGAACGCCCCATTCTGCTCTCTCACGATATCTAATGACTACTGAGGTAACTGATACGGAGTTCCTGGCTGCACCTAATGTGAAAAACGTATATTTTTGGGGGTGTCCGGATACTTTGGGTCACATCGTGTATATGAAACATTCAGACTTTCGTAGTCCTGTGAATGGGAAACGTTGGCACATAAATTGTACAGTCTGTAAAATTTTGTCAAATGACCATCAACTGTTTTTGAAATTGGCGTATGTGGGGAGAAAGAGTAGGCACTTTTATGATGAAGTAAAAAAATTGCTTACACCCTGACTCACAAAATGATAATTACATCAAAAGTTTACTCGAACTATACTTTGTAATTGGATAGATAGAAAATTACTCACCAATCAGCAGCAGGAGAACACAAACATAAAAGGTATTATAGTTTGCATGCTTTTGGAGCCAGTGTCTCTCCTTCCTGGCAGAAGGGTTGAAAGGGAAGGTAGAGGAGTGAAGGAAAAGAACTGGTGATGCTTAGGAAAAAGGGTAAAATTTGATAAAGTCATTCAGAACACCAGGTCAGGAGAGACTTAACGGACAAGATGAGAAGGAAAGACCTTACCAGTCCTTTTCCTTCACCCCTCTTCCTTTCCCCTAAACACTTCTGCCAGAGGAAGGAACCACTGGCTCCAAAAGCAAGCAAACTTTAATAACTTTTATGTGTGTGCTCTCCTGCCACCGCTTGGAGAGTAGATTTTTTTATCCATCAGATTACATTATCTTTTCAAGAACTGATTATTTTCATTGATATGGAACTATACTTAGATTGAGCATAAAGTTAGTAGGAAAATATATGGCTTCAGAAGTGTCTTTAATAATGGAAAAAGTTGAAATATTGGCAAGAAACATTTAAAAGTTAAGCATGAAATAAAGATTTTTTACATTTTGTAGTGTTAATATAACTATAGTCTGCAGTGTACTATTTACTCGAAGGCTTTTTGCATAATCAACTGTATTCTAACATGAATGTAACATATTAAAACATTTAATTAAAATGTTTCTTTTTTGCTTTCTAGGTGAATTGTCTTGAGGAAGAACTTGTGCTTGTGAAAGAGAGGTATGCAAAATGCAATGATGAACAAACTCGTCTGATAAAAGAACTTGAAATACTGAAACAAGACAGTGGTAGTTTGCTTAATCAGACATATGCTGTGAGTAATTTGCCTAATTTTGCTTGTTCTTAAGTTAACGTTGAAGTTAATTTATCATTTTGGTAATACTCGCACTGATGTGTGTGACATATCTTGTTAATGCTGGAATTCTACTCATTTTTAACACCTTTTTTGATTATATATTCATTTGCTGTAAGTTATTTCGATGCTTGTCTGTTACAAGTCAGAAATATTTTCACTGGGAAAGCTTCACAGTCTTCATGTGTTTTCTACAGAATACTCTTGATACTAATACATGTGTAGAAAGTATATTTTGTAGTGATACAGTATGTAAAACTAGACACACCAGTGGATTACTTCAAAAAGTGGGCCACAGCCATCTTCATTTGAACTATCATAATTGACTTCATTTTATCTGCTCCTCCCAATCCACTCCCACCACTTGTATTTTGCTATGAAGTGTAAGTGCTTGTAGGTGGGTCTTTTGTGAAATCCTGAAATAAGTCGCCGTCATGCACTTCTTACAGACGAATAAAATATTATGTATGTAAAGGGCTGGAAGTTGTAATGATAGAGCATTTACATGTGTAGGAAAATCAGGATCAAAATTCCACGTGTTGGAAGTTCAATTGATTTACGAAAGCCATTGCCAGTGGCCAAGATTGATGCCATTGTGCAGTTTGCGCCATACTCTGACTCAAACATTAAACTTAAAGCACATGGGTTGAGTTAGAAGAGTTATTGTAAAACTTATTTACAGTCTTCTATGGGCCATTGAGGTGAGGGGTGTCTTGCAGTTAGACTTCACAGAGGCACTCCAGTGCATTTGTCACTCTCATACCCTATGAAGTATTTAATTTCCTCCTCTCTGTCACATTTTCTGGCTTTTTACACTTTATGGTATTCATGACTGCCCATACTTAATTAATATCCTCTATTCTATCTGCTCCCCCCAATCCATAAGCATATGTTTACACCGAGCGAGGTGGCGCAGTGGTTAGCACACTGGACTCGCATTCGGGAGGACGACGGTTCAATCCCGCGTCCGGCCATCCTGATTTAGGTTTTCCGTGATTTCCCTAAATCGCTCCAGGCAAATGCCGGGATGGTTCCTCTGAAAGGGCACGGCCAACTTCCTTCCCCGTCCTTCCCTGATCCGACGAGACCGATGACCTCGCAGTTTGGTCTCTTCCCACAAACAACCCAACCCATATGTTTACAAAACAAAATTCACACAAATGCAACAACATACCAGTGCACTTGAGTCTTTGGTGCCAAGCTATTTATTGGTGCCAAAATGGCCTAAGATACATGCCACCTAGTGCAACGTAGTAGTCAGCCATGGACCTAGCATTGTAGAACAGAGAAAGGCATATGTTTGTCTGCTAGCTTAAATTGAAAAGTTGATGTAGTGCAGAAGCTTTTAACATGGCAGTTTTAGGTGGGGGTTGTACTGAATTGTGGTTGCATCAAATACTGCTAGACGTCAGACCTGAACTACCTCATTTACAACACACTGCCCACCTCAGCAAGCAGCTGTGCAGTATCCATTCGTATACGCATTGTTTTCTTTCCTTATGTTGAAATGAGTGAAAAGACTAAGGCTGGTCGATCTTTGATTTCAATTATGACCCTCACAACACCAGAAGGAATCGGCAATCCCTGTGACCACGTCAGTTCTGCTTATGCAGAACACGAGTTTAAGCTGCTGCCATGGCAGAGGGAGGTGAGGATTGTTTCCCCACACCGTTCCTCATCTGTTTGGTGGTCAAAATTTTAGTTTGTATGTGCCTGCAGCCATTTGCCAGTATATAGTTTCCGCTCACTGCACTATAGCAACTGGAAAACAGAACCTGTTAGCATATTTTGACCGCGCCGAATTTCTTCTTGTAATGTGTGAATAGTTATTTTCAGTTCTTCTGCTATTCTAAGCTCTTTGTCAGCTCTATATATAGTGTCGTCAAGTATAGGTAGCATAGCTTTGAGTGCCCACACAAGATTAGAATTAATATGCTGCAGATTATGTAAGAATAAAATTGGGCTGGGAAAAATATAATAATATCAAGAAACATTTTAGATCAGAGATGCTTTCAGTTTATCAACAGGAAAATAATGCTGCTCCTCAACAAAATGATCATTTGTTGAAAGCTTCAATACAGGAAAAAGAAGAAAACAGAGGCAGTTTCAGAAAATAAACTGTTGAAGTTTTTGCAAAAGCAAACATTCCAGTCAAAAAGTTCCCCAATCATCGCTCTTTTTAACAGTCCATTTCAAAACTCTAAGGCTTTGTCTTCACACATGTAGCATGACAAGCTTTTAAATTTGTGCAGCATTTTACAAACAACAAATGTCAGGTGCTGGTCCCTAATTACATGTAATATTTTCAGTTACAAAAATATTTTAGCCCCCTCACAGTGACATCAGTGGTGTGATGTAGTTGAAGAACTATGTAAAAAATCCCATATTTTTATGTTTTTTTAACATATAGTACATCAGATGGAGAAGACAAGTAAGAAAATTAAATGAACAGAGGAAGAATTATACTATTCAATAATATGAGGAGATATTAATTTTTGTGTTGCAGCAAAGAAGTGACTATCAAATAATGAATAGCAATAAGAAATTCCAACCCAGTATATTTTGAATATATCATCTAGGATTCTTGGTACCCAACCACACTTACCATGGCGATAAGAGAGGAGGAGCAACAGCAGTTGTTGTTGTTGTTGTTGTTGTAGGTGGTAGGTTGTACTGGTGGTAGTTGTAGGAGGGAGAGGAGAAAAGGTAAGGAATAATTGATATCTTATGAGCATGAGTAAATACGAAGTTTGAAATAAAAAATAAATTTAAAGAAAGAGCAAACCACTCCCTCATCCCCTCTTGAACCAGAAAATAAAGTTAGCAGATGAGCAGTGTTAAATGCTAGATTGTCATGTTTCTTCCATGGGAGGAAGATGGGGAAATGTGCAGTGAGGCACAAGCTAGAAATGCAGTTGCTTTCTCACCTTTTTTGATTGAGTGTGGAAAGGAAGAGGAGTGAAAAAGGGGGGGGGGGGTGATATATATATATATATATATATATATATATATATATATATATATATATATATATATATATATATATGCGCTCTACAAGGAAAACTTTCACTGGAAGCTGGACATAGAAGAGTCATTGGCTTCAACTGACAATAGCTCAAGAAATACACAAAGTGCTTGAACTTTAAAAAAAGAAGCTACTGCTCGAACTGAAGAGCAATCATCTCATTAGAGATTTAAAATAGCTGCAGAAGTAAATAAATAGCATATCATCTGATAGAGATGGAGGAAACAGAAAGTGGTGCAAAACTGAAAGAAATGAAGAAGTATGCTCATCAGGCAATGGAAATCGATGTGAGAACAACAGATATTGATATAACCAAAATACATGGTTCAAGAGGAAATTCCCTTGCTTGTAGGGAAGGTAATCAACATAAATTTGTCTGGTATGCTTACAATAGTATCAGCAATAGCTGATCATTGTCTAGTCATTCAAGAAGACAGTAAGGAGTTTTACTTCACTGTATAGATATACTCTGAATTTTCTGCTACACAGAGCAGTATCTGGGGTGTGTGTTCCACAGTGGAAAGTATTTGTATCTAACCTGATCGTATCAGAACATAGCTGTCCCACAGAGGATACCTAGATCCTGACAAACTTATGATTTGTTCTTTATTTAGTCAAATTAATGACTAACACACAATCCAGGATAAGTATGAAAGAAATGCAAACAGTTGAAAAGATGGTGATACTGTTGATACAGTTAATAAAGGATACAAATGAAATAGTAAGAAAGTCTCCAGCCACTAATTTACATTTTCATCAACTGTTTTTATGCAATGGCAGTATATATGGAAAATTCGCATTTGGTATTTTTCAAGATAAATTAAAATGAACTGTAATGTCATAATTTTCCATTTTTGTATTAAATGATTGCAATAATAACATTGAATGGTTGCCAAAATAAAATTGTGGAAAACAGTTGTTGCATAGAGAACTATTACAAAGTATCTATTAATTTAGTCACACATAAGATTTGTGTGAGTCATAAACAATGAAATGGATATATCATTCTGATGTTACTGTCCTGTTAAAAGGTGTATTCACTAAAAATAATATTGGTTGCAAACCGTGAAATGTATGCACAAAAAATTAATCGAAGTGTGAAAAGCTTCCGTACTTTAACATGTGAAAATGTAAAATCAGAATGTTAAACCACTTTTGCGCAGAAAGAGTTATGATTGTTACCTGGAAAGCTCTGAAGTGCTTAAGAGATATGAGCTACAAGAGACATGAATTTATCATCATGAATTGCATAGGACAGTTCTTGGCAGTAATGTTACTACAGGAAGGAGGAGAGTGTTGGACAAATTGTGATACTTTTTGGTGTTTCAAGAAATTATTACTGTTTCTAAGCTAAGTCCTGTTATATGATTGTTGGCAAAAGCAGAAACTGGAGTTGAAGTGACTAATGGGTAGCTGTGTAAGGAGTATATCTTTTGTATGCATATCTTTTCTTTTCTGTTCTTTTATTTCCCGTTTCTGCTTTCCAACTTGCCACTTAATATTTTTTCGTGCTTTAGTACAGCTTTATTTGCTTGCATTTTCTTTTGTGTTTGTGTATATGTAAGTGTTCTCTTTTGTTAATTATTTTCTTGTTAATGTTTTATTTTTATTTCAATATTTCTCTCATTTCTGTTGCCATTTGCAGGTGCCTGTTCACTTATTTGTTTCCATGGCCTTCGCTGTTATGGCTATTGTGATGGTCATTAACCAGTTGGTGTGACCACAGTTATTAGACCCTTCATCCTATCCTAAATAATCCATTATCTTTATCACCATTACAGCAATACTCTAGGCCAGCTTCTAGCTTAAGTCTGCCAGTCCACATTGAAGGTAAAATTTTATTTATTGACCATGGCGTTCTTATGTAACTGCCAATGTGTGATGACATCCCATTATTTCCCATACAAACTGAATGCTATTTGCGTGCCTTCTTCACATAACAAGTGGTGTGGACTTCTAAAGTGCTTGGGTACCTGTATCTTTATTCTTCAAATAGCTTTCCTTACAATCAAGCTTTTAATATATTGCATTATAAAACAGTGTTTTTGGCTTGTTAGATAGTTATTTGTAGATTAGCAGTATTTGGATATATATTAGTGTAATTTGAGTAGTACTTACTTAACAGAAACTAAAGTTATTGAGTCTCCAACTCTATTCAACAGTATCTATTTCCCTACCAGAAAAACATACTTTTATGTGGACACATTAGATGTTTCTGATAACAGTTCAGCTACCAATATGTGATACTTATTGCTGAATGTATTGTGGAAGCTAGTTATTTCCCTAGTAGATGGAGTTAATTCGTGGTTTACTGTAAAGTACCAAATCTGATCAGTCTCGGCAGTCACTTGCGGCAAAACACTGCTTGACAGAAAGAAATATCTCTGGGTGATTACGCATGGTCATATACCACAGTTTTCTCGTTGATACATTATGCTAATCGTAAGTGTGGGTGGTCCTACACAGCGTAAGGGGCATGGTCATTAAAGACAGTGTCCCATAAATTTTCAAAAATATCTACAGACAAGTGCCGACATTACTTTATGTTCAAAATGTTTTAAGCATTCTGTCACACGTCGTACCAGAATACTGGTTAAAGATATCTTTTTGTCCGTTTACATTTGTTCACAGTATGGGAATTGGATGTACCAATGAAAATACATTGAAGAGCCAAAGAAACTGGTAAACCTGCCTAATATTGTGTAGGGCCCTGTGAACACACAGAAGTGCCACAATACGACGTGGCGTGGACTCGGCGCATGTCTGAAGTAGTGCTGGAGGAAATTGACACTATGAATCCTGCTGCAGGGCTGTCCAAAAATCTGTAAGAGTACGAGGGAGTGGAGATCTCTTCTGAACAGCACAATACAAGACATCCCAGATATGCTCAATAATGTTCATGTCTGGGGAGTTTGGTGGCCAGCGGAAGTAGCAGAAGAGTGTTCCTGGAGCCATTCTAGATGTGTGGGGTGTCACAGTGTTCTGCTGGAATAGCCCAAGTCCATCGGAATACACAATGGACATGAATGGATTCAGGTGTTCAGACAGGATGCTTAAGTATGTCACCTGTCAGAGTCATATTTAGGTGTATCAGGGGTCCCATATCACTCCAACTGCACACGCCCCACACTGATACAGAGCCTCCACCAGCTTGAACAGTCCCCTGCTAAGATGAAGGGTCCATGGCTTCATGTGGTTGTCTCCATACCTGTACACATCTATCCACTCAATACAATTTGAAACGACTCGTCCAACCACGCAACCTGTTTCCAGTCATCAACAGTCCAATGTCGGTGTTGACAGCCCCAGGCGAAACGTAAAGTTTTGTGTCATGCAGTCATCAAGGGTACACAAGTGGGCTTTCAACTCTGAAAGCTCATATTGGTGATGTTTTGTTGAATGGTTTGCACGCCAACACTTGTTGGTGGCCCAGCATTGAAATATGCAGCAATTTTTGGAAGGGTTGCACTTCTGCCATGTTGAACAATTCTCTTCAGGTGTCATTGGTCGTGTTCTTGCAGGATCTTTTTCCGGCCGCAGCGATGTCGGAGATTTGATGTTTTACCAGACTCCTGATATTCACAGTACACTTGTGAAATGGTCATATGGGAAAATCCCCACTTCTTCACTACCTTGGAGATGCTGTATCCCATCGCTCATGCGCTGACTGTAACACCACGTTCAAACTCACTTAAACCTTGATAACCTGCCATTGTAGCTTGATAACCGGCCATTGTAGCAGCAGCAACCAATCTAACAACAGCAACAAACATTTGTTGTCCTATATAGGGATTGCCGACTGCAGTGCTGTATTCTACCTGTTTACATATCTCTGTATTTGAACACGCCTGCCTATACCAGTTTCTTTGACACTTCATTGTATTTACAGCCGAGATATCTGCAGTGGTCTCTATAAAATTTACCTAAGAGTCTGGCCTCACAGAAGCCCTTCTGTGTGGTTATGAGTTTCTGTTTGCAAGAAATGATTAATGTGAAAGGTGGTGGTGGTGGTGGTGGTGGTGGTGGTGGTGGTGGTGGTGGTGGTGAAAATAGCTTCCTGTCTATTCAAGTTTGTAGTGCATGTCATTTCCCCTCCTCCCCTGCCTAAAAAAAATAGAAAAAAATATCATCATACTGATTATAAAATCATTATGTTCAGAATGAGACTATGTTAGTACTGAGGATCTGTTGTAGTGTGTCTAAACAGTTGTTCTAAAATTGTCCATCTTAAGGAACAGAGGTAGCATTTGTTAAGGTAACTGTTACAAATGTTTTAGCATACAACCACTAATTTTAGGAAAACAATCCACAGCAACATGTTTTGGGAGTCAACCTGCTATCACCTGTATGTCTTAAGTTAATCCTGTATGAAATGCATGTCAAAAGCAGTCAAGGTCAAAGTATAAACACAAAAAAAAAAAAATTATTTGGACATGACGTTGTTGTCTTACTTCAAAAATGGCAGCACGAGATTCCCCGCTCCCCTTATCTGTGTTACAACACATCCTCCAAAGTGTTGTTTCCGTAATGGGCTAAAAACCAGTTATTTCAGCAGCCTCTCCATGCACCAGTAGTAAATATATGTATGGCAGTGACAGAGTGTGCTGAGCCATTAGCCATTCCATAACATTCTAAGTATGATACATGGGTATGGAGGGAACCGCAGTATAGGTTATCTGTGCAAAACCTTTCACATTTATTTTACTAAAACCATCCATAAAAAGATCTAAAAACCCATTGAAGAAGGCATTACCATTCTCACTAGTTTGTACATAAAGTACATTATCAAACATAACCAGGTGAATTAATGTTTGAAGCTCCTCGGGTAAGTAAAGTTTTTTTATCCACGTGTATCATCTTGAAGTCCTCTTCTATGCCTTTCAGGGTGTGATTAGTTTCGTGTATATGTTCACAACTATTGATCTGCCATGGTTGCCCAATCTAAAAGCGTCTGAGTGATCCCTATATCTTATCGAAAATTGCCTGCTTTTTTTGTCCTATATATTTTACATTTTATGATGAACATTGTATTTTATAAATGCCTACCTGTTCAGATTTACTTATGCTATTGCCAACTTCATGTTTTAAGCTGTGTCTCATTAATTCTTTTGCTGGACATCGTAGGGCTGAAAAATGTTTAAAATTTTAGAAAGCATTCTTGTCTGGAACACAGCAATCGGTATGAAATGTTAGAAATCAATAAAGAGTCTCTATCACAATCATGCCTGGTTTTATTGATTTTTAACATTGAAACATTTTTGCTAGTTTCTGTGAAAAATATGGTAAAGTGACACTCTCCTTACCCATTGCTATTTTCTCTTTCTGTTCCTTCTTGCCCATATGGTTAAGACAAATAGTTAAGAAATTCTCGACAAGACACAGGGAGCATGTAGATGATTTTAGACTGGGCAACTATAGTAGATCGGTATTTGCCAAACATATATGTGAAACTAGTCACCACCTGTGAGGCAGCTTAAAAGAGGTGATGCATATGGGTAAGAAAGGAAAGAAAATTGACGTGCTTGGGGAGCTGGGAATAGCAATCCTTGGGCTTAAGTTTGCCAATGTACAAACTGGTGAAAGGTTCACACCTATTTCAATGGATTTTCAGACGTTCTCAATGTTGGTATTACTTCGATAAATGTGAACAGTTTCACACAGATAAAAGGTGTAGTCTGTTCACGAACTAATGGTGCATGGAGAGGCAGCTGATGCAATTGGTGTGTAGCCCCTTATGGAAGCAATGCTTTGGAGGATATGGGGTAACATAGACAAGCAGAACAGGTACTCTGATGTTGTCACTTTCAAAGTACCACAATGATTTCATGTACAAATAATGTTATTTGTTTCTATATTTTGACTTTTTTGTGCTTTCAAAGTTTATTTTATATGAGAGTAACTTACACAGCCAAATGATGGAAGCTTGACTCCCCTCTATTGTTGACAAAGGCCATTGGCCAAAAGCTTTAAGTGTGAAAATCTTTTTGTTGTGCCTGTCTGCGACTCAAAATTTCTATGGTGTATATTTTGTTAGTAATATGTCACCTACTCAAGAATACAAAGTTATTACTGAGAAGTATGGAAGTCAGTGTTCACAAGTGCAATCAAATTGCAGATTACAAGACTTTATTTAAGATGAAGGAGCAATATTTATGGGTGAGAATGAGATTTGTAGGCGTGATGTAGCACTCACAAAAGAATATAAAAATATGGGAAAGATTGCTTTGAGAACATGATATGTTCAGAGATTGACAATGGACAACTTAAGATCTGTAAGAATAATGAGAAGTAGACTGAACCAAAGCTTTTGTCCTCACCTTTGTCGATAAAACATTTAGCAATTTATTCATGAGTTCACATCATTACAGCCACTGCACACTTCCAGATTAGTTATCTGTGCATAGGTCATTCCATTTCCCGTGAGCTTGTCGTATTGAGGTAGGACAGAATAGTTGGATGCACTTAGTGTGTGTAATAGTAATTATTTTCTTTGTGTCGTATACCATCAGTCCGTGCGACATTTAAAAAATGCATTATGGAATTTTTTGATTATTTGGGCAATATCGACAGTATTTCTTTTAGACATCTGTTGCATTCTATGACAAATCATTGCTGCTGTGGTATATTCAGAATTAATGACCATGAAGAATTTACTGTGATACTTAAAAAATAAAAATTCTTTAACACCACAAAAAGGTCGGGTTGTTATGGAATGACTCTTTTGATTAAGTGTAACCAGATTTGTATTTCTAAAAAAAGCTTGACCACTATGGCATGTGTGTAGTTCACATAATTGCAACAGACAATTGCAAAACTATTATGCAGAACTGTGCTGAATTGGGCCTATGGGGAGGCTTTATCAAAACTTGAGTTGTAGTAAAATATTTCTAAAGAGCAGCGACACACTTCATCATTAATCCTACTTCCTCAATACACCTACAGGTGATGATAATAAATAGCTATTGGGTTGGTTGCAGTTAGAGCTAACCAAGTAAGTGGCAGGCAACACTGCACAAGGGAAGAAATTTGTACATAAATTTAATCCCATACTGATTGAACTGCCATATTCAAGCAGTGCTTTTGAAACCATGAGTCTATGAAATAGGAGTGACAACTAACACAGTTGGCAGCACAGTTGAATTATTCATACCCATATGTGCAAAGCAGTGACAAAACACACAATCACAATTAATAAAGGTAACCAATAAGGGATGGCAGCGGTAGTGTAACTCTGCTGTTTGTTTCCATATAGCTGCTCAGTGCAATGCAGCACGATATAGTTTTTGGAGATCTTTTTAATTCTAATACATTTAAAGTATTTCTCACACTAAAGTCGAATCTGGCATGCTTTTCTAGCAGTTACTAAATTTAGCTATTGCTCAGGGCAGATGTCCTGTGTTACAATTAGTAAAATTATTTATATTTAGCCCACAATTCTGTATTTTGTCTTTATCAAACAATGGAAATTTCAAGTTGGAAAATCAACAATGTTATGAAAAAGATAGATTGCTACTCACTGTATGAAGATGACAGTTAGTTGCAGACAGGCGCAATGAAGAGACTGTTGCACATTGTGCTTTTGATCAAAGCTTTGTTTAGCGCGCGCGCGCACACACACACACACACACACACACACACACACACACACACACACACACACACACACACACGAACGCTATGTCTGGCTGCTCTGGCCAGAGTGCAACTGCTTTGGATGGATGCATCAATGTGGATTGGGGTGGGAAAGGTGGAGGGATAGCAGGGTATGGGCGGGTGGGGTGGGGGGAGAGAGAAATGAGGGTTGGGGGGGGGGGGGGGGGAGAAGCAGGAAAGGAGAGGAACACAGAAGGGGAGAAGATCGGTAGGTGTGTTGGCAGAGAGCAGCACACAATGAGGGAGAAGGGGCATGAACTGGAAGAAGGTGATACACGACAGAGGGCATGGAATGAGGATAAGGTGTCTTGGCCCTGAATCCAGATCACAATGATATCAGCAATGAATCTGAATTAGATCAGGAGTTTGGGCTTCGGAAAGGCTAGGAAACTTTCCTCTTGATGGCCTATAAACGTGTTGGCATAGGAGGGTGCTACACGGCTGCCCATGGCTGTGTCATGGATTTGTTTGTATACCTTCCCTTTAAAGCAGTAGAAGTAGTTGTGCATTACAGTAAAGTTGGTAATGAATATGAAGAAAGAGAGAGTAGATTTGGAGTCTGAAGGACATTAGGAGAGTCCATGGGCTGGGGGACGTTGAAGCCCCTTCCCTGGACACAAATATCCCTTATGCTCGAGGTCTTGCAGTATTGAACACTCTCTCTCCTAATGTCCTTCAGACTCGTACATGACTACCTCATTCCTCATACATGTCACAAACTTAATTCCAGCACACAACTACCTCTCCTTTGAAGGAAAGGTACACAAACACAGCCTCGATCCTCTAACCACCACCGATCTACAATCCTTCATCAGGGCTTCGATTATCTGTCATCGTGCTCTGAAATGAGAGACATCCTACGGAAAATCGTACCCACCCCTCCTAAAATGGGGTTCCACCACCACCACCCACACAACCTCCACAACATACTAGTCCATCTGTGTGATACTCCCAATCCCAACCCCTTGCCAAAGGGCTGATATCCCTGTGGAAGACTCAGGTGCAATACCTGCCTAATCTAACCACCTAGCACATCTTATTAGAGTCCTGGCATGTGCTTGTACAACCCCATCTGAGCCTGGGCCACCTCTGAAAGGAGTCAGGTCATATACCAGCTGTGCCAGAATCATTGCACAGCTTTCTATATGGGAAGTGGGCCACCCCGTGGCACAACATGCAGGTGAACATAACATCCTTGATTGTATGGCTGCTTCACAACCCATGCCCTCTGGATCCTCTCCGTCAGCACCAGCTTTTCTGAAGTGCACAAACGGGAGCTATCCTTACAACGCATTCTCCACTCCCAAAATTATCCCAGCCTCAACATACGGTAACCTACTGGCCTCACACCCTCCATCCAACAATTTCCGCCCCCCTGTCGTATCACCTCTTTCCAGTTCACATCCCCTCACACTCCTTGTGTGCCACTCTCCCACAACACACACACCCGTCTTTGACTCTTCTCCATTCCACCCCTCCCCCACAGCCTCACGGTTCTGTGCCTGGCAGCCTTCTCCTGCCAACATTAGTCCCTGCATGCTCCACCATGTAGTGCTCACTTTTCTCCTCCCATCTGTACCCTGCTGTCTGTGCCCCTTCACCCCTTCCCCATCCCACACCGGACTGCTGCTTCCATCCATTTGACACAATTGCCAGAGATGGCAGTCATGTTTGTGAGGTGTGCTTGCTTGTGTGACTGTGTGTGTTTTTCCTTTCTCACAAGGTTTTGATGAAAAGCTCAATGCATAACAGTTTGGTTGTGTCTGTCTGCAACTCAAAAATGTGTAGCAATCTATCCTTTTCATACTACTTTTAGTGTGTTGTCTTTGTAATTTATATATTATCAAAATTTAAATGTAAATTATGTGAGTGCTGAAGTTCACAATAAAAATCAAATCTGTATTCTGTGAACAATATGAAACCAGGAACATTGTAGTGATAAAGTTGCAGTCCACAGTCAGCTACTCATATAGTTATCCACCTCCATCCGGCTAAACCTTTTCCTCGGACCAGTGAGCAGTTGAATATGCCCATGGCAGAATTCCTTCCACAACAAGTTTTAGAACAGACAAGGTTAATTGGTATATATGTGATGAAGGAGGCACTGTGATACAGTATTGCTCAATGTCTCACTTGACTCCAGCAATATTTGGCGGGCTGGAGGTATTAAATGAGGGGTGATAAAAATGTTTCCATTTAAAAGGTTTGCAGTCCAGGGTTGGTATGCCAACCAGGCAAAATCACCATGAGCACTGAGGCAATCATCCCCACCAAGTCACCACGTTGAAAATACCCATTTGAGTCAATCCAAATTAAGTGGTTCAATAAAAATTAAGTTGATTGCTTGACAATTTTTAAATATTTTAATTTTTCATATCTAATTACCCTATAATTGAGAAATTCAAAACAGTTTTTTAAAAAATTTTACCTTTCACTTTTACTGAATGGCGGCCATTTTCGTTTGTAAGTGCGCGACGATGTTTCAGTTTAGAGGCATTAGCAAAAATATGAATATCTCTGCACTGGGTTAAGTTACAATGTTGCAATTGGCATGATTGTTTTTAGAAAAGTGTTCTATACAACATTGTCTATTACACAAAATACCGTAAATTCAAAAATAACCAGTCAAAATTACCTCCAAAGTTTGGTATCCAAATTTTCGAAAATCCACTTTTTAGGCCCAAAAATAACAAACAAGGAGTGATTTATGTGTGTCAATATTTTCCTATAGTTTGATATCATACCCTACTAGTCTCATATAGAGCAAGAACACTTACAAATGTTTCCTTAATTTTTTATGAATTTTTGAAAATTTTTATTTTTGTAAAGTCTGGGGTTAGTTATCTCAAAGGGGACTGAATATGAAAATATGATTTTTGCACAGCTTGTACACCTGTATGATAGCAATGTACTGTAAAAATTTCAACATTGATATCTGACTGCGAGCGAAGATATGAATTTTTGAAAATGAGGAGATAATTCACATTACTCTACAACTGATCTTATGGCTGTTGCCTGTTCATGTGTGATACTGGCGGGATATAATCAATTATTATTGAAGCAAGGTACTGAATTATTTACATAAAGTGGAAACATTTTTATTATTTTGACATACTTAAAATAAATATTTTCAATTAACATTCTTAGAGATGCGACTGTTCCTAAACCTGGTGGTGAATGTTAAGAACACTTATTTCTTCAGACAGTTTCTGTGATACTGAGTAAGACCTCCCAGTTGCTATGGCAAGTTCAAGCACTGAAAGTTTCCTTATAACATTTTTCATTGGTATCCAAACTTTGTCACTAGTAGAGTTCTTAAATGATGTTCTTGGGCCATCAGGGTGGTAAAAATGCACAAAAACATAATTGTTTTGCAAACTTATTCTTTCAACCTCTACAAGTCTCCACTGTCCATCATACACTATGTCATTCAGCATTAAAGACAGAGATGTAATTTTACTGACACAATGATCCTCATAAAATTTGGTTTCTGATGTTACATAGCATCGAAGTAAATTTTCTGCAATGCCCAGGAATTTGTGGAAATGCCTTGTTCCTTTTATTGCTATACAGTTTTCACATCTGGTTTGAAGTGTTGTTTTCATACGCAGAACCACTTCTTCTTTCTTGATCAGATAATAGGTAATGCCTTTAATATTATCCTTGCAAAAGACATACATGTCCTGTACTTTGAGAATTTGGTCTGTGGTTGGTCTTTGTAGATTGGCTTTACTTACTTCACATTTTGTTGTACCTCCTACTCCATCACATGCATTTTTACCATGGCAAGATGCGAAAAAGTGTCATTCAGCCTCCAACCCAAAGTCTACTTTGTGGTTGCATAGATTTGAAAAATTATTTTTGTTCTTATACTGACTACCACTTCCATCTGAAAAGTATATCAGCTTCTCAACCTTGGGAAAATTTTCTTTTATGTAATTTATTACATGCTTTTGAAACACATGTACAGCCAAAATGTTGTGCTCCAGGTAGTCACATAGAATGCAAATTGAATAACTGCAAAGTATATCTTTCAACACAGTGGTGACTTTTGAGTTTTGTAAGTTATCAATTAAAGATTCCAAGTACTCTTCCTGGGATTTAACCACTGTTATTTCTGCCCTGTCAGTTGTGACCCACTGTTTGAAGGTAATACTGTCTGTCATTTCCTTATCATATTCGTAAAACAATTCAATAACGGTTTCCTTACCAGGGCATTTATTACACAAACTCATCATGCATTCGTAACTGTTAGTGTCACAGACCATTAAATCTAGTAACTCCTTGTAGGTAACATCACTGAGTTTTGCACCCACAATCGTCAGTTTGACATTTTGAAGATATAAACAAACACATGTCCCTGAGGATCCGGAGGTGACAAAATTTTGACCTACCAATTTTGCATTCAGGATGAGAATTTTTGAAAGCTACATAAAGTTCATTTAAATTGACAGCACTAGTCGTTTCTGCTTTGTTACTTAACTCCATTTATAACAACTCTTTTGCTATTTTTGCAACCTGGGCACGTTCTACTCTTTTCATCATCTTCATAAAACTGCTGGATTTTTTAACTGTTTCTTCACTTATACCTACTTCTTTCTTCTTTCCTAAAACTGGAAGAATGCCTTGCTCTTTCACTAATTTCTGGGTTAGTTTAACCAAACAATGAGAAACATTGAATTCATGAACAATTTCTTCTCTTGACCATGAGTCATGGAGCAAACTTAAAAATTTTAACTTTTTCTCTTTAGATGTCACTGAACATTTAATTTTTAATTTCTCTATTAAGCTCAAACATTCAGTGTCAGATGATGCTGGTGGTAGGTTTTCTTCTTCTTTAGGAATGATGTTGGTATCTGTATTATTAAAGCATGATTCCAAGTCTTTTCTAATTTTGTCTGAAATTTGTTGTACTTTATTTTCAGTAGCCGCTTTTCTTTTTCTGCTACTTAAATTTGTTATTTTTGAAGCACGAGATACATCTAACGTAGAACAAGCAAAATCCAATATGCTAACAGCTTCCTCATTAGGAATATAAGTGTCATTAACAAGGTTACATGATTCTGGTTGTGGTTTCACAACAAATATTTTTGAGTAACAATTTGGGCACAGGAGATTTCCAGGAGTCACATTACGTTTCACTTGGGAAGCTATTTAACTCTCACATAACAAGGACTTATGTTCCAGTTTTGTTTCCCTCAAACCTTTAGTAATAGGCTTTTTATGAACTTTAAGTGGATCACAGCACTTCCTTCCAAAAATGTGGTTGTACTGTAGAATATGTTTCTTCTCATGATACTCACACACTGATGTTAAAGAAGAACTTACTCGAAATTTAAACAAAGTTTGTGTAACTTCATCAGAGTCATTGACAATTTTCAAGTTTTTTGAAACTGCACCACAAACTGTTTTGTTACACACCTCACTTGCCATCTGTCCAGCAGAGCACTGTTCAACCATGTTATTGCATTCCAGTTAATCTCTCAAAATTAATTAGAAATTACAGACAGAACAAAGCACATAACACATTCTACACTCTTGATGACGTATGTACGTCCATTCTGACAGAGGTTTCAGAACAGACTGACTACATCAATGCCACACCTAGCAGTAATGTACTTCTACAATGCCACACCTAGCAGTAATGTACTTCTACAATGCCACACCTAGCAATAATGTACTTCTTTATTGACAATAAACGTAAATGGGCATTTTTATTACCATAGAACAAAAGCAAAAGCTCTTATTGTTTAATATTTAATTATTAAAAATAAATAAACTAAATGAATGTTGAGTGATAATGAAACAATAAACAATTTAAATAGGAAACAGCCATAAGATCAGTTGTAGAGTAATGTGAATTATTTCCTCATTTTCAAAAATTCATATCTTTGTTCATAGTCAGATATCAATGTTGAAATGTTTACAATACGTTGCTACCATATAGGTGTACAAACTGTGCAAAAATCATATTTTTATATTCAGTTCTACCTGAGATAACTAACTCCAAACTTTACAAAAAATAAAAATTTTCAAAAATTCATAAAAAATTAAGGAAACATTTGTAAGTGTTCTTGCTCTATATGAGGCTAGTAGTGTATGATATCCAATGATAGGAAAAAAATAGATTCTCATACATCACTCCTTGTTTGTTATTTTTGGGCTTGAAAAGTGGATTTTTGAAAATTTGTGTACCAAACTTTGGAGGTCATTTTGACAGGTTATTTTTGAATTTACTGTATTTTGTGTAATAGACAATGTTGTAGAGGACACTTTTCTAAAAACAATCATTTCAATTGCACTGTAGTAACTTAACCCAGAGCAGAGATATTAAAATTTTCGCTAATGTCTCCAGACTGAAAAATCGTCGCACGCCTACAAATAAAAATGGCCACCATCCTGTAAAAGTGCAAGATAAATTATTTTAAAAAACTGTTTTAACTTCTAAAATATAGGGCAATCACATATAAAAAAATTAAAATATTTAAAAATGGTTAAGCAACCATCACTGGACCACTTCATATGGATTGACCAATTTGGTAAAACACAGTGTCCCGTTGCATGAAGTATGTAACTGCCTGCTTCGAATCCACATGTGGCAGAAATTCTCACCTCTTCAAGGCTTCTTTAAAAGGACAAGAGGCGTAATAATCACATGGTGACAGATCAGAATTATAGAGTGGATGCTTGAATGTCTCCCACTTGAGTTGGTGTAACTTTTACATTATAACATTTACGATATGGGGATTTGTGTTGTCATGAAGCAGCAGCACCCCTTGTTGCACCATTCCACAGTGGTGGTTTTTAACAGACACGCTGCCCCATACACATTCTTCATTCTCTGGTGGATGTCTACCAGTGTATGTCCTTTGGCAGTGAAGAAAAGAATATCAGCACATTGGTCCTGTTTTGATGCACTTGATAATAACATAGCTGTAGATCACATTTCAGCTTTACCGCACACATGTCAGAAAGACACAGATGCCACACTATTTCCTTGCCTACATGTCAGTGCTTATACGCCCACATCAGAGTTGTGCTGCAGTGTATTGATTTCATGACCTTTAGGTTTCGAGACATGCACTTTGCCAGATACCACCAGGCCAAACAAATCATGTTGTCCAACGCCTGTAGTTCTGTGGATAGACAGCACCATCTGTTTTTCATGTGAGGCCCTTGAGGAAGCAGAAACAATGTGCTAGTTTTGTTCATGAGAGGAATATTACAAATTTTAACTTCAACACTAATAAACTATTACTACACAAGTCTTAAAGTTCGATATCAGTAAATAATGTTACTGGTCTAATATACAGAGAGAAGAGTAAGCTACATTTTTAACAAATCTGAGTTAATGACATTAAGTATTAGTGTTTTATTATTTTCTTTTGTGAAGGCAAGGAGAGAATTCGTTGGCTTGCTAGTGTAAGTTTGTGACATTTATTTATTGAAAATCCATTTGTGGTTTGTATAGTTCCCTTTTAGATAAATTCACATCTCTAATGTTTTTGCAGATAAATAGAAGTATTTGCAGATCTTCTAGCACTGCTGAAAAATTACCATAACTTTTTTGTTGGGCTCAGAATGTTTCCCAGCTGTAATTTCCTTTAGTAGAGAAAGGGAAAAATCTTGTTAATAGTGTGAAAATTTTAACAGTACACACTTAACATAGCCAGTGCTGTATTCCTAACAAAAATAGTGGATGGACTCCCCTAAAGATGATCCCATATGTTGGAATACCACTCAAACTGCTGCACTTTTAGATTAGCTTTCTTGCATTGGTTGTCCTTGGGGCATGCCTGTGGGTTTTGATCCATACTTTGATGTAGTTCTTGCGGTTCCAGAGATAGAGCAGAGGGCCCACAACTAAGTCATAACTAAGACCATCGTGTTGAAGCCTCTTTCACAGTCTGATGTGTTCAGGTTCATGCTTGGCTACCGTGGGGTCCCAGCCTTTGCATCATCTCTTCCCTTCCATGGGACAGTCTTATTCTCTTGCTGTTCTTTTTCCCCTCCCTCGAGGAACATGTCCAGAGAGTTCTTCAGAATGTGTTCCGCATTTTCAGTAGCTGACATCAGAACAGTCTAACCACTGTTTCTCGTTCCACTTTTTCTTCTTAGTTCACCTTCTCCTATCCTTCCTCTGATTTGGCATTTGAGGTTTCTGTTTTTCTTCTTCCTCCCTGTGCACTCCTGAAGGCTGGCCCACGCGTCTGACGAGTAACAGGTGGCTGGGTAATGCTTAATTCCCAGCCCTGGGCCGACAGGTAGGGTTTGCACATACCCCCGTACAGGCCAGGCCCAGGGAGGTGTGATTGCCTGAGCTGCTACCCTACCTTCCCAAATTGCTGATTGGTCCCTCTGTCTGCTGTTTGGGAAGTGTGACCTGAGGTCCTTAGGTGTGAACAAATCACCTACAGCGGGGGAGCCCCCTTCTGGGGGGGAGAGGGGGGTGGCAGTTGGAAGGAGCACACTATCGGAGATGCTGGCGATCATGGGGGATTTTCTCACAATGTGCCAGTCATCATCTTCACAGTCAGAGTCTACCAAACGTGAACAGAATGAAGCTCCCGATTCAAAGACCTACCCAGCTGCACCACGATTTTTCGTGGTTTCGGGTACTGAAGATGGTCAGTCCTTTGCAATGGTAAATCCATTTGTTATTCAGAAAGGTTTCATGCAATTGCTGGCCCTGTGAAATCCTGCTCTTGTTCATGCAATGGCACTTTGCATAAGAAAAACAACTGCGTGCCACTTCGCTTCTCCACAGATATCCTGTTCATATTGAGGCCCATAGAACTGCAAATTCTTCCCATGGTGTTATTTACACTAGGCTGCTCAATGGAATGACCAGGCCAGAAATCCAAATGTACCTCTCTGATCTGGGTATCATTGCAGTCCATCAGGTGATAAAAAAGATAGATGCATCCTTAGTGCCCACATGCACCCTTTTTCTCACTTAGAGTGGTGCTTCCGTGCAAGATCAAAGCAGGCTATGAAGTTATCACAGTTTGACCATACACTCCAAACCCAATGTGCTGCTATCAGTGTCATTGTTTCAGCCACTCTCGAAGGTCATGTCGACACCCGGCCAAATGTGTAACCTGTGGTAGGGATGCTCACAAAGGCAATTGTCTGCCTCCTCCTCCCCGTTGTATCAGCTACAATGGCGACCGTGCTGCCTCCTCTCGAAATTGCCCCATGTATCTCGACAAGCAGGCTGTCCAGAAGATCCGGGTAAAGGAAAAAGTGCCTCAGCCAGTCGCAAACCCTGTGTTCTACCATCTGGCACTTACAGCTCTTCCTATATCTCGCCCCATGAAGGACGTGTCCACGCAGACATACGACCTCAAATTCAGCACTGTGGTTGTAAAATTGCTAAGTGTAGTGGTAGCATCGCCGTCTCCTCATCCAGCTGTGCAACAATCCACCAACCATTCGCCTCACGGGACAAAGTCACCTGCTACACAACCAGCAGACCGGGAAGGACAGAAGGAATAATCGCACGAAGACTTCCTACTTCCCTCCTGCCGACAAACATCTGAGTCTTCCTCTGCCAACCGAAAAGGCTCCAAGAAGCCAAAGAAAGGCAAACGATCTTCTGCTTCACTGACTCGGAGATCCTCTTTGATGGTGTCACCACATGTACCCTTGCCCGGTAGACCTCTGTGTCGCCAGTGCACACTGCCGACTGTTTTTATGCCCTGGACTCTGCAGATCAACAGAGGGAGATTGCCGACACCTCCATAGATCTCGTGGAGCAGGATCTTGCAGGCTCTGCGCCCTGTAGCAGAGAGACATTTAAGGCTGGCACTCAGCAGCAACTGAGGTGACACCCCTTCATTTTTCCCCTCCTCCCCTTTCCTCAATATGACTCTCCTCCAACGGAACATTCGATCAAATGACGAAGATTTACAGTTGCTGTTAGAATCACAGAGTGTGCTTGTTCTCTGCCTCCAGGAGACAAAATTGCATCCTCACAACTGTTTTGAGTTCTCGCGTTTCTTCCCAGTCTGTTTTGACCTCTCCCTGAGGACAGCATTCCATCTCATGCTTCTCACATGAAATGATGTTCATAGTCAACCCATCTCCCTGACTACTCGCCTTCAAGCTGTTGCAGTTCACTTTTCCTTCCTCATTTGACCTTCTCCCTTTGTACCGTTTACATCCCTCTGTCATTCGATGTCATCAGGGCAGACTGTCTCCAGCTTATTTGGCAGCTATCTCACCCCTTTTTGCTGCTCGGTGACTTTAATGCGCAACATCCCTGGTGGGGTTCTTTCAGAACCTATCCAGAGATGCCCTCTTGGCTGACCTTCTCAATCAACTTATCCTCATCTGCCTTAAGACAGGAGCACCCGTGTTCCTTTCTGACTCCACGCACACCTATTCGTATTTGGACCTATCCTTCTGCACTGGCCAGCTTGCCAATCATCTCTAGTGGTCCACTCTCTCTGACACGTACTCGAGTGACCATTTCCCGTGTACAGTCCATTTGCTGACTCCTACGTCACCTGCACACCCAACTTGCAGCTTACTAAGGCCGACTGGTGGCTTTACTCCTCCCTGGCGACGTTCGACGAACAACATTTTCCTAGTTGTGATACCACGTAGAATATCTTACAAACGTTATCCTTACTGCCCCAGAATGTTCCATTCCTCTCACTTCCTCTTTACCATCCTATGATGGTAAACTGCATTCATTATAAACAGCTGCATGCACAGTGTTGTTGTGTTCTTCAGGATAGCAAAAAAGCTAGCTGGATTTCATTCACTAGTTCTTTTAACAGTTCCACTCTCTCTTCTGTCGTGTGGGCCAACCTTCGATGGCTCTCTGGGACCAAAATCCATTCCCCAGTCTCAGCCTGACAGTAGCAGACGATGTCATACTGGACCCACTTGCTATCTCAAACACCTTGTGCCGCCATTTTGTGGAGATTTGGAGCTGCTCCCACTATCACAATGCCTTCCTTCATTGGAAATGAGCAGAGGAGGCTCAGGCTCTTTTCTTCTCAGAATCATGATTGCTACAATGCTGCCTTTACTATGAGGGGGCTAGATCACACTCTCACTTCATCCTGACCCTCCACCCCATGGCCAGACACTGTCCACATTCAGATGTTGCAGTACCTTTCTCTTGTGGGCAAGCACTTCCTGCATAATAGGTACAACCGCATCTGGGCAGAGGGCACATTTCCCAGATGCTGACGTGAGGCCACTGTCATACCCCTACCTAAGTCTGGTAAGGACAAACACCTTCCTTCCAGCTACTGCCCCTTTCTCTCACCAGCTGTGTTTGCAAGGTGATGGAATGTACGATTCATGTCCAGCTGGTATGGTGGCTTGAGTCTCACAATTTACTAACCACTGGACAGTGTAGATTTTGAGCGTTCCATTCAGCAGTTGACCATCTTGTCACTTTATCCACCTATGTCGTGAATGATTTTCTGTGGAAATACCAGACTGGCCGTGTTTTTAGATTTGGAGAAAGCCTACAACACCTGCTGGAGGACTGGTATCCTCCATTTTCTCTACACGTGAGTCTTCCGTGGCCGCATGCCCCGTTTCCTTGAGGAATTTTTAGAAGACCGAGCTTTCAAGGTATGTGCCATTCCTGCCTTGTCAGACACTGTTATCCAGGAAAATGATGTGCCTCAGGGTTCTGCCCTAAGTGTCGTCCTCTTTGCTATCACTATTAATCCTATAATGGCCTATCTCCCACCGGGCATCTCTGGCTCCCTTTATGTTGATGATTTTGCCATCTATTGCAGTTCTCCGTGGACTCGTCTCATCGAGTGGTGTCTTCAGTGGTGTGTCTATCGTCTTTACTCGTGGAACATCAACAATAGCTTTCGTTTTTCCACAGACAAAATTGTTTGTATGAATTTCTGGTGGCACAATTGGTTTCTTCCACTGTCTTTACATCTTGGACCTGTTGCTCTTCCATTCATTGAAACAACGAAATTCCTGGGGCTCACGCTCGATTGGAAGTTTTCTCGGTCCTCCCACATGTCTTACCTGGCAGCCCATTGTATACAGACCCTCAATGCCCCTACATGTCCTCAGTAGTACTTGCTGGGGAGCAGATCGAACCACCCTCCTCCGTTTGTACAGATCCATTGTCTGTTTAAAACTAGACTACGGGTGTTTTTGTGTATGCATCTGTCCGTCCCTCTTACACCATCTCAATACTTTCCACCTATACACTAGCCCAGTTGAGTGTCCGTATGCAGAAGCTGCCAAACTACCACTGTCCTACCACTGTGACTTTTTCTTCAGCAGATATGCATGCCATTTATCTGCCATGCGTGGTGACCCATCCTATGGCTCCTTCTTTGATGACTCCTTTGATCGCCAGTATGGGGCACATCCGTCTTCTCTGTTATCTCCTGGAGTTTTCTTTCAACTCTTGCTCTGGCAGCTTAACTTCACGCTACCTGTGCTGCCTCCCCCCCATGAACCATGGACCTTGCCGTTGGTGGGGAGGCTTGCGTGCCTCAGCGATACAGATAGCCGTACCGTAGGTACAACCACAACGGAGGGGTATATGTTGAGAGGCCAGACAAACGTGTGGTTCCTGAAGAGGGGCAGCAGCCTTTTCAGTAGTTGCAAGGGCAACAGTCTGCATGATTGACTGATCTGGCCTTGTAACAATAACCAAAACGGCCTTGCTGTGCTGGCACTGCGAACGGCTGAAAGCACGGGGAAACTATGGCCGTAATTTTTCCCGAGGGCATGCAGCTTTAGTGTATGATTAAATGATGATGGCGTCCTCTTGGGTAAAATATTCCGGAGGTAAAATAGGCCCACATTCGGATCTCCGTGCGGGGACTACTCAAGAGGATGTCATTATCAGGAGAAAGAAAACTGGCGTTCTACGGATCGGAGCGTGGAATGTCAGATCCCTTAATCGGGCAGGTAGGTTAGAAAATTTAAAATGGGAAATGGATAGGTTAAAGTTAGATATAGTGGGAATTAGTGAAGTTTGGTGGCAGGAGGAACAAGACTTCTGGTCAGGTGACTACAGGGTTATAAACACAAAGTCAAATAGGGGTAATGCAGGAGTAGGTTTAATAATGAATAGGAAAATAGGAATGCGGGTAAGCTACTACAAACAGCGTAGTGAACGCATTATTGTGGCCAAGATAGATACGAAGCCCACACCTACTACAGTAGTACAAGTTTATATGCCAACTAGCTCTGCAGATGACGAAGAAATTGAAGAAATCTATGATGAAATAAAAGAAATTATTCAGATAGTGAAGGGAGATGAAAATTTAATAGTCATGGGTGATTGGAATTCGAGTGTAGGAAAAGGGAGAGAAGGAAACGTAGTAGGTGAATATGGATTGGGGCTAAGAAATGAAAGAGGAAGCCGCCTGATAGAATTTTGCACAGAGCACAACTTAATCATAGCTAACCCTTGGTTTAAGAATCATGATAGAAGGTTGTATACATGGAAGAACCCTGGAGATACTAAAAGGTATCAGATAGATTATATAATGGTAAGACAGAGATTTAGGAACCAGGTTTTAAATTGTAAGACATTTCCAGGGGCAGATGTGGACTCTGACCACAATCTATGACCTGTAGATCAAAACTGAAGAAACTGCAAAAAGGTGGGAATTTAAGGAGATGGGACCTGGATAAACTGAAAGAACCAGAGGTTGTACAGAGTTTCAGGGAGAGCATAAGGGAACAGTTGACAGGAACGGGGGGAAGAAATACAGTATAAGTAGTGAAGGCAGCAGAGGATCAAGTAGGTAAAAAGAAGAGGGTTAGTAGAAATCCTTGGGTAACAGAAGAAATATTGAATTTAATTGATGAAAGGTTGAAAATATAAAAATGCAGTAAATGAAGCAGGCAAAAAGGAATACAAACGTCTCAAAAATGAGATCGACAGGAAGTGCAAAATGGCTAAGCAGGGATGGCTAGAGGACAAATGTAAGGATGTAGAGGCTTATCTCACTAGGGGTAAGATAGATACTGCCTACAGGAAAATTAAAGAGACCTTTGGAGAAAAGAGAACCACTTGTATGAACATCAAGAGCTCAGATGGAAACCCAGTTCTAAGCAAAGAAGGGAAAGCAGAAAGGTGGAAGGAGTATATAGAGGGTCTCTACAAGGGCGATGCACTTGAGGACAATATTATGGAAATGGAAGAGGATGTAAATGAAGATGAAATGGGAGATACGATACTGCGTGAACAGTTTGACAGAGCACTGAAGGACCTGAGTCGAAACAAGGCCCCCGGGGTAGACAACATTCCATTGGAACTACTGACGGCCTTGGGAGAGCCAGTCCTGACAAAACTCTACCATCTGGTGAGCAACATGTATGAAACAGGCGAAATACCCTCAGACTTCAAGAAGAATATAATAATTCCAATCCCAAAGAAAGCAGGTGTTGACAGATGTGAAAATTACCGAACAATCAGTTTAATAAGCCACAGCTGCAAAGTACTAACACGAATTCTTTACAGACGAATGGAAAAACTAATAGAAGCCGACCTCGGGGAAGATCAGTTTGGATTCCGTAGAAATACTGGAACATGTGAGGCAATACTGACCTTACGACTTATCTTAGAAGAAAGATTAAGGAAAGGCAAACCTACATTTCTAGCATTTGTAGACTTAGAGAAAGCTTTTGACAATGTTGACTGGAATACTCTCTTTCAAATTCTAAAGGTGGCAGGGGTAAAATACAGGGAGCGAAAGGCTATTTACAACTTGTACAGAAACCAGATGGCAGTTATAAGAGTTAAGGGACATGAAAGGGAAGCAGTGGTTGGGAAGGGAGTAAGACAGGGTTGTAGCCTCTCCCCGATGTTATTCAATCTCTATATTGAGCAAGCAGTAAAGGAAACAAAAGAAAAATTTGGAGTAGGTATTAAAATCCATGGAGAAGAAATAAAAACTTTGAGGTTCGCCGATGACATTGTAATTCTGTCAGAGACAGCAAAGGACTTGGAAGAGCAGTTGAACAGAATGGACGGTGTCTTGAAGGGAGGATATAAGATGAACATCAACAAAAGCAAAACGAGGATAACGGAATGTAGTCGAGTTAAGTCGGGTGATGCTGAGGGTATTAGATTAGGAAATGAGACACTTAAAGTAGTAAAGGAGTTTTGCTATTTGGGGAGCAAAATAACTGATGATGGACGAAGTAGAGAGGATATAAAATGTAGACTGGCAATGGCAAGGAAAGCGTTTCTGAAGAAGAGAAATTTGTTAACATCGAGTATAGATTTAAGTGTCAGGAAGTTATTTCCAAAAGTATTTGTATGGAGTGTAGCCATGTATGGAAGTGAAACATGGACGGTAAATAGTTTGGACAAGAAGAGAATAGAAGCTTTTGAAATGTGGTGCTACAGAAGAATGCTGAAGATTAGATGGGTAGATCACATAACTAATGAGGAAGTATTGAATAGGGTTGGGGAGAAGAGAAGTTTGTGGCACAACTTGACCAGAAGAAGGGATCGGTTGGTAGGACATGTTCTGAGGCATCAAGGGATCACCAATTTAGTATTGGAGGGCAGCGTGGAGGGTAAAAATCGTAGGGGGAGACAAAGAGATGAATACACTAAGCAGATTCAGAAGGATGTAGGTTGCAGTAGGTACTGGGAGATGAAGAAGCTTGCACAGGATAGAGTAGCATGGAGAGCTGCATCAAACCAGTCTCAGGACTGAAGACCACAACAACAACAACCTGTGCTGCCGAGGCTGCTGTCCTCGTACGTAAGCCCACTAGTTCTTACATTCCCTCCGATGATATCTGTGATGCCGTCTTTCAGCAGGTGGTACAACAACAACAACATCATCATCACCACCACTAGTCCTCCCTTTGTGGGAACAAGCTTTGGGCTATTAAGCCTCTCCCAGTGGCTTGGACGACCTCCTCTCAGCTCTCTCACCTTGAAGATATCATTTTAGCTAGGTTGCATATCGGGCACACTTTTTTTAGCTATCGCCATTTGTTAAGTGGTGCTCCCACACCACTTTGTGCTCAACCTTTGATGATCTGCCATTTCTTGACGGACTACCATTTTTTTAACCACTTACATTCTCATTTGCGTTTGCTGTCTGAGTTATCAACCATTTTAGCATATGATTTGCAGGCTGTTGACTGCATTTTACTTTTTATCCATTGTAGCAATATGATGGACATTTAATTTTTAGTTCAGGATCTCCTTTTCTCTATGGCATATTTTATAGACATTTCTCCATGTTTCTGTTTTTAGCTGTCTTCTCTTCGGTTGATTGGGATTGACGTGTAGTCATTTTTAACTCCTCGTGATTCTCTTCAGAGAACCAGTGAAATGTCTTTGAGGCACCCTTCATAAATAGCTTTCTCTGCTTCCTTCATGCAAGTGCCTGGCATTTCCTTCAATTGTTCAGTAGCTTTTATTGACCTTGTAATTGTCCTATGCAATGATGGAATATTAACATTATCCTTTTGGAGTTACTGTGAGAGGATACTAATCTCTTCAAAAACATCTGAAAACAGTGCAGTTTTGATCTAGAACTCAGGGACTTGATAGTGTTTTCTGCGATCCCTTGAACTCTTCCCGTTCAATTTATTTTGTAGTCATGTCATTCAGATGTCTGTTGAAATGAGGATTCAGAGTGTGGTAGGACTTCCATACTGCTTGCACTGCGCTGAAGCTTGAGGCCACCCAATGCACTACGAATACATTAGATATCTTCTGAAGTTCTGCACCTAAATCTTGTGCAAGAGCTTACAGTTTATGCTGATTCTTTGAAGATTGATGATACAATGCATACAGCTTGTTCTTAAGTCATTCTGAAACACCTGAATTCCTACCTAGCATAACACTAGCACCATTGCTGTATGCTCAAACAACTTTTCATTCAGATAACTTGAAGAAAAACCATGCTTCAAGAGACATTGTAGAAATTCTGCTTCTGTTGTTTCTGCATCTGTTTTTTTAAGTTCAGTAATATCCAAGAATAAGATATTTACACAACTATCACTAATTTCAGACCTTAAATACACTATTAAAACTGATAGTGAAGCAACAGATGTATGCTCATCAGTAAGACCTTGGAATTCTTCAATATTTTGGATGAACAAGAGCAGCTTCTTCCTCATTGTGTCCACAATGCAGTCTATGATGTTGGCCCAACTTAGTTTACTGTGCAGTGTTTTGCCCATGTGGAGACAATTTTGAATTTGTAAATCCACAAGCTTGTGAAAGTCTAAATATGGTTTGTTATTTTTTGCTACAAAATATGCTGTGTGAAACACTTTCCTTGTACTTTCAGAAATATCTTTCTGCTGTTCAACTACGAGGGTGTCTAGAACATCATATTGTCATTCTTTTCACTGTCTGCATGCAGTTAAATGGGCTTCAGAATTCCTATGTTCATTAATTTTTTCTCAATTATGTTAACTGAGCTTGTTTACATCCGCAAACTGGACCCACCGGAATACTACTACATAATTTGAAAATATACACTCCCTGTGATTTACTCACTCCAATATTCTACACATCTTTACACACTGAGCAACTCATCTTGCCTTCCCTATGCACTAACCATTCATATTTTGTCTTAAATTCTCTCCATGTACTGTCATTCCAAGAAACATGTTAATTAGATATTTTGGGAATCCAGATAACAAGGAATTACTTCACATGGTTGGCTTTTGTCTACACGATATCTGTTCCTGTGATACTAGTTGTGTATGAGGTAGATGGGCCATTATTAGCTTTATGTTTTTTTGGACCGTATGGACCATCTTCTGTAGTTGAAACTTCGAAACCAGATTTACTGAAACAATCTATTATACTACATTTCATACTAAACAATTACACCTTTCAATTACTAGCACAGTTTATACACATTTCACTTAAAAAGTAACATGCCAGGCATAAAAGGCAAAAGCAGATTCTATATTTCTAGATTTCTAGAAAGCATTTGACACGGTGTCCCATTGCAAGCTGGTAATGAAGTTATGAGCATATGGAATAAGTTCATAGATATGAGAGTGGCTCGAAGACTTCTTAAATAATAGAACCCAGTATGTTGTCCTCGATGGAGAGTGTTCATCAGACACAAGGGTATTGTCAGGAGTACCCCAGGGAAGTGTGATGGACTGCTGTTGTTCTGTACATACATAAATGATTTGGCAGACAGGGTGAGCAGCAGTCTGCGGTTGTTCGTTGATGATACCCTGGTGTACGGTAAGATATCAAACTTGAGTGACTGTAGAAAGATAAAAGACGACTTACACAAAATTTCCACTTGGTGCGATGAATGGCAGCTAGCCCTAAATGTGGAAAAATGTAACTTAATGCAGATAAGTAGGAAGAACAAGCCTGTAATGTTCGGATACAGTATTAAAAGTGTCCAGCTTGACACAGTTAAGTCGTTTAAATATCTGGGCTTAATGTTGCAAAGCGATATGAGGTGGAACGAGCTTGTGAAAACTGTTGTAGGAAAAGCAGATGGTTGACTTTGGTTTATTGGGAGAATTTTGGGAAATAGTGGTTCACCTGTAAAGGAGATCACATATAGGATGCTGGTGCAACCTGTCCTTGAGTACTGCTAGTGTTTGAGATCCATACCAGGTCAAAATGAAGGACAACATCGAAGCAGCTCGGAGGAGGGTTGCTAGATTTGTTGCCGGTAGGTTTGAACAAAACTTGAGTGTTACGGAGATGCTTGGGGAACTCAAATGGGAGTCCCTTGAGGGATGGTGGCGTTCTTTTCAGGGAAACCCTATTGAGAAAATTTAGAGAACCGGCATTTGAAGCTGACTGCCGAATGATTGTGCTCCCGCCAATGTACGTCATGCATGAGGACCACAAAGATAAGAGAAATTACGACTCATATGGAGGCGTACAGATTGTAATTTTTCCCTCGCTGTATTTGGGTGTGGAACAGGAGGGGAAATGACAAGTCGTGGTATAGGGTACCCTCCGTAACACACCTTACGGTGGCTTGTGAAGTATCTATCTATGTTGATATAGAGTAATATGTAGAACTGAAGTAGTCAACAGAACTGTTGACTACAACACCTATAACTTCACTGAAAACAACAGTAATACCCGTGCAGGCCATGCAGCACCTAATGATTAATGCTGTCGACAGTTGGACTGTAAATGCACAAATGAAAAGCACAGCAATGACTCAAAATAATGAATAGGCCTACTTTAATAATATCATAGCAGTGGGTCAAGTCAAGAGCCGACATTCGATATTGTGGTTGGCTCATTAAAGTTTACAATATCAACATAAGGAAATGGTAAATTTTTTTATTTTACATATATCTTATCTTACAGCTTAGGTTTAAGATAGGAGTCAGGTTTTGTTGTATTGTATTATTAACAAATGCCACCCATGCGAGTGCCTGAAACATCAGCACGATGAAGAAGGGAATTAAGTGTTTTCATAAATTATTATTATGTCTTGAGATGTGAGCATCTAAAGGCGAGTGGACATCGGATGTGCAGTGCCAGGCAGTGCTGCACAGGCTGACATAGAACATCCCAGAATTGCGAAGAATGGGGCAGTCATTGTAGGTGTCCAGCAATGCTCCAGTGTGTACGAGCTTGTGTGCCAATAATAATGGAAAACAAGAAATGCCATCCAAACAGAGCTCAAGCTTCCTTTGATGTAATAACAATGCATGGAACTTTTCATTGTTGTGTAGAGTGGCGCGGTTTGACACGGTTTGTGGACTGGCCACGCTACCCCAAACCTTCTTCTTGGCTTTGCACGGATGCCCGACTCCAAGTGCTTGATATTCATTGTTCTTTTTTATTGCTTTGTTTGTCTGGGCCATTTATCAATGCTCAATTGACTTCACAGCAAATATGTTCTATGCATTATAACTCAGAGCTGACAATTTATTTTGTAGTCATGTCATTCAGAGAGATGATAAAAGAGAATTACTATAAGAAGAAAATATTCTCCACATAAAACAGTAAGGGGGCACCCCTCAGAAAAAAAAAAAATTGTGGGAGGGATAGCATCCACTCGCATTCCTCCTCCAACATACCCCAGTTTTTCAATTTGCAGGGCATTTTTGCGTGCACATTCTGGTCGTGAAAGGTGATTCCATCCGTCCCTCAGAATTGATGAAGTAGTTTAGCAGTTAGTAGTTACTCAAAAAATTATGAAGTAATGTATGGAATTAAGAAGTATTTACAGAACTAATAGTTAAAATTGCAGCTGCATATACAGGGTGGTTATAATTAAACTTTTGCTACTTGAACCAGTGTAGATGGAAAACTATTTACCATATGAGTACGTAAATTTATAGGAATGATGTTCAGACTGTGTGCTGTAGGATTTGCATTGTTCGTAGTGTTAATGTCAAGACTTGCAGTTAGGCGGCAGTAGCGGTACGGCAGCATAGGGTTGAAGCATAATCATCAGTGTGGAGTATAGCTGCAGACACCCAACATAAATCTCCACAGAGTGAGGAAGGTTTTACTCATAATAGTGCTGCCTCTTCATGAGTATCAGTGTGTTAAAGGAGTACAGAGAGATCCTCTTTCCACACCAAAGTTGAAGAACACAATTCGGAAGTTCGGATTAATTGACAATTTGGGAATTACTCCTGGGAGAGGCCGACAGCCAATTGTACCACAAATTGTTGAAAAAGTTTCTGTTGCCGTGGCTGAAAATGCTGGATGCAATGTGGGCTCTTCAAGCAATGCACGAGTTGTCACAATATCTGACCAGTCTGTGTTCTGACATTCAAAAAGTGCTGCTAACAGTTGTGAAATTATATTTCCAGTACAGTTCCATGCTGTCACGGATGCAAATGGTCATCTCGTTGAGCAACATGTGTAACCTGAAATGTAAACATGGCATGCAATAAACAAATGTTACCCTGTCATGTGAAAATTAAAATGTTTCTAGTAATTGTTTCTACATTATTTCTCTCCTGCTTGTCATTACACATGTTTTCATGAATTTTCATTGTGCTATGCTCACTTGTTCGTCATGGGGACCTTCTCAAGTAGTGAAAGTTTAATGATGTAAATGGAAGTTGAATGGAAGGAGAAAGGAATGGAAAGGGAAATAATTGATGATATCAGCTGCATTGGGACTTCTGCGGAATCAGTGGCAATGAGTGAAAATGTGTGCTGGAACATGACTTAAATCGTGGATCTAGTGCTTACTAGGCAGTTGCGTTAACCATTGCACCAGCAGGAATCTAAAATTAGTGAGCACAGTAGACATAGACGGGGATTGCGAATAACTGGTGGCACTACGTAGGAATTAGATTCGGCCAAGGAACGTGCTGAGATAGTCCACACACCTACGATCAACACTGTGTATGGGTGGTGCCATGATTAACGTAGCTGCTTAGTAGCAGGAGACCCTGGATTCAGGTCCCTGTCCTGCACCTATTTTCACTCGTAGCTGCTGATTCTGTGAAAAGTTGCCATGTGGCTGATATCATCGGCCCCTGGCCCTCCCCTTTACATAATATGTTTCACAGCTGTGGATTCCACTTTGTGTCTGTCCTCTGAGACGTGTCCGAAAAAACAGACATCACACATGCATAGAAAGTTTAGTTCTTACCACCCTTTACCTCAGTTACACTAAAAAAACTTTTGTGACTTACTTAGTCATTGCTCCTCCGTGTTGGCCCGGGGGTTAGCATAGGCCCGAGGTATTCCTGCCTGTGCTAAGAGGTGACTAAAAGGAGTCTCTCACCTTTTGGCCTTTATGTGATGGTCCCCTGTAGGGTTTGACCTCCATTTTTCAAAATTTTCCCGAAGAGCCAATTGGGGAAGGACGCCTTACAAGGTGCATCGTGTCCATTGTGCATTGAGATCTTTTGGCCATTTTCTTGTGGTGGTGAAACACCAGCAGTCTCTAAGCATTCACAGGCTCAATTCAAAGGACAGAAGTAGATCCCAAATCATTCCCCTCCCTGGCCACACCATAGAAGGAACGTTAGGCTAAGGATGGCAGCAAATGCGATTGCCGAGAACTTTGCTGAGCACTATGCTCGAGCCTCTGCGTTGGAGAATTACCCCTCCAGCCTTTCGCACTCTCATATGGCAGCTGGAAGGGAAAGTCCTCTCGTTCATTACATGCCACAGTGAATCCTATAACGCCCCATTTACAGAGTGGGAGTTCCTCAGTGCCCTTGCACATTGCCCTGACACAGCTCCTGGGTCAGAGCAGATCCACAGTCAGATGATTAAACATCTCTCATACGACCTTGCAATGGCAGGAGAGCACCATAATTCTGATGCAAAACCCGTTTGATGTGGATAGCTATCGGCCCATCAGCCTCACCAGCGTTCTTTGTAAGCTGCTGGAACGTATGGTGTGTCGGCGGTTGGGTTGGGTCCTGGAGTCACATGGCCTACTGGCTCCATGTCAAGGCAACTTCTGCCAGGGTCGCTCTATCACTGATAATCTTGTGTCACTAGACTCTGCTATCCTAACAGCCTTTTCCAGATGTCAACTCCTGGTTGTCGTCTTTTTTAATTTACGAAAGGCGTATGACACCACTTGGCAACATCATATCCTTGCCACACTATGCGAGTGGGTCTCCGAGGTCTGCTCCCGATTTTTATCCAGAATTTCCTGTCGTTTCGTACTTTCCGTGTCCAAGTTGGTACCTCCCATAGTTCCCCCCATATCCAGGAGAATGGGGTCCTTCAGGACTCTGTATTGAATGTGTGTGTATTTTTAGTAGCCATTAATGGTCTAGCAGCAATTGCAGGGCTGTCCATCTCATCTTTTCTGTAATCAGACGACTACTGCATCTCTTACTGCTGCAGCAGTACTGGTGTTACTGAGTGGCGCCTACAGGGAACAATCTACAAGGTACGGACATGGGCTCTAGCCCAAGATTTCTAGTTTTCGGGTGCAAAGTTGTGTTATCCACTTTTGTTGGCATCGTACTGTCCATCCAGAACTAGAACATTACCTTAATGATGATCCACTCACTGTAGTGGAGACATATCGATTCTTAGGACTGGTTTTTGATGCCTGATTGACTTGGCTTCCTCACCTTCGTTGGTTTAAGCGGAAATGCTGGCAGCACCTCAGTACCCTCGCTGCCTGAACAACAACAACTGGGGCGCACATCGCTCTACACTGCTGCAGATCTACAGAGCAGTTGTTCAATCCTGCCTTGACTATGACTATGGTTTATGGTTTGGCGGCGCCCTCAGTGTTGCGTTTACTCGACCCATTGCACAACTGTGACGTTCGCCTAGTGAAAGGCGCTTTAAGGACGAGTTCGGTGACCAGCGTCCTTGTGGAGGTCGGAGTGCCTCCATTGCAAGTTAAGTGTCCAAAACTGCTGGCCAGTTATATTGCACGTGTTCATAGTTCTCCTGCACATCTGAATTACTGTCTCCTTTTCCCACCCACGGCGGTTTATCTCCCACATCGGCGGCCCAGGTCAGGGCTTCCAATTGCAGTTGTGTCTGATCCCTTCTTTCTGAACTGGAGTCCTTGCCTGTACCACCTATACTTGAGGTCCATTCACGTACACCTCCATGGTGTACACCTAGGCCGCGGCCTCACCTGGGCCTTTCACTTGGTCCTAAGGACTCAGTTAACACCGCAGCTGTCTGCTGCCACTTCCTCTCGATTCTTGAAATGTACCGAGGCCACTAAGTGGTTTACACCGACAACTTGATGACTGATGGTCATGTCGGCTTCGCATATGTCCATGGATGACATATTGAACAGCATTTCCTGCTCGAGGGCTGCAGTGTTTTCACTGCCGAGCTGGTGGCTATATCTAGGACTCTTGGGGACAGCCGTTCATGCCCTGGGGAGTCGTTTCTTCTGTGTACTGACTCCTTGAGTGGCCTACAAGCTATCGGCCATGCTACTCTCATCATCCTTTGGTAGTAACCATCCAGGAGTCCATCTACGAGGTGGAATCCAAAATTTTTCAGGACTGGTGCTGCAATCTGGAAAGTAGGAGTAGTAAATCTTTGCACTGCTTGGTGTCGAGAGCTGCATATTTGATGAGTCAATGTGCGGAGTGGCATTCATCTGCGAGTGTGTGTTGCGTGTTCATAGTGATTTCTGTAATACACTGTGTTTGGTGCGTGGTGATTTTACGATGGATCCGTGAACAGAACAGTGCGTGTCAGGCCACATCTGATGATCCAACCCTCTTGTCATGGGTTATCGCTGGCGATGAGAGCTGGATTTACGGTTATGACCCAGAGACAAAGCAACAATCGCCCCAGTGGAAGAGCCCGGGCTCTCCAAGATCGAAAAAAGCTAGACAGATGAAGAGCAAAGTGAAGAGCATGAGCATCGTTTTCTTTGATACCAAGTGAATTGTGCACAAAGAATTCCTCCCACCCAACCAAACAGTGAAATCTGCGTACTACTGTGACATTTTGCGACTGCTCCGTGAAAAGTGCAACAACAACAGCCCGAACTTTGGCATCATGGGAACTGACTGCTGCATCACAGCAATGCGCTCTGTCACACGTCCTTGCTCACCAGGATCTTTTTGGCAAAAAAACATGGCGGTTTGTACCCCACCAACCGTACTCGCCAGATTTGGCACCTTGCAACTTTGTGCTATTCCCAAAACTGAAACTCAATTTGAAAGGCTGTCAGTTCAACACTCTTGAGAGGATGCAAGAAGCATCGCTGGTGGTGATAAACATGCTCAAAGAACAGCATTTCCAGAAAATGTTCGACCAGTGGCAGAAGCGCTGGGACCAGTGTATACGTGCGGATGGGAACTACTTAGAGGGCGATGGTGACCATTAGTCCAAAGGTAAGGTTTTCAACAGATGCCAGCACCAGTCCTGAAAATTTTGGATACCACCTCGTATGCCGTGGAACGATCTGGTCATTCAGTAGCGTTTGTCACGTCGGAATCCCAGGCAACGAACTTGCAGACAGGCTGGCCAAACAGGCTACACGGAAACCACTTACAGAGATCGATTTCTCTGCAACTAACCTGCATTCAGTACTACGCCACAAGGTTTTGCGGCTTTGGGAGATGAAATGGCATAACCTCAGCATGCACAACAAACTGCATGCCATTAAGGAGACTACAAATGTGTGGCAGTCCTCCATGCAAGCCTCTCACAGGGACTCTGTGGTTCTCTGCCAGCTCCGCATTGGCCATGCGTGGACGACGCCCGGCTGACAGTGGCCCATATCTTGGTGAGCTGTCCTTCTTTGACTGCCCTGCGATGGACTCATTGCCATTAATTTTAGCTGACAATGCCTCATCAGCTAATTTAGTTTTACGTTTTATAAGTGACGGTGGGTTTTATCATTCTATATAAGTTACAGTGCATGTCCTTTGTCCTCTGTGTTCTCCACTTTAATGCCTTTAGGGTGGATGTTTTAATTTGTCACAGAGTGGCTTGCTTTTCTTTTTTTATTCTCGTGATCGGCCAGCCACGGTCATCTGCTCTCTTGTTTTTACCCCTTCTACCTGTATCTTGCTTCTCTCTGTGGTTTTCTTGTCATGTTTTGTCCATAGCAGTGTTGGTTGCCCTTCTGTGGTTCTTCTGGTTCTTCCTTTCTTATGTTATTGTGCTATACATCTCCTTTCTTTTTGACCAGGAACAAAGGACCAATGACCTCACAGTTTGGTCCCCCCATTGAAATCTTCAATGGGAACTCCCATTTTTTATTGCAGATTACGATTCTGCAGCAGTTGTGTCTTAAACATTTTTTTGTTTCAACACAGATGGTGCTTTAATCGGAGGAATAGAAATTAGTACACTATCGTAATTTACGACATGCTACCCAGTGGCTGGACTCCACCTCCATGCTGCGTGAATAGGACAGGCCAGTGTTTCATAACTTCTCATTGGAAATCCCATTTGCATCATTGTATTCTTCCGACATATCAAACAGGGGACTACACAGCGTGCCACTGTGACCGTGGCGAATGCCACTCTACTTCTCCATGTACAGTAAGTGTTCAAATGTAGTACCGCCAATTTCAACACATATGGTGATCCTCTTTTTCAAGTGACTGTATACTAGACAGAAACAGGTGTTTTCTGATACACTCAACCATGTCTTCACAGCCTGTTGGCACTTACTGGTATGCCTTATCTTTTAAATAACCCCACAGAAAGAAATCCAGTGATGTCAAATCCGGCGACCTAGCGGGTTAGTTAATAGGGCCATCTCTGCCGTTTCCACCAAGCAGTGGAAACATTGTCTAATACCTTCTGTGCTTCAGTTGCGTAATGTGGCGGTCATTTGCATTTGTTGACGTGCTCATTCACGAAATGCTCGCTCGTTATGGAAATCTGTGCTGTGAAGTTCTTGATCCGGTGACACATGGTATGGATGATACTCGTGACAATGCAGTATTGTGACAATACTACCCTGCAGACAACCCAGAGATGTGGTGTAATTGCGGGACGCGTGATTGTGGTGCACTGCTCTAGTACAGCTATTTCATTAGCTTATCATGTAACACATTTGCTTCATTTCCTTTTGTTGGTCTGTATGCTCCCATCAGACAAAGGTTTTCACAGTTTCACAACCTTACAAAAGAACAAATGGGCTTTCTGTGGGAAATGCTTCGCATACAGGGCAGTTGCAGCCTCAGCGTTTCTCCTTCATTGCCCATAAATCAGGATCATTCCAAATTTTTCTTCTGTGGCTGCAACATTCATCGTCCACAAGGACGTCTGTTCTCCAAATAATAGGTAGGTGTACAGGCAACAAACACTGCACAGGTATTGTAATGTTTAGAGCCACTATCTGTCTGTCCTACGTCTGCATGACATGAATCACAGTGTACAGCCTGTTATGATACGTTGTAACTTGCTATATGGCCACAGTGGCATGTCGAGTAGTCTGCTGTTCGATATGTTGGAGGAATACAACATTGCAAAGGGGGTTTCCGATTAGAAGTTACGAAATACTGGCCTGTCCTACCCTCGGAGTGTGGATGTGGGGTCTCATGTGCTATTGGATATTCAAGGGCCATTGAATTGCGTGTCATAAATTATGATGCTTCAGGCAAAATAAATTGTAATTATAACTTTTTTTTATCTGGTGTGTAATGTTAGAGGTACTTCAGTGTTTTCATTTAAAATGAACACCCTGTATATCCACTTGTGGGGAAATGTGGTCCATAAATACAGGTGCACATCTTTTTGCCCTTTTAATGGCAACAAACCTACAAAATAAGTAGTAAAATCTTGCAAAAGCAAGAAAATATAAGTGGGTGTATTAAACTTTAAGAAGCATACTATAATAATTAAAGTACATCAATAGTGAAGAATAATAATGTCAAAGAACAAAATTAGTCAAAGACATCTTCATTATGTTCATTTCCTGTGTCACACCAACAATAAAAATAGAAGCACAATATTACAGGCATATATACTGTCTGCATGTTTTGCAGGTGTATTTTGTCAGGATTGTTGTTTTCGTGGCCCAGCAGGGCTGATAACGCTTCCAGTTGCACTATTAATGGTAACAAGGTTGGCATGAGTAATGACAGGTTGTCAATTTTCAGATGAAATTTCATGAAGGCTTGTAGAAAACGAGGCATAAGTGATCACCTTATGAAGTGATTATCAATAAGATCTCTTCAGATTCTTTGAACAAACAGCCGAAGTTTGAGTAGGACATTTCCATTTCTCATATAAATAACTTGAGAATTGATTCCAGCAATATTTGGAACTGAAAAGAATACAACCATCGGCAACCTTCAAGTTCCATTTGTGGTATTGAAAGCAGAGCACATTATGTCAACTATATCTGCTCCAATCTTACGTTCATTGTTGTAAGCTACCATTTCAGGCTCTTTCTTGTCAACGGCATCTTTATCAGTTGAATCATCCATATGTAAACTTGAGATGAGCAGTAAAGTTTTCTTTTTACCTTTATTTTGAGAGACGTACGAAACTGCAAAGGGGCTGAAAAAGTTCTCTGTTTTTTCACTTCTTTCATCTCTTTAGGGATCTGTCATTTGTTCTTCGTTATCACTCCCACATAAGACAAGCGATGTTTTTCTGACAAGCTTCGAAGAAGAGTGATACCTTTAAAACAATTGTCAGCCGTCACATTACAATCCATTGTTAGTTACGGGAGTAACCAATTCTTGTAATATTTCTGTGCATTTGTTACTATGATGTAATGGTCTGTCTGGTTGTTTACCAGGATAAATTTCCAGATTGATTGTGTAAAACATTTTAAAACCCACAACTGCAAGTTTTTTAATGGAATATACTGAGTGAATGGGCATCTGCCCCTAAAGGTCTCTAGCTTTTTGTCAATTGTGACATCAGCTCCCACACAGTAGCAAGCTCTGCAGCTGTTTATCAACTTCACAAAGAAATCACAAATAGATGCTAAATGATCTACTGCTCTCCGTTTTAGTCTACTTTCCCTATCATCAAATCTCACAGTCTACAGTAACAATCAAAATCTAAAGAGGGGATCGTTAAATGGAAGATTTCTATGTCAAATCATTCTTAACCCCACAAATCTTAAAGATTGATTCTTCCATCTTTATAATGTCCTGCCACGTAGAAAAGGCCTATGATGGCATATATTTCAGTGCACTTGGTATATTGTGCAAACTTAGGCTTTGAGTAATTTAGACATGTGCTGTCAGTGTACTCATTTGAATATCTAACAATCATATCTACCATCTCATTGACAATGAGACATTTCCATGTATCCACAATGTTATCAGTATATTGGACATTTCTAATTATACGTTGACACCATTTGATTAGGTTGTGCTTGGCAGTTTTCCTCTGTTGACTGTAAGGAGGTTTTTTTTTTCCCAAGTAAACGTTTGTTACCTTCTTCCCCTGTTTCCAGTGACAAACATAGAAATTCTTCTTCTTCTTCTTCTTCTTCTTCTTCAGCAGACCTCACGTATTTGTGACTCTGCTCTGTTTTCAAATCTTCCTCCCACTCCTCAGTGTTCTTTGATGCATCGGTGTCACAGTCTTCCTCTTCTAAATCATGTGAAAATGCACCATGCCACACTGCATCCTCATCCGTACAATCGAACAATGTTTTTAGAAGGATATTTGCTACTTACCATATAGCAGAGCTGCTGAGTCACAGGTAGGACACAACAAAAAGACTGTCACAAAATGAGCTTACGTGCAACCCACACATGTGACCACCACAGTCTCTGGCAGCTGCCAGAGGCTGAGGTGTGTGTGTGTGGGGGGGGGGGAGGGGGGGGGTGTTTTTGACAGAGGCCTTGTTGGCCAAAAGCTCATTTTGTGACAGTCTTTTTGTTGTGCCTATCTGCAACTCAGCATGTCTGCTATCTGGTGAGTAGCAACTATCCTTTTCATAGTATTGTTACATTCCATCCTGGATATTGCATTTTTTGATCCAACAATATTTGATGGACTCGTGGCACATCAGCTGGATTATTCAAGTCAAAAAAATGTTTCTGTAATTCCATTATGATTCTTTACTGGAAGAAACTAATAGTGCACGTTTTACTAAAATAATTAGAGCAAAATCACATAAATAGAATTAAGATGAAGATAGAATAGATTGAACAAAAATACTCACAAATGTGCTGTCCCCATATCTGAGAGATACACAGGCTATCACGGTACATCCATTTCAAAAGGGAGAACAACAGTAGTATGTTCAAATGCTATTAAAATAGCTTGAATAAAACCACAAATATACAGTAAGTACAAAAATTGATTGATGAAAAATACTTACAAATTTGCTGTTGTGTCAGAAATATGAAGGCCACTGAGAGCAACAACCTTCACTTAACAATGGCTAGCACTACGCTGTTGTTTGGCACTCTGTGGGTTAGGAAGATAGGTGGGGAGAGACTACTCCCTCCATACAGCAGTGCCTGCCATTAGACAAAGTAGTCTTTGTATCTCAGATATATGAAGATAGCACTCGACTGTTAAACCAGAAACATTTGAGCATCTCAAAGAGAGTGCTACAAGTGCACAAACAACAAAACACGTGGAAGATGGATTAGAGTAATGCAACGTGTGAAAATGGTTGTGATTGGTCTTTATACCTTACTTGAATGAACCTAATTGCTCCTATCAGCACCATTCTGAGTAGAGATATCTGGTGTCAAGAAACTCAGCTGTGAAACACGTAAACAAGGCCAGCATCTTTTATGTCAATTATGTCTTCTTTTTTTTTTCCCCCACGTCGAATGTTGTTTCATTAAGCATGAATTGTGAGAAAATTATAGGTATGTTAATCCCAAAAAAAATTGTGCCAATTAATATTGTGAATGTAGAAAATGCAACAGTGGCAGTAAAAAGTTTTGTAAATGACAGGAAAACAATAATTCTGGGAACAAAAGTTGGGTTATACTGCATATTCTATTACAGTGTAATCAGAACTGGAATAACAAATAGGAAATGCCTTTTTCTTCTTATTACTGAGATGAAAATTCTGACATGTGTAATATACTATATGCTTTTGGTCTGCTGGTTAATACACATTTGTTTTGGAGCGCACAGGCTATTTTCATACTAATTCTTCACTTAGCTGTATGTGTTATTTACTTTATTTTCAATTGATTTTGGAGCCTTTTGTGACTTCATCCTTGGCCAGTAAGACACATTTATCGAAATGAAATACACTTGCAAGAATATCTTCCAGCTTCCTCTAATTTAGTAAATGTGAGACGGAATATGTTCAGTATTTGTTGACAGTACTAGTTGACAAGCCTTCAGTATACTGAAGCGACTCTTGCACCATCAATAATATTGTCAGTTGGCAATGAGATTTTACTAAGTGATGATGTCTTATACCCAGAAAAAAGGATATTGGCTATGGCTGGTAAGAAACAACAGAAAAATGGAAATGGGTCAAAGAATGGCTGAAAAAGAAAGAACTAACTTGTCATATGTTAATTTGCTGACTGAATCAGACCCATGGACCCAAAAGATCTTGTAAACTGTTTAGTGAAGTGCCCAGCATCACAAAACAAATTACTAAAACAGAAACAACATAAAATAGACGCAAAATATACTAACCCTTTCCACTCTGATATCAGCCTCATTAGACACGATTTTCCGTAGCTCTCGCATGCTCCATTCTCGAATCTGAGTGCTGCATAGGTATGCCATCTACAGAAGCTTTTGCTAACTTGGTGTCAAACTGTAGTAGTTGTGTTGAGAAAGAGGTTGCAATAATCATGTTCAAGTTAGTAAGAGTGGAATAGCTAGTTCTTCACATAGTCATTTCCAAGGAAGAGATTTAGAGCTTTTAGAGGAATGTCTAAGTGAAAATTAGAGTATAATTGGAAGGACAAACAGCATGGTTGTATTTTTTTGTTGTTTTATTATCCGCAAAATTGATTTTTGGTCACTTAGTGACCATCCTCAGTGCTGTAATACACAATTAAAATTTGTAGGCACTGGTATCAACAAGCTTAGAGCGATCACATAAACTGACTAGTCAGATTTTGCGGATAATAAAATAACAAAAAAAAAAATACGACCAACGCTCTTCGTCCTTCCAATTATATCCATTATCTGGTCGTGGTGCACAGAACACTCCATGGAGTCGCCAATCAAGGAAATTAGAGTGACAGTGATTTTGATGACAGTGATTCATTTGTAAACAATCCTAGTAAAGTAACTATGAGACAGTTCACCCTGAAGAGTTGCAAAAAGTTTCGCACAATGAAAATTTTTGTGTTATGATACTTACGTAAATACGTTTGAATGAAAGCACACTTTTTGCTTTAATGTATACCCTAATTTTTGGTCAGTGACCTCATCGTTTTGTCAAAGATTGGGCAATTCTCTGTGCAATGCGCAGAAACCATGTGTCTACATTATGGAGTGAAAAGGGTTAATGAGCAAGGCAATCACAATCAATGAGAGATTAGGAGTAACTTTGATATTCTGGCGACAGGCAAGTCATTCATATACTTGAAGTTTGGCTCTGTAATATGAGCCAACTCAGTTAGCAAAATTGTTATGGAAACTTGTCAAGCAATTACATCTGCCCAGCAAGAATATATTGAGAAAATTAAGAGAAAACTTTTTTATGTTTTGTGAGGATTTGGCGAGACTGACATGCATTTCGCACATGTATGACATACTTTTTGAAGTAGAAACAGTATTTCCAAACTGCTATGAATTTCTACAAGCTAATACAATGTTTTCATTTTTTTTTTTTTTTTTTTTTTTTTAAGCAATAATTTAGCAAATTCTCGAGCAACCATCCAAAATTTCCCCACAAGGATTTTTTTCCTTCTAGCACTAATAAATTCAGCCATCTGTTCCTTGTACATTTTGGAAAGTAGAGCAGTGCACTGTGAACATCTACCGAAAGGAACAAAATTGAACTGCAAACATAAAAAGTGCACACTTAACGTGCATCATCTTTTTTTCGCGGCGCAAAGACTGTTCCACAAAATTTTGGGCATGCAGCTGCATAAATTCAGTTTCTTCTTCTAATATTTTGGTTGAGTACTGTCCAGCCGTCTTCAGAGTGAGCCAGGGTGACTAACGCTCCAGCACTTGCTCCATCCTTTTAAACCTGAGCAGTAGTTTGGTCCTCAGGTTTAAAAGGACAGAGCAAGTGCTAGAGCATTAGTCACCTCGGCTCACTCTGTAGATGGCTGGACGGTATTCAGTTGAAATATTAGAAGAAGAAGAAGAAGAAGAAGAAGAATTTATGTGGCTGCGCATCTGCAATTTTATGGAACAGTGCACACTTTGTGTGGACAGTCAATACATATTGACAGCACTGATAATATTTTACATGAAATGTATTCACAGTTGTGAATATGGACAATCGTCAGCTTGTATAATGGAGTGATGACAGTGAAAATTTGTGGTGGACTGGAACTCGAATCTGGATTTCCTGCTTATCGCGAGCAGTCGTCTTACCATTTGGCTACTCAAGAATGCATGTCCAGAGGAACTTTGCATCGTAATTTGGAATAACATGGGCACTGCAGTATCGTAGGGAAATATTTTGGTGGCCATCAATTCTGATCATCAGAGTTTCTGTGATTGACTATACGTCAAGATGTGCCATCCAACAGTCAACATATTGATGGTTTAGCAATATAATTGAACCTGTGAGAGGCCCCTTTGTATTTACTACAGTAGATGATGCTTTGGTACAGCAACAACTATGCCTAAGTGCCTGATTATGAAGCCACAAAAGGCTTCAGAAACAATTAGAGATAAAGTAAATGACAAAAACAGCTGAGTGGAAAAAAGCGTGAAAATAATGGACACTTCCAAACAAAAATTTACAAGTGACATCATCATTATCTAGTGTCATGAGGGCAACAAGGTTAACACTTGTGTATGAGGTGTGGCTATAGAATGAGACTGTTGCTGTAAAACATTTTATATCAAAAACATATTCATTTACATGTTGTCACCCTCAGTATACTCCCCTGCTCTGTCCTTACGAGCCATGTGAATATTCCATAGATGGAAACCGTACTGGAAGTGTTAGTCAGCGAGTTCCTTGATGACGCGTGCGAATTTTTCTTTCACTGCTTCAGTGGACTGAAATATTGTTCCTTTTAATGCAGATGTGACATTTGGCAATAGATAAGTCACATGGTGTTAGGTCAGGCAAATAAGATGGATGGTCTAACACTGGGATACTCTGCTTCACTAGAAACCTCTCAACAGAATGCAGCATGAGCCAGTGCATTGTCTTGATGCAGAACTCATAACTTGTTGTTCCACAATTAGGGTCTCCCTCCCCTCCCCCTCCTTCCAAGAGTCCAACAAGAACATTAAGGTAGTAATTTTGATTAATAGTTCAACCTTCAGAAACCCAGTGAGGACACACAGTTCCATGAAAATTGAAAAACATAATCATCATTGCTTTGAATCTTGATTTGCTCATTCAAGCTTTCTTCACTGTTAGTGAAGTTGGGTCCTTCCAATGTATGGAATGGTGATTAGTTTCTGAATCATCAGTGAAAAATCAAGATTTCATCACGTTATCACTTTTGCCAGGAAATTAGGATCATTCCAGTGGTATTCAATGAGTCTGTACAAACCTTTTCAAAAGCATCTGTTTATTCAATTCATGAGATGCTTTTTGTTTGATCATTATTATTTTCTGCACCCGTTTCACACCCGCTTTTCTCATGTTATTTTTGTTGTGTAAAATTTGCGTTAAGCATTATTTGTCAGTTCCTACAGTTCCGGCAATCGATCGAGTACTCAACCAGCGGTCAGATCAAATTGGATTACCTACTTATTCGATATATTCATTTGTTTTTGATGTTGAATGACGTCCCAGGTGTGAGCCATTTTCAGTGTCTTCTTGGCTATCTTGGAAATGCTTGAACCACTCAAAAACTTTCGTGCATGGTAAACAACCTTCACCATACACTTCTTTTAGTAACAGATATGTTTCTGCAGCAGTTTATCCAAGTTTCATGTGAAACTTCACAACATTTCGTTGCTCTGTTATTACACTTACCATTTTTTCTGCAAAACAAAACAACAACCCTTACACAAACAAAGGCCACGGTCATGCTGATTGTCTACAGACACCAGAGATTCTGCATTTGGCTAAGTAGGCTTCACGCTTCATGGCTATTGGTCATTCACCTTTGGTGAGTGCGTACTTTGTGACAGCATCAGTCCCGTTATTTTATAGTCACACCTCGTACATATAGAAAAATGTAGAAGCCTGTATTATGTTCTGTTGCTGTCACTAGTTCTAAAATTGATTCTTTTGCATACACTGTGAGAGCAGAGGTTAGGGCACTCAACTTGCATTCAAGAAGAATGTAGTTAAAAGTCTCCATCTTACCATTTAGATTTAAGTTTTATGTGGTCTTAGTAAATTTCTTCAGGCTGATATTGATATAGTTCTTTAGTAAAAGGCATCATGGATTGCCTCCCCATACTTGCCTTGTTGTCAGTGAGACATCTAAGCCATAATATTCCTCTTCCAGACAATTTGTGAAATTGCTTGCGTTTTGCTATAAATCACATCTGAAAATTTATGTTCTGGATTATGTGGCGCAGTACTTAATTCCTCAGACTTCGCACATAGGAAGAATAGATTTGAAATTTCCATTCAGATTGGTGTTGTCTTCAGTTCCTTTGAATCACTACAGGTAAATGGAGGGATGGTTGCATTGGAAACTCTACAGCCTGTTTCCTTTCATGTCTTCCCATATCTTAGCTTCCACCCTGCCTCCTTTCTTGATATATTCTTGAAGGTTGGTTTGCATACATAAAAGGGTAATACAAGAATTACAGCTAGAACTTAAGTCCAGCAGTTCAAATTGGCTGGCTATGAAACTATATTAGTTCTTCTTTTTACTATCATATTCATTAAGGAAATAAAATAATGCCAAACTAGAAATAATAACAACGAAACATTTTTGTTATACCAGAAATTCGTTTAAAGTAACCAAGCAAACTTATATAACATAAAAACCATCATAATGTGTTGTTTGCCGTGCAGATTGTGTGTGTGTGTGTGTGTGTGTGTGTGTGTGTGTGTGTGTGTGAGAGAGAGAGAGAGAGAGAGAGAGAGAGAGAGAGAGAGAGAGAGAGAGAGAGCAAATTTGCATGTGTAACATTGAGATTTGTAGTATCTGTGACACAGTTTGTTATCTGACGAAGCTATTTTTTATGACTGGATTGGTTTTTAATAGCAGTAGTTTGTGTGGTTTTATAGTGCTTTTATTACCAAACAATTTTACAATATATTTTTTCATGCATCTCTGTTGTTTAATTACAACCACAGGTCTGACCTGCCTAAATTTTTACAGAGGTACAAAAATTATTAGAAATTCCTCAGTGTGTGGAGTTTGGCAGCTCAACCAGCTTTTAGGGAATGGTATGACAGACTTAATTGTTCAAAGTGTGCAGGCACACCTATGTTCAGATAAAAGTATAAGTTGTAACTTATAAACATGGTAGGAAAATTCTGTATAATGTAAGTTCTTTAGGAGTAAAAATCACTCACTGAGTAGCACAAGTGTTGAGTCGTCAACAGGCACACAAAAAAAGAAATAGAAAACTAACTAGCTTTCGGAATTAATCTTCTCTTGAGCCAGACTACACACGTGCCCCAGAGTGCCGCTGCCCCCCTGCGCGCGCGCGCCCACACACACACACACACACACACACACACACACACACACACACACACACACACAGAGTTTTCTTTTCTTTCTCTTTCGTGTTTGGCTGTAGATGACTCAGTGCTTCTGCTATTTGATGAGTGGTCTCCATTACTTCTAAATTATTTAGTTGTAGCTTAATCAATCACTGTTTTCCACAGTACATGATTATATTTAAACATGTATTTTTCCCATATTTTTGTCACAATCTACAGAGTGAACAAGAATTTTGGCAAAAATTCGGAGATTGTTCAGATATATATTCTGAGTCTTTTGATATAAGGGACCTGTGGTCTCCTTGAAGCTGGAAATGATTTGTTCTATTTGTTACCCCCAATTAACTGTGTTTAACAATACTTTTGGAGCGGCGTCAAAGCCTGTAATATGTGATCACCTAACAGTACAACAGAAACACAGGATAATACAACAACCCTCAGACAAACGTAAAAATACTTTGAAGTGGCTATCATCACTCTGGGAACAACTCAGCACAGCATCGTTGTACAACTCTTCCTTGCAAATCAGTGAGGCACATGTCAGCTAATTGTTCATCAGTAAACCTGCCCATACTGCTGTGTGTCACTGTTAATGCACAGCTAACACTGCTAGAAAAACAAACTCAAGACAGAACTGAGCAGTACTGAATGCAAGCTTTGAAGGCAAAGAGAACAGTGGTCTATGATGTTGTGAATTGCAAGGACCGTGACTGAATGGAAAAAGCTTTGTTTTGGTGTAAGAAACACT